>NC_000074.6:52827764-54137764 GCF_000001635.26 Mus musculus | reverse complement strand
TTACTTGCCCTATGCATAATCTCTCCAATTCCAGTACTAAAGGTTCAGGATCTGCCTCCAATCACCTTACTGCTCTTTCTTAGTAACTTCATTGATTCTTGATCTTCTCCAAATGATCTCTGTCTGAGAACAGAAATGTGTAGTTCAGACCAAACTTTTCTCATTAGTCTTCTCAAGACACCACTCCTAGCACATAACTTGGATTTTCCCAATTTCCCTTTGAAATCTCTTTCTCGTAGTGCATAGCACTTACAAACCTGTGTCTAATTAAAAAAACCTGAGACCAAGACTTACTAGTTCACTCTTGATCCAAACTGAAATCTAACAGCATGTCTTAAGCATTTTATTATTAAATTATAGCCATGCCATCCCTGCTAGTTATGAAATTCTTGGTCATAACAGCCATCACCTCTGCCTGGGACACAGCATCACCCTCAAGACTGGTCTCTCTGCTTTCTTTCTTAATTCATGCAACTGAATCACTACACAAAATTCAGAAGGGTTCTTACCCATATTCACTTAATGAAGCCATTCACCCAGCTAATGTGCTTAAGTCGCTAACCATTATATTTAAATAAAGTCCGCTTACCAACTGGAAGTCCTTGGATTGTCTGGCTTCTGTTGATGTCTCGGTTTTTCTCAACTGCATATAACTCCCTCCAAATCTCAAGTTAGAACAGCAGTTCTCAACCTTTGTGTTGCGACCTTTTCGGCAACCCTCAGACTCCACATTATTTACATTATAATCCAAAACAGTTATTAAGTTGCAACAAAATAATCTTATGGTCAGGGGTCACCACAACATGAGGAACTAAATTAAAGGGGCACAGCATTAGGAAGGTTGAGAATCAAAGCTTTACAAATTTAGTGTCTTATAACCTTTAAGCTTATTTTAAATAAAATGACCTTGGCAAAAATCTCTCTCCTTTCATGTAATTATATTCTTGTAGCACTACACATGGCTACATTAAAGGATCAACTTAAATGCCACATTATCACTACAGAATTCCATCTGCTGTAATTTGATATCCCAAGCCACAAAGTCTATCTTAGCCCCTGTTATTTCTTTCATAGCATCCATGGCACGTGAAAATAGCCTCACTTATTCTTGGCCTTATTTGTTCTGTTACTCCCCTCCACACTTGATTTGTTGCCTCTAATCATCTCTTCTTTGCAGCACACCCACAATGCAACAGGGTGCACATAAGCAGTTTCTTTTCGGTTTTTCAAGTCATAAAATATCACTACTGATAATTTTGACAAAATCATATAAAAGCAGCTAAAGGTAACTGAATTCAAATTTCCTTACAGTTTCAAAAAAAAAGTAACTGCCTTTATAATGATATTTAGGAGGTTTTTCCTTTTTAGCCTGAATCATGAAAGAAGAAAATAAACACATTTTCCTTATAGATGAAAGTTTGAAAGAATATTTATATCCTAGCCAAGCTTTTCACCATGGTAATACTGTAACTCTCCAACTAGGCTAAGCCAATGGAAGGATAATAAACACAGAAAATTTATGTTTTCTTTTTAAGCTGATTTTTTCCTGGCTTTCAAACTCAACTAAAATGTAACATGAATAGTTGACTGTCAGAAGAAATGTTACAAGGGCCATTTAATATAATGCAGGAAATATTAATTTTATCTCTTCCCCAGAAGCGTGAAATCTAAAGTCAGGGATCATGAGGAATCACCCATGATACACCAGTGTCAGCAATAGAGTCCTACTAGATTGTCATTTTTGCCTGGTCCTAGCCTTATACTGGCTAACTACCACCACTAAACAACTACCGCTAGCAACAACCCCTAAACACTACCATTGACTACTACTACGGACTACGACTACTGATGACTAGCCCTAAATACTACAGCTGACGACTACCATTAACTACTGCCCCTAAGTACTACTACTGATTCTTACTTCCCAGGCTTAGTATAACGAAAAATAAAATGAAAAGCATGTACAGATCAAGGTGGTTGAAAAAGTCCTAGTGTGGAAATCTACCAAATGAGGTCTGTGGCTCCATGGTCCAAACACTTGCTCTTCACGCACAAGGGAATGTGGAGCTGAGTTCTAATCCCCAGGGTCCCACCAAAAAAATAAATAAATTTTAAAAAAAGGAAGCCTGACAAATTGTGTGTGCTTACATCTCCAGCTCTGACAGCTTACAAATAAACAGATTTTTAAAGATCCCTTTAGCCAGCCAGCCAAGCTCAAACTGTGAGCTGGTTCAGTATGAGATTTTGTGTCAAGGCAGGGAGCAGTAGAAAAGGCAGACAAACTTGGTCTTTACATGTGCATGTGTGCATACCCAGGAACACAGAATAGTACAGTCTATATGTGTAGCATATACCAACACATTGGTACTAAATTAAAAATGTAAACCAAAAGGTAAATTGACGGCCTTGGGTTTTGAATTCAATATTAGGAAACAATAATTTGCATAACTTTTGCCTTGTAAAATATCAGTGATATAACTCTTTCTAATGTATAGACTCTTCTGCAAGTCGTACATAAGCATTTGGTGTCATAGGCCTTGGAAAGACAACACAATGTCATGTAACATCTTCAAATCTTTTCATCTTTATCTATGACTTTGTCATTGTCTTAAATACATTTGCTGCAGTAAGAGCTAAGATGGGGTGAATTACAAGTGAGAAGTAAGAGACTTGTGATACAACTTTGAGCATCCGGTTTATAATTCCACCATCAATGTAAAATTTTGCGGAGAGTGGCTCCTGCTTATAATTTCTGGGCTGGTGGGGGAGGGGGATCATGGGTGGAAACAGAAAGTCCCTGGGGGTTTCTGACCAGCCAACCTAAGTAATTTGATGAATGCCAGGCTCCGTAGCAGACATTATTTCAAAATCTGAATAAAAATTAGGTTCAGAATGAGAGCCTGTTGCAAGGCAGAAAGACAGAAAGCAGTAGAGAAAGTTACTTCTTCTCTGCAAATGACTGCACACACATGCATGTGCATCAAAGTACATATGTACATGCCTACACACACTCATATACACACACATACATACCACACACACACACACACAATATGCACATGATACAAAATGTATGAATAAATAACTAGAAGTGGAAAATAAATCTTTCAGTGTCTAATAAAACACGGCAGGTTGAATGCAAGTTTACAGCTTGGTTTCCTTCAAAAATCTATTAAAAGGATTATGTAATCATCACAGAGATAAAAAAAAAATGAAACCATGATAAATGTAAGCGACTCTAATTTTTTTTAAAGATGAAGGCCAATAGGCTTAGCCAAGGAGAGAAAGCTGAATAGATGCTCCCGGTGATGAGAAAGACCACGAGAAGCTTGCGGTTCAAAACAGCATATTCACAGGTACACTCATGCACCAGCAGCTATGCAGAAATGGAAGTAAAGAGACAGACAATAAATTGATAGATTGATTAAAGTTTAATTAAAGATCACGACTGCTTTCATCTCTCCTAGCTACTATCCTCATCACATCAAGCAAAGCCATGGTTTTCAAAATCCTACAGGGAACCTGGAGATTCATTCTATGGAGAAATAAGAATTCAGATCCTGCTTACATGTATGAATTAAAACTATGCCACTTATAACACCATATGCAATTTCATCTTTGTGACATTGGGTTCTATAAAACTTTGATATGCCATCAAAAGCAACACTTTTGGAAATAGGAATAAGTTGGATTAATCAACATGGCAGTTTTGTTCTTCAATGAAAAGCGTTATAAATTAAAAACCAATAAAACAGTTCAGTTGATATAGATACATGCGTCCAAGCTAGAGGACTCAGGGTAAATAAAAGAGACCCAAATGACAGAAGGAAAAAATTTCCATTTTTGCACAGTAGCTGGGGGATGAATAGAAGAACTGTAGGTACACAATTTTGAAGTTCATGCTTCAGTCGGCACATCAATTCAGTTGTCTCTCCTTATGTAACCTATTCATTTTCATCTTAAAAAATTGGTCCATGATAGATAGCCTTTTGTGAGTGTTCCATAGCCTCAGTAATTGTGTCAGGCCATGGGACTTCCCCTTGAACTGGATCCCACTTTGGGTCTGTCACTGGACCATCTTTTCCTCAGGCTCCTCTCCATTTCTCTCCCTGTAATTCTTTCAGACAGAAACAATTATGTGTCAGAGGTGTGACTGTGGGATGGCAACCCCATCAGTCCCCAACTTGATGTCCTGTCTTCCTGCTGGAGGTGGGCTCTGTAAGTTCCTTCTCTCTACTGTCAGGCATTTCATCAAAGGTCCCTCCCTATGAGTTCTGGGAGCCTCTGATCTCCCAGGTCTCTGGTGCATCCTGGGGGGTTCCTCTAACCTCCTATTTCCTGAGTTAGCCTATTTCCATTCTTTCTGTTGCCCCTCAGAGCTTCAGTCCTTTTTCCTTACCATGACTGCCCTCCAAAAGACCCAACAAGCAGCTGAAAGAGTTATTTGCATCCAACCAATGGACAAAAGCAGCTGACCACTGTTGTTGAATTAGGGAAGCTGAAAGAAGCTGAGAAAGGTGATTCTGTAGGAGGACCAGCAGTCTTAATTAATCTGGACCCCTGAGATCTTTCAAACACTGGACCACCAAACAGGCAGCATACATCAGCTGATATGAGGCCCCCAACACACATACAGTAGAGGATTTCCAGTTCTGTGTTCATTCAGAGACAATGCACCTAACCCTCAAGAGACTGGAGGCCCCAGAGAGTTTAGAGGTCAGGTTGGGTTTGAGGTAGGAGCATACACAAGGAGACAGGATGGGGTGTGGAGGAGGTGTGGGATGTGAAGCAGTCAGAAGGTAGATGGGTAGGGGCAGGGAATGGAATATGGAGTGTTAAAAATGAATTACAAATAAAATTAAATTGAAAATAAAAAAAAAATGGTTCCCAATTGTCCTCTGACTTAAACAACTGAGTTCCCTGCCTTTCTCACATACTTAAATGTATGTGTGTGGTGCATGTGCAGAGAGAGAGAGAGAGAGAGAGAGAGAGAGAGAGAGAGAGAGAG
Source organism: Mus musculus (assembly GCF_000001635.26). NCBI lineage: Eukaryota > Metazoa > Chordata > Mammalia > Rodentia > Muridae > Mus > Mus musculus. Next base: position 54,132,756 of record NC_000074.6, on the reverse strand, counting down.
AGAGAGAGAGAGAGAGAGAGAAAGGAAGAGAAAGGGGGAAAGAGAGGGAGGGAGGTAGAGGGAGGGTGGGGGGAGAGAGAGAACTAAAAAGAACTAAAAGCAAACTAAAATTTTAAATGAAACAATTATGGATTATATTTCTGAAAAAGACTTTATAAGTGGAATGTATTAGTTTTTCCAAACAATCTTGTTTAAATGATAAAATACTTGAACATATATTTGGCCAAGATTATATTTAAATACTTGAGTTTTGTGTTTTAAAAAGTGACAAAAGAGGTAAAATTCAGTGGGAGCAACCTAAAGATGTGTAAACGTGTCTGCAAAGAAAAGGTTCGGGACATCATGTGTGTTTGCAATTGTGTATTACCTGCTCAATATATTATATTCCGATCCCAAGGTGAGGATCAGAATATCACTTATAAAATGTCTGAAGAAATGGTCACCTAATATTGAGGCATATTCTTTTATAATAATAATATTAATACAATAATTACATAGCATGATAAATTTAGAACGTTTTTACTGTTGTTGAATTTTTTAATGATTATTTTATTTATTTACATTTCAAATGTTGTTCCCCTCCCCAGTGTCCCCTTTGCAAACCCTTATCCCATCCCCACTTCCCACTGCCTCTATGAGAGTGCTCCCTCACCCACTTACCCACTCCCACCTCACCACCCTTACTTTTTAAGGAAGTAAAAATACAACAAATGTACTTCAAAATATTAAACCATGCATTTTGTTCGTATTTACTTTAAATGATGAGAAAATCAAGTAATCTTATTTTTTTAAGTCATCTGAATCTGGAATCATTACTTGCTTGGAAGGAGAAAAGTTACCTTTTTAAGGCATTTCTTTTATTTTTAAACTATTTATTAATTTACTTGACTATTTAGTTACTGGGCTAGCTTTGCAAATCTGTTATTAACCCTCTTGCATTTTACAGTGCCCACTATATTTTAAACATTTTATTTCAGTTCTCTTTTGGCCACCATTTCTTCTCTTTTCTCCCATGTTTTCTTTCTGTCATTTTGTTAAGTGTATATTTTGAATTGACTCTGCTGATTCTTGGAATCTGCTTATTCCCAATCTGCTGAGAAGTTTTTCCTCTTGCTTGTATAGTGCTTTCACTTCTCAAGGAGCTGTATCACTTACTAAGGCCTAAAGTTAGCCAATCAACACTTACTGCTAATTATTTTTCTAAACCAAGTCTTTAGCATAAATAAAAAACTTAAAGTCAGTTAATCACATGACTAGTGATTGATTATCAAATATGATTCTTCCTCCATCATTTTTGTCCACATTTTGAAAATACTAATTTTTATTAATTATATTATTTTTTACAGTGCAGTCATTACCCCTTCCTGGTCTGCCCTCCCACAGCTCCTCATCTCATTTCTCCTCCCCCTGTCTCCAAGAGGATGTCCCCATCCCACCCCCACCAGGTGTCCCCACTCCCTGGGGCCTCAAGTCTCTCAGGGTGAGGTGCAAGTTTTCCCACAGAGGCCAGACAAAGCAGTCCTCTGCTGTATATGTGTTGGGGGCCTTGGACCAGCTGCTGTATGCTGCCTGGTTGGTGGCTCAGTATCCAAGAGATCTCAAGGGTTGGTTGAGATTGCTGGTATTCCTATGGAATTACCTTCCACCTTAGCTTCCTCCAGCCTTTCCCCAATTCAACTACAGGGGTCCTTTTAACATTAAAAAAAAAAAAAAGATTCTTGCTTCTTGTTTTAACAGAATATTAGTTTTTAATGAGTGATTTTAAAAAACAATTTAACATTGTTTATTTTAGATACACACAAAGAACAGTAAATAGAATGCGGCAATATTCAGCTATTTGTATTTTAAGCAGGAAAAAAAAAAGTTTCACGATTTGAAGGTGGGTCATTTAGCTGTTCTACAATTTATCCATAAATACAAAACCCAAACAAAGCAAAAAGAAAAAAAAATAGAAAGGGGGGGAGGGATTAGCATATGCTACACATGTTTTTTTTTTTTAAATTTCAGCACTTGGTATTTTGGACAGAGGCTTTTGGGAGAACTTAGCCCAGAAATTCAATTCCTTTTTATACTCCTTTCTTTGGGATTATAGAAAGAATCAGTTTGGAAAGGAAATTATGAAAGCTGAGGTTAGTAAATTGCAAACACAAGCTTCTGAACAAATCTCCTTTTGCAGGACAATGCAAAATTTGCATTAGATTCAAGAGCCTTAGTATTTGACACCCCAGTGTTCACAGAGATTGTACCGAGCAGCACTGGAAACTCTACTATAAATATATGCTTACAGTTTGAGTGTTTCCACATTCACCACTTGAAAAGATGATGAACCTGTTTTTAGTATAGGATGGAAAAAACATTTAAAGTAGATCTCATTAAATTGTCACATATAGAGAGCCCTTTATAAAAACTACAACACCAATTTTGGAAACTCGTCCAACTTAACTGAAATGGAGGTACCAATTGACTAAATAGAGTCTTATAGCCATTATTTGCTACTAAAGAGAAATCATCTTTTGTTTGTAGAGATACATACATTAATCTTTATTAGTAGAAAATTCTTTAACGGTCCTAGGTCTAAATGTATTTTATTGAGTAAGGAGAGCAATACTGGAGAAAACAAGAACTATACCTAACACAAGAGTAAAACTTATAAGGTTGCATGGTTTGGGACAATGATAACTTTGAGTTACCCTGCTTTGAGTTTTTAGAGTTCACAAATTAAACATACTTTTATAATGATGTCCCCATACTTTACACAAATATCTACAGCTCAATTTGAAGTGTTGGTTTGTTGAGGGGGAGGGTTTACAACTTTAAATCACACTTATTCAGTGTTTCCAAACATAAGCAAAAAGAAATAACTTTAGATATAGCCATTGCTTATTGGCCATTTAGATAACATCAAGTGTTAAACTGGCCTGAGCACTTAACTCATCCATTTCACTGACAGTTGTGAACACTGAGTAAGTTACTCTGTTTCTTTGTGCCTCAATTACTTCTGTTCTAAGGAGGCTGTAATACAAGAGTCTTCCTCATGAATCCATGTAATGATTAAAAGAGAAGTCTTGGTAGCATTCAGTATAATTCTTGGAACACATAATAAACTCTCAGCAATTATTAAATAATTTTTCTTATATGCCTGGCAAGAACTTTAAAATTTAAATGTATATACAAATAAGGAATGAAAGAGTTGCATATAATCATTCATTTCAATGGAAATATTTATTCTACTTATTTTAAATGTTACTTTAAAAAATTACTATTATAATCTTAGATGCTGTTTATGTTCCTAAATATGTTCACCAAATAACAAAAATACAGAGACAACTAAAACCATAAAATAAATATTTATCGATGAGCTACTTATACAGAGAAGCATATCTGATTTCATGTTTAAGGATGGCATTTAAAATAATCATCTTCTGGTTTTAAATAAAATATCTAATATATTATTGTGTGTGAATTTTAAATGGTTATGCGAAATCAGTACTATTCACAAGATTTGCAGTAACAATAATTTATGAGACCACCTACTTTGTCACATTGAGTAGTAAACATTCTAAATTCAAATGTAAACAGACATTGAAAAAGAAATGTAAACTACTATGAAAATTAGTTAACTGACACAGCAGACTTTATAAAATAAGCTTCTGTAAAAGTATTCTTTTAAAAGGTTTTATAAATATTCATTTCACATAAGAGTTATATTTAAAACACAACTTAAGTATTAATACAAAATGTATTTAAAACTTTCAAAATTCTTTCTACATTTGCACACAGAAAATGAGTCTGAATTGACTTGCACTAAAGTAGGTAATAATGCCCTACTGGACACCGCAGATTAATAAATAAAAAATCCTAGTGCTGGAAATGGGCTACTGCTACTTGAGTTATTGATCACTAAGGTCCAACTGCTCACCAAATATTACAGACCCTTGTTATTGTTCTCCCTTACAGTACAGAACTTGATGGTGATCCCTATTGCTAAAGACACCACATACTTGAGTCATAGAACACAGACAAATCAAACTGATGATAACCTGCAAGCTGCATCCCTACTGGCTAGCTTTTAAAGTACAGGACGGTGCTATGCACACAACGAGAAGAGAAAGGTCACTATCATAGTTCCAGCTGTGAACTCTGAGGGCTGCAACAATGGCAAGCTTGGCCAAGTATGTCCACTGATCCAATAGTGATATGAATGTCATGAGGGTAACAAGCTACATCCTGATTATACTTAAGGTCCACTTTGCAAGATGGAACCCATGTCTGAACCGTTTGGGGGTTGAGAACTTATAGCTAGAGAGATCTTCAGCTCTGTGAGAGAACCTCCTACCAGTGCGCTGCTAATAGGACCTAATATTAAACACACTCCTAATGACTTCTACTCAGACTTCAGACTTACACATTTATACCTCATTAGAGATGCTTCCTTTTTCAGTAGAAGGCATTGAGCACCAAGACTCACAACTTATTCAAGGTGCAGAGAATAAGTAGAGTATAGAGTGATCAGCCCTCTAAATGAGACATCCATATTACATCTCCTCCACCCAAGACTAGTAATCATTGTAGAAGAGTAGGTAAAAAAACCACAAAAACAACAATAAAACAAATGAACAAACAAACAAATGAAATGCTGTAAAAGCCAGAGAGGGTAACTGACTACAAGGAAATAGTGTTTTCCTGAAACAACAGGGCAGCTTCACACTCAAGGAAGTTGTGATAGCAAACACAAGACCTGTGCAAGCACAAGCCAAATAAAGTCCCAGCATAAAAAGAGAAGACAATCGTGAAGACTTCCTCCTAGCTGGTGAGATACTGGTTGGTGAGAGCTGTTGACAGAGAGTTAGCTTTCTATAAGGGTATGGTATAGAGATCAGACTCCAGTGGATGGGCACACACCAGAGTAGACAGTCAGGACTAATTGGACTGGATGGGTTTTAAAAACATGAAGACAAAAAACTGGGTGGTTATGAAATGGAGGATGGATCTATGAGGTGTTAGAGGATATAAGTAGATACAATCAAACTACAGTGTATGCAATTCTCAAAGATTCAGAAAAATATTTCTATATAGATATTCAAATACTAGGCTTTAAGAAGTAAAATTTAGCAATAAATAAACAAGCTGCAACAACAATAAGTACTTACATAGTAAGCCAAACAAGAGTTAACAATAAACTATACCTTGTCATCAGGAATCTTTTGAAATCTTTATAGCAATGCAATAATTGGTTGATGCTTTTTACAGGTGAATCTAATATGAGGTTATACTTTGAAATTCTGGAAGCATACAATGAACAAGTAGTCCATGTCAAAGTCTGTGCAGAGTGTTCTCTGGGTAAAAATTCAGGCAAGTACCTAAGCTAAAATGCCAAGAGTTTAAGGTGTGTCCTAGAGGCTGAGCATAAGACTCTGGGTCTCATTTCCAGAAATATAAAAACAAGAGAGAGAGAGAGAGAGAGAGAGAGAGAGAGGGAGAGAGAGAGAGAGAGAGAGAGAGAGAGAGAGAGAGAGAGAGGATAAAGAAAGAAAGAGGAAAGAAAGAAAGAGAGAGAGAGAGAAAGAAAGAAAGAAAGAAAGAAAGAAAGAAAGAAAGAAAGAAAGAAAGAAAGAAAGAAAGAAAGAAAGAAAGAAAGAAAGAGAAAGAAGCAAGCACAGTGTGACCCATGGAGTCACCATATAAAACAAATCACAGAACATTTAAGTGGTGACTTTGCAGACTGCCTATGTTTCTGGCACTCTGTCCTTTCTTACACCTTGCTACAGCAAGACTACTTTCCAAAGAAGCCCTCCTCAAGCTCATTTCACATACAGTGGGGAAGCAGAATGGTTCTTCTTGATTCTGAACTTGGTTGTTCAGGAGTTTTGTCGCAGAAGCCTAAAGTCAGTTTGGGAACTGCCCAAAGCATAAATTCAAGATTGTTTCAGAATGTTGGCAAAAACACAACAAAACAAAACTCCTACTGGATAGAAGTATCCCTTGCCTAATAAAACAAATACTTATTCTTTAGATTTATAAATGTAGAACTTTAGGAATGACACAAAGAACCATCACAAATTAAAAATTAAGTATGCGAAGCAATCTAAGCATAGGTAAATCCTCTTTGTTATGAGTTCACATATTTATTTTCACTGCACACTGAGCCATTCTTTTTGGGCAGCTAGACATGAATTGACACTCATTGGTTGAAAGAAGTAACTCATTGATCATGGACGAATGGCAAGTACTCAACAAATGCTTGCAGCATTTGTGATTAAACTATTAATTGGTGAGGCAGAAAAGAATTGTTTAATTAAAGAATTAAAAAGGAAAACATGATAATGAAAAAGGGACACCAAGCTAAATCGTCCTTTACATTCTAAATTTGCAATGCCACCATGCAATGTCTTCTCTACAGTCCTTCTGTCCTCTCCATCACCTGAATGTCCATAGTTGTTTCCTGCCTAAGAGCTCTGGGTTTTTTGTTTGCCTTTCTCTTAAACCACTGTTTCCTAGTAGCATTATATAACATATGGAGAGCTGTGTTCAATTGACTTTAAAGCCTAATATTGTAGCAAGGAAAAAAGAAAAGCTTGCACTAATTCTGAGTGATTTAATTGTTAGAATAATGACTTAGCTTATGTAAATCACTTCACTGCCCAAGGCAGAGGCATCTCTGTAATCAGCAGTGATGCAGATTGTATTGGGAGATTGTACTGGCACATTAAAGTTGGAGAAATCTGGGCTGGAGGGTCCACTTTGGGGCTTGATTTATCTGTTGTGGTTATCTGGAGTATCAAAGCCATTGGGAAACTGCCAGTGGCTACTGAAATACACTGTATGTGATACCTCAGCCCCTTCGCTCCTAATTTAAAGCTAATAGAATACATGGCGTTCTATACAATCTACAATATATTATGTTGTGGCTAATAAAAAAAAGATAAAGTGTAACCTTTGCCTGATGCTTTAATGTTTTGCCTGATGTTTTGAGTGTTGCTGAATGGACTGTTCATTAGTAAGAAAACAATCTGTACTGAAACCAAGATCTACCTAAAAGAAGGAGAAGAAAATTATATCTACCCTTGCTTTGGAGTGGCTTGGCTTTTACCATGTTTAGAAAGATACACTGTGATTGGTACAGTATTAAACAATTATCTTTCCCACTTCTTTCTCATCCCCTTCTTTCTACATGGTACCTATGCACATAACATATAAGAAATATAAAGAGTTTGAAATTACATTCATCTTAATTCAAATGCTAGTTCTTTGATCTGGCTTAAATTTACCTTCAAATAATTATTAACAATCACTTTAAAGTTCAGCATTGTCATGTTTAAATATGCCTCATCACAAAAATTTCTTTGGGGCTATTCTAAAGAATGAAATACGTGGTACCCAGAATGGCAAATCACTACCATATCCCATTTCCTTAGGAATAATCTTTAAATTGTAAAATTATGAACATCAACTCTCTTCCTACTCAGTTCAAATCCTTTTAAGATCTGCCCACAATGATGTAAAAGGTCAATTATTAAGTTTACATAAAGAATTTCTTGGCTATTACTGAGCTAGTTTATGAGGATAACAGGTATGCAACATCTCTCAATTTGGGACAGGAACGATCTGAACTACCACAATAGCAATTGAGGTGAGTCAGGGTCAAAGGCAGGACTCGGTGAGTGCTGGCTTAATGGAACAGGAAGAGTTGGACACTGAGAATCATTGATACTCAACAAAAGAGGAGCAGTCCAGGAAAACTAGGAGCAGAACAACTTAGAAGAAAACATCCAAAAGCAGACAGGGCAACTCTGCTGAGCACCACGGGTAATTTTTTTTTAATTGAACAATTTTATTTATTTACATCCCAACTGTTGTCCCTCTTCTTCTGGATACTCCATTGTGTGCTTTTCCTGGGGATGCCATTCTCCTTGATATGATGAGGGCAGAGCAGAAAATTGAAGATTGTTTTCAAAATACCTTTTTTCCTGTTGATAATGTATAGCAGTCAAAATATTTGGGTCAAGAATATCTCTAATAAAGTATGTTGCTACAAATTAATAAGAATTGATATCTAATAAAAGCTGTAGAACAGAATCATACAATAATGCTAACTTATTAAAAGCCTTCTAGTAACAAGAGATTTAAGATGGGATACTTCATGTACAATTATGTGACTATTACATATAAATAATGTAATATGTACAAACTTAAGTTTTATAATATTCATAAAAACAAAATCTATTATAATTATATATCTATGTAAATGTATGTGTATTATATTATATATTATAATGCTTTTATAGATACCCATGGACATGTCTGCTAATATAGACTGTAAATAACTGGCTTAAATCTCTCCAGTAACAATCAAAGCTATTTTGCCTATTTTTATTTTATGCATAAGAGTGATGGATATATAAAGGCATTTAATGTCGTATGCTATTATGCATTAAGTTTTAAAATATTCCTTCTACAATCTAAAGAAAACAAAATACTCACAGGAGGAAATAAGGAGACGAAGTGTCGAGCAGAGACTGAAGGAAAGGCAATCCAGAGACTGCTCAGCTTGGGGAGCCATCATATAAACAGTCACCAAATGCAGACACTATTGTGGATGCCAACAACTGCCTGCTGACAGGAGCCTGATATAGCTGTCTCCTGAGAGGCTCTGCCAGAGCCTAACAAGTACAGAGGTGGATGCTCACAGCCATCCATTGGATTGAGCATGGGGTCCGCAATGGAGGAGTTAGAGAAAGGACTGAAGGAACTGAAGGGGTTTGCAGCCCCATAGGAAGACGAACAATATCAACCAAGCAGAACCCAGAGACTAAACCAGAGCTCCCAGGGACTAAACCACCAACCAAAGAGTACACATGGTGGGACTCATGGCTCCAGCCGCATATGTAGCAGAGGATGGCCTTGTAGGGCATCAATGGAAGAAGAGGTCCTTGGTCCGGTTAAGCCTCAATGCCCCAGTGTAATTCAAAGGTGAGGAGGTGTGAATGGATGGGTGGGGAAACATGCTCACAGAAACAGGGGGAGGAGGGATAGGATAGTGGGTTTCTGGGGGGAGGAGGAGATGGGGAAAGGGGATAACAATTGAAATCTAAATAAAGAAAATATCCAATAAAAAAAGAAATCCCAGAATAAAGGCTTCAGATAATAATAATAATAATAATAATAATAATAATAATAATAATAATGATATTAATAAATAATAATAGAAATACAACCTTTCTAAATTCTTCATAATTTCCCCATAAAAGCTAAATGTGGAATAAATACTATTTAACTTATGGTCTCAAATCTCTATCCTATACTTAATTTTATTTATAAGTAAGTGTATACAAATTATCAAAGTGTTGACTTCCAAAAGCTCCAGTCACCATTCTAGAAACAGAAGATAACCACCGATATGAAATTATAATGAACTTAAGCACTGCCACTATCCTTGATTTGGCTCAGCTGTGTAGGGTTTGGTTTGCTGTTGGTGCTTGCTACTGAACTCATGGTTTTGTTTCATAGTCAGCACATCCTAACCCTAGACTATGACTCCAGTCTGCTACTGTACTTCAAAGGCCATAGTCATACGTTCTGAAATTCACTACCTGACTCAAAATTTTTCATGTACAATATTAATAAAATTTCAGTGCAGTAAACCTCTCATTCTGAGAACGAAATGTCTCTTTGTGTTGAGGATGTTTGACAGGAATTCATCCTTCACTCTCATTCTTGAAAACCTACTGATTGACGCTGGAGTCACTGGCCATGAAATTGTTTTTATAAAGGCAATTGTGGCTTATTAGCATGTACACTGTTCTGGGTTCAATGACCAATACCAAAAAGTAAAGCAAAATAACAAAGTCAGTCACATTTTTATTTGGTTTATTTATTAAGCTTCCACTCCATACAACCCAATGTATTGTTAACGGGACCTTTGACAAGTGAAGGTCGCATCAGAATGTAGAGACTGCTCAGAGCATCGAGAGGAGCCTGGGTAAAAGACACACACTATAAGAAGGAAGTCACCTTATTTTCTTCTAAATGCTGCAATTCCCATGCCTATATTTTTCTTATGATATAAAAACATTCTTTTCTAAATGAAAAAAAAAAAAAAAAGACTCCACTCTTTTCAGAATTCTAAATGTGAGGCAATAGAATAGATTACTAAAGCAAAGGTCAGTAACAGTGCCCTGTCAGGGCCTCAGGACATGGCACAGTGGTTAGCAGCTGAGCTGTCAGCAGCTGTAGCCGAACCTTGCAAACCTGTTTTTCATCTTTAGAGATATTAATATTTTTATGGTCCTTGACCAGCATTAGAACAATGTATTCACATATGGTTACTTTTATGCACTTCAAGCTGCAGACTATATGTAAGGTGCACCCAAAGTTTATATAAGTTCTGAGTAACTTACTAGGTTGTAGAAAAAACACAGACTCTCCCAAGACTTTTTTTTTCCTTCTAGATCTTTCACTATCTTGCACTATTTGTACAATTTCAAAATACCCTTTTATAACTTTATAATCTCTCATCACAGTGCACCCCTGGATAACATCTGTCTGAGTGCACACTTCTGATAGCTGGATTGTGCTACTCACGTGATGAAACAAAGTACAGACTAAGACAGTGACAAAGGCCCTGAGTCATACACCAGTCACTCATCGTCATGCACTACTGAGTGCCACTGCTTCCTGGAGCCATCTTATCATTTCTGTCATGGGTTGCCCAGTTGCCAAGGACATCTTCACTAAAACACTGACTCTAAAACCTCTGTTGAAAATGAGCACACACAGACACACGTTGTTGAGAATATACAAATCTACCTCCATCTCTTGTAATTGTGATTGACGAGTTCCTAGCAATCTGGTGAGCAATCGTTCCATGTGACATGAGTCTCTACGGCATTGGTTACTTAGTGGACTCTACCCCAAACTGTCAAAAACATTTCTGTTGTTGTTGTTGCTCTTGTCTGTTTTTATGGGCTCTGTAGCCAGTCTGTGGAAATATTAGATCTAGTTCCAGGGACAATCATGTTAACTATAATCCCGAAAATGTGTACACAACCTGAATACCCTTGCTTATCAGGGATTCAGGGTAAATAGAGTAGAAAGTCTTACAAATTTATAACTCAAACAGATTAAGTACTCTTAAAACTGGTTAATGGCCCGCCTGGATGCACCCTACACACTTAACAAGCACAAAATGGTGTTCAACTGCAATTGCAATTCCTGTATTTCAAGACAAGTGGAGAACAGCCACAAGTCAGGCTGCCTAATGTCATTAATGGAAATGTAGATATGCACAACGGAAAACAAACAGAAGACATGACGTCATTTTGCATGCACTTATTGTGTTGACCTGAAGAAGACATGTTTTCAATTACTGCACTTATACAATGTGATCCAAAACTATGGCTCGGGGGAGGAAATGCTCTCCTGAGATGACGTAATCTCTAATCTAGGAGTTCCCGAGAATGAACCATAGAGAGGTGAGAGTGACAAAACATAAGGTATTAAGTACCCTGTGTGAGGTGGCAAGGGAAGCATTTAGTTGGTGAATGTTTACTTATTAGTGACTTGGGCTTTCCTCACCATTTCTATTAATGTGGCCAGTAGAGTCATAAAATATCTTCTGCCTACTTTAGGTTCTCCTGTGATCCCCACTCTTAGTCTAGAAGTAGGGACCATTAGTCCCATAATGCCAGGGTAAGAATGCCTACATTTGGGGAAACCCTCTGCTTACTAAGAAAAACACAAACTACACTAATGCCAGGATGTCAGAAGCAAAAGAGGCCTGGGGAGAAGGAGAAGGTTGAGGAAAGACAAAGAGGGAGAGGGTGAAATGAGTTTTCCTGCTAAGCTGTAGAGACCACTAGCCTTCCATAACTGTGTCTATAGTTTTTGTTAGCTTTCTGTATTGAAACAGTATTCATACCTTAATCAGAAGAAAAAATCCTTACCAAATTCTTATAAAAATGTGACTCTGTTCATCATAATTCTTATACTCTTACTTGGGTTCGTTATCTTTTGTAAAGTTGAATCAATTAGTTTCAACAGATGTGAAAAATCTGAACAATGAAGAGCATCTGGGTGGTCAATCCAGGGAATTCCAGTGTAAGTTAAGTAACCTGGAGGAAGCTGGTTGCCATATTAAAATTCCCAATACCAGAGAAATAACATGAAACACCATTAAAATTCTAAGCAATCACAGAAATTATCAAAGGTCACCATGCATTCGTTATTCTTGGAAATTCACAAAAGGAAGGCAGATGCCAGATGTTGATAAAGTCCTGTTTGCTGGGCTTATTAACCAGATACAGAAACGTACTTACTGCTTGAGTGCTTCGATACCACAGGGATATGCACTTTACGAAAATGCAGATAGGGAGACAGATAACCTCACTTGACTATGTATCATGCCGCGTGACAGCGCATATCAAACAAGGGAACAAGGGGCAGGTTTCTGCTTCCTGTGCCCATTTGCATAATTCAAGCTTTGACATCATGGAAATATATCATGGGATCGTATCCTGTTACATCATGCATAAGGTTTAGCAATGTGGTTTACATAAGCAGCAAAAGCAGAAACATGGGGAAATGAGATGCACTTTTAGGCAAATCAAGAGAGATGCAAATAGAGGTTTCAAGCTGAAAATGCTCCCCCTTTCGTAGGGCTTGGAATGAAAATGAATCATTAGAATCATTTTTACTTATGTGCTGATGTCAGTGTTTCTTGAATAATTAAGAACAGTAGGATAACGGTAAAAGTGCATAGGCTAAAAATGAATACACTATTTTCAAGGAAATACCACAATCAGTCTTCATTCAAACATATAAAGCACGTGATTACAAACCCAGTGTCAGAGCAAATATTAGATGCCTTAAGCACAACGTGCTCATGATAATCCAGGTGTGTTTCATGAAATAGCTTTTAGGAGAAAGTACTTTCTGCCAAGCAATGAGTGTTTGCTTTTATAAATCTTAAATTTAGACTAGTATTTTAAGACTCCTTTTTTTCTTTGTATGGATATGTGGATTTGGAACACCACATATGTGCAGGAATCTACAGAGGTCAGAAGAGGGCATCTGGTCTTCTGGAACTAGTATTGTAGGCAGTCATGAGCTGTCCAGAGTCAGTCCTGAGAACTGACCCCAGGTTTTCTGTGAGTTCAGTGGTGCTCTATACTGCTGATTTATCTGTCTCCGTCTAGACCTAGACTAATATTTTTCTAAAGACTGTAACATAACTACAAATCAATACATTGAATAAATGATTGATATATTTTAAGTATTAAATATTGTTCTGAGATTGGCAAAGCCATTTAAAATATGTACAGGTACACTTAGTCCATGTATCAAAACTCCTAAATATTTTAGACTTTATAAAGACTGCATTAAGCAATTTCTGTATGGATCCCATACTACAGACATCATTATCATGTGATGACATCTGTAACATTTCTTTTAAGGTGAGAGAAAATTTTTCTGTATTTTATAAATGAGTAATGAAGGAAGTAAAGGATAATTACAAAAATAAATGGCAAATCAAGGTGATGTGGACAATAAAGAAACTTTGAAAAGGTATATGATATAAAACCAAACAAAAAGACAAATGAATAAAAGCTAAAGGTATTTTTCAAAACAGAAGACAGTTTGAGTTGGAGAAAACATACTGTAATTAATCAAAGTATATGAAGTAGAGAAAGAATGAAACTATATAAAGTAAGCAACTAAGAAAGCCCATCACACATAAAGATGTTCATTTCCCCTTAAATGAAATACTTATAATTCAAAACCATCATGTGATAATCTAAGTTCTATAATCACATTAAAGACTAAGGGTATGTAGGAGTCAGAGGATATGTTAGAGGTATCAAATAGAAAAGAATAAAATGCACTGAATTGTAACCAGTCACCTTGATGGCCAAGAATATCACATGGGAGGGACGGTTACCAACCCATCTACCAAGCCTATATTTTAACATGGGTACCTGAACTTAGGCATGTCTCCAAGCTTGGACAGTAAGCATTTTTACTTGCTAACCAATCTCACCAACCAGAGAGCTAGGTGTTCTTGATTTCTAAAATGTTAAATAAATACATTCACGGGAAGAAAAATAAAAATAAACAAAGAAAAAAAGAATACTAAATAAATTAAACTAATCCTCATTAAAAGCCATAATGATAAATCAGATTCATATTTGATCCTAAGTACAGAACTCACGTTTGAGGGAGAATGTTCATTGAATACTCTAGCATATCAGTAATTGCAACAAAATGAATTTATCGCACATTGAAGACAAAGGGATTCAGGGTTTGTTCTAAAATAAATATCAATATAAAGAATCACATATAGAACAATTACATTCACTTTGAAATAGATAGTTGATAAAATTCACTGTATATAAAATAACAATTAAGAAGGCTATTGTAACACTATCAATACCATCAAGAAAAAATATATTATCTAATGTATAATGTACAATATTGTGGTCAGTACACTATATACTAAGAAGGCTTTTCAATACAAACCTATTATTATTGTCTCAATGCAAAAAAGGAGTTGTATGTATAACACATTTATGGGGAGAAAGCCTCTATCAGGACTGTAGTATAGATAAGGTTCAACACAGCTTTAACAAGAGTCTTCTCACAGATATGTGAATATATGAAATTGTACATGCAAGCCAAAAGGTACATCCGTTTATATATACCCATCAAGTCCTGAAATATCTCGAACTATTTCAAATAGTAATTTGTGGAGCAAGTAATTTGACAACACAATTATGGCAGAGAGAGTTAAGTAAAATCTACTAAAAAAAACAAAACAAAACAAAACTAAACAATACTAAACTAAACCAAAACAAACCTTTGTAAATGTTTAGAAAATTAATCATAGGTTAAAGAGGAAAATGTTTATGGAAATAAAAAAGAGAGAAAGATGAGAAAGAAATGAAATCACAGTTTTCAAAAAAGCATCAGTGTTTCAAATCAAAGAAGTTTAAAATGGAAAACCATAAGAAATTTATTAAAAGCTAGGAGATGGGAAACAAATCAAAGCTTAGTTGAAAGGTTAGGAAAGTGATGGAAATGTTTACATAGGAAAGCTATTAATCAGGGCAATAAGATAACACAGTGAAAATATAGTGTAGGGTCATAGATAACCTAAGTAGGCAGGTATTCTAATAAGATTGAATCAAAATTAGAATATATAAAGAGTCATCAATGGGAGAAGAGGCCCTTGGTCCTGTGAAGGCTCTATGCCCCAATATAGGGGAATGCCAGGATCAGGAAGCTGGAGTGTGTAGGTTGATGAGCAGGGGAAGGGAGCATGGGATAGGGGGTATCAGAGGGGAAACCAGGAAAGGGGATAACATTTGAAATATAAATAAAGAACATATAAAAAAAAGAACATATAAAGAAAGAATTTTAGGATTAAAATGGGTAACTATATTTAAAATGGATAGTAAAATTCATAAGATAATGAAACTATGAGTATTTTCAAAAAATAAATTTGAAAATATTTACAATGATTTTTTAAAAAATGTACAGAAAATTTAAGACATTTCAACACATATTTACAAATTCTTAGCATATAAAGTGGTTACAGAATTCCTATTCTGCTTCATATGGAAACATAAAAATGTTCACTACAGCAATAATTGAATAGGCAAAATGTTTGAATCAACCTGAATATCTGTTTGCCAGAGAACATTCAATCATGGATTGTCCAATTGACTTCTATATATTCAGATAAGTTCTTACATCAATAGTATTTGGTTTCTTTTTTTTTAAGATTTATTTATTTTAATTGTATGACTACACTGTTACTCTCTTCAGACACACCAGTAGAGGGCATCAGATCCCATTACAGATGGGTCACCATGTGTGTTGTGAGTCACCATGTGGTTGCTGGGAATTGAACTCAGGACCTCTGAGAGAGCAGGCAGTGCTTTAACCTCTGAGCCATCTCCCCAGCCCCTAGTATTTGGTAAATCATTAACCACCCCTCCAACATGCACGTATGCACACACACACACACACACGCACATGCACACACACACAAACACTCACTTATACCATATTGAAGAAAAATATGTGTGTGATATGAGAAAATTCAGAAAGATGGAGGATCTGCACCTGTCTGGTAAGATTATAAGCACATCCTTGGAATGCAGACTCCTGACCTAAGGTAGTGGCTAAGATGGTGAAGGAAGGAGTGGGGGAACAAGACATATACAGAAGTATTCAGCAGTCTACAGCTTTATCTGTCATGTCCTTTTCTTTAAGAAATATATAGAGAGAAAAATATTGACATAGTATAGAGATCGATTAGATATAAATATAGATGAACAAAACTCTTCTAAACATTCCTTTATGAATCTGGGTATGTGAATGCACACTTGTTTTTGCACATGTGTGTATGTGTGTTTGTGTGGTATGTATGCATTTAGATATGCAAGCTGACATTTGTGTGAAAGCATATGAGTGAATGTATCTATGGTTAAACTTTATGTCATCATATATGTGTGTATGTGTGTACATATGCATATGAGTTTATGTGTGTATGTGTATGCCATATATACATATATATACATATATGTGATATATAAATATAATATATCATATATATGTGTATATATATATGATATATATGTAATAATGGGATAACATGGGATTATAGTGTAAGGAATTTTAGTGACCATGAAGATTTTGGTCTTTGCCCACTTCTTCTATATTTGGGATATGTCACAAAAGAAAACTAAACAAATGGATAAATATTAAAGTTCATACATTTCTGTTTTATAAAAAGTATAATACTAAAATATTAGTAATGTGATTAAAATTCATATTAAATTGTGTGTAAATTCTTGATCTATAGTTTCCCTGAGATGATTACATCTTTATTTTAGCTACTAGGAATAACTGTCTACTACACAGTGAAGATTTTAAAGTATAAAGAAATAAACAAGTGGAAAATGTCAGAAAGGCTGCCTAGTCTCCTGCAACATGCCAGGAAACATGGGGCATAATGTATATGAAAAACAGAAGCCTGAAGAGGGAATCCTCTGCTTGTGGGTGATGTGACTTCTTCATAGCTCCAGCTGTACCCACACAACATGCTGGCCTCTTTCCATAATCAGACTATGACAGACCAGGGTCTTTCTCTTGCACTCCATTGCTCTAGAGGAGATGAATCCTCTTTAGACATGAAAGAATAAATGCAACAAGTCCATCTAAACACCATGAAAAGGAAATTTCCTCTGACTCTACAGCTCCTTCAACTGGAATGCAACGATGACACCTTCCTCTAATAAAAATGTCAACTTAAGATAGGAATCTGCACATTTTCTCTGACTAGGAAGAATTCTTCTTACACTTAAAATCATCAAATCATCATTTACTCACAGAATTGGAACTTGATAAACAGACCAAAAAGGGGGGCGGGGGGCACAGAGACTTAAGAACTTAACTTCCAAAGGCACCAACCATGCCCTTTGCCAGAAAGATGGACCACCTAGAGAAATCTCTTTCCCTCTTGTAACATGACAACAACATCTTACTATTATTTTAAAGACAGAAGTACAATGTAAGACACCTTTGTTCAGTAACTGCTCACTTATACTTTACTGATGGAAATAAATGTATCACAGAAACAGATCTAAAACCGTTTGTTAGAAATGCCAGCAATGAACTGAAATCCTTAAGTTGAAGCTTTAATATAACCACCCATACCCATCTCTCATACTTCTAGCCTGACCCCAGTGTAATATTTCTGGGTTGCAACAGTGACATTCCCACCATCTCAGTGGTGGAGATGCTGTTTGAAATTAAATAGAAAGTTGTGTATTGTTGTTCTGTTTAGGGCTTACTTTGAGGAGAGACAGGAAATGGCAGCGGGTGTCAAGAATGAGCTAGAGTCTACGCTATAAAACAATGAACAGCAATGCTGCATGCCTCGGGCTTAAGAAGAGAGAAACACCTTATGGAATTCATTAGCTGTGTGGATTCCTCAGCCATGACTCTGTGGCAGCCTGGAGTATTGCTACAAAGTTGTCAGCAGGCAACTCTTTTGGTCACTGGAATCTAGGGTGACCCTTTCATCAGAGACTGTTGATTCTCTTCTGTGGCCCAAAGGAGTCATTTTAAGCCAGATTCAAAGAAGAGAAGGAAACACACATCATGGTTTTATCAACGTTTGTAAGCAAAGCAAGGATTCAGTCTTCTGATCCCTCCAAAGTAAAAAGTCACTGAATTCATTTCCACATAAACTGTGATGGCTTGCACACTGTAAATACATGCACCTAGTCTGATTTACAACTACTTAAAACAGAATTATACAGCTTAGTTTCTATCTTTTGGATATTTGACTTTAGGGATGATTTCTGCAGCTATCATTGTCTAAGAGATAAATGAGATTGCATGCACTGCTCTGTCATCTGCAATGTATTTTCATATGAATTATGCAAATTAATACAACAAACTTCTACAAGAAACATTGCTATCATAATGTTCCTGATGGTGAACTTAAAACTAAGAAAAATGTAAAACTATCTGAGATATAATGGAGAGTAACTAGGAAGAATTCCAACCCACTGTTTCTTACTTACATTCCAAATCCCTGCATGTAACATAGTATTTATCACTACAGGAATATATATAGAAAATTGAAGTCTTGCAATAATTTTAAAAATTCAGTTCTTTATACTATTTTTCACTTGAGGACTTTATATTTCTGTGTTTGATTGGGAAATATACCATTTCCTGTCGTTACTAGAATGAGTTGCACAGAGAGAGTTGTTTAAAACATCACAGATATGTTACAATGTAGAGGTAAGTGAAAACTGATTCTGTTGGGACCACTGTATCAATGGGACTAAGGAGCCACAGAAGGACCCCATGCATTGCCTTCCCAGTGTCCTGTCCACACCCTTTGCCTTATGGTTGTCCTGCTGCCTGCATGGCCAGCTGTGATCAGAAGAGTTGGCTCTATGCCATCACTCTCTAGCTTCTTTATTGCACTTATAAGGACTCACAATTACTACACTGGGCCTACTCACAGCTAGCAAGAGAACAGTGCAGAGAGTAAGGTCAAAATTAGCAGATTAAAAAAAAATTGTAAAGGAGAAAGAAACCTCCCTGACCAAGCCAATGTTCATGGAACAGAACACGCAAGAGAAAAGCCAGCTCTAAACAAATGACCCATAAAATGTTACTACCATCTTTGCTTGGGTCCACTGAGCCTCTGATCTTTCTCCCAGTTCTGACCCATTTCCTTTCTTGGGAATTCTCTCTTACCTAATAAGTTGTCTTTCTTCACCTCTATCTATATATACAAATTCTCATTCCAGGACACAAGAACTTGGAAATACCAAAAGATACTCACTGGCCCTCATTACTCACCCATGACACAGATCATTACTTTCTCATCTCAAAATCTTTCCTGAGCAATGTCTGTTAATGTAGGGAATGACTGTTATGTCAGAAATTTATTCATTTTCCAGCTTCTAGAACATGTTCATCTTCAGGGTTCATCATTCAGTATACTACAGGTTGGTCTAAGTGACTTGAAATCTCTCAGTAAGCCAGGTATGGTGGCACGCACCTTTAATCCCAGCACTGGGGAGGCAGAGGCAGAAATATCTTTGTGAGTTTGAGGTCAAGTTGGTCTACATAGTGAATTCCAGGACAGCCATGGCAATCTTTAATCTATTGGTTGGGTATAAGGTAAGTTCTGAAGAAGATTGTTAAAGATTTCTCTGATCAGCTCTGGAGTACATACCAATAATCCAAACACTTAGTAACAAAGAAGACTATGTGTATCACAACAGTCTAGATTACATAGTAACACCCCGTGTGTGTATATATATATATATATATATATATATATATATATATATATATGAATGAAAGAGAGAGACTTTCTATACTATACCTACAATTCCTAATATAGACTGCCTTATTATCTACAGCAATGTATACATTCACATAGAAGTTGTCTGTATCCTACTGCTACTATTGAATTTAAGTAAATCCTGTATTTCACAATCTTCACTTAGCTGTTCTCACCTGCAATTCCTAATCCATACATATGTGAACACTCACAAATGCATACAGATTACCAAATATATGGGTAATTTTTAAAAAATTAAAGAACCTGCCTCCCATAGTAAGTCCATGTCCTCACAATTTCAACAAATTCAAACTCCCATCTGTCCGCATCTGCATTTTGCTGCTTCAGTGTCTCTCTTACTGCCAAATTCATAATGCCCACTTAAGGCAGGACAGACATTTTGGGGATTAAAGTCCTGAAAATAGCTCTTGACTGTTTAGCCAGTGACTAACAAGAACTGGTGAATACATTTATAGACTTCAGTCCCAATGGTTTCAGTTGGGATTACACCAAGGGACAAGCTCTCCACCACCTCCCAAAACTCCCCCTGCCCAGGATTAAGCTTCAGATTCCCTCTGTGGAAATCCTTTCCTATTCTGTCCCATTTTTTTCATCTCCTTGCCAGCTACCCTGGAACCCCTCCCCAGAAAATTCTTGCCTCAAATATATCTCAAGGTTTATTTCCAGGAAAAATTAAACTAAGATAATCACAAATATTTATAAACAATTCTATGACTGATCAATATCCTATGTAATTCCTAAACCACAAAACATGCATGAAGTCTGTAATAGGAAAACTATGATCATGTTTTCTCGTTTCTTCTGTTGCTCTGTGCTTGTGTATTTGGTTTTGAGACACAGTCGGACTTTCTAAGCCAGGCTGGTCTTGGTGTGGGCACCCTTCTGTCTCCACCTCCTCACTGCTGATATTACAGCATGTGCCACCACATCTATCATTGGCTTCACTGCTGGCAATGAGGTTTACTGCTCCGGCAACTGCTCTTCTGCAGAACTCAGTTTGAAATGAGTCTGGAAGATGTCTGAAAAATATATTATAGCTTCAGGCCCTTCATGTATCCACGGATATTTGTATTATTTTAGTAGATTTTTTATGTTACTGAAAAATACTTTATTATGGCTAATTTATAAAGAACAGCTATTCATTGAGCACATAGTTTTGACCGCTTAAAGGTCAACAATTAGACAGTACCAAGTGCCATGTGAAGACCTTCAGGCTAAGTCATCCAGTGTGGAAGATTACATCTACATTGTAGAGAGTTCAAATGGGAGGAAACAAGAAGTATGGGGAAGCAGGCTCACTGTTCTATAGTGCATCCTGATCCGATGGAAACTCAACCATGCTTTGAGAGCTATATCAAGAGCCTCTTCAGGATCAATGCTCACCTGAACAAATCATCCCTCAGTGTTTAACAGTGCTGAGATCAAATCCTCACTGTGACATGACTGTCTTTATATAGCCTTAGGCAAATTCTTGTCTTTTAAAATTATAATAATGCCATTAAACTTCTAATAGTATCACAAGGTCTTATAAGACAATAATTTGAAATTGAATGGCAAGCACTAAATGTTCACAGAGATTTTTAGGTGTCAGAAATTGCTTTGGTCTGTGAGTGGCATGTGCTAGCAATTCTAGTAATTCTAGTAGAATCAGGAAGGTTGTAAATTGGGAGGCATAGGCTACTTAACAAATTTCAGGTCAAATTCAATTATATAGTAGGGCACGGAGTCAAAAATGAAAAGAGAATGAAACAAAAAAGAAAAGGAAGAACAAAAACCAGATTTCACTCTTATTTGTGAACATTCTGCTATCCACAGCTATGAATAAAAATCTTTCAAAACTTTGGCACTTCCCATGTAGAAAGAGAGTCAATTAAGAAGTATGTAAATAAATAAAGAAATAATCAAAATGACTCTGAAAACAGACAGAGGACCACGATAGAACTGGGTGGTTAATTTGGAATAGAAAAAGAATGTAGGACCCACCTCCCCTCCCACGAATTGGCACTGAAGCTGGAACCTCAACAAAAGCCAGATCCAGACATGCTCATCTAAGGAAGAACATTCCAAACTCTCAGAAAAGAATTTGATTACAAAACAGACAGAAGGAAAAGGCTCCATTCTTCTGAAAATGTGGCAACGTGGTGGGAACAAAACTCACAGAAGTTCTTAGTGGTGAAAGCAGCATGAGTTGTGTTATCCTCAATATAGGATATATTTAGGGAGGATGTGACTTTACAATTAGAGAAACTTTATGGCTTCCATGGATAGATGAGACTTGAATATGCAGAGAAGAGAAGAGAAGAGAAGAGAAGAGAAGAGAAGGGAAGGGAAGGGAAGGGAAGGGAAGGGAAGGGAAGGGAAGGGAAGGGAAGGGAAGGGAAGGGAAGGGAAGGGAAGGGAAGGGAAGGGAAGGGAAGGGAAGGGAAGAGAAGAGCCAATTAGTTTTTACTGCAATCATGAAAGCAGGGCGTAACATCAAACCAGTCTAGGAACACCAACCACTGAAATTCATGGAATACATGGATTTTAGACATATTTTAGAGGAAAAGAAGAGCTAACTTACTGATAAATTACGTTTTAGGCAATAACATTAAATGAAAAAACAATCAAAGGTTTCCATAGGTTCATGTTAATTATACACACATATTCAATGCCTGGCACATAGGAAGTACCCAGCAAGCAGTAGCCATGCAAAGACAGAAGGAGAATGAAAATATAAAGAAGTAAACTGAGAAAACAAGGTGAACGTATGTTAATAGGTAGCAGAGTAAACTAATGGATAAAACAAGTATTACTTAGCATGGTTTATCTCTCTTGGGACTATCCATGATCAAGACTCACTGTTGCCTTTGGGTCTTATTCTTTTCCAGCCTTCCTCTTTATTCCCAGAAATAATGACTATGAGACATAATTATATATGAATAAATGCTTAGGCCATAAGCTTTGGCTTTTTTCCCTGGCTCGTTACTTACATAACCCATTTAAACTACCTATGACTTCCCCATGATTAGTTACCTCTCCTCAGGTTTATGTGACCATATCTTCCAAAGTTAGAGATAATCTCCAACACCTGACTCTTTCCCAGAATCCTCTCTGTCTCTTAAAAGATGTCCCACCTTCTAACCCTTCCTCCGCTCATTAGCCATAGGCTTTTTTATTGACAAAACACAGGAGATTCTCTGTACAATCCATCTAACTGGTTTATTCATGTTAAATCTATAAAAAGCTACATATATGACACTTGTCCTCAATGTAGTACATGTTAAGAGCCAAATGAATAGGTAATAACTACCCTGACAGGCAGAAGATGAAACACCCCTTGATCTATATTTATACACATAAGGAGACCATTTGTATTACAAAGTATTCAATTAAAACCATCAGTTTGATCTGCTACCAACTATGACAAAGAGAAACAATAAGAAGCTTGGTAGCGCACACCTTTAATCCCAGCACTTGGGAGGCAGAGGCAGGCGAATTTCTGAGTTTGAGGCCAGCCTGGTCTACAGAGTGAGTTCCAGGACAGCCAGGAATACACAGAGAAACCCTGTCTCGAAAAAAGAAAAGAAAAAAGAAGAAGAAGAAGCAATCCTTATACTCCCAATAAAATAATACTGGTTCTACTTTAGGAAATGTTTAATTCTAGTTTAAAATTTAAAGTATATATTAGAGAGCTTAAAAATCAAAGTGCTATATTCTACATCTCATTATATATATACATGTATATATATATATAAAATATTGCTCATTGTTATCATTTATTATTCTTCAACACCTTGTGTTCAATTTTTAAATTTTCTCCTTCTTCTGAATATATATTCTGCTGCCTTTCTTTATAGTTTTTCTCAGAGTCTAATATATCCACATTTACTTAACGTAATTATTCCTAAATTTGATGGGTAATAGGCCTCTTTAAGCAATCTGAAACTATCATTAACCTAATGATTCGTCAGCTTGGTATTCTTTGTTATGATAACTTACATTCAGAAATCTTTCAGAGTCAGTGTGTCTTAGGAAAATGATCTCTTCTCTTTTCCTCTATTTCCACAGAGGTGAATATACAATCTCTACAAATGTTTTCTGTGTCTCATAATGTGAAATTGTGTATTCTGCATCTCCACATTTTCCTTTGGTAAACATCATTCAATAAAATATCATTGTTTATTTCAACATTCTTCACAAAAACATTCACTTTTATGGAGTCAAAATATATAGAAATATGACATTAACAGATAGAAACTAATGACACACCATTATATATGTAAGGGCTCATTTTAGAGGACATATCTGTTAATTTGCTGTGCTTTCTTCATAACATTTTTCCTTATATAATCACCTGTAATTCCTGTGTAGCCCATTGCCTAGTGTGGACTGTGAAGTGAATAGCTAGAGATTTAACATGCTTCCCTGCAGTAAAGTTGCATTTAGATGAACAAGCACCAAGCATCAATCACAGCAGATAGTTCTGAGAATCAGGGAATGTACAAGTCTTGGCAACTGACAAGAAAAAAAGGTTTTATACTGACAAAAAGTAAGTTAAATTATCCATCTTGATCCATGTCAGGAATGATAGAAGGTACATGTGTCAGTAGTTTTCCAAGTTAACACCATTCTGGACTTAGAAATTTGCTTGGTTGGGCAACTTGTCCCAAGGAACAAAATTTTTCTTCCAAATCTAGTTGTTATATAAACACTATAATTTCTATCTTAGATGCAAAGTCTGAATCCTTTCCATAATGGTCAGTTCTTAGCCTGTGCAGTATTCAAATGTTAGACTATAATGTTATCTGTGTAGGCAAACTTTTTCTCTTGAAATGTTCAAGGCCTTTTCTATACGGCCACCATCAAATGATTGTTCTTAGAAAAGAACCAGGCTTCTAAGAATTCATCCCCCGTTAATACTTGTTCAGCAATTTTCTAGACTCCTTAGTTTATTTAGTTCTAAGCAAGTCCTGTAATAACAGAGATACAGTGCTTGGGATATGGTTCAGTCATATGTATATGTATATATGATCTGAATGATACAGTAACCAAAACAGATCTTTGTAGACTAAATTAGTAATCATGCAGCTAAAGAGAGGATTAGTGAAATAATACAAATCAAACAAACACCAACACAAATGTACTCACTGATAAGTGGATATTAGCCCAGAAACTTAGGATACCCAAGATATAAGATACAATTTGCTAAACACATGAAATTCAAGAAGAACGAAGACCAAAGTGTGGACAGTTTGCCCCTTCTTAGAAATGGGAACAAAACACCCATTGAAGGTGTTACAGAGACAAAATTTGGAGCTGTGACAAAAGGATGGACCATCTAGTGATTGCCATATGCAGGGATCCATCCCATAATCAGCTCCCAAACGCCGACACCATTGCATACACTAGCAAGACTTTGCTGAAAGGACCCAGATATAGCTGTCTCTTGTGAGACTATGCCGGGGCCTAGCAAACACAGAAGTGGATGATCACAGTCAGCTATTGGATGGGTCACACGGCCCCCAATGGAGGAGCTAGAGAAATTACTCAAGGAGCTAAAGGGAACTGCAACCCTATAGGTGGAACAACATTATGAACTAACCAATACCCCGGAGCTCTTGACTCTAGCTGCATATGTATCAAAAGATGGCCTAGTCGGCCATCACTGCAAAGAGAGGCCCATTGGACTTGCAAACTGTATATGCCCCAGTACAGGGGAACCCCAGAGCCAAAACGGGGGAGTGGGTGGGTAATGGATTGGGGGGGTGGGTATGGCGGACTTTTGGGATAGCATTGAAAATGTAAACAAGGAAAATACCTAATAAAAATAAAATTAAATTAAAAAAAATGCTTAAGTGTGTGGGGGTGGAGAGAGCCATGATAAAAAGGATGGAAAAGGTAATTAGTCACATAAGATAATCTAAAAAAAAAAAAAAGCTAAACAAGAATCAACTCTTGAAGATGTTGTTAAATAAGGTAAGAGATTAGAATTATTACACGGAGTCTGAAACTTCCTCTCTGTGGAGCCATATGTCCTTTTTTTTTGGTCCAACTCTCTAGGAAATTATATTTTTCTACCTTGCTTTTGAGGCCTGCCAATCAACACTGGTCAACTTAGATTACAGGAGCTTCTGGAATTATTCTAATTAGTCAACCTGAAAGATTTAAACTTCCCACCCTTGCTTTTTAATGTAGAAATTACAATAAAGGCTGTGGACTAAATTCTCCCTTCCATGCTGGTCTCTGCCATCTGAACAAAACTTAGTATGTTCTTCAGTCTATGGATTAATGAATGAAGTATTTTTATAATACTCACAATGAAATGAAATCCTCAATATAGTGGTGGCAGGTAACTAGATCTTGATGGTGAAGCCTCCCCAGTAAGATAAATACCGATCTTGACCAAGATTTCTATTGCTGCGATAAACATTGTAACCAACAGTATCTTGGGAAGGAAAGGTTTATTTTCATTTCTCACACATTGCAGTGTATTATGAGGGAAAGTAAGGGCAGGACTCAATGTGGAATGGATGAAGATGCCATGCTTCTTACTGGAGACAGTTACTGGCTTGGTCTTCATGGCTTGTTCACACTGCTTTCTTAGACTACCCTTGACCACCTGTCTAGAGATAGCACTGCTCACAGTGGCCCATGGAAGAGTGCTGCGATTGGGTTGCTCTTCAAGATGTGTTTAGTCTGCCTTCTTAGACCACCCTGGAGCATCAGAACGGGGATGGCATCAAACACTGTAGAATGAATCCATCCATATCAGTCAAGAAAATAACCTAGAGGCTTGCACACCAACCCATCTGCTAAAGACAATTAATAAAATAAGGTTCCCTGTTCCATAATGAGGTTGTCTCACTGTGGCATACAACAAAAACCAGTACAATGATCTTATGATAAAGGAGGATTGAGAGAAATGATATGCAGGATATCTGATAAGTGACCCCTGTGTAAGGGCCATTTGACCACAAGGGTTGCTACCCACAGGTTGAAAAGACCTACAAGCATACTAAACTTGCCTTGTTCCTTTTCTTTGTCCTTTCTAGTTTCTTTATATGACTGACAGTGACTTAACAAAAACTGAGTCTGATGCATTTCAATGGCTTCCACAACATGAAGGGCATTGGTATCATAAAAAGTTATTTTATTTATATCTCCTTGTGTACTTAACAAGCACAGATAACATTAATTAATGGTTGCTTAGATGAACTTCATTCTCTCTTGTAGGCCAGGACAGGAGTGGAACTCATACTTAGGATTATAACACTTATGGCAGGCACTGAAAAATGGACACGCTTTATTAGAACTGAACCCAAACATAAAATACTGCATTAGCTGGACTTCCTTGCAATGTGGTAAAGAGTAAGAGTTTGAATAAAATGTTCCACTTGGTCCCCATCTGGTAGAACTATTTACGGTAGTTTTGCAAACTTTAGGAGGTAGGCCCTATATGAAAGTATCTGGTCACTGAGAACATGTCCATGAAATACTTTGGCCCTGGACTTTCTGTACTTCTGTCTCTGCTTCCTGTTTGACATGGGTAAATATCTGCCACGTGTTCCAACTGCCAAGATGTTCATCTTTACCAAGGGTCCAGAAACATGGAGCCAAGCCTTCAGATACTGCCACTATTAAATCATGAACTAAAAATAGGTCTTTTCTCCTCAATGAGATAAGTATACAACAGATGCTTTGTTCCATTAGTTTATAGTCAAGGAAGCCTGAGAGAAAAGTATATACATCATAAGATGCTCAATTCAAAGCTAGGACTGCCTCCAAAGTCCATGTGATTTCAATGTCCCTAGGCTTTCTTCTAACAATTCAAAATATAATGATTAAAAATAATATATTTAAATTATCTGGGAGTCAAATTTAGGTTCCTGTACTCAGTACAAATATACTACAAGTGTTACTAGTAACCCATAATAAAGAAATTCAATGAAGCATGTTCTTACAGTACTTGAGACAAAAATCCTTATTCCAAAAAAAAAAAAAAAGAAATATATCTTCAGGCAATTTATAAAGTATCAAGCAATTATATAGGACTGTAAAACAGCAAATATGGAAATTAAACTAGAGTAAATATTCAGTCTCTCAATTGCTAGCTGGCTCCTGTCACTTTTATCTCACTGGTCTCAGAATACTTAGAATTATAGTAGCAAGAGCTAAGCCCACTTCTCTTTGAAGCAACTGAATGTCCTCTGTAAACATTACTCCTTAAAAGTAGGAATATATGTTTAAAAAAAAAACTTTTGTTATGAAAAACAAATATTTTAAGATATATCTGGCAATAATACTTGGCTACTTGTAGACTCATTTCAAATTTGGCAAGTCATTTAGAATTAAAATCAACAAATTCTAATATTACTAAAACTGTTATTAGGATACTAGTCATCAGAATAATTTTTTTAAATATACTTAGCAAGTTTATTCAACTAGTTATGAAGTTCCTTTTACAATGTAACATGGTATTTATTACCAGTGACCATAAGGGTATTGCCCTGAGACAGCAGAGCTAAATAAAGTCCCAAAGTAGACATCCCAGACAGGAAATAACATGCTTCAATCTTGAAATTATCTACTTCTGAGTCCCTACCTCTAAAACCACTGAGTGAATTGTTTTAGAAATCGACAAATAGTGTTCTGTGGTTTAAAAAATTAGTTTGGCGTTTAATAAAGATGAGGAATTACATTGTGACTGGTGAACCATGAGGCACGTCATGATTCATGGTGCATGTGACAAGCACATTTGTGTTTAGAATGGCCAGGTTCACTGCACCCAACAAGCCCTCATAAGACTCATACAACATCCTCTTGTTTCATACAACATGGAAGTGCAAATAACTGATAATTATGTGAATGTTACATCTCCTATGGAAACTATTTATATATCATTTAAAATAGGAATCAATGTGAAAAGTATATTCTAATGTTGTTCTACTAAGATGTCAGCACATATGAAAGTCATATAGTCATACTGTAAAAAATAGTTCAAAACATTAAGTGCATATAATCCAATTGCAGGTAAAAATTCAAATAATGAAATAGTCAAAATGTTCAAATGTCAAATTTCTTAAAGGAATGGGTGTTTTCAGCTCTCTTTTAAGAGCTTTTCTGTGTCTAAGTCTAGTTATATTTGATACATGGTCTACTTCGTGAAAATATGTTTTACATAGTATGATTAAGAATTCAAATAAGGAGCTGGAGAGATGATGGCTTAATAGCTAAGAACACTTGTTCGTCTTGCAGAGGCTCTAGGCTTAGTTTTCAGCACCCACATGGTGGCTAGCAACTGACTGTAACACTACTTTCAGGGAATTTGATGTCTTCTTTTGATCACCATGGGTATCAGGCAGATATGTGTGTGGTATACATACCTACATACATACATACATACATACATACATACATACATACATACATACATACTTGTGGACGAAACATTCATACACATAAAAATAAATGTATCTAATTTTTTAAGTACTAGAGTAATAAAATCAATAGGCAAACAACGAAATAAAGAAATGTGTTCCAATATTCTATTATCATCACAAATACACTAAATACATTTCTAATCTTCTGGTTTTCATATTATCCTGTGTTAGTGAGTAAATCATAGGGCTCGGGAGAGACATACATATATATTCTTAAAGACACATGAAGAGTTCCATATTGGAACCAATGAATGGGATGCCACTTGAGAAAAGAAACTATTCATTACTTTCCTCCCTGAAGAGACTACATTACACACTTATCTGACGTGTTGTAGTAGTGTGAAAAATGAAATTATACTCTCCTTGATGACTTGGGTTTTTTTGCCATAATCCCATAATATGTGTCTGTGATCTGATATCAGTTGTCCTCACTTTTCATATGAACACACTTAAGAAATTAGCATTAATACTGAAGAAAGCAAGGTCCCAGTCTACACATTAAGGAGTAGAAAAAATTCTCAAAGAGAATTAATATTGGAAATTTTTCTGATTTCAACTTCACACACAGAAAATAAGAAAGTAAAAGATGGAATAGCATTTTGTTAAAAAAATAATGTAATATTTACCTAATTATATTTGACTGAAACCTACATTATTTTACTACTTTTTCAGAGCCATAGACTTCCCAAGAGTTTTCTTTCTTTATTGCACTTCTACTTTTGATATATTAAAAGTGATTTCAAATCCTCATCTCTATGACTATTTCATGGAAAAATGCTCTCTGCAAATTAGACCTTAAATCTTTAGGACATGGAGAGTAATATTAATCTTACTCAAAACTCAGTGTTTCAAAAACATTAACTGTGCAAGTTACTTGAAAAAGAATGCATTAAGTTTGGAAGCCACAAAAAGGGAAAATATTTAGAAAACAGTAACAAATGCTACCAGTATTCTAATTAGATTCTACTCTCCATTTCTTCTTCACAAGAAGAATTTTAATATCTTTGAAACCGCACATATTTTGCTTCTCATGCTGTCTTGAAGCTAAAGATGGCAAAGAGATAGTTTTGATCAAAAACTATTTTCAGAAGATATTTTGGTCTTTCTATTATAGTGCTACCCCCATTCAGACACTCCATTCTTCAGTTCTTCCTTCCAATCAGATACAGTGTTACAGAGGCATACAAGTCACCACAACCACAGAAACCCAGAAGAAAAAACAACAATAACAACAACAACAAAGAACCACTCATGCTAAAATGAACAAGTGAAAAAAGGACTGAATTCCAAACATTGATGATAATGACAGATGACATCTGCATTGTAGCATCTTGGCCACCCATGAAGGTTATTTGATAACTAGATATAAATAAAATGCAATATTCTTCAACCACTGAAATGCATCTTTGTGTTATATACAACCAAATCTCAAAGTATTTGGTAAAGTCATTTGAGACTGAAATAAAATTATTTTATGGTTTGCCTTAACTGCTGAAAGTTCTTTCTAGTATCAAAGAACATACTACAGAACTTTAGTACTTTCTGGAATCAAAGACCATGAAAGCTTGGGAAAGAAGATTGAAGAAAGAAAAGTAAGAGCAAGTTGTTAAAAGGTATAAAAGCACAGAGGAAAGTAATAAGGAAAGCACTTGATCAATGAGAAGCAAAACTGATTCTTCCTTTATTTTCAGCTGATTCATTATGCTCAATAAATATTCATTTAAATGCTAATTTTCAGAAACCCAGATATACACTTAGAAGAACAACTTCATTTCAAATCAAAATAAAAAAGGCAAGTTAATATTCTACACTTTTGAAACCTACATGCCCTCAGTAAATTTCTAGGAAGAAAAAAGTAGAAACCATAATCATCAATAATATATAACATAGAGTGGATTTACGCTATGCACATAATGTACTTCTTGAAAAAAAAACATACACTTTGGGATCTTTAATTTGTGTCACAGCCAATGATTTCAATAGAATGAAATGGAATACAAAATAAAAGTTCTAGTTGATGTTTTGATTCCTGAAACTCGAGGGTAATGTTTAAAATTTAATTTAATGCATTAGTTTTTAAGTAATATAGGAAGGAGTATGTGATGCAGCTACTAACTTTGGAAGACTAAGTGAAAAGGGGAGAAAGCACGCTGTCAGCCGTTCTGCAACTGGGTAATGTTAAGACAATTAGTCCACACTCGGGATGTTTGTCAGATGTCCACAGAGTGTACACAACATGTAAGGGAAAAGAAATGAAACTAAAGCATAAACAACATAGTCAAGAATCGGAAAAACATGACCAACCTTAGCAATTACAATGTTTGATTTCTCCAAGCCTTTAATACTAGTACTCAGGAGGCAGAGACAGGCAAACTTCTGAGGTCATGATCAGCCTGGTCTACAGATTGAGTTCCAGGACAGCCAATGCTATGTAAAAAGATACTGTCTCTGGGATAATAGGGAGAATTGATGTCCCAACATCAGCACAGAAAACATGTCATTTGTTGATCTGGATTCTGTCTTGAAGGGGAGCATCAGAACATGTTTTAATTAACATTGCTTCCTATGCCTGCCTTGTTGTGACTTGTAGCCTGTGGATTGTCAAGTAAGACTACCCTAAAAATCAATTGCTCCTGCTTCAGACCTGGACAAGCTACAGGACAAGTGATTTGATTTACACAACTGGTAAAGTCAACGTGCCTTAGCATAGGAAAGACTGCACAAATCCTGCTGACTCTAAGCAAGTCAAACAATCAGGAAATGATTGGAAGAAGTGATGTTAGACACATGTCCTGGAGTTAAAAATGAACAGATCCTTAGCCCAAAAGGGAAATAAATAAGTTGCAGAGAGAAAACTTATTGAGATGCAAATCTTGAATCATTTCAGAAGTACTGCTGCCTGGCCTGTAGTCTCTACCCCAGTTTATGACTAAGAGATAAATTTAGCTGAAATAAATCGAGTCTATAAATAAACTATTAAAAAATATATTAACATGGATAACATTTCAGTTATTTGATTTTTTTTTCTTCTAAAACTGTTAGGCCGAAACACTTCATCAGTGCAGAACAGTTTGTACACATTTGGGAGTGTGTCGCATGGAGCACTGCAGAAGAAAAGAGCTCTGTTTGTCACCGAACTGTGCTTTTTATCACCTCTAGACATTCCTTTGAGTTTTAGGATCGCAGTTAAAACAGTTCACGTGACATCTGCAAGCTGTTGTTGACAGATGGGATAAGCTTATAAACTATATATTGTCTACCCAGCTGTTTTAAATTTCAATGGGCATTCTTTCCTAATGTCCCACTTGATGCCGGTGAAGACAAATCCAGGATTTCCAAGGCCTAGAATCAACCAGGATTTGTGAACAGTTGGGCTATTTTAATTGTCATTCTGAAGGAAATTTAGGACAGTATTTCCTTCAAGCTTCATTTGTTGTCAGTTTTCAGATTTCTTATCGAATTTTTCCCTCTAAAATCTTCATGAATTTCCCCTTCTATTCTGTCTAGCTTTAGCTTTCCAAATAATCACAGTTAGTAGGGGTTCATCTTCAGAATACAAACTCTTCTTTTACAAGATTTTTTTTTTAGATTGTAACATAATTACAATATTTTCCTCTTCCCTTTCTTCCATCCTAAGCCTCCCATATATCTGTCCTGGCTCTCTTTCAAATTCATGACCTTTTCTTTTTTTCATTAATTGTTATTGTGTGATATATGTATATACATATACGTTCCTAAGTAGAAGCTGCCTATCAATATAATGTTACATATGCATGTTTAAAGGGATGATCATTCTGTATTGGCTAATCAACTGGTATCCTCCTCCCTGAGGAAGATTCTTTCTCCACAGCTGGCATTCCATAGTTGCCTGGACTTCTTTGTGTAGGGTTGAGGCCTTGTGGGCTTTTCTCTGTCTTCTCCGGCATGTTCACTGGTATGGTCCTGGTTCAGTTCCTCTTGGGGCACTCAGATTCCTCATACTTTATGGGTGTAGCTTCTGACATTACTAAGAGACAGTCTCATAGAAAATTCCCTGTTCGTCTTGCCCTTAAAATCTTTCTATCCCCTCTTCCACAATGTTCCTTGTACTTTAGGTATGGGAATATTTTGTAGATGTATCCATTGGGCCTGGCTTCCACAACTCTGCATTTTGATTGGTTGTGGTTTTGTGTAGTGTTCTCCACCTGCTACAAAGATTTTTTGTCCATGCACTCTTTCAAAGGAGGGAGGCAACCAATAGTCCTACCTAGTCCTACAGACTTTGATCACATCAAAGACCATTGTGGCACAATAACAGTGCAATAGTGGCTGTACACATATACACCTCAGCAGCAACCGTCAGCTCTCCAATTGAACTTAAGATTTATTCATCAAAAGGGAAACCATGCCTCTTACTAGAAGCCTAGTAACTAATCAATGCAAGTAAAGTCATGGATACTGGAGGAGAATCCACATCCACAACCTTACCAAAACAGAAAAATACCTAACAACAATCTAAACATTTCTCCTTATACCTACAGATTAGACCTAACAATTAGAATTGACAGAGAGTATGGCCTTACCAATACATATAACCTTTATTTATTTGAAAGCTACTATTGAATAAGTCACCTTGAAGCATACATAAGACAGAAATTCAACACTTTAAAGTATCCATCAGACAACTTTAGAAGTTTTATTACAAAGATACAAATTACTTTAAGTTTAAGGCTCAGCACATTCAGGTCACAAAAGTGTGAATTTAGAGAAGCACTCCTTTTTCAGGGGTTGATGTTAAAAATTATGAAAATCTTAGTCCACATCAATGTAAAAAATGTCTTTTGACATGCAGAACTCTAATTCAAAATTGTAGCACAGCTTCTGCTTCACAGGTAAGAAAATAAGGAAACAAAAAGAAATAGAGTTTCCTTAGCAGAAAAATATAAGCAGTCCCATAAACTACTACTGCATTTTATCAACCAGAACTAACCTACGGCAGGACTAGTTATAAGTCATGCTGGGATCCATGACTTCAAGTAGCCAAGTTTCAGCTATGAGAAATTCCAAGTATTTATCTGAACTGCACAGATAAACTGAATCAGAGCCAATAGAGCTATGACATAAGACATGACACATGATCAAATCTATGACAAGAAACAACAACATGCCAATGTCCTGGGATATTTCAGAGGCTTTCTACAGAGGAATCTTATAAGCGCGCTTCAGTAAATGGTAATAAGAAGCAGGAAGGACCTAGAAGTTTAAACTCCCTGCCCCTGCTCTGCGCCCAGCCAGAACCGAGCTCAAAATCACCTTTCTATGATGATATCATAGCTCAAGAATTTTGGAAAAATTGGAAAATGTATTACACACTTTTTAGGTTGATTTGCTTTCAGTGCTTTGACTATATCAGAATGGACTATTCACCTATATCAAGAGTAAAATTTCGTCCTAGAAATTATATTTAAATTTATTAAAGTGTATGTTTTTATCACTACTTTAGGCTATGGGTAGTATACTTAGTATTATTCTATTATCTCCTACCTTGGTGTTTATTAATTAACATAATCCAGACAGGATTAGTTTTAACTCTTAAAAATCTTTAATACAAACTTTGTCTCTGTGGACCATCCAGAGACTGCCATATCCAGGGATCCACCCCATAATCAGCTTCCAAACGCTTACACCATTGCATACACTAGCAAGATTTTATTGAAAGGACCCAGATGTAGCTGTCTCTTGTGAGACTATGCCGGGGCCTAGCAAACACAGAAGTGGATGCTCACAGTCAGCTATTGGATGGATCACAGGGCCCCCAATGGAGGAGCTAGAGAAAGTATCCAAGGAGCTAAAGAGATCTGCAACCCTATAGGTGGAACAACATTATGAACTAACCAGTACCCCGGAGCTCTTGACTCTAGCTGCATATGTATCAAAAGATGGCCTAGTCGGCCATCACTGGAAAGAGAGGCCCATTGGACATGCAAACTGTATATGCCCCAGTACAGGGGAACGCCAGGGCCAAAAAAAATGGGAATGGGTGGGTAGGGAAGTGGGGGAGAGGGTATGGGGGACTTTTGGGATAGCATTGGAAATGTAATTGAGGAAAATATGTAATAAAAATATTTTTAAAAAATCTTTAATACATAAATTACTTAACTTTTTTAAATCATATGAATTGCTTCCTCCAGATTTTATTTAAGACCTAAACACTGGGACAGGAAGAGCAACCATTACTTGCTAAGTACAATGACAAATGTTATAAAGTGAATGACAGAAATCGAAGGCCGTTCTTGGATGTATGGGCAGTATGTACTCTACAGATGGTGTGTACTTAAATATCTGCTTCCCTTGTTTAGTTTAACTGATAGTGAACTATTTTTTTAGAAAAGGCCTAAAAAAAACTAAAAACTTGATAACTTTAAATAAGGTCTTATTTTACCTACAATTATAGTCACAGATGCATTATATTTTAATCAAAACCCATGTAAAAAGAAAAAAAGAACATGCAGGAGAAAGGACAATGTGGCTTGACCTATGGATAGTCTAACTGTGACAAATGCAGAGTCCCTGTAAGTAGCACTGCTCAGAAGCTTCAATTACTCAACTCTTTTGCAATTGCTCTTGCTATATGTCCAAAGTAAAGAAAAAACATATTTCTAGGGCTGCCTCATCAGTTAGAGCTATTCCAGAGTTCTCCCAAAGGTCTGAAAACCCAGTCGTAGGGATTCTGAGCCCTCTTCTGTTCTTTGTGTGAAGCAAACACACACATAGTATAGACACAAGCAAAACACGTATTGACGTAAAATATACTACATAAACATAACTTTAAAGCGCTTAGGGAAGGAGCAAATAAGGATGTAGGACCTTCTAGGAAAGAATACTATTTGAAAGAAAAGTCATCATCAGCATGACATAAATCAATTATTTTTTTCCAACAACAAGCCAGAAAATCAAATTGAGCACTGCATCATCTTGAAGTGTTGAATTAGGGATTTGTGATTCAAAACTGATGACTTAGTAAACTAGCTTTGTTAAGAGTTGTTGGGCTTTTTTTTAACACCTAAGAACTTATTTATATGGAGTATCATACATTCTCTTCAGCTTTGAGTGCCAAAATGATTGAATGTAAGTTAACTTTAATAGCTAATAATAACCCATATGTGTTAAAAACAATTCCAGGCCTCTGCTGCAAAAAAACAACAGCTCAGATTCAAAACACCATCTGATCTACACCCACAAGAACTAAACCTTCCAATTCCTGAGAATTCTTCAATTCATTTCAGACATTTCTAAAACTTGCTGATTCTCAATTTTCATAATTGAACAAATTAGTCTTACCGATTTTAACCAGTCATATGTTATCAAAGACTGACTGTTTCCCCTGCAATACATCACACAGTTAAAAATGCATGATTTTTTAGACTTCTTATGTCGATTTTATATAAACAAAGTCCTGTGCTGGAAGTTGCTATACATGTAATAAAGATTTCAAGTCATAAGGCCAGCTAACACTATATTAAAATCAAATTCACCCTCAAAGCAAAGTATCAACTATGAGCTAAAATAATAAGAAAATACATAATTAGGGATGGAAATATAATTTTTTAAAAAATCTTCCAAAGGAACTTAAGTTTGAACTCAAATTGATTTTAAAACTTTTTCAATATATTCTTCCATTCATTTTATGAAGACTTATATATCTACATAGACAGACAGACAGACAGACAGACAGACAGAAAGACAGACAGACAGACAGACAGACAGACAGATGCATAAGTAATTAGAAATTCTGGCAGTGATAGTCACAGCTATTCTGTAACTAGGGAAAACAATTTGGTGACAGTAAAATAGCTGGTGTGTAAAAGAGTTTAAACTGTGTTTCAGGTACATTTCTATTGCTGTAAAGAGACACGACACCCAAGGCAACTTACAGTAGACAGTGTACTGGGCCCTTGCTTACAGTTTTGGAGGGTGAGTTTGTAACCAGTATGGTAGGGAGCAGAGGGTAGGCAAGTATAGTGCTAGAGCAGAAGCTGAGGGCTTATATCTGATCCACAGAGGAGACAGAGAAGGGAAGGAGCTCTAACTAGGAATGGCATGGGCTTTGGAAATTTCAAAGAATAGTAACGCACCTCCTCCAACAAAGCCATATCTCCTAATCCTTCTCAAACAGTTCCCTGAATGGAAGCTTAAGCATTTAAATACATGAGTCTTAGAGAGAGAGCCATTCTCATTCAAACTACCACACTGTAAATGTCATGACTAGGTTCAATCTCTAGAAACCACATTCAAAAAAAAAAAAAATCGCTTGATGGGGTGATGGGATGACTTGATGACTTGAATCTCTAATTCCAGAGCTTTCAAGTTTGGAGAAATGGAAGTTAGAGACAGGAAAATGGACTCGATGCTTAACTAGATGCTAGTGTGGAGTATGCTGCACAGTAGACACAAGAATAATGCTGACTCAAAAGGCTGGGAGATAAGAACAGACTTCCAAAGATGTCCTCTGACCTCCACACATATAATGTGGTCTGTGTATACCTGCAATATCTGAACCTCCCCCTTCAGTTATTTTAAAATAACTTGAAGCCTACTTAAAATATTTAATCACAAAATAGAACACTAGAATTAAATGAAACATTAAAAGAAACATTGGAATGTACTATAAAGAAGACTTCTTTGTGTCTGATATTTTGATTTATAGCAGTTTCTATACCTTTGAATATCAAGGAAAACATTGTCCAATAGGATACTTTGCTTTACAGTCAAACAATATGCTCTAAACTAGAAGTCAATATGACCTCCATACAATGATCCAGGCATTAAAACATGCTTTTTTCCTACTGCACATAGAAAAAGACCACCTATAGTAAAAAAATAAACAAAAAACAAACAAACAAAAAAAAACAAACAAAAAAACAAAAAAACCAAAACCCAGAACCCAGAGAGTAGCAAAGTCCTTGCAGAAAAATTGATTAAAAGCTTAAGCTTAGACAAACACTTCTGTAAAGAATGAACTTAAACTTTTACAGAAAATAGTATTTCAGTGTTCTAAAGTAAAACCACATAGCTTCAGACACAGATAGATCATTGATTTGGAGTGAAATCCATAGTCACCATACTGAAATCCACACTTAAAAAAATCTAGATGACTTTTTATTAAGAATTAAGGATTTTTTCAGGGACTAGACAAGGCTGCCCACTTTCTCCCTACCTTTTCAACATAGTACTTGAAGTATTAGCCAGAGCAATTCGACAACAAAAGGAGACCAAGGGGATACAAATTGGAAAAGAGGAAGTCAAAATATCACTTTTTGCAGATGATATGATAGTATATATAAGTGACCCTAAAAATTCCACCAGAGAACTCCTAAACCTGATAAACAGCTTCGGTGAAGTAGCTGGATATAAAATTAACTCAAACAAGTCAATGGCCTTTCTCTACACAAAGAATAAACAGGCTGAGAAAGAAATTAGGGAAACAACACCCTTCTCAATAGTCACAAATAATATAAAATATCTCGGCGTGACTCTAACTAAGGAAGTGAAATATCTGTATGATAAAAACTTCAAGTCTCTGAAGAAAGAAATTAAAGAAGATCTCAGAAGATGGAAAGATCTCCCATGCTCATGGATTGGCAGAATCAATATTGTAAAAATTGATATCTTGCCAAAAGCAATCTACAGATTCAATGCAATCCCCATCAAAATTCCAACTCAATTCTTCAACGAATTAGAAGGAGCAATTTGCAAATTCATCTGGAATAACAAAAAAACCTAGGATAGCAAAAACTCTTCTCAAGGATAAAAGAACCTCTGGTGGAATCACCATGCCTGACCTAAAGCTTTACTACAAAGCAATTGTGGTAAAAACTGCATGGTACTGGTATAGCGACAGACAAGTAGACCAATGGAATAGAATTGAAGACCCAGAAATGAACCCACACACCTATGGTCACTTGATCTTCGACAAGGGAGCTAAAACCATCCAGTGGAAGAAAGACAGCATTTTCAACAATTGGTGCTGGCACAACTGGTTGTTATCATGTAGAAGAATGCGAATCGATCCATACTTATCTCCTTGTACTAAGGTCAAATCTAAATGGATCAAAGAACTTCACATAAAACCAGAGACACTGAAACTTATAGAGGAGAAAGTGGGGAAAAGCCTTGAAGATATGGGCACAGGGGAAAAATTCCTGAACAGAATAGCAATGGCTTGTGCTGTAAGATCAAGAATTGACAAATGGGACCTAATGAAACTCCAAAGTTTCTGCAAGGCAAAAGACACCTTCAATAAGACAAAGAGACCACCAACAGATTGGGAAAGGATCTTTACCTATCCTAAATCAAATAGGGGACTAATATCCAACATATATAAAGAACTCAAGAAGGTGGACTTCAGAAAATCAAATAACCCCATTAAAAAATGGGGCTCAGAACTGAACAAAGAATTCTCACCTGAGGAATACCGAATGGCAGAGAAGCACCTGAAAAAATGTTCAACATCCTTAATCATCAGGGAAATGCAAATCAAAACAACCCTGAGATTCCACCTCACACCAGTGAGAATGGCTAAGATCAAAAATTCAGGTGACAGCAGATGCTGGCGAGGATGTGGAGAAAGAGGAACACTCCTCCATTGTTGGTGGGATTGCAGGCTTGTACAACCACTCTGGAAATCCGTCTGGCGGTTCCTCAGAAAATTGGACATAGTACTACCGGAGGATCCAGCAATACCTCTCCTGGGCATATATCCAGAAGATGCCCCAACTGGTAAGAAGGACACATGCTCCACTATGTTCATAGCAGCCTTATTTATAATAGCCAGAAGCTGGAAAGAAACCAGATGCCCCTCAACAGAGGAATGGATACAGAAAATGTGGTACATTTACACAATGGAGTACTACTCAGCTATTAAAAAGAATGAATTTATGAAATTCCTAGCCAAATGGATGGACCTGGAGGGCATCATCCTGAGTGAGGTAACACATTCACAAAGGAACTTACACAATATGTACTCACTGATAAGTGGATATTAGCCCAAAACCTAGGATATCCAAGATATAAGATACAATTCCCTAAACACACGAAACTCAAGAAAAATGAAGACTGAAGTGTGGACACTATGCCCCTCCTTAGAAGTGGGAACAAAACACCCTTGGAAGGAGTTACAGAGACAAAGTTTGGAGCTGAGATAAAAGGATGGACCATGTAGAGACTGCCTTATCCAGGGATCCACCCCATAATTAGCATCCAAACGCTGACACCATTGCATACACTAACAAGATTTTATCGAAAGGACCCAGATGTAGCTGTCTCTTGTGAGACTAGGCCGGGGCCTAGCAAACACAGAAGTGGATGCCCACAGTCAGCTAATGGATGGATCACAGGGCTCCCAATGGAGGAGCTGGAGAAAGTACCCAAGGAGCTAAAGGGATCTGCAACCCTATAGGTGGATCAACATTATGAACTAACCAGTACCCCGGAGCTCTTGACTCTAGCTGCATATGTATCAAAAGATGGCCTAGTCGGCCATCACTGGAAAGAGAGGCCCATTGGACACACAAACTTTATATGCCCCAGAACAGGGGAACGCCAGGGCCAAAAAGGGGGAGTGGGCGGGTAGGGGAGTGGGGGTGGGTGGGTATGGGGGACTTTTGGTATAGCATTGGAAATGTAAATGAGCTAAATACCTAATAAAAAATGGAAAGAAAAAAAAAAGAATTAAGGATTTTTAAGCATGTGTACCCTTTTGTGAACTCATTAAAATTCAGATTACTGGCTATTGGCCACTACTCATTGTATTGAGCTGTCTATTAAAACTCACCAATTCCATTCACTAAGCAAAAATCAACTTTTTATGCATAATAGGCACAATAAGTACAATATCTGTATAGCTCAATTCAATATCAAAAATACAACTTGAGTGAATAAAAGCTTTAGTTGGTAAGGTATTTTAATTTTCATTGAAAACTAAATTATATTCATTCATTTGCTTAATTTACTGGTCTAAGATGATCCTATGAAGAGGAAGCTGTCCAACCCAACAAGAAGTGTGGCTACTAATTGAGACACGTGAGGCAAAGACTCATCACAGTACACACAGTTCTCAGTGGTGTCATGAAAACCCTGTCACAAGTACCTACACAATATGAAAAATGACATAGGAGAGACATAACTGAATCTCAGATATTGTCAGCTAAAGGAGGACTGAAGAGTCTCTGAAGCATGTCCTTGTATGAGTCAGCTTTCTATCACTCTGACAACTACTTAACCTACACCTTTTACATAGAAAAGATTTATTTAGACAAATGGTCTTCAGGTTTCAGCACATGAGCTCTTGGCTCTGTCAATTTGGCCTGTGGCAAAACAGAAGATAATGCTGTGTAGTAGAGAACACTAACTTCATGGAGAACTGAATGCCAAGGATGGGGGAAATTCATCTACAAGGGAATGGCCTTAATAACCTAACTTAATTCATTTTCATTAGACTCCTAGTTCAAAAGTTTTCACCATTTCCCGATGGTATTCCCTACAGGCTGGTAAGCAAACCATAAGCATATAGGGAGAAATCATGGGAGCAAAGGAAGAGGGGGCAGATTGGTCAAAACCAAGTCACTTCAGTGGAAAATGCGTTGGTCACAGAAACTTCACTTAACCTTTATGACTGTGATGGAGCTTTGAATGAGAATGGCCTCCATAGGCTCAAATATTTGAATACTTGATCCCTCCTTGGGGAAACTCTCTGTGAAGAATTATGAGATGTGGCCTTGTTGGAGGTGATGGGCTACTACAGTAGGCTTTGAGGTTTCCAAACCCTCTGGCCATGTCCAGTGTCTATCTCTGCCTACTGGTTGTGATCAAGATATAAGCTCTCAGTAATTCCTGTACTCCATCATCACAGATTCTAATCTTCTGAAACTTTAAACCAAATTAATGGAGTTTGTCATAGCAACAGAAAAGTACCTAAGACAACTGTAAAAGAATTTGAAGAGTCAAATTAGCATGAAACTAAGCAATCACACTTAAGTTTCTTGTCTCTAGCTCATTGTCATGCTGCACCATGTATCGGTAACAGAATGATAATATACTCATGTAGATACACCACAAAAGTGTATTTCTCTAAAATAAAATTAGTTTCCAACACATCAAGTATCATTGCTAGCAGTTTTGAGAAGGGAAAGTCTTACATTAATCTATGACTTCATTATTGGCTTAATGTGTATATCTAAAGCGGCTTCAGATGCCCTGTGTTAAGTGTAACAGTAATGACTCATGAATAATTTTGGCCTAAATTTCTAGTTTGGCATGGATAAACACCAAAAAAATAAAAGAAAGTCAGGAGACTCAAAGGGAACAAACAATGAATCATTGTCCTCTCAAAACT
The DNA here is from genome assembly GCF_000001635.26 of Mus musculus. Lineage (NCBI taxonomy): Eukaryota > Metazoa > Chordata > Mammalia > Rodentia > Muridae > Mus > Mus musculus. The sequence goes on along the minus strand of NC_000074.6, from coordinate 54,090,065 downwards.
AAAGTTTGGCTCCAAGACAAAGGGATTAGTTTGTTTTCCTGGGATGCCATTAATGTGATGACCCATACGCAAACATGAATCTAAATAAGTGTTCATTTTTCAAAACATAAACTTGGAAGAGGACTTTAAAAAGAATAAAGTAACTAAATACACACAACAGACACAAATAGAGAAAAAGAATGAAAAATATTCCATTTAGGCAATAATACTGTAGTAAAGTAAACTATGGTGGTTTCAAACAGACCCACATCTGGTATTTGATATTAACTGGCTACTTCCAAGAAACGTTTTGAGCTAGCGGAAATAGCAAGGCATTTTACAGATTATAGGAATTCAATTATGGGACACAAGGCAGCTGTGTGGCCACTCAAAGTTAAAAGAAAATCAAGACATTTTACTTAAGATCCATTCTCATTTAAATTGTCAATCTCTGTCTACTCTGTTTTGGTCAAGAGGGCATGGAAATAGGGATAGACTTGACTAATGTGTAAACAGAGAAAAGAGAAAAGGAGTCCTTTCCCTGGTGAAAGGATACAGATAGGACTGCTACCAACACAACTATGTTTGCCATTTTTGAAAAAGGCTGTAAACAGTTCACACTACTTGTCTGAGGAAGCAGATAAGTGGCTTCCTGGATGGCTTGACAGTTCCCGTGGGAGAGATGTGCTGTTTGCCTCCACGTGGTGCGTTTATGTGCACGCTCAATTGTTTGACTTCATTCTGTTCTCAGCCTTTTCTAGTACTTTAGCAAGCTGGACTCCAAGATACCATCACAGTCTTGAAACTTTTCTCATTATGTAGAAGAATGCTATTTCACCCTGATTTGCCCCAAAAAGTAAAACAAAATAAAATAAAATAAAGCACAGCAACATTTTGGAAAAAGAAAAACAGTATTTAAACAACAACAAAAAAAAATCACTGTGCAGTTATTTTATGAAAACTCTAAGCCTTAATGATGTGAAATGTCTAAATAAGTGCTTATGTGTGTACTTAGGAGATATTTTAATCTTGGTGTTAAAATTCCAAATTATTTTTTAAGAATATGATACCAGTGTATATATAGACACACATATATTCATAATATGTTGTCAACGTGTACATTCATTTATGTGATGAGTAGCTATTGTGTTCTGTTTAGAAGTATGATTGATATCTGATTAAAAAGACCTAAAATACTCCAATGAACATCTGTATCAGGATCCTAATAAAATAACTAGATTCAAGACCATATCTAGAGCTTAGACATGCACATTCCCCTTATATTGCATGGCCTCTTTATTCTTAATTGTTGATACGTGTGTGTGTGTGTGTGTGTGTGTGTGTGTGTGTGTGTGTGTGTGTGTGTGTGTCTGTGTCTGTGTGTGTGTGTGTCTGTGTGTGTGTGCCTTCTTAATACATAATATAACCTGCTTATTCTGTATAATGTTACATATATACACTTTCATGGCTGATCATTTGACTTAGAAAACCAATTGATGTCTTTTATTTTTCATTGCTTTTTTTCCTGACTACTCACATGCCTCAATGTTCCATACCACACGGTGGACATATGGGAATTATGCAGTTCATAGTATTGACTGGCAACTTAATAGATCCATCAAAATGAAACCAAGTATGGCATTTTGAGTACATTTAGAGTCACTGAGGTAAACCAGACTTTTTAAAGAAGTTTCAATGCCATTAGTCAACTAAAGTTCAGCGACAGGAAGGTCCAACCTGTGCTAGTTGGCATTCAGGAAGGCAGTCCCAGTGAAGCAAATAAAACTCACTTTTGTAAGAAAATCCACAGAAGTTTAAATTCTGCATGTAAGTTTCACTAAGTTTTCTTCTATTTACTTTGATGAAAATGCACTTTAAAATTTTAGGCAATATGCACTGATTTAATTTTAAGATTTGCAACACTTATCAGCATATGTGGTAACTTCACTAGGATTTTATGTCTCCATATTGAAGTATCATATTAGTATATTTATAATTAGCCTGTTTTATTAAAGAATTTTTTTGGATTTCTTTTGTCCTTAAAATAGGAGCACACAGTGAAGCTCACACTGGCTTCAGATTTGGCTTCTTTCTCTCTTGCCTCCTGAGGGTACAGATCTCATTGCTAAACAGATTCACTTTCTATGTTTTTAAGCTGAGCTCTTTTGAAATTATACGGTATAATACTGTTTCTATGTGGACCAGTGTACTTCTACCCAACAGATCCCAGTAAGAATCACTTTAGGTGCAGCAGACAATATCATCTTGGTTTCTTGGCTTTGTTCTCTGTGGCCAGGGCTGTCATTTCACTTCCAAGTACAGGAAAAACAAACAACAACAACAACAAAACCAGGCACTCAGCACAGACAAAATCATGTTCTAAGCATTACGTGTGTGGCTTTAGTCTAAACAATTAACACTCTACATCCATAACGTTTTAGGATAATTTATCATACATAATATGCAATAAGTTTGTTTTTAGTGTTCTAGATAACCAGAGCTATTTCATATCCCCATGACATAATCTTAGCTTTGATTTTTCTCCCCTAATCGTGAAGCCAAACTATTATATCATTGAAAGCTAAGCATATGTCAGTAATAGTGCTGATCCAGCCATTTCTCAGTCACTTATCTACATAGACTCTTTAAGTTCAGTGATATAGTGAGGCACTTTGTTGTTATCCTTATTTGCAAAGAAGCTAACCTGTGTTGTCCTACAGGGAGTGTGGACCACTGGCAGGGTGTGAGTGAGTGTGGTTAACCATGGTAAGGATTCGGGAAGTACCACAGAGCCCATACCCCTTTGCCTGGTTTAAATCTCTATCCAGGCAGTTCTGCTTTTGGCTGTTATGAGACTGCAAGAAGTTTCAAATGATGATGATGACTTCTAGGCACTGTTTTGCCGAGTTCAAAGCAAGGTACAGGGCTTCTGCAGCAGAGGAAAAGCAAGTTTGAATGGACCTTTTGCCACATAAGACCATAAACTTTACGTGGAAGGAAAAAGATCATTTGGAAATTAAGATTTAAGGTAAAGTAAATATCAAAATAAAGTCTACTAAAAACCTGTAGATGACACAAATCCTACCTCCAAAAGCTACCAGGGCAGTGTCCACACTAGAAACATGAGAATTCATCCGGGAAGAAAAAAAGTATTTTAAGACACATTTTGCCACAAATGCCCAATAAAACCAAGTAATTCAACAATCACTGTTTTCATTAGTACATGAAGTATTAGAACTGAACATTTACATTGGAGAAGCAGCTAAAAACCTAAAGCATTTGTTGTAAACTTTAGAATTTCAATACAAGTCAAACCCATTAGCACTCCTTTTTATTCAAAGTTGTTTGCACTATTCATTTTTTTTCTAACTTGATAAATCAAAGATTTATTAACTGCCAATTTACACAAACTTGAACCTGCACATATATAGCAAAAGGTCAGCTCCCCTAATAATAAGAATGAGTTTCCTCCCGCAGCAAGGCAGTCTTTGAAAGACGACAGTTCACATGTCCAGGCGGTAGAGAAGGGATGTGGTTCTTGCCAACCAACATTTGTTTTTTCTGGAAGCTCTTACTGGGAAAGGTTCATTTGACATGTAAAGCCGTTTGTTGTTGGTTTGGGGTTTTTCCCCACAAAACAAAACAAAAATATTACAGTTTTCCAAAAGAGAGAGAGAGAGAGAGAGAGAGAGAGAGAGAGAGAGAGAGAGAGAAAGAAAGAAAGAAAGAAAGAAAGAAAGAAAGAAAGAAAGAAAGAAAGAAAGAAAGAAAGAAAGAAAGGAAAAAAAGAAAAGAAAAAGAAAATCTTCTGGCTAAGCACTTGTTCTTTCAATATACCTGCAAGTCAGAACACTTATACACCAGACATTGTGGGAATGGCCTGTAATCGCATCACTCAAGAGGTAAAAGATAGTTCCTGGTCATCCCAGAATGGATAGAGTTCCAGGACATCCTAGGCTCCATAAACCCTGACCCAGATAGACAAATAGACAGACAGGCAAGCCAGCCGGCAGACAAACAAATTGTGACCACCTGACCAATTTTTAGTCCAAGTGCAGCAAACCGTAAAGGCCAGAATAAAGTTCATGTTCATTCATAAGTAAGTGTGACTAGTCGATGGTTGGAACAAGTTCTTCTCTGCGTTTTTGCATATTGCCGCAATGAGCAGAAGAATTGTAGATTCTGAAAGGAGATAAGAGTATGCATCCTTCCTAAACACAGAAGGTGTTGCAAAGGTTCCCTTTTTTATAGAAAGGAAAATTAAAACTACAAAAACAGTCTATTCTTGAAAAGGGGAGGTGGCTGTCAGTAAAGTGGCTGATGCCCAGGTATAAAGATCTGACTTTGAAACAGAGTATGAACATAATAAGCCAGGCTCAGCAGAGTCTACTTGCAAACCAGGGAGATGGCTCTGGACCCTGAGACAAATACCCTAGCCAAACAGATGAGCTCCAAATCCACTAAGAAATACTGTTTCGAAAAAAAAAATGTAGACATTGAGTCAAGCATATGCTAAGTGGATCTCTGACCTCTGCAGGTATGGGCAAGCATAGGCAAACCCACCTGCACAAATCAAAATATGAGCAAAATAGAAGTGGTCTGAAGCCCTATAGAAGGAACATCAATATGAACTAACCAGTATCCCCAGAGCTCCTTGGAACTAAACCACCAATCAAAGAAAACACATGGTGGAACTTGTGGTTCTAGCAGTATATGTAGCAGAGGATGGCCTAGTCAGTCATCAATGGGAGGAGAGGCCCTAGGTCCTGTGAAGTTTCTATGCCTAAGTATAGGGAAATGGGAGTGGGTGGGTTGGGGAGCAGGGGCAGGGGAGGGGATAGGGGATTTGGGGAGGGGAAACTAGGAAAGGGAATAATATATGAAGTGTAAATAAAGAAAATATTTAATAAAATACACAAGCAAAATACATTGTACACACAAATAAAATTCTTAAAGAAAAAAAATAAAAGTACTACTTTTAAAAAGTTTGATAGCTATCCAGAAAGACAAATATGACCAGTGCCTTGCTCAGCCATCAGAGAAGCTTCCTCCTGCAACACTGAGGACCAAATGCAAAGACCCACTGCCAGATGTTATGGAGAGACTGAGAGATTTTGGAACACTCATCCGTAAATGGGATATCTCCATCAAATCCCTCCCCTCACGCACAAACCCCTGTGGATGAGAAGGCAGAAAGGGTGTAAGAATCAAAGGATACGGAGGACACCAAGAATCCTAAGTCCTTTAAAATAATATGATAAAAACACATAGGAGACCCCCACACACAAGACGACCACCACCCCATTCCTCAACATTAAAGTATTTTAATGCTTTAACTGCTATTTTTCCTGGCTATCTACTTCGTGCCTTATGTTTATCTTTTTTAATGTAACATGACAGCCATCTATAGAGATGCAGAGAAAAGCACAATGATATCAGATTATGAGAACAGATCAATGCTAAGTGTGTACAAAAGTTCTCAGGGTGTTGAAGACCATTGGTGGTCACTCTTACTCTCAGTATGCAAGGAGCAGTTGATAACCAGAGGACAGCATATATTTATAGCAGCTAAGGCAAGACTTAAGCTGGCAGGGCAAGAAGTTCCAGTCCCCAACACGCCAGGCACCAGTTTCTCAACAACCCAGTCATCGTTGAGTGAAGCATCCAGCTTGCTAAGTGACTATATCTCCATCTCAAGAGCCAAATCTCCCAAACCTACCACCCTAAACCTTCTAAGATGGTGTGACATGAAAAATTTTTTAGCAATCAGGAAATAATAATTGAGGAGAAATACAAAGAAGTGAAAGCCAAAGAAGGGTAAAGTTGAGCTTTATGTGTACAAATCGGGCTCTGTGTGTATGTATCCAGCATTGTCAGAACACAGGCCAACCATGGAGTCTTGTGAGATTTCTGAGTGCTTGTGAGGAAACTCACAAGTTTTCTTGTCTTGTGACAAGGCAAGAATATTGTGACCTTAGCTTCTTCAAAAATAAGGAATTGTTCTTGGAATGGGTTTTTGTGTGTGCGCCTCCCCCAACCCCTGCCAGGTGGGGTGTTTAGGAATAAGTTTGCTTCAGAGTATTCATTACAACTGGATGCCTCTATATTAAAACGTGGCTATACCATGTGCAGCTTGCCTGCCACGTTCAACTTGTCCATATGATTGTACACTTTACACACGTGACACTGTGACACTCTTAACCCTCAGAGTATACACTGTGAGATGCTCTGAGGAAAGTCAACCATTTCATAAGACATTAGTGGGCCTCCCTATTGTCACCATTCTCCCAGGTCCTATCACCTTTAGAACAATAAACAGAGCACCACACAGATGAATGGAAAAAACCTAATGCAAGAATGAGAAAAACAAATCAAAACACTTAATAATATACTCTGAGGAGAAAAAAGCTCTACAACTGCATGACTGTCCTTAACTATCAGCTAAATTCAGAAGAGGGAACCTGGACCCAACCCTTCCGTTGAGCAAATCTCTGCCCTCCTCAGAGTAGATTCCTAGGAGGTCAAACACTAAACTCCTAGCAGAAATTGATGTGGAATGTGGGATGGAATAATGAGAGACTAAAAGTCTCTTATTTCTAATCTTAGAATTGTGGTGTTGTGGAAGAGTTTGGCGGTGGGGGGAGGGCCGGGGGACGGGGGGACTGGAGGGAGGAGCTACTTCCTACCAAGAAGAATAGATAGTAAAGGACAAAAATAGAGACAAAGCTCCAACTAAATGATGGTGCACATCCTCTATATATTTCCTCTATGTTAATTGAACAAAATTACATTTTTGTATGCTGAATACTGACCAATATACCATATTCTTAATCCTTCATAGGAACTATAGTAACAAGTTTATTGCAAGCCTTAAGTCTTACTGACCCTAAACAATTATGTCCCTTTAAGGCAGAGGTTCTCAACCTGCGGCTCGCCACCGCATTGAGGACTGCATCTCGGATATTTTCATTATGATTCATAACAGTAGCAGCATTGTCGTTATAAAGTAGCAGTGACAGAATTTTATGGTTGGAGTCACCATAACATGAGGCAAGGTATTAAAGGGTCACAGCATTAGGAAACATGAGAACTGTTGTTATATGGGCTAACTCTGAAGGAGATTTATTTTGCTTTTGCAAATATGTCTTATTCCTAATAGTGTCCTAAGTGGTCTATGGAATCACACTACTACTCACCCTGTTCTGTAAAGTAGCCTAATTCTACAAGAATACTGCTCTATGACTAAAGCATCAAGGCCAGGGTTAATCTCTCATAATCAAACGTTCAGAGTAACCAATCACCTGACTGATGGCTCTAGCCTCTGGGACAGCTCCTCCATCTTTTCCCTCTGCCTCTGTCCTGCTGGGACTATGCAGGAGACTCCATCAGTATAATTGTTTTGCTTCTTAAATAGACCACCTCCAAGTAAAAGTCTTTATGACTTCTATCCAGTCTTATGCTTATATTTGTTGTTGTTGTTGTTGTTGTTCAGATATAAATAATCCCTCTCCCATGACTCAGAGTTCGGTTGAAACCCTGGAAGCTGGCTGGTCCTCAGAATTCTAGCTATCTAACCATCTTGGAACTTAGGAGAACTCACTGTTGTCTGTGTAACACCCCCTACCCCCCCTTGCCCCCTGCTCCAGCTCCAAACTGTTTTATTTGCCTTCTCATGATCCTACCCTATCCTAAGAGCATGCAAAGGTCTGGCTCAGATGAATTTGTCTATTAGAAACAATTTTGAATTACAACTCATGCTCCTCTCTCAAGTCGAAGCTCCCAGATCAAATGACACATTGATGAGTCTCTCGCAAATTTCAAAACATACAAAATGGTTTAATGCCAATTTCATAATAATAGATAATAAATTATCTTGACTTTTTCAGTTTAATGGTACCCCCCAAAAAACAAAAACAAAAACAAACAAACAAACAAACAAACAAAAAAACAGAAACTGGCATGTCTTTCAAGGTCTTTCAAGATGACCTCTGCATGACATAATACTTCATAAGCTGATCAATAACATGAAGATTATGTAAAAACTAATGAACTTAGTTGTTCATATGCACCATCCAGTACTTTTACTGTGAATAGAAATGACTCAAGATATTAGTTCAACTGTATCTTTTTAACCAAAGCTCAAATTTATTTGGTATCAGGTTAAAAGAGAAAATAGAGTCCTCCAGGGCATTCTGGTGTAGGCACACATATGGTATTTTGATGAACACTGTCATTGATTTAGTTGACACTGTAAATAACAAAGTAAAACACACATAGATGGGGCTGGAGAGATGACTCAGTGGTTAAGAGCACTGACTGCACTTCCGAAGGTCCTGAGTTCAAATCCCAGCAACCACATGGTGGCTCAAAACAATCTGTAATGAGATCTGACTCTTTCTTCTGGAGTGTCTGAAGACAGTCACAGTGTACATACATATAATAAATAAATAAATCTTAAAAGAAAAAAATTTTAAAACACAGAGATTTATTTAAAAATGGATAAAGACAACTGTAAGCCAAAATATGTAAAGACATGGGTATTTTGTACAACACACCCTTTCAAGAACAAATTATGAAAGCATGAAATTTGAGGAAGGGAGTTCTGGAAGGAGTTGGAAAGGCAGAGTGGAGGATGGATATAAGCAAACTGTGATGTATACATAAATAAAATTCTCAAAGGAAAAACAATACTGTGTTTTAAATGTTTTATAGCTATGCAGGAAGACAAATATGATCAGTGCCTTGCTCAGCGATCATCAGAGGAGCTTCCTTCTGCCACAGACTAGAGCAAGTACAGACACTAATAGCCAGATTCTATGCAAAGAGAAAGAGACCTTGAAACTTGCAGCCATTAAATGGGATATCTCCATCAAAACCCTCATCTCAGGTCTCAGGGCATCCTACAGAAGAGGCTGAAAGAGGGTAAGAACCAGACCCGATGGAGAACTCCAAGGAACAAAACCCTCTAAATCAACATGAGCAAAACATACAAACTCACAGAGGTTGAAACTGTATCCAGAGAGCCTGCACTAGAGGAGGTTTAAGATATGAAAGGAGAAATGTACACATGACCCTACCCCAAACCCAGAATGAACAAAGGATTCTTAAGGGTGGGCTGCAGGCCCAGCAGTACATGGCTAACAGACCACAAACTTGCTTTGTAGTTTCCTTGTCACATAATGTCACTTATTCATTTTAAACTGTTTCTTGTGCCTTCTCTTGGGCTCCTTCCCTTCCATTTATTTGTTTATTTGTTTGCTTCGTTTTCCAATTCCAATGTATCAGTTCTTGTTTTACCTTATTATATTCCATTTTATTATTATTCCCATAGAAGCCTGTTTGCTTTTTTTTTTTTTTTTTTTTTTTTTTTTTTTTTTTTTTGGTTTTTGAGACAGGGTTTCTCTGTATAGCCCTGGGTGTCCTGGAACTCACTTTGTAGACCAGGCTGGCCTCGAACTCAGAAATCCGCCTGCCTCTGCCTCCCAAGTGCTGGGATTAAAGGCGTGCGCCAGCACGCCCGGTGCCTGTTTGCTTTCTAATAACAGACAGAAAGTGGAAGTTCGAGGAGCTGGAAGGAGTAGCCGGAGGGGAAACTGGAGTCAGGATAAATTATGTGAGGGAAAAAAACAAAACAAAACTATTTTCAATAAAAAGCAAAACTGTTTGATAACCACAGTCTGTATGAGGTATGTCTTCCTTCCGATTTATTCTTTGTCGTAAGTCAATGTCTTTTGTAAAATTTAGTTCTTCATCTCCGAATAAGCAGAGTCTGCTTTACCCAAACTGAGACTAAAAATTATTAGATATGGCAATCAGGTGTTCTTTCCGAGATCATCAGTTGTCATTAGTTTGATAACAAGTTTTGAATGTCTCTTCTTATGGCCACATGATACCATTGCCTTAGTTTTCGACCCTGAGCTGTTTACTTTAACATCCTTCAGAAAGTATTTTAGGACTTTTCATTAAATCATACAGTCATGAAGAAAAGAATAGAAAGGGGAACTTAGTAAATTCAGTTCCAATTATCTGGGTGGCCATGGCTACCACAAAGAAGATTGGATGCTGAGCTTTATACCATATTGGCTTTCCTATATTGTGAATTTTAAATTGCTACATGGGTTTTATTATTTAACAAAATTTTGTGAGAGCTAATTCTATGTATAATTGACATCCTGTGTGAATTTTGTGAAATACTTTCTTAGGATTTAAGTTGTTCCTGGGAAACTAACTGGTTTCCCTCCAGTTCTCCAATATTTGCTAATTGAGGTGCCTTGAAAGGCCACTAGGGAGAGACATGGAGTCTTCACAGCAGTGTTTGGGTCACTGGGTGCAAGTTCCACAGCAAGGATACAGTTTCCCTGAAGGCATCAGTAAAACAAGCTGTCAAAAGTTCTGCTTGCCCACTAGGGAAAGGCTCAGTAAGCAGAAGTATACTGCTCATGAAATTCAAACATACAAAATAATGTTTCCTCTGATAAGTTAAAAAAAGTCATATTACATACCAAATATCAGTTCTTATTCAACATACAATATTTTAAAAAATGATTAAATAAGAAAAGAAACTTTTGCAAACAAAATTTTCAGAGAAAATAAGATGTTTAATGACTACCAATGAGAAGATCCTTTGAAGGTGACCTCTTGGAACACACAACTGAGCTCATACAAACATCCATGCTCTGATACAGTCATTTGGGATTGACCCAGACGTGACAGACTCCTTGAATAAACTATTGGCTTATCTGAAAAGGCTTCTCATTTAACTCAAGGCGTCACGCTTTCGTACTGTAAATCAAAGCCTAGCTATCATAGGCGATGGTGATGTTGTCTGACTAAGTCACAAGTATATCAGTTTGAATTTGCAGAGGCAGAAAGTGAATAGGTCTGGCAAACTTCAAAGGCTCGAATTACAGGAAGTATGATTCTGTCCCGAGCTTTATTTCTGTGGCACTTAGAGACGAGGATATTCTCGTCATTGTACGTATAGTGATAAGCGTGTGCTGAACATTGCAGTTCTCATAATGGACTGAAAAATCTGGTATTTGTATTTTTACCAAATGTAGACACAATGGTAACTTGATATCTTATAACCTAGTCTTGTCCGTATTAAAGTTTTTCTCAGACAAACCTTTCCAGGGAAGGTGGTTTGACCTCTGCACATTCTGTGTATGTTCACCAATAAAGTCAACTGAAAGTTGAGAGTAACACACCCCCTTCTATTTTTTTCCCCCCACTTGCAGTCAGCTACTATAAACCACTTCAGTCTGCTTCCAGCCAGGGGGCTTCGCAGTGCCTTAAACACAAAACTTTTGCAGGAGTTCAAGATCCCAACTATTACGCCAAGTATAAACTTGAAGATGTTATAAACATATTCTTTAGAAGGTTCAAGTGAGAAGTACACAAGATAAGATAACTGAGTCAGACAATCGGAATGTCTTCAAAAGTCCCTTAACGTGTTCAGGAAAGATGCTATTTCTCTTTAAAACAAAATAAAACAAACTAATTGATACTTTGATTTTTTTTTAATCTTATAGCCACTGTTTAGGAAAAGAATTGATAAAGTTTAGAAGATTCCAATTTCTGTTACATCTTGGATTTGACCAAGTTCAAGTTAATTCTGAAATCCAAAACCTTTAAGCCCAGTTTCTAAATTTACTCACACTTTTTCCAAACTAGCTCACAGAGCCTGGGGCCCCTGCTATGCAAACTCCAGGAGCATAAAACTCCGTTGTCTGGTCACACACCCCAGAAGCTCTTTGGAGTCCAAAACCAGCCAGGAAAAGAAAAGAGCATTTCCTACAGCAATGAAATTCTCTCTGGAGCCATGCCACTGGGGCAGGGTGCAAACTCCTCTGTTGGCAGGAGACCACTATGAAGGAGAAGGAATCTGTGTGACTGAACACCTCTTGGGCCCTTCCCTCCTCTAAGTTGCTTTCCTTTCTAGTAACAGCTTTCCACTGGGGGAGAGAAAAAAAGAAGAGAAACTTTGCTCCAAGCAAGCGTGCACCAATCTCTAACTTTGGATCCAAAGGTTAAATAAATAATTATGCACACACACTCCACGGCAGGTTCTCTGTACACCCAGTAAAGCCAAGCCCACACACAGTCCAGGACTTGGGAGCCTCGGATCCTCAGCCCGACCCGACGGGGTCCCTTGCACCTACCTTGACCTCGCCCCCGTCGGGCTCCGCTTCCGAGAAGCCCAGTCCCGACTCGAAGGCGGCGACGGTGGCGGGCGCCTCGCGCGGACTGGGGATCAGCGCAGCGGCGAGCAGGGAACACGCCAGAGACAAGAAGCACAGCAAGTGCATGGTGGATGGACCGGGAGCAGGGAGGCCGGTCCGTTGGCTGGCGCAGGCTGGGGCGTGAGGCTGAGGTCCTCTCCTGGTCCCTGTCCCGTGGTTTCCTCCCGGGGACCCCCCTGGGCGAGCGTCTCCCGGGACTCGGCGGCTCGCAACTTTTGCCCTCGGCTCTGGCAGCCCTCACGGGGGAGAGGCTCCCGGGTGTCAGGTACGAGCCTCACAGGAAACCGGACATCCGAACTGCCCTCGGTGGCGGCCCGCGAGGTGAAGCGAGGGCGCCGGCTCCGCCGATCGCGGTTTTGTTTTTGGTGTTTTGCAAAGAAGAGGGGGTGGGGTGGTTAAGCCCAGTCACCCCGCGATGTTCCACTCGTCCCGAAGAGCCCTCGGGTCCCTCGTCCCCCCTCCTCCCTCCCCTCGCCCGAAGTGAAAGGAGCCGGGCCGCGGGAGCCGCGGGAGAAGGCGGTGGTGGCGGCGGAGCCGGGGGGCGGGAGGAGGGCGGCGGGGCGCCCGGCGGCGGCGAGGCCCGCGAGCTCCCGGGCGCTCGAGCCTCCTGCGCGCGCGGGGCCGAGCGGTGGCGGTGGCGGCGGCGGCAGCGGGCGCAGGGGCAGGGCATGACTGATGCGCCCTCTGCCTGCGCTTATGTGAGAGAAAGCGGCAAGAGGGAGGGAGCGTGCCGAGCCCAGTCAGCCCTCCCCTCTCTTTCCCTAGGAAGCTTGCTCCCTCCAGCCCCACGCTTTCCTCCAGCCCCACCTCCATCCACTCTCCTCGCTTTCCCTTTCTCTGCCCTTCTCTCTGGGCTCTGCTGGGGTGTCGGGGTGGGGAGGCAGGGGCTCAAGTCAGGTCTGGGGGCTTGACTCTCTCTGCAGGACCAGTTTTAGGGGCCACATGACTGAGCTCAGCTGCTAGAAAGATGGGGAGGGGGGAGCAGGTACAGTGGGTAGGAGACGCACGCTTTGGCCCTGGCAACCCCTTGTGGTAAAATCCTTCTCCAGACATTCTTTATCCTGAGAAGTTTGGGACCAGCCTGAGACTTCTAAAACACTTCAGAGAAAAAGATCAACATTATAGCAGAGACCTATGGGGCCATAGTGCCCTTCCCAGCACCACCACCTCCACTGTTTTCTGGTTTACTTGAAGCAAGAATGCAAAGAGGGACATCTCAGAATACAGGGCAAGTCATTCATGCTAAGATCTTAGTGATCTTCCGGAAGACCTAAAGTTCCATCTGAAGGACAGATGGTCCAGAATCTTAAAGAACATTGATAGAGACACACCCAAACTGTATCTGCAAGACACACCTTCCATTTGCAAGAGAAAGAGAATGAAATGGGACAATTTATATGCTGAAAGAGCAAACAGCAGTGATGCATTTATTCTCTGGAAAAGCACCTAGGAACTCTGCTGTCTTCCTGGTGATGGCATCTGCTTTCCTGGGCAGGTGGGCAGATGGCAGAAGTTCCACTTAAGCTGCATCAACAGCATAGAGACATGAAAGGTCTTGCCTATTCAAAAACTATACTAAGTGCACTAATGTTAAAAAGCCACAAAATTGTCGTTGGAGGAAAGACGTTTCCTTGTAATTCAAATAATATGATCTGGAGGTCTCCTTGCCCAACATTTCCGTGAGTGCTTAAATACCTCTACAAACAGTGAATGCCCCTTGCCCTGACTGTGCTTCCCTTTATTGAAGACTGACATCATTGAATCTTCCAACTACCCATTGCTTTTGACTTTGGTATTTTGCGTACTTCGTCTAATGTAAATTCCACATGTTAGCCCCTCAGATATTTGGAAATATCTGTCACGTTCTCCCAGGGCTACTTTTCCTACCAGTGAAAGATTCCTTTTTAGTTTAACCCGACAGTTCCAATTATCCTCATCCATCATGCTAAGTTTATCTTCATAAAGTACGCCGTTCAGAACATGGCTCCATACTTAAAATACCCCAACGAAGCATGCAGAAAAGGAGGGGTCTTCCTTGTCTAGAAAGCAAGCATTTGTTGACATAGCATTGGACCAAGTTTATTTTCTGGCAGCCAAGTCATGCTGTTGATGCAAAGAACTCTTAAAGTTGACCAGATTTCTCAAGAAATCTGCGTGTGTACTAATATTTAGTTATGTCTGCACTACTCTGCATTTGTGGCAGGAGTTGTCTTCTGGGCTCTAACTTGTGTCTCATGGTTTATCATGAGGAAGTCTTACCTTGCCACAGACGGCCCCTCACAAGTTGCTAAGGCAATTTGGGAACTTGACATTTTCTGTATGTTCCCTTCTTTCTGTGTTCCTGTTGAACTGGCTGGATTTTGACTCAAGTAGAAATGGAGTGTCCTTGGAATCTTGTCTCAGTACAGTGGTTCTTAACTTTTATTGCACTTGGAGTCACAAAGGGCGGTTGTAAAACCAGATGGTTAGGCATGCCACCAGGATTTAGGGAATTCTGGGAAAAGGCTTGGATGTCAGAATGCCTCAGATAGACAGCCTACACTGAGAACTGTCACACTTTTCCATCAATCTCAGGATTTAGCATGGTATGAATACCATAAAAATCAGCAAAATTAACATGTATCAAAATGAATTAGTGGCAAACTTTTTTTAAGATGGTTAGCACATGCACTCCACTTACATATATTTATCTTCCTGTTGCTAATTACTGTTTTCTGTAAATAAAGTCATAGCAAGACCTGTTTAAATAAAAGAAACATCAGTTGTCTTTAAAACCAATACAGTAGGGCTGACCATATAGCCCAATGTTAGAATGCTTACTTACCATGAATGAAGCCTAGGGTTTAAAAGAAGATATCACTATTATTATGTATAATAGTTATTAATAAACATTATTTAACAACATACTTTTTTTAAAAGTTGCTAGGGATTTTCCCCCTGCTTAACACCTAAAAAATTAAATAACTATTACAGATTTTGAAGTTTAAAAATATCTTTTTTAAAACTGTTTTTTGTTTTAATTTTTTTTCTATCAATGACTTCCTGCAAGATCTTTTAAGATCGATTACTACTGTTATTTTTAAAGCACTTCTAAGGGAAAGAGGGTGTCATGTAACTGTTTGTTTTGTTTTATAGAAACTATTACTCTGTTAGTACAAACTAGGATGGGAGAACTGGATAACATTTGCATAGTATCTCCAGTTTCTTGTAGCTATTGGGTTTTTAAACTTTTTGACGATAGCGTTTAATCAAAAATTACTATATGTCTATGTCTGCTTCTTATCAGAGTTCCTGAGTCTCCTCTAGGCCAAATTCCAACACCTGTCACAAGTGGTAATGATGCAAGAAAGGAAATTTCCAGTGTGACCACACTGGGAAGATAGTAGACCTTGTACTACTGACTAACAAGAGTTTCACCCTTATACAGGAGAAGAAAGGCCTGGTACAAGAACTATAGTCAAGCAATCTCAATCAAGCTTGTTCGTGCATTTTATTATTTAGGTTGTTTCTACTTAGAGGTTCTGTTGGCAAAGCAGAAATCATTATTGCTTGCAAAGTCACTTTAGTTTGCACTGGGCCCTGTTCAGACACTTAAGGTTGGAGATGACCTTGATTCCATCAGTGGAGTAATGATTCTCATGTGGGACCAACATTTGTTCCCATCACTGAGTGAACTGGCCTGTAAGATTTAACTGTTTGGGGAATCTTGGAACAACTGGTATCTTTTTTTTTCTTTTTTCTTTTTTTTATAATATTTTAATTAGGAATTTTCCTCATTTACATTTACAATGCTATCCCAAAAGTCCCCCATACCCCTCCCCTCCACTTCCCTCCCCACCCACTCCCACTTTTGGCCCTGGCGTTCCCCTGTACTGGGGCATATAAAGTTTGCAAGTCCAATGGGCCTCTCTTTCCAGTGATGGCCGACTAGGCCATCTTTTGATACATATGCAGCTAGATGTTATCCCCTTTCCTAGTTTCCTCTCTGAAAATCCCCTATACCATCCTCCCTCTCCCTGCTCCCCAACCCACCCACTGCCCCTGGCTTTCCTGCCCCTGGCTTTCCCTATACCCGGGCCTAGAATCTTCACAAGACCAAGGGCCTCTCCTCCCATTGATGGACAACTAGGCCATCATCTGATACATATGCAGCTAGAGACACAAGCTCTGGGGGTACTGGTTAGTTTATATTCTTGTTCCTCCTATAGGGCTGCAGACCCCTTCAATTCCTTGAGTACTTTCTCTAGCTCCTTCATTGGGGACCCTGTGTTCCCTCCAATAGATGACTGTGAGCATTCACTTCTGTATTGGTATCTTTATCCTTGGATGAGAGGTTAGATAAATTTAAGACTAACCGATGTTGTTGCCAATTTTTAGGCAGGTATCTCTTAAGAGGTCATTAACAAATCTGTATAGTACTTCAGTAAGAATATGACCCAAGCATAGAGGATGGCTTCAAGCCCTAACAAACAGTGATTTCCGTGCATGCTTTATGTGCCTTCATGAGCCTTAGATACAATGTGCATGCTTTAACATTCATTAGATTCTGTCCATCTCCTTTAGTTTAATCTGTATCCAATTTCAGTTACTTTCCTGCTTCCTTGATTTTATTTTGTGGTTGTAATTCAAACTTTGCTAATTGAATGGTGAAATAATTTTCATTTCATGAGTCTAGTCTCTAAGGAACACAATTTAAATATATAAGTTTTGATCTTGATTCTGCTTAATCTATATTTGCAAATTTTGATCTCTTTTATTTGACCTTTGTTAATGTTTTTGCAAGCAAGTTTAAATACTCTTGTATTAGTCACTTTTCTGTTGCTGTGATAAAAATCCCATGACCAAGGCAATTTCTGGAAAAAGAATTTATTTTGGTTTATATTTCTAGAGGTATAAGGGTTAATTGTGACTGCAGCAGCAGGGTGTCAAGAGATTGCATCTTTAACAGAAGTAGGAAGCAGCAGATCAAAGCGAAAGTGGAAAGTCACTGAGCATCAAACCCCAACTCTCACCATGGTGACATATTTCTTCCAGCAAGCCAACTCCACCTGCACCTCCCAAACATCACCACCAACTGTGAATCAAGTGTTTACTATGGAAGACAATCTCAAACTACCTCATTCCACTCCATGGCCCCATTGGCTCATGTCCATTTAATACTAGAAAATGCATTTATTCCTACCTCAGCATTGCTCCATGGTCTTTAACAGTTGCAACACTGTTTAGAAGTCCCAAGTGTCTTCTAAGACTGGAGCACTCTCTTAACTGTGGCATCCTGTAGATTACCTACTGATTACCTGTAGATTACCATCATACAGGGGAACAGAATGTACATTGTAATGGCAAAAGAGCAATGGAGGAATCGTGAGGAAAACCTGGATCAAAGCAAGACCAAACCTTAGCAGGGCAGACTACAAATCTTGCCACTCCAAATGCAGTGTCAACAAGGGTTAGATGCTTTTGCCCCTCCAACTTTGCAACTTACAACACACAGCTCTCTCTTGGTCTGGTTCCACTTTATAGGCAGATGATTCAAGGCTCTGGTATCCCCAACATCTTTGGGTCTGAAACAGATGATTCACTTTCACAGCTTCATATAGTGGCCTCACAGAGTGTCCTTCATACCTACACTCTCCTGTCACACACTACACAGCCTTTGTCAATTTCTGAAACCAAGAAGGCAGAGTCCATGACCCATCTGCTCCTATATCCTTCATGCTTCTAAAGTCAACAGCATGTAGACAACACTACCAACTTCAGTTTCCAGCTTGAGATGAAGCCCTGGCTCCCTCTGGACCACAGCATCTCTGTGCTGACCCTGAGGAAATATTCCCCGAAAGATTTCACAACAATGATCCTGGCCTCTTATTAATCACAGCTGATTCTGCACCCCTAGCTAACTATCATCAATTGTCCAGTCATGCAAAGATTTCATTTCCACAGAGCCTGAATCCAAAATATCACATAGATGGCTCTAAGAGTATTTACTTACCTCTCAAAGTTTGCAAACCAGGCCTCCATTGTCAACATGTCTCCTAATGTCCATATCTTACAAGCTCATATAACAATTCATTAAGCTACAAGCACACATAACCCTTCTCTAGCCCAAAGATCAGAAGTTATGTCATAATTGCCCTGAAAAGAACAACATGGTCATGTCCAACCTAACAGTTACTTCACTCTTGGCGCCATACCTGTATTAGTAAAGGTTCTATAAAGGTCCACAACTAATAGAATGAATATGCATATATACATACATATTCATATATGCATATATATATAATTCATTAGATTGGCTTTCAGGATGTGGCCTGAAGAGTCCAACAATGGTTATCTCCCACACCAGAGAAGCCACATGTTATTCAGTCCATGAAACCTAATTTCTTATTAGTTCAGTCTGGAAAAGTCCTGGAGAGTTACTGATCTTCAGTCTACACAGGAATTTCTAAGAAATCAGTTGTGATATCTATGAAGGATTATCTGTGGATTTCTAGCAGCAGAAGAAATGAACTTGTGGATAGTAAAGGCAAGCATACAAAAATAAAGGTTTCTTTTTTTTTTTCATCCATATCTTTTTATCTGGGCTGCCACCAGGAAGTCGTGCCCAAATTTAGTGTGGGTCTTCCTACATCAAATAATCTGTTGAAGAAAATCCCACATAGGAGTGCCTGGCATCTTCTGTTTCAGTTGATTCTAGATGCAGTCAAGTTGACAAACAAAACTTGATACCACAATAGCCTATTTTTTTTACACATTTGTCTTTAACTACAAAATTATTTGTGTTTTATAGTTTATAAATATAATTTTTAATAAGTTATAATCATGGTCTATGTAGTTATGAGGTATAAATGATGTAACTTTTAGAACTACGATAGTATTTTCTTTGCACTCAAATGGTTGATTATTGTAACTAATTATGTGTGTGCAGTATTTGTTATAAATGATATTTTAGCATCTTCATTATATTAAAAATCATGCATGAAGGCAAATTGTTCCTACTTCAGACTGTAGATATTACTAATTTTTCTTCGCTATTATATAATTGCCAGTTTGAAATACCATTTTTTCCGCATTAAAATTATAGCTTCTGAGAATTAACACCAGGTTTAAACTTGAAAGAATAAGTTAACATGATTTATTAATCTCTCCAAGAAAACACTAGTCAGAGAAAGATAAGATAGCAAACAAACAATTTAGATCTGCTATTGGCTTCAGAAAATGCCAGCAAATCAATATATTAAAGAAGACAATATTCTCACTCTGACAGGACTCTTAATCACTAATAGTTGATTTTTTCAAAAGTTTTACTTCAATCAGCCAAGCCTAAGGCGCTAACTCATAAGCTGTCTGCCCAGTCTTCCTCAATTCCTCTCTTCAGAAGACCCATCTTAAAACTCTTTGAATGCTGACTGAAGCCCTTGTGTTTTCTTACCTCTAACAAGCTGAGACCCTGATGAGATTCTCTAAGGCTGCCCCTCCACGGTGGCAGTAAACCATACAGAAGTACAACTTTTGTTTACTGACAGAGTGCCTACTGTTGTTTGGGGAAACTCAGCCCAGGAGGTTCAACCAAGATCATAATAGTATCTCTCATTGCTCATTCCCAAAAGCCTTAATTCAGAAATAAATCAAACCCCTGACAGCAGTGAGTGTTCTTGCTTGGAGTTTGTTCTAGCTCCCACCAGATTTCAGTAGCAATTAACTTTTTATCATGCAGCCAAGTGCTTGGTGACTCTTGTCTCCTAAGAGTCCCATTCAGGGATGCTTTTGATTCTGTGATTGTATTCCTCACACTTATCCCTTGTAGAAATCTGCTGCATTTTTAACAACATTGTCTTTTGTCACAGCTCTCTTTGTTGCTTTCCTTTGGGAGTCAATAACAGGAAGTTCATGAGAAAGAGATTATCGTGTTAACCTTGTTAAATCAATTTCTTGAGCCAGCCCTGGGGGTCCGACACGTAGACATTGTCTGAGACTGACATTTATTGGTCAAACTTTGTCAAAGGCTTTATCAAAAGTTTACAAGACTTTGAGAAGCATTGTCCCTGCCTATGAGATAACTGATTTTGAAGATTTCTCACCAGGCTTTTCCCACTTCTTAGAGCTATAGAGTCACTCACTGGTTATGCCCTAGGATTCTATAGCTGTTTAGTGGAGAGCTCACTGCATAAGGAAAACAAACAAACAAAAAACAAAACAAAACAATCATTGCAATAAGATGGTTTGAAAAGGCAATGCTATTTTAGTCTCAACAGTGATTGATTTTTTTTAAAAGTAACAACAAAAGAGGACCCCCGCACCACAGTTCCATAGCAAAATTAGAAGAATTAGAAATTCTATGAAATTTAAGATAAAAATATTGAAAGTTATGAACCAAAAAAACAACAAACAAACAAAAACCCAAAAGAAGTCTATACTGGAGACTTTTAGGGGAGGATGTCTCAGACCTTTAGAAACATTTAGCTGCAGAATTAAAAAATTCACTAGGCTCCCACCTTATGTTACCTCCATAGTCCTATGTCAAAGAAACAGCAGATTCAAAATACAAGTGAGAGCTAGAATCTGCTCCAAGGGATATAGGTTGGAGGTGATAGGAAAAAGAAAGAGCCAAGAGAGAGTGGTAGGGTAGGAGGAGAAAAAGAATACATGTTGGTGTTAAATAACAAAATGAATCAATTAAAACTTCTCAACTGAAGACTGTAATGCAAACCATTCCCAATGCCAGACCTCTGAAAATTCTCAGTGTAGAGAACTAATAGAAAAAGAGGAAATACTGCTGCTTCACCCAAGTTGAAGTGATTTCTCATTTTCCCATGAACATTCATGGAGAGGCTCGAAACAGTAAAAGATTGCTTTATACAGTTTTGCAAATGCTGGCTGTATGTGCTCAGCCCCAAACCCCACTACTCCCGTGTTTCCCACACTAATTCATGAGCCCTTACTCTCAGTGTAAAGAATAATTTGTAACAACAGAAACAACAAAAATGACAAAGGTAATCTGTGCTCCTCATAAAAGGGCTGCTCTCTACCTCCAGAGCTGCTCAGCAGGAACCGTGAACAACATTTTACCTGACACTATCCACCAAAAGACAACAAAATCATCATTCTACTTTTACCTTCATTGGGGGTAAATTTTAAAAGGGACTGTAGCAGTGGTTCGGTTGGTTGTGACACCTTTGGGATTGCTGAATGACTCTTCCACAGGGGTTGCTTAAGACCATCCAAAGTCACAGATGTTTACAATAAAATTCATAACAGTAGCAAAATTATAGTTACGACATAGCAAAATAATAATTTTATGGTTGGGGGTCACCATAACATGAGGAACTGTAGTGAAAGGTCACAGAATTAAGAGGATTAAGAACTACTGGTCTGTGAGAATGTCTGCCATGACACACCTCATCTGCATTACTGAGCTGCTGGTAAACTATATAGGTGACCCATGAACAGGAGCCCACATATCAGAGAACTTTGAACACTTGCCATAGGTTTCACTTACTGCTTTCCAAAGTAGAATGACTTTTTTTGTTTGTTTGTTAGAATATTGTGGTTCTGACTTAAAAAATAATAAATAAATAAAGCTTTTCTGATTTTGAACTCTTGACAATAGAAGATTCCATCCTGTTTCCCAAGCAATGGCTCAGCTATTAGAGACTTTAGCAACTCCAATATGTCATTGCTCTCACCCTCAACTCCCTGTAAAAGTACAGAAATGATTTTGTTAAAACTAAAATCTGGGGCTGAGGAGACGGCTCAATAGATAAAGCACTTACTGTACAAGTATGAGGACTAGAGGATTAGGACCACAAGAACTCATAGAAGTACCTGTTTGTTATGGTGGTCAAATGTATCCCCTCACTTGGGTGGCAAAGACAGGCTGTTCCTGAGCAAGCTGGCTACCTAGACTCACTGCAATTGGTAAGCTCCTGGTTCTGTGAGAAACCATACCAAATATGTAGCAAACAATACTGGAAAAGACTCAATGTCAGCTTTGGATACAGGTGTGCGTGGGCGGGGGGGGGCACACACACATCCACACACATTCATGCACACAACACAAAACAACAACAAAACCCTCAGATCATCACTTATTGACTCTGAGCACAAGACCAAACCATGGATGCTTTGAAACTGAATATTCTCTTCCCTTCAAATTTTGACATTTGTCTTTGTCTATTTTCTGTTGCTTTGTCTGAAGGCCACAGACTGGGTAATTTAAAGAAAAGTGCTTTATTTATGTTATGATATTGAAGGCTGGGAAGGCCAGGACTATGGCACACCCATTTTTAAAGGAACTTCTTCAAGATTCTAATAAGAAAAGACCAACACATGTCTAGGTAGAGCAATCTGGCTGACCCAAGTTTCTGTTTCTTCTTCTCCTTCTCCTACTTCTCCTTCTTGTAAAGCCATTAGTATTACAATGGAGTGGTCTTTCTTTCTTTGCATAGATATGACAGAACACTATATAAGACACTTATGAATGCTTCATTGTATCATCAACAGTTATGATTTGCACTTCCTCTGTATTCTCTCAAATTGCTACCAGAGATGTTTATTAAAAAGTCTTTATCCTTGGAAAAAATTTGCATACCCAAGATATAAGATACAATTTGCTAAATGAATGAAACTCAAGAAGAACGAAGACCAAAGTGTGGACACTGTGCCCCTTCTTAGAATTGGGAACAAAACACCCATGGAAGGAGTTACAGAGACAAAGTTTGGAGCTGAGATGAAAGGATGGACCATGTAGAGACTGCCATATCTGACGATCCATCCCATAATCAGCTTCCAAACGCTGACACCATTGCATACACTAGCAAGATTTTGCTGAAAGGACCCAGATGTAGCTGTCTCTTGTGAGACTATGCTGGGGCCTAGCAAACACAGAAGTGGATGCTCACAGTCAGCTATTGGATGGATCACAAGGCTTCCAATGGAGGAGCTAGAGAAAGTACCCAAGGAGCTGCGGGATCTGCAACCCTATAGGTGGAACAGCAATATGAACTAACCAGTACCCCCTGCAGCTCGTGTCTCTAGCTGCATATGTATCAGAAGATGGTCAGTGGAAAGAGAGGCCCATTGGTCTTGCAAACTTTATATGCCTCAGTACAGGGGAACACCAGGGCCAAGAAGTGGGAGTGGATGGGTGGGGGAGTGGGTCGGGGAGCATGTCAGGGACTTTTGGGATAGCATTGGAAATGTAAATGAAATAAATACCCAATAAAAAGAAAAAGAAAAAGCCCCTGGAACAATGCTGATCACAGTGGAAAGAAACAGAAGGAACTTGTGACTAGAACTCTAGTAAAACTCGAGGCTATAAACACTGGGACTAAGATTCCCCAGCTATAAAGACAAAGATTTGGCCTACTGGAAACAGGATTGTTGTTGTATGAGGAGATTTAAAGTTTGTGATTCTTGAAAATTCTCCAGAAGTAGACAGCCTTCAGAGGGAGAGAACCTCTATTACAATGCTATATCTGGAGCAATCTTGCAGGATGGAGACCCTGCTACTCAACACTCAAAGGACTAGGACCTAAAACGGGGCCCAGTAGCCACCCTGAAATGTGTCATTCCTTCCTCCTGCCTCTTCTCTTCCACCTTCTCTCCCCATGTCCTTCCTTCTCCCTGAATACATCTTATCACTGTAGACTCAAAAGGTCTGGATACTTAGTGAAGTTTATTTCTTAGCCAGCTGAAGTTCTAAGTCTCTTTATCTTCACCATTACTTTTGTGTCTTTAGTCACTGCCTGATTCAAACGCTGAGAGTCCTGTGTATGATCAGAGCATCACAACCATCCAAGTTCTGATTTGTTCATGTTTTCCTGTAGTGCAAACCAACCAGTCCCTAGGATACCACACTCAGTCAGTTACACATACAATTATTTTTAAATCATTAATTAGCTCTCTCTCTCTCTCTCTCTCTCTCTCTCTCTCTCTCTCTCTCTCTCTCTCTCTCTCTCTCTCTCTCTCTCTCTCTCTCCTCTCTCTCTCTGTCTCAGATGTGACAAGATAGGTAGCCAAAATCAAAACTCTCCAGAAAGAAAGTTTGCTGTCTCCAGTAAAAACAGCTCAAGCACGCCTCTGTCAGAGATAACATCTGTAAACAAACTTTCATGGAAGAAAGACTCACAAAGGGAACTCGAAACAGATGGTTTGAATTTGAGACCTGCCTCACATTCACAAACCTTACAAAGGAGGCTTACTATGTCGGTAACTGACTGTCTATCACAGCTCTTCTATGTGACCTTTGGTGAACTACTATTTGCCACATGCAATTCATGCAAATAATACATTAGCGAATCCTGAAAAATATCTCCAATAATACTTGAGGTTTAATATTCTCCCAATAAAGTTTTTGTGGAGCATTAATAACAACTACTAATTAATATGTATTATATGTTTTTAAGGATTTTTTTCAATTTACTGGGGAGAGGATTGTCTCTGACACAGAAACCAGAGACTGAGTTATTTTTTAAGAAAAACAAAACAAAACAAAACAAAAAATGGTTCTTTGGGCTCCTAACTGAAGATCAATGCGGGGAAGCACAATTGGTGGTGACCTTCATGCTGACACAGTCCCAGCCTAATACATGGTACAGAAGAAACAAGAAATACACATGTTTATTTTGTGTATCTTTACTTTTTTATTATTTATTTATAAAGCTTTTAGGCCAAGAATTGATTAATCATCGAGGCGCCATCTAAATACCCTTCTCCAGGCTTAATCGCCTCCCAAGGGCCTTTTCAATAAGCATCATAGATTACATTTCCACTCTTAAAAACTCACAATTGGAATGAGATTTCAGTGCAAGAAGCTTTGAAGGACATCCTTAACCATATCCAAACCATAGCCCTTAGCAAATGTTTGAATAGTGACTTTGTAGTTCCTTCCTTTCCCTCCATTCCTCTCAAGTAAAAATCTGATGAAAATATTCATACCGATCTTCTTAATCTTTATGTTTAACCCACTAAACAGCTGGTGTACAGAGATTGGATTTTATTTGTCAATAATCATCAATACTATCTTCATAGTGTCCAGCAGAGTAATTTGTTATATATAATAAGAAAGGTGGCTGGAGAAAGGACTTAAAGGGTACACTGGTTTTTGTTTAAGCACGAGGAATTGAGTTTAGACTCCCCAGCACCCATCCAAATGATGGATACAGTAGTGCATGTGTTATTACTCAAGTGCTAGGGGCAGAGACAGGTGGATCTTGAGAGGTACCGGGCCAACTGATGTAGCTGAAACACAAACATGGACTTTCAGTGCAAGATTTTGTTTCTAATAAAAGATGCAATGTATTAGAGGAGGATACCTGACATGGACCTCTAGCCTCTACTCTTCTTTGTTTGTTTGTTTGTTTGTGTGTGTGTGTGTGCATGGGTGCATATGTGAGGTCTCATTGTATACATGTACATATGCCATACATATACATATTTATATACATATACATAAATATATATACATGTGTGTGTACAATTAAAAATGAGCAAGGTATCTGAAACAAACACTTACATATATATATATATATATATATATATATATATATATATATATGTGTGTGTGTGTGTGTGTGTGTGTGTGTGTGTGTGTGTGTGTGTGTGTAGCATATATACACACATATGCATTCTAAAGGAAATGTTGGATTAGAGGTAGTGGAAAAAGACACAAGGAAGGAATTAAATATGATAGAGCTAGGTAAAAAATACAGAGAATAAATAGAAGACTATTACACGTCATTTTGAAGTTAAAGAATAATATTAGAGATAGCTAATTGAGTAGACACTTTAGATTGATTCAATTTAGTGTCACCATCAAAAGGACAAGTTAAAGAATGACTGTGTGTGCTGCCTAATATTGTCATTTGACAGGATGTAGAATGGAGATGTCTGTTAGAAAGTATCTACATTGGCTTAACTGAGATGAGAAGAATAATACTAACATGGGGGGTAGGTTGGAGGTGGCACTCATTCAATAGACTGGAGTCCCAGACTCGATAAAAAGAAGAAAGCAAGTGGAGCAGCAATGTCATCTTTCTCTGCTTCCTGACATCAGGTGTGATGTGACCACTACCTACAGCACCTATCTCAGTGGACTTTGTCTCCCAGTTCAAGCTGAAAATAGTCTGCTCCCTTTAAGTTGATTCTTGTCACGTCTGATTTGGGCTCACCAATGAGAAAAGCATTATTCCCTGGAGTTTTAATTTTATCACAACAGATTCAAAATAGAGGCATGTTAGGGGATGGAAAGATAGGCATTAAAAGTGGGAAAACTGAATAAAATTTTTACAATGTGACTCAAGAGACAAGTGGCAGGACTGTCCGTTGATTCTTTTAGTTTTAACTTTGAATTCTGCTCTGTATTTATGGATAAGATTGGGGAGACAAATAGTAAAATTTGAATTTACACTGTTAGAAATTGTATGCTTATTTCTAAAACAAGTCTTGAGTTTTCCTGCTACATTATATAAGAGACCACAACAACAGAGAAAACAGGGAATCAGAAGAAATGTTTGAGTCTGGAATCAGTAATTCTGACAGCATTACAATGCATAAGGAAACATATCATTTGGCCACATTCTGTTCTTTTTTTTTTTTTTTTTTAATTTTCTTTTCTGTGGTTTTTTTTTTTTTTTTTTTCAAGACAGGGTTTCTCTGTGTAGCCTTGGCTGTCCTGGAACTCACACTGTAGACCAGGCTGGCCTAGAACTCAGAAATCTGCCTGCCTCTGCCTCCCAAGTGCTGGGATTAAAGGCATATGCCACCACTGCCTGGTCACATTCTGTTCTTATTCAGGTCTTTGTAATTGTTTTGTATTTTTTTTCTCCTCAGAAGTATCCTCCAAAATTTCATTATGCCCAAATGCTGATGAAAAGTGTTCCCTTTCTTCTCTTCTCATTTTCCACTGCTTTTTGTACATTTTTATTCTTTCTTTGAGAGTTTACACATGGTTTGAATATATTCACCACCTTCCTCTACTTTCTCCCAGTTCACCCCAAAACATATCTGTTTGAACAACTTTAAATTCATGACAGAATATATTTGGTCATTTTTAAAAGGTTATTTTAGGGTATTATAATAAACGTTAATGGAAATTTTATTATAACAAAATACCACACATATAAATTATGTTTAAAATAGTATAATTTCTATGGATGTGGATAAGCTGTGAAAAAATAAGAGGATACCTCCTTTTTTTAGAAAGACCACAGTAAACAATATCATAGATAATCTCACTTGCTAGTTGTGTTGAAGAGGCCATTTAGAATTGACCTTATACAAGTATAATTAATTTTTTCTTATATTCCTAAGCAAGCCATAGTTTTGCAAAATAATATTTATTTTCAGGGAAATTCATATTTTAGTATTTCAAAATGATGGTCATATCTAAGAAGGCACTAAAAATTCTAACATATATTAAACTAATTTGTGTAAAGGGCAACCTGGTTAAGAAAATTCCTTTAATTATCCATGAATTTCAATACTTTTCATATGTGTTTTTAGCATGGAGTTTCTCTGTTCTTTTTGCTATATGGTCCGATGTGTCACATTCATTTAGCTATGACAAACAGCATGCCGTATGCAAAACTATTGGGGAAAAAGGCAGATGTGTACAGATTCTTACAAGATCCTTATTACTGTCATTTGAGAATTAAGATACAAAAATTTTACCGCAAAAGCAACTTCTAGATAAAAACAAAAACAGACAGACAGACAGACAGACAGACAGACAAACAAACAAAACACCTTTCAGAAAAGAAGTAATTCTTACATGTGTCTACACCAGCAGTTTTAACCTATGGGGTCCGGATTGACCTGTTGTGGATTTGGTCTAATGCTTGTATTATGTTATTTGGGTTCCCAAAGTTGTACGAGAGAGAATCTGTCTGTAAGACACTGAGGGTCCTTGCCCCCAGTTGGTGCTAATTGGTAAATAAAATTACTGGCAGGGAATGGCTGTGCAGAGAGACAGAGGCAGGACTTTAGGATTCGTGGGCAAGGGGACAGAGGTGAAAGAACTGCCGTTCTGGAAAAGAAATAAGATCCAGGCTTGAGAGCTACAGAAGAGAGAGCATAGCAATCACTTAAGAGGCAGGAAGAGCAGCCCCAGACCCCACGCACCGCTTTGGGTCTAGGGTAACAAAGATGGAATAGAGATTTTTAGTATGTAATAACTCAGGAGTATCAGAGGGGAGGTGTTAACAATATGGAAGTTTGCGAGTGGTCAAACCATTGAGCTGTTTAAGGCATATTAAAATAGAAGGCTGCGTGTGTCTTTCATTTGAGAACCCAGAACGTCAGGGCAGGTAGCAAGGAATGCATGCTGCTACCACCGGGGCCATTTAAGTGACATTAATCACCTACTACAACACGGACCCTTTCATAGGAGTCACCTAAGATCATTGGACACATCAGATTTTTACATAAGGATTCACAACTAGCAAAATTACAGTTATAAAGTAGCAACAAAAATAATTTTATAGCTGGGGAGTCACCACAACATAAGAACCTAAGGTCCCAGCACTAGGAAGTGTCTTAGGATTTCTACTGTTATAAAGAGAAACTATGGCCAGTGCAAATTCTCATGAAGGAAACCTTTTTTTGTTTCTTTTTTTCAATTTTTATTAGATATTTTCTTCATTTACATTTCAAATGTTATCCTGAAAGTCCCCTATACCCTAAACCTTACCCTTACCCTGCTCCCCTACCCACCCACTCCCACTTCTTGGCTCTGGCGTTCCCCTGTACTGGGACATATAAAGTTTGCAAGACCGTTTAATGGGAGCTGACAGGTTCAGAGGTTTAGTCCATTATTGTGATGGCAGGAAGCATGGCAACGCACAGGCAGACGTGGTGCTGAAGGAGCTGAGAGTTCTGCATCTGGATTGGCATGTAGCAGGAAAAGATTGATACGCACTTCTTCCCAGAAGGCCACGGGCACTCCAACAAGATCACAGCTCCTAATAGTGCCACTTCCTATAGAGCTACGGAGTCCAGTTTTACTCAAACCAGCACAGGGAGGTTGAGAACCTCTGCTCTAATCCAACCATATAGTGCCCAATATACACCAGCTCTCTGTAGAAAACAGCACTTTATGGGGTTTTCTTCTGCAGACAATGCTTTACGAGCCCTTTCTTCAGACATTGATAGGTCATATGCAGCACTTTTTAACCCAGCTGTGGTGAGCCATATCCAGTACTTAAATCTGATGACAGGAAGGCCAGATGTTTATTATATTTTGCACTCCCCTTTGTTGACTTTTTTCCTGTTGCACACATTTGAGCATCATTCCTGAGTAACTGTTGCCAAGCTGTACATCAAGAAACTTCTACCCTGTTTGCACTTCTCTAGAAACTTTATGGTTTTAACTTTTACACTTGAGTCTTTAATCACTTCAGTTTAATTCTGGTTTGAGCTAAATATATAAATATTTTTATTTATTTACTAATATAAATATAATTTATATTATACAAAATATAGGAAAATGTATTATATGTGATATATAAATACAAAATCGAATATTTATGTATAAATAAAATTAGGTATTTATATGTGTAAAATAGGTATTTATATAATATACATCATATATAGGTTATATGTAATATATAAATATATGTAAAATAAATAATAATTAAATATATGTATAAATAAATAAATTGAGCTAAAATATAAAGGTTTAAATATTGAGAAGATTGGAGTTAGAACTGAAGTGAGCAGAATAATGTCAATTATTGTGGAAGCAAATAAAGAAATGTACTATCACACCAATACAAGTAAGGAATCTGTGAAGAGATGGGGCTGAAATGTATTCCCAATGTTTTATGCCAACTACCAGTGCATTAGTGAATTTTATTTTTATTATTAAATTATAAGACTGTCTATCAAATCCATGAAAGCAAAGAGTCTTATTTTTTTTCTTCAGTGTATGAAAGGAAAAAAAAAAAAAGACGAATTGACTGAAATAAATCAATTTCTTGACCACCTCGTTCACAGAACTTTAAACTACAACTATAGCCAATGAGGTAATTTTAAGTTTTAAATATTCTCATAGCTATATTAACAAAAAATTAAAAGAAATTTATGAAAATAATTTTAATTACATACACATATGTTAATTACACCAATGAATCAAAACTATTTCCATTTAAAGATAAAATACAAATAACATCATATGATACATTTTGTAATAATTTTATTATGCTACCTCTTTTATATTTGGTAAATTTAACTGTTGCAGAACATTTGAACCAGATTCTCCACATTTCAAGTATTTGATAGTCATTAGAATCAAATGGCTGCCATAAACAGTACAGTTCTAGATGATAATTTTTCTAAGTAGGGGGTTCTATTCAATTTACCAGTAGTTCTTTTTCCTGACTGATAGATGTGGTTTCTTAATGAGTTCCCTGAGGCCCTCCCATCTCCCAGGGAATAGCCATTGGTCACCTGCTTTCAAGAACAAAAGGAGCAGAAGCAAGTGGGAGGAGGTCAACTTTGAATGGTGTGAGAACAGAGGTATGGCTTGCCTTCTGAAATCAGCTTCAGCAAAACAACTCAACTTTATTGGGGTGAACAGGACTCTATAGGTTTGGGGAGAGGGTTGGGAATTCTAAAGTAGATGTGTTATTGGTTAGGGAGGTGGCCTGGGAATGCGTCATTTACAAAAAGAGGAATTCCAAGAGCTTTCCAGGCAGGTTCTTATCAGAAGAGAGGAAGTTGAATGTGTAATCCAGCAACAGACCACGTGATTTGTGGGATCTGGGGCACGTCTCAATCTTACGTTTTGTTCCCACAGCTTCCCATGAACTGATAGCTTTCCGTAACCAGTATTTTATCTTTCACTACATCTATGAGTTAGGTCTCTGTCTTCAGTGTTTATGTAGATCAGCAATTTACTTCTTGATTCAAAGTACCTTGACCTATCCAAGTCAAATGAATTTTGCCTGCTTTCAGTCTTTCTCTGTTAGAAACTATTAGTCAGGGTTTCTATTCCTGCACAAACATCATGACCAAGAAGCAAGTTGTAGAAGGGTTTACTCATTTTATATTTCCACTTCACTAAAGGAAGTCAGGACTGGAACTCAAGGAGGTCAGGAAGCAGGAGCTGATGCAGAGGCCAGGGAGGGATGTTTCTTACTGGCTTGCCTCCCCTGGCTTGCTCAGCTTGCTCTCTTATAGAACCCAAGACTACTAGCCCAGGGACTAGCCAGAGAACCCACAATGCGCCCTTCCTGCTTGATCATCAACTGAGAAAATGCCCCACAGATGGAACTCATGAGGCACTTCCTAAGTGAAGCTCTGTTCTCTGTGATAACTACAGCTTGTGTCAAGTTGACCCACAAAACCAGCCAGTACAGAAACACACTGTGAATTCCTATTCACATGTAAATTATATCTCCAATGCTCCACCCAAAGTATAATTTCTTATTTCAAATACATAAATAAATAAGTAAAAATTAAAGAAAGAAATAGAACTAATGAAGAGAGAGAGGGAGAGAGAGAGAGGGAGGGAGGGAGGAAGAGACAGAGAGAGAGAGAGAGAGAGAGTCCATCTATATCTCTGATCCTCAGTCTAATTGAGAATCCATCTTCTTCAGTTCTGTTGGTTAGTTTTTGTCAACTTGACACAAACTAGAGTCACTTAGAAAGAGGGAATCTCATCAGAGGAATTTCCCCCATCATTGTGTCTTGTGGACATGTCTGTGGGAGCAATTTGAAGATTAATGATAGATACTGGAGGACCTAGCCCACCATGGGCAAGTGATCCTGGGTCTTATAATAAAGCCAGCTGGACATGCTATGAAAAACAAGATAGTAAGCCAGTTTGTCCCTGGTTTCCATTTCAAATTCCTACCTGGAATTCATGTCTTGGAGTTCCTAGATGACAGACTCCAACCTATAAATCAAGCAAACCTTTACTTTCTCACATTGTTATTGTTATTTAATATGTTATAATTTGAAATAGAAGTATGTCCCAATGACCCCTCACCCCCTTGAACACTTACCTTTTCTCTTACCCAACCTCTCAAGTTGAAAGCCTCTTTTTCATTCATTATTAATGTTACAAACATAAATATGTATTATTTTGTGTACATGCAAATATGTATAAATAAAACCTGCTGGGTCCATTTTTGTTGGGGGTCTGTACATGGTTTCAAGGCTGACCATTCTGTATTAGATATATTTAGTCAATATGTTATCACAGAAATTTTGAAACACACTTAGGATCTCATCTGAAATACTTTATTTTCTCCAACCTTATCTATTTACTGAACACAGGTGGCTAGAGCTCAGAGATGTAGGAATAAGGATGCTCCAAAAACGCCAGAGTTACACAGAACTAAAGCTGCCTCTAGCAATAGGCCACCCCTTTAGAAGGAGTGGAGCAGTTTCTTTGTTTTCTTCTGAAACTTACTTGTACTTCGCCTGCTCTACACACTGTTCTATTTCAAAGACATCATCCTACATGATAGGAATAGATCCAGTTAGCTTCAGAATTCAACAATTCCATGTGCCTCTGTACACATTTCCCACCTGATTTCACCAACTGTCCAGAAAGTTAAATAATGTACACTATCAGCTCAAGCAGGGACACTTCTAGTCCTTCAAATGTCTTTTCTTTACTTGATTTTTCCAGTTGTTATTGCCTTTTTCCATTTATTGCATAGCATTCATTTCTGTACTATCCCATTCAGCAAATACAAAATTGGGGGATTCTCCTTTCCTTCTTCCATACTTTTTTTTTTAATTGTGAGTATCCGTGTGAGTGTCTTCATATTGGCATATTCACAATAGTAAAGTGCCTTTGGAGGTCAAAAGAAGGTAGCAGATGTCCTGGAACAGTGGTGAACCACTGGACATCCTGGAATAAATTTTGGGAATCCAATGTATGCTGGTTCCTTCTGCAAAACCAGCATGTGCCCATAATCACTGGGCAATTGATCCAGTCTCATGCTACATGATTAATCAATCATTCAGATCTAGTCATTCTTCTCCAGAAATTTTTCTTGAATTCTTTCTTTCATCTTTCTGATCACCATGGTTCAGCGAAAATCTAACATTTAGACTTGTACCCATCTTCGCAATGCTGGGTCTGTATTGCAAACAACTTGTCTTTCTACTATTTTCCTTCTCTGAAAATTATAAAGATGAAAATAATACCCATGATGTATTATCAACTCTCCACTGCCTGTACTAGATATTTTCATGGGCATTATTTTGGAGCACAATAATTTTTAGAAATACTTTCCATAAAAGTCAGAGATGAGCTCCTTAGACCCACCTAGGGAGCTACATTTGGAAAATTGAGTGCACGGTACATGAGCTTATTTCTCTGAATAATAATACATATTTTATCTATTCTCTACTTTGTGGTTTAAAAGAAAAAAAATATGGCTGCTGAGTGAACTGCTGGACATTAAAGAGAACTGTGTCTACTTTATCCTGATGTGCTGTTGCTGGAGCAGTCTTGATTCTGTCTTCACGAAGCCAGCGATTCTGAGCAATAGTTGTGAACCCTATTTCTGTAATGATCGACTTTTTTTTTTTTTTTAACTTTAAATTCTTACTTCTTTTCCTTGGTAAACATTGACATTTTTCTCTTCTTGTAATGCGAGATTATTTCAAGTGCTGCCTTATTCTTTCAGCATACTTTGATAAACAGCTGTTCTAGATGTCTGTAGGAAAAAAAGTCATGGATTTATAAAAATGTAGTGTGGTTATATCTGTCAGCACAATCTCCTAAGCACTTTTGTCTGAAAAGGTTGATTTTTACGTTACTGAGTGAACTACAAACATAACTCCTCTGATTGTGAAGACAGACATTTAATTAAGAAGTTATTTATCCACAAAAAGATAATAATGATGAATAAAAGATGTAGTTGAAAGTAAAGAAGATATATTTGATATAAGCTTATAAATGTTGGACTAAAGGTACAGATATTTTGAGTTTTTAAGTATTTATATTGTTATTGAAAACTACAGGCTAATTTTCTCAATGCAGCTACTTGCTCTTGGGTAACAGTTTCCATCAAACTCAGGAAAAAATATATATATATTGATTAAAGACTCATTTAGCTGTGCAGTGGTGGCATATGCTTTAATCCTAGCACTTGGCAGGTGGATTTCTGAGTTCAAGGCCAGCCTGGTCTACAGAGTGAATTTTAGGACAGCCAGGGATATACAGAGAAACCCTGCCTTGAAAACTAAACACACACACACACACACACACACACACACACACACACACACACACACAAACAAAAAAAAACAAAAAAAAAACCCCATTCATTTAAAGAAAAGGTGTTTTATCATTTAACTTCTTGGAAATTTTGAGGTGTAAAAAGAGTAGAATTTCTGAATATAAAAATTATTTTCCACTAAGTAATTCATTTTGAAAGTTAAAACCCCCTAACTTTGAAAAGTTGTAGTTTTGGTAACTTTTATTAATTCATGAGAAGGAACAAAATTTAGTAGTCAACAAAGGTTGTTGACAGCCTTACTCCTGTGTTCTCATAGGTTATAAAAGAAGTCAAGATGTGCCATAATCATGATGGGAAAGCTTTCTTTCAGAGAACAACAACAAAAAAAAAAACTTGCCTGTGACAAAAGTCATCAAGCCCCTGTTTCCTCTTTTGAGGAAATACCAGCAGAGATTAGTAGGCAACAAAGGTTACAAGTTTCTCATGGCAGGGGTGGGGGTGGGGTGGGTGTGTGTGTGTCATCCTGTAAGTGAAGGGATTGACACTGGTAACCAAACACAAAGCCAGGGCCCAATTTTCTGTAGAGAAGAACACATCATGGAAGTCAAACATTTTGGTTTAATCCCTGATCTACTTGTCCAATCTTAAAACCTAATTCATGTTTTGTACCCATATTCTAAAAATAGGAGCCCAGGTGTCTGAATGTGCAGAATGAGTCTTTCTGACTAGTTATGGAAAGGGATAAACAAGGAGTTCCACTTATTTTTCTCTGCCCCCAGAGTTTCTTATACAAGCCCTTGCTTAGGTTAGCAGCGGCTCTTGTGCAGAACTGAGCAGACACCAAAGGGACATTGTTCATCTGCAACAGTGGTTCTTGCTTATACTGTTCTCTTTGACATTTATGAAACAAGTGTTGTGTTATACCTGAGTGCTTGTTGTAAGGGCTATTTTCAAGAGAGCTCCCTGGTGCTTTTTGTAGTGGTACATTGTTGTAGACTTCCTACTGATCATCTGTGTTGAAACATGCTCAAGAATAGTCAAGCAAGATAGCTTGGTTGAATGGTTTTGTCCATAAGCATGGTGGTGCTCTTTATGGTAATGATGGCTCTAATACAAAAACCATAAGCTCCACATTGTGTGATTCATACTACTAAATCATTGAGAATATTCAAGCAGCATCACATTAATGTGGCAGCACATGCTGTTTTTACCTACACTTTGGAGGTAGAGGAATGAGAATCAGAAAATCTAGCCTGGGATACATGAGATCCTGCCCAAAAGCGAAATGAAGTATACACACAGTACACACACACACACACACACACACACACACACACACACACAGGATCGAAACCAAAGAAATGCATTAATTTGATTTCTGAATTGGATAGAGCAAGACATATGGGCTGTGTATATAGTTCCATAAGATTTATTATTATATAGCACCATTTTGTTTATTATTGGCTCCTATAAAAGGAAAAAAAAAACATGCTTACCTCAATAGAACATGCTGAAGAATTAGCTGTATACTTTTTCACTTATTTGAACAAATTAAATCCATCTGAGCACTTGAACTAAAAACTATTATTAATAAAATAATCGTACCAAGTTTGAGAATAAATACCTCTGTGGCTAGAAAATCAAATCAAAATTTCTGAAAGTTCATCCAGTTGTCAATATTATTTTACATATACCGATCATTTTTTTCATAATGTTCTTAGAAACTACTTTATCTACACAGCTATATCATAAAGCCCATCAATAAGCATGTTTTTCTATCAAAAAGATCCAATACTAAACTTAACATTGAGAGCTAGGGATATAAAAATCAAAAGAAACAGAAAATAATTTACAGAGACTTTTGTTTATTTGTTTAGTAAATATTCTAAAATAAGATAGTTTTCTCAATGAAATGAGTTCTTTACAGTATCGTTTGTGTCTCCTCATTTAAGCACAATTGCTGTGTTGCCCATGCATATATAATTTTAATACTGGCCCTTAATTGTCCTTGTAGCAGGAAAGAGCATATGTTGACCCTCAGGATCCATTATGTGCAATACAGCTAAGCAGCTAAATATGGGAAGCAGTATTCCTGCCTTTGAAATGGCTGTTCTATTTTACTTCTCTTTTCCCAGAGGAAAAGTATGAAATGTTACCTGCAGCTGGCTACAAGCATGTGTGTCATCCAGTAGCTATAGGAAGGAATCTAGGGCATTCTCCACTGAGCCACGATCAATCTGTGTTAGTCACACTTGCACTAGGTCACTTCCCTCATGGGTAGCAGTACAATGGAGCTACAGACAGAATCAAATCCCTGTTGCCTTTGTTCTTAGAGTTTGCAAGGGGAAAGAAAAAATAAAATTCTCTGCTCAACTCTGTTTAGCACAGACAAGTAAGGAAGGCTAATCTTGCTTCTAGACCTTTAACTCTCTTTTATCCTCTGCATTTTGCTTCAGAGTTTTTTTTCTTTCTTTTCTTTTTTTTTTTAAGGAGAAAGGAAACAAAGGATGTGATAGCATGAAGTGTTGTTTAATAGCAACAAGAGTGGTCGACAATAAACCTATCTCACACTAATTGCTTTAGCTATTCAAAAAAGAATACTGTAGGCTAAAGGTTTTTCTTCCACATGTCATTAACAGTCATAATGCACAATATGTTAGTGGCAAATTTACTGCAATTTATTTACAGGAACTATCAAAAGACAACAAAGGTAAGTGGAATTATGAGAAAAAGAATAAAGGTAAGAAACACTGTGCTGTCTTAATATTTAATGTCATTAGCAGTATCCCAGAACATTTGAATCTTGGTTCAATTTTGTTAATTGGTTTTATGATGTACACACCTCATTTCTGACTGGTGGGTTTCTAGGTCCTAGGGTAGTAGAGATGATTCCCAGTGGTAGGGCTGTGCCAACAGAAATCCTTGAAGCCATTAAGATAACCCAGGATTTCTGTATCACTGAGAGGGTGAATGGTCATTGTTCTTAACTCTGGGTTGTGCCTTTTTGTATACAATATGCAAAAGTAGCATTTTCCATGTGAACTTAAAAGATAGAGGTTGTCTTTTTGTTTGTCTCTCTCTGCTTTGAGATAGGGTCTCGTTGTTTAGCTCAGAATTTCCTTCAAGTCACAAGCCTCTTTCACAACCCCCTAAGAACTGGAATTTAAAAAGGGGGGTTAATGCCATCTCAAAGTTTAATGACAAAAGTAGAGTCATCAACTGACTTGACAGATTATCAAACCATCTCCTAAGAGTCAATTGTCTGGATTAAGTACCCCCAAAGCTGACTGAGAGCTCCATTTCTTATACAGGTGGAATTATGTTTTCTTTTTAGAAATAGGGGACCATCAAACATTAAGATAAGGGGTGATTATACAGCAGAACCAAGTGATTAAATAATCTGAGGTCAGCTGCTGTATGTTGAATTTTGGCCCTCATTTGCCAGCTGACAGATAAACAATATCACATTCAACTGTCTTTTGCCCATCAGTTGTTTTCTCCATAAATCATTATCATAGAACCAAATTTGACTGTTTTGAATTAATATAATAGAATGTTCAATGTAGTGCCTGGCACAAAGAGCTTTGTAAGTGTTAAATAAAAAAACAAATTTCAAATGTAAAAATACTCAACTTCATGACATTACAACACACCAGGGGTAGATATGAATATCAGTTATTCAATTTAGATTTAATTCTAAATTACTTCTAGTGTTTATGACCAGATTACTGTCATGGGTCAATGGGGTTGTTCCATGGTCTGAATGTGGGGATATATTGATTGTTCGGGGTCAGCAATTTGTGACATATGAAAAGATCAGTGAGACATTTAGGTTAGGGAAAGATAGGAATTGACATTATGTAGAATCAAGTGTGATGGCTATTCTCAATTGTTAATTCAGTGAGCTTGAGAATCACCTCTGTAAGGAGCTTTTTGAATGCCTGTGTAGGATTATCTTGTTAGATTAATTGAGGGAGAAGTCCTGTCTACAGGGGGTGACACAATTCCCTAAGCTGGTATCCTGGGCTGTATGAAAAGAAGAAAGTAAGCTTAGCATAAGCATTCATTACTGAAGATGCCATAAGACCAGTTGTTTTAAGCTCCTGTAGCCCTAGCTTCCCTACCATGATGGACTATATTTTCAACCAAATAAACCCCTATTTCTTTCATTGTTTTTTTGGGGGGGAGGGGAGGCGGGCGGAGGAATATCTAAACACAGCAACAGATATCTTACTGATACACAGTGAGGGAAAGTGTGTGAGAATCCATAAAGCTTTCTTCAATATTAAAATTACCTGGCTACTATGGTCCATGTCTCTGTGCCTGGGATAAGGGAAGGGAGAATCTCATCACAGCTCTATAGCTGCTATCATGGACACTGCTCTGGCTCAACAAGGTCCTGCAGCTCAGGCTTCTTACCCTTTCCTGTTGATTAGTTAGAGCACAGAGACCTCTGGCTTCAATTCATGGAAGGAACAAATGGCACAAGGTGAAATTTGAAAAGAATTCCCAAATTCCTGAGATTAGGGATATGGTACTTATCTGCCTCTCCTTGTTAATTCCACAACTCCAAAGAATTTGTCAATAAACTGCCATATTGAATTTGCCAGGGTTGCCAATAAGAAAATATATGAAATAGAACAAGAATATGCTGGGAACACATTAACAAATATTTGGGCACTTCGCTTAATGAATATGTTTCAAGATATCATATAAGTCATTGTATTTTTCTGAGACATATAGAATGTGCTCATAGCAATGTATTACAGGAGAAAGAACATAGCTGGATAAAGAAAATTGTAAGTAATTAAAATAAATACCTACCAAAGTCACTGAGAAATCTTTGTAATTCAAAAGCATATTTACTGCAAAAATAAAAGCCTACTTCTTTGTAAGTTTTATTTGTAAAAATAGTCATCTTATTCCAAAGTAATTTAGGATTTCATCCTTGAGTGTTATGAGTTATGATGACAAATTAAAAGCAGCATTTAAAATAAATAATTTTGGCTGAAGTTAAGCTCTTTCCCAAGACTGTTCACATTGTTATTTTAGATGTTTGCTTTTTAAAATGTTTTCTTCATTGGCTACAGAGCTAATATAGTCCCAAATCGAGTTAAGCCACTACTGCATTTCCCACTTAGTCTCAAAATTCAAAATTATAACACTTATTACTGTTCTCCTTTTGGTTTCACTACATAATGCCAAAGAAATGAAGAGATAAACTTGTGGGTAAGGCTAGCCAGAGCCACAGGATACAATTAGGATTTAAGTCCAGTATAAAACCACTGCCTCCCATAGTTGATGCCATGGAAGGATTGAGGAGAGGAACAATTGCATTTCCTATGTCCTCTCAATGACTTTTGACACCAACTATTTGGAACTGAACCAAACTTCACAATTCAAGGATACACTCTTCCGAAAAAAATTTTTTTTTTCATCCCATGCACCAGCAGAATGGGGTGAAATTTTAGTTTGGGTTCTGCAGACCACTGCCAGTTGGCTTCAAATTTGGGAATTCCCACTAATACTTCAAATTTGATTTGCTATACTGACTCACCAAGACTTCAGAAAGTTCTATACTCATAGCTATACTTTATGACTGACTATAGGATATCAGAACCATTCAAAGGGAAAATTTCAGAGTAAGATCTAAGAGAGGCCCAAATAAGGAAGCTCTCACTGTTTGTGAACTTGTAGACTCTGTGAACTTGTAAACATTACTATCTTAATATGTGGCAGTACTCACAATGTCAGCAATCACTGATGCTCATTTTAGCCTTAGTGCCACCATTTTATTGGCATTCCATTATACACGCAGAGTTGGTTATTTCAATGAACTTGTGCTTCAATCTCCAGCTCCCTCCCCTTCTTGGAGAGATTAGGCTGATTTTACTGAGGATGAGACCCTAACCCTTTATTGACATAAAAATGCGTGGATATAATCCCAACACCTGGGGAATAAAGCTAAGTAGGATCTGGAATTCAAGATCATTCTTGGCTTTAGTAAATTCAGTTCCAGACTGGACTATGTGAGCTGTTGTGAACCAAAAGTAAAAGAAAGGAAGGAAGGAAGGAAGGAAGGAAGGAAGGAAGGAAGGAAGGAAGGAAAAGGAAAGGAAGAAAGAAAAGAGAGAGGGAAGGAGGGAGGGAAGAAGGAAAGAAAGAAGGAAGGAAGCAAAAGAAAATAAAATGCTTCATCCCTCTAATTACATGGTTGATAGTTGATCTTCCTGATAATTCCACTCCAATAACTCATTTTGATGACATACTTTATATAGGTGCATATGACGTATCATTTTAGTAGTATGAATAGTTATCAGAAGTTATCAGATAACAAGAACAGAAAAATAGTTTGAGAAAGTCCAAGGACATATATAAAAATATATATATAGGCTTTCTTCAAATAAGGAAACAAAGTAGCCACATTCCTCCTATACAGTCTTACCCAAATAAAAATCTCTGAACTCCTAAAGAAATAAATTCAATATAAAATACGTCTATTATGACTTTCTGTGACTATCGTTTTCTAATGTTTATCTTGTTAAATAAGATTTTTTTCTTTATGAATGGCTCTAAAACTGAGATAATAGTAGATAAAATAATGGGTAGAATAGTTGAAATCAGAAAGTGCTGCACAGTTGATGGATCTCTCTGTCCTGGACATGTGCTTCTGAGTTGGACCATCACAAATTAGGGTCAAATAGATCTGTATATATTAGAAGAAGAAAAAGACCCAAAACCAGTAGTAACAGCAACAGCAAATAATGGTTTAAGTATATAGAAAAGCTGGAGAGATGGAGACTGAGGGCCACTTTGGTGCAAGAAACTCAGGTTTGCACTATTGGTGCTCTATTGCTTACTGTGCTTCACTATGAAGAGCAATAGACCTTGCTTTATCGCAAGTTTGTTTTGTTTTGTTTTGTTTTGTTTTGTTTTGTTTTGTTTTGTTTTGTTTTGTTTTCACAATAAGCAACCTAGCCATGGAGAACTACATTCATCATTTTATGAAGACAGATTTCTTTCATTATATGAAATACCTACTAAAGACCTTACTAACTCTTAACATTATTACTTTGGGGAGACAAAGCTTCAACATGAATTCTGATGGGAAATTAATTATATTCAAACCATAACATTATGCTGAAATGAAAAGTCATAGCTACAACCCTCTATATTTTAAAGGAAGAAAGATTTTAGAGCAAAAATAGAATTTTTCTCCTGTTTTGTGAAATTAGAAAGGAGAGTATAA
The DNA here is from genome assembly GCF_000001635.26 of Mus musculus. Lineage (NCBI taxonomy): Eukaryota > Metazoa > Chordata > Mammalia > Rodentia > Muridae > Mus > Mus musculus. The sequence goes on along the minus strand of NC_000074.6, from coordinate 54,048,393 downwards.
ACTAAGACCAACAAAAACAAGGCAAGATAAATTAAAAAGATTCTGTTGGAGACATAAAATAGAAGACAGAAAAACAGAAAAAAATCAGCTAAACAAAAATTAATTCTTTAAGTGATCAAAACATTGACAAAATTTTACATACACTTACTAAGTAAAGAGAAAAGTTATACAACTCAGGAAAAATACTAAAATTTGATAAGATGAAAGGAAAGTGTATAAATAGTTGGCAAAATTTCATCATCAAAATAGTGGCAAACTCAATCCAGGAGCATAACAAAAGAATTATATGTACATCAAGAGCAAGAAACATTTGTTTTGTGAGTAGAAAAGTGTTTTGGAATAAGAAAAATATCCCATGTAAATAGAACAACTGGAAATACATACTTGTCTCCATAGATGCACACATATTCACACATGAAAGAGTTGACAAAAATCTAATGACATACTTACAAAAGCATACCAGGGAAACTAAAACGAGAAAACTTCCTCAATTTGAAAATGGATATCTGAAGTCTGCAATGAGATCTGTGACAGATTTACTAAGAGAATATTTAATGTTGATAGTGAAAAAAATCTTCCCTATGAATAGACACACAGCAAGAGTCCACACTTGACGCTTCTTTGTGCCAAAGATTTTCACCAGTTAAACTGGGAAACTAATTTTAAACTAAATTAAATGTTTATTAAATTATTTTATTTATTTACATTTCAAAATTTCTCCCTGTTCTAGTCACCCCCTTCCTGAATTCTTCAACCGATTCCTCCCAAACCCTGTCTCTGGGAGGGTGCTTTCTCATCTGCTGACCCACCCCCACCTCACCCCATCAGCATACCTCCTCTCTGGGGCATCAAGTTTCCATAGGATTAAGTACATTCTCTACCACTGAGGCCCCACAAGGCAGTCTGCTGCTACACATGTGCCCGAGGCCACAGATCACCCCATGTATGCTCCTTGGATGGTGGATTAGTCTTTGGGAGCTCTGAGTGGTCCAACTTACTTGACACTGTTGTTCTTCCTATGGGTTTGCCATCCCCTTTACCTCCTTCAGATCTTCCCCTAATTGTTTCATAGTTCAATCCAATGGTTGGCTGTAAGAATCTGCATCTGTCTCAGTGAGATGCTGGTAGAGACTCTCAGAGGACAGCCATGCCAGTCTCCTCTCTGCAAGCACAATATGGCACCAGTAATAGCGTCAGGGTTTGGTGTGCACACCTGGAATGGATCCCATGTTTGACTGGTTACTGGGTGTGGCTTTTATTTCAGTCTCTGCTACATTTTTATCCCTGCATTTCCTTTAGACAGGAACAGTTCTGGGTCAAAATTTGGAAGATGGGTGAGTGGCCCCCTGCCTCATAGGGGGGCCCTGTCGATTTATTGGAGGCGGTCTCTTCAGGTTCCATCTCCACACTATTGGACATTTAGGCTAAGGTCATCTATTTTGAGTCCTGATAGCCTCTCACATTTCAGGTCTCCCCAAGCCAACCTCCCATTGCTGCATATTTAGATTCATTCTCCTGGTCCTCTGGGCCTCTCTCCTGTCTTTCCCCATACTGCATCCTTCCCCACTTTTCTCCTCTCCTCTTCTCTCTCCCACACAGGTTCCTCCTGCTCTCTGGTTCCCGTAATTATTTTGTTTCCCCTTCTAAAGTGGGTTTGAGGTATGTTTGGGTCTTCCTTTCTTTTTTAAGCTTTCTATAGTCTGTGACTTGTATCATGGGTATTCTGAACTTTTTAGCTAGTATACACTTCTAAGTGAGTACATACCGTGCATGTCATTTTGGGTCTGGGTTATCTCATTAAGGATGATATTTTCTAGTTCCATCCATTTGCCTGGGAAATTCATGATGCCCTCCTTTTTAATAGCTGAATGGTAGCCCATTGTATAAATGAACCACATTTTCTGTATCCCATCTTTCCCCCTTCATCCAGCCATTGACTTCTGCCATCTTTATTGACACAATCAAGAACCAATTAGGGAAACCACACCTCCACCTAAAGAAAACCCTGAAGAACATGCCCAGGCACACACACACACACACACACACACACACACACACACACACACACACATAATCATGTAGGCACACCTGTAGAGATAAAAGTTCAACAAAATAACATAATACAGGTCCATTGTCCACATTTCAATGCATTTGTAAATGCTAGTAATTAACAGACTAAAAGTAAACAATTGAAAATACTATTGTCACTTATTTACAGTAGCACCCAAATAATAAAATGCTTAGGTACAGAGGCATTTCAGGTATGTAGACTCAAATTACAAAACAGTTGAAAGAAGCTTAGTGCACTTAATAGCAAAAATATTGTGTTGACAGATGAGTGGCTTAATATTAAGAGATCAAATCCCTTCAAATTTAAGATTGAAGTCAACCTCTATTAAAAGCATCCAAGGAGCTGAAGGGGGCTGCAACCCTATAAATGGAACAACAATATGAACTAACTAGTACCCCCAGAGCTCTTGTCTCTAGCTGTATATGTAGCAGAAGATGGCCTAGTTGGCCATTACAGGAAAGAGAGGCCCCTTGGTATTGCAAACTTTATATGCCCCAGTACAGGGGAACACCAGGGCCAAGAAGCAGGAGTGGGTGGGTAGGGGAGCAGGGCAGGGGGAGGGTATAGGGGACTTTTGGGATAGCATTTGAAATGTAAGTGAAGAAAATATCTAATAATAAATAAATAAATAAATAAATATAAAAAATAAAAGCATTTCAATAGAAATAGATAAATTTGCCTAAAATCAAGTTAAATTCAGAAGTACTCTAAAAAGCCCATATAATATTAACAAAGAATAAGGAAAACACATAATCTCTAGTTGTAGAATAATAAAACCACATTAATAACTAGCATGAAGATAAATATATAGAAAAATGAAATAGAATTCAGACTATACAAAGACACCCGCACATTTACAGTGAGCTTACAGGTAGTACTACTGACACCGTTCCTTAATGAAAAAACCATAGTGTTTTTACCAAATTGTACTGGGATAATAGGAAATCTTCTGTCAAAGAAAGATTGTTTCTACCTCATACCATATGCAAAAGCTTGCCAAGGTTGATTAAATATATAAATGTATGAGTTTCAAACTAAAAGTATTGAAAGTGAAAATGAATCTTTGCACCATTAGATTAGTGTGAGTTGGGCAACAGCTTCATTAAGATGCCACCAAAAGTACAAAGAGACAGATTAAAAAACAAACAAATTGGATGTCATCTAAGGACATAGTTTAGGAAACAAAATGTCAAAGTTTACAATGAGAGAAAAACTTCAATTTGCTACCACTTCACACTCAAGAAGACTATAATCAAGAAGATTATAATCAAATAAGAAGAAAGAAAGGCATTGCTTGAGAAGTTGAATCCTCATCTGTTGAGGGTGAATATGCAGTATAAGCTGGGTCTAGCACTGTGGAAAACAGTTTGACAGCTCTGTAAAATTCCAAAGCTAGAGTTACTAAAATATCTAACAACTTGACTCCTTGTTACATATCCAAAAGAATTCAAAGCAGGTGTTAGAACAAATACTTTATATGAACATTTAAGAAAGCACAATTTATAATAACTAATAGGTCAAACTAATCAAACACTCAACACATAACAATGGAATTCTTAAAATTATGTGGAAAAAATTAGAAAAGAAAAAGAGATGAGTACACACACATAGTGTAACAAAGATGAACACTAAAGACTTCTTTGTGCTACATAGAAAAATATAAAAGATAAGCTGAGTAGTGTATGATTATTTACAGGACCTACTTAAAATGGACAATTCTAGACAATATGTAAGAAAATCTAAAGTACTTGTCAAGCTAATAGAAGTAATGGAGAGTAATGATTTGACAGAAGGTACTATGTTTTGAGTATACTATAACTTACAGAAATAATATTGGTTACTAAAATACTTGGTTGAACTATTCATTTAGGTTGTGTGAATGTATAAAATTATATCAATTAATCAATCAATTAATTAGTGTGTGTGTGTGTGTGTGTGTGTGTGTGTCTGTGTGTGTGTGTGTGTGTGTGTGTGTGTGTGCATGTACCAATACAAGAATGTCATGGAGTGCCTATAGAAGTCAGAGAACAACTTATGGGAGTTGGTTCTATCCTTCTACTCTGTAGGGCTCTGGAATCAACCTTGGGCTGTCAGGCTCAGTGGCAGATATATTTTTATACTCTGAGACATCTTGCTAGATTAAATTATATGATTTTATACCCATTATTCTGTGTAGAAGAAAAATATTGGCTTTGGGTATCCATTGCAACCTTCATCCAAGGTCCCTTCAGTTCTTTCCCCAATTCTACTTTCCTTGTAGTAATCTTTGAAGGTTGATTTATTTTCCAAATATCTCTTTGTTAAAACTATGAATGTTAAAGTTTTGTAGTTTGTTTTGAACCAATTTGAGGTATTTAGTGATGACGATCTAAAGTTAAATAATTGTGATTAGGTTACTGTAGAACAATGATCTTATTGGTCAAGTGCAGGGAAAATAATGAATGACTAAATTCAGATTCATTTTAGCTGTTCTTGTGAAGGTTGCCAGACTCACTATTATACATTACAGCTCCCACAAGGCTTTTTTCTCCTGGTGAAAGATCTATACAATCCTCCTTCTCCACTTTCTGATCAAAGCACTCCACTTGACAACATTCACAAACTGAACATGCCTATGCATTCTCTGGAAACACCTTCTTCCCTGGAATGGTGGTGAGATCTTGTCATCCTCTAGTGGTAGGACTCAAAAGCTGCATTCCACATCTGAGGAGCTTTAGTCAACACACTCAGTTTCCCCATGTTCCATACTAATTTCTAGTATTCTATACCTAGAAATTGTGGTGACAGGAATACAGAGTCAAGTTTCAACGCATAAGCCCAAATACATCTAGGTGTGTATGTGCTGTAGTGAATTATGTCCTGCTGGCTCCTTGTTGGGTACTGTACTCCCAATAGCTTACCTGAATATTTTATATGATATCTTGTCCCTTCATTTTTCTTTTTGGTCTTGGTAAATGAGACTATTTCTACAACAAGGTTATTCCATAAGGCAAAGGCAGATCAAATAATGGAATATGCTTATACACGTATGATTAGGTATTTCCCTTTTTTGGTTATTAATTTTTCTAGCTACTATAGTCCAATTGTACATTATAATAGTCACATGTACAAATATTTTGTTAACATATTTATAAATATTCTCAATTACTTTCTACTACTAAAGAGTGATTTCTATTTTTATTAGATAAGTTAAATTAACCATTAGACTGTCGACTATTTAAGAATACCTTACCTGCCTTTTATTCTTATTATCACTGAAATTATACAGTCAGTATTTGTAGAACAGAAGTGACACATCCTATAACTAATGTATCTGCTTGACACTAATAGAATTTTGCATATTAGAACTGTTTAAAACTATGTTCAAAACAAAACTGTGTCCCAGGGAGTAGTTAGCTCAGTGAAGTCTGTATTAAGGAATCTTGACTCTGCCTTATGTCACAGCTGGGCACTGAAACTCTCTCCTTTAAGTTCCAGCTTTGCTAATTCCCAGAGCAGCTTCCCCAGGAAAGATCCTTCTTTTAAGTCTGGCACTGTGCTATAAACACACTCCTGTTTATTCCAGCTAATGAGAAACAGGCAGTCTGGAAATGTGTCTCTAAGGAAAATGCTGAGCAAATCGTTAGAAATACAACTCTCTGGGTTGACTGAAAAGATAGCATTTGGTAATTTGTTGCAAGCAAAACTTATAGTTGATGCTCTAGGCCAAGCTAAAAAGTAAGTCTAATTAGGTGTAAAAATGTTTTTGAATACATCAAATTGGGGCTCAAAATTGTAAAAGTGGTGGGATTTTTCACACCTATTTAGCCTTCTCCCCTCCCCATTTCCCTGACCCTCTTACTATGGCCTCTCCCCACTCCTGACCCCAATTTTGCTTGCCTGCTGGGAATTCTTTTCTAGTCTTGTTATCTCTCCTTGGGATCAGTCAGGCTGTCTCTTCCTTTCTTCTCTTCCGTTATAAGGTGTCTAACAGTTTATAGCCTTTTAATCTTGTGGCTTTTCCTGTAGACAGTTTCAAATAGCTTCAGTGGCTGCTTAAAGGTTGTTTCTTTCATTCGACAAAAAAAAAAAAAAATAATCTAGCAACTTTTGATGACAGTCTTTATTATTGAAAAGTTTCCCAAGGGTCTACCTCAGTGTGCATTGACTTTTGTCCTTGGAAAGTAATTTTATCCAAAAGCTAATTTTCACTTAAAATAAATGTCTATAGAAAATGAGTAACAGGGGTTGTGTCTAGAGCTTCCCATCAAAAACGCTAACTGTCTGAATCTCTGTTGCCTATAGTTACCAACTGCTGAAAAGACCTGGACTTCTTTTTTTTTTTTTGGTTATTATTTATTTGTAAATGCAAATGACACTCTCATTTCACATACGTTGCTTCATTCACTCTAAGGATTCTGTACAATTTTCCTCCATCGTCCTCTCAATCCCAGGATTTCCGTCCACCACAGATTCTACAGTTCATTTCCTGATGCTCGGAGAAATGCAGTATTACCTCCTGCGTGACTCATATTCCTCCTTCAGTAAACACTGATGGGTTTTATTTCCCTATGGGAAACTTCATTCAATCAATATTATTGGGTTTCCTGTAGGGAAAAAAGGTGTTGTGAAATATGAGCTATGAAGATTATATGAGTTTGGGAAATATCACACATAAAGAGCAGGACTGTAGTTTCTAAAAGAAAGTGTTAATTAAAAAAAATCAGCCACTTTTGAGGGAGGGCTTCTGCTCTTACACTGCTTTTATATGACCACTCATTCAAGTTTTCCATTTCTACAGTTTTCTTCTGTAAGCTTTGATTGTTCTTGTTATGAGAACCAAGCCTTTTATTGTGAAAACAGTTTTAGTCTCTCCTCCACATGTGTCTTGCAACTCTACTGAAGTTTGGAGAGACTAGAGAAAGTACTCAACTATTTGTATTAGGTTAATGGTGGAAACTTACTCATTCTTATACCCATCTGGAAAAAATGACACCAAATGTATTTGCCATGGACCTAATGATTCTCAATTCTCTTTCCAGCAATTTATATCCATAGAGATATATCTGTAAACTGAATCAATATCATAATGCTGCTTTCATGATTGCTTTTCTATGATAACACACAAATTAGCTTTACATTATTTGGATCTAGAATAAATATTTTCTATTCCATATTTTGTTGTGTTTTACAAAAAGAAAGCCAAGGATTTGCTTTGTAGAGCACAATATGGTAAGGTGGGAGGGGGGACATTAGCAGATCCATGCTGAGGCATTTCTTCCCCCTGAGGTATCAGCCATAAGATAGAAATAGTATAGAATAGAGTTTACTTAGGGCAAGGGAAGGGAAGTAGAGAATGGAGTAGAGACAGAGAAAAAAAGAGAGAGAAAGACAGAGACAGAGAGAGATGGGTACAGAGAGAAAGGGAAGAAAGAGGAGAGGGAAGGAGGAGAAGGAGAAGGAAGAGGAAGAGAAGGAGTAGGAGGAGGAGAAGAAGAAGAAGAGGAAGAAGAAGAAGAAGAAGAAGAAGAAGAAGAAGAAGAAGAAGAAGAAGAAGAAGAAGAAGAAGAAGAAGAAGAAGAAGAAGAAGAAGAAGAAGAAGAAGAAGAAGAAGAAGAGAAAAAGAGAGGAAAGGAAAGGAGAGACCAGCCAGAATCAGTAGGGAGGGGGAGAGAGAGATAAAGGGGTCAGGGACAGAAGAGAGTTAGAGAGAGAGAGAGAGAGAGAGAGAGAGAGAGAGAGAGACAGAGAGACAGAGACAGAGACAGAGACAGAGACAGACAGAGACAGACAGAGACAGACAGAGACAGAGACAGAGACAGATAGAGAGAGACACAGACACAGAGAGAGAGAGAGAGAGAGAGACAGACAGACAGACAGAGACAGAGACAGAGAGCAGAGAGAGCAAGGATGGGCCAAACAGCACCTTTTATAACAAGCCAGAACTACCTGGCTGTTGTCAGGTAACTGTTGGGTAGAGTCTAGAAGGAATGCCAACACATTTAAATAAAAAATATCACTGTGTATGTATGAGTGTTTTACTTGTATGTGGGTCTTTCACCGCTTGCCTGTAGTGCCCTTGGAAGCCAGAATAGGGGATATCCATTGGTACTGGAATTACAGTGGGATGTGAACAGCCATGTGTGTGCTAATGATGGGACAGGGTCCTCTGAAAGAGTATACAGTAATCTTTACCTGAGGCATCACTCCAAATCCGCATTACATATTCTTTAAGTTATGATTAGTAAAATAAAATTATAAAATTGGTAATTTCATAATTTCCAGATCACTGCAATTCTTAGCCATCATCAAATAAACTTTTTCTCTCCCCTGTAGATGGGAACTAACATAGACACCAACAACTGTCCAGTATGTAGAGAGCAAGGGATTTTGGAACACTCAACCCTAAATCGGATGTTTTTATCATTCCCTTCCCAAGAACTCAGGCATCTTCACTAAGGAGGCAGGAGACAGATTGTAGAGCCAAACTGGATGGATGAGTTCAAGGAAACAGATACAATAGCACTGATTCACAAAAATTATAGCAGCATTCATATGGCCTGTACAGGTTCATTATACATGGGGCTTCAGAGCTGTTAGGGGAAAGTGGACACCACCAGCTCCCACTCCTCAGCAAGAAACTATCTGTAGTTGATACCCACTGGTAGAGGAAAACTTAGTTCTCTCCAATGGTGTCTCACTACTCATATAAAGCACACTTCAGAAAGACATCATGCCCAGGAGTAGTTGGTCAACACAAAATGAGGTCAATGGTATTTTCATAGATTTTTAAAATATCTTTCCCCTCTCAGCTCTGGAACCTCATGTGGTTTGAACCTCTGCAGGGCAAATGCATGATGCCATCATTTCTATGAGTTTATATGTGCATTAACACTCTTATGTCTGAAAGACACAATTTCCTTGAAGTCATCCATCTGATCTGGCTCTACAATATTTCTGCCTCGTGCTTTATTGGGGACTTTTTTGTGTCTCAGTCATTTGCTTTTTATTTTTGTATTTTCTTAGGTTTATCTTTCTGTGTTTGTTTCTTGTTTTTATTTGTTTTGTTTTATTTTTTTAAAGAGAGAGAGAGAGAAAGGAAGGATGGAATTGGGTGGGTAGAGAAGCAAGGAAAGGCTAGGAGATATTGGGGGAGGGAAAATATCATGTGAAAAATATTCCTTTCAATTTAAACAAAACTAGTGGAGGTTCTAGCGAGTTAGCTCAGTGGGTAAGAACACTTGATGTTTAGCAAAGGACTTGGGTTCAATTCCCAGCACCCATATGGTAGCTAAGAACACTAGGTTCAAGGATTCTGGTACCCTCTCCTGGTCTCTACAGGCACAGCATGCATGTGCTATAGGCTGAATCTGGACTCATCTCAGCACAGAGAGAGCTCCAAGAAACTCATAAACTATCACAAGGCTGGCTGTATCTTGGCTTCTTGTCTTGGAAGCTGAAAGCTTTCTCCTTTTATTTTTGCCTCAGATTTGTGGTTCCTTTCAAAGATACTGGAAGCCAAATTTCCAAGCCACTCTGGATTTTTCTGGCACACAAATAAACAAAGTTTTTTTTAACAAAAATAATGGAAATAAATTAATCAAATTGCTGTTAAAGTATCTAGAATTTGGTTTTAATTTCAAGAGAGGAAATCTATGCCTAAAGATGTTGGTAATCCCTGTCTAAACCATGACTGCAATTACTAGCACTCAACTAAGGGAGGAACTTCTCCCAACTACAGAAACAGCAAAGCTATTGTGATTCCTCATAGCTTCTTACTCATTTTTGGCCCAATTTTCCCTTCCAGCTCACCTTGTATAGTTCCAACTTCTCCCCCTCTAACTTCATGTCTTTTTCCTCTTCTCCTTTTTCTTCTTCATTAAAAACCCACTAAATGCACAATTAGTGCTGTACACATGTGTACGTTCTCTGGGACCTGGGAATCTACCTGTGGCTACAACTTCAAAACGATGTGCAATGTATAATGTCAAATCAGAGTGACATTTTTGAGATAAGACCTTGTTGTATGGCCTCACTATGTAGTCCAGGCTGGCCCTGAACTCTTGTTTACCCTGGTTTGCTCTCTAAGTACTAGCATTTCATATGTAGGCATATGCCTGGTCCTATTTAGTACACTCCCATCTTTAATCCCAGTCTTACTCCTCCTGCTAGAAAGAAAATCTACATGATTTTGTTAGAAATTCCACTTATTTTTCTTCCTACCAATATTAATTGACTGTCTTTGGTGAACCTGACCATCATCAACATATAATATCTGGACTCATTTTATTGTTGTATCAGCTATATCAGATGGATAGTGTTAGTTGTTTGATGTCTATGAAGAAACTGAAGCTCAAAAACATTAAATATTCCAAGATCAAAAAGACAATGGGTTATACTTAATGATTCAAAATCAAATCTAATAAACCCAAGTGCTTACAGTCTTTAATTTCTATAGGTCTCATCTAGCTGTTATGGTAAATGACATAGGTGATTCCAGAACATAGGAGTCATTTGCTTATTCCAAATCAGCTCTGAGGGGTCTGGGTTAGTTGATACTATTGTTCTTCCTATGGGGTTTCAATCCTCTTTAGTCCTTCTCCTATCTCTTCCCTGAGGATCCCTGGGTTCAGTCCAATGGTTGGCTGTGGATGTCTGCATTTTCTTTAGTCAGATGCTGTCAGAGTCTCTCAGAGGATAGCCATATCAGACTCTGGTCTGCAAGTACAACTTGGCATTAGCAATAGTGTCAGGATTTAGTGTCTTCAGATGGGATTGATTCCAAGATGGGGGCTGTCTCTAGGTGGCCTCTCCTTCAATCTCTGTTCCATTTTTTGACCCTGTATTTCCTTTACACTGGAAAATTTTTGCTTAAAATATTTGAAGATGTGTGGGTGGCCCCCTGCCTCAGCTGGGGGCCCCATATCTCTACTGAAAGTGGTCTATTCAGGTTCTATCTTCCAACTGTTGGGCATTTTGGCTAAGGTCATCCCCTCTGAGTCCTTGTACCCTCTCACATGCCAGGTCTCTGGGACTTTCTGGAGGTTTCTGGCCCCCACATCCTCACCCCCACTGCTACATATTTCTATTTAGTTTCCTGGCTCTCTGGATTTCTATCCTATCTCTTCCTATACATGATCCTGCCCCCTCCCCCCCTTCCCTCTTCCATCTCTGTCTCATACAGGTCCCATTCTGTCTCTGCCACCCATGATTATTTTGTTCTCCTTTCTAAGTTCCCACATTTTGGAACAGGGGAAATTTTTCTGAACAGAACACCAATGGCTCAGGTTCTAAGAACAACAATTGACAAATGGGACCTCATGAAACTGAAAAGCTTCTGTAAGGCAAAGGACACTGTCAATATATCAAAATGGCAGCCTGCAGATTGGGAAACAATCGTCACTAACATTACATCCAACAAAGGGCTAATATCCAAAATATACAAATAACTCAAGAATTAGAGTCCAGAAAACCAAATAACCTAATTTAAAAATGGGGTACAGAGCTAAACAAATAATTCTCAACTGAGGAATATCAAATAGCAGAGAAGTACCTAAAAAAATGCTCAACATCCTTAGTCATCAGGGAAATACAGATCAAAATAACCCTGAGATTCCACCTCATACCAGTCAGAATGGCTAAGATCAAAAATTCAAGTGACAGCAGATGCTGGCAAGGATGTGGAGGAAGAGAAACACTCCTCTATTGTTGGTGGGATTTCAAACTGGTACAATCACTCTGGAAATCAGTCTGGTGGTTCCTCAGAAAATTGGAAATAGTTCTACCTGAAGACCCAGCTACACCATTCCTGGGCATATACCCAAAAGATGCTCCAACATATAACAAGGACACGTGCTCCACTATGTCCATATCAGCCTTATTTATAATGGCCAGAAGCTGGGAACAACCCAGATGCCCATCAACGATAGAATGGATACATAAAATGTGGAACATTTATACAATCGAATACTACCCAGCTATTAAAAATGAGGACATGAATTTTGCTAGCAAATGGATAGAACTAAAATATATAATCCTGAATGAGGTAACTCAGGCTCAAATCAACGTACATGGTATGTACTCACTGAGAGTTAGGTATTAGCTCCAAAGATCAGAATACCCATGATACAACTCACAGACCATATGAAGCTTAACAAGAGTACTCGTCTCTTTTAAAGTGAAAAATGAATATTGTTGGAAGAGAGTCAAGATGGCAGCTTCCATAAGCACCCACGGGGCCTTGAAGCCACTTCAAAGAGTGTAAGAGACCATGAGGGGAAACATAGTGACAAAGCATGAACTCACAGAGCAAAGAGTATCCCTGGAACAATTAAAAAAAAATCACAGAACTTATGGGAAGATTCTTTTGAAAAGTGATCATTGAATTGGGGAAAAAAAAAAGATAGCAGAATGGAGCAGCGCATGCAGCAGAGGGCAGCCAAAGTAGAGCATGTGGGGTACATGCTAGTCGGCCAGCATAGAGGGTAGGGAGTTGTAGAGCAGTCTTTGTCCCCAGACTCATGGCCCAGTTGCCTCCTCAAAAAACATCTGTGAAGGCCAGGTTGCTAACACATAATCCAAGCTGCCAATGCTCTTACAATGGTGGAGAGCTACTTTTGCAATCATATCCATGACTGACTACAGGCTACAAACTGAGAATGAGAGACATTGAAGGCTACTGGGACAGCCAGCCTCAAAGGAAACAGTCCAGACAGGAAGCTATCAAATAAAGTCCTTTATTTATTTTGACATTCTTTTTTACTTTATGTAAAAATAAAGGTTTATTGTATTCAAATCCAATAGTCACTTTCCCATTAATGTTGTCCCATCACATAACTTCATGTGAAATATGTCACTTGAATTTCATTACTTTTTTTCCCTTGGATATTTTCTTTATTTACATTTCAAATGGTAACCCCGTTTCAGGCCACCTGCCAAAAATTCCCTATCACATCCCCCTTCCCACTGCTTCTATGATGGTGTCCCCCCACCCACCCAACCATTCCTGTCTCCCTGCACACACATTCCCCTACACTGGGTACACTGGGGCATCGAGCCTTCACAGGATCAAGGGCCTCTCCTCCCATTGATTCCCTACAAGTCCATCCTCTGCTACATATGTGGCTGGAGCCATGGGTCTCTCCATGTGTGCTCTTTGGTTGGTGGTTTAGTTTCTGGGACCTCTAGGTGGTCTGGCTGGTTGATATTGTTCTTCCTACGGGGTTGCAAACCCCTTTAGTTCCTTCAGTCCTTTCTCTAACTCCTCCATTTGGGGACCCGTGCTCAGTCCAGTGGTTGGCTCTGAGCATACACTTCTGCATTTGTCAGGCTCTGGCAGAGTCTCTCAGGAGTGAGTCAGCTGTATCAGGCACTTCTCAGCAAACACTTCCTGGCATTCCCAATAGTGTCTGGGTTTGATGTCTGTATATGGGATGGGCCCCAGGTAGGATGGTCCTTTCCTGGATGACCTTTCCTTCAGGCTCTGCTCCATGCTTTGTCGCCTTATTTCCTCCCATGAGTATTTTGTTCCCCCCCTTCTAAGAAGTATCCACACTTTTGATCTTTGAGCTGGAAGATTGACCATGCTCCAATGAGTATGGGCAACATAAATCAGACTTAATGTGTTTTGCTTTATTTGTTTGTTTTGTTTTATGGAGGGGGGCAAGGTCACAAGGGTGAGAGTGTGGACCTGAGAGGAATGGGAAGTGAGTGTGATTGGGTTGCACTGTATGATGTTGTCAAATAATTTAAAAAATATATTATGTTGGTGAAACAAACATTTGATAAAACAAAAGTGAAACATGATTTGTTCTGAAAGGATAAAGTTTTTATACTATGTAAATTCAAACAATCGCAAATTGGCTTGTCATATTCTGAAATTATATGCATTTGTTATGTCAGGTCCAGAAATCTAATACTGTCTTCAAAATTTATATTCTATGCAGTGGAAAACACTTCCTCATTCATTCTCTCTGTCTATCTCTGTTTCTGTCTCTGTCTGTCTGTCGATCTGTCTGTCCATCTCTCTGTGTCAGTCTCTGTCTGTCTAGCTCTCTCTCTCTCTCTCTCCCTCTGCTTTTTTATTCAGAGAAACATAATTCCTACCAAGCACTGGCCTCATGTCATCTGATTAGAAGAGCTCAGTCTTCTAGTGTCTCTCTGAGAGCTGGCTCAGGATATTTAGCAATAGCTGATTCTAAGAGGTGCTCCTGATGAACACATCAACCTCTTACCATTTATTTTTTTAACATCTACATACACAGAATTTATATTTTAAATCCATCCTTGGGGTCTGGAGAGATATCTCAGTGATTATCAGTGCTTGATCAACAAGTCTGAGTACCTGCTTTCAAATCCCTACCATCCACATGAAAGCCAGGAATAGCATAGTAGTGCAAGCATGCCTGTATCATTCCACCTCCAGCATTGGGAGGCTGAGACAGGTAAATCCCAAAACTCATTGGCCAGACTGCATAACCAAATCGATGAGTTCTAGATTCAGCCACAGAGCCTTTATAAAGGAAAAAAGATGAACAGTGATAGAGAAAATCATCCATGTCCTGCTCTGATTTAAACACACACACACACACACACCACACACACACACTCACACCACACACACACACACACACACACACACACACACACACACACACACACCACCACACACACACACACACACACACACACACACTACACACACACACACACACACACACACACACACACACACCACACACACACACACACACACACACACCACCACCACACACACACACACACACACACACACACACTACACACACACACACACACACACACCACCACCACACACACACACACACACACACACACACTACACACACACACACACACACACACCACACACACTATTTCTATACAACTAACTTTATGGAAGTTATCTTATATGTGACTTAACCCTGAAGGTAAAACTATACAAAATGTCATCAGCCCGAGTGGCCGAAACAGCCTATAAACGTAATGGTTCTGATTCAAACCTCACTGGTTTTCTACTCTATCACCAGATTATATTCATTTTTTTCTGAACAATGAATGGAGTTGCAGCATTCATAACTTTAATTTATTTGGATGAAATTGCAAAAGAAAGACTATAGATTATTATGTCAGACATCTTAGTCAATAATCATGGGCCCTAGGCAGTGAAGCCAATCAAGCTTGAAAGAATAATTTTGGTTCAGTGAATCTTCTGAACTAAAATAATTTATTTCAAGGAGTCAAACATATCAATAAGGAAGTAAAATATTATGTACAACCTTCAATTCATGATAGGAAGTTGTATAAATTAATTGAGGGCAATGAGAAATCATTTATTAGGAAAAAGGTATTGTATTCTAATCTGTAATTGAAAAAGGAAATCTACTCCCAATCTTTGTAAACTCTTTCTTCATGAGTGTCATTGTTTGGCAAACATAGGTGGGTTTTGCAAATTTATTCACCTGTTAAAATAATAACTCAAGACATGGACCTCCAAGTCCAAAGAATGATAGTTACTCAATATTAATTATCAGGAGGTAAATACTGAGTGCAAAATCTGGAATCATGTAGCAATTTTCTCTCCAAAAAATAGGAAGTATCTCCCTGCAAGATTCCTCAGTGAGCGGGGTGCCTATGACCAAGTCCTGAGAACTTGACTCTCAGAACCAACATGGAGGAAGGAGAAAACCAATTTCTATAGGCTGTCATTTGTCCTCCACATTTGCACGACATCCATAGTGACCACAAACATGTTCACATACATACATACATACATACATACATACATACATACATACACCGTGCACTAAATAAGTAGTATTAGTTATAATTATTCCAAATAGAAAAGCTGAAACATACTACACACTAGTGCTTCTAGTCCTCCTATTACTGACATATTATTTACTTTTTAAATATTACATTTTCATTGAAAATAAATTCTCTCTCTAATCCCATAAAGAATTAAAAACATATAGTGAGAAGTAATTTTATGAATTACATATACAGAAGGATCATTTATATATTTATATATTCACTTATTGTACTTTATATTATATTATTCATTATATTATATACACTATATAAATGTTTGTATTTATATATGTATATCATTTATATAAGAGACTGAAGTGATAATGATGAGATGATGTCCCTTCCCATTTGTCATGATCTCTGTAATCATGCAAGTGTTCCTTAAAGTCAATGTGTTAGAAAGTTAGGGGATTACTGGCAAGAGATAGAAACTTTAAGAAGTGGACATAATAGAATAAAATCCAGCTACTGGGGATATTTAGATTCCAGCCCTATCCTCTACTAATACATCTTCCTAAATACTCACGTGTTCTTCTAATTTGTATTTTGTATTTTAAGACAAGTGTTAATAAAGAACAGTAAGAGGCCTTTATCTGATATATTTTGAACAGTTATTAAGTCTCTCTTGTCTATTCAATCACTATAGGCCAAAGTATAATAGGAGGAAAATGAAAGCTAGAAGTAGAGGTGTGAAATCACCTGATTAGTATGCATGGTTTTCACCACTAGCTAAGCAGTCACTTAACAGTTTCTTTGAATACTTTTATATGAATTATCATTACAGATAACACATTTTATCTGTAGATTCCATAGAAAGTAGAGATGCAAAATAGTTTTTCAAATTATATCTGCATTGAACATAAACAGACTTTCCTTATCATTGCCTCCTAAAAGGTACAGTATATCAGCTGTTTGTGTAACATTTACATTCTGTATAATAAATGATCTAGAAATGATGGGCATACATTTTAGGCAAATATTATATTTATTTTATTATATTATATGAATTCTTGAGGACATTCCAAGATTAATTTGTTGAGGGTACCTAAGAAATTATCCTCTATAGACACAAAGGTATTAATTATAATGGAATAATTATGTCTTTTAACCATAGCTATGAATCAATATAAATATAACCAGTGTAAAGGACCTATATATCTAAAGACAGTAAAAAAAAACTTCTTGTAAAATATACTTTGCGGCATCGTAAATGGGCTGACTATTTTTAGTGGGAAATTTTTCTAAATAAACTTTGTATAAGTACACATTTATGGCTGTGGAAATACCATATTTTAGATATTGAATGACACTCTACAGAATATTTGTAACAGCAAAGGTGTTTTTCTGGTTGCTAGGAAAGAAGTTGAAGGAACATTGTACTAAGAAAACCAAGAATACCATATAATTTACGAGTGAATTCATTGATTTGTGAACAACGCAATTTTTCAGCACATAAAAAAGTATTCCAGCACCACTACCCAGCACCACTACAGCAAACAAGTATGTAGTGAAGAGACAGGAGAGAAAGAGAAGCAATACAGTTTGTGTGTGATGAAGAGAGGAGGAGCCGGAACAGCGTGATGTGAATAACCTGAGCTGCCACCTGAGGCCATGGTGAAGTCCTCAACCAAGTAGCAACTAGGGCCTATATCAATGTCTATAGCCTATGATACCGCCAAAGACCAAGCAGATATCCCTGGTCTGAGTTGCTGCCTGGGGACATGTTGGTATTCACTGGCTGCCAGCAGCTGGCCCCGCCCCTGACTAGCTGCAGCACTTGGGGGAGTGGCACCACATCTCACCTAGGCAGCACAGTAGTAGAGCTGGCCCCTGGGTTGCAGAGGCTGCTGGTAAAGTGGTCCAAGGGCATGAGTTGGGGAGAGCTGCACCTGCCCCTTGTGGACCCTGCGATGGTGTGTGCACAGAGGAGATACCCCTCTCCCACTGCCCCTCACCACTTATGGCAGGCAGGAAAGCTTGTGTCATCATTCACTGACTACAGTACTTGGAAGAGGGTTTTTACACCTCATGGAGGCAGCACAGAGTAGAGGTGATGACCCTGGTGACATGGACCCTCTTGGGGCAGTGTTGGAAAGCTGGCTTGGGTATAGGAAAGTTGGCCCCAAAAATATGATTGCAGGAAAGCTGGTGGACTGACCAATTCAGCTACCATCCAGACTCAGATTCAGGGCTTTGAGTTGGCATACTCCAATATCTACCACAGCTAGGAACTGCTGAAGCATGTGTACAGATCCAAAGCTGCAGTATCTCCATGACACAGAACAACAGGATATCTAAGAGGAGTCCCTGTGAGAATCCCGTATTAATAATGTAACAAAAGCTAGAGACCTTGAACCCGACCAATGACTTAATATAATATACATTTGAACATAAAGATTTCAGACAAAATACTACGTGATACACCATGACACACTGCAGCTTCCATGGTGAGATTTTGGTTTTTTGCAGGTCGTATACTTAATTTGTTTCTTCTTTGAGGGGGTAGGTTGCAAGGGCAGCAGCAGATTTGGATTGGGGTGCCTTATGTGAAATTCACAAAAATTCCATTAAAAGTTAAGAAAATATCCCATTCAATTTCAGAAATGAGAATCACTGTAGAAACTTGAGTCATAAATATAGCTAAAGAACTGATTGCTTTAATTCTATTTGAGGTTTGTTTCATGTTAGCAATTCTATGGTCTTTTTATGTCTGGGTTAAAATGATAAGTATGTTACAAATTATTTCAAAAGATTAAACTCAGTTCTTTCCTATTAACTGATTTATTATTTTCATTTGAAGATAAACAAATGACAGAGAGAACAAATTAGAGAAGAAAGATTTATTTTGGCTCACATTTTCAGAGGAATCAGTCCAAAGTCATTAAGTCCCACGGGATCTAATTGAGTATCATGACTACATGGCATCATGTTACAGTGGAAACTCTTTACTTTATAGCTGTATGGAAGCAGAGAGTGATGAAGGGACCCTGGACTACATATAACTTTCAGAGACACATATCCATGATTTGTTTAGTCCAACCAGGCACCACCACCTAGGGTTTTCAGAATCTCCAAAACCGCAAACTACAAAGTGTTCAAAACATATATCTGTGGGAATCATTTCATAATTAGTCCATGACAAATTCCTCTTTTATGTGCCAATTCTCTCATTAAGACATACTGGAGTTTTGATGAGAGAGAGAGAGAGAGAGAGAGAGAGAGAGAGAGAGAGAGAGAGAGAGAGAGAGAGAGAAGAAAAGAGGAAGAAGCAGATGATTGCTTGAATGAAATCTTTTTTAAGTGAAGGCATTACAATCATTCTAAAGTTATATCTTATATATAAAATCTTGTTTAAAAATTTCATATTTTAATATGGTTTCTCACTAAGGATGGCATCAAAAGGATAGAAACTGTAATGCTTTTTTGAAGAGTCCATTTCTCAGAGCTCAAGGCATGAATTGCACCTAAATGTTCATTACGCATAGTTAAAACAGCATCACTCATTTCAGTTGAAAGCATTCCACTATAATTACTCTATGTTTATTTGTGGTGTAATCATGGGAAGTTCACCTAAGGGTAGAGTGGTAAATGTAGGAAATTCTGGCATATTGCAACACACAGGGACTATATTTGGCTGTCCAATAAAGGATTGTTTCGTCCAAATGCTTTAGCACGAAGCATCTGGCATTCAGGATAACATCATGTTTTTCTAAAAACCCAAGTCAAACTTCTGGCAGAGTAGCATCCCAGAGTATGTGCAACACTTTTGCCAACTTTTTTGCTGTTATTGTTGCTTAGGCAAAACTGCATTTTTATCATGCCAATGGTATTGAGTTAATACCTGTTAATAGTCTCCATACCCTTAAAGGTTTGAAAAAGTGAAATATTCTAGGATACAGATAAATGAGAGCATAAATCATAATTAATTAACAGTCCACATGGATTTCCATGGAACTAATACCTTCATAGCTGCTTCAGAACTAATCAACCATCAAACTTCTAATGTAGGAGCAACCTCTTGTCAGCCACTTGACATAATTTGGAATTAGACAAGTGAAGAAAGTATATAAGCTTTTCTATCATTGAGTACAAATTAGCTTTTAATATAAAAGTAATCTTGTCCAGGCTTTTGTGATTTCTGATCACATTGGAAAACTTAAAAAGTATTAAAAATAATTACTTGATAATAGATGGCTGTCAGATGGTCATATTTTTAGTTTTTCTTGGAGAACACAATTTTCCAATTATTCATAATGAGTACATTTCTACAAATCTTTAATTTAAGTTCAAATCTAGCAACACAATTTCTGTATCAAGATGGGTATGGGTCTTTGTCCTTAATATATTAACCACTGTGGATTTCAAGTTCCTTATGCAAACCTTGGATTAATACTGAAGAATTATCTCTAACTCATAATTCTGAAAACAGAAAACTATGGAAAGGAAGGGTATTTCTTTTTAGTTGGCAGAAAAATTTGACTTGAGGGGACTCCATTGTCTGCAAGTCCAACTCACCTTCTTATTTAATATAAGCCAATAAATATAAGGAAACCATCTTTTTTGAGTTCTTGACACCATTCCAGCAATTATCAACCCTAAAATAAGAATCTCAGGATTCCCCAATGTATAGACAGGTATTGCCATGTTCCACAGGATCAGCAACTGTTACTCCCTCCTGGAGTGAGATAAGTTTGTCACTTCAAGTTCTTAAAATGTGACATCAGTACATTTTAGCTGGCTTGTGTCAGAGCATCTGTCTATAGAGGGAAAAACACTATGAAACTATTTAAAACTTTTGCTAATTATAAAGACATGCTTATATCATTGATGGAGCATTAATGTTTAGCTCAAGATGATATTTTAGACACTAAGATCTCAAGATTTCTGAGTTCTAAGATATGATTACTTTCAGAATTATCCAAGAAGTGATTATGAGTCTTCAATACTAAGTATAAAGATCATTGTTGCCACATGTGATGGATGTTAGTAAGTAGTATTAAATATAAATTAGATTTCCAAAAGATAAACTTTCTCCTCGTTCTCCTCAGAGAAATGTCTTCTTCACAGCTATAACAATGCTATATGATCATATTCCTTCCCTCATCAACATATCAATAAACTTGTGGTATCATTAAAACAATTTCTATTTCAGTCTAAGGAACATAATAAACAACATACGACTATTTAGTTTAGAATGGTTCTATCATACTGACTCATTTTAAAAGCACATATAAGGAAGATTTTGAATTGTCATACTCCACTAGGCATCCATGAAATTTGCAGTACAGTGTTACTAATGTACACTGAAACACTAACAGAACTCAGAAATTCTAGACCTCACTCCAGAGAAGAAAAAGAAAAGTGAATAACCTCACAATAAACACCAGTATTTAAGTATTTTAACAACAAGGGGATGAATTATTTCAAAGGAAAAATCCACACATTTCAAGCATTTGTCTGTGGAAAAAAAGGGGTGGGGGAATGGATTAAAGTTCACATTCCTCAGTTTTCTTTAAAGATATACTATTTCCTGTATTCTTGCCTATTCTTTTCTAAGTGTAAGCTTCCAAATGCTGCTCCCTAAATTCAAGATTATTGTCTATAGACACAAGTGAAGCAACAATAGGTACTTGCATTGCTTTGCTCAACAAGGAAGCCACTGATTTTTGTCAATGAACATAAGAAATCAGCTTAAAATGTATAAAGAGAATTTAGGGAAGACTGGGGTAATTCAAACTTCTGGCAGTAGAACTATCACCAATCTTTTGCAGTTATAGATGAACTACTTTGATTTGTTTTGAAAAGATGATGGAAACCAATGAGAAAAGTATAATGATCTGTATTTGATTACAGGACTTAATTAAAATTTATCTTCAGCATACAAGAAAAAAGATCTTCAAAAAACATATGGCTTTTATGTTTTTCATCATGGAGACATGGCACTAGAGAGATGGATGGCTTGATGATCAAGAGCACTTGATGCTTCTGGTGAAGACCTAGGTAAAGTTCCCAGGACACACAAGGTTGCTAACAGTTGTCTGTAACTCCTATTCATAGCATTTGACACCTTCTTCTGCCCTTCCTACCACAGGACCAGGCATACATGTATTGTACACACATGCATTTAGGGACATACTCACCCACATAAAATTAAAAATACAATAACAATCATGTAACAAGGATAAAAATAATGACCAAGGAGACCCATCTACATAATTTAAATATCTCTAAGGAAATTAAAACAACCAGTGTAAGTATAAGATATTGCATTGGTGCAGCATACAATTATAATAGATATTGTTAAATCTGCTTAATAATATATTACACGATGTAGTTGTTTGAATAGGTTTGGCCCCCATAGACTCATGTGTTTAAATGTTTGGCCAAGAGGGAATGAAACTATTAGGAGAAGTGCCCTTGTTAAGATAGGTGGCCTTGTCATTATGAGGGTCAGCTTTGAAGTACTATGCTTAAGCTCTAGTCAGTGGGGAAGAGATGGTCTCTTCTGACTATAGTTAGATCACCATACTTTCAGCTCCTACTCCAGTACCATGACTACCTGAACTCTGCCATGTTTCCAACCGTGATGGTAATGGAATGAACATGTGAAACTGTAAGCCATCCCTAATTAATTTTTTTTGTAAGAGCTATCTTGATTATAGTGCATCTTCCAGAAATGGAAAGCTGAACTAAGATACATGCTATCTTTAAATTCAATTAGTCAACTAGTTTTGAAAGTCATCTCACTGAAGTCCATAATTTTTCAAGTGCATCATGAGCCATAAAAAGGCATGCAGGTCCTCATTTTTGGCATTGCTTTATATATGAACAGAAGAAAAATTTGAAACTAAATATATGTGGATTTGAACTCTAGTTTTCATTTTGGTAATAATCTAGGAGAGTATTAGCTGACCACTTCCAGGCTCTATTTTCTTGCCTCGAAAATGAAGATACAGACACCTAAACCCAGGTGTGGTCCTGAAGACAGATAACATGTGTAAACAGCACCCAATAATGATAGGTTTCATTCTAGTGTTATTTCTCTAGTTATAGTAACTTGATAAGTTGACAGTATCTGTATTTAATATCAGTAAAGGGGAGGCTAGTGGCCACAGTAGAACACCTACCACAGGGGCAGAAGCACATCGACACTGTCTTGTCTGAACTGCTTATGTGGCGTTGTTTTCCTTCTTCTGTGCCTTCTGGTAATCTCTTCCTTGAACGTGAGTTTTCTGTGTGTGATTTAGTTCTAATACAAGTTGTTTTCCCTTATACTGTTGATGCCCATGAGAGTCTTTTCTATTTGTGTTTCAAGTTCATTTGTGCTATATATTTTTCCTTATTTCCTTTTATATTTATTCATTTGTTATATCCTGATGTAGTATAGGTAAACAGTCACTCAAAAGAGCACCTGCTTTTAATTTTTATCATATTAACAACATTAGCACACAGTGTCATAGTATATTATTGCCTTACTTTGCTACAAGATTCATTTGAAATTAGGCAACATTGGCATATTAACTACTTTTATTTACCTGTGACCAAATACCTGGCATAAAATATTTAAAAGAAGAATTTATTTTGGCCTCAAGCTTCAGTGGATTTGTTCGGTAAGTGTTTACCTTCATGAGCTTGGATAGACCATCAGGTGTTCGACAAGGTCCTTCACATCATGTTGTACAGGGGGAAGAGAAGCTAAGAAAGGGACTGTGAACCAGATCAAACCTTCAAAGGCTTGCACACAGGGATGCACCTTCCCCAACCATGAGCGACCTACTCAGCTTTCTAGATCCTCCCAAAATATTGCCACCAGCTGGAGAGAAAGTGTTCAACACATGGATCTGAAAGGGTAGGGAAACATTTCATTTTCATATTGTAGCAACAAGTCAACGAAAAAAAATCACATGAGTAATCTAATAAGTAGTATATATTAATGCAATTTCTATAGTGATTACTTTTATATTCAGATATTCTAAGATATAATGTTAAAAGTATGACCTATATGAATCTGCATGAAAATAGTTATAAAGCAAAATTACTATTCTTTCAGTAATCGCAGGGTTTACTTTATTCCAAAATGCCTTCCTAAATGTAAGAATTTTGCTTTATATCATTGAAATACTTCCAGTAATATTTTATTTGCCTTAGTATCTGCAATAGTCAAGAGATTCATAAAAATTACTTCTTGGTTTTCCACTTATCTCCATACATATCTCATAATAATTTTAAAAATTTTATCCTAGTGAAAATAAGAGATTCCTAGACCATTATTACACATTATTATACCTATGTATATCAGTCATATAAAGGGTTTTTTATTAGAAGAATTACAAATATTAAACCAAAAATAAAATATTTGAAGAAAATATAACATTGGAATATTACACATTAGGCATTTAACTACTAAAATTCACTCATAATGCCATACATAAATGTCCTTTTATTAGAAAGAAAAACATCTTTTTCTAGGTCAAGTACTGTTAGGGTCATTGACCTCCACGCAATCATGGCTTCCTCTATCTTCATTCTGGGATTCTTAAACCACAGAGGTTTATCATATCCTACTGTGTAGAGAAATGCAGCTCTGACAAGGAATTATATCAAAAGACCTTCTAGTTCTGTGTGATACAGTTAGAATGACATACCTTTAATCCCTCTGGATAGAATATATATACACCCTTAGTACATAACTGTAACATCATACAATGAAGGTAAAATTGGTTTGTAAAAGGATGCAGCCATGTTTGAAAGTGACATTTAATTGAGGAACAGACAAAGTAATGAATCAGAGAAATATTTGACAGAATAAGTCAGCAATAGGATATTCCCACCTCTCACAGGAATAACACAGGAAAGAAAGGCTTCTTAAAAGCAGTGCAGGGAAAGAGATTCAGGGAGTTGGAAGATTCAGGGAGTGCAGTGAGTATAGTGCAGTAGAATTGAGTTTGTTCCTGAGTTCATACAATTCAGTGCAGGTGCAAGGGCAGTTGAAGCCAGGGGTAAGAAGGAGCCAGAAGATTAGATCAAATTGCCAGAATTAGCTTGAGGCTAAGCAGAAGGATTCAGTGAGAAACCTGAGAGAAGCCAGATTGAATTAGTCAGTTTGCAGAGGAGTTTAAGGTAAAACAGCTGTAATGAAACAGCGAACCAAAGTTCAGAAAGAACTAGAAAGGGTAAGCTTATTCAGCAGTAAACTTCTGAGATGACAATGGCAAATAAAAGATACTTTTATACTGATGGCCATTACCACTATAGAGAAATAGAATAAGAAAGATTTGAATTCTGAACATGTATCTCATAAATGTCCGAGTCAATGGTTCAAACAATGTCAGAACACTAATTTTACAGTTGGTATGCTTTACTACAAAAGGAGAATATCTTACATATCTTGTTAAACACATATTTCAGTGTTTCTTTATTTGAGTGTATTTTGGTTCAATGTAGACAAATATCCAGTAATAAAGTAATTCCAATTATTAAGTAGAAATCTATTATCAAGCTGTTCTGTGAGTCTTTCACTGAATATGAAATAGTGTGATTTCACCTCTTTAAATGATTGAAGAAGATTATACTAAATAGACTATTAGGGGAAAATACTTCATCTTGCTTATTTAGACATCTTCAAGGTGTCGACTTACATAAATATAGGATAAGCAGAAAAATCAGGAATGGTTATACTGTGACAATTGGAAAGTGAGAAGAAAAGTGCAAATAAAGGGGAAGGAAAAGAAAAGGGGTGGGAAAAGGGAGGAATATATAGAGGAGGAAGGGGAAGGTGGGAGAGATCAAAAGAAGACATTCACTATTACTTTGGAGAGTAGAAGACTTCTTACCCTACTGAGTATATGACACTGTTAATAATGCCCATAAAATATTATTTAAAATTCACAATGTAGGGCCCATATGCAGCTACCCAGGTTTGTGGTTATAGATTGAAATTTCTCTTTTGAATGTATGATTTGTTTTGCTAAATAAACATTTTCTTCAATGGCTTATTAACAAGTAATACAAAAAAAATTTAACAAATTCACTGCATTTGCACAGTTTTCTAACGTTCATGGTAATTCTAGATCTCAAGAATCTGCAGTAATAAGATCATGACTTCAAACCAATTTGGTCTTCATGACAAGAAGAGATTGGGTCACATACATATTGAGACCCTGGTTTCAACAAATAAATGAGAACATCTTTTGTTAAAATCCCTGAATTCTGTCTCCTGCATAGATGTTCTTTCTCCCTCTAACTTTGCTCCACCTCTTTTCTCTGCTTTTACTCATTTACTACTCATTTTTAAACACAGAATTGTTGCTGTGTAGTTCTCCAAGTGGCCTGGTCTTATTTATGTAACATAACTTGCTTTTTCTTGTTTGTGTTTTATTGAGACAGGATCTTACATATCTATGAAAGACCTCAAACTCCTCAAACTTTTATCCCTTGAGTGTAGAGAGTATACCTAACCTGAATACATTCTTGAGGTCTGCAGAATAAAGCAAGAATTCAGTTAAATTCAATAAAACTGGGCTTAGATGGGTTAACCTATTATTTCATTTTAGCTTTGGTTTAGCTTGTATGTGAAACAGCATCAGCAGTGATGAGTGGTTTTAGGATTTGGAAATGAAACATCAAGCAATTGAAGGAGGGACTTTCCTTGCAAGGATTGTTTTGAGCCAGGACACGATCATCTTAGATATGTTAAGAAGTGGGAAAGTAATAAATGAGTTTTGATAACTAATAGCTGTGCAATAGTCAGGTTTTAGTTCTGAGAAAGTACTGTACGAAGGGCAATTTTTATTCTTATTGTTCAACAAAACTATTTTATATCATTAAAATAAATTGAATTTCTTGAATTTTTTGAATCAAACAGTGGAACTACATATTTATGGACGACTTCTGGAAATGCATAGTAACCCTATGTTGACTCACATGACATCAGCTTTTAGTCCTGATGTTAACCAAGATGGGTACTGTTATTCCCACCTCTCATGTTCCAGGCATCCAGTCATCGGATGTAAAAATAAAAATGGCAACAAATGCTGATTTATATAAAGATCAAATGTGGGGATCTATACAACTCCATTTTCACTTGCTATCTCTTCTCTCTGCTATTTCATCCCTTTCTCAAAAAGAAAACCTGATCATTCTTCATAGAACAAACCCTTTTCACTATCCATGATCTGTCAAAATATTTAATGACTGGGTGCAGTCTAATGATTGTGTATGGAAGCTCTTGGGTCAGATTATTCTACTAGGAGTTCCTTGTGGTCCTATACAAAGTCATCTAGCTAATCAATGCTAGAGGTTCAGTACAATAACTATGATAATCATACCTTCAGCGTAGAGTTGTAGGCATAGATTTTTCAAAACCTAGTTTAATAAGGGTTCTCAAATGCTTTGACCCCTCTTCTAGCACACCTTCCAAAGGAAGGGGAGAGAAGACAGTAAATAGGATGAGGGAATGTGGACATGTTTAGAAATAGTTCTTTGAGGGGATTCGAATCTCTCTTTGTCAGAATATCAGCATTTCAGTTCAGTAGTGTCAGGATACCAAGAGTTCAGTCCAAAAGTGTTCTCAAACCTAAGTCAGCAATGACAGCATGATCCCGTGGAAACTGCCAGGCCTCTGCTGAATATGCACCAGTCAGCAGGATTGAGGAACAGCGGGAATATCAAGAGTTCTCTGCTGTGTCTTTCTCTATGAAGTAAAAACAAGCTAAGACAAGAGTCCAGTGAAGAGTTGTAAAGCTAGCTATGAAAGTGACCCATCACTGTCTGTTGAGTCCTACTCATACTCTCTCCAAATATCATGTGTCCTCTCACAAGTCTTGCTTCAGTCAAACATCACATGAGTCTGTATCACATGACACAACCTGAAAGTTCCACTTTAGTGATTAAATACAGAGCCCTCACCCTGCTGTATAATTAAGATATGTTTTTTTTCCCTCCCTAAAGTTTACATACTAGAAGCTTGTTCCCTAGTGTATTGATGTTGAGTAAACCGAACTTAAAAGAAGTGGCCTAGTGAAAGTAATTAAGTCATATGGCTCCACTTTCATGGGATTAATGTCCTTCAAGACTGGGTCAAGTCTGATAGGAGCATTAGTTTCACCAAGAACAAGTTACTTGCTGCTAAGTGGATGAATTGACCCCTCTTCCAGCCTTCCATTTTTTTGGTTCACCATGTGACTCTCTCCCTGTTGCAAGTGTTCTGTCACACTGTGAGTAACACAGTTTGGGTTGCCCTGTCTTAAAGTTTAAGCCTTCAACTCTGTGGGTTAAGTAAACCTTTAATACAATCACACCATCTTGTCTATGCTGGAACAGTAAGTAATGAACTCATGCCCTCCTTTTTTTATTGGTACATTCTTTTGGGGTTAGACATATATATTCAGACCTTATCTGAAAATACTAAGTGGCAAGTTCAAGTTGTATGATGATATAACACAATTTTCTATTCTGTCCTATCTGTGACATGAATCATTCCTTGCACAGAACATCCATGTGATACATTAGTAGTACATGGAACTCCAGACTATCCATGGCGCTTAGCTATCTGTCTGGTAATCACTTTGAAATTATCTCTGTTTTCAGATAAAACATTCAAGTTTTGAAATGATTATACTAGTCCTTTCATAAGCCTCACATTACCTCAAAGAAGCTGTGTCATACACATTTTACCTCATTTCCCAGATATTGTATCAAGTCACATCACAATGAGAAGGATGTGTATAGAATAGAATGACAGTTTCATTTGTATATTGGTATGCTTGCTTCATTAGTTGTTGAATATCTTCCTCTGTATAATTTATAAATAAATTTCAGATCATTGGTATTCAGATCATTATTTCATCAAGACAATAGTAAATATTTGCTATTACTATTGTAGCTAAGTGATATATTCCAGTTCTTTTTTATCCACATAAATCCACACAGAAGTTACTGCAGAAGACAAAACCTTAAAATCACAAATAGTACTTTTTAATTTTAAATTATTTAGGATAAACAATTAGTATGTTCAATATGTCTTCATACTATGAAATATTCAAAATCAAATAACTGGGAAGAAGTGTCCTGAATTTCAAAATGTTACATACAAGTGAGTAATCTCTCAGTTTCGTGAATGTTTAATAAAAATTGTGATGATGATAATAACAATAAATTCAGTCTTTGTATCAAATTAGTGACTAATACTTGTGAAAAATATGGTTGTAAGGAAACAAAATTCTGTTTCTCTTTTTCATGGCCCCTCTGTCTCAATCTTTCTCATTTAAATGTACTTAAAATGAGAGAATTTGTATTAGCCTATCTTTAACCTTAATATGCTCTTCTATAAATTATTAAGAATGTTATGCAGATAGACAGACAGACAGACACACACACACACACACACACACACACACACACACCCCTTTTGTGCTAATTTTATAATACATCATCAGAGTGTCCCATCCTGCCTCAAAGGCAGGCATTAGCTTGTGGTTTCCATTGTTCAGTTTAGCATGCCAAGCAATGCTGAGCACACCGTCATCAGTAAGCTCTTACCAGTGTACTTAGTGCTATAAATCCATACACAATGGATCAACAGCTGCTGAGATGTACTAAAACTCTGAAGAGTCGTTAGTGCTGTGTAAGTGAAAGATTCATTTCACTCTATTCCAGACATTCTTGAACATTTTCCTTGGGTCATTGAACATATTTAATGTATTCATTTAAAATCATTACAAGGGCACTCCTTTTCAAGGTCTTAGTGATAGATTTTAATGAAGAGGATAATGGAGAAGCCTATAGGTCTGAGCCTCAAGCAGAAGATAATAGAATGTATCTGAATACATTAAAGCATCATCATCTCCAGTCTTCAAACTTCCTGACTTAAATGATGTTATAGCATTTTATTCTACTTCAGCTCAGGATTCTTCATTTGAAAGTGGCCGAGGTTGGTATTATTAAATAAGAGTTTCATTTTCTACCTTCTTCCCTTTCTGAACTGAAAAACATGAAAACCCAAGAGATTTTTTAAAAAAAGAGAGGCTTTCTGATGGAGTATAGAGTGTTGTTTTCAGGAATTTTATTTCTCAAAATTTTCATTATAATGTCAAATGTATTAAATATCCTGTATGCTATTTGAATGAGACAATAAATCTTGCTGTATATCTCCTAAAAATTTCTGTCAAAATAATTATTTTACAATTGTAACTCTAATTAAGTGAATGAAATATTGCTGGTTCATAGAAGTTGTTACCAAATTGTAGGCTTGGCACAATGTGATGTGTTTCTTAAATGTTGCTTGATTTGATATTAAATAATTACAGATACTGCTGTATACCTAATGTCCTTCTGTATATTTTCAATATATTTTGCATTTAATTTCATTTGTAAAGGTCAAAACTTTGAAAATAAAAATATGTCTGATCTAGAATTCTACTAGATCCTCACAGTTGGATAAGTGCTGTGTCACTACACCCGCAGCTTTATAGAATTCTTAAACTGAGATTTGATGTGTAAACTAGAAAGGCAGGGCAACAGATTTATGGTTCAATATAGGCTTTTGGGAAACTATATTTTGAATCTGAAATGGCATCCCCAGGTTTCCATGTTTGAACAATTGGTTGACAGCTGGTAGTGCTGTTTGAAGGGTTTGGATGCATTTAGGGTCTGACCTGAGGCTTATAGCCTGGTGCTACTTGTGTTCTCTTCTTTGCTTCCAGTTTACTGCTGTGATATGGCCAGTTGCCTCCTGCTCTTGCCACCCTGCATTCTCTATCTCAAAATGCATACAAAGCAACTATAATCATGACCCAAACATACATTTCCTCCATTAAGGTGCTTCTTTCGGTGTCTTGTCATCACAGCACCAGGAAAAGTAATTAAAATACTGGTATGTATTTAATAAACTCTGGGAAATGTGAGAAACTTGTGCTAGTGTTTAAATTAGAATTGAGTGGATATGAGGCAGGCACAGTGGCACACACCTCGTATAGGGTACAAGTTCTAGACTTGCTTGGGCTACACAGGGAGGTGCTATTTCAAGAAGAAAAAGAAGGAAGGAAAGAAGGAAAGAAAGAAAGAGCAAATGACTGAGTAGATGTGAAATGTGTGCTAACTCTCTTTCTCTCGATCCATCCATCAATCTATCAATCATTCCTTCCATCCATCCATCAATTAATCGAACAGTCAAGGAGAATTCACTGAGAAGTCTCCTGAACTTGGTCTCATATACATAGTTTCAAACGGATTCAATACATTGAAGAGGTTTTAAGGTCATTTCTGATAAATCTCAAATGTTTTAATACCTAATGTCTGTTAGAAAATTAATAGGGTTTTGTTACCATAGCAAAATTAGTAGAGCACTGTTTCAGGAAACATACACTGAAATTGGCTCTCATTTTCAATCTTCCTGCAGCTTCCCTCAGGAGGTTAGAGAAAGATGCTAATTTCCTAAGATTGAGAAACCAGTGCTTACTGTTCAATGTAATAAGCAAACAAATTCAGTTTCCTTAATTGACTTGTCAGTCTGCAGTATTAAGATAAATGACAATTTCTAAGCTTTATGAATTTTCCATGAAAATGGATTGATTAGGGATAAACAAAATATTCACAAACAACTCAAGTCCAGAGTTCATTTTCCACGATGAAGATCACATCAGCTCAGCCACTCTCCGTCTCTCAGTGTAGCAGGCTGTGAACTAATTGTTTCTTTGGCATGCCTTCCCCAAGATTTTCTAAAGTTAATGAACATAAGATGATGTGAAGGCAAGTGCTCAGCCTTGGAAGCTCAGGTTTTAAATAAAGTCATTTAAAAGACTATTTAATTATCTAAAAGAGAAAGACTTTTCTCAGGGAGATCTGATTTCTTTTAATCCCCTCTATTTAGTCTCTATTAAGAGTTTTTCTAGAATTACTTATCAGTTCAAGTTCTGTGTTCTAACACTCTTTTTTCCTCATTTTCACTTGTACATCTCTGTCTAAATAATTGGATTTTTAAGTACAAAAACTCCAAGGCAAGTAAACTTATTTTTTCTTGTACAGTTTCCAACCATAGCATAAAAAAAGTATCAGAGAAATTTACAGCTACAGTAGTAGCACATCTTGGATAATAACATAATATTAATTCCCAATATAAACAATGTTAGGTTTTTCATACAGTGTGAAACTAGTAGACACTTCAAAGTATCAGCCCTCAGAACTCTGCTTAGTGCTCCACCAGTCTGTGAAGTATGCCCCAGTTTTTAGCTACAGAATTCTTTCTGTATTCAATTGACTCAAATCTTTTTGGGCTCTTCTGCTCCCACAGACCCCAATTAAATAAATTTTATTTTTAAAAAGTGATTCTTCCTTTAGTTTTTTCTTCTTCTTTAGATTCTTCAGTCATGCACGCTTTCTGTAACTTCTTTGCTTGATTCATGCATCAGACAATAATTTCACCAGAAAATTATCCCCACCTTTGTATAAAATGATCTCTGATACAATAGAAGAAAAACAGTTCATGCTATCAACAAATATACCCATCACATGACTGAGATGACCAAACAACAGATTGTAGAATGTAGATTTCCCTCTTATCCATTTGGAAAATTTTACTAGCTTTTTTCATTTTGTTTTTCCTGAGTTGATTGATTTGGCAAATTATTTTATGGTCCGGGCAGAACTCTATTTTCACATTTCCAACCAACTGGCCAATCCATTAGCAGATCGTTTGGATAAATTTGCTCATTTAGGAAAAAAAAAGTGTGGATAAACAGTTTTCATTTTGTGTGTGTACGTGTGTGTCTGTGAGTGTGTGTGTATGAGAGAGAGAGAGAGAGAGAGAGAGAGAGAGAGAGAGAGAGAGAGAGAGAGAGAAGGAGGGGGAAGGGCAGAGAGGCAGAGAGGGAGGGTGGAAGGGAGGGAGCTGAGGCAGGGTTTTTCTGTATAGCCTTGGTTGTTCTGGAGCACAATACTTAGGCCAGACTGGTCTCAAACTCACAGAGACCTGCTTGCCTCTGCCTGCAGAGATCTGGGTTGAAAGGCATGTGCTGCTACTCTTGGCCTTGACATTTTCAGTCAAATCTTGGTAACATACTTCAAAGATTGTAGAATGATTCCTCTCTCTTTAACAAATTTGTGATTTGATTTAAATATGCAACTACTTGCATATAGTGCTTTCATTCATTATTTTTGTTTTGTTTATGAACATTATGAGTATATAAAATACTTCATAAGAGTTTATTAGGGTGATAGCAATAGGGTTATCTTGTTGTTTCTTACCAATGGCTTTCAGGAAGGACTACATCTGCTGGTACTAGTTTCAATTTCCAAATAGTAAAAAATCATATGTCATGTATCATTTCAGGAAATAACAATAAGTTATCCATAAGGTGTTTGGCATGTGTTGATATTGAACGTGTTCATGGAAATTTTCCTTTTACTGTATTTCACGAATCTTTAAAATCTTGTGTTTTATAGATATGCAAGTAGAGTCTTGAATGAAAAATAAATAACCTAGGAACATACACTCACTCAAACCTCTACAGTCTATCTAGTATCCACTGCATGTTATCTCTCTTTGTGTTAAGTTTTTAAAGTTTGATTTAGTGTTTGTGGAAACTGAAAAATCAGACAAATACATTGAATACTAAATTCAGAAGGCATGTAACTGCAATCACACTCCAGTGAGGTCTGCTTGATAGGCCAAGAGGCCCGGAAGCACTCATGAGGCAAAGAGTTTCAAGGAAACTCAACCTCCTGGAACCTTGGCATTCTCATAATCTGTATACTCATACCCTATCCCCATGTTAGTCTGGTGTATTGATGCACTTGCTCTCTTTTAGTATTATTTTATTATAAGTGCCTTTAAAGATTGAATTCTGATGTAGGTGAGCCTTCACCAGTGTTCCAATGTCCTAGAAAATGCTTGAAGCCTATAAGCTTGGAATTCAGTAGGAATTCAGTAAGAAGGTTATCTATTCGGTAACATTAAAATTTACTTCTAGTAGAGACGGAGAGCCAGAATAGCTCAGGGCTGGTCTGCAGTGTTTACTTGGGACAATAGCCAGTCTTACCCAGACAAGGGAATTCACAATGGCCTAGCAAATAAGTGGGTTTACCATGAAAGAGTTAGGGAATCCCCCTGACACAGGTTTTTTCACTAGGCCCAAAGAAACAGTATAAATCAGGCATTTACTAAGAACCCCTGGTGGTGGGCTTAACAATAGACTAGCATTACAACAGTCTCCCTTCTTAGTTGCAGCAGCCTAGTCCCCGCCTTGCCTTCTTTTGATGTATACATTCCTTTTGTATTGTGTCACTGTAACTGTATCTCTCCTGGTTTCTTGTGGTTCTTCTGTGTAAATAGCATGATGCTCGACTTGAAAAATTACATTCAGATTCGACACAATTTCTCATGTTGATTCTGTTTGTCATTCATTCCCCTACTCCTTGTCCACCTGAAACCAGAGACCCGTTCTATGCAGACAGGGACCAAGAAGGGTCTGCTGCATGTAACATTTCATGTTTTACTAGTAATTTATTTTTTTTCTATTCACTTTTTGGGAATGGAAAAGAGAATCTCATTATTTCCACCAGTTCTTTACCTCCACCTCAGCTAGATTGTGTCATGGTATGTTCTTATACATCCTTCTTTGAATGCATGTCTTCCTTTAAAATGCACGCATGTGAATTATACACCATAAAAACTTCAGCACTTAAGCCGGGCGTGGTGGCGCACGCCTTTAATCCCAGCACTCGGGAGGCAGAGGCAGGCAGATTTCTGAGTTCGTGGCCAGCCTGGTCTACAAAGTGAGCTCCAGGACAGCCAGAGCTATAAAGAGAAACTCTGTCTCTAAAAACAACAACAACAAAAAAAAAACAAAAACAAAAAAAAACAAACAAACAAAAAAAACTTCAGCACTTAATACTGCTTGGATCACAGACTTAAATATGAATTATGAGGTCAGAATTTCCACTGAGATATGTAATAATTAGCTACAGTATCCAAAAAAGTTGTATGATTCCTTCAACTCTCAACAATTTTTCTTCCTTTATAACTATATCCATTCATGCTGGCAACAATATGCATACTTGCAGTAGAGGTAAGTAAAGTTGAAATTTCTGGCTTCTTTGAAGACTCAGTTGTGTCAGCTGATGTTTTTCTCGAAGCTGTCTTATGAGAGGATATTTTGTTGAAGGAGACACATGCATGACTGTTTTGGTGAGACCTGGAGTGTGGTGGTTTTTTTTTTGGAAACTGCCTGGAAAAAGGGCATGTGGTGTTTTACTGGAATGGATGCTTCAGAGGACACTTGATGTTTGAAAAGGGCTTAAGCATCACTTGAAAGTAGACAACATTGTAGCATTGGTTTGCCTTGGAGTTTTGCTGGTTTTTGATGGGCTTTGTTGATGCTGGTCTTCACTGATGATGCTGTGGCCTTGGTTCACCTTGCCTTCTCCACTGATCATCATTTATCATGACTTTGTAGAAAGAAACACACCAAAGAACTTCTGGTATCCAGCTACTGGATACATGGGGATATCTTGTCCAGCTGGTCATTATTGTAGCTCACAGGAGTAAGAGCTCAATATGACTGTGAATGACTTATGTTTCCCATTAATTAATTAATTTACTTTACATCCCAATTGCAGATTTTTCCTCTTCTCCCAGTACTATGCTCAAAAATCCTCTGCATATTATCCCTCCCCTTCTTCTCTACCCAGCAGTCTAGAAAATGCCTTCCGGTACTATGAAAGCTAGCCAGCAGAGAGAAAGCTTTCTGTTAAGTACCAATTTGAGTTTTTCATGACCTTATGAACAACAAACTGTCTAAACATGCATATTTATATCCATGAAAATGTTAGTTTTGGTATCAGATATCCATTTATTTACACTAAAGACCAATGAAAGCAGAGAATCATAGCTGCTCGAGATGCTGTAACTAAGGGACAGTTAAGTGCTTAGCTTTAAATAGGACACTTATACCATAACATCTAAGGGTCAGCCAATAGCACAGAAAAGTGGGTGAAAGGAATATATAACTTGGCAGATAGGAAAAAGATCTGTGAAATTCTGTATTCTTGCAATACACAGTAACTGCAATCACAGACTCATAGCAACCATGGTTCCCTGTACTGGGCATGCTCAATACTGGACCTGCTAGCAGCTGGTCATGGATGGGGAAGAAAGGGATTTCTGAGTCTATCCCTAATCAAAGAATTAATGGCTACCAATGGATTCTGGATAAGGCGCTAGTCATTAATTTCAGATGTTTGTCCGTTTGTGACTCTTCCAGACTCCATTGGTTTTTATGGTAACTCAGGGGTCCCTAGTTACATCCAATGGTTTAGAAATCAAACTACAAAAGATATGAGTGTGGAAACAGAACCCACAAGGAGGAGGGTGGGAGGTGTCAGAGGTAGAAAAGAAAGAAAAATGAAGGATGGAGATCATCAGAATGCTTTACACACATGTATAAAAAGGTTAAAGAACAAACTTTAAAAGATCTAACTCATTTCCTTGAAGGATCAAAAATTAAATAGTATGAAAATGTAACACTATGGGTCTTGGCACAAGTATGGCAACCTATGTGAAAACCACTGTTGTTCTCTGTCTTGTTCTCAAGGGAGCATTCTGTTGGTATACATATTTGTAGCTAATGTTTTCACAATTATAAAAAATTGCAGATAGTTATTATATTTTCAAATATTTCTTCTTTGGAGTGCCAGGCTTATTTCATGCCACTTTGCCTTTTTCGGGAGCTATTTCTAACTTTGTATCCATTTGAAAGAATACTCCCAGTTTCACAACATCTCTCTTCTTGGTGACTGAAGCATCAAAATTAATGTTTATCAAAGCATCATGGGCACATCAGCTCTTGAACGTTGCACTTGTCACATCTCACAGCAACAGCCAAAGGTTACAGCAGATATACTTTAGATGCTGTGTGTGCACTGTGCTTCCATTCTGGTGGTTATGTACATTTTCAAGACAGCTTAGCCTTGAACTCCTATGTACCCACGACTGACCTTAAGTTCTTCATTCTTTTTTTTTTATTACGTATTTTCCTCAATTACATTTCCAATGCTATCCCTAAAGTCCCCCACACCCTCCCTTCCCACTCCCCTACCCACCCATTCCCATTTTTTGGCTCTGGCGTTCCCCTGTACTGGGGCATATAAAGTTTGCCTGTCCAATGGGCATCTCTTTCCAGTGATGGCCAACTAGGCCATCTTTTGATACATATGCAGCTAGAGTCAAGAGCTCCGGGGTACTGGTTAGTTCATAATGTTGCACCTACAGGGTTGCAGATCTCTTTAGCTCTTTGGATACTTTCTCTAGCTCCTCCATTGGGGGCTCTGTGATCCATCCAATAGTTGACTGTGAGCATCCACTTCTGTGTTTGCTAGGCCCCGGCCTAGTCTCACAAGAGACAGCTATATCATGGTCCTTGAAACAAAGGCTTGCTAGTGTATGCAATGGTGTCATCGTTTGGAGGCTAATTATGGGATGGATCCCTGGATATGGCAATCTCTAGATGGTCCATCCTCTTGTCTCAGCTCCAAACTTTGTCTCTGTAACTCCTTCCATGGGTGATTGTTTCCAATTCTAAGAAGGGGCAAAGTGTCCACACTTTGGTCTTTGTTCTTCTTCAGTTTCATGTGTTTTGCAAATTGTACCTTATATCTGGCTATACTAAGTTTCTGGGCTAATATCCACTTATCAGTGAGTACATATCATTTGAGTTCTTTTGTGATTGTGTTACCTCACTCAGAATGATAAGGCCATCACCATTATAGGGCTAGGACTGCAGACATGAGCTACCAAAACAGTAATTTTTGTTATTAATAAAATTTATTGTTTTATGATTTATGTGTTCAAGCAATAAATTTGAGTACAACTCTGGAGGTTTTTAGAGCTAAAGCTTTTTAGACCTGATTTTTATATATGCTACTAAAGCTATACATTGCTTGGGTGTAATTCAGTACCTAGCATGCAGGAGTCCCTAGGTTTAAACACCAGCACTGAAGAAAAAAAAATAACAGAAAAAGGAAAATAATGTATGTTATCTTCTCTACTCTACAATATAAGGCTTTCAAAACTCAAGCTTTCTATACTCATTTATAGGAATTTTGTTTTCATGACCACTATTATTAATAAATATTGATATTTTGGATTGAAAATAAGCAATGTATTCATCCTTCAAACACTGTTAAATTGCACCTGATAATTTTTATTATCTTTTTCCACTGTCAGAACAACACTTAGTCTTAGACATTTTAAGGCATCCTCAGAGTACACGCTATAAACTAATGTTAGTTAGTTTTATAACAGGAATATCCATTCAGTTATAAAATGTAGATGCATGGAAAACACAGCCCAGCCTCCTTCCAAGTATTTGAAATCTCTTATCAATATGGCTTTGAAGAATTTTTAATGTTCTCTAATGGATTTTGATTAAAAACATAAATGATTTAACAGATGGAATATTTTCACTCTTGATTTAATATACTATATTTCATATATTTTATTACCATGATCTATTTTACCTTTTTTAGGAGCAGCAGTAGAATTAATTAATATATACTTACATTTGAGCCAAAAGAAACAATAATAATACTTAGTCTCTCTCAGTCAAGCGTCATATCTAGAATAATGCCAAAACCAGACAATAAGCAGATGAAGGAAAAAGAGCAACATTTGTTAAGCAGCTGAAATATTCATTGAAAGCGGTTATTGTGTGTCTCTGATCCTTTCTGAAACTCCACCGAAGAAACAGCCTGATTAACAGCACATGCTCAGCCGGATGTCCTGTACACAACTGACATCTTCAGAAAATACTTTATAAGAGCATGTAAGAGGCTTAAGTCATAAAGAAATACTAGGAAATGTGTTTCCATAGTGGAGCAGTGGGAATGGGGCCAACTCTGAGAGAGAGAGAGAGAGAGAGAGAGAGAGAGAGAGAGAGAGAGAGAGAGAGAGAGAGAGAGAGAGAGAGAGAGAGAGAGAGAGTTTGGAAAAATTTAAACTTGAGTAATAGATTTAAAAACCATAAAGTCAAACCAATATTGGAATGCTAAATATGGGCTAAAAGTACTCCCATCTCATTTTGGGAACAAAATGTGCCCTACAATTCATCGATGTTCTTGTTGTATCCTAAAAGTTAAACATGTTTATGCTTTGTTTTGACACTGAGAGGGAATGCAAACACAAATGACTCATGCTTTGACAACCAATGTACTCTAAATGGAAATAGGAGCTTTAGAGACAGGTAAGATGCAATTTTAAACTTTCCTTAAATTTTTTGAATGTTTTTTTTTAATGTTG
This sequence comes from Mus musculus, assembly GCF_000001635.26. Taxonomy (NCBI): domain Eukaryota; kingdom Metazoa; phylum Chordata; class Mammalia; order Rodentia; family Muridae; genus Mus; species Mus musculus. Next base: position 54,009,226 of record NC_000074.6, on the reverse strand, counting down.
TTACATATATTCATAAATATATCAATGCAACCTACTGGGTTCATTTAATGTCACATGTCTGTATATGATTTCGATGGCTGACCACTTGGTATTGGGTAACCAATTAGAGTATTCTTCCTGGGGGGAGACGCTTTTTCCTGATCTCAGCATTCCTTGGATGACTGTAGCTCTTTTCTAGAGGCAAGGTTCTTTAAGATTTCTCTGTTCCTTACTGGCATGCTTATTGCTGTCTTCCTTGTTCAAATCTTCATTTGGCAGCCATGTTGTTGATATTTCCTGGGTGTAGCCCCCATAATATTTCTCGGAGATGCTATATCTCAGCAAACTTACTGTTTCTCTTCGCTTTACAATCTTTCTGCCTCCTCTTTCGATGTTTCCGGAGCCTTAGGTACAGAAGTTAGGTTTTAGATGAATCAGTTGGGGCTGGGCCCACATGGCTACTTGTTCAGTTTGATCAGTTATGGTCATTAGTTTTTATTGTTGATTTAGCACAATGTATACTCACACTTCAAGGGAGTCTCAATGAGACATTTTCTAGATAAGTTTGACCTGTGAGTATGTAGATGAGAGACTTTATGAATTGAACTGAGGTGGGAAGGCTTACCTTGAATGCTGGACCATTTCATGGGCTGGGCTCTAGAATGAAATAATGAGGAAGCAATTTAGGAGCTAATAGTGTGAATATATAACTATCACTGTGTTGGTGACAGTGAATGCCGTTTAAGTCGTTGCTTCAAATCTCTGCGTCCTTAACTTCTTCACAGTGATGAACTGAAGCTTGGAATTGTGAATAAACTTTTCTCCTTTAAGTTCCTTCTATCAGAATATTTTATTACAGCAACAGGAAGTGAAACTAAGACAATGTCCTTCAGGAGTCTACACAGGTGCTTACTCCAGTACAAATAAAATGTGTGTCCCATTCTTAATTCCAAGTTTTATGAAAAGCACATTAAATCAATTGCTCTTAAATTTAATTTTTATTTAATTTAATTTGAATATATAAAATACTGTTTTACTCTGTAACTATTACAAATATTGAGTAAACTATTTTACAGATTTTAATCTAAAGTATATTTTACACTTACAGCCAACATATTTTAATCCAAATACTACATTTCACCTAATATAGCTGTTGCACATTTCAACTATACAAAATTTACTGCCAGAAATATATGTATGAACTGAAATTAGTCCAGCATTCTAATAACCTTAACAAGTACAAGTTTTTAAATGTAATCAATATCAAATACAATTTTAAATGCAGTTTTTCAGTTGCACCAACCACATTTCAAACACATAGCAGCTAAATATGCATTATGTGTTCTCCTGTGGGAAGGATTGTCCTGTATTTAGTCATAATTCTAATATGACTTTAAAAACTGGATACCAGGCATGTCAAGATGGCTCAGTAGGTAAAGATACTTTCCGCCAAGCCTCAAGACCTGACTTTGATTTTTTGATTCCCAGGACCAAGGGACATGGTGGAATGGGAGGGCTGACACTTACAAATTGTTTTCTAACTTCCACATATAACATGTATGTTCATATACATACATACATATGTACATATACAAAAGAAAATGTAAAAACTGAGTAACAATATTAACAATACAATTATTATTTGTAATATTTGTAATATTTATCTATTTATTTAGAGACAGGGTTTCTCTGTATAGCCTTGGCTGTCTCGAAACTCACTCTGGAGACCAGGCTAACTAACTAAGAAATCCACCTGCCTCTGCCTCCCAAGTGCTGGTATCAAAGGCATGCACCACCACCACCACCCGGCCTTGTAATATTTATAAACTACTTATTTTACACTTAGAAAAACAAGTATAGCCATATAAAGTAAGTTATTTTATTTTAGTTTTTAAATTTATTTTTAGTTTCTTCTTGTTTATTTGTAGCATGTGGGAAAGTGATCTAATTTTAATATTAACCTTTCTTTAGTCCTCTCATACAACACATAGCGACACCAACCTATTCTTCGTCTAATCCTTCCAGTTTCCCCCATACCTCTCCTCTTCCCTAGATCGACACTGCTTCATTCCCAGATCTATTTCCCTTCATAAAAGAGCAGGCCTCCCAGTTTTATCAACTGAACATGACAACAAGATGTAACAAAACCAGGCACCCACCCTCATATCAAGGCTAAATTAACCAACCAGTAGGAGGACAGGGTCCCAGGAGCAGAAAAAAAATAGCCAGAGACACTCCCTTTCCCACTATTAGGAATCCCACAAACACCCAAGCTCTTCAACGACAGCATGAAGGTAGAGGACCTAGTGTAGACTCATACAGGCTCCACCTTTGCTGCTTCAGTCTCTGTGAGGCCCTATGAGCCCTGCTTAGTTGGTTCTGTGGGCTGTGTTTCTCTGGTGTCTTCCTCCCATCTGTCTCCTACAACTCCTGTCCCCAACCCCATCCCCACCAAAGAGTTCACAGAGCTCTGCTTAGTGTTTGGGTGTGGATCTTTGCATCCTCTCCCTTCACTTGCTGGAAGAAGTCTCTCTGATGATGACTGGGCTAAGCCCTGAACTATGAGTATAGAAGAACATCATTAGAAACCATTCCATTGACTTTTTTTTTTTTTTTTTTTTTTTTTTTTTTTTTTTTTTTTGCTGTTCGTGTTTGGATCTACCCTAGGTCTCTGAGTCATCCAAGTTAATGAATTCACCTATGGCTCCATGAGAAATAATAAATAAAATGTTAAAATATGGTATGAATATTAGTAAAAACAAAGATGAATGTCTTGAATACTTTTTCTGAAGATCCAAAGCTACCTTATATTCCTTTGTAAAGGAAGCAAGAAAAATATTTAAATATAAATAAGATATTATTTGACTAATGATTAAATATGCAATGGGTAAAATATTCTATACTTTTAGAATAATATCAGATACAATTGACATGATAACATGAAGTTATGTATTTGGATTTCATAACTGTATTTTCAGGCTTCTATGTGATAACCTTGCACACTTGGTCAGAAACTTGCAAAGTGAAAGTTTTGTTTTAAATTTTAAATTATACTTCACAGAAGTTCCAAGTACCATAAGGGGTTTCTGGATGAGAATCTGGGAAAGGGGATACGATTTGAAATGTAAATAAATAAAATATCCAATACAACAGACTCTTCTTGTAATTTTACCTTGTTGTTTACTTCTAGCTTTAGTATAGTATTAAGTTAGGCAATAGCTCACATAATAGAAATTCTTCCAAGACAAAAGTTTTGCTTTTTCCTAGCTGCCAAATACGGGAATGGTTTATAAATGTCTAAACTGCTATATAACATTTGTAGTGTTGAGTTTCAATCATTCTGGGACTAAAAGAAACTTTTCTTCAAATTGATAAAATTTCATCCCCGTAAGTATATATAGATTCCTAGGTGAGTTCATATTGTATGAATTTCAGAACAAATATTTCCCATGTACCTCTATGTTTAACTCATGTCTCATTGCCTTAGATCTGCAGGACCTAGACTGTATCTCTGGTTTTCTACATGAGAGGAAATCAGTCACAAGGCATGTAAGAGACTTACCTTGGCGGTTTTAATAATGAACCTTGAGCCAAAATCCAAGCTGAAGCCAGGATTTTATCCACAATTCCTTAGAGCCAACTTGAAAAAGTATTTTTAGTATTTCTACTCACCCCATGTCATTTAGAGCCAAAAGTATGATTTATATACAGTAATAAAATAATGTATTATACAGAGAGAGAATGGGGCTTAGAGACTATTAGAGAAAGAAACAAAATCTTTCAACTTGACCTCATTGTTTGAGCTTAGTTCCAGGAAACAACAATTTTCTTTTATTTCCCTAAGTATGAGCACAATACCCTAACAACATTATCTTTTCTGTTATACATTTGTTTTGAAGTTTGTTGGACAACAGACTAGCAATGTTTTTTCTAAGCCTCAGTTTTTAGAAACAGGGAAGCCTGCTCAAGACTTAGGCTTTTGTGACTCACAGAATTCACTTTAGACTTTCCAAAGCTTTCTCTCCTAGTTTTGACAGACTCCATGGCGAAAACAGGACAAGGAGAGAACCAGCTTCAAGGGAGAGCTAAATAAGTCCCTGCCCTGTTTTGCAAAAACTATTCTAGATCCTTTTTGACTCAGACTATCAACCCAAATCAGGCTTGAGTTGGCTCCTTTTCCAGCTCTGTCTTTCTTGTCTGGACCACATTGCTGGTCTGACCTACAAGATGAAGCAGCTCATCAATGATGGCTGTTTGTGACATGTGTGGATAATGTTGCATTCGATGATAAGAGTATCCAGAATTATGTAGAAGTGATTATGGTTCTGTGTGTCAACAGAATGTATAAGATAGTTGGTTCGAACATTTATCTCGGTGAATTTTTGAGTATAGAGGTGAATGGTGAGGCGTAAGTTCCTATTTATATTTTTGTCTGGTATGCTAAAGAATGTAGGACACAGGACCTGTGAACAAAATGACATTTGGATTCTAAGTCAGCTAGTCTCCTAAGTTGAAGCAAACAGCTTTTAAAGTGTTCTGCTTCTTGGTGGAGAAATAGGAATCCTGATAATATTCTGATTCTAATTCTCTTCAGCTTGATGCCCTATGTAGAGTGTAGAAGTAAGAGACTTCTCCAAATATGAGCAATTATCAGATATTTCTATCTGATGGAGTTTTTAGAAACAGATATTTTTCACTGTGTAATATTTTAAATTACTTTATTATTTTATGTGTATGTTGTTATTTTATGTGTATGTGTATGTTGTTTTTTCCCACATGTGTTTCTATGTACCAAGTGTGTGCTTGGTGCATTTGGAAACCAGGAGAAGAGAGAAGAGGCCCTGTAAGTAGAGTTGCAGACAATTATAAGCCACGTTGTGGGTGCTAGGAATTAAACCCAGGTCCCCTAGAACAACAACTGGCGCTCTTAACCACAGAGCCATGTCTCTTCAGTCCATTATGTAGCATTTAATCAACATTATATATAGGAAAAAAGTTAAAGCTTATTTCTGTTAGAATTAATTATTACTACTTTAAAACAGAGTGTTAGCTGACAGTTGAATTCTGGGAGTGGAAGAGTCATTACTTCCAGGTGTGTGCCTATGGGTGACATGCAATAGATTGTTCTCCAAAGGATAAACCTCCATCATTCACACAAATGGTCCTGGTTAAAGTAAAAAGGTCATGGGATAAAACCTAATGTCATGACTCTCAAAGAGAGACTGGTGGGAATGGGAGGCTAACATGGGAAGAGATGGTTGCAAGAGAGAGAGGGGGGGAGAATGACTTATTCAAAACACTTCCTATACACATATGGAGTTGTCAAAGAACAAAATCAAGTCAATATTAAAAATTAGATCTTACTCACAAGTTTATTCAATGTATCTCCACCCGAGACTCTACAGAAGGACCACAGAGCATCTGTGGGTGTTTTCATGTGTTTGAATGCTTGGTCCATCGAGAGTAACACTACTAGGAGGTGTGGCTTTTTTGGAGCAGATGCAGCCTTGTTGGAGGAAGTGTGTCACTGTGGGAGTGGGGCTTTGAGGTTTCATATATGTTAAAGCTATGCTTGGTGTGAACAGTCTTCTTCTGCTGCCTTCAGATCAAGATGTAGAACTCTCAGCCTCTACTCCATCACCCTGTCTGCCTAGACACTGCCATGCTTGACACCATGAATGATAATGGACTGAAACTCTGAAACTGTAAGCCAGCTTCAATTAAATGTCCTTTATGGTGTCTTTTCACAGCAATGGAAACCCTAAGTAAGACAATATGTTAGGGTTTTGCTCATCACTATGACAAATACCTCAGAAAAGTAACTAAGAAGGAACAGAATTATTCCAACTTGTGGCTTCAGAGATTTAAACCCATGGTCTACTCGTTCCAATTATTTTGGCAAAACATCACAGTGTTGAAGGTAGAGGTGGCTTACTGTATGGTAGCCAGGAAGCAAAAGGAAGGAAAACCACTCTCCTTGTAGTCCTTGTCTCTCTTTTCCTTTAATCCATTCAGGTTCCCTGCCTGCAGGACAGAGCCAGACACATAAGGATGTTTCTTACCTCCTTAGTTAATGATTTCTGGGAACATCTCCCACGGACACATGTGGTGAGCTTCACTAATCTCCTCTGTGTGTTTTCTATCCAGCCAAGTTGAATTCAATATTAACCATCACAGTTAATAAAGCATACCAGCCAGTCACATGAATAGATGCAAGTGGGAGCTTCAATGCTATCAGTGTGAGGAATGAGAGTTGGGAGAGAAAAAAATCCACAGCAGTAAGGAAAGACTCAGGCAGTACTTAAGCACTTCAAGTGCAGTTACTTTGAATAGCCTTTCCAACTCGATTTTGTTCCTAAGCAAGGAGTATAGCAGATGCTGGGGCAAAAGATCCAAGGAAAACAAAGGAGAGTAAAAATGTTCCCGGTGAGATGAGAAGTCCTGCAAAATGATTCAAATGGGAAGAATGAGTAGATTTAAGGAAACTACAGGAAAAAAAATGAGGGAATGCCAGGAAATCTGAGGAAGAGTGGAATTAAAGCTCCCTGGGTCTCAGCTCAGGTATTGTGAATGGAGTACATTATTACAAGAGCATGACTTATGAAGACACTCTGTGTGTGTGTGTGTGTGTGTGTGTGTGTGTGTGTGTGTGCATGCGCGTGCACACGCTTGCCTGTGACTAAGGGGAGGTGAGAAAGGAAGGTGGGGATGGAGGGAAGGACAGTACACACACACACACACACACACACACACACACACAGAGGGAGAGGGAGACAGGGATACAGGGAGACAGGGAGACAGGGAGACAGGGAGACAGACAGACAGGGAGAAGGAAACAGGGAGAGGGAGAGGGAAACAGGGAGAGGGAGAGGAGTGGAATACTCACACAGAGGAGGGGAAAGAGGGAGAGAGGGAAATTTACAATTGCTTTATGCCTTTATTTTACTTTTGTTTGTTGTTGTACTATATCTGCTTATATGGATAAGATCATGTGTGTGTCTATAAAGCTCAGAAGGAGATTTAAAATACAAACACAAATTATAAGGAAATACTTTTTTATACCACATAGCCAAGTTAAATGCTAGCAAGATAATCTGTTTTTAGGTATTCCCCTGTGGCTTTCATTAAAAAAAAAAGTAATAAACTTTCTTTCTCTGTCATCTTGGAATTTCTTTATAAGAGAATATAATTCTTATTTCATGGAAGACCTCTACCTTGAAATAAGACTGCCCCAGGGGAGTATATCATTAATCAGTGTCAGACACTGAGGTGTTAAGTAACATTTTAAACATGATGTTTAGATTTTAGATTTATGTGACAATTCATTTTGATTTCAAGGGAAAACTTGAACAACTTTACATCTGGAATTTAAACTTGGAATTTTCATTTAATTGGGGATTAACTTAAGACTCGGGTAGTTCAGTTTTGTTCTTTTCTGCTAGCATACCATATGTTTGAGATATGGCACAGGAAATTAGTCTTGTTTCTCAACTATACAAAGCATATCAGCAGATAACAAATGAAAAACCTAAGCACTCATGAGAAAGTTTAGCAATGTAAATTTAATGTAATGTCAACTAAAATCATAATTGCAGGCTGATTCTATAGTTTATTTATATATAACACATTCATTCCTGTATAGATATTTATTCATTCATACACACACACATACACACACACACACACACACACACACACACACACACACACACACATGAAAAACAGAACAAAACAAAGATCTGGGCCACTGATTAAGAGCAGAGAGTGAGGGCATTCACTCAAATATACAGATCAATATAAACAAATATGCATAATGTGTGGTTTTAGCAGAAAGATTATCAACCGAAAGATAAGAGCAGAAAAGTCAAAGAACTCAGGAACACATTTATAAAGATAATATTACAGAGAAGCAGCTTTTGAACACTAGTTGTTGAACTCAATGGCCATGTATGAAAATAGCAAAGCTTTCTCTTTTGTTCTAAACGCAATTATGAAGGAGAAATGTTAAACCAAATGACTTTCAGATAGCATAGGATATTATATTTAATAGAGCAGAAAAAGATTTTTTTAGGACATCAAAACACTACATATAAAAGGAAATCATTGAGTCACGCTTTGTTAAATGTATCATTGTAATAAAATAATGAACTAGCATGCAGGAACAGGCAAAATATGTCTGGAATATATATGGAACTCCTTAGCTGAGTGTGGCGGTACACATATTTAAGCTCAGCAGTTGAGAGGCAGAGATAGGCGGATCTCATTTAGTTTGAAGTCAGCCTGGTCTACAGAGTGAGTACCAGGACAGCCAGGGCTATGTAGAGACTTTGTCTCACAAACAACAACAACACAAAAGAAAAGAAAAGAACAGAAATACTTGCAAACAATATGAAAAGTTACCAATACAAAATAGATGCTCAGAACACCCACACACCTAGAGGCATACAAATGTAGCTGTTCAGGATGATGAGAGACTGAAGTAAAATTCTATAAGGACCTGCTAGCTCTTGATGATAAGCATTTAAAAGACTATCAGTAGCAAGCACAAGAACTCTCTCTCTCACTGCTGACAAGGGCATAAAACCACTGCATTTATCTTTATTGTAAAAATGTAAGGTATTAGATGTCACTACAGATTTTTTTTATAATAGGAAATTTTCCTACCCCTCCGTATGTTCCTGTCCTCTCTTTTTTCCTTATCATCCCTGATATCTACTCATACTCTGCCTCCTGCAGACTTTTTCCTCTTTCAAGTCCTATGTATCTCTTTGGCCTCCACCCACACCCTATCCTCATATTTTTCTCTTTCTTGGTCCCTTTTATAGCTGTTAGGCTTTAATTTTTCAGCAAATGATCATTGTGTGGGACTCACACGTATTTTCTAATAACCCACTGAATAAGAAAAGATGGTGGTGCAGAAATTCAGAAGATATGCACAATCCTCAGACTATCATTTTTTTTTAATCCGCACTGTTTGACATTTCCAGTCAAATACTCAAGAAAAGTGACTGGGTGATTTTTGTTTCTCTCAGTTTGATGAGGTTCAGTCCATGGTGACATGGCTGCTGCCTAGATGACTGTGTATTTGAAGGACTGGGTGGATGAAAGTTGTTCACTTTAGAGTAGAATGAAAACAAACAGATACAAAAGGGGGACAGGGACACAATATCCACAATGGCTTATCCCCTGGTAACCTAGCTTCTTCTCCTAGACCACACTCTCTAAATGTCCCTAGAGCCTTCCCAAAGAGTATCCCCAGCTTCTGGGTGAGCATTCCGCATTCAAACCATAAAAAGCAATAAACATTAAATATTTTTCAAGATAAATAAAAGAATAAATAGTATAGTATATCATTTTAAGAAGTTAAGAGTGTGACTGCTTCCTGTTCAAAACTGACAAACACACACACACAAACTCTTATGGTTCACAAAAATTAATTTTTCTGGTTTGTATCCTATGATTAACTTACAAAGTTTGTATGGCAAAGATTTTGCTACTATGGCTACCATTTAAAATATTTCCTAGAAATTTCCTTGCAGGGATTAATGGATTATAAAATTAAAACTAGAATTGAGAAAAGACTAGCAATAGAGCAGAACTATTTTGTTGAATAAAGATGAAGACCAAATTTATTCTTTGGTTTTAAATCAGATTTACAGACATGATGGTTCATCCCAACTATTCAATCCAACATGATTGGATTTGGAGCTAGATAAGAGATATGGGAAGGAATGTGAAAAGTGTTTCCCAGAAGGACAAAGGTTCCCCACAGAGTGACAAGCACCTGCTAGAAGCATCTATATGTAATGAGGTACCTGGAAAAAAAAACAAAAAACAAAAAACAAAACAATGTTTACTTCCCTCCTTGCTACTGAGCATTTCTGGTTCTGCTGATGCTGGTATATTTCACTCACATCATAACCCATACATTTTAGCCCTTCAGTGTGGACTGCACAGCAATGATACTCCAAGAATTTTCCAGGTCTTCAACATAAAGTTGCTGTTGAGGCTCTCGGCTTGGAGGGCTAAGCAGTTACCAAGCTTTCTGGCTCTATCATGTGCACCCAGCTACTGTTGGACTTCTAGCCCAACATAAGCCAATCTTATACATTCATATATATATATATATATATATATATATATATATATATATATTCATATACATTCATATATATATTCATATATATGTGATATATGTGTGTGTATGTATGTGTATATATTATATATAATATATATGTGTGTGTATCCATATATATATATATATATATATATATATATATATATATATATCGATCAAGACATCTGGGACTAACCCAACAAACAATTGAAAAATTCTTTGGGAATAAACAATGTTTCTCTTATGCCTATTTTATCTGACTGTAATTACAGGCCCACTCAGCAGACCATATTCTCAAAGGCAGGTGTGAGGAAGGAGAGTTGGTCAGAGTGGAGTTTGTGATAGAATTGAATTTCCTTCAGTTGTTGGTATTCCAACACAATGAATGGAATGGAATGTCTTAGATATGTGTGATTATGTAGATTTAGTTTTAAAGACCTTGAGGTTATTAAGAAAACACTAATTGACATTATATTGCAAATTTTCATCTTTGAATATCAAACCCCAAAAAATTAACTAAGAGAACAAAGTCTTAACTTATAGAAACTAATGCCTTAAATAGCTATGTAATATTTTGAAACAAATTTTTCACTTGTCTTTAGTAATTTTGTATATATACAATTTATTTTTATAATATGTCAAAGTGAAACACTTTAGATGTGGGGCCTGTTGGTGTTTATCAGGCAGCTCAGGAGGTTTTGAAGGAGGTGGTGGTACTCTGATCTCCTTCTGCCCAGCTATTTTCTTGATAGTAGTAAAATGAATGGTTTTGCTTCATCATTAACGATGTTATTAGGTATTGCTTTGACATAGTACCAAAAAACTGCATGGTCAACCCAAATATGGACGGGACCTCCAATATTAGGAGATCAAAATTTTTATTTTTTTAACAAGTTCATCTCAGGTGTAAGAACAGAAAGGTGGTCAACAAAACTAAGTGCTGATCTCCTCGGAACACATCTGAAAAAATATTTTGTTCATCAAAATACTAGTCAAGGCTGGGTAGATCCTATATTGCAAATATCCCACAAGCTGAAGAAGGAACTGTCCAGCAGAATTTATCTGCTTTCCTGCTTTATTTTTTAAGTTATTTCTTTTCTTTTTTTAGATTGTTTCAACCCTATACAAAGAACTACAGGAAACTAAGGAATTCCAAGAGTGGAAGAAATAGTCTTCCCAGGGGTAAAGCACACCAGTTGGTTATCTGGTAGCAAATGGTCAGCCCTAAACACATTCAGTCTTGCTTTTAAACTTTACTATGTGACATTATGTTAGCACTTTATACAATCAAATGCTTTCTCGGCTTCGGAAATGTACTGAGAGAGGGTACATTTTCCAATAATCTGTTACTCCTTGGAATTAGCAAAGTTTCTAAAGATGAAAGTACACATAGTTCTGGCTACTGCATTTTATGCTTAGCTTATGTCTGGCCTGAAGCCAACACAAATTCTCCAATTACCAACTTCCCAAATGATGCCAGAGCTCTGTGTTTCATGCCAAAATAAACAAAAACAGGGCACAGCACTTTCTGTTAGGGGTAAGAAAGCAATAATATATTGCTGTTTTCCCTGCAACATTCTAATGTGTGAGCTGGGGTTTCTCCATTGTTTGGCTTCATTTATTGAAGGAGAAAGTGAAAAATGTTTTCCCAAAGAAGTTGGTTCTACTAAGAAATGTAGTGAAGAGAAAGTTTCAGTATACCTCTGACTCATGGTTTCTCAGTCTAAGCTTTTCCATTTTGCTATGTTGAATTGCCTTAAAATAATCTAAAATGCCGGGAGAATGGAATGTCTCTTATAATGACTTCTAGAAGACCTTAACCCACAGGGTCACAAGATACACGACTTCATATCCAAGGGATGTATCTGATGAAAGATGTATGATGAAAATAAATGATTGTATTTAGTTAAATTCCTTGGAGTAAGAACCTTTTGGATTCTGTTTCTAAGAGAAAGTAAATTGTATGTGATATGTGAAAGGGCTTAATTTTACTGTGATTACCCCAAGTTCTTCCTTGGTGTAAAAGGACCCTTCATCTGATTAATAATAATGGAATAGGAGCCAGCTTGTCCCTTGGCTAATCTCCTTTTACGTATAAAACAGATTAAAACATCTTCCACATGAACTTTGATTGGCACACTCAGAAAATCAAGCTAAATTGCAAAAATAAGAGGGGCACATTGGAAATAACTTGTCAGGTAAGAGAGAGGTGCAGCTCCCTTATTGGTTCTTAAGACTCTGTTTTCCAGAGGTGTTACTTCAGTTACTTTACAATTGGATTGTCTTCCCTGAATTAACTCTTAGGATTCCAACGAAAACATTTAACTGCTCTCATATGTGCTTCAGAGCTGAATTTTATTTTTTAAAGTGTATTTTCATTATAAGAGGCATAAAATTTCACAAAAGGACTTTTTAAATGGTTTAACTGTTTATTATCACTGACCAACCCCCATACGTACTTTAACAATTGAAAGTCCATTAGCAGAGAAGACTATCAGGCTAGTTAAGCAGTCCAGTCTGTATATCAGGCTAGGTAAGATGTGGCCCTCCTCCCATTCAGCCCCTAGGGTCTCTGTATCTTGACTCACTTTCTTCCCATCTGCAGGAAAGCATTCCCATTTATATGTTAGTGGAAAAAAAATGTCAGCAATGCAATAAGTCCAGGGCAACAGAAAAGCTAATTAATTCACATAATTCTGCATCAATTCCTGAAGTTTGCTGTTGTTCCATTTTAGATAAACCATTTAAAGGAAGATTTCTGATTCTCACTGCTCAACATGAAACAGACTTGCTCTTCCACTTTCATATCACTTATAAATTGATCAGAGAAAATAAATTAATAAGAACACTATGCTTACAATTCTCATTGCATTTGAGAACCTATGAAAATAATCACCCAGGCTGCAGTTCTCTTTTCTTCTTAGTAATTCAAACAGAACTTATTGGGGTTCACTAAAAATTTTATTTGCAAAACAATTGGCAGAGAGAAGTTGAAGAAGAGGTATTACCTAACCTAAATTCCATTGATTATGTTACTGAATTATGTATTGATGATATAATTACCTTTACCTATAAAGAATATATTCCCTATATAATTTCAATATAAAATGGTGAACTTCTGGAATGTCTAAAATATCAAACAAGTAATTTTACTCACTCTTGAAATCATAAAGTTAGAGTCAAGAATTTGCCCAAATCCAACATAAGGAAAAAATACAATATTACAGTGACTGATTTTAAAAGGCTTATTAAAGCTAACATAGAATTGTCTGGTTTCTGACACTGCTTCATGTGATGTAACTTCTTACATATCTGGTTGAAACGAAGGAGCCTCTAAAATGATCCCTCCCAATCTTGACTTACAGAGCAATAGGAGATATAGTGTTAACATAAATAACAGTTGGGATTTAATTATTTTAACTATGGCATTTGTTTACTTGTATTCAGACTTTTACAGTATTCTATGCAAGGTATATCTAAAAATTGCATTTCTAAGTGATTTCCTACAGAAAATATGGTGGCCTTGTCTATAATATCCAAAATCTAGTAATAACACTGAGATATAATGCCTGCTCCCAGTGAGCCTTCTACAGGCGTATTATTTCATAAAGATTTAATTTTCCTATATTAGGCTCTTTTAACCACTCATACAAAAATCTGGGCCTTAGGATGAAAGAATATTATTGAATGTGTCTAATTCATTGCCATAAGGCACATAATTAATTTAAAAGCCAAATGCTTTGGGGAGATATATAAATTATTTATGACATATGTGCCAACTAATCAAGACTCTATATGAAAGCTGATTACAAGGTAGGATTCTGGCAGGATTTCTTTTTTCCAAGCATGATGGACATCCTTTGCTCTCTCCATGGACTTTTTATATTGTATATAATATTCAAGCAGGATATGCAATATGTTGTTATAACATATTATATGTATTTATAAATAGTAAAAGCAAATGTATTGTGTACACACAGAGAGACAGAAAGAAAGCTCTTGAATTATATGAGCCACCTGCCCACTGCCTTTAGTGATATTAATAGACATTTTTGTACTAATATTTCTCAGAATTAGTGACTCATGTTCCTTCACTTCTAAACATCTACTTTCTCTTGTACAGCCCTGGTTTTCATGATAGTACAGGGCAAGGAGTAGGGAGTGTGACCAGGAATGCCCTCACCATAGCATCCCTGTTGTCTATTTTCCTGTCTCCGTTGCAGTCATTGGGTGTTCACTGCACTTTGTATTATAGTCTATTTTAGAATGTGTGTGTTCACTAAACTTTATATTATATATCTCTTGAGAGTAGGTAGAGCAGAAAGAGAGGGGAGAGAGAAGGAAGAGGAAAGAGAGGAGACAGTGAGAGAGAGGTAGAAAAGCTTGTAACAACTCGTCAAACCAAATGACACTTAAAATGGGAAAAATTAGAAAGCTAAATAAAAGGTGGAAATTGGGCAGGGAGTAAGCACAGGGTTGAAGATAATTTGATTACAAAACTCTACCCTTTCCTTGGGAGTATCATTATGAATTTGCCTCAAGCTTTTTAACAGTCATAGGACTGACGAAGTCTGCAAAGCACATTTAGAACTTTCACCATGTTGCAGGCTATTCTGAAGAATAAAAATAGAAAAAAAAAACAATGAAGAGAAACAATGAGAAAGAGGAACTGAGAATTTTCTGCCTTTGTGTGCTCTTCCCAAACACTTGCCAAATGTGTTGTGGTTAACGGCAGAGAGGATGCTGGCCAAAGATATGTTGGTTCCAGTGCTCACTGTATGTTGTTCTCTGTACTTAACCTAACTAAGCTCAATCAACAAATTGCTAAACTTAAATTGCAGCCAGATACTATCCTTCAATTTTGGGGAATATATTAACATCTGTCTTCTTGGGCGTCAGTTCTTTTTCTCAGGCTTATATTTGGTTCTACCACCCCAATTTCTGCTTTCTAACACAGAATGTCAATGTAAATATTAAACTTTCCTCTTATTGAGCCAAAATAAGATTCTATTACTTCAAGTCAGACACCAAAGCTGGCAGTGACTGGAATAAGACTATACCAAAACAACAAAAAAACAAGGGATGGTAGCTCTAAAATCAATATTGATAATACATTCTGTTCATTCTCTTAGCTATAGTTTGTGTGTGGTTTTAGTGTGTCCTCCTAAGGCTTCTTGCTTTGAGAGTTAATCCCCACTTTGAACTATGAAAATAATGGAAAATTAATCTAATTAAGTTATTCAGAGCTAGTACATTCTGCACATGATTAGGGCATAATCTGGACATAATTAATGCCCCTGGGGTGGGGCATCATGATGAATACTTGTTTATTTATAAGGAAAGAGAAGATGACCAAAAGAAAGACATAAAAGTACACAGCCCCGTGGCTTGCTACATCTGTGTCATCTAGAGACTCTAGTAAGACAGATGACACCAGATGTGATTTCTTGGCCTTACATTTCCAAAAGTAGGAGCCAAAGTAGAGGGGCTGGAGAGATGACTCTGTGTTTAAGAGTCTGCTCTACCAGAGGCATTGTGTTCAATTCCCAGCAACCACATGGTGGCTCACAACTATCTATTATGGGATCTGATGCCCTCTTCTGGCATGCAGTTGTATATGCAGATAAAACACTCATATACACAAAGAATCAAAGTAGTACATTTTATTAAAATGTGTAGTCTGTGGTATTCAGTTGTTAGCAACAGAAAATAGACTATTGTATACCCAGAGGGAAAATGATAGCACCTGCTTTGTCTGAAATTAGAGTACATTTTAATGTTCAAATAGTTTTGCTTATTAATTAAGTTTATTAGTTTATTGGCTAGTTTTATGTTAGCTAGACACAAGCTAGAGTCATCAGAGGGGTGGCAGCCTCAATTGATGAAATGCCTCATAAGACAGGGTGGAAATCAAGCCTATAGTGCATTATCTTAATTAGTGACTGATGTAGGAGAAACCAGCTCATTGTATGTGATTCCATCCCTGGGCAGTGGTCTTGAGTTCTGTAAGAAGGCAAGCTGAGCAAGCCATGAGGAGCAAGCCTGCAAGCAGCACTTCTCCATGGCTTTTGCATCAGCTCCTGCCTTCAGGTCCCTGCCCTGCTTGAGTTCTTGTCCTGATGTCTTCTTCTTCTGATGAACTGGGATGTGGAAGTTTAACCTGAAAAAAAAAAAAAAAAAAAAAAAAACTATCCTCACCATGTTTCTTTGGTTATGGTGCTTTGTCATGGCAATAGAAAGCCTAACTAAGACATTATCATATATCAATTATACATAATAATGTGATTTATTATGACATTTCAGTGGAGTAGAACACTAGTATAAGCCTAGAAAACTCCTTATCGTCCCTTAAATAAGAGACTTATGATAACATCTGGTCTGTGGTCATTAATCTTTCAACTTTGTTGTACTAAGGGATGCTAGAGAATTAGCCAAGCAAGTTTCTGAATAACTTTGTCTATGAGGACACTTCCAGATACAATTATGTCATGAAGGCTCTGGCCTAATTAAGTGTATTACTCCCGGGAGACTCAGTTTGAGATGTCATTGATGGGAGGTAGTGAAACAGAGGGTGTGGAAGTGAGGGACAGATCAGTAGCCATTTAGACTACTTACTATTTTATTGAAGAGTCAGCATGTCCAAGGCAGCTTTTTTTTTGTGAAAGAGCAGGTTTTAATTGGGGCTTAGATACAGTTTCAGAGGGTTAGTCCATGACCATCATAGTGGGAAGCAGGCAGGCATAGCGCAGTAGCTGTAGCTGAGAGCTTTACATCCCGATCTGCCTGCAGCAGGCAAAGATGGGGAAAACCATTCGGCCTGGAATGTGCTTTTGAAACCTCAAAGCCCACCCTCAGAATCACTTCTCCCCCAGCCATGCTCATCTAACAGGGCTACAATTCCTAATCCTTCCTAAACAGTTCTACTAATTGGGCACCAAGCAGTCAAGTCTAGTCTAGGAGCCTGTGGGGGCCATTCTCATTCAAATCATCTCTGAGTGTCTTTAGAGAACTTCTTTCCTAGGTCACTTCCTGTGCTTACATTGACCTGCTTTCTTTCCCTATTCTGCAATTTCTCCCTTTTCAAGACGAGCTGATGTCTCTCAAACCATAAAAACAGAAATCACTCCATCTGAAACAAAAAGTAGGGAAAAACATAACCAGCACAAATATATTCAGTTGAATTCAAATGAATGTTGAAAATTATGACGTTCATGAGATCAGTAGATATTTAAGTGATCTTAAAAATTCCACCAGAGAACTCCTAAACCTGATAAACAGCTTCGGTGAAGTAGCCGAATATAAAATTAACTCAAGCAAGTCAATGACCTTTCTCTACACAAAGAATAAACAGGGTGAGAAAGAAATTAGTGAAACAACACCCAACTCAATAGTCACAAATAATATAAAATACCTTGGCATGACTCTAACTAAGGAAGTGAAAGATCTGTATGATAAGATCTTCAAGTCTCTAAAGAAAGAAATTAATGAAGATCTCAGAAGATGGAAAGATCTCCCATGCTCATGGATTGGCAGGATCAATATAGTAAAAATGGCTATCTTGCCAAAAACAATTTACAGACTCAAAGCAATCCTCATCAAAATTCCAACTCAATTCCTCAACAAATTAGAAAGGGCAATCTGCAAATTCATCTGGAATATCAAAAAACCTAGGATAGCAAAAACTCTTCTCAAGGATAAAAGAAACTCTGATGGAATCACCATGCCTGACCTAAAGCTGTACTACAGAGCAATTGTTATAAAAACTGCATGGTACTGGTATAGTGACAAACAAGTAGACCAATGGAACAGAATTGAAGACCCAGAAATGAACCCACACACCTATGGTCATTTGATCTTTGACAAGAGAGCTAAAACCATCCAGTGGAAAAAAGACAGCATTTTCAACAAATGGTGCTGACACAACTGGTGGTTATCATGTAGAAGAATGTGAATTGATCCATTCCTATCTCCTTGTACTAAGGTCAAACTTAAGTTGGTCAAGGAACTCCACATAAAACCAGAGACACTGAAACTTATAAAGGAGAAAGTGGGGAAAAACCTCGAAGATATGGGCACAGGGGGAAAAAATCCTCAATAGAATAGCAATGGCTTGTGCCATAAGATTGAGAATTGACAAACGGGACCTCATAAAACTGCAAAGCTTCTGTAAGGCAAAAGACAATGTCAGTAAGACAAAAAGGCCACCAACAGATTGGGAAAGGATCTTTACCTATCCTAAATCAGATAGGGGACTAATATCCAATATATATAAAGAACTCAAGAAGGTGGACTCCAGAAAATCAAATAACCCCATTAAAAATGGGGCTCAGAGCTAAACAAAGAATTCTCACCTGAGGAATACTGAATGCCTGAGAAGCACCTGAAAAAATGTTCAGCATCCTTAATCATCAGGGAAATGCAGATCAAAACAACCCTGAGATTCCATCTCACACCAGTCAGAATGGATAAATTAAAAAATTCAGGTAACAGCAGATGCTGGCGAGGATGTGGAGAAAGAGGAATACTCCTCCACTGTTGTTGGGATTGCAAGCTTGTACAACCACTCTGGAAATCAATCTGGAGGTTCCTCAGAAAATTGGACATAGTACTACCAGAGGATCCCGCAATACCTCTCCTGGGCATATATCCAGAAGATGTTCCAACTGGTAAGAAAGACACATGCTCCACTATGTTCATAGCAGCCTTATTTATAATAGCCAGAAGCTGGAAAGAACCCAGATGCCCCTCAACAGAGGAATGGATACAGAAAATGTGGTAAATGTGGTACATTTACACAATGGTGTACTACTCAGCTATTAAAAAGAATGAATTTATGAAATTAATTCCTAGGCAAATGGTTGGACCTGGAGGGCATCATCCTGAGTGAGGTAACCTAATCACAAAAGAATTCACATGATATGTACTTACTGATAAGTGGATATTAGCCCAGAAACTTAGAATACCCAAGATATAAGATACAATTTGTGAAACACATGAAACTGAAGAAGAACGAAGACCAAAGTGTGGACACTTTGCCCCTTCTTAGAATTGGGAACAAAACACCCATGGAAGGAGTTACAGAGACAAAGTTTGGAGCTGAGACAAAAGGATAGACCATCTAGAGACTGCTATATCCAGGGATCCATCCCATAATCAGCCTCCAAATGCTGACACCACTGCATACACTAGCAAGATTTTGCTGAAAGGACCCTGATATAGCTGTCTCTTGTGAGTCTATGCTAAGGCCTAGCAAACACAGAAGTGGATGCTCACAGCCAGCTATTGAATGGATTACAGGGCCTCCAATGGAGGAGCTAGAGAAAGTACCCAAGGAGCTAAAGGGATCTGCAACCCTAAAGGTAGAACAACAATATGAACTAACCAGTACCCTGTAGCTCTTGTCTCTAGCTGCATATGTATCAAAAGATGACCTAGTCAGCCATCACTGGAAATAGAGGCCTATTGGTCATGCAAACTTTATATGCCCCAGTACAGGGGAACACCAGGGCCAAAAAGTGGGAATGGGTTGGTAGGGGAGTGCGGGGGGAGTGTATGGGAGACTTTTGGGATAGCATTGGAAATGTAAATGAGGAAAATACCTAATAAAATATATTTAAAAAGAAAAAAATAAATGATAATTAATAATTCTTTACTGTAGTCATTTGAACTATAATTCGTTCATTCCTGTGGACACTAGCTTTTTGTTTTTGGTTTTGTTTGAGGTTGTAAAATATTGAAATTAGCAAGTGTCTTAAGATAACAAAATTCTTACAGTCAGTATTGGCACTATATAAAGTAATCCTTAACATCACCCTCTCCACTTTGCATATTTCTTACAATTACTATAAAATAATCTGAAACAGAGCCGAAAATTACTTAAATTAAATAAATTAGGTAAAATTAACGAGTTGTGTTGAATGTGTCTCTTCTCTCCTTGGCCTAGAATATCTTTTCTTGTAGAACATACATGCTAAAATATTAGAATATTGATTTTTCTCTATGTTTTTAGTTTAATACTTTTGGTTTCTCAGGGAAGGATAAGTGAGTTATATAAGTTTTCTTTTTTCTTTTTATTTATTCTTCTCTCATAAAATATATGTGAACCATAGCCTCCCTTCCAGTCCTCTGTCACCTCCCATCTCCCCAAATTTACTGCTCCCTGGGACCCCAACCCAGCCAAAAAAACAGTTGATCCACAGTCTATCCTGCCTGCAAGAAGTGTTGGAGACCTGTTGGGAATGGCCAACCAATGACTGGTCTAACTTAAGGCCCAAGTCAGGAGAGGGAGCCCACACCCAACACTGCCTGGATGGAATTTGAGTGGCCCAGAGACCTGAGATAGAATCATCAAATGCAACTGACAAATACACACACACACACACACACACACACACACACACACACACACACACACACATTGCTAATACAGTTTTAAAAATAACAGAAAAGAAAGAAATGTTTCAAAATATATTTTATAAAACCAATACAGCTTTTATACTATACTGAATAAAGTCAGAGGAGTAAAAGATAGACCTGTTTTTCTCATACACCTGGACATAAAGCTCATCAAAACAGTGCAAACTGAATCCACTATAGAAGAAAAGATCATATACTACAGTAGACTAGGTGTAATGCTAGGGATAGAAGCAAGATTCAATATACATAGGTAAAAATATGTAATTCAGCATAGTCTGTAAGTCAGAAATTACATGATCACCTCAGAACGTGCAGGAAAGACTTTTGACCAAATTCACTTCCCAAAGTAACTCAGAATACACTGAAATTCCTTCAAGACAATAAATGCTATCTGTAAGAAAGATACAGCCGACATTATGCAAAGCAGGGGAGGGGGAAGTAAAATATCTCCTTTAAAGTTAGAAACAAGACAGGAGAGTCCACTTTTCCCCTCCATATTTAACATCCTTTTTAAAGTATTTTGACCTAATCCAGAATGTCATACAAGAGAATGAAACCAAATGTATAAAAATTGGAAAAGAAATTTAAAATTGTTTTAAATTTTAGACAATAGGATCCTATAGTAAGAAGAATCTCAAGACTCTGCCAGAAATGACTTAGATCTAATAAATACCTTCAGAAAAATAACAGTACAAAAATACACATACAAAATCATGTATATCCAAGTAATTAACAGAAAAAATTCTGAAAAGCAACCTTACTCACAATAGCCTCAAAAAAAAAAGATGAAAAATACCTAAGGATATGTCAAACAAAGAAAGTTAAAGACCTTTATAATAAAAACTGAAATATTTAATAAAGAAATTAAAGATCCTGACAAAAAGATCTCTCATGCACATTCAACAGAAGTAGAATTTTGAAAATAGATATATAGCTGAATGTGATCTACATGTTGAATGTCATCCCCACAAGAATCCCAAATGCATTCTGCACAGAACTAGAAATCAATCTTAAAGTCCAAGTGGAAACACAAAAGATTCTCAATAATGATGACAATCCTGAGCAGAGAAAGCAATGCTGTTGGAATCACAGTATTTTATTTCAAATTATACCACAAAGCGATGGTTGAAATAGTTTTTTTGACACAACAGACAAATCTGCTGGTGGAATAAAACAAAGGATCTAAGAAAAGCACACAGCTAAAACTATATGATTTTTGACAAAAGTTTTGTGGTATACATTGGATTCTTCAACAAATGCTTCTGGGAAAAATAGATACCCATATTTAGAAAAATAAAATTAATCTCTACCTCTCAGCCCATATGTAAACCATTCAAAATGTAGCCAATGCTTTATTGTAAGGCCTAGAACTTTGAAAGTGCAACATTGAGGGTTTATGGGTATAATTGTGCATTCCTGAAGGAGACTCCAACAACTCAGTCAAGGATGGAGAGGACTGGAAAATGGGTGTGTGAAATTAGAAAGCCTTGCATTGGAAAAGAAATAATTCACAGAGAGAACTACCTAGAGATTGAGGAAAATCTTTGCCATCTAATATCTGGCAAAGGATTAATGTTTAAAGTACATAAAAGCCGATGATCCAATCAATAAAGGGGCAAATTAAATGATCAGTTTCACAAAAAGTATGAAGAGGCACATGAAAATTAGAGTTAACCTCAGTCATGAAGAAAATGCCATTGCAGCACCTAGTCTGAGTAGTTAGCGTGAGAAAAGAAGCAACAGCATACACCATGATGATGAGGTCAAAAAAGAATTTTTATTCACTGCTCCCCTGAGGTATAATTTGCCCACCCACTGCAATCTAAAATAGAACTACAATATGACCTAGATTTAGATATCAATCCTCTTTTGAACCTTGTTCAGAAAGTCCTTCTCTATTCTTATATCTTAAAGTTCTTTCTTATGTTTTCCTGTAGCAATTTGAATGTTTTTGGTTTTTTATCAATGCAATTGATCTATACCAAAAAAAAAAAAAAAATCACAACACTCCTGAGAATATACCACAAGGAATCAAAGAGCACTACAGAGTTTCCTACATTTCTCTGTTTATTACAGCATGATACATGGTAGATTAACTGTAGAATTAGTCTAGTGTTCATTGACAGACAAAAAGATAAAGAAAATATTAAATATACATGTGAAATGTTTAGTCATAAATAAAAATGAAACAAAGGCATTTATAGAAAAGTGGAAGGAGTTGATGGTTATCATATTAAGATATATAGACAAGTCTCAGCAAGTCAAACATTGGATGTTTACTCTCAGATGTGGAACATAGATTTTTTTGGATGTGTGTGTATGCGTGTGTGTGTGTGTGTGTGTGTGTGTGTGTGTATGTACCCTGTATTCCAGAGTGGCCTGATTATTATGGCTTCGAACTTTCCAAATTAAGAGCAGAGATCTAAGCTACCAACTACAGTATACAGTTTTATTAGGAAGCACTTATTGTACATAGTGATGGGTTTCATAATGGCATTTTATTTGAGTGCAAGATGTTCTTTGGCCATCACTCTTTCCTGTTTTCCTGTTCATTATATTACTACCATTCTTCTTAGGAAATAACCCCAATTACAACTTTTTAGGAAATTTCTTTACATGCATTTGTATTTTGAGTATGCCTTAGTTGAGGTTTATGTTGCTGTGATAAAGCTTAATGATCAAAAGCAACTTGGAGAGGTCCAGATTTACTTTAGTTTGCAACTCTCAAAGAACAGTTCATCACTGAGGGAAGTCAGGGTTGTAACTCAAGGCAGGAACTCAGAGCCAGGAGCTGTTTCAGAGGCAATGGAAGGATTCCAACTACTGACTTGCTGACTCATCTCTTTCTCACTCTCTCTTCTTATAGAACTCAGTACCCACAGATGGCACAGGAACAGTGAACTGAGCCCTCACATACTGATCATCAACCAAGAAAATGCTTATAGATTAACCTATAAGCCAGTCTTACGGAGTCATTTTTTTTTTTTTGGTTGAGATTCCTTATCCCAAGATAGCCTTCACTTGTGTCAAGTTGACATAAATTTACCTAGTACAGAGTATATTTTGTGAGCATGTGTGTACCATGACACATGTGTGAAGGTCAAAGGATAACAAAGAAATCCAAAATAGAAGGAATTTTAAGTAAAAAAAAATTTGACATAAGTTTCCTGATATATCTTACTTATATTCCCAAACTCCATCCTTTGAACAAATTAAAAAGAAAGAGCAACCTAGTTATAATCAGCCCAATATCATCCACATTTACTACAATGATTTAAGATGTATTTCTCTTTGTTGTTGCTGCTGCTGTTGCTGTTGCTTTGGTTTGATCTATTTTTTCAGAGAGAGAGAGAGAGAGAGAGACTCAAAATTTAGCTCAGCTGTACCTAAAACTAGTGACTCTTCCAGCTTGGACTTCTTACTGTTGGGGTTAAAAGAACCAAGCTGGAATAATTTATTTCAATTGAAATAAAGAAAAGGACTTCTCGATATTCTTTAAATTTTTTTCAACAATTCTAATTATTACTCAAAATGTTCCAGAAAATACCAGGATCACTTTCAGTACAGTTATCAAGGGAGGTGCTGCTGGGTGTAGTGAGTGCCTGCCATCCTAGCACTTGGAAGAGTAAGAAAAGAAAATCAGATTCCCATGCCAACGAAGACTCCCTGTGGAAGCTACCCAGCAAAAACTTGGAGAGTCAGATGAGTCTGAGATAGAAAGAAAGACCCTTTGTTGATCCATCTACAACACAATTTTTGTGTCGAAGGATGAGAGAGTCTTAAAAAGAGGATGTCGAAAGAACCAAAGAAACAGCTTGTCTGCTGTGAGATTGTTCTCCTAGAAACATCACAGGAGCTACACTCATAAAGACTCACCAACAAAGCTACTTATTGAAGGAGAGAACACTGACAAAATCAGTAGACATAACATGACAGGGGAAACCTCATGAGGTCGCTGTCCTAAACAAAGAACTACAGGGTACTAAGGACTACTGAGAGATGGAGAAAATCTTCCCCAGTTTCCTAATCTGCTATTATGAGGTACTCAGTCCTGTATGTATACATACATAATGTTATTCAGGTCAAGCAAATTTTATTTATAGATTTAGAATATATATTACATATAGAATATGTCAAATAATATATCTGTTACCTTTTTGTGTAATACCAACTAAAAACCAAGGCCAGCGGCCATAAATTTGAGATTAAAACAAAAGGAGGAAACGAAAGTGATTGGAGGGAGGAAAGGGGAAGGAGGAGTGATATAGTTATATTTTAATTTCTAAATATAAAAATAACTCCTAAAATAGATATTACATTTTCTTTCCTCCTTCCACTTTGCTGATTCCTATTTTCTCCAAAATTATTTTTATTTTTACCTCTTGGATTAAATATATATATATGTATATGTATATATGTATATGTATATGTATGTATATGTGTGTGTGTGTGTGTGTATATATATATATTATGGGGCTTATGGGGCTAGTTCAGGGATTATTCAGTTTGACTCATTGCCTGCATATCTTGAAACAAGAAAAGGAAACACTATTTAAATATTAGGAAGGAATCAAATAAGCTTAAATATTAATTTTGTACTTATTGAACACATTTGCCATACGGATTTGTCTAACGTTCATTTGGGGAAAGATATATTCTTGAGTCAGGCTCTTGATGTCTTCACACCCAGATTGGCTTTAATCTCTAGGTGCCTTCTGAGGGCTGTTATTCTCATCATGAATCAACCTTCCCTGCTCACTTGCAATCTACCACTTAGGAGGACATTAGCTATGAACAAAGCATAGGAGCTGTGGTTCTGTTAACACAGAGAAATTTGTAAAGGAAAAAAAAGTCCTTCATTAGGAAGTTTGCTTTGATGTTGCATAATATAGTAGCTATTTGGAACCTGAGGGCATGCTCAAATACTACTAAGCACAGTAATAACAACTGAGATACATTATGATTAAGAGGAAATATTAGCTAACGACATCATGTTCAAATTATCCCGAAGCTATGCTATCCAACATAATATATAAATGATTATAAATGAATCAGAAGCAATACAATAAATAGAATTTTAACAGGATCATTTAAGATGTAAATTAGAATCTTCTCTTTATGATTGCTTACTGCTGGCTTTCTCTTTCTTTACCTTTCAGTCTCTGCACTTTGCTAAACTTGTGCCCTTCCACACTTTTTATCAGAATAACCTAACTACAGCCACGTGATTGATGTTATGAGAAGAGATGCAAGACAAAACATAATCTCTCCAGGAAATTCCTGAACTCTAACCTTTAAGGGTCATAGAGAGCAGCAGTTTGTTGCTTTGGAAAGCGACCTCGGCCTTTTTCTTTTCTAAACAAACATTCAGATGTTATCTGTATATTGGCTCTAAAGACCTCACTGCTAACCCATAGAGATCAATGGTATCCTGTTATATTACACTTTGTCTTTTTGTGAATGAAATTCACAGGAAAGGGAGTGTATGCATCATGTGAAAAATGGCACCAAAATTCTATAAGAGTTTTGCTTAAAATCTAACAGTAAGTGAATTGAAGTATAATGTCCATTATTTTCTTCAGTTAGCTATTCTGGAAACAAAAGTTTCAGAAAATCTCTCCAGTACTTGTAGTTGAGTGAATGTTTTAGGTTTACTTAAAACTTGCAAAACAATTTTTGTGTAATCAATAGTTCATATAGAGGCAATAGTAAAAGATATATTATAAAGTCAACTTATTTAAATTGTGTAATATGAGAGAGGTAATTCAAGAACTTTGTATTTGTTCTTATGAAGTTCAGTGACTTAATCAAAATCAGAATGATTTCTTGCTCCTAATGAAAAATCTAGAGAGAATTCTACAAGCAGGTTAAGAAAACATTTTTACTTCCATCTGTAGTGCAAAACAAATTCCCACCAATATGCTTTCTGGTATCTGCATTAGCTTTCTCCCAAAGGTCCAGATTTAAGGATCTCAGTACAGCCCCAACTGTAAAATCGACTCTACCTGTATAAATTAGACTGACTGCTTCCTACAGACGAAGAATAAGTTTCCAATCTTACGATAGAATCAAGTCACATTCCAAGTTAATATTACCTTAGAAAACTGAAGATGGAATCAATACCTAAATGTTAAAGACATGTTATTAAACTTATTGTAGAATTTTAATATATCCTGTTTCTAATAGATTGTTTCCCCTTTGTCCGCTGAAAATCTGTTTCCAATTTAACCACAAAGAATTGCAGTGACCTTCAATTAGACCATTGAGTTATATTATCATTTGGTATACAGGGTCTAACTATTGGCACTTACCTTAATGATGTGTGTGCAAATAAAATGAATATAAATTACATACTCAGTTTGGCATGATATTGTAACCAATACTTAACTGTGACAAAGATGGGCTAATATAATTTGTATTTATTTTGTACAACGTGTGCCTCTGTGTGTGAGCATACATGGATACGTTCACATATGATACTGAACTGAATTAAAGTTGAAAACCAGGAAGCAGAAGCATAAGGCTTTCCCCAGAAGCAGCCAACAAATGTTGCTGCCCCCTCTCCCTGCTACTCCTTTCCCATCAATGATAACCAAGGAAATAAAACTACTCAACTGTCACATTAGTTAACAGTTCACTGTGACCAAAGTTTGCTTTGCTGGCACCAGTGATTCCTGTCTCTGCAAACCTGTATCGGTGAGAAAAATCTTAAGGCATTCCAGTTTGAAAATTGAATGGTGTTTAGACTTAGCAATTGAAGTAAACACAATCTAACTACAAATTAGAACTACTTTAAGCAGTACATTCTGTTAAATACTCTCATTTTTTTGTTAAAATTCAACAAACATTATACTACTGTGCAAATAAGAATTGAAGCACACCTTAAACTTGAGTGTTTAGAAGCAGTTACCTGATTTCATCACTGTGTTCCGGTCTAGCTTAGTAGTCTGCCTTGAAATGAATAAATGTGATGACTCTCATTTCTGTTTCTGGTCTCCTTCAGCAGCATTCTTTAGATATTGTAATTTCATTTTTTCTCAAAGAATTCACATACAGTTGTTGAGAAGGGTTTCTAAAATGATTCCTTGTCAGAATACTATTTCTCATCCTCTTCAGACTCTTTTACAAATCATAGTTCGATGAGGCAAACAAAGCTTTTAAGTGTTTGGTGTGAGAAACTTACATATGTTTTTGGTTGTTTCTTTTGTTGTTTGTTTGTTTGTTTGTTTGTTTTTCCAAACTAAAATGACCTTTTGAGATAGATGTTTTCAATAATATGAATGACACAATAGTGCATCATTTCCCTTTATGAGAGACCATGCTAATGATTTATAACTAATAATAATATAGGGCTTAGTTGATTTCAGGCCTTTACGATAGTGACGGCAGGTTTTACAAAGGCATTCTAGGGTTTCTCAGTTGGTAAAATGATGGGTATCATTGGGACAAGTGTGCTGGGAATTGAACAATACCCTGACTCTAGCCAAATAACAACATTGACTTGATTGAGGACCAGCCACAGTACACTATCAGTGGTTGGGGAAATGATAGATCATTTTCAGATATCATTTTGAATCTTCCTCTTCTTTTGAAGAACTGGCTTACATATAAAATTTTCAAATGCAGGAAGGAAAAAAGAGATGTAGCACATCAGTACAAATTGTCCCCAACACTGTCCCTAAAATCTGTGTGCTTATAACTACACTGAGTACATGGAAGGCTACACATGGTCAGCAGTGAATAAGAGACTTGCAATTGGTATCCTGAAGAATGATTTACAAATGAATACATGTTTTACAGAACTTTAATAAGAGCATCATAGTTATTTCATTCAATAATTTCTTGTGTAAATCAAGTGAACCTTATATATACTATCAGATCATCTGCAAAAAGTGATATTTTGACTTCTTCCTTTCCAATTTGTATCCCCTTGATCTCCTTTTGTTGTCGAATTGCTCTGGCTAGGACTTCAAGTACTATGTTGAAGAGGTAGGGAGAAAGTGGACAGCCTTGTCTAGTCTCTGATTTTTAGTGGAATTGTTTCCAGCTTCTCACCATTTACTTTGATGCTGGCTACTGGTTTGCTGTAGATTGCTTTTATCATGTTTAGGTGTGGGCCTTGAATTCCTGATCTTTCCAAGACTTTTATCATGAATGGGTGTTGGATTTTGTCAAATGCTTTCTCAGCATCTAACGAGATGATCATGTGGCTTCTGTCTTTGAGTTTGTTTAAATAATGGATTACGTTGATGGATTTCTGTATAGTAAACCATGCCTGCATCTCTGGAATAAAACCTACTTTGTCAGGATAGATGATTGTTTTAATGTGTTCTTGGATTCCGTTATCAAGAATTTTATTGAATATTTTTGCATCGATATTCATAAGAGAAATTGGTCTGAAGTTCTCTATCTTTGTTGGATCTATCTCTGGTTTAGGTATCAGAGTAATTGTGTTGTCATAGAATGAGTTGGGTAGAGTACCTTCTACTTCTATTTTGTGGAATCGTTTGTGCAGAACTGGAAGTAGATCTTTGAAGGTCTGATAGAACTCTGCACTAAACCCAACTGGTCCTGGGCTTTTTTTGGTTGGGAGACTATTAATCACTGCTTCTATTTCTTTAGGTGATATGGGACTGTTTATATCGTTAACTTGATCCTGATTTAACTTTGGTACCTGGTATCTGTCTAGAAATTTGTCCATTTCATCCAGGTTTTTCAGTTTTGTTGAGTATAGCCTTTTGTAGAAGGATCTGGTGGTGTTTTGGATTTCTTCAGGATCTGTTGTTATATCTCCCTTTTCATTTCTGATTTTGTTAATTAGGATGCTGTCCCTGTGCCCTCTAGTGAGTCTGGCTAAGGGTTTATCTATCTTGTTGATTTTCTCAAAGAACCAGCTCCTCTTTTGTTTGATTCGTTGAATAATTCTCCTTGTTTCCATTTGGTTGATTTTGCCCCGAGTTTGATTATTTCCTGCCGTCTCCTCCTCTTGGGTGAATTTTCTTCCATTTTTCTAGAGCTCTTAGGTGTGTTGTCAAGCTGCTAGTGTGTGCTCTCTCTAGTTTCTTTTTGGAGGCACTCAGAGCTATGAGTTTCCCTCTTAGAAATGCTTTCATAGTGTCCCATAAGTTTGGGTATGTTGTGGCTTCACTTTCATTAAACTCTAAAAAGTCTTTAACTTCTTTCTTTATTCCTTCCTTGACCAAGGTAACATTGAGAAGAGTGTTGCTCAGTTTCCACGTGGATGTTGGCTTTCCATTATTTATGTTGTTATTGAAGATCAGCCTTAGTCCATGGTGGTCTGATAGGATGCATGGGACAATTTCAATATTTTGTATCTGTTGAGGCCTGCTTTGTGACCAATTATATGGTCAATTTTGGAGAAGGTATCATGAGGTGCTGAGAAGGTACATCCTTTTGTTTTAAGATAAAAAGTTCTATAGATATCTGTTAAGTCCATTAGTTTCATAACTTCTGTTAGTTTCACTGTGTCCCTGTTTAGTTTCTGTTTCCACGATCTGTACATTGATGAAAGTGGTGTGTTGAAGTCTCCCACTATTATTGTGTGAGGTGAAATGTGTGCTTTGAGCTTTACTAAAGTTTCTTTAATGAATGTGGCTGCCCTTGCATTTGGAATATAGATATTCGGAATTGAGAGTTCCTCTTGGAGGATTTTACCTTTGATGAGTATGAAGTGTCCCTACTTGTCTTTTTTGATAACTTTGGGTTGGAAGTCGATGTTATTCGATATTAGAATGGCTACTCCAGCTTGTTTCTTCATACCATTTGCTTGGAAAATTGTTTTCCAGCCTTTCACTCTGAGGTACTGTCTGTCTTTTTCCCTGACATAGGTTTCCTGTAAACAGCAAAATGTTGGGTCCTGTTTGTGTAGCCAGTCTGTTAGTCTATGTCTTTTTATTGGGGAGTTTAGTCCATTGATATTAAGAGATGTTAAGGAAAAGTAATTGTTGCTTCCTATTATTTTTGTGTTTAGAGTTGGCATCCTGTTCTTGTGGCTGTCTTCTTTTTGGTTTGTTGAAGGATTACTTTCTTGCTTTTTCTAGGGCATGGTTTCTGTCCTTGTATTGTTTTTTTTTATATATATGTTAATATCCTTTGAAGGCCTGGAATCATGAAAAGATAATGTATGAATTTGGTTTTGTTGTGAAATACTTTGTTTTATCCATCTATGGTAATTGAGAGTTTGGCTGGGTATAGTAGCCTGGGCTGGCATTTGTGATCTCTTTTTTTTTTTTTTTTTTCTTTTCCATTTTTTATTAGGTATTTAACTCATTTACATTTCCAATGCTATACCAAAAGTCCTCCATACCCACCCACCCCCCCTTCCCCTACCCACCCACTCCCCCTTTTTGGCCCTGGCGTTCCCCTGTACTGGGGCATATCAAATTTGCGTGTCCAATGGGCCTCTCTTTCCAGTGATGGCCGACTAGGCCATCTTTTGATAAATATGCAGCTAGAGTCAAGAGCTCCGGGGTACTGGGTAGTTCATAATGTTGATCCACCTATAGGGTTGCAGATCCCTTTAGCTCCTTGGGTACTTTCTCTAGCTCCTCCATTGGGAGCCCTGTGATCCATCTATTAGCTGACTGTGAGCATCCACTTCTGTGTTTTCTAGGCCCCGGCATAGTCTCACAAGAGACAGCTACATCTGGGTCCTTTCGATAAAATCTTGCTAGTGTATGCAATGGTGTCAGCGTTTGGATGCTGATTATGGGGTGGATCCCTGGATATGGCAGTCTCTACATGGACCATCCTTTCATCTCAGCTCCAAAATTTGTCTCTGTAACTCCTTTCAAGGGTGTTTTGTTCCCACTTCTAAGGAGGGGCATAGTGTCCACACTTCAGTCTTCATTTTTCTTGAGTTTCATGTGTTTAGGAAATTGTATCTTATATCTTGGGTATCCTAGGTTTTGAGCTAATATCCACTTATCAGTGAGTACATATTGTGTGAGTTCCTTTGTGAAGGTGTTACCTCACTGAGGATGATGGCCTCCAGGTCCATCCATTTGGCTAGGAATTTCATAAGTTCATTCTTTTTAATAGCTGAGTAGTACTCCATTGTGTAGATGTACCACATTTTCTGTATCCATTCCTCTGTTGAGGGGCATCTGGGTTCTTTCCAGCTTCTGGCTATTATAAATAAGGCTGCTATGAACATAGTGGAGCATGTGTCCTTCTTACCAGTTGGGGCATCTTCTGGATATATGCCCAGGAGAGGTATTTCAGGATCCTCCGGTAGAACTATGTCCAATTTTCTGAGGAACCGCCAGACTGATTTCCAGAGTGGTTGTACAAGCCTGCAATCCCACCAACAATGGAGGAGTGTTCCTCTTTCTCCACATCCACTCCAGCATCTGCTGTCACCTGAATTTTTGATCTTAGCCATTCTGACTGGTGTGAGGTGGAATCTCAGGGTTGTTTTGATTTGCATTTCCCTGATGATTAAAGATGTTGAACATTTTTTCAGGTGCTTCTCTGCCATTCAGTATTCCTCAGGTGAGAATTCTGAGCCCCATTTTTTAATGGGGTTATTTGATTTTCTAAAGTCCACCTTCTTGAGTTCTTTATATATGTTGGATGTTAGTCCCCTATCTGATTTAGGATAGGTAAAGATCATTTTCCAATCAGTTGGTGGTCTTTTTGTCTTATTGACAGTGTCTTTTGCCTTGCAGAAACTTTGTAGTTTCATTAGGTCCCATTTGTCAATTCTCGATCTTACAGTACAAGCCATTGCTGTTCTTTTCAGGAATTTTTCCCCTGTGCCCATATCTTCAAGGCTTTTTCCCACTTTCTCCTCTATAAGGTTCAGTGTCTTTTTTTTTATGTGAAGTTCCTTGATCCACTTAGATTTGACCTTAGTACAAGGAGATAAGTGTGGATTGATTCGCATTCTTCTACACGATAACAACCAGTTGTGCCAGCACCAATTGTTGAAAATGCTGTCTTTCTTCCACTGGATGGTTTTAGCTCCCTTGTCGAAGATCAAGTGACCATAGGTGTGTGGGTTCATTTCTGGGTCTTCAATTCTGTTCCATTGGTCTACTTGTCTGTCTCTATACCAGTACCATGCAGTTTTTATCACAATTGCTCTGTAGTAAAGCTTTAGGTTAGGCATGGTGATTCCACCAGAGGTTCTTTTATCCTTGAGAAGAGTTTTTGCTATCCTAGGTTTTTTGTTATTCCAGATGAATTTGCAAATTGCTCCTTCTAATTCTTTGAAGAATTGAGTTGGAATTTTCATGGGGATTGCATTGAATCTGTAGATTGCTTTTGGCAAGATAGCCATTTTTACAATGTTGATCCTGCCAGTCCATGAGCATGGAAGATCTTTCCATCTTCTGAGATCTTCTTTAATTTCTTTCTTCAGAGACGTGAAGTTTTTATCATACAGATCTTTCACTTCCTTAGTTAGAGTCACGCCGAGATATTTTATATTATTTGTGACTATTGAGAAGGGTGTTGTTTCCCCAATTTCTTTCTCAGCCTGTTTATTCTTTGTGTAGAGAAAGGCCATTGACTTGTTTGAGTTAATTTTATATCCAGCTACTTCACCGAAGCTGTTTATCAGGTTTAGGAGTTCTCTGGTGGAATTTTTAGGGTCACTTATGTATACTATCATATCATCTGCAAAAAGTGATATTTTGACTTCCTCTTTTCCAATTTGTATCCCCTTGATCTCCTTTTGTTGTCAAATTGCTCTGGCTAATACTTCAAGTACTATGTTGAAAAGGTAGGGAGAAAGTGGGCAGCCTTGTCTAGTCCCTGATTTTAGTGGGATTGCTTCCAGCTTCTCTCCATTTACTTTGATGTTGGCTACTGGTTTGCTGTAGATTGCTTTTATCATGTTTAGTTATGGGCCTTGAATTCCTGATCTTTCCAGAACTTTTATCATGAATGGGTGTTGGATCTTGTCAAATGCTTTTTCTGCATCTAACGAGATGATCATATGGTTTTTGTCTTTGAGTTTGTTTATATAATAGATTACATTGATGTATTTTCATATATTAAACCATCCCTGCATCCCTGGAATAAAACCTACTTGGTCAGGATGGATGATTGCTTTAATGTGTTCTTAGATTCGGTTAGCGAGAATTTTATTAAGGATTTTTGCATCGATATTCATAAGAGAAATTGGTCTGAAGTTCTCTATCTTGTTGGATCTTTCTGTGGTTTAGGTATCAGAGTAATAGTGGCTTCATAAAATGAGTTGGGTAGAGTACCTTCTACTTCTATCTTGTGAAAAAGTTTGTGCAGAACTGGGATTAGATCTTCTTTGAAGGTCTGATAGAACTCTGCACTAAACCCGTCTGGTCCTGGGCTTTTTTTGGCTGGTAGACTATTAATAACTGTTTCTATTTCTTTAGGGGATATGGGACTGTTTAGAAGGTCAACTCGATCCTGATTCAACTTTGGTACCTGGTATCTGTCCAGAAATTTGTCCATTTCGTCCAGGTTTTCCAGTTTTGTTGAGTATAGCCTTTTGTAGAAGGATCTGATGGTGTTTTGGATTTCTTCAGGATCTGTTGTTATGTCTCCCTTTTCAGTTATGATTTTGTTAATTAGGATTTTGTCCCTGTGCCCTCTAGTGAGTCTAGCTAAGGGTTTATCTATCTTGTTGATTTTCTCAAAGAACCAACTCCTCGTTTGGTTAATTCTTTGAATAGTTCTTCTTGTTTCCACTTGGTTGATTTCACCCCTGAGTTTGATTATTTCCTGCTGTCTACTCCTCTTGGGTGAATTTTCTTCCTTTTTTTTTCTAGAGCTTTTAGATGTGTTGTCAAGCTGCTAGTGTGTGCTCTCTCCCGTTTCTTCTTGGAGGCACTCAGAGCTCTGAGTTTCCCTCTTAGAAATGCTTTCATTGTGTCCCATAGGTTTGGGTATGTTGTGGCTTCATTTTCATTAAACTCTAAAAAGTCTTTAAATTCTTTCTTTATTCCATCTTTTACCAAGGTATCATTGAGAAGAGTGTTATTCAGTTTCCACGTGAAAGTTGGCTTTCCATTATTTATGTTGTTATTGAAGATCAGCCTTAGTCCATGGTGGTCTGATAGGATGCATGGGACAATTTCAATATTTTTGTATCTGTTGAGTCCTGTTTTGTGACCAATTATATGGTCAATTTTGGAGAAGGTCTCTTGAGGTGCTGATAAGAAGGTATATACTTTTGTTTTAGGATAAAATGTTCTGTAGATATCTGTTAAGTTCATTTGTTCCATCACTTCTGTTAGTTTCAGTGTGTCCCTGTTTAGTGTCTGTTTCCATGATCTGTCCATTGGTGAAAGTGGAGTGTTGAAGTCTCCCACTATTATTGTGTGAGGTGAAATGTGTGCTTTGAGCGTTACTAAAGTTTCTTTAATGAATGTGGCTGCCCTTGTATTTGGAGCATAGATATTCAGAATTGAGAGTTCCTCTTGGAGGATTTTACCTTTGATGAGAATGAAGTGCCCCTCCTGGTCTTTTTTGATGACTTTGGGTTGGAAGTCAATCCTGTCAGATATTAGGATGGCTACTCCAGCTTGTTTCTTCATACCATTTGCTTGGAAAATTGTTTTCCAGCCTTTCATTCTGAGGTAGTGCCTATCTTTTTCTCTGAGATGAGTTTCCTGTAAGTATCAAAATGTTGGGTCTTGTTTGTGTAGCCAGTTTGTTAGTCTCTGTCTTTTTATTGGGGAGTTGAGACCATTGATGTTAAGAGATATTAAGGAAAAGTAATTGTTGCTTCCTGTTATTTTTGTTGTTAAAGTTGGCATTCTGTTCTTGAGGCTGTCTTCTTTTTGGTTTGTTGAGGGATTACTTTCTTGTTTTTTCTAGGGCGTTGTTCCCATTCTTGTATTGGATTTTTTTCTGTTATTATCCTTTGAAGGGCTGGATTCGTGGAAAGATAATGTGTGAATTTGGTTTTGTCGTGGAATACTTTGGTTTCTCCAACTATGGTAATTGAGAGTTTGGATGGGTATAGTAGCCTGGGCTGGAATTTGTGTTCTCTTAGTGTCTGTATAACATCTTTCCAGGGTCTTCTGGCTTTCATAGTCTCTGGTGAAAAATCTGGTGTAATTCTGATAGGCTTGCCTTTATATGTTACTTGACCTTTTTCCCTTACTGCTTTTAGTATTCTATCTTTATTTAGTGCATTTGTTGTTCTGATTATTATGTGTTGGGAGGAATTTCTTTTCTGGTCCAGTCTATTTGGAGTTCTGTAGGCTTCTTGTATGTTCATAGGCATCTCTTTCTTTAAATTTGGGAAGTTTTCTTCAATAATTTTGTTGAAGATGTTTGCTGGTCCTTTGAGTTGAAAATCTTCATTCTTATCCACTCCTATTATCCGTAGGTTTGGTCTTCTTATTGTGTCCTGGATTTCCTGGATATTTTGAGTTAGGATCTTTTTGCATTTTGTATTTTCTTTGATTGTTGTGCCGATGTTCTCTATGGAATCTTCTGCACCTGAGATTCTCTCTTCCATCTCTTGTATTCTGTTGCTGATGCTCGCGTCTATGGTTTCAGATTTCTTTCCTAGGGTTTCTATCTCCAGTGTTGCCTCACTTTGAGTTTTCTTTATTGTGTATACTTCCCTTTTTATGTCTAGTATGGTTTTGTTCATTTCCATCACCTGTTTGTATGATTTTTCCTCTTTTTCTGTAAGGACTTCTACCTGTTTGATTGTGTTTTCTTGTTTTTCTTTAAGGACTTGTAACTCTTTAACAGTTTTCTCCTGTATTTCTTTAAGTGATTTATTAAAGTCCTTCTTGATGTCCTCTACCATCATCATGAGATATGCTTTTAAATCTAGGTCTAAGTTTTCGGGTGTGTTGGGGTGCCCTGGACTGGGCGAAGTGGGAGTGCTGGGTTCTGATGATGGTGAGTGGTCTTGGTTCCTGTTAGTAAGATTCCTATGTTTACCTTTCGCCATCTGGTAATCTCTGGAGTTAGTAATTATAGTTGACTCTGTTTAGAGATTGTTCTTCTGGTGATTCTGTTACTGTCTATCAGCAGACCTGGGAGACAGATTCTCTCTTCTGAGTTTCAGTGCTCAGAGAACTCTCTGCTGGCAAGCTCTCTTACAGGGAAGGTGCACAGATATCTTGTGTTTGGACCTCCTCCTGGCCGAAGAAGAAGGCCCAAAACACGACCTTTCTCAGAAGCTGTGTTGCTTTGGCAGTTCCCAGAAGCTGTCAGCTTCTGTGGTGCAGACTCTCACCTGTGCAGACTAAATTCCTAAGTTTCGCGGAGTCCCGGAACCAAGATGGCGACCGCTGCTGCTGAGGCTGAGGCTGCCTCCCGAGCCAGGCGGACACCTGTCCTCTGGTCCGGATGGTGGCCGGCTGTCTGCTGCCCGCAACAGGTGCTGCCTCAGTGGCTCTGTGCTTCTGCCTGTCCCAGAAGCTGTCCGGTTCTCTGGCGCACCCTCTCACCTGTTCAGACTAATTTCCTAAGTTCCGCGGAGACCCGAAACCAAGATCCATTCGTGATCTCTTAATGTCTGTATAACATCTGTCCAGGATCTTCTGGCTTTCATAGTCTCTGGTGAAAAGTCTGGTGTAATTTTGATAGGCCTGCCTTTATATGTTACTTGACCATTTTTCCCTTACTGCTTTTAATATTCTATATTCATTTAGTGCATTTGTTGTTCTTATTATTATGTGTTGGGAGGAATTTCTTTTCTGGTCCAGTCTATTTGGAGTTCTGTAGGCTTCTTGTATGTTCATGGGCATCTCTTTCTTTAGGTTTGGGAAGTTTTCTTCTACAATTTTGTTGAAGATATTTGCCAGTCCTTTGAGTTGAAAAATCTTCATTCTCATCAACTCCTATTATCCGTAGGTTTGGTCTTCTCATTGTGTCCTGGATTTCCTGGATGTTTTAAGTTAGGATCTTTTTGCATTTTGTATTTTCTTTGATTGTTGTGCCATTGTTCTCTATGGAATCTTCTGCACCTGAGATTCTCTCTTCCATCTCTTGTATTCTGTTGCTGATGCTCGCGTCTATGGTTCCAGATTTCTTTCCTAGGGTTTCTATCTCTAGTGTTGTCTCACTTTGGGTTTTCTTTATTGTGTATGTTTCCCTTTTTAGGTCCTGGATGGTTTTATTCAATTCTATCACCTGTTTCGTCGTGTTTTCCTGCAATTCTTTAAGGGATTTTTTGTGCTTCCTCTTTAAGGTCTTCTATCTGTTTAGCAGTGTTCTCCTGTATTTCTTTAAGTGAGTTATTAAAGTCCTTCTTGATGTCCTCTACCATCATCATGAGATATGCTTTTAAATCCAGGTCTATCTTTTTGGGTGTGTTGGGGTGCCCAGGCCTCGGTGGGGAGGGAGTGCTGCGTTCTGATGATGATGAGTGGCCTTGATTTCTGTTAGTAAGATTCTTACGTTTGCCTTTTGCCATCTGGTAATCTCTGGAGTTAGTTGTTATTGTCTGTTTATAGCTTGTTCCTCAGGTGATTATGTTAGCCTCTATCAGCAGACCTGGGAGACTAGCTCTTGCCTGAGTTTCAGTGTTTAGAGTATTCTCTGCAGGCAAGCTCTCCTCTTGCAGGGAAGGTGCCCAGATATCTGGCATTCGAACCTGCCTCCTGGCAGAAGTTGTGTTCCACTCACTAGAGGTCCTAGGATCCCGTGAAGAGTCCTCTGGGGACCTTGGGGGTGTCTGTAGACTCTGTGCCCAAGGTGCCTTGGTGCTGGTGCCGACCAGAAGGGACTTGTGACCCTGGTCAGGCTGGGTTTTTTGCTTCCATAATTAATGCTGTCTCAGGTCCTAAGCTATTGGATTGGAGCACAAGTTGTGTTCCACTCACCAGAGGTCCTAAGATCCCGTGGAGAGTCCTGTGGGGACCTTGGGGGTGTCCGCAGACTCCACACTCAAGGTGCCCCAGTGCTGGTGTCGACCAGAAGGGACTTGTCCTATTTAAATTTTTAAGGAGCTGAGAATTTAGGATTTAAGATACATCTTGCTTCATACTTTTCTATAATAATAGCCTATGTGTTGTCTCATTTTGAAACATTGGCGGACAATTTGGTTGCTCAATGCACTCTTCAGAGACAAATGGCCTGAGAGAACATCCAAAGTCAACCTTCAGTGGTGTTTCTGGTCTTTCACAAGAAAGTAAAAGTTTACACCCACACATTTCCAATTTTTGTTCTTTACCATTACATGCTACACAACTCTACTGATCATAGAATTGATTAGAAAGAAACTAGCAAACACAGTTAACTGTACAGTACAAATTTCTTTGAATTGTGAGCCTTACTTATCCTAAGCATGAGTAAAGTGGCAAGCTAAAAGATGTGGTCCTGAAGGAAGGAGTCTCAGACTGTAACACCTCATCTGCAGGTAATGCAGATCAATGAAACACAATTTCACACATGTAAGACGTGATGGGTGTTCTTACTGGTCTGTCTTGTATGCAATCACTTGTTTCCTTGTGATATGGTAAATCCATTTTGACAGATTAAATTTTATCTTCAAGCAAAATTAGATGTGCTTCATAAAATTGTTCAGTTTCTAAAATGTGATAGTTAAAGGAAATATAACTGTGGTTTATCTACTTGCCCATTAGTAGTCTCTGGTTCCAGAATTTTCTCCAGCTACGAATAGTGGTTGTTGTTTACTGACCCTTGGGTTGGATTTGTGGTTTCTCAAGATTCTATTATGAATATGAGATAAAACAGAATTCTTATTTCTCATGCATATGCAGTGACTGAAAGGAAAGTGGAGGAGAAGATTGTGGACTTAAGTATCTTGAAATTAATCAATAACTTAAAAGGAGTGACCTGCTTGACAGATTTTCAGCACTGAATTCAGGGTCTCACACACTGTATGTTACTAATGGATGCAGTTATTCAGATGTTTACGTGTAATATTAGGTCTCAAGTACTACAAAGTGACATTTTATTCTGCATTGATCACAATTATTTTGACATGTAAGCAGTATATTTTATTTTATAAGATGTTGAGAAGATATGGGGGACTTTTGGGATAGCATTGGAAATGTAATTGTGGAAAATACATAATAAAAAATATTAAAAAGAAAACGAAAAAGATGTTGAGAAGATATGAAATATTTTACATAAATCAATATTTGAATAAATAAACACAAGATAGTGACAGAAGACAATATATGTAGCTATCTATAATCACTTACATATGTGTTAGAAAATACTATATATGTAATTTGCCAGTTTGCAACATTAATCATTTCTTGAGGGGGTTCAAATGTATTAATTGATATTTTGAAGCATTGTAAGAATATTCTGAGAAATTCTGAAAATCTTTTAAATTTATCTCAGTTGATTTATTTCTAGCTTTGAGTCAGAGGGAGAAAGTAAGACTGTATATTTTTATGAAATAAAGCCCTTCAGAGAACAGATCTATACAAAGGCTTTATCTGTATGACACCAATCTAGAGGTCGGAGTCCCCAAAGTGTACTCATATGACAACATATCAAATAATTGAGTTTCTGGTCAAAATATAATGATGGCTTTTCCTTCTGAAAAGACTTTTGCTGAAGGCTTATCAATATGTCAAGTTCATGAGAGTAGACTGAAAATACAAATAAACTGATTCAATGCTGAATTCAGTTTTTAGGTATAACAACTGTGAGTTGTATCAAACGATCAAAGTGATTTATATCCAACGTAAGAGGAGGAAATTCATTGTGATATGTCATTTGTCATTTATCTCTTTTCTTGCTTATGTTTTAAGTTTTTAAGCTTTTAAAGTGATAACTCTAAGTATTTATACCAATACATATTATCTGGACCTACTTTGACACTTGTAATAAAGTAATCTTTTGTTATATTTCCCAAAGGAAAAGAAAATATGTTTATTTCTTCAGGGACAAATGAAAAAAATAGAGTGATGTATTACAACTGATATCACAGCAAATGAAATACTTTTAGAAATAAATCCCTTCAAATAACAACACAGTGTCAGGAACTAAGTGAATCACCTCCAAGCTCTATCTCTTGCCTCCTCCTTCCCTCCATCTCCTTGGGACTGCACATAAGTCTCTTGTACTTCCTGTATTTGTCAGTTGTATGGCCAACTTTTACATGCAATAAAACTTTCCAGGCCCTTTATTTGATAGGGGATGAATTAAACCTCAGAGAGCCAGTTATATATTTTATCCCATAATTGTAGTTTTTGCCACACAAATAAAATTGAAATTGCATGTTCTTATCTTAAATATTTGTATTCCTAAGGATGGAATATGATACAAGGAAAGGATATTTGCCTGGTATGTATGAGTCATGGAGTCCATTTAAAGACTACAAATTAGTGATACTTTTAAAAGATAAGGTTTCTCTATGCCCATTTATAGCATTTGTCCTAATGATGCACCCGGACAACATGAGAAGTATAGTTCAGATTCCAGCCAATATGTCTGAAGTATCCTAAAATTTTATGAGTGATACTGATGTAGAGAAGACTGGGCAGCAGCAATTCATTAAGTACCGTTCTTTCTTCAGATGTTTTTATAATAATGACTGAATTGTTAAGAGCTTTAAAGCCATGATTTACTGCAACTGGAAAGAAATGGCTAAAAATGATGATAGCAATAACACTTTTGTGCATATTAAATGTAAATATTTTGTGATCCAGTTACCCAACAGTTGTGAGCCATCTATTAACACATGCTATGAGTCATATGTTTCCACAGAAATTCGGGTAATTTCCAGTTTGAAGATGCAAAAGCCTGTACTCAAGAAGTTAAGGAAGGGCATGAGAAATTTTAAGGACAATCAAAAAATATTGTATGTCAGCCAAAAGAGAGTGTACTAAAAATGCACACAAAATGATAGTACATTTAAAAAATTATAATGGAAAGAATATAATTTTATATCTATCAAAGATTTCCAAACAATTATTAATTAGAATCTTTCATTTTATATAAAGTTGAATATCACTTAAGAAAAAGTATTATTGGCAGATGATAATAGGAAGATAGGATTGAATATTGATATTAAATGCATAGTACAGTTATAGTTAATAATGCTATATTTTTAAATTTTGGGCATGGACAAATATTACAGTAAGTTATGTCATCACACCTATTTTCATAAATGTAGAGAGTCATAGAAAAAAGGAAGTTATTTTCATAGTTTTTATATGGAAATGCTATGATATACTTTAAATATTTTAAATCAAAATAAAACTAAGTGAACAAATGTACTAAAGTCCAAGTTAAAAAACTATCAGTGTTTTTGCTATAAATATATAGACCTCAGCAGTTTTCTTTTAAAATGGAGCAACTAAAAAAATACCATAAAATTTTATAACCAGCATATTACATGTAATTGTAATCTTGTATTTTTTTCTGCTGATGTCTTTAAGCAATTAGGTTTATGTTAAATTATGTCTACTTTAAAATTAGAGCTTATAATATTGTTATCTTAGCTCATCTCCATAACTTCAGGTTTTGTTATGAAAAAAATTACACATGATTGTTTTTAAAACCTAAGACATATTTTTGAAGCAGACATTGAAGCAAAGGCCACCTAGTGACTGGCCCAACTTGGGATCCACCTCATGGATGGGCACCCAACCCCAACACTATCACTGATGCCATGTTGTGCTTGCACTCAGGAACATAGCGTGGTTATCATCTGAGAGGCTCTATCAGCAGCTGCATGAGACAGATGCAGACACTTAAAGCCAATCATTGGATGGAGGTCAGGGAAGAGTTAGAGGAAGGATTGAAGGAAATGAAGGGGATGGCAACCTCATAGGAAGACCAACAGTATCAACTCAATGGACCCCTGGGAGCTCCTAGAGACTAAACTACCCACCAAATAGCATCCATGGGCTGGTCCATGGTCCCTGGTACATGTATAGCAGAGGACTGCCTTCTTTGGCCTCAGTGGGATAGGATATGCTTCATCCTGTAGAGACTTGATGCCCCAGGGAAGGTTGATGCAGGGGAGGTGAGGTG
The DNA here is from genome assembly GCF_000001635.26 of Mus musculus. Classification (NCBI taxonomy): domain Eukaryota; kingdom Metazoa; phylum Chordata; class Mammalia; order Rodentia; family Muridae; genus Mus; species Mus musculus. Next base: position 53,966,772 of record NC_000074.6, on the reverse strand, counting down.
GAGGTGTGGGTAAGGTGGGTGGGTGAGCACCCTCTCAGAGGCAAAGTGGAGGGGCAATGGGGTGAAGAACTCTGGTGGGGGGACAGGGAAGCGGGTCAACATTTGGAGTGTAAATAAAACAAACAAAAATAGTTATATTTTTATTTCATGCTTTTGTCTCTTCATCAAAAAAGGGGAGGAAGGTATATTTTACTATAGATGAAACTTTACTTAAGGCAATGAGAATAAAGACTTCTATGACATGGAAGATATAAAGTAGGACTTGTGATAGTCTATACCTCCTTTAAGAAAATTTAAATAAGCTTTGTAAAATACAAATAAAATACTAATCAAGATTCAGTATAAATAAAAGGTATTTCCAACACAATTCTCTTTTCTTTTTCTTTTTCTTTTTCTTTTTCTTTTTCTTTTTCTCTTTCTCTTTCTCCTTCTCCTTCTCCTTCTCCTTCTTCTTCTTCTTTTCTTCTTCTTCCTTGTCCTCTTCTACTTAATCTTCACTAAGTATAGCTTTCCATTTGGTTAATACTATGTGAGGTTAAACTTCATAAAATTAACTAAGATGAACATAGGTTAAAACATCCAGGTGTGATGACACATACATTTTTTTTCAATTAAAATTATCTCATATATATTCATGGCCCTTTATTCTAAATAAGAAAATAATCATATTCTTCTAAACTTTGGAATGCTATTGTTATTTTTGTGTTTGGGATTGTTAATAATACAATGACAATTTCAGGCCAACAACGTTTTAGCATGCAGTGTAACATACAGATTAATTGTAATACACACACACACACACACACACACACACATACACACACACACGATAATAGACTCTTTCAAATAATCCATTGTCCTTATTGTGAATAGTACAGTGACTATTAATATACTTAGTGACTTTATGGAAGAAATTTTAAACAAGAAAATAGTTTCAAAAACTCAAGAACACAGTAAAATGTAACAAATTCACATGAAACAGAGAAATAAAATCTTCAAAAGTAGTAATAGTATAATACAAATATTTTCTAAGGTTCAAAACTGTGGAAGATTTATATACAGTCCACTATAAGTACATTGCTCACACACAGGTATCTTAGCAATACAAACTGGCTGTCAAGATTTGACCTGTATGAAACCATTATGTTTTTCCCAACCAGAAACCATCACATGAGGAAACCCCAGTCAATCTCAAAACAAGTTCTTCGGATGTTGTAAATTTAAATGGCTCCATCGGTTTTAATATTTTTCACTTTATATCCCAAGGAGATTATAAATCTTGCAGCATCAAGGTAATAAAACCAAGTCAGATTAACTAGAGCCAGAGCCATCAGACTTTGGTGCTGGGACAAAACTCAGGTCCTTAGAAAGACACCTCAAAGACATGTCTTAATCCCAATCCCTGAATTAATCCTTTGAAATGACATTTAATTCATAATATATACAATGCCCATAGCATTTAGTAAAGATGCTGTGCTAACAGGTTATAATGCACTTAATATGCTACTTATTAAATGCTCAGTAAGTTTGATGTCTGCTCTTCATTTATGTGGAGAATAGAGTCAGCTTCCTTAATAACCCTGCCTGGCTTCCAATAGTTTGCTGTCCCATTTTCCCTTTCTTCTCTGTCTTTGTCTACAAGCTGGTAAGTAAGAAACTTCTGTTGCTCCCTCTTTGTGTTCAGACTTCTCAGTTTGGGTGGTTTCTGGCCACATGACTATTTGGGGTTATCGGCAAACAAACAGTAGTCAGGACCCGAAAGAGGAGAAACCAGCAAGGGGGACTGTGAAGAATTCGAAGCAATGCTAGACTGATGCAGTGCTTCTGCTCAGGTGTAGTGCAATGCCATCTAATTCTTTTTCTTTCTACAGTGTCTGCTTTATGCATCCCTTCCATTGGTTTACTTAAATCCTTGATGAACATGCCTTAGAATTTATGTATTTAATTAGTTAGTTAGTTAGTTTTGGTTTTTTGAGGCAGGATTTCTCTATGTAGCCCTGGCTGTTCTGGAACTCACTTTGTAGACCAGGCTGGCCTCGAACTCAGAAATCTTCCTGCCTCTGCCTCCTAAGTGCTGGAATTAAAGGCATGTGCCACCACTGCCCCATGCCCGAGAGTTATAAAAAATGAAAACCACATATAGATTATGTTTTACTTTTCTTGGTCAAGTTCTTGGTCAATTTGTATGTCCACAGCACAACTCAGGATGGTAAATGAAGACTTTCAGGGCTGGGTTCATGGGGTAAATAATTTCTGAGTTTTCCTGTATGATTCCAGTCGAGGTTGGGAAGCTGGTTGTGGATTAATTGAATAAATCAACAGTTAGTTTCAGAATTTTGCATATTATGTTAGATCGGGTATTATGTTTAACACATGGTAACTGGATTCAAATTTTTTATCAAATGCAAAATAATCTTTAAGTTGTTTGTAAGATATGTGTGTAATTTTCTCAAAATTCTACAACTAGTGAGAAAGTAGTGAATGTTTTCCTGTTTATTCTTATAACTCATTTTGTGGGCAAGGATGAATGATCTATAGTTTAGAAATTCGGGATTTTTCATATCTGGTTTTAAAAGTACTCTAAACTTTCCTCATACCAATTTTGGTCTCTCATAAAAAGGTATATCTAGTTATAATACACCTCAGCACATCTAAATAGGATATGACGGAAAAAGAATTATCAATGGTGTAAGAGTCTTATTATGAAAGTAATTATCTTTATCTTCAAGTGTAAGTTCAGGGGCTTCTGTCAAACATCCATGAGCACCTTAAAATCTATTAAAATATCTCCCGCCATCCATAGTTTCTATTTCTGAGAGGAAGAAAACATCACAGTTTCAGACAATTGCAGACACAATTTATTTCTGACCTTTTACAATAGGTTTGACATTTATTGATTCTTCAGTTACTAGCAGGAAATCCCCAGTGTTTCATTTTATGAAACAGTTACAAAATACTTAGTTCAGCTGCCATCAAAACAGCATTTGTTCAGGTTTGTGACTCATCCTTCAGGCCCTGAAATTCTCTAGATCTAGAGATTCCTTCTTAGCAGAGAAAGTGGAGTTCTCAGTAGGAGATCTGCAATAATGGTTTTCAGAAAAACTAATATGATGATTCATGTGATAAATTGGATTTAAAATTTATATCATTCAAAAGTGTTTGTTACTAAACCTTTCACAAAACAAAACTGTAATTTTAGAAAAAAATAGTAATGATTTTTGCTAAATACTTGAGATTTGGCATAAAAAGGAGTCAGTTGACTATTTCTGATTTTACACTTTCTGAAATTTGCTGTAATACATTCTATCGTTCTCTCAGTTAGACTTTTATTGCTGTGAACAGACACCATGACCAAGGAAAGTCTTACAAAGGACATTTAATTGAGGCTGGCTTACAGGTTCAGAGGTTCAGTCCACTATCATCAAGGTGGGAACATGGCAGCATCCAGGTAGACATGGTTCAGGAGGAGCTAAGATTTCTATATCTTCTTCTGAAGGCTGCTAGCAGAATACTGGCTTCCAGGCAGCAAGGATAACAGTTTAAAGTCCACTCGCACAGTGACACACCTACTCCACCAGGGCCACACCTAATAGTGCCACTTCCTGGGCAGAGCATATAACAAACCATCACAATTGCTCACTGAGAAGGGATGTTAACATAGAAATCAGAGGTGGAGAGAGGGAGAGAGCTGGCTGGTAGAGGGGAATAGGGGTTGGGATCAGGTGTGAGGAGAGAGGAGTATGGGGGTTAGGTGATGGCTGGGTGAGAGACCAGAATTTAGGGGGTGGAGCATCTCTGGGATGAGTCAGAGACTTGTGATAGGAGAGGTTCCTGGGAGTCTATAGGGGTGAGCCTAGTTGAGACTCCTAGTAGCTAGGGATAGGGAGACTGGAGTGGCCACCTCCTATAGCCAGATAGGACTTCCAGTAGAGGGAGGGGGACACCAAAACATGCACAAAACCTTCAATCCAAAACTTGTCCTGTCTACAAGATATGTAGGGATAAAGACAGAGCAGAGATTGGGAGCAGATTTGCTGTCTTCCCTACCTCTAATATGCCAAGGTCTTCAGAGCAACTGAAGCTTCATCATCGCAGCTTCATATAATGGTCCTTTGTGGCCTAATAGCAGGAATTCCACTTCTATCACATGGGTGATTCTTTCGGATTATTTCCATCCTCCCCACAAACATCCATCTTTGATGCCCTTGCAACCAATAGCATGCAGACAATGCTTACATTGTTAAGTTCTGGCACTGCTTTGAGATGGAGCCCAGCTCTCCCGGGCAATAGCCCTATCATATTTTGTGTTTTGTCCTTGAGGGAATACATTCCCAAGCAGTTGCTTTTGAGGATCATAGAACTTCTTTAGCTTAGGATGCCCCCAGTGAAGGGACTAGTAGTGGGCAGTGTGCTGTATTCAGGACACTCTCATGTTGCTTCCCTGCAGCACAGGAGGCTGCATTTTTTTCAAATCTTTTTCAAATCCATCTACTTCGTCAACATGAAACTGAACAGTCTTCCATCCTGAAATCTCAGTCAGTCAAATCAGTTCATCATTTCTCAACTGAACTCCACTCTACTTCTCATGACACAGATGGAATAAAGCCAAATTCTTCTCCAAATGTCACATGAAGGATGTCTATCCTACTTCCTAATAATGTCCCCATTCCCCCTTTGAAATCTGGATAGCAGATCTCCACAGATCACATTTCTCTCAATGTTTTTCCAAGCTTTTACAAAACAGTAAATGTCTACAGCATTCCATGGCATTTCCAACTCAGAGGTCCACAAACAAGTCATAAAAGCCACATTGTCAGGTTTATCATAACAATAGCCTCATATCTCAATGCAAACCACTGTCCCAATGCCATCCCTATCAGATGCTGGAGTAAAACAGAAGAAAAGCAACAAAAGGGAGAAAGAGTACTTTGGTTTATAATTTCAGGCTAAGGTCCATCATTGCAGTGAAATCAAGGCAGGAACTCCAAGCACCTATTCGCAATAATCTATGACCAGAGAGACAATGCTTGCCTACAGGATAAATCCCTTCTTTGTATACAGCTACTTTCTCCATTTATTCACAGTTCAGCACCCCTTACCTAGATAATGCTACCATCCATAGAAGGTTGGGTTTTCTCACATCAGTTAATTTAGACAATTCCCCATACTCACAAACCACCTTAACAGAGATAACCCTTTATCGAGAATAGCTTCTTCAATTACTCTAGATTTTGTCAAGTTGATAAATAAAACTAACCACTACGAGGGTCATCCTGATTTGTGTCACAATAATTCCATCTTTTTGTGGGTGATTGCTTATGAAACCTACACCTGAACCAGGTGGTGCATTGTGGAACCCAGACATGAAACTGGTAACGTTTTTAAAGTATTGTCTGGAAGAAATAAATAGCTAAGAATTGAATGAATAAATAAAATAGGTAATTTCACAAAATGTGAATGTAGATTTCTATAAATAATATTTATCACTTTTAATAATTATCTTCATTTTAAAGAACAGTTTTAAGTCAATTTCCTGTGGGGGGAAAATGTACATAACAAGGAAGCTTTGAAGTGTTGTAGCTCTAGTTTACTGGTCTATGGCTGTTGCTAACATACAGAGAAGAAAGCCCAGGAAAATCTTTGTAAATGGAGTTGGAGATTGAACTAGGTCAAGATTGATTTCTTCTGAGCTGGGTGTGGCGACGCATGCCTTTAATCCCAGCACTTGGGAGGCAGAGGCAAGTGGATTTCTGAGTTCAAGGCCAGCCTGGTCTACAGAGTGAGTTCCAGGACAGCCAGGGCTATACAGAGAAACCCTGTCTTGAAAAAACAAACAAACAAACAAACAAACAAAAAGATTGATTGCTTCTAATCAGAGACCACTTCCGCTCAATCTCCAGCTTTTGAAGATTTTAAGCTGTATTTTTCTGATTACTTGTATTTGAAAGAATAATTTTAAATATGCTATTATGTTCATACAGCATGGCAAAGATGAGTCAATGTTTCTTTCCTGAGAAACTCATTAATTATGTATGTCTTTGCATTATTGTAGAGAATACACACCGAGGTCACCCAATATAGCTTTCCATTTTATTTAAAATGCAGTGATTCCACTAATATATTTTTATTGACCCACATCAGCTGTCTTTCTTCAAAACTATATGTCCTTTCATATATAAGTTAAGTTCACTTAAACTTTAGCAATTTTTCTTCTATCATACAAATACCATCAATTTCCTTTGTTACCAAATATTTTACATAATAGATCTCCTTTTCCTGAAGTAGCTATAATTTACCAATACCTTTAAACTTGCAATGAAATTAGAAATCAATAACTAATTCAGAAAACAGTTACTAGGTATTTTTAAATTTTTCCTTGAATGTATTCTTGGACTAAAATCAAGATCGCAATAGCGAGAATGAATGAGAACACAAAGATGGACTGGAAGAGAAAGAAGCAGAGTAGATGATCCTGGAGAACTTGTGAAAAGAGGATGCTTGTCAAAATACATTGGGGGAAATTCTCAATGAATTCAGGAAAGTATTAAAAACGTTAAAAATAAAAATAAGTAAATAAATAAATGTTAAAAATCAAATAAACCTTTTTTATACTAGTATCAGTAGCATTAAATAGAAAGCTCTCTGAACTAACTTTTATGAAGTTTTGTTAATATTCCAAGTATTTCAAGTTTTGAAGTACAGAAATTTTAAATGGGTATGTATAATCCTGACATAAGACTACCAGCTACTGTTATGTATTACTAACAGCAGCATATTTACATGGTGTGTGTATGTTTAAGATTAACAGTTTTATTTCTGTATGTATATGATTAGTTTTTTGTGTTTCTAATAATCTACACTTTGATAAGTAACACTAAAATGTTGACTCAAAGTTGTCTTACCAGAATTGGATTTTGTTGGTAGTAAGGTTAAAGTTTTAAGCCAGAAACTTGCTTTCCTTGATATTTTGAATATATATATATATTTTTTATATTTTCAAAGTAGTTACAGTTACTTACTAAAGTCTCATAAATGTAAGGACAATCTAGGTATTTTTTCATTTATTTCAGCTTAGTGGGAGATGGTATTTTAAAATGTATTTTAAGTTTTCCTGTATATTCTTGTAATTTCTTTAGAGTCTTAGAATTTAGAAAGTTATTTCTATTCTTCAAATGGTATTGTTTTCTTTTTTATAATATCACTTTTGACTTTAATACCATAATCTGCTTGAGTATGTAATACTGACCAGAAATTGTGATCAAATAATTTAGGTAAAAATGGAACATTTTCATTTATTTAAAAGCATTATATTTGTGAATTCTACAGCAATTTTCATTAACAAAGTTTTCTATGTTTTCCTCTTTTCTATTTTTTCTCCTCTAGCTCTGATATTTTAGGAAACAACCTTATTCAAAAAGTGAGGCTTTTAATACTACATTGTATAAAGATTGCTCTGATTTTATAGCTTAAATATAAATTGTTGTTTTTAAATCTTTGGCAGACATTTTAATGATTACTTTTCTTAATAAATAAAGAATACAATTTTTTGTGGGGAGTCTTATATGATGCTCAAGTTTCCTAATTGAATTGTTAACTAGGAAATCGGGTATGGCTGTATATTGAGATTCCAAGAATCAGCAACCTAGAATAACCTGAATACAAAATTAGTATCTAACTTTCACTGATAAAACAGTTAAAAATATAACATGTCTTGGAAATGTTAAGTGTCTTAGTTCATGTTGCTACTATAAAGTTCTATAGTCCATCTTATGAACAACTGAAATCTGTTTCCCATGGTTTAGTCAACCTGAGACCCCGGTGAGAGAGAGCAAGGCTGAGTTCTGATGAGAACTCCTCTGAACTGCTGACTCTGAACTCCTCTGACTGCTGACCTCCCATTAAGTTCTTTAAATACAGCTAAGCTGATAGAGAACTTGCATAGCTTTCACGAAAGCCTGGATTCCATTTCCAACATTACATAAAACAGGCACCCTGGAGCATGTCTGTCATTGCAGCATGTAAGAAGGGGAGGAAGGAGGGTCAGTTGTCCCTCAGAGGTTCAAGGTCACCCTCAATTGCACAGTGAAGTGGAGCACAGCCTATGAGAAGACAACTTATTGAGTTCTCAGACTTCTTTCCACTCATTCTATAAATGGATGCTGTAGTCAACAATAGGTATGTCTTTGCACATAATTTATGGATTTTAAAAAATGGTACAAGATTCCATTGAGATTATTCCTTTGAGATCCTGTAGACTGAGATACTTCTCCATCAGGTCACATTATTTTATGCACTCTTATTTTGGTGACCTTTACGTACGCATACCTTTCTAAACCTCATCTTTGTTTATATATAAGTTTTCTTCTAGATTGCCTCCCAGTGCTATCTATGTGAAGTAGTAAATTATAATTAGATAATTTCATAGCTGATTATTAAAATGAGGTATAAATTAAACTTCGAATCATCTTTACAACAATGTTAGTGATAGTTATGCCACTTAATTTCTAATTTACAACCTTCATTCTTTTTTTTTAACCTAGTACTTGTCGTTTTAGACAATTTATCTTTATGGAACGGTATCAATTCTCTTATCTTTCATAACACTTATTTCTCTAGTTCCGTGATCTCTCCCAGACTGTGCAATTGATTCTGAAGCTCATTACAATGAAACTAATTGTAAACCAAGTCCTAGACTTTGATTCTTCAATCTGATTTTGTGTAGCTTTTCACAAAAATGGATTTCAAGGTACATACTTCTGTACAGCTTTCCCTACAGTCTTACATAACTGAATAGAAGTGCAGATTTAACTTAGTTAAGATTTGAAGTATCAGCCACTTCAGCTCCTTGTTGTTTGAGGTTTATTAGCTTAGAAAAGAAAGTCTGAAAATATCCCCATTTTTATTCCCCCACTTAACACCTTTGTTCATATATTTTTTTAACTAAATAATTGCCCATGATAATATTACAATTGAGCCATACTGAGAGAATGGATATCTATATATAATGAACCCATGGAGATCTTGCTTGCCAGTTGGTTCCCATGAAGATCTGTACCGTACACCTTCTTTTCAGTCAGTTGAGTGCATCTAATGTGTTTTATAAATTAATCCTTCACCTCATCGTTTTGACTTTCTGTTAGCATTCTCCTTTCCTGCCCTCTGACTTAAGACATTTTCTAGAAGTTGCTGGGTAGGTTCACAGTGGCCTCTTTCTCTGGTTCTCCAAGTCTTGTCTTCCATCTTTGGCTCCTCAAAGGGTGGTACCAGATGCATACTCTTCATTTTCTGCAGATTGCTTCATAGGCCAAGCTTCTAAGTCTCAGTAAGTTTCCATTTATCATTTCTTCCCTCTTTATTATCTTGAAAGATATTTGATTCCTAGTTTCATTCTAGGCAACCAAAATGTTGCTATTAATATTCTGTTCCTTATTTAGCATATCTTGTTTTACTATTTGCAGTTTGACAACTTGTTTTTATCTTTTCTTTCCTAGTTAGATTTAACAAAGGACCTACAAATTTACCCTCTGGTGTCTGCCCAGCACTTGACTTTGTGTGTAGGCACCTGTATTTTTTGTTGTTGTTGCTTTGTTTTCTTGCGTTTTGGTTTGGAGGTTTGTGTGTTTTTTGTTTTTCTTTTCTCAGATCTTTAACTTTAATCCAGAGTTGATCTGAAATGGACCCCCTATTTCCCTCATGTCAGCTCTGGTTTCCAGATAAGGGTCAGGGCCTTTGAACTGACAAACAGTTTGCTAATAAGTGTGTCTTGTCTTTCCAGGCTTTCCTTTTGTGTTGAGGAACAAACAGTGGCATGTTCAAATCTTTCCAAGAACTTAACGCAAGCCAGATCGGCAGGCACAGTGAGACTCCAAAGAGAGGCTGTTAACTTAACCCAGGGCAGGTCTGTGGCACTGTTAGACTCCAGAGCCTGTATCCGCAGACAGTCAAATTCCTCGGGATCAGTTATGAGGCGCTGGAAACTAAACAATACGAAACAAAAAATAGAAGGGTTCAGAAGAGCATTACAGGCACCAAAGTCAAGCCATCAAACACTGTCGGCGTACATTGCCCTGCTTCAGGCAAGAAGGCGGCATTCAGGCTCACACTTCACTTTATGTGTGTTGTGAAGTTAGCTTTCAGCATTTATGCAACACTGATTACCAGTTCTTATTCATTTTAACTACAGAATAACGTTCCTTCATCCGGGTACATCTTCCTGTCCCTTTTGTCAGCTGACCACACTCAGCTCCTGCTGAACTCTTTCTGGCCCACGTGCATATTTTTCCCATCCCAGAGCCAGACACAAAGCATCAATTACCTCAACACCATTTCTCTGAAACATTTGCCTGTCTTCCTCTCACACTTGTAATAGCTTAAATGATTATATTAGACCAGCTTGACTAAGCCAGGATAATACCTCCACTATGAGTGCTATACAATTAGTCAAATAACAGAGTTCCTTTTGTGGTGCATACTGACAGTCCTTGGGATGGGCTAATATCAGTCTGCTTTGGTTTTTCAAGACAGTGTTTCTCTGTGTCTCCCGCTCTATAGACCAGGTTGCTGGTCTTCACCTCAGAGCTCCTTGTGCCTCAGCCTCTGGAGTGCTGGGATTGAAGGCACTTGCCACCACCACTCTGTTTCTTCTATTTACTAATGTAAATAGAAGTTCTTGCAGTTTAGAACCCAGTTATTCAGTACAGACTCCCAGGAAGTACTTAAATCCAAGTTTAAACTCTTGATTCTTTGATTTTTTTTTCCTGTCTCCACTTCTGCTTTTGTCTGTATTATAAATGTTTTTTGTTTAAAAATTTTTTTTTGCTTTTTTTTGTTGTTTTTAATGGAAAAGGACTTTTTCACAGAATATACTTCGATCATGATTACCCTTTACCCCAACTCTTCCCAGATTCTCCCCACCTTCCATCTCTATGCCTTCTTTCTCTCTTTAGAAAAATAAAGAGGCAAATAAAAATACCAAATAAAAATAGAATTTTAAACAAAAGAGAAAAGCACGAGAAATATACAGATCACAGAGATACACACAAAATCCTAACTAAAGAAACACATAAATAAATAAATAAATAAATAAATAAATAAATAAATAAATAAAACCAGAAGTAAGATTAAGAGAAAAAAAAAAAAACCTCTCTTTCTACCTGGAACTCGAAGTGGCCATAGTGGCTCTAGACGCTGGTGGGTGACTGTCACTCTCTCATGTCCTCCATCACAATCTGTCCAAATCCCACCCCAACTTGCTGGTGCTCCTCCCTCCCCCCCCCCCCCCACTTACTTTGGACTCAGCTTGCTGCCTTCTGGTGGATCCTCCCAGACCTCCTTTCTAATCTGTCCCCTTTCCTCTTCCCTTCCCTTCCCTTCCCTTCCCTTCCCTTCCCTTCCCTTCCCTTCCCTTCCCTTCCCTTCCCTTCCCTTCCCTCCCCTCCTCTCCCCCCTCCCCTTTCTGCTTTCTTCCCCTCCCCCTCCTTTCCTTTCCTCCCCTCCCTGTTGTCCTCCCTTTCCTTGACTCCTTTTTTCTCCTTCTTTTCTTTCCTTTCTCTGTGATTTTGGAGAACGAGTCAGGATTGCAGCTTGTAAACAGTAGGCGGTATTCTACTTCTGAGAGATACCCCCCAACCCGAAATTTATTAAAAGAAAAAAATGTTTGTGTTTCACTGAAACTTGTGTAATAGGTTTAACTGTGACATTAAAGCCAGAAAAATCACTTCACTGTTTAAGTAAAGTTGAGTGAATGTATGACCCACAGTATTTGTGTGTCACGCATGTACTGATGCTGGGGATAATTAGTCATGGTCAATGTGAGTAGATTATTGTCTGCTTTTGTAATGTTTTCAGGCAATCTTCACCACTGATGTCTTTGCACAATCTTTGGCTTGGGCCCTGTTCCACACAGTTGTTTCTCTGCTTTTTTCTTTCCTAGCTTCACTGCGTTTTATGGTGAAGTAGTGTAGACAAGAGCTAATACACTCACTGCTAATCTGTACTTTTTCATTTTAAACTTCCACGTTCCCCTCAGTATTACCAAGGTTTCTTTTTCCTGTTCCTGGCTCCAGTTCAGCAGCCATGTCTCCTTCTTGCTGTTCTAAGAAAGGCTGTGTTTCTTGTACAAATGTAAAACACTTAAAATACCAATCTTCACATTCTTGCAGCTTTTCCAAAAATATGCCCCAGAAAATTACAAATATTCTAAGTGATTTTGAAGAATATATGGAGAATGATAAACACACATCCTTATAAACATCTTTTTTTTTTTTTTTTTGGTTTGGCTTTGTTTATAAGTGATCAGTGATTACCCATGCCTGACAAAACGGCTTGGATAAAGTAGCATTTTATTATTTGCAAATCCAATTTAGAGTGGGTCATCTAAATATTTAGAAAGCCACTGTTGGTATTCACTTGTAAATTTTACTAGATATTAAAATTTTAAATGTAAACAAGTGAAGAAAAGTTGCTATGGAGTTAAAACATGATAAATCTAGTAGAAATTTCAAAGACCGACAAAAGAATGTGAAGTAATCCAGAAGAATATTTTGTATGCATTTTGAATTTAAATTTGAAATAAATGTTTACTCATCTATATTTAGTGTGTGTGTGTGTCTGTGTGTGTGTGTGTGTGTGTGTGTGTGTGTGTGTGTGTGTATACAACATATAGAGGTTAGAGGACAAATCAGTTTCCTCCTATTACAGTATAAAATGGAATCTAACTCTAGGTGGGTACATGTTGCTGTCTGTTCCTTAAGATACTGGAGCAGAAATGCAGAGGGTCAGAAAATTGAACTGAGGTGTATAGCAGTGGGGAAGAGGGAACTAGGGGTAGCCACCAGAAAGTCCCAGATGCCAGGGATTCCCATGACACAGTCATCCACCCACTTCCAAAGTATTAATCCAGAATTCCTCCTGTCAAAAGGAAATGCAGGGACAAAGAGTGGAGCAGAGACTGAAGAAAAGGCCATCCAGGGACTGCCCCACCTAGGGATCCATCCTATCTGCAGACACCAAATCTGTACACTATTGCTGATGCCAAAAAGTGCTTGCTGACAGGAGCCTGGTAAAACTGTCCCCTGAGAGGCTTTGCCAGAGCCTGACCAATACAGATGTAGATGCACACAACCAAACATCAGACTGAGCACACAATGGAGAAGTTAGGGCAAGGACAACAATATCAACCAACCAGACTCCGAAAGCTCCCAGGGAATAAATCACCATGGCTCCAGCTAGATATGTAGCAGAGGATGGCCTTATTGTGCATCACTAAGAGGGGAGCCCCTTGGTCCTATGGAGGCTCCCAGGATAGGGGAATGCTAGGGTGGTGAAGCAGAAGTGGATGGTTGGGTGGGGGAGCACCCTCATAGAGGCAGTGGAGGGGGGAAGGGATAGGGGATTTGTGGAGGGGAAACTGGGAAAGGGGGATAATATTTGAAATGTAAGATTAATATTAAATTAAATATTAAAAAATAATCAATCAAGCTGGATAAGGGGCCATTTCTCAGGAAGAAGAATCTTCCTTTTTTTTATTATTGTATATTTTCTTCATTTACATTTCAAATGTTATCGCCTTTCCTAGTTTCCCCTCCAAAAATTTCCTATCCCCTCTCCCCTCCCCCTGTTCCCCAAGCCATTCACTCCTGCTTCCTAGCCCGGGCATTCCCCTATACTGGGGCATAGAACCTTCACAGGACCAAGGGCCTCTCCTCCCATTGATGACCCACTAGGCCATCCTCTGCTACATATGCAGCTAGAGCCATGACTCCCTCCATGTGTTTTCTTTGATTGGTGGTTTAGTCCCAGGGAGCTCTGGGGGTACTGGTTAATTCATGTTGTTCCTCCTATGGGGCTGCAAACCCCTTCAGCTCCTTGGGTACTTTCTCTAGCTCCTTCATTGGGGACCTTGTGCTCAAAGTTATGTAAGTGAAACAGGAGGACTAAGTATTCCCTTGATGAAATAATGTACTTTTCCTTTCCAGAATTTCTGCCTTTTATGTTGTTACTACAAGATGTCATGATTTTTTTTTTTTTTTTTTTGGATTTGCCCATCTTTCAGAGTGACCTTTTTCTTTCTTTTTTTGCATTTTTTTTTTTTTGAGTGGTGGCTAAACCGTATCTTTTCCAGTGTTCTGGCTCCCTAACTTTGTGTCTGAAGTTCTTAGCCTCTTTTAGCCTCATAACTGCATGTTCATTATGGCTGATCTCCATGCCTAACTCAGATGTTGTGACCACCTTTCTTCCTCTTAAGCTTCCACCTATGAATCTATAGTAGATAACTATAGGAAGAATTTAGCCCCGCAGGCCCAGCCACAATGCTGGCGCATGTGCTGCTGACACTTTGTCCCTGAGCCAACCTAGAATCTGCATAGCTAGAGACTGCTGACCCTGGATCAGGCAATAGAGTGAGCCAATGAGAAAGAGGCAGTACCACATCTGGCTACTTGAGAGCCACTAAGACACTGGGGAGGGGCTTTATAAGGATTTGCTCTGTTCCTTCAATAAAGGAATCTACTTTCACCACTTGCCTGACTCCCAGAGTCAGAGTTGTTGACTCTGCCTTCTTACTCCCAGCCCCAAGGGTCTTGGTTGCGGTCTCAAGCAACAGATCATCTCTAAAACTCACTCTCTCTGTCATCTGTTAATTTCAAAGATCCAAAAAGTCACTGGCTTCCGGTGGATTTAGTGTGGCCAATAAATTTCCCAGGACCCTGGCTCCCCAGGCAGAGTGAGACTCTTATCACTCTCAAAGATACTCCAATATTCCCATATTATTTCTGTCATGTGTGCCCTTGGGATCAATCTCAGGTGTTTTGCATTGTGGTAAGTGCCTTTAGCTGCTAAACAATCGTGCAGGCACAACTTACTTATTTCTCTGATAAAGAACAAAATGGATTTGGAGTCAGCTTCAAATTTAACTTGAACTATTCTATCGATAGTGCTCTTTCATTAATACAATGGCAAAGAGGTGGGGAGTGGTAGCCACAGTATACCAAACTGGGCACTCAGAAAGTTGACGAAGGAAGAATGGCTTCTCTCAACAATATTTGGTAAAAAGAGACTGTGGTTTTGAGTGTTTATTTATTTATTTTGCAGACAACAATGCACTAAATCAGTGTTTGACATCTAAACTGCTTCATCTGAAATCCTGTTTTCTCTTCACTTATGTTTCCGTTCTGAGACCACAATACATAAACAAAAAATATGTACTTGAACATTCTTTTGAGACAGTCTAATCTATAAGCTTTGGCTATAGAATTAGTGTAATTACTTGCTTTTAACATTGCCTGAAGTATATCTTTAAAGTCTTATCACAATGAAAAGCAAATACATTTTATTTTAAAAGTAGAAGTGTCAGAAGGTGGACTTACTGGTTAAGGAAGTTCTCTGGCAAGTGCGGAGACTCCAGTTTGAACCCCTAGTATACAATGGAGGAAAAGAGGCATACCTAAGAATGTTCCTATGTTATTTGGGGACTGTGGGGAGAGGAGGTCTTGAGAGCTCAAAGTATATCAACCTTAACAGTGAGAAACATCATATCAAAGCAATAGATGAAGTGAATTAGATGAAGATACCAGATGCCTCCTGACCTTAACATGAGCTTATACAGGAATGTATATATACATCAAATATGTATATACTACATACACATAAAAATAAATCAATAAGCCAATCCATAATTAATTAAATAAACTATATGTTTGCTAACATATATGGCTGCAGCTATGCTGTGTGCTCTAAACTTGATAAACACTACATCTTCTTAAGAGTTCATATTTCATTTATCTGACCTTCTTATATACTAAAAATTGATTTAGGAAAACAGGGAAGAAAAAGAGGTTCCATAAGCATCAAGATAAATACAATAAGGAAGCCAAGAGCATAGGCAAATTGGAGTTTTTATCCACTCATCATTGACCTGGGGCTATATGTGAGAAGTCCATCTTCACAAGCCACAAAAGGGTATGTAAAACCTCATAACCTTTGAGTCTTGGGCCTTTCCCAGCACTCAGACCCACTTTCTTCATCAGTTTCGGCTTCTACCAGTCCCCATGTGTGTCTACTCAAATTATTTGTTCTTGAACTAGGAGACCTTAGTGGGTTCCTTCTGGACTCTGATCCATGCCTACAACTACAGCACTGTATGTTTTCAGAATGTCTCTGTGTTGTCAGAAATAACACATTAGACATACTCATCTAGTCATTTTGATCAGAAAGTTATAACTGATAAGATATACCTTCTAATATTTTGGATTTTGGGATGTATTTAAAAGGTAGAAATAATTTATAAAATCATAAACTATTAAAATATAAACTATTAAAAATTCTAAATAAATGTTTATTGCTAGCACTTAAGACAAAGAAACCATTATTATATGTGTATTGTATGCATACTATGTTTATCATTCTAATATCTAAAATATTAGGTGTACTGGATTTTTTTGTGTGTCAACTTGACACAAGCTGGAGTTATCACAGAGAAAGGAGCCTCCCTTGAGGAAATGCCTCCATGAGATCCAGCTGTATGGCATTCCCTTAATTAATGATCAAGAGTGGGAGGGCCAATTGTGGGTGGTGTCATCTCTCAGCTGGTAGTCTTAGGTTCTATAAGAAAGCAAGCTGAAAAAGGCAGAGGAAGTAAGCCAGTAAGAAACATCCCTCCATGGCCTCTGCATCAGCTCCTGCTTCCTGACCTGCTTGAGTTTCAGTCCTGACTTCCTTTGGTGATGAACAGCAATGTGGAAGTGTAAACTGAATAAACCCTTACCTCCCCAACATGCTGCGTAGTCACGATGTTCGCGCAGGAATAGAAACCATGACTAAGACATAAGGTAAGACTTTAGCATTAACATAATAGTCTCTGAAAGTTCTTAGGGACTTAGAAATCTTGCCTTTCTCTTGTAAGTTGTAGGTCTCAGACGTAACTGAACATTGATTAGTCTAGAAAGTCATAGCATCAGTCGTCTCCCTTGTTCCTCACTAACGTCACTTCTACCTCCTGCATTTAAGACAGACTCTTCTCTCCTCCTTGATGTCAAAACAGTTCTTTTGTTTACTTCACTATCAAAAATGTTACTTTACTTAAGTTTGAACTATAACTTTAATTTAATAATATAATTTTGTATCGCCAGTTTTTATAAACTTGGACAAGACATAATTCTAGAGAATATAACTCAACTCTAAGAAAATATTCTGAACAAAATTTAACACCAAATGGTTTAATAATATTATGCTGTTTGGATTTTTGCTTAGATGTTTGCCAATTTAACATAGTTAATGTATGGGCAAGTGGTAGCACCAATCCTGTTTTTAATAACAAAACAACAAAGTTGAAACAGATTTGAATCATGATTTTTCTGCCACTAGTTCACCATATGGTACTAGAATTTGGATTTCCTCTAAATAATTTAAAGAACAGTAAAGGTAATTGATAATTTTATGGATGACACATCTCTTTATTCCAAACATCTATCTAAAATAATCTAGAAGAACCTATCAAAAAATTTTCTTCCCAAGGGCAAAAAGAATAGCTCTAATCTGTTTTAAAGAAGAGTTATTGTTAATCTGCATCCTTTAGACATCTATTGACTAAAAAAAAAACTATACATGCTCATTTAAATGCCTTCCTCAAATATTTGACTCAGAACCAAACATACACATACATATGGATTTTAGCTACCATTTTAAAATGAGTACTGATGGACAGCCTCAAGTCGGCAATAAGAATCATATTCGTGAAATATTCCTATGATCATGGTTATTTTTATGTCTTTGATGCTTTCAGATTGATTACTATGATAGGCTGAATAATACCTCATCTCAAAGATGTCTACATCTCAATTTCAAAATCTCTTGAGCCTATAAAAATCTTACCCCATATGGTCCAGTACATGATGGTCAAAGACTAGACATCCATTTACTTCATTATGGATGAAAATCAAAGAGAAAGTCAGGGAAAGGCCAAAGTCTTAGCAACACCTTTCAAAGCCTGACCCCATGGCATAGCTCTTTACCTAGCTCTGCCATTCCCTAATAGTTCTACTTCTTCCTAATGCCACCATGAATCATGAAGACTGGAAATTGACTACCAAGAATATAATCAGGTAGCAACTCCAATTGAGGCTGATTAACAAGTATGGTTGCCTTCTGGAAACAGTTAACATAGCCCCCTATACTTGGTATATTCCGCTTTAATCTGGTGTAGAAATATGAATGAGAAAGGTTTCCCAATAGTCTCCAGCATTTGAACACTCCATAGCCATTGTGGCGCTGTTTGGAGAGGTGTGTGATGGACACTGTTACTTCTAGAAATAAGCTAAAATAAATTCCTTTTGTAATGGGTTTAGACAATAACATGGTGCATAAATATTCAGCTTTCTGATAATTACAAACTCAGTGTTCAACCCTAAAGAAGCCCAGGAAACTTCCTTGAAAGGGAAATGGTAAAAAGAAACTGAGAATCTATAAACACTGGAGTATGGAGAGGAATGCTGTAAAATGCTGTGTTCTGCACGTGGCATGGCTACAACAATCCTGATGTCATGGTACCTACATTTATACACATAAGATGAAGTTATCCCAAATCCTAGTATAGATGGGGTAGACCATCTCTATATGATACCACACACTGGAATGTGTTGGGGGAAACACGAATGAATTTGGAGGACAAAATGGGTGAAGATACAGTCATACTTCATTGTATACATATACAAAATTCTTAAAAATAAAGACAAATTTTAAAGTGCTTCTTAGAGTATATGTGTATACATCTATCTCCTGTGTGTGTGTGTGTGTGTGTGTGTGTGTGTGTGTGTGTCTGTAAGAATGTGCATGCCTCTGTCTGTTAGATGACTCAGTACTTGGGAAAAGTCTAGTGGAGGAAGATTGATGGTTTGTATGTAGTGTAAATAATAAAAATTGTATAATGTAGTGACAGAAGTAGTAAGTCCAGAGGCAGAGTACATTCTAATTTTATTTTTCTGACTTCATTTTGTATAGAGAAAGTCTGAAAAGTCTTTAAGAGAACTCTATTTCCTAGCTACAGAGATAAAAATATAAGTCTGGAAATGATAGGAGCTTTCAGTGATGGAGCCAGAACTCAATTGAAGCAGAAGAAATGAACAATCACACATTTCTAAGGCCTCCATTGTTTGCATCTCTGTCTCCCATTAAAAGCCAGTGTGCAATGGGCAAGCCTTCAGTTGTCAAAAGGGCTGCTTGGCTCACACTTCAACTTCACACTGGCACAGACTTTTCCTTAACCACAGAAAGGGAAGGAAACATGATTTGTTCACTCTAGGTCACTGTTTCTTTTTTTGATAAATGGTCATATCCTAGTGTCTATTACCCACTACACCCCAGAATTTTGTCCCAAATAAATGTCACATCTATATTCTATGCTGTCATATGTGGATTTATTTTGTCATACTACATCCGCTCTCAGAAAAGTACATAGCTAAATCTGTCAACTCATTACATGTTTAAATCAACATGTGCTATATATTAAGTCCAAGGCAGAAGACAGTTTCTAGCAAACATGGCATGTAGTGGTTAACTGGTAAGGTGGCTTATTAATAATTTTATCAAACAAAAATCTAGAAAAAGTATGACAGTGATATGATTAATGGGATTTTGTCTGCCATTTTTATTGGTTAATTTACTTATTTACATTTCAAACGTTATCCTCATTCCTGGTTTCCCCTTCCCACCCCACCCCCCAACTCACTCATTCCTGCCTTACCACCCTAGCATTCCCTTACTCTGGGGCATTGAGCCTCCACAGGATCAAGAGCCTCTTCTCCCATTGGTGCCAGATAAGGCAGTCCTCTACTACATATGCAGCTGGAGCCATGGGTCCCTCCATGTGAACTCTTTGGTTGGTGTTTTAGTTCCTGGGAGCTCTGAGGGAACTGGTTGGTTGATATTTCTATTCTTCCTATTTAAGAAACAAAGAATATGTCTAAATTCCAGCCAATATATCTACAGATGCAATATTTGCATTTGAGTTTAAATACCCAATTACCCCAGCATTAAATTTTTATTGTTTCTAGAATTCATTTATTATATTATTTTTATAATATAATAGTATGCTATTTAAGATGCACACAAAGCAAGGAAATAAGCTACTAGAAATGAACTGTTTCTTGAGTTTATGAAGCAATTGCCCAAATTTCAAATTTGAATTTAAAAATTTGGGACTACACTTTACTGTTGTGATTTCTTTCATTCTGTGTGTGTGTGTGTGTGTGTGTGTGTGTGTGTGTGTGAGTGTGTGCATTACCATGCATATACTTGTGTTTCAGGATGTGTGCAAGTGTGTGGATTTAGGTATGGAGACCAGAAGTTACCTTGGATGCCATACCTCAGGAGTCATCTACCTTTATTTTGAGATAAGATCTGGGATTTAGGACTCACTCATTTGGCCCAATTCTCTATCCAGTAAGCCTCAGGGATTCTCCTATAGCTGTCTGCACAGCATTTGGTTTACAAACATCTACCAGTATTCCTAATTCTTTAAAATCCTAGTGTCAGGGATCGAACTCAGGAACTCAGACTCCTGTGTTACACTATACCCAAATGAACTTATACATTATTTATTAAATCTAAAAGTAATAAATGGGCTAGTAAATGAAATAGGACATATATCTATCCATTACGGAGTTCCTTTCTGGGACTCGGAAACATTTGTAAACTGCCTAAGCAAATCATGACTCAATTATTAAATAAAATATTCATTATTTAGCCAAGATTTTCCATTCTTTCCTTGACCTCCACTACTTTATATGCATGCACAGTCCCATTCATCCCTTTCACCATGTTTAAACCTTAAGACTTTCTGCTGCCTGGAGATCTGCAGCCCTCCTGCCAGTGTTGGCATAGTAATGGCAAAATGATTTGAAATGCAGACAAAGGCTGATAGCCCAAACCACAAGTTTGAGTGACTATAGGAAAATGAGCGAGAGGCACAAGGCAAACAAGGCTATGACTGAGCTTTTAGGTCATGGCAAATCTACAATTAGCTCTGGCCCCTACAGTCTGTCCATCCTTCATTGTTAACTGAACACTTCCTGTGGCAGGCTGCCCTCTGGAGAGTGGAAAGCACAGCTGAAATAAAGGGCTCCAAAGACCAATTTGGACCACGGATGGCACTAAAGTTGATAGCAGCAAGCAGACTCCACTTTAGAATCTGGCTCACAAGTAAAAGAAGCAAAGTTTATAAAGGTTTCCAGCCTATTTTGTTTGCAAATCCTGCTTTTTGTGGGCACCATGTTAGAAACGGATTTCATGTGGAAATGAAGGTTTGGGTAGACCAGATTCACTTTATAATGAATTAAGAGTATCCAAAGCAGCTGATATTTCAGAAAGGGTCTACACATATTAGCTTTCAGGGAGTTAAACTGCTTCAAAGAACAGCCCAATTGTTTCTGCACTTAGACTTTTGTGTGTAGGGACATTGTGTTCAAGTCTTAACTCAAATAGACATCAGTTCTAACAGTCAAGGACAACTTCCTGCTTATATCAGTAGACAAAACAATTCATGGTAAAGGTGCTGGGTGCCCATTACTGTTTCGCCAAAGCATCAGATTCCCATTTCTTTTCTCCTACAAATAGCGTGGAGATAAAGCAAGCCTTTGAATCTTGATTGAAGTTGATGGAAAACTTTTTTAGACCACTGATTTTTTCAGAAATTTTCCTCTCATCTTACCTTTTACATTTTCTTTTACCAACTCTTTTTTCATAGGAATTGCTTGAGCTATTTCACTTCCAGTAGTTTCTTGGAATTCTTACACTACTAAGCATATGCATACTGATTTAACATGGAAGATTCACTGGGCTCTCAAAACTGCATTTGTTTTTTAAAGTTTTATACACTTGCTTGTCAAATATTAAGTCAAACAGATACGGGTCTTTTTTTTTTTTTTTTTTAACAGTCAATTGCTTTTTATAATTCAGTACCTGCATAATATAGTACTGATACATGGATCAAGCTGTTGTGAATTTCTGGCAAGGATTCCTGTGTTTTCAAGAGTTAGATTTATTGTTGCTTTCTATTCTAATATTTCATATACTTTTCCTTATTCTTTTAGGAAAGTGACAGTTTATTAGCCATAAATCATTTTAGATAGTATGCAAAATTAATAGACTTCTTAATAACTCTGCTAAAAATAAGAGCTTATTAATTTTTATATTCAAGAAATTAGTTGTAAATATATCACTATTTGATATATTTTTGTAAAACACTTATAGAACTGTTTGGGCATCAGAACATACAAATATGCACACACACACACACACACACACACACACACACACACACAGGAGTCTTATTATTGTAATAGTTAGAACATTGAGGAATTAAGGCAAAGAAGATAAGTGTTTAAATGCTGTATTTTTCCAGGTGGGGTCTGGGAAAAACACTTAGGCTAATTACCATTCAGTACTTTATGGTTCCATATAAGTAAAACAACGCCAAACTTAGTCAAGAGGGCAAAATAAAACTGAAAGTTAGCCAATACTCAACTATCAATTGTGGGTTTTCCAATATATCATAGCCATACAAGAAAAATACCATCCAAGCATTGTTTCCATTTTGCATCTATTTTCTTGGATTGAAATGCTGCTGGTCTAATTCACCATACCTTAGAGATGCTTGCACTGCCACATTCATTGCTGTAGTATTCAGTATCCAAGGTTTGAGGCCAATGTAGATGCTGATCAATAGATGAATGAAAAAGGAAATATAGTACACAAACAAAATAGACTTTTACTCAGCTATAAAGAAGAATTAAATTATGTCATTTGCAGGACAATGACTGGATTTGGAGATTACACTTTTAAACAAAATTAAGCAGACTCACACACAAAAAAAGTATCACTGTTTTCTTTCATATAGAAAATTTATATTTGAATATATGGTCAAAATATAGATGCAATATATCCACATATATCCATATATCCATGTCATATATATCCATATGATATGAAAGTAAAAGAAGGATTATATAGGAGTTTGGAATCTAAAGGAGAAAGAAGATAGAGGAGTTTGTGAGAAGAAGTATGAAAGAGAAATATTGAGAGCTTTCTCTCATGTGGAAGCGAGATCAAAATGGAAGCAGACTACTGGGAGGGGGATGAAAGACCTTGAGGGTTATGAGGTGTGGTCCTATTGAGCAAATCACAATGATATATATGGAGAAAAGCAAATTATATCTTATATCTTGGGTATCCTAGGTTTGGGGCTAATATCCACTTATCAGTGAATACATATTGTGTGAGTTTCTTTGTGAATGTGTTACCTCACTCAGGATGATGCCCTCCAGGTCCATCCATTTGGCTAGGAATTTCATAAATTCATTCTTTTTAATAGCTGAGTAGTACTCCATTGTGTAGATGTACCACATTTTCTGTATCCATTCCTCTGTTGAGGGGCATCTAGGTTCTTTCCAGCTTCTGGCTATTATAAATAAGGCTGCTATGAACATAGTGGAGCATGTGTCCTTCTTACCTGTTGGGGCATCTTCTGGATATATGCCCAGGAGAGGTATTGCTGGATCCTCCGGTAGTACTATGTCCAGTTTTCTGAGGAACCGCCAGACTGATTTCCAGAGTGGTTGTACAAGCCTGCACTCCCACCAACAATGGAGGAGTGTTCCTCTTTCTCCACATCCTCACCAGCATCTGCTGTCACCTGAATTTTTGATCTTAGCCATTCTGACTGGTGTGAGGTGGAATCTCAGGGTTGTTTTGATTTGCATTTCCCTGATGATTAAGGATGTTGAACATTTTTTCAAGTGCTTCTCTGCCATTCGGTATTCCTCAGGTGAGAATTCTTTGTTCAGTTCTGAGCCCCATTTTTTAATGGGGTTATTTGATTTTCTGAAGTCCACCTTCTTGAGTTCTTTATATATGTTGGATATTAGTCCCCTATCTGATTTAGGATAGGTAAAGATCCTTTCCCAATCTGTTGGTGGTCTTTTTGTCTTATTGACGGTGTCTTTTGCCTTGCAGAAACTTTGGAGTTTCATTAGGTCCCATTTGTCGATTCTCGATCTTACAGCACAAGCCATTGCTGTTCTGTTCAGGAATTTTTCCCCTGTGCCCATATCTTCAAGGCTTTTCCCCACTTTCTCCTCTATAAGTTTCAGTGTCTCTGGTTTTATGTGAAGTTCCTTGATCCACTTAGATTTGACCTTAGTACAAGGAGATAAGTATGGATCGATTCGCATTCTTCTACACGATAACAACCAGTTGTGCCAGCACCAATTGTTGAAAATGCTGTCTTTCTTCCACTGGATGGTTTTAGCTCCCTTGTCGAAGATCAAGTGACCATAGGTGTGTGGGTTCATTTCTGGATCTTCAATTCTATTCCATTGGTCTACTTGTCTGTCTCTATACCAGTACCATGCAGTTTTTATCACAATTGCTCTGTAGTAAAGCTTTAGGTCTGGCATGGTGATTCCGCCAGAAGTTCTTTTATCCTTGAGAAGACTTTTTGCTATCCTAGGTTTTTTGTTATTCCAGACAAATTTGCAAATTGCTCCTTCCAAAAGCGCCATAATGAAACAAATGACTAGAAAATAGTAAATATAAAATGGAAGCTTTTAAAGAGCTCATACTGTTAAAAGTTTTCACCTAAGCTATCATTTCATCATATGTTAGCATTGCTTTGGACAGAAGACCAAGGAGAAGTTAAAAGAGCCTTGATAAATGTATCAAGAGAGACAAGAAGAAGGACCACGTAAAACAAGAACAGGGTACATGGAAATGAGAGAGGTACAAAGTAAAAGTCATTAGCTTAACCCAACATTGCAAAATAAGTAGTAGACTATGTATATTAAAGAACAAGTAGGGCATCAGCTCACTTAGGAAAATGTCCTGAGAAAACAATTTCAAAAAATAGAATGTAAGAGAAAAGTTAAGAGAGCTGAAGTAAAAAAGGCTGAGGTTTCTCCAGATTGATACTCACTCAAAGCTCAAAGAGGAAACAGTTCTGCTAGCCGGTCTTCAGTTTCAGATAAGATGGTCTCTTAGTATAAGACACTCAACCCAGCATCCTAGGAAATGCATGGGGCTGCAAAAACAGAAGGAAGGAAGGATGGATCTGGGGAAATCTGTTCCATTTAAAGGGATCCCATACTAACTGACAATGCACCCCTAGGTTTGTTACCATTCACGGTCGTCCATTATCCTAGTAAAATTGCTATTGGAAAGCATTGGCTTGGTGGATCAACTTCTTGCTTGCACAGGAAACACCCACATAAGGATTAAAGGAAGAGTTTCTCTGTCTGTGAAACAAAATCCAACTAACTCCTTTCCAGGAATGAGCCAGAAACAGTTCTCTTGCTTGCTAATTAAAATCCTCCCCACTGTCTCTTTACTCTCAGAAAGATTATTAGCCTTTGTAAGGACTTAGAGGTGGATTTGAGTCTTTCTCTTTGATTTTCTGATGCTTTGCCCAAGAATAGGCTTTCTTTCATTAGTCTCCTAATGCTGGGTTTCCTAATTGGCTCTATAATTCCAAGAGGAGAAAGGATCTAGCTTAGGATCAGAAACCGAAAACGCATAAAGAAATAAAACTTCAGGTGAAGAAGTACATTAGGATATAATGAAGACATCCTTTCTAGAATTTGTAGAAAAGCTAATTAAATAATTTACACTGAAAGGGGAGAATTAAGAAATAAATGCTAATATTATATTGAATTAGAAATTTAAAATGCATGCATTTATGAAATTTTCAAGCAATAAATATAATAACTTAAGAAATAATTTCCAAAAATGAAGTCTAAAATGCATAGAGTATAATTATTAACAAATAAAATGGTGATAATATATTTTCCTTAAGGATTCCAGAACCAAGATGATGATCGATTACTATTTTCAAAATATTAAAGGAAAATAATTAACAATCTAGAATTTCATATTAAGTAAAGGACATTTATCATTCACATTAATAAACAGCTTAATGGAACTGATTTCTATGTACCCAAAGTTTCAAATTTTTTCCTAACTATGACAATTGAAAACAGTTTTGAATAAAATAATTCAAAGGAAAAGAATTAGAGAGATGTTTAGGCATTTTCTTGATAAACAGGGTGCTAAAATATTTCATGTGTACCATAAAATTATATGATCCAAACTAACCAATTGAAAGATAAAGAATGAGTGTCTGACTAGTACGCATTAGCTACCAAAGCTGTATCGACAACCACTCTGAAATTTTTTCTCATTCTTTGAGACCGAGTCTCAGGGAATCCAGGATGAAGTCATCTTGCTATGAAGCCAAGACTAAATCTAAGCTCCCATTCCTCTTGCCACTGGTTGTAGATGTGTTCCACCATGCAAGGTAGAAATTTTTCTTATCTTTCTATTACTTATGTATGGCTGGCTTTGTAACTTCATCATAGGCCCCTCAAACACCTCTTTTAAATTCTCACATTGCACTTCATATTTGAAGCAGTAAAACAAGCACTGACCATCTCTAGACTACATACTTCTAATTGTTGCCACTTTATGCTTAACACATCAAAAAGCCAAAGAGGGGAGGGGAGCAGAGGGAGGTAGGATAATCCCCAGGAGTGTTACATAGTAATATACACTATTAGTAGGGTTGTTAGAAAGTTTACAAAACTAGAATTAGGAAGTTTGTTTCAGATTTTGCAACAGGTGATATGCTAAAAAATTGTGATATGTATGTGTGTGTGTGTGTGTGTGTGTGTGTATATATATATATATATATATATATATATATATATATATATATATATATATCTGAGTGATATACATATCATATATATCACAAATATATTTTGGTGATAAGTATTAATGCATATTTAGTGGATTAAGAAAAATAGCATTATTTAACCAATATAACTTTCAAGTAGGAATGAAAAAATGAACCATACAGTTAAGTCTCAGTGTAATTACTCAGAAATTACATTCTGCATCCATTCTACAGCCTGGACTTTACTTGTTCTTGGCCAGCTGTAAAGGAGCTGAGCTCTGAGAAACTCCACTTAGAAGTAAATGAGAATTCAATGAGGTGCACTTAACATTTTTGGCTGCTAATTTGCTTGATTAACGTCATACACCATATGTGTTCATGTTATTCTTAGATTCCTGTTGTGAATAGTTTCAGGTCATGCATTTTTCCCATGTGCTTCTCATCCTTAACCTCTTCTACTCAGGGAAGAAAAAGGTTGTCTATGAAAACTAAAATTATAGTTTTAGTTCATTTATAATATTTTTCCAATATTCTTTTTTCTTCCAAACAGGTAAAATGTATCTAAAATAGATCCTTCAACCAGCACAATATCTTTACATATCTCCATTGAAAGATCTAGTTCAATTTTTAATAATCCAGATGGCAGAGGATTTCTAAGTTAAAATTTAGTTAAGATAAACTATTTTTACTCATTTCAAAGTGACAATCAAGGTTACTGTACTTTTATTAATAAAGTTTATATTAAAACTGCTACACATACATTGAGTAAATTTTTATAAAATTTCAAATTAAGATTTTTATTCATGTATTTATTACATTGTGTGTTGTTATTTATATCATAGGGAGGGAATTGTGAATGTAAAATTGTACTTGCTTATGCTACAATTAGGAAGAGTGCCCTAAATCTTTGGAAATTCATTAAGTACAAAAAAGGACAGGCCAAGTTGGGTTAAAATGGAAAAGGACCTGAAAGAATATATTTTCTTTACAACTTAACTTCTATTGATTGTTGGTATTTAGACCTCTGTTTCTTAATCTCAGTTTATCATAACAATAAGCACACCCATTTGAATTTAGAGGGCATGATACCAAATTTCTTTTATTTTCCATATTTAATCATATTTAATTATATTTTCTCCATTAAAATAAAGTTCTGCACTATGAAAGTTGCTATGAATTTGAAAGCTTATAATTCATAGCCTTATTTGGGGGGCATATCAACCTTCCTGTTTTTTAAGCCCTCTCTTTTGTATTCTACTTTTCAGTGTTGGGGGTTTATTTTTTTCCCCATTTTTTATTAGGTATTTAGCTCATTTACATTTCCAATGCTATACAAAAAGTCCCCAAACCCTACCCACCCACTCCCCTTTTTGGCCCTGGCATTCCCCTGTACTGGGGCATATAAAGTTTGCAAGTCCAATGGGCCTCAGCCACACTTCTCTTTTGTCTCATTGGTTCTGCCTCTTGGAAGTTGTTAGCTAGTGCAGGGCAGGCTGAAAGACTAAGGGAACTGTTCATTCCCTTTTGTTCTAAGTCTTGTTAGAATCCCTCTTCTGTGTGCTTCCCTTGGTTCCCCACTGTGAGTTTTGACACTTTTCTTACCCTTTGATAATCAACTTCTGTATAGTCCATGAAGAATGTCAGCACCACTTGGCTAGCTCCCTCTTCTCATCTCAAACCTTAATCCCAGATCTACAGGGCCTCTTCTTTAAGATACAAGGTGACCCATATCTAGCCAGCACTCCTTCCTTCATAGAGGAAGTGCCAGCTCTGCAAGCACTATCTTGGATTTTTCTAACATTTCGGTTAGTACTGTAGCCCTAGTGAAGGCTTCTGGTTGCTTGGTAAGGTCAATATTGTCATGGCACTTTGTTGCCATCCTTGTTCTGGATTCATAAGTCTTTATGCTAGATTATCTCTAGTGGAGACAAACAAACACATAACCTACTGTGTGACTTGTAGAGCCTAAAAACTACAACCATATTGAAATAGAGAGTAGAGGGCTAATTGACAGAGAGTTGAATCACCATCCAAAAAGAGCAGGCTTTTGTCAATGGATACAACACGACAGTTAAAGAGAGAGGAGGCATAAGTTTTGATATTTTGTTGTTGTTGTTGACAGTGGCTTTGTACTACATTGTACAAGCATGGAATGGACCTACTGCCCTTACACATATGTAACAGATGTGCAGCTTGGTACTCATGTGTGACCTATAATAACAGGAGCAGGGTCTGTCTCTGACTGTGTTCTCTGCCTTGGCATCCCTTTCCTTTAACTGGATGGCCTTGAGTAGCCTTAATAGAAGAAGATAAGCCCAGTCCTGCTACAACTTGCTATGTCAAAGTGGGTTGATATCCATGGGAGGTCTTCCCTTCTCTGAGGAGAAAGGGAAAGGGTCATAGGGAAAGGAGAGATGAGAGGAAGGAACTGGGAGGGAGAAAGGGAGGGGAAGCGCTGATAGGGATATAAAATAAATAATTAAATTAATTGATGAAAAAATATATATTGTACTATGCTAAGTAACTGAAAGTGACATTCTTCGATGTTCTTACCACCAAAAATAGTATAAATATTTTGGGGTTAAATAAATTGTTAACTGTCCCAAGTTAAATATTAGACAATGAATACATAATAAAATCATGTTCAGCATCACAGAAATATATGTAATCATTCATTTTAAGAAATTACTACTTTAAATTCTGTCTAGCAAAATAAACCCTGGACTTCCTTTCTCCTGACTGGATACTGATAAAAGAGTTTAGTATGATATATTCTCAAGAACACGGTATGTATTTCTCAAATATGTTTGTTGCTTTTTAAACTTTTTTAATTATTGAAAATGAACTCTTTTCTTTTTCTTTTTTCCCTTTTTCTTTTCTTTCTTTCTTTTTTTTTTTTTTTTTTCAAAATTTTCAAGACAGGGTTTCTCTGTGTATCCCTGGCTGTCCTGGAACTCACTCTGTAGACCAGGCTGGCCTAGAACTCAGAAATTCACCTGCCTCTGCCTCCCAAGTGCTGGGATTAAAGGCATGAGCCACCAGGGCCTGGCTGAACTCTTTTCTGATACAATATATCTTGACCACTGTTTCCCCTCCTATTTCTCCTAGCTTCCTCCCCTCCCTCCCTTCTCCCCTAGATCCATTCAGAAGACAGTAGGCCTCCAAGAGACATCAGTCAACAAGATATAATATGATAAGGGAAAGCACTCACATTGAAGGTGGAAAAGGCTACCTAATAAGAGGAATGGGGTCCCTAGAGGCGGCAAAAGAGTTAGGGAAATGTCCACTCCCACAAAAAGTACCAAGCTAACAGCCTTAACATACATGCTGAGAACCTGGCATCTACCCTTGCCCACCCTGTGATTGCCTCTTCAGTCTCTGTGAGTCTGTGTTAGCCCTACTTATTTGACTCATGGGTCATGTGATGTTCTCCTGTTGACTTTCATCCCCTTTGACTCCTACAGTTCTCCCTGCCCCTGCTTCAGGATCTTTTCTCTTTGTATTGCAAAGCAGATTTCTTGTCCTGGAACACACATAATTTCTCAACAAATAAGATATTACATATTTTAAGGTAATGATCTTTTTACCCAGACTCCTAGGTACACTGTTTGGGAGGTATTTATGATATAACTTTTAAATACATTAGTCGAATAGAAAAGGGAATTGTAATTGAGTTTGCTAGCTAATTCATTTATTCAGTCATTACATATGTTTCTACCAGAAAGAAAACTCTTCCCATGTATGTGAGAAGTAAGGATTCTTGAAGTCTGTTAGTCTGAACAAATTTCAAGTAAATACTCAAATATCAACTCTAACCACTAAATTACTCAATAGAATCTAAGATTTTATTCATTTTACAGTTCACAATGATGATAATTTATATCTACCTGAACTCTAGCTATTCTACTGGCTTCAGGACCTCACACTGTGCACAGCCTCTGCATCTTGAACATGCAATTTAGTTAGTATTAGATATTCTTGAGGAATAGCAGTTGGAAGCAGTACCATCAGATCAGGACCACATGCATGTAAGGAGACCATAAATCGCTCTGCTTATAATTATTTCTCCATTTGTTCTCACTAACGGAACCTATATAGTTCTTGGAAGACACAACCATATATTTCGTAAATACATTTCAAGCTAACTTTTCCAGTCCCCAAACAAATAAATTTTATAGATAATGCATAATTAGAAGTGTTAAGTGATTTTCAACTTTATAAGGGAAGATATTTCACAGAAATTCCACTTCTGGGTAGACCTGCAGTTTTGCTGGAAAAAAAAAAACACCTTTAAAATTCAGATAAAATATAAACAAAAAATATCAAATGACAGTGAAGAGCTACTGAGATAAGCAGAACCCTGCCAAGGTTGTAAACAGAAATGCTGAAGGGCTGTCAAAATCTCAGCAGGACTGAGAGTCTCTGTTTAGCTGCTAAACACTAAAGTAGCCCAGTAAAGCTGAAATAAAAAAGAAAAGAGTTGTGCCTTTGGCCAGATAAAGATTCAGGTAGAGAAGAAGCTAAAATCTCCCTTCCCCCCCTCTCTTCCTCCCTTAAACACACACACACACACACACACACACACACACACACACACACACACACTCCACCTTGCTCTGCTCTTACCCATGGAAGGTATGCCATTTTAGGGGCAGATCTATAGAGCTTCCTGCAAAAGGCCTATGTTTTATAGATCATAGATCCTAGGTTAGGAAAGGAGTAAGGACTGGATAGAGAAAACCACTGAGCAAAAAGTGTTCAACATCTTTAATCATCAGGGAAATGCAAATCAAAACAACCCTGAGATTCCACCTTACACCAGTCAGAATGGCTAAGATCAAAAATTCAGGTGACAGCAGATGCTGGTGAGGATGTGGAGAAAGAGGAACACTTCTCCATTGCTGTTGGGATTGTAAGCTTGTACAACCACTCTGGAAATCAGTCTGGAGGTTCCTCAGAAAATTGGACATAGTACTACCGGAGGATCCCGCAATACCTCTCCTGAGCATATACCCAGAAGATGTCCCAACCGGTAAGAAGGACACATGCTCCACTATGTTCATAGCAGCCTTATTTATAATAGCCAGAAGCTGGAAAGAACCCAAATATTCCTCAACAGAGGAATGGATACAGAAAATGTGGTACATTTACACAATGGAGTACTACTCAGCTATTTAAAACAATGAATTCATGAAATTCATAGGCAAATGGATGGATCAGGAGGGTATCATCCTGAGTGAGATGACCCAATCACAAAAGAACTCACATGATATGCACTCACTGATAAATGGATATTAGCCCAGAAACTTAGAATATCCAAGATACAATTTGCAAAACACATGAAAATCAAGAAGGAAGACCAACGTGTGAATACTTCATTCCTCCTTAGAATAAGGAACAAAATACCCATGGAAGGAGTTACAGAGGCAAAGTTTGGAGCTGAGACGAAAGGATGGACTATCCAGAGACTGCCCCACCTGGGGATCCATCCCTTAAACAGCCACCAAATACAGACACTACTGCATATGCCAGCAAGATTTTGCTGAAAGAACCCTGATATAGCTGTCTCTTGTGAGGCTATGCCAGTGCCTAGAAAACACATAAGTGGATGCTCACAGTCATCTATTGGATGAAGCACAGGGCCCCCAATGGAGGAGCTAGAGAAAGTACCCAAGGAGCTGAAGGGGTCTGCAACCCTATAGGAGGAAAAAGCAATATGAATTAATCAGTACCCCCAGAGCTCATGTCTCTAGCTGCATATGTAGCAGAAGATGGCCTGGTCAGCCATCATTGGGAGGAGAGGCCCTTGGTCTTGTGAAGATCATATGCCTCCAGTACAGGGGAACATCAGGGCCAAGAAGTGGGAGTGGGTGGTTGGGGAGCAGGGCAGGGGGATGGTATAGGGGACTTTCGTGATAGCATTTGAAATGTAAATGAAGAAAATATGTAATAAAAATTGTTAAAAATATAACAAATAAAACAAATCCCTTAAAAAAATAAAGTGGACTTGCTGAGTTAAGATTCTCAGTGAGGCTGAAATGTTGAAGATTAAAAAAAAGAAAAAGAAAAAGAAAACCACTGAACAATGAATCAGTAAGGAGGAAAAGGTCAAATTTCCCTCGGACTCCCCCTCTAATGAGATGTCCATCCTCAGAGACTCATAAAGAGGACCTGGATCTAGGCCTTAAAAACAAGGAGCTTGGCAATACTTCCCTTCACAGACAATAAAAGCTTCGAGTTTCAGCCTGTTGTGAAAAAGACAGGACTGCAGGCATATATTCTACACATATTCTAAGGCCATATGTTCATGAAATTTACAAATAACTAGTATTTAATAAAAACGTTATTAGAGCACAGTAATAAGTCAGAAATTAAAATAGTGAGTGAAATATCTCCTTAAAATAATTGAAGGAGACTTATAGCAATGGAGGAATGAGAGTCAGTTGGTTGGTAAGAATGTCAGTGCCAGTATGTGTGATCTTTGGCCATGTACTATACTCTCATTTTAAACTCTTAACTATATATGATGTTCTACTACAAGCAAGAAAGATGCCGTAACACTGGCTCCGACTTAGGAATGTTATATCTTAGCCCTAAGGGTGGCTTCAAAAGTGTTCAGAAACTCACTCTAAGAACAGCATGTTCCAGGGATTCTCCCTGTAAGCCAGAGAGTGGCTGAGTAATTTTTTTTTTTATCTTCTTCTGTCAAAAGTAAGACATCAAACCCCGGAGCTCTTGACTCTAGCTGCATATGTATCAAAAGATGGCCTAGTCGGCCATCACTGGAAAGAGAGGCCATTGGACATGCAAACTTCATATGCCCCAGTACAGGGGAACGCCAGGGCCAAAAAAAAAAAATGGGAATGGGTGGGTAAGGAAGTGGAGGGGAGGGTATGAGGGACTTTGGGGGTAGCATTGGAAATGTAATTGAGGAAAGTATGTAATAAAAAATAAAAAAAATCTATTAAGTTAGGAATATTGCCTTCTAAATTGATGCTTATGCCTGCAGATAAATATTACTCTCTCACTTATTTAGAGATGGCTCCTAGGTAGGCAGTGAATGAAGACTCGTGGCTGGGCAAAGTGTTAAGAGTAAGTGACTGTTAAGCACATGGCCCTAAACAAGACATTTATAGTACTAGTTCTTAGTTTCTGGAAACATAATGTAAGAAGAGGCAGAAAAATAAAAGATAGGGAGTCAGAAGATAGGGAGAAGGTCTATGATTATTTCAGGGTATCACAAAGATATTGCAATTATAATTTCATAGTTACTCAGGAGAACTGCATGGGGCATGCACAAGAGCGTGCTTGCCATTAGTCAATTCAATGTTGGGAAGGATCTCCTGGGTTGTAGTCCTCCCTTCTAAACTACCAGCCATTATGTCTTATGTAAGGCGACAGTTATTTTCTTCAATCTTCTGCTCACCTTGTGATCTCACCAGGGTCTACTAGACAGTTACCAACCAATGGTAACACAGAATGCCACAGGAATACTCAGTGAGTCATGAAACAAGACAAAATGACTTGAATTTGGAAAGGGACTTGAAAGGAGGTGGTTTTAGCAAGGGTGGGACTGAGAAAAGGAAGCCCTGGCAGTGAATGTAATCTGATTGTCTAATACATGTCTTTGAAATGGTCAAAGAACAAATTAAATCTAAGTTAGTTTTTTTTTAATATAAGAAATTGGTGTGGAAATCCAATAGGTAGTAATCAATGATTTTGTCAAGTCTATTATAGGCACAACACAGGCCCTCTCTAACAAAAAAATGTTCAACCCAAATATCAATAATATACAATTAAGAGTTGACATAAATTATTATTCATTCATTATTTTGAATAGGAAAGAACTAAGTAGAATGTCACAATATAAAATATACATCTTTAAAACATAAAAATAAAGCAAGTCCAAGAAGTTAATTTTATTTCTTAGTAACTGTCTTAGTTAGGGTTTTTATCCCTCCACAAACATCATGACCAAGAAGTAAATTGGGGAGGAAAGTATTTATTCAGCTTACACTTCCCACAATGCTGTTCATCACCAAAGGAAGTCAGGACTGGAACTCAAGCAGGTCGGAAAGCAGGAGCTGATACAGAGGCCATGGAGGGATGTTCTTTACTGGCTTTCCTCTACTGGCTTGCTCAGCTTGCTTTCTTATAGAACCTAAATCTACCAGCCCAGAGATAGTACCACCCACAAGGGGCCCTCCCCCTTGATCACTAATTGAGAAAATGTCTTACAGCTGGATCTCATGGAGGCATTTCCCCAACTGAAGCTCCTTTCTCTGTGATAACTCCAGCTGTGTCAAGTTGACACACAAAACCAGCCAGTACAGTAACATAATTAAGTAGATGTTAATACTTTATATCAGTAAGTCTGCCCATTTAGTATATATGGCAGATTTCTGAATCTAACTTACTTAAAATGATCACTACATATAATTAGAACTTATCATAAATATGTTCCCCAATTAATACCAATAATTTTATAGATACACATGATTGAATATATCAGGTATTTCTTGAGGGAGTTGAGGATATCCTGAACTACTAAAATTATGGAAATTTCAATGTTGCACACTTCATTGAACACTGTCAGATCTTCTAAAACATGTCACTCATACATAAAGATAAATGTTAGGAAAAATAGGACATTAAAGTAGAATCAGAATTTATAATGTACTGTGCAATGTTGTAATACTCATTTTTTTTTAAATCACTTCCTTAGCATAAAAAAACAGCATTGAATGGATGAAGTTCACTGGCCAGTTCTATGAAGATAAAGAATTCTGTTATCCTTCTTAAAGCTGAGGCATATTTGATACAATAAACTTAAGAACAACTTAGTAAGACAGTCAGTGGCTTCAGAAGTGTCTCTCATCTAATTCTAACAACTTTCCAAGTATGTCCTTGCCTTTTCAATTACTCTGCTATCAATCTGGAATAGTCATTTAAGGGTATGCCATGGCTTTCACTCTGTTGATGTATTTTAAACGCGCTTTAAAGTTTAGACATAAACACGGCAGCACAAGACTAATTTAAGATTAGATATAGGCTGTCTTTCTAAGTGTTTTAGTTTGCCCAGTGGGAAAAAGAAATCCCACAGCTTAATCCCGTTAATTAGCTTTTGGCAAACACAGCCACAGACATAAGAAGTCTGTCTCCCTCTCCTCTGAGCTTTAGTAATAGCTGATAGTGGTGTTTTCTTTTTCTGTCCTAATCTTTCTTTCACATGCTAATTTTAATCATCCCTCCAACTCATTCTTACTGAAACTTACATTCCTCAAAAAAGGAAGTTGAGGCAGAGGACTGTTCCTTTCGGTTTGGCTTTAAGGGTTTTTTTTTTTTTTTTTTTTTTTTTTTTTTTTTTTTTGGATAAAAGTATTTCAGCTTTTTAATATTTTAAATTTGTCTTTTCAACACATGATGGCATCTGAGGAAATTTTTTGATGAAAATGTCCAGGGCCTGCCTAGTTGTGCTGTCATGATCTTTCACAGCTCCCCTCCCCACATGAACAGCTAATTTATCAGGTAGCCGGGCAAGCTCTGCTTATATGGAACCTAAATCCTAATAAGCAACCAACCACAAAGACTTCGTGTGTTTATCTCAAAGTATTATTTAATTAAACACACAGACATACAGAGAGAGAGAGAGAGAGAGAGAGAGAGAGAGAGAGAGAGAGTCAAATAGCACCAAGTTGTAGTTCATGAAGAGCTTTAGGAAAAATGGTTGCTGTGGGCACTGTTCATGTTGCAAGATATATTTTTTTAAACAGCAAGGAAAAAATATTTATGATGAAGATTGGGACTTATCAGTGTGGAAATGTTTCAAATAAAATCACCAGATATTCCATAATTCTATTTTTTGTTTGTTTGTTTTTCGAGACAGGGTTTCTCTGTGTAGAAACCCTGTCTGTCCTGGAACTCACTCTGTAGACCAGGCTGGCCTTGAACTCAGAAATTCACCTGCCTCTGCCTCCCAAGTGCTGGGATTAAAGACATTCACCACCTCTGCCCAGCCCTCTATTTTTTTAAATAGTAGAATAATTGCCAACAATTTTGGGTATGCCAAATTTTCCATTATGATTTTTCTTTACTAATTACTGTGTATCATTAAATTACATCCAGAAGAAGCTCATGCGTTCATTTACACACCCGAAAGTATCTATCTTCCTTGCTATTAATCGCTCTGTCTTCTATTAATTGACTTTTAGTTTATTTTACTCTGTTCTGGATTTTATGAGTGCTTACTGTACTATAGACATAGTGTTAAGCACTGAAAAATAATTT
Source organism: Mus musculus (assembly GCF_000001635.26). Lineage (NCBI taxonomy): Eukaryota > Metazoa > Chordata > Mammalia > Rodentia > Muridae > Mus > Mus musculus. Next base: position 53,929,769 of record NC_000074.6, on the reverse strand, counting down.
ATTATAGTGCAAAAACAACTGTATACAAACCTGCTATTAAGCATCATGATGGGGAAAATGAAGCTAACAAGTGCAAATTGCCATAGCACAGGTCTGTAGGTTGGCCTGCCTCTGTCTCTACCTCTGCCTCCCTCACCACTTCCCATGACACTTGCTTTGTATATATGACTTGCTCTTCACATCTGTTTTCTGCCTGGTTAGCCTTGCTTCTCCAATTTACAGAATTTGTATGTATTTGATATAAAGTATACATTCAGCTTCATCTTTGTTCAATTAAGACATTTTTAAAAATATTAAATTTAATTTGAAGAAGGTGGATAGATTAGCCATGTATTAGTGAAATGTGATGAATTATTACTAATTTTAAAAGATGTGGCACCCTGTCATTATTTAGAAGACTGCTCCTGGAAATCATAGGGAAACTGCAAACAAGATAGATCAACAATATGCCTTGACTGTCTAAACAAGCCCTGAACCAGAATAACACCAATAGATGTGCTAATGTGAAATGGAAATCTCACTGGGCTCCATCCCTAGGCAAAGAAGTAGAAGTAACTAAATAGTGCTGGGGGTGTGGAGGCAATAATCTCCAGGATGAGCCCCATGATTAAAGAAAAAAAAACTATGCTATAAACTTGAGAGGGAGCAATCGGGGATATAAAGGAGAGATTAGAAGGACCAAAGGGAATGGAAAATAATAGATTTATCTTTTAATTTAATTTAAAAAATAAATTAAAAATTAAAACAATAAGGTTTACATCATTAGCCCAAGGGAAAGCTGAAATTATCTCAGGGATTTTGTCTACTTGATAGTGGCCTTTCCATACCAAGAGAAACATCACTATCAAAATTACACAGGTATTAGCTGAAAGATTCAGAAGTGTCAGTTGAGGCTCCTAATATCGAACCTCAGTAATATTCTCAGAAGTGTAGTTACTGGTCCCTAACATCACCAGCATAATTACCAATGAGATGTTAGCATCTGGCAAGTGCACATCAGGAAGACAAGCATTCATTTAACACTGATTTGCTGAAAAGCCAATTACATATTCCTTTATTCAGAGAGGTATTATATGTGCTTCATAAATTAAATTGGCATACTATAAATTATTTTGTATCTTTTGCCGGTAATATATATACATACTTTTTGTATAATCATTTTACATTATATATTAATTTATATAATTATTCATAGATATTGAGATGCCATCTTTTCTTATTTTTTCTAGTTCTAATTCACATTATAAAATTACTTTAACTCATCTTTTTATAGAAAAGGAATCCCAACTATTCAAGTTATTAGTAACTCTGTTTCAGAGTTTTTAATCTCTGAATTTTATTAATGGCTAAAATATCTTGAGATTCAGATAACCAACAGACCTATGATGAAATCAGGAAGTGCTGTCTTAGCACATTTCTCACAAATGTCTACTGCTCACTCTGTCCCTAAAAGAGTGATTTGGTTGTGTAGCAACCAAAGCAGAAAGTTAAATTCTGTTATTTACATCTAAGTTGCAGAAGATTCCCATTGCATATAAAATGGTTGTATAATAATCATAATTACATTAAATAGTGTAAACTAAAGCCAAAACATTTGAAATAGTTTAGAGAAAAAAAGTTCTTTTGTGATGTCTGGTTTGTTTGTTTGTTTGTTTGTAAGACTAGGCTACTTACATAACTGTAGGAGAACAAACTTGCAGGTAAATATTTGAAACTATGGAAAAGAGAGAAAATAGTGCCATCTCTCATGGTACCCTTAGGCTTTCTGACCACATTGCCTAACAAATTGTAAGGAAATTAGTTTCCATCAAATATTAGCTTTAGATCTTTGAGTTTGCCTACCATGAAAAGATCAATTCAACCTAACTAACAGACCCAAAGATAATCTCAGATATATCATCTTATATCAACTGCATGGCTGTCATTAGATAAAGTAACTGAGTCATGTAATCTGGGTTCTTAGCCAATTTATAATAGTGTCTTAAATGAGCATAATAATAACAGCAATTCTTCTTTAACTTGCATGCTATATGTAATTGTTTGTCTTGTCAACTTGACGGGATCTAGAATCATCTGAGAAACAGACCTCTATTTACACCTGTTAAAATTAGTATCAGAGAATGTCTATAAGGGATTATTTTGATTAGGTTAATTGAATTGGAAAACCCCATCTTAAGAGTGGGTAGAACCATTCCAAGGGCTGGGGTTCCAGACAGCATGAGATTATAGAGAGTCAGCTAAACATGTGTATTCATTGCCTTCTGCTTCCTGATTGTGACTGCTGTATGACCAAGTGAGTGGTTGCAAGTTCCTGATGCCTCGGTTGTCATGCCATGGTGGAACCTTGAACTGTGAGCTGGACACAATTGACCTGTGAGCTTTGAACTCTATCTCCTTGGAAACTGTCTTTGGATATTTTGTCACAGCAACAAGAGAAGACTGTGATACCATGTGCTGTATACAGTTAACTGTTATGAATACATAGCACTAGATTTAGACTCATCAGAATCTCATACTCTCTTTAGTCACTGTTCTAATGAGAAAGCTATAACAACAAGAATATATGTAAGTTGCCCAAAGATTTTATACCTCAAGGAAGTGTACTTCAAGATTGTAAACCTTTGACTTCTGAACTGCAGCCCCACCTGAAAGCAAGCTATAAGAATAGAAGAGGAGACTTTGTAATCTTTAGTGTATTGAAGCCTATCTTATTGATTTTTACCTTGGCACTTGGTTGGCAGCAGCTTTTGTTTATTTTTTCTCCTAGTTTATGTTTTTCCCAAACAACACATTCTAGGGTTCGTGTTCATTTTGGAAATAAAAATTCAAAGTTGTTTTGATTCTAAATTACTTTTTGTCCATTAGATGCCAAAACTCCAGGCTACATGAGACAGATAGGTATTAGGGAAGTTACTGGCTGTAGAACTGCTTTTGTGAAGAATAATTTCTTATCACCTTAAGGATGTATAGATTTCTCTGCCTCTTCCCAGTTTATACATGAATTTGAATATATATAGTATAGTTTATATGTTAAAAACAAAATCAAAAACAAAAATCCTGTGCATGAAAAGCTATGTTCCCAAAGTGGTACATCTGTTTTACAGGCTTGGTAAGCCATTTGCTCTGTCATGAGATACTCTCCATTGCCAAGTGGCACCCCTATCAGAGGTTTCAAGAGATAAGCCTACCCAATTTTTTAGACTTGCACCTCAAGAACTGTAAGCTAAGTTAACCTTTTCCCATGGTCAGTTAATCATACCAGGTATTTCATTATAGTGGCAGAAAACGGACATGTAAGAGTCATGTAAGAGCATTCTACTGTGTTTACCAGTAGGAATAATCTGAGACTGAATTGATATTATAGATGGAAATAATAAAGAGGTACTTTATTGAGAGAGCATTTAGGAAAAGTTGATAAATTAGATGTGTTTTTGAAATAAATATACAAAAGGCATATAATTCTTAATAAAAATGTGACCAGAAAAATCAATAGCTATAAAAATTCTATATTAGTAATATGTGTCTGGTTCTAGGTGTATTAAATTCTTAGTGCTTATTAGGATTGAGATTCATTTATAAAATCTAAATATGGAGTGACATTTTAAGCCAAACACTGCACTCATCTGTAGGCTTATATTTTCCAAAATCTACTTTAACAAGGGTTCTTCAACATTCCTTATAGTCTACTGACCAAAGGTAGGGAAAGAAGATTGTTACTATGACAAAGGGGATGTGGACTTGTTTAGAAGTAATTCTTTGGGGGTGATTCCAATCTTTATTTTCAGAAATTTAGTCCTATTGAATCAGCAGCAGTGGCTAGATACACAAAACCTATGAGGCTCCACTATGGGCATGAGTCCACTAAAGCAGCAAGAAGAAGTTCTTTGGTTCATTTCTCTCTACAAAATCACAACAATTGAAGATTTGTAAAGGAAACAAGGTGATCCAATGCCAGAGAGTCGTCTACTATCTCTTGGATTATACTTATACTCTTTCCAAAGATTATGTGTCCTCTCAAGCATCTATTCCAGCAAAACATCAGATGTCTTTTCAACAGACAGCTTCCAGGAAAATACCACATGTCTGTTCTCAGCGAACATCCCCTCGGATGTGTCTGCTTCAGAGCCAAACATCCTCTCATGTGTCTGCTTCAACAAAACATTCTTTCATAAGATAGCTTCCAGGAAAATATCACATGGCACAACTGAGTCTCCAAAGAAACCAAAAATTACCACTTTTCTTATCTACATGTTTTCTTTTTTGGGGAAATCCTAAAACAAAGCTTAGAGCTCAAACTGTATCCAGTTATTTGACTAGAATGGATGGGTTGTGTTTAGTTCTCTTAACATGAGTAAATGAGCAGACAAATAGACAGGTCAATGGAGAGTTCTTCCAATAACTTCAGAATGTGTACAGTGTGTACCGACTCTCATTCAAATAAGAGCAGGCCTGTTATAAGGTAAATAGAAAAAAGAAACAATTGACTTTGAAACATAAACTGGTTTAAGTTCCCTTGGCTATGATGTAATGTGTCCTAGTATAATCTACAGGAAATGCAACACTTTTCTATTCTTGGCAACACTATAGAATATTCTGGAACATAATGTCCTTAATGTGAATTTTCTGTTTTAAATGAAAAATATTTTCTAATTCTATCTGTATTTTAGGATGAAAGTAAGGTACACTAAGATCAGGATGACTTTATGAACACAAAGAAACTTTAAGTTGATTTTGTATAAACCAAAGGAATTGAACACTAGTCATCACATATTTTATCATTTTTTTCCTAGAAGTATCACTATCCATTAACCTTGGTATTTTATAGGGGCTACAACCAGAGAGTAAGGAGAACTTAAAAATAATTTCATTTTCCCATCAAAACAAAGAAGGGAAGAATAAAAAGACAGGCTTCCCCCATGATGTTTCTATTGAACAGGACAGGAAACAAATTCCCTTGATAACACATAAGAATCAAGCTCTTGGCAGATGAGTTCACACTACCTGAGTGTTACATGCAAACTAAAGCTATCTCATTGACTGCTTCCTTGTGAACAGTACTTAGCAGAAGAAATATAGATTGTGCTCTGGAGAACATCTTAGACCTCAGGGCACAATAAGAAGCAAGTCTCAAGTCAGATGTGAAATTGGTCAGTCTGTAAAGTATCTTCTTGCTCAAACATGAAGACCCAGTTTTAAATACCTACCACTCACATAAAAAGCTGAGCACAGAATGCAGTCTTGCTATCCCAGAGCTAGATAGGAAGTGAAAAGAGAAGGACCCGTGGACATTGCAAGTGAGAGTCTGGGCTCAATATCTCTAAAATTAAAGAAGAAAGCAACTGAAGAAGATATTCCTCATCAACCTCCAGCCTGTGCAGACACACAAATAAACATGTACATAAACACCCAAAGAAAGCTTCAGGGCAAATTGAGCACAGCCTAGTAAAATTTAAAACACAGTCACAAAACAAATCAGATATCACAAACAGCACCAAAAATGAAAGAACTAGACTTTAAAACAAGCACTGACATATTTCATAGATATTCTATAATTGTATAAGAAACATTAGAATAATAATTAAGAACAAAAAGATTGAGAGAAAATAAAAGAAATCCAAGGAGGTAAAATATAAGAATTTTTATTAAACTTAAACCAAAGAACACATTTAGCATTCCTAAAGTGTAACAAAAGAATGAAATGAATGATAGAGAATTGTAATATGGAGAAGGCTAAGACAGAATGTACAGGGAAAGAAGCATGATAGAAAGAATTTTTTCACAACTCTGAAGAGATCGAATGAAGATCCAAGAAGCCCAATAATTTAAAAATGATGAATTCAGCATCAAAATAAATCAAAACTTGTGAGGAGCCGCCCTTGCAATTGCCATTACAAGATGACGCTGATATCCGGTGTTCTAACTGGTAAACAATTAGTCTGCGCATGTGCTGGGGTATTTTTCCATTCCTTGTGCCCTGCCTGTCCCATGGCGTCATCTGGGCTGATAGTGAGCAGCCAGTCAGAGTGAAAAACGTCTCCAACCGCTCTTGTGGTCTATTTAAGGACCGAGTTTCCTATGTTCTGGGCCTCCTCCCCAGAAGCTGATCATCTTTCTCTCGAGATGCATTAAAGCTTGCTGCAGAAGAACCCATGTGTGTCCTGTGTGTGTGTTCTCACTGGCGAGACTCCTTATCATCAAAGACACAAAAAATATCTGTAAACTAAATCTAAGTGTAAACCTTTGGTAGTGGATTATAATACACCAAAGACAAAGGCAATGTTTAAAGTATTCAAAGCAAAATTATAATTATTAACAAAACAATGATAAATAGATGAGTAACTCACTTCTGTGTATGCAACAAAATCTTGGACATAATGAGACATCTTTGACATGTTGAAAGATAGCAACCTGTAATTTATAACAAACAAAAATTGTCTCTTTCAAGAAAAAAGGAAACCAGACATTTGAAACTAATTAAAACTGAGGTTTCTGATGAAAAGTCCACATGCAAAAAATTTTATAGAGAGACAAAGAATGAGGGAGACTGGTAGGATGAATTGCTCTGTACAAGCAGGCTAAGATATTGCAAATATATGGAAAAGCATTCGTAGGTCAAGGCTTTGGAACACTATATTCTAACTCTCAACACTGACTTTCTTGATAATCAGTCACTTAGCTGGTGTGAACATAAGTAAACTAGTTAAATTATTTTCTCTTGTTTTCCCCATTCTGTGATGGGGATACTGATGTCCCCCTCTTTACAGGATCAAGAGGACAGTGAAAGAACAGAGGAGGATCCAGAAGACTCTGTGCAATGCAGTGAGCATGTGCTTTCCTGTTATCTCTACAGTGCAGAGAGCAGCACCAATGTTGTCTGAAGTATGAAAGGACAGAAAAATCATTTTAAAAATAACACTAAAGGCAGGAGAGTTGAAAATGTGCTGTTTTGGGAAAGGGTAAAGAATATTAACTAATGTTAGACTTCAATAAACTACATCTGCACACTTAAATACATATCAACTGAAATAATAGAGAAGTCCCCCCCCCCCAAAAAAAAAGAAAGAATGTGAATGATGTAGAAAGTAAAGGAAAAACATCTCCCGAGGATGAAGGCAAATGCTGCCTAGTGGATGTTTTTACACAGTGTATGGCAGGGGAGTGAAAGTGAGAATCGCTTCTGTTATCTTCTCCCCTCCTGGGATGTTAACTTGAGCCATTTCCATGGTTGCCACTTCCACGGGATACAGTTATGTGGTTCTAATTTTGGCAGCTGACCCAACAGACTCTAGTAGCTGAAAGTCTTCTGTTTCTCTGCATCTCAGGCAAAGTAATCGCTTCCCACTGCTGCTACAATTGCCCCTTCCCTCAGCCACTGCAGGCAGACATGAAGTTTTATTTATGCCATGTCAAAAGTAGCCTCTGCTACCTGTTCTGTCCCCTGTCTGCTACTAAAATATCATTGTAAAAAGCAACTTTAAAATCTTTTCTTAATCTCCCCACTTGTTCTGAACCTTTGCTCCTGCGGTAACTGCATTATAGTAAGACTTCCTCCAAACACTCTCAAGGGGAGTAATTGTGTTAGTAAACCTGAAGCAGGGATACTGTTTTTTAAAAATTAAATGTTATAGCCTCTGTAAGCTGGGAAAACAGACCTGCCCTCTAGATAGACATATCCTGAGTACTGATATGTATGCATGTAATCCTACAGTTGCAAAAACCAAGAGAAGGGTGCAGACCATGTGAGAATCAGTTTCTAATACTATGTCAGCTGACTTCATTGTGCAGCTAGTAGTTTTCCCTAAAAAGTGTAAGAGTGCTTCTTTCTCTGTATATTTGGAGAAAAATAAGTATGTTAAGTTTTCTGGTAGAATATTCAAGAAGCATCATTTCCAGTGCCAATGAAGCTTTCCTGGAGACAATAAGCTTCTTTCTATACAAACAATTATTTCACACAAAAATTATAAACTTTGAATAGAAGATATTTTAATATTTTGTTTGTTTGTTCAATAGCTCATATTTTTTTTATGAATCTTCTGGACTCCCTTGGTCAATAAGTTAAAATTCTCTGTAGAGTGGAATATTACCTTTTTAAAAAGTTCTTAACCTCCTATTCGGCAATGTTAAAATATCCAACTCCAGGTATTTTATTTATATAAATAAATAAGAAAATCATTTCATAATCATGATTCAATCCCTAAGGCATTAACGATTCTTATGTGATATGCAACACTTAGATGTTAATACTATCCATCAATTAATACAATCTCAATATAATTCAAAGCACGTTAAAATTAAAGAGTCTGAGAAGAAGCAGTGAAGGAAGACCCATACTAGGCAGTATTTGAAATTTAAATTGTTTAATAAGTAATAAATACCTGTAAGTAATATATTTATATTAACGTGTGGTATTCCAACATATATTCAGACTATATGTTTAAATTAGGTTAAACACAGCAATCTCTTCATGTTTTTGGCATTTGTGATGAATGTGTTAAAATACTCTTCGTGATATTTAGAATGTGCAGTAAATTATCATTGTGTATAGTTTATCTACTGTGCAGCACATATCCTATCATTTTCTTCCATCCAACCATAACTGAGTATTCATTGATTAGATAATGTATTCCTACCATTATGTCCATTAGTTTTCACACAAGGCTATGTGACGTAAACGACTACAATTAAAAATGCTTACATTGCTTTTGAACTATAATACATTTGAACACTTTATAGATGCCAGTTCCTATTGTAAAATAAGATATTTGAGAGTCATATGATAGATTTTTTTAAAAACCTTTTCAGTGAATGTTTATTATCTGTTGCATCATGACTTAGGGTCCCAGGGTAAGGATCACCATACACTATAGCAGCATCCCCTTCTAATATTGGGGAGGGCTGGTTTGTGAATCTCCTGGCAAGAAGACACAGCAGGAGGAGAGCACTATCTTTTCTTCTGCTGTCACACAGTTTGGGTCTATAATATAAAGCCTAGTGACAAGTGATATAAAGCCCTTAAAAGCCAAGAGTTAATTTGAGAACAAAGTTAGTTTTTAACATATTAACTGGAATAATGATCAAATACTATGAGCTGGAAAGCTAAATTATTTGAAATAAATGAATGTACCAATTGTCTTGATTGTGGGAACTGTAGGAAACCCTGATTTTAATTGTAGTGGGCTAAAAAGTTACTTTGATGTTTCTGATTCTTTTGGCTGCTTTTGGGTCTCTTTTCCTCCTTCCAGGTTGCCTGGTCCAGCCTTGAGCATGGAAATGGAAAACATGAAAATCTAGTCAAAGTTTGCAAGAAAATAGTTCAATGACTGCTGTTTCTACACTTCTTGATTCTCTAGACATGTACTGATTTATGACAAATGGTTCTTCCTTAAACAGATGAACATTTTTATTTTTGATACTATCATATAATTATAGCATTTTCTCTTTCTTTTCCTCTCTCCAAGCCCTCCTGTGCATGCTTTCTATAATCTTCCCCTAATTCATGATGGCCAAGGTTGGCTTCAAACTAAGATTACAAGTTCTAATGCCACTCCTTCTGGATCACTTATTTAAGTTTTAGATAGATTTAAGATTGGAGAACTTAAAAAACAAATCCAGGATCATTTTGAAGGCTGTAAAAAAAAATCTAAAGTTTTACTCTTAAGGCAATTAACGTCAAAGATAAATTTATTTTATCTTTGGGTAGATGAGGAAGGTAAGGTTGGAGAAAAGTTACTCTTAAAAAAATGTTGGAGCCGGGCGGTGGGGGCGCACGCCTTTAATCCTAGCACTTGGGAGGCAGAGACAGGCAAATTTCTGAGTTCGAGGCCAGCCTGGTCTACAAAGTGAGTTCCAGGACAGCTAGGGCTATACAGAGAGTCTCGAAAAACCAAAAAAAAAAAAAAAAAAAAAAAATGTTGGTCTTTTCTTAAATGCTTTGTTCATTGAATACAAATGAATGTGAAGTGGCACTGTCTTAAAATCCAATGGTCAGGATTTGATGAGGAGGAGGAAGAACTCTGCAACTGGCTGGGAAATGCTGGTAACAACAGAGATGGGAAAAGGATCAGGAAAAGCTGGAAATGTCAGAAGAAACCTTTGTAAATTTAATTCATCTCCAGTCCCTAAGTTTCTCCAAACTCTCGAATTTACTCTAACTCACAAATTTAAAAGAAAGCACCCAGAAGGCCTTTAAAGCTAACGCTGTTTATAGGGAACCATCTAGCAAGAATAGGATTCTTAAAGATGAGTTTTAAAAGCATACCTGCTATTACTCTGCTTTAAAAAAATCTTCCAGGATTTCTGAGGGAAGGAAATCGCTGCTATTGGAATACTATCTTTCATAGAGTTTGTTTTACTAAAAACAGTAATTAGTTTTATTCAGTCCATTTTCTAAGGAATTTTGGTAAATCCTACAGAGCCGTGCATGCGATTCAGTAACAGGGCTCAGCTGAGGATTTATTCTCTTCCTGCTATGTTTATTGATACTAAAATTTATTATAAGCCCAACAGAATTTATTTTTATGTTGCAGAATTATAGTTATTCAGGCTTCATGGATTCTTGAGTGCATCTGTCAAGTGACAATTGGGAAAGTGTAAAAATATGCTAAAATGTGTTGTTAGCATTCTTCATCTCTACTAGTGATGAGGTGCAAAATATTTTAAACCAGTTTTGTTTTGTGTTGCGCCCACCTCGTCCGTCAAGGAAGACACAACACGGTCGGATTCTTCTCAACAACTTTATTGCAGGAATGCCTCCATGCTGCTACGGAACCCCGGGCATCCAGGGAGGTCTGCTTATATACACCCCAGCACTGGGGGGGGGGGGGGGGGGGGCTATGTGTCCTCCTGGGATTGGTCGGCCTGTTGACACTTAATTAGCATGCACCAGCTTGGGAGGGGTTGGTGCCAGATTTGGGTTAGTGGTGTTGTTTATGGCCACGGTATACTGGAAACCGGCGCCATCTTTTAGGCATCTGCTGCCTACAGTTTTGCTTTTTAGTTTTAGTTTTTCTTTCTTTCTTTTTTTTTTTTTTCCACAAAGTACTTTCTTGTGGACATTCAACAACAAAACAGCTTTGATGTATGGACATTACATCTTTCAAATCTGAAGTACTCTTGGTGCAGAAGGACCTGTAGTATGTGACTTTCTGGGCAAGGGGACCTCAGGTCTCCACATAGGAAAACCCTTGGGGGTGGAGACACTGGAGTTGCTGTAACAGGGAATCAACTTTTCCATCTGGTCTCACTTGGTAAGCATGTGGGTGACTCTCTTTTGCCAATATATGACTAAGAATTACACAGGAACTTTTCTTGGGCTAAAGCCTACCCAGGCCAAAGTGGTCTTGGGATGATGATGGCACGTTCTCATTTTAATTAGTGTAAACCGACTATTAAGAGTTTGTTCCCATGGCTTTCTCAGAATGATTGACTGAGTCTGTTGATAAGAACTTGTAAACTCAAGAAACTTAAAGATCATGAGCAAATATCTAAATTATGATAAATTAACAAAGTGAAATAATATCTCCAACAAAAGAAAGACAGTTGTTCCCCTCCAAATAGACATGCTAGTATTTGATTTCTTTATTGCTGGGGAGATGCTTTCATTAATATAGTGTTAAGTATTTAAAATGAAAACCTGTTTGCTTGAAACCCTGTTTGTAATTCTCAGCTGTTATTTCTGAATAATATTTGAGAAACTTTTGCTTCTGACAGGAAACAATATACAATATTTTGCCTTAGTAACTCTGAAATGATGAAAGTGGGTAAGTGGGGACAGAGACTGGCCTCAAGACAGGTTCGGCAGTCATGATATCTGTATAAATTATAAACCTAGGATTTTTTTCTTTTCTTTTCTTTTTTTTTTGGAACCTCAGATATTTTTATATCATAAGATTTAAACATGTCCTTCTCTGTGTTCCCATTTGCTGTATTTATATAAAGTTAGGAATTTAGGGACTTAACAGGCAGTTGGGATATCATGGTAGATATTTTGTCTTGTATATTTAAGACTCATGCTTGATATCTGGCACTGCAATAAAGAATACACACACACACACACACACACACACACACACACACACACACACTTGGTTTGTAACTATTTTCTGACATGTTCTAGGTTTCCCTTCCTTCCTTCCTTCCTCCCTTCCTTTTTTTCATTTTCATTTTATTATTTCTTTTACAGGGTTCCCCTCTAACTCTGACTATCCTAGAACCTACTCTGTAAACTTAGGAGGCCTCCAACTTGGAGATTCCCTGCCTCTGCCTCCAGAAGTGGATGCTCACAGTCATTTCTAAGATGGAACACAGGGCCCCCAATGGAGGAGCTAGAGAAAGTACCCAAGGAGCTGAAGGGATCTGCAACACTAAAGGAGGAACAACAATATGAACCAACCAGTACCCCTGGAACTCATGTCTCTAGCTGCATATGTAGGAGAAGATGGCCTAGTTGGCTATCACTAGGAAGAGAGGCTCCTTGGTATTGCAAACTTTATATGCCCCAGTACAGGGGAATGCCAGGGCCAAGAAATGAGAGTGGGTGGGTAGGGGAGCAGGGCGGGGTGAGGGTATAGGGAACTTTTGGGATAGCATTAGAATTTTGAAATGTATATAAAGAAAACATCTAATAAAAAATTATTCGAAAAAAAAAGTGTGGCCCCCTCACCACCCAGCTTTCTTTGTTTTTACTTTCTGTACTGGGCAGAAGGTTTTCCCATTGCTGTAAGACATTTTTCTGCTCAGGCTTTTATTGCTTGTGGCTTTGGTGATGTATTCAAAATTCAACTCTGTCTGTATTTTCCTTAGCACTTTTAATGTTTGGGGTATTTTAGTTATACTGTTAATCCATGTTGAATTACTTTTATTAAAATACTTTATTTTATGAGAATTTCATGTTTGTGTGTGTGTGTGTTATATCTACCCATCACATTGTCTCTCCAACTCCTCACAGATCCCAACAACACATCCTTATTCCAACTTGGTGTCTCTGAGTATCTCATTTGATATGATAATGATGCTAAAAGAAAAAAAAAAACCAAAAGGCATGGAATTAATCAGAGAGTTTTGAACAAATGAAATACAAATGAGAGATGAAACACTTTACAAGAAATGTTCAACATCTTAAGTCATCAGGGAAATGAAAATTTAAAAGTACTTTGAGGTTTCTTCTTACCCAGTTCAAACTTAAGATAAATTTTAAAAAGAAGGAAAAAGAAAAAAAAAAAAAAAGAAAAGAAAAAGATTAAAATGCCAGAATGAAAGTGGTGAAAGAGGAACATATATTCACTGCTGACAGGTTGTAAATTGGTGCAGTGGCTGTGTAAATCAGTGCAGCCGTTCCTCAGAAAGCTAGGAATACACCCATAGCATGATCCAGCTATCCATCTTGGGTATACATCCAAAGGACTCTAAACCCTCCTCTTCCGTGTTCATTACTGCTCTATTCACAACAAAAGCCAGGAGATGGAAAAAGGCTAGATGCTACCAACTGATGAGTGGATGATGAAACTATAGTACATTTACACAATGAACTATTTATTTTTCAGCTATTAAGAAAAATGAAATTAAGGAACTTGCAGGCAAATGGATAGAACCAGAATAAATCACCCTGAATCAGAAAACCCAGAACCTAAAAGACAAACATTGTTTTATCTCAGTTTTGGATGTTTGCTGTGAATCTTTACATGTGTGTGTTTCATTTGTAATACTCATGGAGATCAGATAATTACTAACACATGATATGCATGAATATATGTGTGTATGTGTGTTACAAAGGTATATGAAATGCATAAATATATCTTGAAAGGAGCTCACACTGAGCTAGTTAACCAATAGTGGGGCAACAATACCTATACTAGACCACAAAGGCTAATATATAAAATCCCCATACAATAAATGGATAGAACTGGAATTAATCACCCTGAACCAGAAAACCCAGACCCTAAAAGACAAACTTTGTTTTATCTCAGTTTTAGATGTTAGCTGTGAGCTTCTTTTGGTGTTGTTGGTCAATAAATTCTGATAGAACCCAAATCTTACAAGCTATTACCAATGTTCTTGATGATACTCCAGAACTTGTCAGTAAGATCCTTTTGCTTAGAACACATATTTGACTCATAGAACATGGAGAAATTCAGCCACTACTGACCTGGAATCAGTGCTTTTTTTTTTTTTTTTAAATTCACCACTTATTGAACAGTATATCGTTTCCATATTTTGGGTTCACAGAATGATTCTAGAAGATGAATTGGACAATAATTATGTGTTCATTTGTTGGCTCTCCATTTTGCTCAATTGGTGTATGCATTTGTTCTTCTACTGAGAGGACTGAGTTAGTCAGAGCCAGGGTGACTCAATGACAGGCTGCAAACCCGCACCTTGGGTGATTAGGCCAAAGTTTCAGTTTCCCAAAACTGGAAAAGTCCAAAACAAGCCAATTCCAGGAAGAAAAAAATATGTCCCCTCCTGCAAAGGGCAGCGAATCTGGAAGCTGGTAACCTAGTTTGAACCAAGTATAGTTAATCAGCAAAAGTCCCCCAAGTCCCCCAGAGCCTTAACCAATCACAAAAAGACCTATAGTCATGGAGGTAGAGCCAACCAATCAAAGGAAAGAAAGGTAAAAATCACCCAATTCTACCTTAACAGGCTTTAAATTAACCCTGCAAAGTCTACACCTCTGTCTTCCATGGCAATACATGGTAGACACCTGCATAAAGGTTGTCTGCAGAGTAAAGACTCTTTGCTGTTGCACACTATTTGAGTCTGGGATATTATTCTTCATGAATCATTGCCCCTTATACTATCAGGACCACACAATTTGATCATTATAGCTTCTAATATAATTTGAAGTCAAGTAATGAAGATGCCTTTAGTTTGAGTAATTTAATATTTCAATATTTATATATTTAGGGTCAGGGTTATAAACTTTGCTTTTATTTCCTCAGATGGAGGGATGAGAGAAGAACCATACCCAAGTTGTGCACATACATGGCTCACACTGAACTCAGAATTCTTTCTGTGTTCTATGTATTCTCCATAGAATCTTATCTTCCAAGTTGACTAAGCCAGTCTTACTGAATTGTTCTGCTTGGCTTTATATAAAATTTAGCAATATGTTCTAATCTTTTGGTTCCTTCTCATTCTCTGGCTCATTTTGTCTTCACCTGTGTCTTATGACTCTCTGCCACCTATCTTTGTAAAACAGTCCTACTAAAACTAACTCTCTCTCTCTCTCTCTCTCTCTCTCTCTCTCTCTCTCTCTCTCTCTCTCTCCCTCCCTCCCTCTCCCTCTCCTTCCTCTCTACTCTTAAGCAGCCTCTCTTTGTCTCCTGTTATCCTGTGAGTTGACAGATCCAATTTCTGACTTATTCTGTCAAATCTTTCTCTGATTAATAACTTTATCTACTCCTCAATTAGGGGTCACTTTCAAACATGGGTGTTTACTTCTACAAACTAACCTTGCCGTCATTGTTAGGCATTAAAGTGTGTACTAAGAGAGTGTCTGTATTCCAGCCAGATCATTCTATAATCCAGAGCATGTTTGCATTCTAGCCAAATGTGATCTGAAAACTTTGGATGGAACTCCTTGACAGAGCAGCCATGTTGGTTGATTAAAATTCCTCTATAAGTATAGTGACACATGAATATCAGCTATGATTTTATTATTTTAAAGAATACACGTAGATGTTGTTTGTAATTGAAACTATTACTTTGAACAGCAAGTTCATGTTAATTGTATTTGTTCTGATAAATTAACTATCAAGCCTAAAAAAAACTTTAGTAATCTTTCCCATATTCTGACACATATGTATGTGACAAAAGTTTTTTTCAAAGAAGATAGAGCCAGTTTTACTTTATTTTATTTTTATTTTTTCATTTTTGGCAAATACTAGTGGGATGATCAGTCCTCAAATAGCTAGGTCAGGTAGAAAGAAATTCATAAACTCAAGCTCATTTGTTATACACCACCATTGATTAAGAGTCAGAGATGGGTGGTGGGAACCCACATCTTTAATGCAAGCACTTGGAGGCAGAGGCAGGTGGATCTCCGAGTTTGAGGATAGCCTGATCTACACAGCAAGTCAAGGACATCCAGAGGTACACAGGAAAACCCTGTGTCAAAAACAAAAGCAAACAAACAAGCAAACAAGAGAGAGAGAGAGAGAGAGAGAGAGAGAGAGAGAGAGAGAGAGAGAGAGAGAGAGAGATTTTTGAGCCCACGAAAAAGAAATACTCAGGTAACTTAGTTTCCTCGGCTCCCTTTGCCTCCTTGATATAGTAGTGAAGGGAAATTAAAGTGATGGAGGGCCAGCCTGTTCATATCAGATATGCTGATAAACTGTGTAAGCTGAGAGTCCATTTAAGTCATCACTTCCTCAGACTGGGAAAAGATAAACGGAAGGAGTTGGCTTTTACAGCAGAAAAACACCTCCTCCTTCAAGTTTTCTGCCAGAATGAGTAGTTTCCTTTTAGATTTATGGCTTATAATCTTTATGCTCTTATGGATGCGGAAGAAATTAAAGACAAGCCGATATTTTTTTTTTTACATTTCCATAACATTTTAACATTTAATAGAAACTATACACAGTAATTTCACTATATTTTACGTGGAGGATTCGCCACAGAAATGTGCACTAGTAAGAATGAGGAGAGCCGAGACCTGTGGGGTGCTTTTCTCAGTCAACGTTCACTAGGAAAAAGGGTTTATATTGCCTAATTATGTGGAGCAGAGGAAAGGCTTAGAAAGAAGCCTTTAGATACAGCTAGCCAGACACTAACAACCAACACATGAAGAGCACCGTTCTTGAGCACAGCTCTGCCTAAACATCCATGTGGATTTCTGTCCACAGCTTAGGAAGTCCCATTACAAAAATGTCTCTCTCCGAGGCACAGTCCCCTATATGCATTGCATCCCAAAGGCAGGAATTGCCTCACGCTCTTCATTGAAAAAAAAAATCCCAAAACTTAAATACTAAAGATCCATTCTGCACAAACTTGGATTATGTTTGTCTATAGTGCTCTAAATTCCTGAAGGAAACAATGAGAGATGAACAGAGATACGCTTGTCTAAAGAATGAAAAGTTCAAATCCAAAGGCAAACAGTTCCCAGAATGAATTGTCAACTGATAGAAGTGGGTTCTGGTTTTCTATTTACAGTAGTCAATCCACATTGAGGGAATGGTGCACAGACTCTATATTTCGAGGTCCCTGGGATCTGCACCCAGCCCCAACCAACTGCATTTGCCCTGGGCCTCTGGCAGTTTCTGTGACTGAATGATCTTCAAGAGTTAGTGAAGGGTCGAAAAGCAAGGGCGACAGAGGTTATGACATACCATCACCCATAACACCCAAGTCCTACTCAGGTTTATAGATTTGAAGAGACAACTGGAAATGCAACAGACGGCAGGGAACCTCAGAAAGGCTTACAGGAACTGTGTTTGTTGCAGGGTACCTCTTCAGATCACTGGCAACATTTGAAGAGAACCTGATTTGTATCCTGGCAGATATGGGTAAGGAAGTGTCTGCTCATCAGAAGAGCCTGATTGGAGCAGTGAACATTTTCCACAAAGGCTAAGCATCTCTGACTGGAATGAGTGGTACGAGCCTGGTGAGCAGCCCCATGTGTGGCCATCATTCTGCATTCCCTCAGCTGCCTTTGCACTAAGGCTTCTGCTCCATTGTGCTGACAGCATCACCTAAGACATTTTAGTTGCTTTGAATTCTCTCTCTCTTTAGCCAAAAGTCCCTCAGAGCCAGTCGGGAGACTACTACCTAAAGCTTCCTGTTCCACTTTTTGATTATGTAAATAACTGCGCTTCTTCTCTTTGAACAGGTGTTGCAGTCGCTGAAACTGATCAGTGTACAAAGATTGCAAACAAATTTGCTTTTCTTTCATAATAAGAGCCACTTCTTCAGCTGCATAGACACCAGCATGTGTTAGGGGACCTTCTCCATCACTGTCTATCCTTTTACCTTCACCTCTCCATGTCTGATCCACAGTAAAATGTCCATGGTCCCCATCACTCCAGTTGTCTTCAAGAATATGCTTAATCTACATTAACTCCTGCCACTCCAGACGCATTGACAAATAAGAATGGTATCAGAGATGTGCATTGTTAAATGCAGAGTCAAAGCAGGCAGGACCATGTGTTTCTGGAGACATAATCCATCTTCTCAAGAGATCCTGTAAAGCAATGGGCAAGTATCTGTGGAGGACAGAAGGACCCTTGTGAATGGAGAAGTTGAGAAAGCTTGGTTTCCACAGCTAATCCTCATTGTCTTTCCGTCTCTGTGTCTTTGCCTTTGTCTCCTCAATGTTTCCCTTTTAGAATACTATCATCTTAAAATTTTCCTCCAGTAAAACACAGAAACCAAGCCCAACACACACACACACACACACACACACACACACACACACACACACACACACACACACACACGAAACCCTAAAACTAGTTAACTTCACAGATTACTGATGTCCCATAACTTATACTGGACTGTTAGTTTGTTTTACATATTAGCCAAAGCTTTGAAATGTTTTACAATTTTCTTACCCTTCAGAATTATTCATAAACTGCAATACTTTGGGGATGCTAGAAGAACAAGCGCTAAGTAGACATGAAGTCTAACTAATGCTAAACAAAACAAAACTTCTGGTCAGCTATTCTTATTATCAGCCTGAGTGTAAATCAGGCATTTCCAACTTTTTAATACTGTTAACTAGATCTGGAGGAAAACTGACTGTGTACTTGTATGGCACACTTATTATCCCATTGTGCACCCTATTAATTTCAGGGGCAAAGTGACTCTTGCTATAGAGTCATCAAATTACCAGATTCTAATTCTTTTTCAAGATTCTTTGGATGAGTATAGCAATTTCAAGAGATCCATTCAAGACATGGCTGCTGAACTCAAGTGGTGAACCGATGTTTAAAAGTCACCTCTTTCAGACTTCTTACTTTCCTTAAGTTTGGACTAGCTTTCTGAGAGTAAGTATTAGAAAAACAGTAATGTCTTACCAAAGAACTCGATCATTTAAAAGGGATATATAAGGCAAACATTTTGATTTCTGTAATTAGCCATAAAGGTAAGTTGTGCAAAGGTATTTATTTTTTCACCTCAAAACTTCAGCAAGTATTTGTAAATGATCAATGTACATTCTTTTATTATTATTACTTTAGTTTCCTCATAGTTGTTAAAATTAATCTAGTGATTAATATTAGGGAAGTTTCTAGAATCTCTTGATAGTTCTTATCATCTAAACAGGTTGATGCCAATGTAATGTTCTCATCGACTGCCTATTTGTAGATGGACAGCAAAGGTTAAAGATGGGAGTGGAAGTAAGTCAAACTCCCTAACTGATAAGTGGAAGAAAATAGTTGGCTGTCAGTAGAATGGCTCAGATAGTAATGGTATTAGTATCTGAGGCTGCCAAACCTGACAACCTTAGTTCAGTCCTCAGACACTATATTGTGGATGGAAAGAACTAGTTCCTAAATAGTTGTCCTCTGACCTCCACAAGCATATGACTACCCACAGACATGTATGCACACAACATAAGTAAATAAACAACAAGCAAATGAACAAGTAAAATTGAACAGAAGATAAGATTTCTGCTGAGGTGTTTGAAGGTTATAAAATTATTCGTGTGAACTTTTCGAATAAGTTGTACACCCAAAGTCTGAGGTGGAAAAATTATCTCATCTTAAACTGTAAAAAATCACGAAGGAAATATATTGGCTGCTTCTCAAGAAAAATTGTTTTATGATCTAAGGAACACCTAAAAGATACCATCAATCACTCAAGAAATTTGAAAAGTCCAAGATATTAAAGTATTTTCAGCTAAATGTCTATCTGACACTTTTCATCAAAGTTAGCAGAGGGAATGAGATTCTGGAAGGCCATTGGTATTCCTACTCTTTCTTGGACACCTGAGTGGTTCTCTTAGTTCCAAGTTCCATGGAATAGTACCTATTACTACAGCAGGTATTGTCACAGATGCAATGGTTTTGCACAACTGAGAACACACACTCTTGGATCTTTTATAATGCACAAAATCAAATCAGACCTTCAATCTGGAAGAATGATTTATCTGTATTACCCTGAATGATAAGAAAAGTTTCCCATTGTCCCAGAAAGAGACACTACATTTCTCAAAGCTGTCCACTTACTGACATTTTTCAAAGGATTTTTCCCCTGGGGAAATGGAGGTAATTACTGTTTTGTTTGTAAGATGTTCAGGAACTTGAGTGGCAGGCCTGAGATGTCTCATTGGGTAAGGGTATAGCAGATGACCTTGTGATCTTGATGCCAAGGAGACAGAAACAGGAGCATCACTATGGCTTGAAGGCTAGCCATTCTATCCAGTCTCAAACTCAAGGTCCTGGAAAAAGCCTGTCTCAAGCAAAGAAGGGAGTATGATTGAGAAAATCCCTATGTGTCATATTATAGCCTCCACATGTCCACATGAGACATAAGACGTGCACCCACATTACACATCAAATACAAACATATATAATCTCTCTCTCTCTCTCTCTCTCTCTCTCTCTCTTTCAGACACACACATGCACACATACACGCACACACACAGAGATACAAACAAACATGGGAAGCTTGAGGAAAGTTTTCTCTTA
This sequence comes from Mus musculus, assembly GCF_000001635.26. Lineage (NCBI taxonomy): Eukaryota > Metazoa > Chordata > Mammalia > Rodentia > Muridae > Mus > Mus musculus. The sequence continues at coordinate 53,909,142 of NC_000074.6, read as the reverse complement.
CAATCAGGCATGGGGGATTCATTGATAATAATTATCTGGTTAGCTCATTATTTAATTAAATATAACATTACACTTTCCCAATAAAATTATAGTTTTGAATCAACTCAATATTGGCAGAAGTGGGGAATAAATTTTATAACCACAGCTATAGTGAAAATAAGATAGCACAGTTCTAATTAATACATTGTATTCTATGATGAACTTTCTATTAGTGTATTAATATCAAAGGGATATACTATACTGAAGAGTATAAAATAGTTGTTATGAGTAATCTAGCATTTAATATGGAAGAAACTGCCACAATCTCTTGTGACCTGAAGATCTTCGATAGTATTACATTAATCTAAAGGGCAGCTAATTTTTTGGTATCGGGTTTAAAATTTTCAGATACTGTTCAATAATTATTCAAAAGTATTTGTACAAATTCCAAATGCCTGTATGAAATAACTTATGTGTTTGTGACAACATTATTTATGATGGCCTAGAGGTACGAACAATTCACTGTTAAATTATAGCATAGATAAACTGTGGTATATTGACTACCTTACTACAACAGTAAATTTCAGTAGTATGCAAAATTGTGAATGAGTGTTTTATATATATATATATGTGTGTGTATACATATACATATATATATATATGTATATGTATACACACACACACACACACACACACACATATATATATATATATATATATATATATATATATATATCTTATTTTTACTATAGCTATGGTTATAAAATTTTTTGCCTAGTTCTGCACATAATGAGTTGATTCAAACCTATAATTTACTTGGGAAAGTCTAATGTTACATTTAACTAAATTATGAGCTAACTAGATAGTTATTATCAAAGAATCCCATATATATATATATATATATATATATATATATATATATACACACACATATGTATGTGTATAATGTTATAGAATATAAAATAGTAAAAGGCAGCTAATTTACAACCAGTCAGCATGGTTTCTAAATAGACCTTCCTTTATGGTCTATTTTAATGTCAAGAATTTCAATTTTTAATCCTATTGCAGCTATACAATCTCTTCACATTGAAACCTAGGTTAGTGTATAAATGACTAGAAGAAAATGTACTGAAAGGTGCAGGCAATTTTTAGAACCAGCTGGGAATTCTGCCTGCCATACTAGTCCTATATGACTCTCTGAAGAGGTATAGTTGTCACTATCACACTTTGAATTTATGTGTTACTCTATCCTTACTTTATCCTTCTACCATTGATAGCTTTCTTACCAAGGGAGAAAAGTGATTCTTTCTAGCCTCAAAGATGCAGGAGTCTGAACTATTGGGTGATACACACCAAGCTTCCCAATGATAAAAACCACTAGAACTCAGCTGCATCTCTATTATCTTAGGTAAGTTGTAAAACAGCTAACAGTGTACAAAACATGTACACAGAATCCTATGACTCCCTCAGAGTCCCATGTCTCCCCCTCATAAAATAATGACGAGAGAGATAGGTCAGCTGCTAATCTTCTTGCCTAGTGATTAGTTAGGATTTCATTACCATGATCAAGGCAACTCTGATAGATGCAAACACTTAATTGAGGCTGGTTTACCAGTTCAGAGGTTTAATCTATTATCATCATGGTGGGAATCATGGCAGAGTATAGGCAGACATGGTGCTGAAGGAACTGAGAGTTCTACATCTTGATCAGAAGATGGCTAAGAGGAGACTCTTTTGCAGGCAGTCAGGAGTAGGCTGCCTTCTGCACTGGGTGGAGCCTCAGCATGGGAGACCTCAAAGCCAACCTACATAGTGATGCACTTCCTCCAACAAGGCCATGCCTCCTCCAATAAGGCTACATCTCCTTCAATAAGGCCATACCATCTAATAATGCCACTTCCCACTGGCTAAGCATATTCAAACCACCACATCTAATAAGCATGAGAACCTGCATTTGATCAATAGAATCCACATAATGAAAGCCAAATCTGGAGAAACATGCCTGTAATCCCAGTGCTGTGGACTCTGACACAGTCAGAAGTTCCATGGATAGCTAGCAAAGCCTACTTGCGAACTTCCAGACCAGTGAGAGACATTATCAAAAAACAAAATATGTAGACAACATACCAGGTTGATGAGTGGCTTGTTTGAGTCCTTGTTGGATGAACATATTTAAGCCAAATTATAACCACTGACTCCACATCTTAGCCACTTTGTGTCCATCAGGTCAGGTTTTCCTATAATTGACAAGTAACAGACAGAGATGACCATTTAATTAGTTGCTGTCAGCTAATCTAAACCGATCATTTATGATAGAGCAATGGTAACCCACAAAACTGTACTATTAATAAGAATCAGCAATAGCTGCAAACACTTAAAAAGAGAAAGCTTCAAAATACAAGCAAATCTTTGCTTTTCTTTACCATTCTCACACACATATTAAATTTTACCAATTGGAAAGTTGTTAGCTCAGACTTATTCTGCAGTCTTTGACAAGGTGATACCTATCTGCCTCTGTAAGTGATCTAATATTATCTTGCACAAAACATCACAGGAAACTGACCATCGTACTTTAGATTCTGGTCCCAGCTACTCCTGTATTCATTGTTCCCATTCCAGTGCCTGGATCCCAAGGCATATAAGAAACATGCCATGTTTTCTCTTCCCATGGCTGAACAGGTGAATGAGTCTTATATTTGGTTACACAGAGCAGGTATTATCTTAAGTATTTTATAAAACCTCTACACATTAATGCTATTTTTTCAACAAAAGAAGATTCAGCTATTAGTATGCTGATAAATCAGTTGTCAATTTTGCTAAAACAGAAAAACTCACTTTTGAAAGTCTATTAACATAAATGGAATGCTTTGGTGTTAATCAGAAACACAAATAAAAAAGTGTTCTTGGCTGGAGGATACTTTCCAACAGCTCTTGAGCAACCCTACATTTTAATAGGATTTTGACCTGTATTCTCTGAGTGAAGTCACTGGCTATATGTAGGGCCTCACTTTAGCATGCACAGGAATAGTACACTCCCTAGACAGAAGTATTTCAAAATAAATTACTGCTATGCCATAGCTATTTTCAAGTGGCATGTAGTTAAATGAATATATGCTACTTCCAGTGCCTACAGTCCAGTTTTACAGAATTTAGATCATCATCCCAAACAATAACTTTTGCATCTGCTGTTTTTCTATCTGCTATAAAACTAGAGGTGATTCTCACTCACCATAGACCTGTTCCTTCCTGTTTGGGAGAAGTTCAAGTCTCTTTCTTGAGTTTCCAAGACTTTACCTCCATTTGTACTCAGCTTCTCTAGTAGACACTTTGGACATCATGGAAAAAGTGGTGCTTCTGAGGCAAAGGAACTAAAGGAATCTTAGAGATTTTAATAGATCAGAGAAATAAACAAGGTATCACAGAAAACAACATATCAAGCTGCTGTGTCAGAAGTAAGTTTATATTGGAGAAGGATGTTAAAATTGTTTCTTTGATTTTGGCAACTAATATTGTGTTGATCTATGATCAGAAAGAGAGCGTAATTGTCTGAGATAGGACTTGGCTTCTGTGTACCTCCTCTATAAGAGCTTAGTTGACCACTCTGTACCTCCACTGTGAGCATGTAACTGGCTTGTATGCACATCCACTATAGCAGGGTGTACACTGATCCCCTGTGAGGACAGAGGGTAGGGAAAGACAGATTTTAGAAGCAGAGTCCGCACACACATATTGGTATAATTTGCCCATGCAAATTTCTCCATAGAAAACTCTAGGGTAACTCAGTGTTTAGAAGTTCTCTTTGCTTTCTCTCTGTTGTCTCATTAGCACCAGGTAAAGCGGTTGTTTGCTCAAATTAAATTGAGATTCTTAGTTAGACATGTTAATTTTTTACGATAAGACATGCCATGAAAGACAAGTATCGCCTGCTCTTACCCATCAAAAAGGAAACATTTTATTCCTATCCTGACTCCCTCAGAAAACCTTTTCTGACTTGTTAAGAATGTTTAATTTTGACATTAATGAACCTTATAAAGATTTCTTAGTACATAAATTACCAAAAAATATCTTATAAGTTAGTATTAGTTTATCTATTATCCAATCAACTGACACTTTTAGTTTTTATTTATTTATTTATTTATTTATTTATTTATTTATTTATTTATTTATTTTTGGTTTTTCGAGACAGGGTTGCCCTGGCTGTCCTGGAACACACTCAGTAGACCAGGCTTGCCTCAAAGTCAGAAATCCACATGCCTCTGCTTCCCAAGTACTAGGATTAAACGCATGCTCCACCACTGCCCGGCAACAGGCTTTTAAATTAATACAATTTTAAGTAAATAATTGCTTGCCCAATATCAAAAGTCTAGGACTTGATTAGAAGACAGATAAGGGTATAATTTGATAAACATCTCCTTGGAGTTAGAAAGAAAAGAACACATTTTCTTTTAAAAATGGTGCAATGAAAGAAGTGAATGGTGAAGAAGACAGGAATAAGTGGGCAAAGAATACTAAAGAAATACATTTCTAGCTGGGTGGTGGTGGCACACGCCTTTAATCCCAGCACTTGAGAGGCAGAAGAAGGCAGATTTCTGAGTTTGAAGGCAGCCTGGTCTACAAAGTGAGTTCCAGGACAGCCAGAGCTACACAGAGAAATCCTGTCGAAAGAAAGAAAGAAAGAAAGAAAGAAAGAAAGAAAGAAAGAAAGAAAGAAAGAAAGGAAGGAAGGAAGGAAGGAAGGAAGGAAGGAAGGAAGGAAGGAAGGAAAAAAAGAAAGAAAGAAAGAGAGAGAAAGAAAAAGAAAGAAAGAAAAAGAAAGAAAGAAAGAAAGAAAAAAAAGGGAAATTCATTTCTTTCCTTTTTTTTATTACATATTTTCCTCAATTACATTTCCAATGCTATCCCAAAAGTCCCCCACACCCCCCCCACTCCCCTACCCACCCATTCCCATTTTTTGGGCCCTAGCATTCCCCTGTACTGGGGCATATAAAGTTTGCCTGACCAATGGACCTCTCTTTCCAGTGCTGGCCAACTAGGCCATCTTTTGATACATATGCAGCTAGAGTCAAGAGCTCTGGGGTACTGGTTAGTTCATGATGTTGTTCCACCGATAGGGTTGCAGATCTCTTTAGCTCCTTGGATACATTCTCTAGCTCCTCCATTGGGGGTCCTGTGATCCATCCAATAGTTGACTGTGAGCATCCACTTCTGTGTTTGCTATGCCCCGGCCTAGTCTCACAAGAGACAGCTATATTAAGATCCTTGCAACAGAGGCTTGCTAGTGTATGTAATGGTGTCATCATTTGGAGACTAATTATGGGATGGATCCCTGGATATGGCAGTCTCTAGATGGTCCATCTCTTTGTCTCAGCTCCAAACTTTGTCTATGTAACTCCTTCCATGGGTGATTGTTTCCAATTCTAAGAAGGAGCAAAGTGTCCACACTATGGTCTTCGTTCTTCTTCAGTTTCATGTGTTTTTTTTTTTTCCATTTTTTATTAGGTATTTAACTCATTTACATTTCCAATGCTATACCAAAAGTCCCCCATATCCACCCACCCCCACTCCCCTGCCCACCCACTCCCCCTTTTTGGCCCTGGAATTCCCCTGTACTGGGGCATATAAAGTTTGCAAGTCCAATGGGCCTCTCTTTCCAGTGATGGCCGACTAGGCCATCTTTTGATATATATGCAGCTAGAGTCAAGAGCTCCGGGGTACTGGTTAGCTCATACAAAGAATAAACAGGCTGAGAAAGAAATTAGGGAAACAACACCCTTCTCAATAGTCACAAATAATATAAAATATCTTGGCGTGACTCTAACTAAGGAGGTGAAAGATCTGTATGATAAAAACTTCAAACTCTGAAGAAAGAAATTAAAGAAGATCTCAGAAGATGGAAAGATCTCCCATGCTCATGGATTGGCAGGATCAACATTGTAAAAATGGCTATCTTGCCAAAAGCAATCTACAGATTCAATGCAATCCCCATCAAAATTCCAACTCAATTCTTCAACGAATTGGAAGGAGCAATTTGCAAATTTGTCTGGAATAACAAAAAACCTAGGATAGCAAAAAGTCTTCTCAAGGATAAAAGAACTTCTGGCGGAATCACCATGCCAGACCTAAAGCTTTACTACAGAGCAATTGTAATAAAAACTGCATGGTACTGGTATAGAGACAGACAAGTAGACCAATGGAATAGAATTGAAGATCCAGAAATGAACCCACACACCTATGGTCACTTGATCTTCGACAAGGGAGCTAAAACCATCCAGTGGAAGAAAGACAGCATTTTCAACAATTGGTGCTGGCACAACTGGTTGTTATCGTGTAGAAGAATGCGAATCGATCCATACTTATCTCCTTGTACTAAGGTCAAATCTAAGTGGATCAAGGAACTTCACATAAAACCAGAGACACTGAAACTTATAGAGGAGAAAGTGGGGAAAAGCCTTGAAGATATGGGCACAGGGGAAAAATTCCTGAACAGAACAGCAATGGCTTGTGCTGTAAGATCGAGAATCGACAAATGGGACCTAATGAAACTCCAAAGTTTCTGCAAGGCAAAAGACACCGTCAATAAGACAAAAAGACCACCAACAGATTGGGAAAGGATCTTTACCTATCCTAAATCAGATAGGGGACTAATATCCAACATATATAAAGAACTCAAGAAGGTGGACTTCAGAAAATCAAATAACCCCATTAAAAAATGGGGCTCAGAACTGAACAAAGAATTCTCACCTGAGGAATACCGAATGGCAGAGAAGCACTTGAAAAAAGGTTCAACATCCTTAATCATCAGGGAAATGCAAATCAAAACAACCCTGAGATTCCACCTCACACCAGTCAGAATGGCTAAGATCAAAAATTCAGGTGACAGCAGATGCTGGCGAGGATGTGGAGAAAGAGGAACACTCCTCCATTGTTGGTGGGAGTGCAGGCTTGTACAACCACTCTGGAAATCAGTCTGGCGGTTCCTCAGAAAACTGGACATAGTACTACCGGAGGATCCAGCAATACCTCTCCTGGGCATATATCCAGAAGATGCCCCAACAGGTAAGAAGGACACATGCTCCACTATGTTCATAGCAGCCTTATTTATAATAGCCAGAAGCTGGAGTTTCATGTGTTTTGCATATTGTACCTTATATCTCGCTATACTGTTTCTGGGCTAATATCCACTTATCAGTGAGTACATTTCATTTGAGTTCTTTTGTGATTGGGTTACCTCACTCAGGATGATGCCCTCCAGGTCCAACCATTTGCCTAGGAATTTCATAAATTCATTCTTTTTAATAGCTGAGTAGTACTCCATTGTGCAAATGTACCACATTTTTTGTATCCATTCCTCTGTTGAGGGACATCGGGGTTCTTTCCAGCTTCTGGCTATCATATATAAGGCTGCTATGAACATAGTGAAGCATGTGTCCTTCTTACCGGTTCGGACATCTTCTGGATATATGCCCAGGAGAGGTATTGCTGGATCCTCCGGTAGTACTATGTCCAATTTTCTGAGGAACCGCCAGACTGATTTCCAGAGTGGTTGTACAAGCCTGCAATCCCACCAACAATGGAGGAGTGTTCCTCTTTCTCCACATCCTCACCAGCATCTGCTGTCACCTGAATTTTTGATCTTAGCCATTCTGACTGGTGTGAGGTGGAATCTCAGGGTTGTTTTGATTTGCATTTCTCTGATGATTAAGGCTGTTGAACATTTTTTCAGGTGTTTCTCAGCCTCTCAGTATTCTTCGGTTGAGAATTCTTTGTTCAAATCTCAACCCCATCTTTTAAGGGGGTTATTTGATTTTCTGGAGTCCACCCTCTTGAGTTCTCTCTATATATTGGATATTAGTCCCCTATCTGATTTATGATAGGTAAAGATCCTTTCCCAATCTGTTGGTCTTCTTTTTGCCTTGCAGAAGCTTTGCAGTTTCATGAGGTCCCATTTGTCAATCCTCGATCTTACAGCACAAGCCATTGCTGTTCTATTCAGAAAATTTTTCCCTGTGCCCATATCTTTGAGGCTTTTCCCCACTTTCTCCTCTATAAGTTTCAGAGTCTCTGGTTTTATGTGAAGTTCCTTGATCCACTTAGATTTGACCTTAGTACAAGGAGAGAAGAATGGGTCAATTCGCATTCTTCTACATGATAACAACCAGTTGTGCCAGCACCATTTGTTGAAAATGCTGTCTTGTTTCCACTGGATGATTTTAGCTCCCTTGTCGAAGATCAAGTGACCATAGGTGTGTGGGTTCATTTCTGGGTCTTCAATTCAATTCCATTGGTCTACTTGTCTGTCACTATACCAGTACCATGCAGTTTTTATAACAATTGCTCGGTAGTAAAACTTTAGGTCAGGCATGGTGATTCCACCAGAGGCTCTTTTATCATTGAGAAGAGCTTTTGCTATCCTAGGTTTTTTGTTGTTCCAGATGAATTTGCAGATTATTCTTTCTAATTCGTTGAAGAATTGAGTTGGAATTTTGATGGGGATTGCATTGAATCTGTAGATTGCTTTTGGCCAGATAGCCATTTTTACAATGTTGATCCTGCCAATCTATGAGCATGGGAGATCTTTCCATCTTCTGAGATCTTCTTTAATTTCCTTCTTCAGGGACTTGAAGTTTTTATCATACAGATCTTTCACTTCCTAGTTAGAGTCACACCAAAATATTTTATATTATTTGTGACTATTGAGAAGGGTGTTGTTTCCCTAATTTCTTTCTCATCCTGTTTATTCTTTGTGTAGAGAAAGGCCATTGACTTGTTTGAGTTAATTTTATATCCAGCTACTTCACCAAAGATGTTTATCAGGTTTAGGAGTTCTCTGGTGGAATTTTTAGGGTCACTCATATATACTATCATATCATCTGCAAAAAGTGATATTTTGACTTCATCTTTTCCAATTTGTGTCCCCTTGATCTCCTTTTGTTGTCGAATTGCTCTGGCTAGGACTTCAAGTACTGTGTTGAAGAGATAGGGAGAAAGTGGGCAGCCTTGTCTAGTCCCTGATTTTAGTGGGATTGCTTCAAGCTTCTCACCATTTACTTTGATGTTGGCTACTGGTTTGCTGTAGATTGCTTTTATCATGTTTAGGTATGGGCCTTGAATTCCTGATCTTTCCAAGACTTTTATCATGAATGGATGTTGGATCTTGTCAAATGCTTTTTCTGCATCTAACGAGATGATCATGTGGTTTTTGTCTTTGAGTTTGTTTATATAATGGATTACATTGATGGATTTTCGTGTATTAAACCATCCCTGCATCTTTGGAATAAAACCTACTTGGTCAGGATGGATGATTGCTTTAATGTGTTCTTGGATTTGGTTAGCAAGAATTTTATTGAGTATTTTTGCATCGATATTCATAAGGGAAATTGGTCTGAAGTTTTCTATCTTTGTTGGATCTTTCTGTGGTTTAGGTATCAGAGTAATTGTGGCTTCATAGAATGAGTTGGGTAGAGTTCCCTCTACTTCTATTTTATGGAATAGTTTGTGCAGAACTGGGATTAGATCTTCTTTGAAGGTCTGGTAGAACTCTGCACTAAACCCATCTGGTCCTGGGCTTTTTTTGGCTGGGAGACTATTAATGACTGCTTCTATTTCTTTTGGGGATATGGGACTGTTTAGATCGTTAACTTGATCCTGATTTAACTTTGGCACCTGGTATCTGTCTAGAAACTTGTCCATTTCGTCCAGGTTTTCCAGTTTTGTTTACTATAACCTTTTGTAGAAGTATCTGATGGTGTTTTGGATTTCTTCAGGATCTGTTGTTATCTCTCCCTTTTCATTTCTGATTTTGTTAATTAGGATGCTGTCCCTGTGCCCTCTAGTGAGTCTAGGTAAGGGTTTATCTATCTTGTTGATTTTCTCAAAGAACCGACTCCTCGTTTGGTTAATTCTTTGAATAGTTCTTCTTGTTTCCACTTGGTTGATTTCACCCCTGAGTTTGATTATTTCCTGCCATCTACTCCTCTTGGGTGAATTTTCTTCCTTTTTTCCTAGAGCCTTTAGATGTGTTGTCAAGCTGCTAGTATGTGCTCTCTCCCGTTTCTTCTTGGAGGCACTCAGAGCTCTGAGTTTCCCTCTTAGAAATGCTTTCATTGTGTCCATCCAATAGATGACTGTGAGCATCAATTTCTGTATTTGCCAGACACTGGCATAGACTCACAAGAGACAGCTATATCAGTGTCATGTCAGCAAAATCTTGTTGGCATATGCAGTAGTGTCTGCGTTTGGTGGCTGATCATGGTATGGATCCCCAGGTGAGGCAGTCCTTCCTTCTGTCTCAGCTTCAAATTTTGTCTCTGTAACTCCTTACATGGGTATTTTGTTCCCTATTCTAAGGAGGGACAAAGTATCCACACTTTGGTCTTCCTTCTTCTTGAGTTTCATGTGCTTTGCAAATTGTATGTTGGGTATTCTGAGCTTGTGGCTAATATCCACTTATGAGTGAGTGCATATCAAGTGAGTTCTTTTGTGATTGGGTTACCTTACTCAGGATGATATCCTCCAGATCCATCCATTTGCCTAAGAATTTCATAAATTCATTCTTTTTAATAGCTGAGTAGTACTCCATTGTGTAAATGTACCACATTTTCTGTATCCATTCCTGTGTTGAGGGACATCGGTGTTCTTTCCAGCTTCTGGCTATTATAAATAAGGCTGCTATGAACATAGTGGAGAATGTGTCCTTCTTACCAGTTGGAACATCTTCTGGATATATGCCCAGGAGAGGTATTGCTGGATCTTCCGGTAGTACTATGTCCATTTTTCCAACGAACCACCAGATTGATTTCCCGAGTGGTTTACAAGCTTAGAATCCAACTGGCAGTGGAGGAGTGTTCCACTTTCTCCACATCCTCGCCAGCATCTGCTGTCACCTGAATTTTTGATCTCAGCCATTCTGACTGGTGCGAGGTGGAATCTCAGTGTTGTTTTGATTTGCATGTCCCTGATGATTAAACATGTTGAACATATTTTTTTTCTGGTGCTTCTCAGCTATTCAGTATTCCTCAGTTGAGGATTCTTTGTTTAGCTCTGTGCCCCATTTTTTTTAATAGGGTTATTTGAATTTCTATAGTCCAGCTTCTTGAGTTCTTTGTATATATTGGATATTAGTCCCCTCTCTGATTTAGGATTGATAAAAATCCTTTCCCAATCTGTTGGTGGCCTTTTTGTCTTATTGACAGTGTCTTTTGCCTTACAGAAGCTTTGCAAAAGGTCCCATTTGTCGATTCTCGATCTTACAGCACAAGCCATTGGTGTTCTGTTCAGGAATTTTTCCTCTGTGCCCATATCTTTGAGGCTATTCCACACTTTCTCCTCTATAAGTTTTAGTAAGAATGGCAGTCTGAATTAATCTGGGCCCCCAAGTTCTCTCAAACACTGGACTACCAAATAAGCAGCATATACCAGCTGATATGAGGCCCCCAACACACATACTTCATAGAACTGCCCAATCTGTGTTTATTCAGAGAGGATGCATCTAACCCCCAAGAGACTAAAAGCCACAGGGAGTTTAGAGGTCAGGTGGGGTGGGGGAGTGGGAACATCCACGTGGAGACAGAGGGGTTGGGAAGAGGTATGGGATGTGGAACAGTTAGTGTGTAGATGGGGGTGGGGATAAAAAATGGAGGTAAAAAATTAATTAAATAAAACAGCTCAAAAGAATTTGGAAAAAAATATAATACAAGTTAACGTTTAATACCAAACACCTCGTTGGATCCTCTTAGCATCCCTTTATTGCTGGGGAATTTTGTGCATGCACGCAGTGTGCTGTTATCATGTCCTATCCCATTCCTTCTGCTCCACATCTTCTCTTTGCCTCCTTCAGTTCTTTCACAACTTCATGTTTTGTTTTTTTGAACCCAGCAATGTCAGTAATTATATGTCTTGGTTAACTGGAGCAGTTAACTGGAAGGTGGGCAGACTCTGGGAGGCTATATCCTGGAAGAAAATAGACACTTTCTCAGCAGTCATAAGTTGCTAGTAGCTTAGCTAGGGGTAGGACTTCATGACCACCTTCTTCTATGCTGAGATTTTCTCTGCCTTGACCTTGTGTAGATCTTGTTCATGCTGTCCAAAAAAAAAAAAAAAAAAAAAAGTTTTGAGTTTATATGAGTAACTGCACTGGTGTGTCCTGAAAAAGCGGGTCCCTACTTATCTACTCTCTCTGACTCTAACAGGTGTGCCACTTCTGCAATGATCCCCACGTTTTAGGAAGAGTGAGTGTGAAGTGGACATTGCACTAAGAGCTGAGTGCTTTGTAGTCTCCTAGACTATAAAAGTTGACTAATTGTGGGTCTCTGTGTTGTTAATTGCCAAGTACTGCAAGAAACTTTTCTAATTGGAGGAGTGGAGATATGCATTAATCTGGAGGCAGGTGGGGCACACAGGACACATGGTCCCAAGTGGGAGGATTTGGGGGTAGCGAAGTTATCAAAAACAGTTATTTTTGCAAAACAGGGTCAGCACATTATTTTGCATAACTTTTGAATTATATTTTACTCTAGAAATCAGACATTTTTATCACAGAATAAATGTTTCCCACACCTCCTTACCCCAGGAAAAATGTGATTGATAAGCATTACTAAATATTTCCTTTTGCTCTTAAGGGAGAAGTAGCTATGGAGATTCCTTTCTAGGATTTCAAACAGCTGTCTAATCAAGAGCAGGTTTCTATCTTTTGCTTAGTTTGAAAGTTGGAAAATGAAATTTCGTTGCCTTGTTTGCACATCTCTAGAAGAAAGTCTGAGAATGATTTACAGTTTCAGCCCTGGACACTTAGGAAATGTGATTAAGTACTCCCCAAGATTCTGTGAAACACTAGTCACTCTCAGTTTTTTTAAAAGCATCTTTCTTATCTCTCTATATTTGAGAAATCTTTAGAATATGCTACAATCTGAAAGACTTCTGGAATGCTTCCAATTTAAAACTACTTATGTGTTAAAGTTATTGTTCATGATATTTTATTTGACTATCTTATTTATTTTAGCCTCATGTTATCTACTGCTAAACTATACTTACAATATATGTGCCCGAGGCTGTTTCTTGTTGACAAATGCATAACATACCTTGGCTTACTGAGAGAGGGAGACATTATGGGAGAGTAAACATGCTGAATTCCCTGTTATTTATTAATAACTTTCTCATTCATGGTGTTTATTAGAAGCAAGGTATAAACACAAGGTGAAATATCTTTTATTTCTCTCTCTTCCTCCTCCCTATCCTTTTCTCGTTTTTCAAGATAGGCTTTCTCTGTGTAGTTCTGGCCATCCTGGAACTCTCTGTGTAGACCATGCTGATATTGAATTAACAGATGTGTTTGCTTTTGCCTTTTTAATGCTGGGATTAAAGACATGAGCCACCACCAACAGGCCAAATTTCTATTTATGACAGAAAGTGATTTGCTACCCTCATCATTTATCATATTCAAGGTAAAAAGAGTATCCACATTTTTACGGTTTTAATTGATGCTATGATATTGGGACTGTGTACAACAATCATTTAGAACTTGTAACCTATGAACCTACATGGTTTGTGTGTTTTTGTAAACCATTACAACAAAAGTTTAGAAACATAGACATCAGTCATTTATAACAGGAGAAATTATTGCTCTGGTGGAAAATTGTATCTTTTGTAAATAACAAGATGAATTTATACTAATAGTTATAATACAAATGGGGCTCTGGAAATAATTCGAATTACCAACATTTAATAGTGATCATTTATATTTTAAGAATGTGCTAGTTCATTTATAGACATACCAGTAACTTTTTTTTTGACATACCAGTAACTTAACCAAGGTTACTAGTCCAATGATTGACCAACATTTCCTGTCTAGGAAATAATCAGAACAAAGATATAAACAACATATCTGTGATTTCAAAACTCATGAGCTCGTCCCACTGACCAGCAGTCAGTTTTAAAATGCAGTACCTCATGAAAATTAAAAATCACTGACTACTGCCATACAATGCTGTTTCAAAGGGCTATATTCAATCTCAAGAGTTAAAGTAAGACAACTGTAACAGGTAGAGTGGAAAACACTTAGATGTTAAAAATGAGATATTTAAAAAATATTTTATACGTCAACTAATTTATGAACAAAACATTCAATTCATTGCATATTAATATAAACAAAATGTTTTATGGGAAGCATGTTTTCAAAAGGAATAAAAATGTGAGAAGAATGGTGTGGCTTTATAATTGTGAAAATATCTCTAATGTATGGTTTAATTGAAAACAGATGTACCAGCAAATGTGCTTCCATATTTAATCTGTTGCAATATGTTGTTTTGGTTGAACTATACATAGAAAATATGGCTTTACATAGATATGAAGAAAGAAATTAGAGGAGTGTGTTAGCATTATTTTTAAGTAGCTGTAAAAGTCTTTAATACTGTACCAAACCTACAAATGATAGTTTAATAGTATAGTTGGTTCTAATCTCTGAAATTACATTAATAGTATATTTTCTATATCAAAACCCATTGTTCTGTCATTTGATAGTCTTTTGTCCACACACTCCTCTGAATAGCATGTACCAGTTATCAGGAAACTCTTATAATTAATTACATAGGTGTTTCAAATGCTGGCCCATTTCTACTAGATTATTAATCCTGTGCTTTCATTCTTTCCCCTTTATGCTTTGTGTACACACTAGAGGTTTTCCTCTTATGGCCTCCATGGGGCTCTTATGAAGCATCCTCTATCATTCTATTCTAAGTTGACAACTTTCATCACATAAATATAAACTAGACTTTGTCAAGGTGGTGGTGGCTGTCTCCAACCCCAGCACTTATGAGGATGAGCGAGAAAGTGTGTTTCAGGCTAGACATTGAGACATAGCAGTTCTTAGTCTAAGTTGAACTACATGATTGGACTCTGCCTCCTCCCCATCCAAAACGCACAAGCACCAATGAGATTGTTTAGTGGATACTAGCACTTGCTACCCTACCCATTATGATAACCTGTGCTCACTCCCTGGAAATTACATGGTTAAATTAGGGACTGATTTTCTCAACTTGTTCTCTGACTCGAGTATGCATGGCAAAGCATTTGTGTATGCACACACACACACACACACACACACACACACACACACACACACACACTCACATGTTAAATACACAAATACTATACTTTTCCTTCTTTCCTTTGTATTATATACTCTTAATATAGTTCTGTGAGTATTCATTTAAAGTTACTATAACTATAGTTATTTGGAACATACTCCTCTTATTATTTAAATTGGAGCTAAAGTGATTTGCACATGAATACTGCAGTATCAGAAAAATCTGAATTTGACCCTGTTATCAATAGTTTATGCATTCATATATTTTCTCAGTAGTCCATGAAACCCATCAATAGGAACCAGATTCAAAATATTTATTATGCATCAAATTCCAAAATAAATGCTCAGAAATGCACATCATAAAAATAGCTATCACCAAATGGATGCACCCTGTTAAAATACATGGAGTGCACATAGACTCATCTGCTTAAAACGTATAACACAGCACCCAAAGAGCCTAAAATATAGTAGATACTTGGCCATGATTACTGCCACTCCTCACTCATTTTTTCTGGAATTAATGAAAGGGCTATATTTCACAACAAGTTTTCTTAATTCTGTCTTCATTCATATCTGCCTATTTTTGGTATCAGGGGCTTCTCTTTTATTCTCAACCTGATGTTTTTATTTTTCTTCCAAGTGAAGTTTATTTATTCATTTTATTCTTTCTCATTATCTCTCACAAAGGCATAAATTCTGTTTTTCATAAATGACTTTTCTAAATGTCTAGCTTTGAGTTTCATGTCTCTGCTGTCTAATATTTGCCCCTTATTGGTGTGCCACAGGACAGAGAATATTTGTTAAATTACTCTCCAGAAGGAAGATGAAAATCAAGGATGATCTCAAAGATCAATTTTATTATGCTGTGTAACAACTACAAAATATTTGGATGACTCCAATCGGAATGATAAATTTCCAATGGCTTTTAAATTGTTTTAAATAAACATTAGGCAAATCTTAGAATGTTGTCATCTTTGAACAGGATGTAAATTACATCAGCCACATTAACAAATCACCATATGGTCGGGGCTTCAGAGGAATCAGACAGGAGCCAAGTACCCCCCTGGCAAACTAGGCATAAAAGAAACTGAAGAGTGCCAGCCTCAGAGAAACTTGATAACATTTCTAGCTTCGCTGTACTGTGAATTTGGCAGGCATGAGGAGACAAACTGACTTCTCTACATGTTTCAGAATTTAGTCCAGGTCTATTGCAGATCTGCAGAGAAGTAAATAGTTAAGTCCAAGTTGAGCAGAGCAGAATTTGGCAGGAGAGAATATCAGGAAATCCAATACAAAAATCGGATGTGTAGGAGGACATATTTGTAGATGTTCCTGATACTCTTATTTGTTTGGAACTTCATTATGGAATGGTGCACCTTAAATCTTCCTTCGCTAATTTATCAACATACCATGTCTCGTACACATTTGAATTTTAAATAATGTGCATATGTGAGTTCCATATTATACATTTTCCCAGGTTTCTATATTAATCTTTGCCCAGGCTCAATATAGTGCTACTCTGACAAGACTAGACTTTCGCCCACTCAATCCTTTACATAAATATGTGCATTCTTATTTGCTCAGTGCTATGGGAACGGTCTGTGAGGACTCTACCCTGTGGAGTATCTCAGGCATTTCCTGAAAGCAAGACTAGCATGTGAGCATTCCAAAACAGACATTTCAATCTAATTAATATTTACCAAATGCTGTCTCAATATGCTGGGTGCCATATCATGGTATGCTGTAAGTGGATATATTCTATTTTATATTGTGTAACTTTGGCCAGTTTAAGGCTGTTTGCTGCATTGTTTTAAAAATAGCTCCCCATTAACTGGTTAAGATGACTAGGAAAGTGGTTTTGTGTACTTCTGGTTTCTCAAATGGTTTCCTGCTTCAAAAAGTCAGCTGGATTCTAATGTAAGACACATTTTATAACTAACCAAAATGTTTGTTTTCATATTAAAAACTCCTACATTTTACTTTAAACTATGTGTGCTTTGCTGTCATGTCCTATAAATTAAAGTAAAAATTCATTTTCAAGCGCTTGTTTCCAATAAATATTTTTATGAAATAACACATCAAATAGAGAACTTCAATGACATCAAATATCACATTATGCCAAGGTAGATAATTCATTTTATCAACTATCTACTAGCAACATTCTTGGTGTGTATGAATAACATTTAGACTCTGAAAACATTTTTATTTTAATTATATATTAAAATACTAACTTGACTGTATTGAAATATTCTGGAAAATCAAGCAGGTTTCTAATATACAATATTCCCAATTAACTATTCCTGGAAAAGAAGTTTGAAAACTTATTCATAATGAAATATCTACAAAAATGTATAGTAGCAATGTCCACCTTATCTTTGGTGACTTAACAATGGCCTTTTAATCTCAATTATCCATCTCCTGAATGTTCTTTCTTATCAGAGAAAAAAGGATAGTTTGTCCTTAGGACTGTCCCCATCTTGCCTTGTCCCTAGTTATGATCAGAGAAAACAAAAGAAAATGCATTTGGATCTAAGGGTAAGGTTGTATCATCACTTACACTTTCAAAGAGAGTTTACATTGTAGATTTAGATATGAGACTCACCCTTAGGGAGTTGAAATACTAATGATGCAATTGTTTTTTAATTTGTATTATTACGTCTGTCTTAGTCAAGGTTTCTATTCCTGGACAAAACATCATGACCACTGTAATATCATTTATTACTCTTTCCTCATGTCTGAAATCAACCCATTTCTATCTTTGGTAGTCTATGATATTTTCTGCCTTCCAAGATTGATAGCCTTGATCTCTTGACATTCTGTGATGTGCCAAAGGAATAAAAGCTTAGCTCTCAAATGAACAGAACAGTATCCTACACTCGGGTTTCATTTAAACTAATTTAATCAAGATTTCTGCCTCTCACAATTCCCATATACAGAAATGAATCAGGAAGGGTACATATCAAAATTCTCATACTAGGAATCATGGGAATAAGATAAAGATATTTGTAGAAGAGTGTGAACAACTACTCATCTCCAGGGTACTATAATGTTCCTAAACTAGTCTAAAGGATATTAAATAATATTATTTAGAAAATAATAATATTTTCCACATAGCAAATAAAACAACCCTGAGCCATGAATTAGGCCTAAATATTTATAGACAAAGATCCAGTATTATTGAATAGAATTTTGGTCTGGTCTCAATAGAAATTGTGTTAGGATGTATAGGTGTATTGTGCTTCTAATTTTCTTCTTTTTTCCTCCCCTTTCCTTCCCTCCACCTCTCTCTTATTTCTCTTCATTTTAAAGACAGGATATTAATATATAGTTTGGGGTACCTTTGATCTTCCCATATCCCCTCCCAAGTATGGGAATTTCAGATATGTGCTCCAATAAGAGTCATCTTCCTCATGAGTGGGTGGGTAGGGGAGCAGGGTGTGGGGGGGTATAGGGTATTTCCGGGATAGCATTTGAAATGTAAATGAAGAAAAATATCTAATAAAAAATTGAAAAAAATTATCTTCCTCATCACAGTCAGTCACCATTTCCTGTAATAGTCTAGCATATTAACCACTTAATATTCACTACATCTAACACTCAGATTTTGCCGTACCAAAAATAAATCTACATTTATATTGCATGTGGCAATGACTCAAAAGTATTTTTTGACCAAATTGGGAAAGTCCCCTCCATCTGAGGAGATATAGGTAGCCCTGTAGCTGTGTTGGGTATTTTTCTACAAACAACAACCATGTCACTTCTTTCCTAGGTGCCTTATAGATGGGATGTGGTCTAGAGTCAATCTCTATCAGCAAACAAGCTTTCCTTCAGTCGCTCCTTTATTCTCACACCTTTGACTTTCTTCTCTTTAATTAACATGAATCTCAATTTTCCTTGTCTCATTTGTCTCTTCCAAATTCATAATCTTCATGTGAATTCCCAACTATTTCTTTTAGCACTTCAAAATCAACTAGTATAAAAATAAACTCTATTTTTCCTCCTTTCTCTTTTGGAAAACTGTTTTAGTGTTGAACCCCTTCTAAGTAGACTACTGATCTACCTTACATATACTCAACAAACCCAATAGAAGAGACAGTGTCCTGGGATTACTCCTTCTGAATGCAATTACACACAGTGAAAGCCCAAGCCTTCTAACTCAGCTCGGAAATTCTTTCAGGTTTCTTAGTCCTTCAACCTTCAATTGGTACTCAGCTTCATTCCTCATTCTTCATACTTGATGCACTTTGGTATCTTTTACTATCTCTACTCTATCCTTATATTTTCCATCATTACATTGAAAGAAGGATTATCTTCCTAATGTTCACATATGATTTCAATAACCACCTTTCTAAACATCTCTGTATAAATCCAACATGGTTAGCATCCATATTTATCCCTTAGGACAACTTTTAAGCCCATTATCATTTTAATCTGTACTTATCCAAAGTTCTAGCCAAAACATTCAATCCACAATTCTCTTAACATTATATAAATTTCCCATTTTTCACTTCATGTACTTTGTCTCCTCTGCCATACAATTTCTTTCTCTCTGCCAGCTTTAAAAATCCCTCATCTCCAAAGACTGTGTTAAAAAAACCACAGACTTTGTGATCTGTGACCCTTCAGAATGAATTAATCATCAACTGTTCTTTATCCCATTGTACTACATAGCACTAAATAATAACTTCCATACATAAAATTTTACCACAAGATTACACAAGTCCATTACATTATTACTTTTTATATTTTATAAAAATATAAGTTCTGACTAACAGTATGTGCTAAATGTACATTGAAAGAGTTGGAAAATAGCTTGGAAATGGTTTTATCCACTCTGTTTCTTAGGTTATCTATCTTCTAGGAGAGCGGTGACAGATGTTCATGGCCCACACCATCAGAATGAGATAGCATAATACTTAGAGAACTGTACTGTTTCATTATTGGGCAGTCTAGTGTCCCAAATGTCTCTTATATTGGGCTTAAATGTCCTGAGTCTTCCCCTCCTTCAACCCTTCATTAGTACTGTTTTTCTCCTCTGAAATTACACATAGCAAAATGCTTTTCAATATGCCATATTTCAATATTTGAAGTCATTTGGTACACCATGTCTATGGTTTCTCTTCATTAATTTAAGAGCACTTAGCCCTCTTCCAGAATGCTCATAATTCTTTTTTTCCTTATCTGTACATATTTTATTTATAGGTTTTCTTCCTGCCAGACATAGACTTCATCTGCAGGGTAGTAGGGCATGGATGGACATGAATGCTGCACTGCTTTGCCGGCACTCCCTACAATGCTGTTGCAGATTTTCTACTTTCAGGGGAGTTCTAGTTTTCTATTTCTGTCTCAATATCATCAGATCTTTAACTATTGGTGTCATAAAATGTATTGCTCTGGCCTTGATCCTTAATGGATGCTAGAATACCCATAACCCAGAATAAAGCATGTTGAAGAATGAAACCCTAAGTCTCCTATATAACCAGCCTAACTTGCAAAATACCTTATCATTTTACTTCAGATCATTTTATTGGTTCTATTAATTTGTATTCCTTGTATTTAAAATATTGCATCACATGTCGATTTGAAATTATATTCTTCTATGCAAATTGACCATTTCTTAGATAACTTGAAGTAATTATCCTGTCTCTGATATAAACTCAACTACCCAATTACAAACAATAAGACTTTTATACTGCCTATATACCATATATTTAGATACTTAAAAATAAATTATCTGTATTTCATTTCCTGAGAAATGTTTCATAAAAGATACTTAACATTTGGGAGAGTGGAGTCATTCCTTTCTTGATTTATATTTATCTGTTTTTACAGATCACAAGGATTGGAGATGCATAGCTCTTATAAATCTTGAAGAATATGAGTGTTTATAATACGTTGAAATCCTTTACTATGAAACTGCACTTTCATTATTTTCTTCCTTATTAGGTAGAGTATATTTAAGTTTAGTATTTCCCAGTTATGGATGCTGGACATGATGTATAAGTCCCAGAGGGCTTTAGTTCTTACACTATATACCTACCTTTGCATGGATCAACAGCACAGTGACATTGTATGCTATAATACATTCAGAAATCACTTGAACAATGTATTACCTCTAAATACATGTTGTCAATAAATTTGTATATTTTAAAAAGCCACATTATGCACTTTACATATTTCTTGATAATAGGATCACTTAGATTAAAACCTGATACTATTACACTTAACTGAGGGGCAGAACTATTCATGAGTGTAGTACAGTCATGAATATCAATGTGGAAAATAGTTCTTAATTTATATAACATTTTTATTTTCATTTTCATTGTTCACATTTATTTTCCATTGGTTTTCATTTATGCTTTTACTTTATACGTTTTTGTCAGTATGCATTCATTTGAATTGCTTTAAGGAATCATTGAGCCCATTTACTTATATTTAAACACCACATATTATTATCATTTTTATGGTAATAAACCCAAAGATTATTAATGTGAAATCAGGATCTATTATTCTCCCTCTAACTTAAGATACCTTAAATGCTGAAAAATAATACATTGCACATCACAACAGCAAAAGCAATGCAAGCCAGGATGGGTATGGAATCAGTGTGGCTGATGTAATATTAAAGCCTTAGCAAAGACTGTTCACTAATCACATCACATTGCACACTGTGTTTCAGAAATATAGTTTACATTGTGATGTGAGGGGGAAAATATGTAAGAGGGGAGACTAGAAGTGGACTGTAGAATCTGGAATATTTTTTACTGTAGTATCAGTGGGAGACAAACTTTAACAATGTGTGTGTGTGTGTGTGCATATACAATAAATGGGTTCTATAAGTGTTAAATAAAGTAAACCCTTTATCAGAGAAAAAGGCAAGAATTGTTCCTACTTTTTCTCGAGAATGCAGTGTTATCAAAAATTAAAGATTAATAAGGTATGTGTGATAAAACACAGTGGCTTTGGAAATTGAAGCACTGATATCACCATTTGGGAAGTTCATAATTTGGTGAATGGATAACTCTGCAGCTCTATTTTACAAAGAAAAGTTTGAATGTGAAGGCAGTGGCCAAGGTTCCTGTCACAATAAAGAGATATTAATTAATGTGACTTTTGGAATTGTGCTTTATTTTAAAAGGAAAAAGCTATGACCCACAATCTACACTTCCTACAAAATGTGCTGGGACAGTGGTGGCTCACAGCTTGTGAGATTGACCAACCAATGACTAGTCTAAGTTGAGGTCTACAGAACAATCGGGAGCCCATGGCTGACACTACTCAGATGGCCATTATCCAGAACTTGGATGGCTAAGACTTAGGGCAGAAATAAGATTGAAAGGGAAAAAAAGGCAATGAAACTGTTCCTAATGATATTCTGGCATCTAGCCCAATGGTCATCAGACAGTCTTCCTCCAACAACTGATGGAAACAAATACAAAGACACATGGGCAAATCTTAAACAGAGCTCAGCAACTCTGCAGAAGAGGGGAAGGAAGGATTTTTGTAGCATTCTAGGACACCAGGAGAACACAGCCCACAGAACCAACTAAGCATAGTTCACAGGGGCTCACAGAGACTTAAGCAGCAGCCATGGGGAGCCTACCAGGCCCTCTGCATACATGCTGTGTTCTTTAGCTCTGGACTTTTACTGGACTCCTGACAATGGGAGTGGGAGTATCTCTGAGTCTTCTGCCTGTTCATGAGTCCTTTATTCTCCTACTAGGTTGCCTTATCCAGCCTTCATATGAGGGTATATGCCTAATCTTATTGTATCTTGTTATGACATGTTTGGTAGATAATCCCTCCTAGGCCTGCTCTTTTCTGAAGGTAAACAAAGGATCTGTGGATCTGAAAGAGAGAATAGTGGAAGGGGACTAGAAATCGGGAAAGACAGAAGGCTGCAGTTGAGATATATTATATAATATAATAAATAAATTAATAAGTAAATAAGTAAATAAATAAAACAATAATAGCTGTCTCTTGTGAGACTAGGCCAGGGCCTAGCAAACACATAAGTAGATGCTCACAGTCAGATATTGGATGGAGCACAAGGCCCCCAATGGAGGAGCTAGAGAAAGTACCCAAGGAGCTAAAGAGATCTGCAACCCTATAGGTGGAACAACATTATGAACTAACCAGTACCCCGGAGCTCTTGATTCTAGCTGCATATGTATCAAAAGATGGCCTAGTCGGCCATCACTGGAAAGAGAGGCCCATTGGACATGCAAACTTTATATGCCCCAGTACAGGGGAATGCCAGGACCAAAAAATGGGAATGGGTGGGTAGGGAAGTGGGGGGGAGGGTACGGGGGACTTTTGGGATAGCATTCTAAATGTAATTGAGGAAAATACGTAATAATAAAAAATATTTTTAAAAAAAGAATTAAACTGATATCCTGAGTATTTTCATATCTTTTTTTTATTTTGAAGGATCACTTCTTTTTTTCTTCTCCTCCTCTTCCTTCTACTTACTTTTTATTGATTCCTTGTGAATTTCCCATCATGCACCCCAATTTCAATCATCTCCTCATCCATCCACACATCCATCTTCCCCCTGGGGGAAAAACCCTCTCCATTGAAGCTATAGTGTGTCAAAGTATATCCCATCATGCACCTTTTTGTCAATACTTCTTTTTTTTAATTTATTTTTATTCGATATTTTCTTTATATACATTGTTGATATTTCTTTACTTGCAATGTTCATTACATCGAGGCATTGGTCTGGTCTAAGGCCTCTGGTTTCTGTTGCGCTATCAACACTTCATACTAACAGGAACTCTTCTTGGATATTCTGCTGTTGTCCTGTATCATGAAGATCCTGGAGCTCTGATATGTAAGGTCAACCCTTTCATGCCTTCCAGCAGTTCAGAGAGGAAGTAGATGTTGGGGTGCCAACTAAAAGCTCTGAATCTGGGCCTGCGTGGTAGCTGAGCTAGTAATCCGACCAACTTTCTTGCACCCATACCACCAGAGCATATTATCCAGCACTGCTCTGGATAGATCACCTAATGTAGCAGCTGACAATGGACAGAGCCAGCTCTGCTGCTCTTATGCATTCAGGCTGACTCACCTGCATGCACTCCATCAGAGGCAGGTCTACTATGCTGCCTAGGTGCAGCAAAAGGTCCACTATTCCAAGTGTTGCAGCAGGTGGGAGGGCCTGGAATAGTTCTTCTGCTTTCACTCCCTCAGAGCTAGCTCACCAGCAATCCCTGCAATCTGGCCAGCTCTGTTGGGCTGACCAGGTGGCATGAACCTCATGTTATAGGTCTAAGTCACCAGTCAGTGTTTCTTTTACTCAAAATGCATAGTTAGAATGGATTGTGTTTCCAAAGAGTAATTATGCATTCAGTATACCAGCATCTGCTAATTGATGAGTTGAGGTGGTGAGGGGAGAGGGTGGGGAGCCAGGGAGCTCTCTGGAGGAAAAGAATCCACACATGGGTGAAATATGTCTGTAAGACAGTTGCTGAGTAATAGAAAAGAGATGAAAATCCACTTCAATTGAAAACATTATTTCTTTATACTTCAAAAAAGTATATCTTTTAAAAATTTGTAGATATGTTTATTGTCAACCCTAATTGGTAGGAGAGAAAAATAATGACCTTGTTCTCTTGTGAGACTAGGCCGGGGCCTAGCAAACACATAAGTGGAGGCTCACAGTCAGCTATTGGATGGATCACAGGGCCCCCAATGGAGGAGCTAGAGAAAGTATCCAAGGAGCTAAAGAGGTCTGCAACCCTATAGGTGGAACAACATTATGAACTAACCAGTACCCTGGAGCTCTTGACTCTAGCTGCATATGTATCAAAAGATGGCCTAGTCGGCCATCACTGGAAAGAGAGGCCCATTGGACACGCAAACTGTATATGCCGCCGTACAGGGGAACGCCAGGGCCAAAAATGGGAATGGGTGGGTAGGGAAATGGGGGAGAGGGTAGGGGGGAACTTTTGGGATAGCATTCTAAATGTAATTAAGGAAAATACATAATAATAAAAATATTTTAAAAAAAGAAACAAAAATGAAACTGGTAATGGGTCTGAAGATAAGAGAATCCATGGACAGACCTAATTGTAAAAGATGGGAACCTAAATTCAAGAAACTAATCCACAGCTAACTCACAGGGTTCTCTCTCTCTCTCTCTCTCTCTCTCTCTCTCTCTCTCTCTCTCTCTCTCTCTTTCTTTGAGGAAATAATTAGTTCAGAAGTCAGAGGAGAGATGGAAGTTTATAAAGACTATTAATGTACTACAAATATGTCCTTGACTTTAGAGGTATGCTGGTTTAGATATGCCTTTAGTTATGGTATAAATATGGTATATTTAATGTCTAAAATCAAGGTCTCAGTTTCCAGTTATTCTTGATGCTAGACTTGTAAGGATCATATCATCTACTTTCTGCCTGAAATGCATTTTATCCATAGAATAAGGATAATATTAGTTGCCTAAATAAATCATAAAAAATACAAGAAGAGAAAAATGTATTTTCTCATTATAGATGTTAAATTTATTAAATTGACCATAATGTGCTCATTGACTAGTCCTCACTCATATCTATATCTATATCATCTAGTTATGTTCCTAATCTTGTTGAGTGAAAATGTAATCCTCCTTTAATCCTCATTTTACTAAGGTTTATTTTAAGTATGTGCTTATATGTAGGTATGTGTATGGATGCTGACAGAGTTCCGCAATGAGAGTAGGATCTGCTAGATCTGGGGTTACATGTGATTGTGCACCCCTGATATCGGTACTGTGATTCAAGCTTGGATGCTTTTCAAGAGCAGACTCAACTGTAGAGCTGTCACCCCTGCCCATTCTCATTTGTAATAAGTGATAAGTCTTTCAGCGCATGATGGTAGGAGCTTGTAATTCTACATGCTTGAAAGACTGAAGTATGAGTGCAAGTTTCAAAGCTGCCTCGACTACAGGGTAAGCTTAAGATTAGCTGGTGACGATTGTGAGAGCCTGACTCTAAATTAGAAGAAAAAAAGTGTAAAGAAGAATGAAGATACAGCTCAGATAGCCTCCAGTACTGAAACAAATAAATGAATAAATAAGTAGATCAGCAATTAGATTCTAGCCCAGTTAAAGCAAGCCTCTCAAGCTTAATTTTCTATTAATTAGAAAAAATTAGATCTTTATCTAGCTAAGATGGAATATGTTGCTTTCTGTTCATTCTCTGTAAGATACACCGTGATTTTCATTTGTAATCTTGTTATCACATAGTTTTGCAGCAGTTAAGGTATCAATTTAATCTGAAGACTAAATTGAGTTTGCTTGTGTCAATTTTACCAGAAAGAGCCACAACTACATTAATGGCTAGCAGTATTATTAAATATGTAATTGTATTATTTTATTTAACATCTTATGCCTCTTTCTTTTCTTTTATCAGTACTGTAGTTTATACAACCTTGAGGTCAGTGAGCATGTCTTATATTTATAGCATATAACATCTGCTGATGACATCATGATGGCTTACAGACATTTGTTATCAGTAGCATCAAGGTATCTCACACAAACAAGTGAGTTTGATTTCTAGGACAGCCTGTTTTAGAGGCTTGGGGTTATTTCAAATTGCTTGAATCTCAAGTAAAACTTCTTAATGGAGGTTAACTTCTATGAAACATTGTCTTCAAAGAGCTTCTCTCATGGCCTGATGAATCTCCATGCTGAAGACGGCTTGAAATTTTATTTCTCAACAATAAATGCATTAGAAGATGAGTACACCGAAAAGTTCTGATTCAAGACTTAAATTTGATCTGTTTCTTTAAAATTATCTAGGGACGTGTGCTTTTTTTTTTTTTTTTTTTTTCCTTTTTCTAATTGCAGACCAGGGAAAATGTGTTATGTGGTCTACTATTGCAACAAAACCACCAAATATTTAGGAAACATTTCTTGTGTAAATATTGATCTCAAACTTGTTTTGTTTCCCCCAGTGAAGCAAGAATATATAGGGCCAAGTGCCAATTACACGGCTCAGAGTTGATTCAGCACAGCTTCCCAAGTGCTCACCAGAAATTCCAAAAGTAAAAATTATAACTATTTTTGAAAGTTCCTGGAAAAAGAAAGGTTAAATGAGATCATTTCAATGTATCTTACAGGTTGAATACTTTTCTTCGCCCCTCTGTAGACATAACCAAAATATCTCCTATAAAAATCTCAGAATCACACCAGTGATAGGTAGTATAACATTTACATATATAATCTCACCGAGGTGTAAAAGTATTAAAACAATACATAAGGAGAAAAGTGCCAGTTTTCCTTCAACTTGTTCAAGGTTATTTGCCTCTCAGTTTGAGGGCTGTGGTTTCATGGGCAGTTAGCATCTGCTGCACCACAGTGTTGGCTCAGTGTAGAGGTTTTTACCTGGTTTTGTGCCTTTTCAAAAATCAGCTGCTAATGCCCAAGACAATTGACTTTATTGTCTAGAAGCTCTATATCATTCTGTATCAGTAGTTCTCCTGGCATCTAATGCTGTGACCCTTTAATACAGTTCCTCTTGGTGTGATGACCACCCAACCATAAAATTATGTTATTGTTCCTTTATAACTGTCATTTTGCTACTGTTATGTATTAAAATGTAAATATTGGATATTCAGGATATCTAAAATGTGACCTCCAAAGGGGTTGTCACCCACAGGTTGAGAAACACTGCCCTATATGACCAAGCTTCCATTTTTAGTTATTTTGATTCTTTTGTGCTTATTTATTTTCAGTTTCTAAAACTGCACTGAAGTATCTACAATAGACACTAAGTGGCCAAAATTATTGCCATCATAACAAAAATTACTTTAAAATGTTTCTATGCATTCCTCTTTGGAACTGTTTGTACTGAGATTTTAAACCATTAAAGAAGATATTTGCTTATCATCTTTTTCTTTTCTAGTTTAGGAGATGTTCCTGAACTCAAGAAGAAGGAAGACTAAAGTGTGGAAGGGGAACAAAATACGCATGGAAGGATTTACAGAGACAAAGTTCAGAGCTGAGACTGAAGGAAGGACCATCCAGAGACTGCCCCATCCAGAGACCCATCCCATAAACAACCACCAAACCCAGATACTATTGCAGATGCCAACAAGATTTTGCTAACAGGACCCTGGTATAGCTGTCTCCTGAGAAGCTATGCCAGTGCCTGGAAAATAGAGAAGTGGATGTTCACAGTCATCTATTGGATGAAGCACAGGATCCCCAATGAAGGAGCTAGAGAAAGTACCCAAGGAGCTGAAGGGGTCTGTAGCCCTATAGAAGGAGCAACAATATGAACTAATCAGTACCCCCAGAGCTCCCTGGGACTAAACCACCAATCAAAGAAAACACCAAAGAAGTAGTGGGACTTGTGTCTCTAGCTGCATATGTAACAGAGGATGGCCTAGTTGGCCATTAATGGGAGGAGAGGCCCTTGGTCTTGTGAAGATTCTATACCTCAATATAGGGGGAATGCCAGGGTCAGGAAGCAGGAGTAGGTAGGTTGGGGAGGAGGGGGAGAGGGGAGAACATAGGGAATTTTTGGAGATGAAACTAGGAAAGGGGATAGCATTTGAAATGTAAATGAAGAAAATATCTAATAATAAATAAATAAATATAAAAAAGGAGGTGTTTTTGAATCGCTTCTTATTATAACTGAGGCAGGCTCAATCATCGAGTGTAGATTTTTCTAGAGACATGGTTGCACTGAGTATTTGTTCTATTGTATTCTTGTATTTTACCCTTCTCACTTACTTTTAAAACTCCCTCCTAATTTCCATGTAAAGAGAGAGATGAAAATACATTTTAGAAGAGTTTGGTTAAAAAATAAATAAAGTTACATTGTGAGGTATGTTAAATAAAGAAAGGTAGAGGATCGTAGTTAATGATGCTTTGGTAAACTGATGCAGTGAAAAGTAAAGTGATTAAATTGCCTTTTTGCTAATTTTGATATCAAACATTTTGATAATAAAAAGGTCTGTGAGATCCATCCATCTGTCTACTCATATTATATGCTACACTTGTTTACCCTGTGACTACAGGCAGAATTATCTAGGTAGACATAATTCCTAAGATTGACTTGCTTGCTTCCTTTAGGGGAACGTGCGTGAGAAGTGCATTTGCATTGATACTCACACCGTGATCAATTCTATAGAGAATCAAACCTAGGAAAATTATGATAAGGATAATGGACTCTATTTAGAAGGAAAGGAGTTGGGTTTTTTTTTGTTTGTTTGTTTGTTTGTTTTCCTTAAGAATCAATGAGAAGGAATTGAGTTTAGAAACCATAGCAGAAAAAACAAGTAAGCTAAAAGCAAGGAGGAAATGCCCTGGACATTCGGAAAGAAACTTAATCGGAAGAACCATAGAGCCAATATTGGCTTGGGATCAGGGGTTCAAAGATGTAGTGTGTAATGTATTAGTCAAGTACAATAAAAGCTCGATTATGGGGGCAGTTGGGACTCAGTAGTACTGGATGGGCATGTATGATATCTTGTATTTTATCTGTAGTATCATGAAAAGATGAGAGAGTGAGGAGGATGATAAAGGTGGGAGAAGAGAAAGGAAGAATAGAAAAAAAGGAAAATGGTTAGATAAGGAAGCATAAATGAGAAGTGACTGTTACCGGGCAGGCCATGCTCAGAAGTAATCCACCAACCCAAACTGTGCTCCCTAGTTTTTTGCTTTTGCTTTTGAAAAGAGAAAGAATATGAAATTGGGTAGGTAGGGAGCTGAGAGAGATCTGGACAGAGTTGTAGAAGGGGAAACTATGATCAAAATACATTGTATACAAAATTTCAAAGACTAAGTAAGAATATGTTTTAAGTTGCTGTTACAAAGAAGGGAGGAAACTAACTATAGAAATATAGTAAGAGAACACTGGGGGATTCTGTAAACAATTAGGTCAGAGAACATGAAAACAATGAGCAGGTTGTTTGATTATTAGAGTCAAGAAAAAGGACCACACCCAAGCACACTGAACATTCTTTCCAGTCTGCATCAAAACCTGATTTCACGAGTGTAGTGAAAACCCAGGACCAGCAATTTAAGTCAACCGTAAAGGAGAAGCACTGTGCAACTGCGATGCAATTCGCCAGCTCTGCCCTTGACTTTGTTCACAACCTTCCAGACCAACAAGATTTATGAAACCGACGATAACTTAGTGGTTCTTAAAGTTACAGATAATATAATTTGAAAGACCACAGGCGAATAATTGAAATGGTATACTGTAGGTATTTTTTTTTAATCAATTTACTAAATAAAGTTGCAAATAAGGAATGCTGTAGGGACAATATTCTTAATAAAATATACATGCTTGTGCTTAATATGTTCTTATTTTTCCTTAATTCCTTACCAAAATTATTTGCATGGCTTTTTATATCTTTTCTATCTTAAACCTTATGAAGGTTTAATGACAACAACTAAAAAATTAAAATTATTCACTTGTCCGAATAAAAATTTATTTTGATTGGTTACTATGAGTAGTGTATTATGCTAAACAGTGTGATAATTGTAAGTATGCAATGAGTCCTAAAGAGCACTGTTGTATTTGAAGATCTTTGCTATCTTTTTAGCCATGAATCACTTTGCATTCAGGAAGTGACTGAAGATGGATTTCTAACTGTTAACAATGAATTATAAAAGCATATTCAAGGTCCTTAGTAGTTATTACCAAACATCAAACAATCATAAATAAAAAAAAAAACCTTTATATTTTGCCAACATTTAATCCAGCCTGATGACTAGCTTAAAACTAACTCCTACTGGTGTAAATTTAAAAACTGTCAATGGGGAAATTGGGTCACGGGTTACTGAAGTTTAAAGAGAGAATTGATGAAAACATGAGAGAATTGATGAAAACACGTTATTGGCCTCAGGAGTTGAGTGCAGCAGATGTCACCAAGAGTGTCTAGGTTCAAACTCTTCACAGCTCTTTCTATTTTCCTGTAATGACTTCCTTCACTCAGGGAATTTTTGTCTGTTTTGCAATAAAGACTATGCAAGGTCTACCAAAATTTCACATCTTGTAAAAAGATAACTCCATCCTAATATGTTCTTATTCCTTTTCATACCTTTCAGGTCTCTAATATAAATCACATTCTCAGAGTCTTCTGTCAACTGAGATATCCTTGCTTCTTTTTTAGAAGATTTAAAAAATTCGAAGTATACGTAGTATTGTTTACACTGTACTCTTTCTATAAAGAATTCTTTCTAGGTAAATTAAAAAAGCCCTAAGTGAGTCACTTTCTCAATATACATATGATTTTGAATATTTTGTTAGAAGATGCTGTTCATTGTTCATAGATTACAATGTCTAATTCCATTTTGAAGAAGTTTTGCATAAGTATTTTATAACTCTAAGTCTTCCAACAACATAAATATTTATAATTAGCTAAGCTGTCATTCCCCTCCTCTACTCTTTTTTATGTTGAACCCATTGCCTTCCATATACTAGCAAGTGCTTTACCATTGAGCTATGCTTTAAGTGCCATATATGTGAGTATGTGTTTACTAGTACATATATGCATAGGTATTTACATGTATACAATCTACATAGATACAAAATATGTATGTATATACTATATATTCATACATGCAACACACAGATATATAATATATGTGTAACCACAAATATATTATTATTTCTCAGAGATCTTCCTTGAGCAGTTACAGAAGGCTCAGTCTTGAGCAAGTTTCTATTGAAAACCAATGTCTATATAAGAGATATATTCAGCCAAGAGAAAGAAACTCATAGTCTGTCTCCTCAACCTGCCTTGGGTTGGCAGAGTTGTGGCTGTGGTAAATATTAAGGCAGACATAATGATGAAGAACAGCAAAAAGTCACAGAAAAGAAGCCATGACAATCTAAGTGGTATGAAAAACAAAACAAAACACCAGAAAGACCTTGCTTACTACTTAGTTAAAGTTTCTGTTGCTGTGAAGAGGAACCATGGCCATGGCAACTCTTATAAAGGAAAGAATTTAATTTTTATCATTTCAGAGGTTCAGTCCATTATCACCATGATGGAAAGCACGACAGCACACAGACAGTCATGGAGCTGGAAAATGAGCCGAGAGTTCTACATCTCAATCTGCAGAGAGCAGGATAAAAGAGACACTGGGCCTGCCTTGAGCTTCTGAGACTTCAAAGCCTGCCCTGCCCCTACAGAAAAATACTTTTCCAACAAGGCCACACCCACTCCAACCAGGCCAAGACTCCCAATAGCACCACTTTCTCTGAACCTATGGAACTACTTTCTTTTTCTTTCTTTTTTTAATTAGATATTTTCTTTATTTACATTTCAAATGTCATCCCCTTCCCTGGTTTCCCCTCTGAAAAGCCCCTATCCAGTCCTCCCTTCCCCTGCTCACCAACCCACCCACTCCTGCTTCCTGGCCCTGCATTCCCCTATACTGGGGCATAGAACTTTCATAGGATGAAGGGCCTCTCCTCCCACTGATGACCAACTAGGCCATCCTCTGCTACATATGCATCTGGAGCCATGAGTCCCACCATGAGTTTTCTTTGGTTGGTGGTTTAGTCCCAGGGAGCTCTGGGGGTACTGATTAGTTCATATTTTTGTTCCTCAAATGGGGCTGCAAACCCCTTCAGCTCCTTTGGTCCTGTCTCTAATTCCTCCATTGGAGACCCCGTGCTCAGTCCAATGGATTGCTGTGAGCATCCACTTCTCTATTTGTCAGGCAATGGCAGAGCCTCTCAGGAGACAGCTATATCAGGCTCCTGTCAGCAAGCTCTTGTTGGCATCTACAGTAGGGTCTGGGTTTGGTGACTATATATAGGATGGATTCCCAGGTGGGGCAGTCTCTGGATAGTAATTCCTTCAGTCTCTGCTCTACACTTTGTTTCTGTAACTCCTTCCATGGATATTTTGTTCCCCTTTCTAAGAAGAATCAAAGTATCTACACTTTGGTTTTCTTTCTTCTTGAGTTTCATGTGTTTTGTGAATTGTATCTTGGGTATTCCGAGCTTCTGGACTAATATCCACATATCAGTAAGTGTATATAATGTGTGTTCTTTTATGATTGGGTTACCTCACTCAGGATGATATCCTCCAGATCAATTCATTGGCCTAAGAACTTCCTGAATTCATTGTTTTTGATAGCTGTGTAGTATTCCATTGTGTAAATTAACCACATTTTTCTTTATCCATTCCTCTGTTGAGGGACATCTGGGTTCTTTCCAGCTTCTGGCTATTATAAAGAAGGCTGCTATGAAAATGGTGGCACATGTGTCCTCATTACAAGTTGGAACATCTTCTGGGTATATGCCCAGTAGTGGTATATTGCTGGATTCTCTGGTAATGCTATCTACAATTTTCTGAGGAACAGCCAAACTGATTTCCAGAGTGGTTGTACCAGCTTGCAAACCCACCAGAAGCAATGGAGGAGTTTTCTTCTTTCTTCACATCCTCGCCAGCATCTCATGTCACCTGAGATTTTGATCTTAGCCATTCTAACTGGTGTGAGGTGGAATCTCAGTGTTGTTTTGATTTGCATTTCCCTGATGACTAAGGATGTTGAACATTTTTTTAGGTAATTCTCAGCCATTCATTTGAGAATTCTTTGTTTAGCTCTGTACCCCATTTTTAATAGGGTTATTTCATTCTTTGGAGTCTAACTTCTTGAGTTCTTTGTTTATATTAGGTATTAGCCCACTATCAAATGTAGGATTGGTAAAGATCTTTTCCCAATCTGTTGGTTGCCTTTTTTGTCTTATTGACAGTGTCTTTTGCCTTACAGAAGCTTTGCAATTTTATGAGATTCCATTTGTCGATTCTTGATCTTACAGCACAAGCCATTGCTGTTCTGTTCAGAAATTTTTCCTCTGTGCCCATATGTTTGAGACTCTTTCCCACTTTCTCCTCTATAAGTTTCAGTGTATCTGTTTTTATGTGGTGGTCCCATTCCAACCAGGCCATGCCTTCCAATAGCATCACTCTCTCTGAGCCTATGGGGCCGTTTTCACTCAAACTACCCCAGTCTCTAATGTAAGCAGAGATGGTGAGACAGTTTCATGGCTGGGGAAAGTCACCTTTCTTTCAGTGTTGATCTCCCACTACTTTCTCTGATTTATTCCCAGCATGAAAAGAGACATATGAAAGAAACACCTTTACCTTTATGATGGCTGTTCTCACTGTGTGACTACTCACCAGCCACCATACCACAAAAGGAAGACTATACTTATGCAAATGTATGAATATTTCCTTAGTTTGACAAAATATGCAGCATATCCCAGTGGGAGATGCAGAGCCAGGAACAGGGATTGCACAGCATCTGTGCAGACCCAATAGAATGAACGCTTTCGAGAGAACCTAAGGATGATCTTGCAACCCAGGAGACACCTTCCTGCAGAAAGTGACTTCTTTACTAGAAATATCTAGATGAAGAAGGTGGGGAGAGAAAATAGTGGTGGAAGGAAGTAGATCTGTTCTTCTGAGCCTCAGTGAACAGAATCGGACCAATAGTTCGGAAAATCATCCAATATGGCCTGAGGAAAAGTTTGAACTGAAGTAAGCTTAGAATAAAGTGTGAGCTGAGGCAAGCTTAGAACCAAATAATATAGAGAAGCGTAAGACGCATTGAAAGTGTCATTTTGCATACTTTAGTAGGTGGCTTAATCCCTGGGAGCTCTGGGGGGGGGGCGGTCTGCTCCAGCCACATATGTAGCAGAGGATTGCCTTGTTGGGCATCAATAGGAGGAGACGTCCTTGGTCCTGTGAAGGCTGGATGCCCCAATGTAGAGGAAGGTAAGGGTGGGGAGGCAGTAGTGGGTGGGTGGGTGGGTGGGTGGGTGGGTTGGGGAGCACCCTCATAGAATCAGGGGAAGGGAAAACAGGAAAGGAGATAACATTTGAAATGTAAATAAAGAAAATAGCCAATAAAAGAAAAGAAAAAATGATCAATACATTAGTTGCATTCCCAGCTCACAATCACTGTATATCTGCAATAAGTGTCTGTAATTATGTAAAATATATTTATAGTCTACAAAAAAAGTGTCATTTTATATGTTTCAGGACACTTAACCCATCTAGTAGATTAAAGACTATATTAATCTTTGAAATAAGATAGAAAAACTAAACTCTTAGGAGATTCTAATATCAGGCCTCGCTAAAATCTCCAAAGACCAGAACAGGCCTCCAGAGGACAAGTTGATGACAGTGGCTGTGGAGGCATCCTTTCCCAGCCAAGGGTAAGTCCGTGGAGCAATCCATTGAGAGCTCTTAGGTTTTTCCTTCACTGACCTTCCCTGGGTCATCTCAAGCAGGAAATTGTTTCTAGGTTATAGTGATGCTATGCTGTCATGTGTCTGACTCGTTGCCCAATGGTGTAACAGACTTGAGTAGTGAGTTGTTCTGCAGCTGCTGGTATTCTCATGTCAATTATTGGCTTCTCAAGATGTGCTTGTTGCCAAGAGCAGATCCTCACCACACCAAGTGAAGGTATGTGAACCTCACTCCCTAATTTAACTCGTCAGTAAAATCTAGAGCCTATGATTGGACAGTGGACAAGGAAAGGTGGCACTTGAGGAAT
This sequence comes from Mus musculus, assembly GCF_000001635.26. Lineage (NCBI taxonomy): Eukaryota > Metazoa > Chordata > Mammalia > Rodentia > Muridae > Mus > Mus musculus. Next base: position 53,873,566 of record NC_000074.6, on the reverse strand, counting down.
GAGGGAAGGGGTTGCAGGTAGAGGGAGAAGAAGAAGGAGGCAGAGGTGGAGGAGTCTGCCATGAAAGGAGATGGACATTAACCATCTGGCTAGGGGAAACAAGTAACAATGACCTTTTTTTTTTATTACATATTTTCCTCAATTACATTTCCAATGTTATCCCAAAAGTCCCCCACACCCTCCCCCCCCCCCACTCCTCTACCCACCCATTCCCGTTTTTTGGCCCTGGCGTTCCCCTGTACTGGGGCATATAAAGTTTGCCTGACCAATGGGCCTCTCTTTCCAGTGATGGCCAACAAGGCCATCTTTTGATACATCTGCAGCTAGAGTCAAGAGCTCTGGGGTACTGGTTAGTTCATAATGTTGTTCCTCTGATAGGGTTGCAGATCTCTTTAGCTCCTTGGATACTTTCTCTAGCTCCTCCATTGGGGGCCGTGTGATCCATCCAATAGCTGACTGTGAGCATCCACTTCTGTGTTTGCTAGGCCTCGGCCTAGTCTCACAAGAGACAGCTATATCACGGTCCTTGCAACAAAGGCTTGCTAGTGTATGCAATGGTGTCATCGTTTGGAGGCTAATTATGGGATGGATCCTTTATAGCTGGGGAATAGCTCTAAACCTCCCCAATCTAGCCTTATGTCTTGTAAATAAAATACCTGGATTGTGTATGTGTTGTTTGACCTTGATAGGATTATAAATTCTTTTCACAGGTTTGTCAAAGCCAAACTTCACTACTTCCTTTTCTAAAAGGACAGATGCATGTGCAGGGGATGTAAGCTCATAGTCTCTTTCTTGCAGGTGCTTATGGACTCACTGTGGACAACTAGAGGTGGTGTCTAGTGGATAGCGCTGAAGAAAGATTTAACTGCATAGAGTTGGGTGATGACCTTAGTACACCCACTCTTTGTGATCCAGAAATGCTTCCTAGAGGCAAAAGAGGTACCTGAGTCCCACCAACTACTGAAGCAGCTCACATGCCAAGAGAAGAGGAGTCACTGGTAACTTGGAAGTATAGTGGCACCAGCCCCAATCTGCCTCCTTTTAGATTCCAATTGTGTGAGAAAATAAGCTTCTGTTTGATTAAGTCCTGCCTGCCAGTTCCTTGTACATGCAGCTGAAAGCAGTCATAACGAAACCAGCACTTTTCTTTGCCATTTAACTGAGCCCTTTGGTATCCTCCCCCCCCTGCCCCGTTTTATTGAAGTAGTAAAATGAGTGTTCTTTAGAGGAACAAATAAGTTATCCACCTCAGTCTTCTAAGCTGGTTTTCCTAAGCAGGGCTTTGTGAATTAAACATCCAGGGTTATATCCTCAAGGGCTCCTCTGAAGGCAGAATAATATATCTCCGAATTAATTCACAGGAATGAATGCCTGCTGCCCTCTCTGACCGTGTACAGTTTACAGAGGCACAAAGAGAGAATCAAAATTATTTGATTTTCCAAGGAGACAGACTCTCCCATTTCTTCAGAATAATGGTAAAGGGAAAAAAAAAAAGATAGGATTTAACTCATCAATTAAACTTAACATTCTTCAGTTGCCTAAGCAGGCTATCTATATCAAAGAACTTGCTTGATGTAATACAAGCCTTTCACAAAACCTTGGCCCTTAACCTACTTTATCCCAGCACAAATTGATAAGCCGTTCACTCACTCATTTATTTACTCTTTCAATAAACACTTAGTGAGTACTTGTTCTAATTGTTTGCTTAACACTGATTGTTAGAAATTAAAAGCAGGCAAGACTCATCCCTGACCCCAAAGAAGATGCAGCGTGTAGGGGGAAGGAACTTTAACAAGAGGCAGACACAGCTTAGTGGCAGATATAAGTTAAGACTCCTTATGCTGCTGAAACCAGGGCTTAGCAAAATGCCTCAGAGGATGGTGCAAATCAAAAGTCCCCACTGGTACCTGCCAGGGAAGAAAAGACATCTCAAGCATAGAAACACGTTCAACAGATGCACATGCAGGGAACAGAAGATGATACACAAAGCTGGAAAACTATTGAGAAGAGTGTTGGAAGTTCAGACTATGCAAATAGACAAAAAAAAAATGACCACATTGCAAACAATAGTACAATCAAATGTAAATGTGTATTTTACAAAGATCCTGGAAATTTTTAGCATGGATAAATGAGGGATACCTATATAGATTTTGAAAAAATTATTTACTTTTGTCATCAAAGTTTGAAATAATGAAACTTTTCACCTCTTAGGTTAGGAGTGAAAGTCTGATAATAAAGAACAAAATTATTAAATACAAAGTTAGGAACCTAAATGATGATTAAAGAAATAAAATTAGAAGGCTCCCCTCTTAACTCCCCTCCCCATTCCCTGAATAAACTCTATTCTATACAAAAAAAAAAAAAGGAGAGATCTTCATAGAGAGATATTTTAAATCTGGCTTTTAGCTAGACATTGATGTGGTAGAAGGCAAGTTTGGGAAGAAAGAGTGGTTAAGTTCACACCCAACCTATGCCTTGCAGGAAGGAAATGCCTTTGATATTCTCAGGATATCCTGAAATCATGTTTCATCTATAAAAAGAGAATCATTGTTTCTTTCTTAGAGATCACTTAGCTAACAATGCGTGCACATTGTCTAACACGGTCTGACTGGATTGTGGTTGATGTCATCACTAGCATGCCAGTAAAGTTCCCGTGAGAATTTCCTCCGCGTTTGCTGGAGAGGTGGGAAATATTGGACCTTGGTGCATATGTGCTTGTTCAACATGGGCATTCCCGGGTTGTTGGCCACATTGAATTAATCCAATGGTAAGAGAGTTACAGAAAAAAAAATACCGAGTCTTACCCCTCTTCAAAGATGACAATCAAAGAAATAGCCATTTATAAATGACCTTCAAGAAGGCAAATTTCTATAAATTATCTCATTTCACTCTCTAGTCCCTTGAAGCGTTTGATTTTGCTGTGAATTTAACAAATAAGAAACTGGAAGTTTAAGGACAATAAATGACTCCCGAAGGCTCAGATGGGCAGCAAGACGAAAATGGCATGACCACAGTGTTATTTGTGTTTTACTTTTGATGTTTATTCTCCCCCCACCCCCAGTTTACCAAACTTAAATGGAAAATCAATCAAACAAGGCCTCGGTTCTGTATGGTAGCATAACCAGAACACGTCGGAGCCTTAAAACAAGGCTGGGCACAATTCATGGAATAATCAAGAGTCCCAGGCACTCTTTATATGTCACATATAATTTTAGAAGGCTTAGGGAGGCTGAAGTTTTCGCCACAAGAAAGACTGATGTTCCCCTTACAAAATGAATAAAATAAGATTTTATGTTACATTATGGTTCCCTTATCCATTGACAAAGTCACTCCAGGATACCCTGTCCCTGGGCCTAAGCAGAGGCAACAAGAGGGTTACCGACTGCCCTCTGTTGGACACAGTATGTAAATGCATTGCTTACAGCAATTTGGTTTTCTCATAATGTAAACAGTTTAATTCCACCCCCCGTTTTTTATTTTTTTTTCATTTTGAATATCATGGTTTCATTAACCATAATGATGTTAATTTGTTTTAATGGTAGGAGGACCAAGAAGGTCAAAGTAACTAAAAGGAAATAAGCATAGGTAATAAATCATGAAATGGACTGACACCATTCTCTTTAGCACTGTAGTCTACAAAAGGACAAATTGTGATCATTATTGTGCTATTGAGTCACTTGGGAATTTGGGAAGCAGAGAAGGTGGTAATGGAGGAAGGAAAGAAGAGGGAGGAGGGGAGACATTAAGGCTTTCCTGATTAAGTCAGGGCTTCCACAAACACTGTTTTGGAAATCACTAATCTTCAATGCTATCTCCTTTCCTTCAAAGTTGGTATAAAAAAACGTATTAGGTGAGACATTTTCACTTTTTGCTGATATTCCTTTGCACCTTTCTAATCATAAACTATCTCCTTTGCCATCTCCAGTCTCCATCGATCCTGTGAACACTGTATAGTGCTTACACAAATAGGATCTTTGCTACTTTTGTACATTAATAAACACAACATATAACATGCATCTTTACAGTTCCTAAGGAATTTTTCGTGTGCATTGATATTTTTAATCATTACCAAAAGTGAGCAAGCTACCAGCTAAAAGCATTTTTATAGGATACATAGGAAAGTAAGCCATAAAGGCTTGGACAAGCTAAGGACAAAACCTCACTTAAAATTTAATATGTTTACTCAAATCTAATTCTCACTTTGCTAGGTACTCTGTCACCAGAAGCGTTTCTCCAAATTCTTACCCCATATGTTTTCAACTAAGAAACGAAGGCATGCTGAATTGTGGAAGTGCCCCCAGGAACCTCTAGTGAAACTCCAGGGAAAACTCCGGAATGTTTTCTCTGTTCTTCACAGAAAACCACCTGACACTATCAGGTTTGTTGTTTGTGCGTCTTGGGACTCACACTTTGACCAAAGCAAAACTGTTACTCTAATTCCAATCCATCATTACCCAAGACTTAACTTGAATCAGAATTCCCCTGACAGGGCACACTTAAGAATTTTCCTGGCTAGAAACACATTTCTTTACAGTTTGATATAGAATCCCAGAGATTACTTCTGACCAAAATATCACCCCGATCCCCTTTCCTTCTCTGACTTATTTATCAAAAGGTAAAGAATACCCTTGTATTATTTAATGCCAAAATAAAATTTCTAGAGGAGTCTCTGAGATAGAGAAACATTTGCTAGCAGTTTTGCTTTGTATTTTGTTGAGAATGCTTGTTTCTTAATCCTTTAAACTTCTAAGTCTCAGAAAACTACAGCAGCATGGGTGTTCAGGGATATGAGTGTAGGAAGTGTGACTTTGTTCTAAGACTCGTGTGGTCTGAAGCTCATTCTCCCTCAACTGAAATTAAAAAGTAAGGATGGGCTTAACAAGCCTGTGCTATTCTGCTGTAGTAAAAAATAAATTAGCTAAATAAGGAGTTTGACAGTTTCAAAGAACAGGAAGATGCCTTCCTGGTGCATTGATTTTATTGTTACTTTTTCCTTTATATCAAGGAAGACATAAAATATTAATCAAAATTTAATATCTAAGTCCAAGCAAGAATAAGTCTATACTGTAGCACAAACTTGGATCAGCACATTCTTCAAATAAATCAAAACTCTGACCCAGAATCTGGGAAGTATTGCTTAGCGGTAAAGTTCATGCTCAGCCCATTTAAGGCCCCAGGCATAGCAATGCTTCTTTTTCTAGACGCTATCTATAATTAACAAATAAATCATGTCTTAGAAACTTCACAATACAAATCTTAGAGTGCTCCCCAAAATGTTATTATTTAAAACGTGGTCTAATATTCAGAATAATTGTCTCATACAGAAAAATTGGATAAAACACACATACAGCATATGCATGCACCCCATACCATCCACAGATGTCATGAATGGATACATCTACTTAAAATAAAGACATACTATCCAATAAAATATGATGCCAAGTATAACAGAAATTTAATAATATCAACAGACTTGTGATTGAAAAAAGTGTTCAACTATAATTTACATTATAATACTATTTGACTCAAGAATCTTTTAAGTACTCTAATCTCAAAGTACATAGTATTTAATATTTAAAATCTAGGTTTTATTTGCTATAATTCCTATTGGGTTTGTTCTTAAAACTAAGACAAACTTTTCTCCCCTTGGGGTACTCTTGCCTCGTCATTTGTCAACATTAACAACATATATTTAGTATGTCTGTTGTTCTTCAGTGAAATATCTTTTCCATTAAAAGGATAATTTCTTATCTATTTCTTCAAGAGAAAGAATCAAATATCTGCAGTAGTTTTCTAGGCACCTTCTTGTAGCCAGTCTCCAGTCACTCTCTAGAATTTTCCATTTATGTGTCCAGGAGCTGAATCCTATAAACTAAATTAAAGCAAATGTTGTTATGGATGAGCTTGGCTGGAAAGTTGGTGTGCCCACAGAGGTGAATAGAGTGTGGCTATAAAGTAATTTTTCATATTTTCTCTATATCCTTCCTGTTTTGTTTGGAGAAAACTATTTCTTCCATTCCCTTCTTTAGTCTCATGTTTAGAATGGGGCCATTACTTTTTGCTTCAAAGCTTGCCCTTTCACCACAAGGTAATGGAACAGTGTGAGCTCTCAGTTCAGAGCTAATGATTCCAACTCTGAATTCTGAAACTGAGAAAATATCCAAAAGATGTTTCTACAATCTCACAGGACCCATAATGAGATGGTTTGGGGCTTCATGCACATCACGGGAGAATGGTGACAGGTTGGCCACTCACATAAATTCAAAGCTGGTGTTGTGAGACTCTTGGAAGTTCCAGTTAGTTTAATTTCCTCAGCTCCTGGTGGCACATAACTTCAGTTGACCTTCTGGTTGGGGTGAGAGAAGAAAACTTAGAATATGTGTTTGCATGATCCTTCCTGGAAGGAATGTCCCTTCACTGACCAGTAAACTCTTGGTTCAGTAAAGTGTTTAATCTTTAATCTCATAAACTAAGCTGAATGCCGTGAATTAATGGGTTATGGTAGTTTTTATTTTTCCACTATACTTGATTGATTCCCAGATATTTGGATGAAAGCAACATGTTGGGTATGATCTGAATCCCAGGTTGAATAAAACCATCAGCATTCTACCACTAACTGGGAATGATGCCTGTGACACAAGTCCCAAGTAGGTTCACAATGTGCATGAAAATTGTCCTGCTACTTTGTAAGCCCTCCTTCCTAGCCAAATGGATGGACCTGGAGGGCATCATCCTGAGTGAGGTAACACAATCACAAAGGAACTCACACAATATGTACTCACTGATAAGTGGATATTAGCCCAAAACTTAGGATACCCAAGATATAAGATACAATTTGCTAAATGAATGCAACTCAAGAAGAATGAAGACCAAAGTGTGGGCACTGTGCCCCTTCTTAGAAATGGGAACAAAACACCCATGGAAGGAGTTACAGAGACAAAGTTTGCAGCTGAGACGAAAGGATGGACCAACTAGAGACTGCCATATCCAGGGATCCACCCCATAATCAGCTTCCAAACGCTGACACCATTGCATACACTAGCAAGATTTTGCTGAAAGGACCCAGATATAGCTGTCTCTTGTGAGACTATGCCGGGGCCTAGCAACACACAGAAGTGGATGCTCACAGTCAGCTATTGGATGGATCACAGGGCTCCCAATGGAGGAGCTAGAGAAAGTACCCAAGGAGCTAAAGGGATCTGCAACCCTATAGGTGGAACAATATTATGAACTAACCAGTACCCCAGAGCTCTTGACTCAACTGTATATGCATCAAAAGATGGCCTAGTCGGCCATCACTGGAAAGAGAGGCCCATTGGACACACAAACTATATATGCCCCAGTACAGGGCCAAAAAAAAAAATGGGAATGGGTGGGTAGGGATGTGGGGGAGAGGGTATGGGGGACTTTTGGGATAGCATTGGAAATGTAATTGAGGAAAATACATAATTAAAAAAAAGAATATAGAATATTAAAATTTGATTAACTTTTTAAAAATATTTTTTTACATATTTTCCTCAATTACATTTCCAATGCTATCCCAAAAGTCCCCCATACCCTCCCCCCCCCACTTCCCTACCCACCCATTCCCATTTTTTTGGCCCTGGCATTCCCCTGTACTAGGGCATATACAGTTTGCATGTCCAATGGGCCTCTCTTTCCAGTGATGGCCGACTAGGCCATCTTTTGATACATATGCAGCTAGAGTCAAGAGCTCCAGTGTACTGGTTAGTTCATAATGTTGTTCCACCTATAGGGTTGCAGATCCCTTTAGCTCCTTGGGTACTTTCTCTAGCTCCTCCATTGGGAGCCCTGTGATCCATCCAATAGCTGACTGTAAGCATCCACTTCTGTGTTTGCAAGGCCCCAGCACAGTCTCACAAGAGACAGCTACATCTGAGTCCTTTCAACAAAATCTTGCTAGTGTATGCAATGGTGTCAGCGTTTGGAAGCTGATTATGGGGTGGATCCCTGGATATGGCAGTCTCTAGATGGTCCATCCTTTCGTCTCAGCTCCAAACTTTGTCTCTGTAACTCCTTCCATGGGTGTTTTGTTCCCAATTATAAGGAGGGCCAAAGTGTCCACACTTTGGTCTTCGTTCTTCTTGAGTTTCATGTGTTTAGCAAATTGTATCTTAGGAAAAAAAAAAGAATGCTTACACTGTGGATATGTGTGTGGCAAATTAGTGAGCAAAGAAGGCAGAAAATGACAAAATATTTATTGATTGACCCATAACCTTTGATTTAGAAGATTAAGGAGTATTCAGAAAGAAGGAGAAATCCTACCACAAGGGAATCAAACCAAAGTTGCATCAACATAGAAGCAAAGACTCCTTCCTGGTCATTCCCCACCCTGGCTTCTGAACAGACAAAGAGAAACTGTTTACAATGGAAGGCAGGTTGCTCCTATGCTGTGTGGGTGAGAATCCAGGTTTTTCTTTTTTTTTTTTTTTTTTGTCAACCTCTTTTGATCCCATGACTGTTGGCAGAGTGTATGGAAAGTTATGAAAAAACAAAATTGAATCTTGTGATAGAGGAACTTGTGGGGTTGGAAAAAACATGGTGGCAGGCAACCAAAGCTGAGTAGATGGCCTTGAACAAAGATCATGTCAAGAGCAATGTTGTTTGTCCCATTTATTAAAACATTTTACATGTCTTAAGCTAGCACACAGTAAATACTTTCAGGAGAATGAAACCATTTAGAGAAGAATTGAAAGCCAGACTATCCTACTACATCCTGGCCTAAGCTTGTACATATGGTGAAAAAGAAAGAGAAAAAAATTCTGATGCAGAAATTTAAAAAAGGAGTTAAGAAATATATTTGGGTGCCATGTCTTTCTACTGGAGGTAGTCTCTTCATGTTCTATCTTCCTACTGTTGGGCATTTTGGCTAATGTCATCCCCATTGGGTCCTGAGAGCCTGCCACATCCCTGGTGTCTTTCACTTTCTAGTGGTTTTCCCCGCTCCCCACCCCACACTGCTACATATTTATATTCATTATCCTGGCTCTCTGGGATTCTCTCCTGTTTTCCTCCTTATCTGATCCTGCCTTCATTTTTTTTCTCTCCCCCTCCCATCCTAGTCTCTCCCTCCCTCTACCTCCCATGATTGTTTTCTTCCCTCTTCTAAGTAGGATTGAAGCATCCACACTTGGGCCTTCCTTCTTGTTAATCTTCATACAATCTATGAATTTTATCATGGACATTCTGAACTTTTTGGCTAATATCCACTTATCAGTGAGTATATACCATGTTTGTCCTCTGGAGTCTGGGTTACCTCATTTAGTATGATATTTTCTAGTTCCACTTATTTGCCTGCAAAATCCATATTTTTGTTTTTAACAGGTAAGTAGTATTCCATTGTATAAATGTACCTCATTTTCTGTATTCATTCTTCCTTTGTGGAACATCTGGGTTGTTTCCAGCTTCTGACTATTATTTATAAATAAGGCCCCCATCACCTAGTTACAGGCCCCTCCTCATAAATTTGTGGCCATCAGTCACATAAGGTCAAGCCCCAAGCTCTTCCACATGTAGAGGAGGCATCCCTAACATCTTAGACCAAGACAATAGGAAAAGAGATGTGATCTGTGGTCATGCAGGCTAGAGACAGAGAACTCCATGCTAATGAGCTACCTAGAGTTCCAGAGGATATTGCCAATAAGATTCCCTTCCTAGACATTCCTCCCTGCAAAAGGTATTTAATCTCAGGCCTACCCTGAGAAGTGGGGTATGGTTTTACACATTCACTCTTCACCATGACAATAAATGGTTTGAAGCCATAGACTGGCTCTTTTCATGGAGATCTGCTATGAGGAGACATGGAGAAGGCCTTCACCTACAGAGCCACGGCCAAGTCTCCCATAGAAGGCCTCTCTGCACTCCCAGCCACAACCATCATCAAGCCAAGGACAACAATCACCATGGGGATAGCCAGAGCTTCCCTCTGTCACTCACCCTGGCCCCAGGCTAGATGCAGCCCTCAGGCCCCCACTCTTCTTTGCTCAGCTCTTCAGCGACTCCCTGTGGCACTAGTATGTCTAAGAGCCTGAGAACCACCCGCCACTCAGCCCGGGCCCTGTCACAGGCCCAGGGACCCCAAGCCAACTCCAGCTTTCCCACATCTCAGACTGTGCTTTCCCACCCCAGAGCATTGCCTCCAGGCTTTCCTACAGGCCAACACTTGGGATAAGCACAGTCAAACTCCCCAAGCAACCCTGCCTTGTGGTTGAGTGGATGAAGCACCCAGAACTGTACACCTATGTGCCACTTCCGCACTGGGTCTGGGGGAGCAGTGATGAAATATAGAGTTTAGAAGATGATAACACAGGAATACTGGTAGGGAGTGTTTACTAGCCACAGACAATTTTAGAAGTGTACAACCCAATCACAAAAGAACTCACATGATATGTACTCACTGATAAGTGGATATCAGCCCAGAAACTTAGAATACCCAAGATACAAGATACAAAGCACATGAAACTCAAGAAGAATGAAGACCAAAGTGTGGACACTTTGCCCTTTCTTAGAATTGGGAACAAAACACCCATGGAAGGAGTTACAGAGACAAAGTTTAGAGCTGAGACAAAAGGATGGACCATCTAGAGACTACCATATCAGGGGATCCATCCCATAATCAGCCGCCAAACTCAGACACCATTGCATACACTAGCAAGATTTTGCTGAAAGGACCTTGATATAGTTGTCTCTTGTGAGACTATGCTGGGGCCTAGCAAACAGAGAAGTGGATTCTCACAGCTATTGGATGGATCACAGGGCCCCCAATGGAGGAGCTAGAGAAAGTATCCAAGGACCTAAAGGGATCTGCAACCCTATAGGTGGAACAACAATATGAACTAACCAGTATCCCCTGGGGCTCGTGTCTCTAGCTGCATATGTATCAGAAGATGGCCTACCCGGCCATCACTGGAAAGAGAGGCCCATTGGTCATGCAAACTTTATATGCCTCCGTACAGGGGAACGCCAGGGCCAAGAAATGGGAGTGGGTGGGTAGGGGAGTGGGGGGGAGGGTATGGGGGACTTTTGGGATAGCATTGGAAATGTAAATGAGGAAAATACCTAATAAAAAATTTTAAAAAATGAAAGAAGTGTCCAACCATTGAGCTAGTCAAGGTATGTCAAAATTAGCTGCTGTGTATCTTTCTTTTGTGAATCCAGAGAGCTCTTGGGCCAGAACAGCACACATGCGACCTGCTGGGAGCCAAAGCAGTTACCTGGTTAACTAATTCACTTCTACAGGACCCCAAAGGAAGAATTAGGGAAAGAACTGAAGGAGCTGAAGGGAATTCCAACCCCATAGAAAGAACAGTAGTATCAATTAACCAGACCCCTCAGAGTTCCCAGGCACTAAGTGACCAACCAAAGAACATACATGAGCTGGTCTACATACCCCACTACATATGTAGCAGAGGACTGCCTTGTCTGGCCTCAGTGGGAGGAGATGCGCTTGGTTCTGTGGAGGCTTGATGCTCCAAAGAAGGGGAATACTAGAGGGGTGAGGTGGAAGTGGGTGGATGGGTTGGGAATACCCTCTTAGAGGCTAAGGGGGACAGGGATGGAGTCGGGGGTGGAGGGGACTAGGAATGGCGACAATATTTGAAATGCAAATAAATAAAATTTTATATATATATATATATATATATATATATATATATATATATGAAATAAATTATAGATGTGAATTCTGTGTTCATACCTGTTAGACATTTAAAAAGCTGCTAAGGTTTTGAGGAAGTCTACTGCTGAAAAAAAAATCATAGGCATGGGTAAAAGTGCAGTATTCCTTTTTAAGGAAGAAAAATGGCCTGTGGTTCTGAAGATTCTGGTAGACAGGAGCATAGTACCAGTTTTGATTTCAAAGCAGCAGCTAAAGAAGAATGGGGAGAGGGGATAAAAAAAAAGAAGACTTTCTAAGAGGAACAGGAGTAGCAGGAATCAATCAAAGGTTCTGGAGAAATGCCTCAGTAGTTAAGAGCACTTGCTGTTCGTCCAGATGACCCTGAATCAGTTCCCAGCAGCCATATGGTAGCTCACAACCACCCATAGGTAAGTACAAGGTGCACATAAATAAATGCAAACAAACAAATCATACACATATTATAAAATAAACAATTATTTTATAATTATTTTTAAAAATGGGTAATCAAATTCTGTTGTGCTTGCATACAGGAGTCTAGCATAACTGTCCAGATCCACTGGCTGGAACAAGGGCCCCAGCACATATGTAGCAGACATGCAGCTCAGTCTCCAAGTGGGTCCCACATCATCTGGAGCAAGGGTTATCCCTAAAAGCTCACTGTGGAATCTGATCCCAACAGGGCTGCCTTGTCTGACCTCAATGAGAGAGGATGGGCCTAATCCTGCAGATACTTAGTGAGTCAATGTAGGGGGATTTCTGAGGGGGAAAATCTCTGAGGAGAAGAGGAGGGGGGATGAGAGGGACAGAAAGGGTGTGAATAGATAGATAGATAGATAGATAGATAGATAGATAGATAGATAGATAGATAGATAGATAGATAAGCATAGGCAAGGACAGGATCAAAACATAGAAAAGAGAAAAATTCCAGGAACAAGAACTGAAGTCTATACAGGAAGCCTATTGGACCCTTGGGCGATTTGTCAGTATAATTTTAGAACTTTTGAAGTCCAGTGAATTATTAATATTTTTTCATTCGTTCTTTTTCCTGATGATAATAGTTACCAGTCCCTTTCATCGGAGTTTGGAGTAGCTGGCAATTTATCTTAGATTCTGAATTATAGACAAAATGTAATCATATCTTGTTGAATGAACACTTGACCTGGCTTGCATAGAAGAATGTTGAAGTTAGTATATAGTCCGTCTTGGTTTTGATGTTGTAAATGGTAAAAGAAATCCTCTGTTTAGGGTCCAGAAGGCAACATGGATATTGCAGATATTAGGACTGTTCATTAAATAGTAAGCTTTCCTCCTGGTGAGCAGATGTTACACTTCCTGGCCAGCTTAAAGTTGCTTTGACCCTTGTAAGATGAGCTGAATTCTGTGGGTCGGTCTTGGTTACATGCCTTTACAAATCAGTGCTCAAGTTAGATGCCCATCTCTTGTTTTCTACTGTAATTCCTAACAATGAATGCTCCAAAGTTGTCTGTTGGCCTGAGGAAGGAGAGCATTGAGGGGAGTCTTAGCTCACTCAGAGTGAACATGTTTGGAAAGAGATTTATCATTCCTTTGTGAATTCACTATGACTTAAAGTCATTCATTGTATGACCTAGATCATTCTCTGATTTATGTACTGAAAATAAACAATCTTCAGTCTTGATAGGGTCTGTTTTTTCATTTCATCATCTAATAACATATTTTGGCCTCACATCATTTCTTTTTCATTGAGGAAGATCCAATCTTTTCTTATTTTACACACCAATTCCTTCAGTAACTTTGCTTTTGTTAGCCCCAACCCTTTTATTTCTAGTTAACTTTTTCAACCTGGTCCCAGTGGCCTCAACCATGCAGAATGTTTCTAATTCATTTTTTATAAAATTCAAATTTTAAAGAAGATATGAGCATAACTTTAAATTAAATATTACTGCCGAAAAATACAATTAGTGTATGCTTCTTCCAGACACTATTTTAAAAATAATCAATATTAAGATAGTTTGCAGTAAAACTGTCTTATGCCTGGACTTCTTTAGTCATATTTACAATTCATGGCAAAAAAAGGGCCAATGTTACTGTATCAGGTTTTACTACTGAGAACAAAGTGTTCAAGGATTTTCTTTTATTTAAAATAATCATTAATTTTTTTCCTTTCCCCCCTTTTTTCGTTTATTTTTACAACCTGTTAGGATGCAATCAGATAGCCTTCCAATATGTGAACGAAGTACAAAAAGTGCTTAATTTTCCTGCGTCTTCAGCGGCCAAGAAGGGAAAGCACTATATATAGCAGTGATTGCTTCTGCTGTTTCTGAAGGATGAGTCACTGAGGTTGGGTTCAGCCATGGTTTTGGTCACCTCTGCATTTCATTACACACTTGTAACGGATAATGAGAATCACCTGCCAGAGTTCTGCAAACTAGCCAGAGGGGAGCGAACACTCAGATGCCCCTAAAGCTGACACTGACCAGTCATTTCTGAGGGGACCAGCTGAGCAAACCCAGGTTCTGCATATATCCAGAGCTGCCCTCACAAATTAGTCAGTGAGCTTTTCATTTGACCTGTAAAATAAGCATTGTTTTCCTTTTGAGCTGTTTTGGTATCGTTCAGCTCATCTTTAGAAGACCTATGTTATCCTATGTTAAGTAATTTCTAATATGGGATGTGTCTGGAATGGGTTCGTTTCATACCTTAGGGTCCTCCTTTCTTTGGCTATCTCAGAGGCACAAGGAGAAATATAAAGGCACCTTGTATATAGGAGATGCTGAAATGTGTGTGGATTTAGTTGACTGTTTGAAAATGTATTATAACCCTATACTAACTATGACACAGATTTTTGATTACAAATTGTGTCTATTAGAGCCATAATAATTTCCTCCATAGCCAAGGGCAGGAGAAATAAACTATGGAAATGTTTGCAGTTTTATTCCATAGGCTCAGACTACTTCTCCAGGTGGTGCTTCCTGTCTTTTTTCAGGGGCTGTGTTCTAAGCTTACGCTAGTCTATCCTTTACTAGAATTGAGCTTATGCATTTATCTATTGTTTCTATGTTATCGATATAGATACTTTTGTAGGCTCATAATTAATCTTTAATTTTTAACTTGTTCTTATGAGATGGAAGAGTAGTTTGTTGTCTTTAGTTTTGAAAGGATCCTTAAGCTGTTGTGGACACTTCTATAAGAGGCAGGTTGTTATTACAAATGGAAAAAAGAGACATATCCTGAATATATTAGGAGGAGTATAATCTGGTTTAGTTTAGTTAGCGTAATATACCAACCAATAGCTCCATATGTCTGTGGTTCTGTAAATGTCCTAATGATTCAAGATAAAATGTAAAATTCTCATAGTTCTCATAACATCATGGTGTTAACATCATTTTCTAGAAACTAGAGAAATTTACTGAGAAAAGGAAGACACAGTCTGCATCAACAAACTGTATCTCTGGATTCTTTGTTTGCTTGTTTAACATTTTTGTTGTCTAACAAGGATAGTATTGGAGCCAAATTAAGTTGAATAAACTTGAGAGAAAAAAAAGAAACTATTCTTTCACCAGAGGATGTTTCTCATTAACCAGCAACCTCAGGTCTATCAGTGGTCTGATGGACAGATTCTTCATCCAGGAGCCAGAAGTATAGATTTCAGCCAGCTCAGGTCCAAGCATCAGGTGAGGACACTACATCAGTAGCAGAGAGTTAAGTACCTGACACTGTCTATTAGAATAAAATGTAGTCAAAAGATATTTGTGCAGCCTTTAAATATATTGAGCTATTAAAGCACATAAAAATAATCACCCATCTAATATTACTGAGTGTTAGGACACAAATTAAAAGAGGAACAGTTCATAATTTTACACCTAATTAATGTGCAATAAGAGGTTAGTTTCTCTATAATTGCATAAAGGCCTGAGCTGAGGACTGAGTCTCCTGACATGCATTGGGTCATCAGCTGGAATGGCCTTGCTATGATTGGTTTAAAAAACACCTGTCAATGTCTTGTCCGCCTCAGGGATATGGGTAGTTTAACAGAGTATATAAATGTCAGGGAAGTCCTTTGATGATGAACAATGAGTCACAACGTGATTATGGACATCATGGGTTATTTATTGTGAGTCCAGGGCATCTTAAACTGTGATCATTAACATAATACAGTTGTGGCTCTTTTGGTTTCCTCCATCTCAGGGATTAAGTAGGAGAAAGGCCATCAAAGCACTTTCTACTTTCACGCTTGACTACTTAAAGGACTCCCACAGAAAATAAATCCATGTTTTTATGGATTTGGGAACAGTTAATATTTTATGAAGACACGTTGCCTCCAGGATTACAAAGACAGGCAGAAATATACAACCAAGTAGGCAGTGGTTCCTGTCCAGTGACATGGATTTTTCAAGCAATCACTCTTACTACTATGGTTTCAAGTACATTGTGTGTCTGAAGCTCTGCATATACATCATCCCATTTAACCTGTTTAAAACAGGTTGTGAAGAAGATATTCCCAGCCTCATTTTACAGTTAAAATTATAGAGGCTCAAAAAGAATAATTTGTCCTCATTTGAGTATAGAGATTTTCAAGTCCAATGTTCATGGATTGTTTTCCAGGACACAGCGATGTTTCAGTTGTTGAAGTTGTGTAGAAGGGACGAAAAGTTTCCATGCTTATCACCAGCTTTCCATCATGTGCTTGATTCATTTGCATCAATTATCATGGGTTGCAAAGGATACTGATCTCTGGCAACCCATTCTTTCTGATAATCCTAAAACAAGATACCAAATAAAAGCTAATAAGAAAAAAATACACCATTATTATAGTAATTGTTGCAATACATATATGAATTGGTTTAATACTGCCTTGTAAGTTGACTTTTATCATAGAAGAAATACAATCAAGATCAATGGGCATTACAAAAGTCCTTTGAGATTACTATATATTTAATACCAATGGTTTGCTAAGAGAGGCAATCTCTGCTGTATTAGCACAGGTTATTTTTTAGCACACTTTACAAACTCACTTCACATAGGCATTTAATGACCTCAGATTCCCCAATCGACCCCTTCTTTCAAATTAGCTTTCATCTTATCGTGAAGGGCTACTATCCAAACCATGTGCAGCCTGTAGCTGTGGGGAGAGACATATTTTTTTGGGACATATAAAGGAATGCTTAGTAGCTTCTAATGTATTAGATGTACAGAAACATGTAAATATTTCAGAAACTGACTGGATGAAATCAGCTGCCTTTTAGATATAATATCTTACTGTTTAAATAAGATAAATTATTTTTCTTTTTTTTCTCTTTTTTTATTAGGTATTTTCCTCGTTTACATTTCCAATGCTATCCCTCCCCCCCCCACTCCCCTACATTCCCATTTTTGGCCCTGGTGTTCCCCTGTACTGGGGCATATAAAGTTTGCCTGTCCCAAAGGGCCTCTCTTTCCAGTGATGGCCGACTAGGCCATCTTTTGATACATATGCAGCTAGAGACAAGAGCTCCGGGGTACTGGTTAGTTCATAATGTTGTTCCACCTATAGGGTTGCAGATCCCTTTAGCTCCTTGGGTACTTTCTCTAGCTCCTCCATTGGGGGCCGTGTGACCCATCCAATAGCTGACTGTGAGCATCCACTTCTGTGTTTGCTAGGCCCCGGCATAGTCTCACAAGAGATAGCTATATCTGGGTCCTTTCAGCAAAATCTTGCTAGTGTATGCAATGGTGTCAGCGTTTGGAAGCTGATTATGGGATGGATCCCTGGATATGGTAATCACTAGATGGTCCATCCTTGCATCACAGCTCTAAATTTTGTCTCTGTAACTCCTTCCATGGGTGTTTTGTTCCCATTTCTAAGAAGGGGCAAAGTATCCACACTTTGGTCTTCATTCTTCTTGAGTTTCATGCGTTTAGCAAATTGTATCTTATATCTTGGGTATCCTAGGTTTGGGGCTAATATCCACTTATCAGTGAGTACATATTGTGTGAGTTCCTTTGTGATTGGGTTACCTCACTCAAGATGATGCCCTCCAGGTCCATCCATTTGCTTAGGAATTTCATAAATTCATTCTTTTTAATAGCTGAGTAGTACTCCATTGTGTAAATGTACCACATTTTCTGTATCCATTCCTCTGTTGAGGGGCATCTGGGTTTTTTCCAGCTTCTGGCTATTATAAATAAGGCTGCTATGAACATAGTGGAGCATGTGTCCTTCTTACCGGTTGGGACATCTTCTGGATATATGCCCAGGAGAGGTATTGTGGGATCCTCCGGTAGTACTATGTCCAATTTTCTGAGGAACCGCCAGACTGATTTCCAGAGTGGTTGTACAAGCTTGCAATCCCACCAACAATGGAGGAGTGTTCCTCTTTTTCCACATCCTCGCCAGCAAAACCTAGGATAGCAAAAATTCTTCTCAAGGATAAAAGAACCACTGGTGGAATCACCTTGCCTAACCTAAAGCTGTACTACAGAGCAATTGTGATAAAAACTGCATGGACTGGTATAGTGACAGACAAATAGAACAATGGAACAGAATTGAAGACCCAGAGATAAACCCACACACCTATGGTCACTTGATCTTTGACAAGGGAGCACAAACCATCCAGTGGAAAAAAGACAGCATTTTCAACAAATGGTGCTGGCACAACTGGCAGTTATCATGTAGAAGAATGAGAATTGATCCATTTCTATCTCCTTGTACTAAGGTCAAATCTAAGTGGATTAAGAAACTCCACATAAAACCAGAGCACTGAAACTTATAGAGGAGAAAATAGGGAAAAGCATCAAAGACATGGGTACAGGGGAAAATTCCTGAATAGAACAGCAATGGCTTGTGCTGTAAGATCAAGAATTAATAAATGGGACCTCATAAAATTGCAAAGTTTCTGCAAGGCAAAAGACACCGTCAATAAGACAAAAAGACCACCAACAGATTGGGAAAGGATCTTTACCTATCCTAAATCGGATAGGGTACTAATATCCAATATATATAAAGAACTCAAGAAGGTGGACTCCAGAAAATCAAATAACCCGATTAAAAAATGGGGCTCAGAGCTGAACAAAGAATTCTTACCTGAGGAATACCGAATGGCAGAGAAGCACCTGAAAAAATGTTCAACATCCTTAATCATCAGGGAAATGCAAATCAAAACAACCCTGAGATTCCACCTCACACCAGTCAGAATGGCTAAGATAAAAAATTCAGGTGACAGCAGATAAATTACTTTTCATATATATATATTTGAGTTTCTAGGAAGTAATTAAATCAAATTGAGTGTGACTTCAAAGGTTTAGATATCAAATATCTTAATAATGTGCCAATTTTCACAGAAAATTATTTTATGATATTTTAAAAGAAACTTGTTTAGAAGCCTCAGACATAATAAGATGAGAGATTAGTGTCATTGAGTTCTCAAAACTTTAGGGCTGGTGATATGGGTCCTTGAGTAAAGCCTTTGCCATGCAGTTGTGAGGAACTTAGCCTAGGTCCTAAAAACGCATATTGCAATAGAACCTGTGTCCGTAATCCCACTGCTGCTTCACAGATATGGGAAATCTAATCTAGAGAGGCCCCAAAATCTCTACAACCAGTTAGCTTTGTGTACAATGTGGCAAGCAAGAAAGTCTCTCTCAAACAAGGGGGCAGATGAGAACTGATCCAAACATTGTCCTCTGCCCTCCACACATACACCTTCACACACAAACATACACACACAAACACAAATATAAAAGTAAGCAAACAAAAAACCAACAAGGTTTAATAATAAAAGCAGATTCAAGAGCCAGGCATAATGGCTGGCAGAGACACAGACACAGACACACACACACACGCACACACACACACACACACACACACACACACATACACACACACACAGACACATTGTTCCAGAAGATTTAGATAAAAAAGTTTTGAGTGAGAGGTCAACCCAGGAAACAGAGCAAAACAAACAAAAGCATCAACAACTAAACATAAAAAAAAATAATAATTGAATTTCTTCTTTTACTTTAAGCAGTGATCTGGATTAACATACATTGAATATTGCAATATATGACAATTTATTTATATATTTATAAATGGGTTCCAAAACAATTAAATTCATGGATTTTAATATATTTTAAATAACAGCATTGTCTGTTGTGAATGTCTTTAATATTTGATCTGAGTAGTGACAGCTAGATTTTTACATCGGTTTATGCTTAACAGTATTTTTAAGTACTTTGTTAAATTTGTGTTTTCAGAAGCAACTTAGAATGATAACATGATTTGTACTCCTAAGATCTATCATTAGGTTAAACTACAGAGAGTGAAATTTAAGAGTTTATTATCTACAACATTGAAGTTTCTCTCTTAAAAGTCCCTTTTATATCTTTGGGGAAAAAAATTCGGGTTGATTCATCTACCAGATTTTCTGACAGCTTCTGATTTGACTTGACAAACAAACAATGTTACCTTTAGCCTTGATGTGGCTTTCCATCTTCAAACACTAACCTCCATCTCTGGTTGCCTGCATAGCAACAACACCATCCATCACTCACTCTTTAGAAATGGACTTCTTGATGACCTCACATTCCCAAGGTAACCCTTCCTTCAAACTAATTTTGTTCTTTTTATATGGTACTGTCTAACATTCTCACTGCCTAGAAAGGTGATGTAGCATTATATAATTCCGAGAATATGCTAAAGCATACTAAAGAATGTATGATTCTTCCAGTATATGGAAAACATTAGATAAACAATTTAAGGTTGAAAAGATGGAAATGAAACTTTATTTAAAGACTAAAAATACGATGTTTAAATTATTAGAGCCCTAAAAATAATGTATCGAATTTTGTGCTAATTTATAAGTATAAATATAAAGAAAATAACTTTCACAGTAATCACTGTGATAACTTTAAGTCTATCAAATGCCAATGAACTCAGATCCAGACATAGAGTAAAAACAATATAACTGCATGTTTGTTACACACATATATACAATGTTATAGTCTGAAATATGCCACATATATATTCGGAATTTTATAATCATATATAAAGAAATTATTGTTTTCATTAATCAAAATGAAATGGTTAACATAGTTTGAAATCTTTTGTAATTTTGTCAAAATCGTTGTAATTTTACCAGAATGTTGAGAGACAATTTATATAGAGAATTTTGCTGTGCATTTTAAATCATGTTTTATTATTTTTTGATGGGTATGAGTTTCTCCGGTACTAACTTCAAAATATAGGAAGGTTTTGATTTTATATAAATCCACATAATTTAACTGAACCTCAGCATTCATCTTTTCCTACTCCTTGAAACAGAGATTGTGTGACCAGTCATACATCATGTTTCTGCCACCATATCCTCCCTGCCATGACAACCTACTTGTCCTAGAACTGTGAGCCTTCTTGCTTCTTGTCAACTATTTGTTCATAGCAAATAGATTAGCTACTACTATGACCATATATTTGTGCTTTCCCATAAGTACAAGGATACTTGAAGGAAGAGTGAAAACACTTGGTGATAGCATTGAGAAAAGGAACTACTACAACCACATTGTTATGCTTTTCTATAATCTACAAAATTCTTCTTGTAAGGATGACATTGCTTTATTATGAACAGGTAATACGCAGTGTGTGCCACCCACAATGGACCTTAAAATCCAAGTGTTTCAGGGAAAGCAGTGAAGAGATTACAGAATGGTTAAAAACACATTTTTTTTTCTTTTTTGCAAAGGACCTGGCCTTGATTTCTAGCACCCAGGTGATGGTTCACAAGCACCCACAGCTCCATTTCCAAGAAGATCTGATGCTTTCTTCTGGGATCTGATGCCTTCTGACCTCTGTGAGCACCAAACTCAAATGTGTTGCATGTACATACATACAGACAAAATACCCACACATAAAATAAAATGAATGAATCTAATGTTTTAAAAAGTGTTGGGTCTCTTGCATGCCAAAGCCATCCTCTCCTCAAACTCTGTTTCTTAATATCATCTACCATTCTGAGTATAACTCTCACATCATTACACACAATTCCACTTTGCATGTATGATGATCACCAAAAGAGAGGATCATATTTCTGAGTATTATAGGCATTAAAGTTTGGTAAAAAACAAATAAAAATAACTCTTGCTAAATTAAAATTAATTTTAAGACGGGATAAGTGGTTCTCGCGAACTAACTAAAAGTCCTTGTGTTTTGCAAAACTCAAAATATGCTGTATTATGTTGGCAAACTAATGATACTATCTATTCTTTTCATTTTGATTTGGTTGAGTCACCTTTGCCAGTAAAAGAAACTAAAAATGTCAAAATGTTAATATTTAACATCATTGAGTATCTAATATGTCTCCAATTCTTTCATAATGCAAACATCTTGGGGAATTGTAGGAAAGCTTTTGCTAATATTTGCTTGAAGCAATCCATAGCTGCTAGTTCCTTAGCATATATGTATGAAACTGGGGCGAGAAAAGAAGAAGGTAAGCCAGACTCTGGAAAATGACTATTTCTGGACATAGTACTAATAATCTCTTGGAACTTATTATAAGGTTCAGCTATGCATTCAAAGATTAAAACAAGATTCTAGCTTTTCTGAGCCAGAGGAAGTCGGCTTTGAGTTCTGGATTTCTTGAAAACATTGTTTTTGCACAAAATATGCTTAAAATTCTTCAGATTTTACCATAGCACATAGGATACTGATGCAATCAAGAACACAGATTTTTTTCAATTGTTTTTGAAAGAGAGTCAGTCAATGCAAAGAAGACCTCTTCCATGATTCCCAAGGTAACAAATAAAATAGCATTTTGCAGAGTAATCAAGGCCATTCCATGACAAAATGACAGCCATTTAACTTGAACACAGATATCCACAGGAAAAAGATTTTCCTGCACCAAGAAGGCTGGAAAACAAACAAACCCAGTATCTTATGAATGCACACATGCAGAGGTTCTGAGTCTGCATCTTTGAGACTGAGTTCACTCACAACTACGTCCCTTCCTAGCAGTGAGGAATCCCCTTACTATTGAGCTCCAACAAAACTTGGTAGTTTTATCTGGCAGCTTGCAAATGTCCTGGGAGGAATAGAGATGGTAGAGACTCTTGGCTTCCCTTTGTCCATCTGATTTTTGAAACAATGGTCCCCAAAGGAACTGGAATTTCCCCTATTATCTCTTGCTGGAAGAAGGATGAGGCTAAAGTTTGGTGACAGCCAGAGGAGGAACTTGTCTCCCAAGAAGAGATTTCACAAACCTTTGACAAATTGTCAGACCACCTTAGATGAGACTGGGTTCAGGACAACGATGAATCCATGATGTGTGGGACCACACTTGGAACAGTGCTATCTGAGTGTGCACACATCATGCCTTCTATTTAAACCTAAACTTCCTGGCCCATGTTCAGAAAACTGACCTGTGATCAATGGAGGAATGTCACTGGGACCCTTTTGTTATTCCTCTTCCCACTATAGTCACATGGAATATATTGCTTTTCTAGAATTTTCACAATTATTTGTTTCTTTAAATGGCATACTGAGGTCTTGTCAGCTGGCCTAGTTTTTAGAGCTGTCAGGATCCAGCCTTTCATATTCACATCTTGGCAACAAGACTTTCTGATCTTGCAGTTCTCGCTGAGCTTATTCTATGAAACTCAAAGAAACAGAAGATCTCAAAACTAGTTCTTCAAAATAGTAAGTATTTTATGGCTAACTACTCCTGAACATGGGACCTGCTATGAAGTGTGACAGATATAGCCAGTGACATCCATTGGAGAAAATTTGATTCCTCTTCTCAGCAGGTATCAATTGCACATATCTTCTTTTTAAAGGTTGGTACCTGTGGCCACTCCCCTTATCCATGCTTAGTTATTTGTCTGTTTTGAACCCACACATGTCTTGTGCATGCTGTCATAGTCTCCTTGAGTACACATGAGTTCATGTGTGTTATCAGTTGTGAGTTTTGGTTTGACTGTAAGACACTTTCTTAGGAGTCATCCATCAACTCTGGCTTTAACAACCTTTCTGCCTCTCCTTCCACATTAATCCATGAACCATGAGGGAAGAGTTTGATGAAGACATCCTGTTTAGGACTGAGTACTCCTCCCTATTGCCCAGTCCTCTGGTACTTACCACTTACTACAAGAAGAAACTTCTCTGGTGAGAATAGAGTGATGCTTTGATAAATGGATAAACAATATCTCATTAGGATTCATTTTATTGCTATGTTCCTTTAGCATGATAAGAGTAGTAAATTTTTCCCTTGTCTATGACCCATCTAGTCTCAGGATTTTGGACACTTTAGCAGTGTCAAGTATAACATTAATCCTAAGTGTTTAATCTTCCTCAGTTATTAGAATAGTAACTGTCACAAATACATTAAACATTTTTTTCAATATTTAATACAGTAAGCACTACTATTTTATGTTCTACATAATTTCACAAAGCCAGGGTGATGGATGTCTGATGTTCAAACATGGTAGAGATGTAATATATTTTGCTGCATATTTGTACATACTATTCTTCAGAACACATGCATTCTTTCTTTCCCTCCCTCCTTCCTCTCTCTTTTTTGTTTTCTTTCCTTTTATATGGGCTACAAGACAAAAAGTAAGCATAGCCATAGAGAAGAACAAATATAGTAATGAAATTCATTTATGCTCATACTTCATAATATATTTAACAAGTATCTTAAACCTGATTTTTACAAGATATGGTGGTATATGCTTGTAATTTCCAGTAGTCAGAAGACTGGAAGGGAAAACTCAAAACTTAAAGGACTGTTTGAACAACATATCAAGGCCCTGACTCAAAATTAAAAAAAAATCCTGGGTTTCTGTGTTCTGAAGGTCTTGTGAATGTTTCTATGATGGCATGGGTTACATAGGCCCATCTCTCAGAAACAGGCTTATGTAAAGGGAATCACTGTGTTTCTCTGTCCTGGAAAGAAAGGGACCTACTTAGACTTGTTTCCTTTAAGTCCTATTCTCCGTGCTGCTGAAATTTGCAGTGAAATCTGCTCATCTTAAGAAGAAAAAGGAATTAAAGGGAACGTACCAGAGCTCTTCTTGGAATTAGAAAGTGATCAAATGCAAAGAGACCTTTCTCCAAGGAGCCAAGAATGTGAAACACTCCTGTGTCTGGAAGATGAACAGAGATCACTGGCAGGGCAAACTGCAAAGACTAAATTAAGAAAGAAGGAAGTAATTAGAGGAATCCACTAGAGAGATTTCAGACTTGAGGGCAAACTGGAAAAAGGTCAAGGACCTACAAAGAATGCCTAGATCTGATGTCATGAGTGGAAAAAATAAGCTGGAATCATTTTATGAAAAAGTCAATCAGTAAGTCAAGCAAGGTTGAAGAAGGAAAACAAAGTAAAGGAAAAAAGAAAACAAAACAGTTTTAGAAATGAACTTCAAAACAAGATGATTTTTCAGGTTCCTTTTATTTGATTTGATTTTGTGTGTGTGTGTGTGTGTGTGTGTGTGTGTGTGTGTGTGTGTGTGTGTGTGTTTGTGTGTGTGTGTAGAAGAGAAAATAATATTAAAGTCTCCTTTAATAAAAACAAAATAATCACCATCATGTAATGATTCATGTATGTAGGCATGCTATGCTGACCTTTTGACATCTACAGAAAGAATAAAATAAACAGAAAAGTTACAAACCAATACCAGGCTTTGTATACTCTGGACTTCAACATACAACTTCTATAAAATTTTGATTTTGTTGCTCTTTCCCTTTCATTTGGATTAGCTTGTGAGATGAAGGATTTAATGCCATGCATCCAATGACCAAGGGGCAGTGCTGTCATGAGAAAAGAACTGGAATATATTGAGTGAGGCATTCAATGTCCTACAGCCTGACCAATAAGTGACTAGGCACTCAGCCATTCCAACAGATGGACATTAGTCCTGAAAGCAATGTGACCATGTATGTTCATCAAGGTTGTTTTCTATAGAGGAAAAAAATCCACCCACCATTGTCCTAGCAGCTGTTCACACTGAGCATATATACTTCCAGTTGGGAAGAGATGTCATTACCCATTCATCTTTGAATGGAAAAAGCTTTTCAGATGAAGAAAGAAATCATCCTCTAAAGTGACCATTTGGTAGCCACAAAGACACCCCAAATGGCAGATGGTGACATCAAACATGCAGTAGAACGTATCTACTTGAGAGTATTTCTCAAATAGTTGGGATCAAGCCTGCTCAGATCTCTGGTGTCCCAGACTTCAACTCATGAAGTATTTTCAGTTCCTTCCTTTCCAGTATATTTTCATGGGTGTAATCCTCTTTTTAGAGATTAATATGGGGTGCTGATAGCTATCAAAATAAGGAAATTGGTTATAAACCACAACAAAAACTTCAAATAAGTTAATGTCTTCTGCCCTGTAGGAATTGTGGTCTGATATCTCTCCGTGCTTGCCAAATCAAAGGGAATACAGGCTTTATGGCAAAAAGTAGAAGATTAAATAAACTAAAATCTCATACATTCTAAGATGAAGCCCAATTGAAATGACTTGGTTTGATAAGAAGGGAGAGGTCTATGCTGCATGGCACCAACTCACTTTCAACCCTAAAGCCCTTTCTGCTTAGTTCCCTTTCTGTTAATTTTTTCAGTTTCAAACAGATACACAATGTTTGCTGATCGAAGTGCTACTCAAATTCTCCTCTCTTAGTACCCATGCTCCTGATACATCTGTTCTTCCCAAATCCTCTTGATCTTTCATGTTTTTTTTTTTCTGTGTGTATGCAACTTACCATGTTTAATTACATGAACATTGATTATGAGGGAATTTATTTGCATGTCTTTCCTTCTCTATAAAGTTTGAGCTACAGATAGTCACTCAACTAGAGGTTAGACCTCCTTATCAGAACCCCTCCTCTTGCGCGCACTCAACTGGCCAGGGAGAACAATGCTCCAACAGGATCCTTCTGCACACGTTTATTGGGAGAGCATTGATTGCATAGGCGAAAGAAGAACAACAAGAACAAGGAAAATGATGCTGCTTATATACCCCTCCATGTGACGTGTCAGCTCCTGATTAGCTGCTCACTCATCACTCCACTACTACGCCCTGGGATGGGCAGTGACTTGGCACGAATTTACTCTTGCACTTGCGCACATTACTTGTTTACCAGTTAGGCACAGCGGAGGCTTGTGATGGCAATTTCTCACGGCTCTCCACACCCTCCCATCCATGCTGTGATGTTGATGGACTCAGTCTTCGGAGGGTCTTACCCACTGCTCTTGTGAAATCATGATCAAATCAGTCATGTCATGTGTAGAAGACTATTTTGCAGCTTTCCTTCCCATCCTCTGACCCCTTCTTCCATAATTTTCCTGAGCTTTGGAGGGGTTAGTATAGATGTCAACATTCTCTTATTAATTACTGATTTGCAGTTGTTAACACCGAGTTCCTATGACTGATTCTAGAGCCTTTCTACTCACATTCATTGAGTAATCAGCTCTACAAGTGACTGTATCTCATAGCTGCCCCTTTTTCATATGGCCACCACTGTTGCTATGACTCAGGCCTTTGTAAATTTTGTTTGAATCATTTCAATAGCGTCATAGATGGTGCTCCTATTAGTGGACTTATCTGGAGGTTTTGGGTACTTTCTTCCATATTTTACTAGTTCTTTTCTTCAGTTTCTAGTATTAGAAGAATACATGAATTGCTTATTACTTTTTCTTCTACTTAACAAATGGAGATTTTAAGTATATTTAAAGATACACAGTATGCTACATAAGAACACACATGATATGCACTCACTGATGAGCAGATATTAGCCCAGAATCTTAGAATACCCAAGATACAACTTGCAAAACACATGAAAGTCAAGAAGTAGGAAGACAAAATTGTGGGTACTCCATTCCTTCTTAGAATGAGGAACAAAATACCCATGGAAAGAGTTACAGAGACAAAGTTCAGAGCTGAGATGGAAGGAAGGACCATCCAGAGACTGTCCTACCCAGGGATCCATTCCATATACAACCACCAAACACAGACGGTATAGCATATGCCAGAAAAATTTTGCTGACAGGACCCTGATATAGCTGTCTCTTGTGAGGCTATGCCAGTGCCTGGCAAATACAGACATGAATACTCACAGTCATCTATTGGATGGATCACAGGGCCCCCAATGGAGGAGCTAGAGAAAGTACCTAAGGAGCTAAAGGGATCTGCAACCCTATGGGAGGAACAACAATATTAACTAACCAGTACTGCCCGCCCCCCAGAGATATGTCTTTAGTTGCATATGTAGCAGAGGATGGCCTAGTCAGCCATCAATGGGAGGAGAGGCCCTTGGTCTTTCGTAGATCATATGCCCCAGTACAGGGGAATGTCAGGGCCAGGAAGCAAGAGTGGGTGGGTTGGGGAGCAGGGTGAAGGGAGGGTATAGGGGACTATCAGGACAGCATTTGAAATGTAAATGAAGAAAATATCTAAAAAGAAAAAGAAAAAAACCCTCCAGAATTATTCACTGAATATATATATATATACTTGCACTGACAACAACTGACCTAACACTTCCTCAAGTATAATGCATATACTTAATTGAGCATATATCTATAGAGTAGGACAGCATTGTGAACACATTCCTTAGCAATGAATTAAGATTAAAATGATGTTCTAATTTATATCAATTCTTCTGGTCCACTAAAAGGCTTTGATTCTGCCAATAGCATAAAGAAAAGATTATATGGCTAAACACTTCACTGATAATAGTTGAGTGTTTGTCACCTTCATTATGAAAAATAAGGTACTTAGAATTTAGTCCAAACTGCTCATCATTTCTCCAGTCTAGTTTCCCTCTAACTTACTAACAATATGCTTTAAACATATACAACTATGTTTTTTTAAAGTTTACTATATACCCTATTATAAATACCCTACGGGTTTGCTTTTCTTTTCTTTTCTTTTCTTTTCTTTTCTTTTCTTTTCTTTCCTTTTCTTTTCTTTTCTTGTTTCCTTTTCTTTTCTTTTCTTTCCTTTCTTTTCCTTTCCTTTCCTTTCCTTTTCTTTTTTTTTAACTGATTGTAAATGTCATTTAATCAAGTATATATAAATGCCAAAACTCTAAAGAGCACTTTAATTTAGCCTGTAATTCTAAGAACTTCTTGGTAAGAACATACAGTATCATTTTCCTGTTATCCCAGAATTTTTTTTCTAGCTTAACAATACTGATAAATTCTTCATTCTGGTTTTCTTTTGTGGGGAAAAGATTATTTAAAGATCTCTACTTCCTGTTTTGGAGGAGATTTTGCACATTTAAAGAAAGTCACTATCACAATTTTCCTCCCAAACATCTTGTTAAAAATTCTAAAGATTTGTTTATAAAGATCCTTGAAGCTCTCCAGTGACAAAATTCTACTGAGAACACTCTAAAATTAATTACAAATTTCAGTAAGGGCTGTGAAGTTTAAAGCATTACAAAAAAGAAAGCTACTGTGTTGTAAGTCCATCTATTTTCTATCATCCAAATATTCTCTCTCTCTCTCTCTCTCTCTCTCTCTCTCTCTCTCTCTCTCTCTCTCATCTACTGGTATATGTTAAGGGTGGCATTTTGGTTTTTTTTTCTCCTTAGACCCCATCTTCTGGTTTCATTTCACAGATTAACCTTCTTAATTCTTGTATTTTAAAATTTGATCCAACTATTAGTTTATATGTATATCTGGTTTATATATTCTTGAAATTCAGATGAAATAAGCTGTGCATTGTCAATCTTTCTTTTGTAAAAATTCTCAGTATTAACATATAGTTCTAATAAATCTTATTAGAAATGTAGCAATATGATAATTCTGATAAATGCATCTTCATTGTTGAATTTAATGCATATAAAGATTACCATGTAATCTATATTATATTGACCTGTCACATTTTCCTTTAAGCCCTTACTAGCTAACAAATTAAATAGGAATTTGAATTTAGGCATGTGCATATGCCTCCAGAGTCCTGTTCTCATCAACAGTTAGTTGATATTTTTTGAGATAAGTATCCCTGTGATTGCTGTTTTGATTAGATTGGGAAATATCAAGGAGATTAATAAAACAAACCTCTGCATGTATCATGGAGGGAATTTCCACTGACAAATACTTATTGAGTGATCCAACCTAATGAATGGATTAATCCATTAATAAATTCAAAGTTCGAAGTGACTAATAAGAGGCTGTGGCATTTTGTAAGGTGAGATTTGATTGAGGAATGTCCTTGACAGTGAAATCTACTCTTGGCCTTTTTCTGTTATTTATCTTGTCCTTTTTGTACACTCTTATACAAGCTGCATTCAGTACTTGTTAACCATGATGGATTTAGACTTCGAAAACTTTAGAGTAAAATAAATCTCTCCTTTAGTAAGTGCAGTCACAGAAACATAAAACTTGACTAACAAACTACCCAGAGAAAAAAATCCATTTAAGTCAAGAACCTTCATT
Organism: Mus musculus; assembly: GCF_000001635.26. Taxonomy (NCBI): domain Eukaryota; kingdom Metazoa; phylum Chordata; class Mammalia; order Rodentia; family Muridae; genus Mus; species Mus musculus. The sequence continues at coordinate 53,843,522 of NC_000074.6, read as the reverse complement.
TTGTAGCATTTACAGCTAGTACATTGTCTCTCATTGGTTACATAGTCAAATGACATTGCTTATTCAATGAATAAAAGAGAAAGTAAACTTTCCAGTTCATATGTGTTTGTTCTATGGTTCATAAAAGAAGACAAATTAAAAAAAAAACTATCAAATTTTCTTGGATGAAGCTGTAAGATTTAGTATTCAAGTAGAAAAGGAATTCCCTTTTGTGAGTTATGTCTAAGTTAGAATGCTTAATATTCATCAGTTCAAAGAACAAATAGTATACAATTAAACTAGTAATCATTATATTTCTTTTCTCAGCTGGAGAGATGGTTCAGCATCTAACATCACTGACTGCTCTTTTAGAAGATAGAGATTCAATTCCGAGCACCCAGACCGCAGCTCATAACAGTCTTATAACTCTAGTTCTGGGGTATCTACCACCCGCCCCAGGCTTGCTTGGGCACTCTATGAATGTACAAGTGTTAACTTGAAAGCATGCTAAACTGATTTACAATGAAAACCAGGGTTTCAAATTTGCAAGCAGTTTCCTTTAGTAGGTTTAGATTCCAGAATTAGCTCCACCCTCTTGCAGGTTTATTTTCACTTTTTTTGGTCCACTCTACATGCTTCTTTGTCTCCTGTGCCTGCCCTACCTGCAGTTTTACCCCCACTGATAACAGAAGCTCTGAACAGCACCCTGGATCCACTACTACAGCAATCCTGAAATGTAGAAAATAAAAAATATTAAAATGTCTAAACAATATTCCATTTAAGTATGTAAAATTTTGACAAGCATGTCTTGTCTAATATTTACAATTCCTATAAATTCTTGAAATATTTGACTTAAGACTATGACTATTTCTTTTATAATGGAAGACAAGTTTTTGATCTGTTCCTGCTTATCAGTTTTAAGACTTTAAACCTTTAACATTGGCAGGAATATTTTCATCCTTTAATTATTTTAAGGTTTATAATTTTGATTTATTATTATTATTACCTTAAATGGTTAGACATTAAATGTCAGTTTTGGAAAAAGCCTGAGACTCTATAGAGTTAGTATAATTAGCTAATTATCCATTCACAATTCATATGATCAAATTTTCTCCTTTACACCTGCTTAACACTCTTTATCTCTATTTTGTTAAGGAACAGAGAACATTAGATACTAGTAAAACACAACACTATAACAAAGAAGTATTTGAAACTATGAAACTGTTTTCTTCCTTTTATTTTGAAAATGGTATCCTTGGACAAGAATCACAGTTAAATGGAAGTTATGGTTTCATTGTAGAATAATGGTATATAAAAAGTACACTGTCTATTTTTAAAAGATAGAATTCTCAGCATAAAAAATAATATTTGAGGAACTATATATGCACAAGCTAACTTAAACACTATACATTGTATACATTTATTGAAATATTAATTGACATTCATTTTATGTATTGATTAATATAAAGGTTTTAATTTTCATAGAAATGAATTTTAAAGTACATATCTATCTTAGTTTCCAGGATCCGGAGGCATAAAAAGAGGGAAATTATTAATTACAAAAGTCCAAGAACTGTCAAATATAACAATACTGAGGATATATAGTTATTTCCCTGTGGAAATAACATAACATTTTGAGTTGACCTTTGAGATTTTTAAATTTTAATTTTGCCATAACATTTGGTGGCTAAATAATGAATAGTATCTAGTTACTCATTAACACAGCCAAAATAGACAGACTGACCTGAGGCTGGCCTTCCAGTAGACTGTGAAGGCAGGCTTCTATATCTCATCAGTAATTTAGACTCTGCATCGCTAAATCACTAGGCAATGGTTTTACAGATCCTATTTACAAAGAAACCAATGCTTAGCTAGCCAGTGATAGAATGTCAACTGCCCAGGCTCATATTAATTCATCTAGCCCAGGGTCTTGTATTATATGGTAGCCATTCAATGCTTGCTGGAAGATAAATGACTCACTGGCAAATTCCAAAACCAGCTTGCTGACATTGTAGTTGTGAACATTGAATTTTATGTTTGATAATCAGGGAAAATTAAAGATTTAGTAACATTCTCACTGTGTGTTTTGAAGCAAACAGCTTCCAGTGACAGTATGAGACTGCTGGAATTGTAAAGAAAATAAATTAAAGTATGAAAGACCATAAAAAGCATATCAAAGTAAATATCATTCAGAAAATGTGAGGCAGCTAATATATTTTGTCTCGTGTTATTTTATAAAAAAACAGTGGGGAGGGCAAAAAGTTTAAAACCGTCATTAAAGTCTCAAAAGTGCAATGAAAGCATCTTGTCCACTTACTTTGCTCTAAATGTCAAATAGAAACAGCATGTTCCATTACATCTTTTATTTAGCTCAAATAGTTCTTCTTTCCTTGCCTTTATTAATTAGAACAGATATACAAAAATGCTTTAACTATGTCAAGAGGAGCTGACATATATTATTAAACTATAATAAGTGAACTATAATAAATGCATTACAAATATGTAGTCATTAAATTAAAAAAAAGGAATAAATACACTGACTGTATTTAAACTATGTCTTTCACTCTAATTGTGTGCTTGTGTGTCATATCATTTCTGACCATGGGGACAAAGTAGACAGTAGTGACAAAATTCAGAAAATCTTCAGTATATTTTGTTTAAAAGAGATTATTTCTGTGAGTTCAGAAACTTCTCTTTATACTTTCAAGATTAATATACCAGACCTGAACTCTCCATAACTATTACCATGTCCATTCTAAAATCAGTTTTTAATACTATAAATTTCATTCAAGTTGCTTAATAGATCTCTTCAAAAGATAATTAGTCTCAATTATCTTTAAAGAAAGGCTGTTATTTCAAATGCTTTCCGAAAAAAGTAAACAAAACCCAGAATGATGAAGAGTGCTAATCAGGACAAATATGAAAAGTCTTTGTTTGCCTGCTCAAAGCTTCTGTTGTGTGTAAAAGACAATTCCATTCAAACCATTTTTCACCCAGCATAGTTTTCAAAGGTTTCTTAGTTTGGGGCCCAGCTTTAATCAATTTTAATTCTCATTTTGAACACACAAATGTAATGTATCTACTTTCCCTAATGACAAATATTATTCCTATAAAATTACAAATATTATTCCTTTAAAGGTTTTATAAATAAATGTTTCTATATTTTATGTTACGTTAAAATAGTTTCTCAGAAATTATGATTCTAATAAAATGATCTGAATTTTAGTTTTAAGTATTGTGAACTTATTATGTGCCCAGGACTGAGATAATTAGATTTTTATGCTATGTCCTATAATTTTATGACACATAAACTTAAGTGCTCTGTGGAGATCTGTCACAGGGGAATAATGTAAGGATGGGAGACATTTGTGTTTTTGCCAAAATTGTAAACTTTAGCGAGTGAGGATCAATAGCTGAAGTCACATCTGACGTTATATTACTACCTCTCAATTCAATACACAACTGCAAATATCCTAGACAGTGGTTTATCTGTTTCAAAGTACATTGTTTTAAATCCATTTTAATATTTGTTAATAGATCAATAAAGTCTTTACTTGGGGCTTAAATGTTTCAAAAAACTACAGTTTATGTAATCATTAGTTTGTATATTGATTCTTTAGGCCATGACAATAGTTGAGTTCAGGTTGCTTCATCCAGGCCCACAGTGAATGGAGGTTCCTAGTAATTACCATTGACATTGCAAACAGTGCATAACAGCACCTAACATACGATTCTGAATTTAGAATTGTGGTTAGTATTTGAGAACTGAGAACAGTAAGAAGATGCATGGGTAAACTCTAGGTTAATGGCAATATCCTTGTGTTTGAATATGATTCAGTGTTCATTCATGTTATTTACAGTGATTCTAGCATTTTCTACATGTGTGTTATATCTCAATAAAGGTTTTCTGATAAGTTAATAAATGGTTGACTATTCACATGAGCACTTACATTTTTAGGTTTAGGAAATATGAGTCAATACTCTCTGAATCAAAACTGCTCTGTTTTCATTTCTATCATTTCTAACCCATTTCTCATCCTGTTGGACATATAATCATTGCCACATTCTAGTGTGACATCTGTTCCTCTAAATATTATTGTTTTTTGTTTTGTTTTGTTTTGTTATTTTACATGATGTGCTTATCATTTTCTTTCTTTTTTTTAGGTTTTGTGCTTATCAATTTCAATGGCAGGACTTGTAAATGTTCTTGGTGGTAGAATACATTAAAAAAAATTTCAGAGAAGGTAGGTCAAGGATCAGGGGCTATTGATAAAGTAAACGTATATCCTCTGTTTCTATCAGGTCAGTTTGGGTTTTGTCTCAGTATTTAAGGTTTGCTTTGCTTTGCTTTGCTTTGCTTTGCTTTGCTTTGCTTTGCTTTGCTTTGCTTTGCTTTGTTTTGTTTTGTTTTGTTTTGTTTTGTTTTGTTTTGTTTTGTTTTGACAAGTTTTCTCTGTGTAGCTTTGGTTGTCCTGGAACACCCTTTGTAGACCAGGTTGGCCTTGAACTCACAGAGATCCTCCTACCTCTGCCTTCTGAGTGTTGGGACTTAGGAGTGCAATATGAATGTCAGGCAGGTTTAAGCTCTTATAGAGTTGCTTTCAATTAATTAGTAGCATTTAGTAGGAGATATCGACAATAATACAAATAGTCACACAATTTAAAACTATGCTCATATTCAGAAAGCAAACACATATGATCATTATTAATAAGTTGTTAAATAGACATAGCAGTCGTCATCCATTCAAGGAGTGTAACAAACACTTAAGATGTTAAAAGCTTATATTAACTAAATTAATTAGGAAATGATATATCTGACCCACTAGTCCAGATTCTATCTCCTAAAACCTGAAATGTAAACCTTACCAATGTCAGTGCAATGTGAAACCACCAGACTCATTGCAAAATAAAGAAGAAGATAAGGATGGCCATATTTCAGTATTCTGCACTTACTTATTATTGTGAACATTTTCATTTGATTTCTTAGTTGCACTAAAGCATAAAATTTTATGTGCTGTTGTAACAATATAGATATTTTAAATACACCAAGAAATTTTTGATGTAAAGACTGATTCTTTAACATGTTTTCAGAGCAGTCCTGAGACCACAGTAATCTGCCATTGAGGATATTAGAGATTATGTAAGCAAAGAGAATAAAAATATAGAAAATGTGAAAGAAAAGGATGATAATGAGGCAAAGGAATTTTTCAGCCTGACACGTGGTAATTGTCTTATCTTTGTAGCTCAATCCTTAGTCATTGTTAGTTGTTGAAGGACTTATGACCAATTAACCTATTAACATATGGATGTAATGGATTAGTAGGATTAATTTTGTAACTATAAACAGAACAGAGTGAAAGGGACACTAATACTTATTAACAGATAAGAATGTAGGTAATGGTTCAATGGTAGAACAAATATCTAGCATATACTAGGTCTCGAGTTAGGATCTCAGATATGCAAAAAATAAGTAAGTTAATATGTTCATTGAATCTCACCCAGGTGGAAGCATAAAATATATCCATGGTACCCCAACAAGTTTAGTACCATGATCTTGGGATGGAATTCAGTGGTAGAATATTGTCCTACCATGCATAAAGTTCTGGGTTGGATGATCAGCACTGCAAAATCTTGAACAAAACTTAAATGTCATAAGTTAGTATAATGTAACAGAATGAAATGTACTCTTTATTCTTGTTAAAATATAAGCATATGCCAGAGTACTGAGAAGTACATTTTTACAACATAAACACACACACACACACACACACACACACACACACACACACACACACACATATATATATATCCTCTTTTCCTCTTGGAGTTCTTTATGTATTTTAAAGCAATTGCAGTGTTTATGCTAAATATGACCCACCTTTCTGAACAGTGAATTATGTGCTAATATCAACTAGTTTAATTCAAAATCAGCCAAGGTGTTTTAATTTTTATATAATAGATAAATAACCATGCCTTGTATCAGTAATCACAGCTTCTTGGAAGACTAAGGCAATGAGATCTTAAGTTCAAATCCTGCCTGGGCTACATAGTGTGATCTCAAAGTCCGCCTGGGGAAGTTAATAATAGCCTGTTTTCAAATATAGGGTAAAAGAGAAGAGTAAGATCATAGCTCAGTGTTAGCACTGTTGGCTGGAAAGAGTAAGGTCCTAGTTTCAAACATTTACACACAGGAAAGATGGTGGTGAAAGTACTGTCTGTGTCCTACAGTCTATCATTTTATGTTTCCATATTAAATTTACGAGATTAAGCTCTATAGTGAAATTCAAGTATAAAAATAGAACCACACACGATCCACGTCTTTCCATGAATTCATGAATCAATAATAGGTGCTCTGAACAGGGAAATTTGGTTGTGTCATTTTTTTGTTATGTCATAATGGTAAGGGAGACAACTGTAAAAATGTGTCTTAGGTAGGGTTTCATTTGTTGTGAAGAGACACTAAGACCTAGAAACTCTTAAAGGAAAGTATTTAATTGGGGCTGCCTTACAGGTCAGAGATTTAGTCCATTATCGTTGTGGTGAAATGCATGGCAACATGAAAAGAGTCATGGTGCTGGAGAAAGAGCTGAGAGTTCAACATCTTGATCCACAGGTAGCAGAAGCACAGCTTGAGCATATGAGAACTCAAAGCTCACCTGCACAATGACACACTTCCTCCAACAAGGACGTGAATTCGAATAGTGCTACTGCCTATGGAGCTAAACAGGGTATTTCTATTCAAAACAACCACCCAAGGCAAATATTTATTTTACTGCTTTCCTCCATCAAATGCTACAAATGTTGTACGTTTGGTTTTGTAAAACTGCTGGCACGTCCTTGGACTAAAAAATTTGTGTCAACATCTTGAATCACCCATGCAGAATTTAGTTTTGGATGTGACGAATTTCAGGGCCAAGACTATCAATAGTTATTGAAGTCATCACTGAAACCTCTAAACCTTTGTATAAAGTTTGTCTGGGGTGGCTAATTGCTTCTTACTGACCTAAGAATTATCTATCATGACAGATATGTAATGTCCATTTAGGGAGCACAAACTGTTCTCCCTGAGTGCACACAATGAAATATGATGTTGTGAATTCTTAGAATGGACAGAAAAAATATGAGATGGTCTAAAAGGAAATAACTCAAAAATAGTCCATTAACTATAAACAACAATATATCACATTGTATAAGCAATTATAAAGTTCAGATATAAGGTTTTCCCTGAATAGAATATGGCTCTTACACTGTAGATGTTTCATGAAGCCTGGTATTCATCAAGTATGCAATAAATACAAGGTGAACTGAACAGAATAGTTGTTAGGAGTCTAAATATGATACTGCAGAGCTATATATCAACAGTAGTAATGGGCTACATTTATATGCATTCAAGTAACTTGTATTTTTTATAATAATTTTAGTTTTTATTTAGATGTGCATGTGTGTGTCTGTGGGTAGTATGTGTATGTGAGTTCATGTACTCTCAGAGTCCAGAAAGGGCAATTGGGTCCCCTGAACTGTAGTTACAGATGACAAGTTACCTTATGGAAATTCTGGGAACAGAACTATGTCCTCTGCAAGAGAGAAATGCACATGGAAACCTTCTGAGTCATCTTTCCAGCTTTAACTGATGCTTTTTAAACTTGTACATTCTGTGAGTACCTCAGTGTATCTCCTCTGTTAAAAAATAAACTTTGAACAGAAAATTCAAAATGTGCTCTCTCCCTCCCCTCAAAATATCTATCACATCATGTCTTCTAAAATCACTGAGCAAAGTTATTTCTTTCATGATCTTTATAATTTTATGTTATTACTGATGCATTAAAATGACAACCTTATCTTAAGGTTTTATTTATTGAATAAAGATGTAAGACCATGGCATGTTACCAACTGAGTGACATTCCCAAGCATTGGAAGTCTGTCAAACTTGCTTTTTATTTAAATGGTATTAAGAATTTGCTGGCGACTAAGGCTATATTTATGTCACAGCAAAATGGCCCCTTCACTGTTTTGCTGAATGGCCTGTAAATCTGAGAATGCCAGAAATACCATGTTCTAATAAGCAAGAATCTATTCAGAGTAAGTTTTACATAATTGGGATTTGTGTGTGTGTGTGTGTGTGTGTGTGTGTGTGTCCAAGAATGACCCTAATAAGAAAAACAGCTGGTGACTTATTCATTAGGATAGGAGTCAGTTAGCTGAAACCTGATCCAACATTTTTATGAATAAGTTGTTACGTCCTTCAAAAATCATTATTTACATACTTCTCATACTCATGAGACAATATGCTTGGGCAAGGTTTCTGAACATAATTCACAAGAATTTTCTTTAAGTTGTATCAGAAGTTATTATTTGTTTTGTAGAAAATTGCATTTCATCTCTAAACTCATAATAGAGTTGTCTGCTAGAAATTCCCTTTTGAGGTAAAGTATTCAGGTGCAGGTAAACAAACAAAAATGTGATAAGAGATGATGCTATGATGTGATAAGGCATACCAGATTATAATCATTAAATTCTCCTGGGATGCTTCAATTTCTTGTTTTCTTATTGCTTTTTTTTCTTTTTTTTTTCTTTTTTTTTTTTCATGGAGCCTGTACTATGACCTGTCACTCCAGCTTTAGTCACAGACTACCTACAAGTATTTAATCCCATAAAATCATAATACTACATTTTACCCAATAATATTAGAATTCTTGTATCGCACCACTAGAGAGTTTTAGAATATTCACTTAAGTAACATAATAAATATCTTTTTAAAATAAATCATCTGGAATAACTAACAGCACAACTTTAAGCTATGAAGATTCACAGTGTTACACTTCGCAGAAATGTACCATTGGTTTCTGGCATTAATTAAAAGAAATACTTTCTAATCAAAGATGGAAAGTGAAGCAAAGTAGGTACACTCCTTGGGGAGCAAAGCACAACACTAAACAATTTTGCAGACCAAAATTGTGCTGCCTCTAACATCCGAGGCTACCCTACATTTTATTTGACATAGCCAAATATTTCCATTTTTCTTTAGTGTCATTGTCTGATCTACAAACACAGGTCTGTATCCACCTCTTCTGTAATATGTTAAAAGCACGAATGACTGTCTTGGTCCACTGATGGTCACTTGATGAAGTAAAGATACCTATTAAAGCCTCTGAGTACTGATTCAATGTTAGATATGCTGCCACTTTTAGGAACTGTTTTCTCAACATAAATTCTAAGAATTTTGACAGGGATTTCTTTAAAAATTAATGTGAGCTCTTTCTTTTTTAAAAATATAAGTATAGCTCCATGGACCGGACTCAGTGGGTCTCTCAATCCGAGGGGAACCAGGGTTTCGGTAATCAGTCTTTTTCCCTCACCCAACAGCAGATCAGGTTCCCCTCTCCCCCTCACCCCAGTTCACTTTCTCTCTCATGTCCCTCTCACACTCCCACCTTGTGAGTGCTTTCTTCTCCCTCCCAGGTGGAACTGAGGCATCCTAACTTGGCCCCTTCAGCTTGTTGACATTTTTGAGTTCTGTGGGCTGTATCTTGGATATTCTGTACTTTTTTGTGGGGGGAGGGGGTGGAGGCTAATATCGACTTATTAGTGAGTACATACCATGCATGTCCTTTTGGGTCTAAGTTACCTCACTCAGAATGATATTTTCTAGTTCCATCCATTTGCCCGCAAAACTCAAGATGTCTTCATTCTTAAGAGCTGAACAGTATTCCATTGTGTAAATGAAACACATTTTCTGTATCAACTCTTCTGTAGTGGGACATCTAAGTTGCTTCCAGATTCTTGGCTATCACAAATAATGCCACTATGAACATAGTGGAACTGACCCTATGATATGGTGGGGTATCTTTTGGGTATATTCCCAACAGTGGTATTTCTGGGTCTTTAGGTATATCTAATCCTAATTTTCTGAGGAAACTCTAGAATGATTTTTAGAGTGGTTGTACAGGTTTGCAATCCCATGAGCAATGGAGGAGTGTTCCTCTTTCTCCACATCCTCTCCAACGTGTGTTGTTTCCTGAGGTTTTGATCTTAGTCATTCTGATTGGTATAAGGTGGAATCTAAGGGTCATTTTGATTTTAATTTCTCTGATCACTAGGGACTTTGAAATTTTTTTATGTTCTTCTCAGCCTTTAGAGATTACTCTGTTGTGAATTCTTGGTTTAGTTTTATATCCCATTTTTTGATTGGGTTGTTTGATTTTTTTTTTTTTTTGGTGGCTAGCTTCTTGTCTTCTTTATATATTTCTTTATATATTTTGGATATTAACTCTCTATCGGATGTAGGATTAATGAAGATTTTTTTTCCCAATCTATAGGTTGCTGATTTGTTTTATTGACTATATCCTTTGCCTTACAGAAGCTTTCCAGTTTTGTGAGGTCACATTTATCAATTCTTGATCTTAGAGCATGAGCCATTGGAGTTCTGCTTAGGAAATTTCCCCTTGTGCCAATGAGTTCAAGGCTCTTTCCTACTTTCTATTCTATTAGATTCAGTGTATCTGGCCCATATCCTGTGTGAGTTTGCTTCTTTTTGTTCTAGAGCTCTCAGGTGTGCTGTTAAGCTGTTAGTGTAATATCTCTCCAGTTCCATTACCAGGGCATTTTGTGCTATGAATTTTCCTCTTAACACTGCTTTGATTGTGTCCCATAAGTTTTGATATGATGTGTCAACATTTTCATTAAATTCCAAGAAGTTTTTTATTTCATTCTTATATTTCTTCCCTGTCAAACTTATCATTGAGTAGAGAATTGTTCACTGTCCCCATTTATGTGGGCTTTCTGTTGTTTTTTTCTGTTATTGAAAACCAGTCTTAAGTTCTGGTGATTTGATAGGATGCATGCCATTATTTCAATCTACTTTTATCAGTGGAGGGTTCTTTGTGACAAATAATATAGTCAATTTTGGAGAAGGTACCATGAGATGCTGAGAAGAAGGTGTATTCTTTTGTTTTAAAGTAAAATGTTCTGTCGATATTGGGTAAATCCATTTGGTTCATAACCTCTATGATTTTCAGTGTCTTTGTTTAGTTTCTGTTTCAATGACCTGTCCAAATAAATTAGAAGTAAATTCATTATTGATTTTATGAAATAAACTTATGGCTACCTTTTTTTTATTTTTCCATGTCAATATTTCACTTGACAAATAAAAAATAAATGAATAACCTCTGTGGGATTCCATTCATTTTAAAGTTTTAAAGAGATATAGGGGCTTGGAGAGATAGCTCAGTGGTTGAAAGCTCATATTACTATTGCAGCCTATATAGGTTCCCAGCACCCACATTAGGAGGCTTTAAAATAATGAATGTGATTCCAAGTCCAGGGGACATGATGTTTTCTTCTTGCCACTGAGGGCACTGCCCTCACATTCACAGATCTACATTTAAGAGCATGCACATACACATCTCTTTAAAATAAATGTTTTCAAGAAGGTTTAAACATCCTTTACCAATGTTGTTGGTAAAGAAGAGAGACTTAGAATATAGTGATAACATTATAGAGGAATTTTCATCCAGTGACATGGCTGTACTAACAAGGAATCACTTTTAAACATATGATCTACCCAGAATGTAGACATAGCTGGATCTGTTTGGAATTCAGACATACTGTTAGTACACACCTTTAACTCCTAACAATAAAAGTATGGATAGTTTGTAAAAGGAAACAGGCATGTTTGAAAGTGACATCAATTAAGGAGCAGACAAAGTGACAAATCAAAGAGAGACTTGATAGAATGAGTCAGAGATAGGATACACCCAACTCACATGACAACAGACAGAAAAGAACAGTTAAAGAGAGAAGAGGGGTGTGTGTGTGTGTGTGTGTGTGTGTGTGTGTGTGTGTGTGTATGTGTGTGTGTGTGTGTCTGTGAGCACGCGCGCACGTGAGTGCATTCATGTCTATGGTTGCTCTACCAGGACAGTTTTACAGAGACAGGCTAAACAAAAATGAATATAACGAGTCAGAGAATGAAAAGGAGCCTGAAGATTAGAGTAGATACCCAAAGTTAGTATGAGGCTGGGCAGATCAATTCAGGCAGAAACTGAAGGAAGATCTTATATGACTATATTGTACAGAGTCTAGAAGATTCTAGGCCTAGGAGTAAATAAAAGAAACACTTATATAATGCTTTTGTATAGAAAATTTGAGGCCCTTGGCCCACTTACTAGCACTACAGAAGTGTATGAAAATCAAAACTTTTCAGATATTCTAGTTAGATGAAACTAAAATTATGCCTCCTATCATTAACTGTTTTCTAAAATTGATAGGACTAGTGTTTGTTGAGTAATAAGCAAAGGAAAATTAGAATATAGATTTCAATCCTGAAAAATTTGTTTTTCTATGACATGCCTTACAATATCTTCTATTACTTCATTACATTGCATGACTATTGGATGAAACAGAAAATAAATGATGTTGTACGTACAACTGTTCATAACACGCTGGTATAGAATGCACTCATACAGAGTGAAAATGGATTATTGAAGAAATTTTTTATTCATTGATTGTACTTCTGTGAATCTATGCTGAGTGACAAGTATGGTTCTTGGGGAAATTCCACTATAATACAGAAGTTCAGCAATATTTTGTAATATGTATTTGACACTTTTTTCAGAGCACTCTAAAGTCTAATAGAATAAGCTTGGTACAGAAGAACTATAACTATGGGATTTGAGCATCCCCAACCCTCTAACCTCAACCCCCTGTCTTCTTCTGCATTTGGGGTATTCAGGCACTGTTGTGAGCCAGGTGGGAATGAAAGGAACAAAGCTTAGCATTTATTAGTTATATCTACACTGTACGTGGAAGTGAACTATACCATGGTCTTTGGGCCTCCTCACATAACCATTTGTCATCTAAGGAAAATATAATTCAGGAAATATTAACATTTATTGTTAAAAAGAACATTTCAATTGTTTCTGTAAATAGAAATAAGCTATATTTCCTTATCGAAATGCATCAAACCATGAATCAACAAAACAACAAAACTTTATTTCGTCTCTGTATATAGTATCATCACTCAAAAAATTAAAAAATATTCTTTTTGGGAAAAGAGGATACAAAACGACTGATAATTAAATATATATGTACGTGTGTGTGTGTGTGTGTGTGTGTGTGTGTGTGTGTGTTGACAAAATGGCAGGGGAGATAGTTAAAACACTTGCTGGACATGTGTGAGAACTGGAAGTTCAGATCTCTAGTACTCATGTAAATGCTCATGGGTCAGGAAGCCACTTCTAATTCCAGCTTTAGAAGACAGAAACAGGATTTCCCCAAACAAGTTGGTTAGCAACACTAACCATGTTATGCTTGCAGACAGGAGCTTAGCATAGCTGTCCTCTAAGAAGGTCTTCCCAGCAGCCGACAGAAACAGATGCAGTGACCCACAGCCAAACATTGGAGAGAGGTCTGGGTCTTTTATGGAAGAGTTGGGAGAAAGATTGAAGGCCCTACAGGAGATGGGGATTTCACAGGAAATCCAACAGAGTCAACTAACCTGGATCCCTGGGAGCACTCAGAGACTGAGACACCAACCAAAGAGCATAAGCTGAAGGACCTAGCACCTCAGCATGTGTAGCAGACATGCACTCAGTCTTCATGTGGTCCTGCCAACAACTAGAGCAGAGACTGTCTCTAAAGTGGTGAAATATGAACCCCAGCAGGACTGCCTTGTCTGACCTCAGTAGGAAAGGATGTGCCTTAGCCAACAGAGACTTGATGTGTCAGAGTTTGGGGGAATCCATGTGAATTCCACAGTCTCAGAAGAGAAGCAGAGGAAGAATGGGGGGAGGGACTCTGTGAAGGGGGGACTGAGAGGAGGCAGTGTTTGGTGTGTACATAAATACATACATACATACATACATGCATACATAAGAGACCCATGCCCACATGAAATAAAGAACAGACAACTTTATTGATAATGAAAGTCTACACATTGTATTTGTTTTTACAATTAAATAGCAACCAGAATTTCCATCAAAGAGTAACAGAAACAAAGAATTCAAATATGAAATTCTCTAAAATCTAGAAAAGAAATATACTCAAAGATGAAACAATACAAATTGAAAATTAAAACATAGAAACATGTGATAGAGAATCAGAAAAAAATAGTGCATGCTTTCAAAACAGCTGAAAAGTGAAAATGACTTAAAGTAAAAATGCCACCAACTTGGGAAGACATTCACAAGATGCTATCTGAGGTTTCCAGCTTGCCTTCTACAGTTTTATCATGAATTTGAGAACTTACAAGGTCTAGGAAAACTGTATTTAATAAGTAAAACTGTATTTATTATTAAATAAAGCTGTATTTAATTTAATACATTTAATCCTACTTCAGACTAATTGTCATAGATAAAATAATGGAACCTTATTAAAGAATCATACCAACAATGAGCAAGTATTAAAAGAATTAACCAAAGAAATCTATACATTCATCCTTTCTCTCTCTCTTCACTTTACTTCCATGTGCATGCATGGATGTGTGTGTGCGTGCGTGTGTGTGTGTGTGTGTGTGTGTGTGTGTGTGTGTGTGTGTGTGTGTGTTGTATGTGGATTTTTGTATGTGTATATGGAGGCTATAGAAAGATATCTGATGTCCTGATCTATCATTCTCTGCCTTCTTCCTTTGAGACAGGGTTTCCCACTAAGCTGAAGCTTGGCTTACAGCATGGAAGCCCCAAGGATCCCCTTGACGCTGCCTCCTCTCAGAGTTCTAGGCTCAGAGATATGGTCTTCTTGCCTCTGCCTTACCACAGCTTTGAGGTTACAGGAGCTTGCCTGGCTACCCCAGCCTTTATAGGTGGGAGCAGGGATACATTTCGTTTTCCATGCTTACACTGCAAATGCTGGTAATCATTGAGCTATCTCTCCAGTCCCCCTGTCAGCTTTTCAAAAACAAGATTATCTCAATGCTACAAACTTTAGTCACAAAATACAGTAATGCTTTTTAAAAAATCTATTACATTTGTTATTGACAGAGTGTACAGAGTGTATACTACAACATGCTTTGATGTAAGAGTACAGTTTTCACAAGCCTATCTCCTTCTATGGTATGGGTCATGTGGACTGAATTTAGGCCATCAGGCTTGGATGCAAATGCCCTTACCCACTAAGCCATCTTATTGACAAAAATGGCAAATTTTTAATAAATTCTTTTTAATGGTGGTAGTGTGCTATTGATATCAAATTAACATTGACAGCTTATAAAACTAATATAGAGGCAGACACATTGTAATTAATACAAATAACATGGAGTGATCTAGTGTTACTCATTTCAGGAGTGTAAATATTTTTTATAATAGGATTGGATAATAGAATTAATGAAAGGAACAGTTCACAGCACAGATAAAGCTCAAGAGAAAAGGCATGTGATTATTTACATGAATATTTTAAAATACATTGACAAATTTCAGCACACAGATTTCAGTGATATTCAAGAATAACAATTGATGAAATCATCATGAAAACTTGTAAATATTTCATTGAGGTTCAAAGTCATATCTTATAGAAGGGTAATACTTTTGAGATTATTTTCTTGAAGGCAGGATCCATATATTAAGCTACTTGGCTCGTTTGTAATTAAATGTCAATTCTGACCTGGGCCTGGCGGCACATATCAGTAATACCAGCATTTGAAAGGGCAGGGCAGGAGGATTGTGAGTTTGAGGGCAGAATGAGAGGATGGTGAGTTTTGGTTTAGTCTGAATCAATATTTTTATTAAATGAAAAGAAAGAAAAGTCATTTCAGCTCATATTAATATTTAAAATTACTATAGTTTCAGTTGAATAAAGTACTTCTTCCTATACGTAGTATAGTTAATTGGAAAGAACATGAAATTTTCTTTTAAATTACATGAAAATGTAGAGAGCACAAATGGCTGGGAGGGGAAAAATCCATGGGAGGACATCAGCTCAGCTAGAAACTAAAGTATCCTAAAGCCATTGTAATTAAAACATGTGGTGCTGGCAAATGAGCAGACAGGCAGGTGAAAAGAACAGATGGCCCAGGGAGACTCAAGTACAAATAAAAATAAAAGCATAAGAAAGACAATATCTTTGTAGTTTGTAGTAATTTTATTGAAACAATTGAACAGGCATGTAAAATACAAAATTAAATACATACTCCTTATTATATCCAGAACATGCATTAGGTGGTTTGGAAACTATCAAAAATGAAACCATACATTATAGAAGAAAATATAAATATATTAATTACTATTGATTATTATTAATTTTAAAATAATTCAGAATTAATATATTCTAAATATTACTTAAATTTTAGAAGCCACTTAAAAGAAGGCTGGAATATTCAATTATATAAAATAAGATTTTGAATAAATGGCAGCAAAATTGAGTGGAGCTGAGAGACAAGTGATAGATTAGGAAGATATTGAAATGTCTGAAAAATTCAATTTACCATTTATTTGTTAGTTTTATCATGTTTATTTGATATAAGGTATCACATAGCTAGGATGGCTTCAAAGCCCCTAAATATGCCTTAGCAAACTATGACCTAAAATTCCAAATACTCAAAACTCTGTCTCACAAGTATCAGGCAAACCATGTATGTATGAATTACATAGAAGCAGAAGAGATAGTAGATGTTGGAAGGAAATTATCGAAAGGGGGGGGGCGAGGGGGAGAGAAAGTTGGGGAGAGAGAGAGAGAGACAGAACAAAGGGATGAATATGGTCTAAGTATATGACTTGAAAAAATTGTATTTATGAAACAATAGACATGTGGTGTTGACATATTTGATTTTAGCTGTATCATTGGGTTCTTAGTGCTCTACCTCCAATTCAAATCTTATTCCTCTCTAATTCTTTCTAATCCTCCAACAGGAGGTAGGAGAGTAAGAAGGTTAGAGAAATAAATGAGAGAACCCCAAGAGGACCTATGGCAGTTGTTGCTCCCCACTGCTGTTCCTGGTAGCTGTTTTGAGGATTGTCAAGTGTTTGTTGAGCAAAGAAACAAGAAGTTGGAAATACCCTGAAAGCAAAGATTGGATTGGTCGCATCAAATTCATTGACGCTAATCAGCAGGAAGTAGCCCTGTTGATGCTGCCACAGTCTCTAGATTCATATGGTCAATAGTCATATGGTCAATACTGATCTACGGATATAATAGAATGACATTAGGGGTCATTTTATTGTTACATTCCATTTGCAAAACAATGCTATTTGATTTTCCCATAGGTTCGTGTCCTATCTAGTCTAAGGTTCTTGTACACCTGATCAATATCAGGCATGAATTCTGTATCATGGAGTGGGCCTTAAATCCAGTCAGATATTGATTGGTTACCCCCATGCTGTGATTGCTCCCGCATATAATGTGTGCAATTTACCATTGCAGATCAAAGGGTTCAAAGCAATGTCTGTGTTTACCTTTCACTTCTTGTAGTGTGTAGAGTACCTTCCAATACCATAAACACTAGTCTGAAGGCATGAAGGCTCTAGTTTGGTACCAGCTCAAATTCTTTGCGTTCAATGAGATGTATAGGCAATGTCTGCTGCAAAAAAAAAAAAAAAAAAAAAAAAAAAGCCGTACTGTCATTTTTCAGGGAACAACAATAGCCACGGCAATAGCCTGAGTTGTTTGGTGATTTCCATGAGGCCCTTTCAGCCAGCAACTCTATTTGATAACATCCATTCATGGCATTGGAAGTTTTTTGTTTTTGTTTTCGTTTTTTTTTTTTTTTTTTTTTTCAGGAGGACAACACATTCACTTTTATTTCAGTCAAGTCACAACACTTGTCTGGCTGCTGCCAAGTACCCACAGCCTCCCATTTACAGACACACTTTACAGGGTTTCCTGTGACAGTACAGCAAGCCTCTAGGCATTGGAAGTTTGGTTTGGTGGCAAGAAATGTCTTGCAATAACATTGTCTTCTTTGTTATTTAGTAATTCCATTTATATTTCATTCACTTATGAATATATTTTAAAAAGCTTCTAGTGTAATAGTTTGCATATGATTCCTCAAATAACTTTTAATATTAGCTGTCCTTCCCATATTCCCTCCCTTACTTCCTCTTCTTATCTTATCTCTGCTTAATACTTCTGGTCCTGTGTCCTGCCTCTTTCTCTTTCTGCATTCCACTTAATTTCCTTTGGACCTTCTTTCGTCTCCCTCTGGCCTTACTGTACTCTTAATCACTGTGATTATCCATATAGTACCTTTCTTATCAATGGCTTAAAAACTAACATCCACATATAAAAGAGTGCATATTATATTTTTCTTTCTGGGTCTTGTTTACCCCATCAGGATGTTATTTTCTAGTCCATCTATTTACCCGTGAATTTCATGCTTTCATTTTTATAATAGCTGAATAATATTCTGTAAATTTATACTTTCCTGATCTATTGATCTACTGATGAATATCTAGTTTGTTTTCAGTTCCTGGCTGTTATGAATAGAGTAGCAATGAACATGTATGAGCAAGTATCACTATAATAGGATGAAGAGTCCTTTGGGTATCAGCCCAAGAGTAGTCTACCTGGGTCTTGAGGAAGATGCATTCCCAGATCGCTGAGAGATCACCACACTGATTTCCAAAGTGACTATACAAGTTTGTACACTTGTAGGCAACAGTATTCCCCTTATTGCTTGGTAGCATGAGCTGTAACTAATTTTATTTATCTTGACCATTTTTACTTGTGTAAGATGAAATCTTCAAGTAGTTCCTCTTAGATCATCTTTTAACTCCATCTTTCAGCCCCCTCATTGTAAAAGGTCTGAACTCACCTGATGGTACAATATTTAAAGCAGAGAAATTCTAGCGCTTATTTCATGACCTTACTAGAATTAATAGTAAGTATATAACTTTGTAATAAGTATAAATCCATTTGCTATCATTCTGCTATATGAATGAGGAAAACAAGGTACAGATCATTAAGCAATATATACAGTATCCTACACTCTGGGACTACTACCACACTGAGACTAGAGCACACCCAGACATGACCTGGAGGGAGACCACCTCCTTAACAAGTTCCATTTAACAACTGATTTGTTACCAGCCTGGCAGCAGAAGTGCATGACATTCTACACTGACATCCTTACCAAAGTCCTCATGTCATAGATCACCCAAGACACTTTCTAGTAGATAAAATGCTAACACTGAAGAGGTGAAACACTTCAGAGATAGCAAATGTGTTCATTAAAGTGCTTCTAGATTCAGAGGCTCAACTAAGCAAGTTTGTTCATGATCCTTTGTTCTTGTAGTAAAAAATCCCTCAAAATATATGACATGCAAAAGTTAGAGAGAATGGTCAACATTTTGAAGCACATTTCTTAAATAGACTACAACAAAGTTTATCCAAATGCCCACCGGATTTTACAGTGAGGAAAGTGAAGTAATGATGCTCAGGACTGTTTCCACACTGCCCCCTTTCTCTTCTCCTTCCCTTCCCACCCCCCAAATTTCACCTTCTCAGTCTACAAGCCTTAAAAACATTACATTGCTACTAATAAATGCCCAATTCCACCATTTTCTCTGTTCATGATGTACAAGCCTTAACTAATAAAAGTTAAAGTTTTGTTTTTTTAACACATGTGCTTCATGAATTCATATGTAATACATTGTTTGCTTATAGTTTTTTTTTTTCTGAAAGTACAGAAAGCAAGAACATTTGTAAAAATCACCCACATGTTTGCAGTGATGCTCAAGGGTACAGGGGAATATTTAGGTAAGGTCTTGATGAAGTCAAAACAAAGGGTAGATGGATATTCTGTATGTTGACATTAGTCCTAAAATTGAAATCATACAATAATCTTTTGTACCATATACAGTTACTCCTGGTACTCAAATATATTACAAAATAGATGGTAAAAAAAAAACCCTTAGACCTTAAAAGCTTAAACTATGCAGAAATACAAGAGTCTCCCAAAAGTAGTAATATTTTCATGACATATGATTATGATCATCTTAAGTTGTTTAGAAAAGGGGATTGTGGAACTGGAATTTTAACAGAACACCATAGTGAGAATTTTAGTCTCTTTAAAAACAAAGAAATGTTATAGGAATATGTTTTTGTTTTAACATCAGTCATGGAATGTGGGGCTGCTTCAGATTTACCACAGGAACAGACTATGCTATGCCTCTTGCACTGGCAGTGGCATGATTTTCCTACTGCAGAGAATTTTGCAAGTGTATGACATTTGGAATTCTGGGGACTCTTGAGAGGGTATAAAAATGTTAGCTATCCCAGAGCACCAATGACTGCTGCTCCTCCTGCTACTGGTTGCTGCTGTTGCTGCTATTTCTGTTGCAGTTGTTTCTGTTCCTGTTGCTGTTGTATTGCTGGTTCAGTTCTTGGTTGCTGGTTGCTGGTTGCTGGTTGAAGATATCCAGACTAAAAAGATCAACATTTCACCAAGGAACTCAACACCCTTAATCAGCAGGAAGTAGTCTAATGAGATTGATGCCCCCTTCCTCCTCTAATCTTCTTTATCTCCTACTTAATCTTGGGGTTTGGAAGGGGAAAAGATAGAGAAGGCTGGTAGAAAAAGGAAACCCATAAGTAGCTAAAAGTCTGGTTACAGAGTATGATATTACACCATGAGGACCTAGTCAGAAAAATGTGAACATAATTATTCTTAACTGAAGTTCACAAAATAGAAAGAAAAAAAAAGAAAAAGAAAAAGAAAGAAAGAAAGAAAAAGAAAAAGGAAAAAAAAGAAAAGAAAAAAGAAAAAGAAAAAAGAAACAAACGAAAAACCACTCAACAGAAGGAAAATAATAAGCTTTCTTTATATGACAGATTTATTCATGTTTCCAGAAGGCAAAATTATTTTTGCCTTTTTATTTCTACATTTATTTATTAACTGAATATTGTTTTGCATATGTATGTATGTATGTATGTATGTATGCATGTATGTGAACCACATGAGTACCCACAAAGGCCAGAAGAAAGTATTAGAACTCTTAGACCTGGAGTTACAGTTTGTTATGAGATACAAGGTAGCTAGTGAGAACCCATCCTCCATCCTTTCCAAGCACAGCAAATCTCCTTAAAATTCTCTCCAGGCCCATAGTTGTTTTCCTTTGTGCTAATGTAGATATTTTTATTCAGTACATTTTCTTACATAAACTCCACGATAAAGCCCTGCACTCTAAAATGATAAACAAACTATTTTTAAAAGTTGCTTGCTTAGATTGCCAAAACAAAATAAAAACTAGTGGGTAATTTTGTTTTTCACTTCTCTTTTCTCTTTATCCATCCTGTCTGATTTTAGTGATTGAACCCAGGGCACTGCACATGCTAGTCAAACCTTTGCATCTCTCTACAGAGCAAAGTAATAGGCCACCTCATCAGAATTTCAGTGTCATGATATAAGTGATACCTGAGTCAATGCCTGTTAAAATGATTACAATCCCTAAATCAACTTTGCTGCAAATGGTATTCCAAAATATAATCTAAGATTATAGAAAGGTTTATGAAGTAAAGACTGTATGAAAGAACATCCCAAATTAGTCCTGTGGTGATTGAACAACTGGTTGACTATATCTTATTCTGAAAAAGCATCTCCACTACACAGATTAAAAATATTACTGGTTTGTATGTTGTCCTAAATAACCCTCTTACGGTGGTTTGGTTAAAAACTACAGGATTTCTTATTAATGTTTAGTTCACCAAGACTGCCAACTGGAGTTTGATTAAAAGGCTGCCTGCACATCATAGCATTAGTAGTAGTGTCAGGCCTTGGTGCCCTCTGATAAGACGGATCCCAAGTTGGGCCAGTCATTGGACCTCCTTTCCTTCAGTCTCTTCTTTTGTCCCTGTAGTTCTTTTAGACAGGAAAATTTGAAATCAGAAATTTTGACTGGGGATTAGTGACCCTGTCCCTCCACTTGAGTCCCTGTAACACTATGTAATTCTATTTTACAAATGTTATTATTTTAATCAATGTCCACATAAATATATGTTGTATATGCAAAAGAAAAAAAGACTGCTAGCATTCTGAATCATGGATGAGAGATGAGTACTCTGATTAAACGTTTTAAGCATACACTCAAAAAGTTATAGTCTTGTGCTACTGGCCCTTTAAACAAAGTTCATGCCACATGACAGAAATAACTGATGGTTTCCAAATTGCAGCATGCAATGGGTCTCCTACATATTTGGCTTGGTGTCCTTGGAGTGATTTTCAGCATCATTAAGCAGAAAGTACATCATTTCCCAAGTAACAAGGAACGGAGTGCATACAGAGATTGACTTGGCATCTGTTAAATAAACTTTCTGTTTTAGATTTGTAGAATTTACATAACACTGGAACAAAACAATACCCTGCAAACATATTTGTACTGTCAGTTCAATTTCTCTACAGTGACATTCTGCAGTCAGTCCTGCCAAGATTTATTTGGCTGTTAAATTTTATGACATGAATTTTTTTATAGTGCTGGAAATCATTGCCAGGGCCTCAATTGTTCTATCCATGGGCTTGCCCATTGACTCCACCCTCAGTCTAAATAAGTTTTTGATGCAAAATTGCCTTCTGTTTGATTATTTTACCTTATTTATTTCGGGGATTTTTCCTCCTGTAAACTGTAAGACCACATAAATTGTGAAAAAATGTTTTTAAATGTCTTGGTGGGAAGTTTTAAACTATATCTCTCTTATTTCAAATTTAAATTAAATTTTAATCATTCAAAGCAATTATGATTTATATATACATGTAACTGTGTATATAGATAATTGCATATAAAGGTTTGAATAGAATCTCCTTTGAAAGTCCTATCCAAAGATGTATTTAAATGCTGGCTCTGCATTTCACAATGTGTGCTCACATGATTTTAACCTAAAATTATGCTATGGTGAAAGTGTTCACTGCAGATATGAAAAGATCTTCAGTATTTCTGAAATGAATAAAGTAAAGCTGAAATAGTATAAACCTTAGTAATGGAATGCTTAGAGCTTTTAATTTTTAATTTTGCATTTTGTATATAAAGAGTGTTAATAAATACTACCCCCAGAAGTTCTATAATACTGAGATGCTTGTCTTTTCTCTGTTTTATAAATAAACATTGTAAAAATCTTTGAAGTAACCCCCAGCGATAACAAATTAAAATATTCATTTTTCATATATCATTTTTTACTAGATATTTTTTTTATTTACATTTCAAATGTTATCCTCTTACCTATTTCAACTCCAAAAACCACCTATCCCCTCCCCCCTCCCCCTGCTCACAAACCTACACACTACCACTTCCTGGCCCTGGCAGTCTCCTATACTGAGGCATACAGC
The DNA here is from genome assembly GCF_000001635.26 of Mus musculus. NCBI lineage: Eukaryota > Metazoa > Chordata > Mammalia > Rodentia > Muridae > Mus > Mus musculus. The sequence continues at coordinate 53,820,301 of NC_000074.6, read as the reverse complement.
ATTCACAGGACCAAGGGCCTCTCCTCCCATTGATGAATAACTAGACCATCTTCTGCTACATACACAGCTAGAGCCATGAGTCCCACCATGTGTTTTCTTTGGTTGGTGGTTTAGTCCCAGGGAACTCTGGAGATACTGTTAAATTCATATTGTTATTCCTCCTACTGAACTGCAAACCCTTTCAGCTCCTTGGATACTTTCTCTAGCTCCTTCATTGGGGACCCTGTACTCCATTCAATGGATGGCTGTGAGCATCCACTTCTGTATTTGTCAGGCACTTGCAGAGCCTCTCAGGAGACAGCTATATCAGGCTCCTGCCAGCAAGCTCTTGTTGGCATCCACAATAGTGTCTGAGTTTGGTGGTTGTCTATGGGTTGGATCTCCAAGAGGGTCAGTCTATGTATGGTCAGTTCTTCAGTCTCTGCTTCACACTTTGTCCCTGTAACTCCAGCCATGGGTATTTTGTTTGCCCTTCTTTGTTGGCTACTGATTTGTTGGATGCTGCTTTTATTATATTTAGGTATGTGCCTTGAATTCCTAATCTTTCAACAACTTTTATCATGAATGGGTGTTGGATTTTGCCCGATGCTTTCTCAGCATCTAATGAGGTTTTTGTCTTTGAGTTTGTTTATATTGTGGATTATGTTGATGAATATCCATATGTTGAACCATCCCTGCATCCCAGGAATGAAGCCTACTTTATCATGACGGATGACCGTTTTGATGTGTTCTTGGATTTGGTTTGTGAGAATTTTATTGAGTATTTTTGCATCGGTATTCATAAGGAAATTTGGTCTGAAGTCCTCTTTGTATGGTTTAGGTATCAGAGTAATTGTGGCTTCATAGAAAGAATTGGGTAAAGTATCTTCTGTTTCTATTTCGTGGAATAGTTTAAGAGTATTGGTATTCGGTCTTCTTTGAAAGTCTGATAGAACTATGCAATTAACCTGTCTGGTATTGTGGTTTTGGGGTTTTTTGTTTGGTTGGTTTTTTTGTTTTGTTTTGTTTTGTTTTTGAGACTAATGATTATTTCTATTTCTTTAGGGGATATATGAATGTTTAGATCATTGATCTGATCCTGATTTAACTTTAGTACCTGGTATCTGTTTAGAAAAGTTTCCACTTCTTCCAAGTTTTTCATTTTGTTGAGTATAGGTTTTGTAGTAGGATCTGGTAATTTTTTGGGTCTCCTCAGATTCTGCTTTCATGTCTCCTTTTTCATTTCTGATTTTGTTAATAAGGATACCGTCCCTCTGCCTGCTAGTTAGTATGGCTAACGGTTTATCTATCTTGCTGATTTTCTCAAAAAATCAGCTCCTTGTTTGATTGATTCTTTCTATAGATCTTTTTGTTTCTACTTGGTTGATTTCATCCCTGAATTTGATTATTTCCTGCTGTCTGTTCCTCTTGGTTCAATTTGCTTTCTTTTGTTCTAGTGCTTTTAGGTGTGCTATCATGCTGCTAGTGTATGCTCTCTCCACTCAGTTATGAGTTTTCCTCTTATAACTGCTTTCATTGTGTCCCATAAGTTTGAGTATGTTGTACCTTCATGTTCATTCAACTCTAAAAAGTCTTTAATTTTGTTGTTTATTTCTTCCTTGACCAAGTTATCATTGAGTAGAGTGTTGTTCAGGTTCCATGTGTGTGTGTGCTTTCTACTGTTTATGCTGTCATTGAAGACCAGCCTCAAACTGTGATGATCCAATCAGATGCGGATAATTTCAATATTTTTGTATCTGTTGAGGCCTGTTTTCTGACTGATTATATGGTCAATTTTGGAGGAGGTACCGTGAGGTGCTAAGAAGGTATATCCTTTAGTTTTAGGATAAAATGTTCTGTAGATTTCTGTTAAATCCATTGTTTCATAACTTCTGTTAGTTTCACTGTGTCTCTGTTTAGTTTCTGTTTCCAGGCTCTGTCCATTGATGAGAGTAGGATGTTGAAGTCTCCCACTATTATGGTGTGTGGAACAATGTGTGCTTTGAGCTTTAGTAAAGTTTCTTTAATGAATGTGGATGCCCTTGAATTTGGAGCATAGATGTTCAGAAATGAGAGTTCCTCTTGGAAGATTTTACCTTTCGTGAGTATGAAGTGTCCCTCCTTGTCTTTTTTGATAACTTTACGTTGAAAGTTGATTAATACAATTTGATATTAGAATGGCTACTCCAGCTTGTTTCTTGGGACCATTTGCTTGGAAAATTGTTTTCCAGCCTTTCACTCTGAGGTAGTGTCTGTCTTTGTCTCTGAGGTTGATTTCTTGTATACAGCAAAATTTTGGGTCCTGTTTATGTAGCCAGTCTGTTAGTCTATGTCTTCTTATTGGGGGAATTGAGTCCATTGATATTAAGAGATATTAAGGAAAAGTAATTATTGCTTCCTGTTACTTTTGCTGTTAGAGTTGGGATTCTGTTGATGTGGCTACATTCTTTTAGGTTTGTTGAAAGATTACTTTCTTGTTTTTTCTAGAGCGTTGTTTCCTTCCTTGTGTTGGAGTTTTCCCTGTATTACCCTTTGAAGGGCTGGATTTGTGGAAAGATATTGTGTGAATTTGGTTTTGTCATGGAATACTTTGGTTTCTCCATCTATGGTAATTTAGAGTTTTGCTGGGTATAGTAGCCTGGGCTGGCATTTGTGCTCTCTTAGGGTCTCTATGACATCTGTCCAGGATCTTCTGGCTTTCATCGTCTCTGGAGAGAAATCTGGTGTAATTCTAATAGGTCTGCCATTATATGTTACTTGACCTTTTTCCCTTACTGCTTTCAATATTCTATATTTGTTTAGTGCATTTGGTGTTTTGATTATTATGTGATGGGAGGAATTTCTTTTCTGGTCCAGTCTATTTGGGGTTCTGTAGGCTTTTTGTATGTTCATGGGCATTGTTTTCTTTAGGTTAGGGAAGTTTTCTTCTATAATTTTGTTGAAGATTTTACTAGCCCTTTAAGTTGAAAGTCTTCATTCTCATCTATACCTATTATCCTTAAGTTTGGTCTTCTCATTGTGTCCTAGATTTTCTGGATGTTTTTAGTTAGGATCTTTTTGCATTTTGCATTTTCTTTGATTGTTGTGTCCATGTTTTCTATGGAATCTTCTGCACCTGAGATTCTCTCTTCTCTCCCTTGTATTCTGTTGGTGATGCTTGCATCTATGATTCCTGATTTCTTTCTTAGGTTTTCTATCTCCAGAGTTGTCTTCCTTTGTGATTTCTTTATTGTTTGTACTTCCATTTTTTTGACACTGGATGGTTTTGTTTAATTCCTTAACATGTTTTGATGTGTTCTGTAATTCTTTAAGGGACTTTTGTGTTTCCTCTTTAAGGGCTTCTACATGTTTAGCTGTGTTCTCCTGTATTTTTTAAGGGAGTTATTAATGTTCTTCTCAAATCCTCTACCAGCATCATGAGATATGGTTTTAAGTATGAATCTTATTTTTCTGGTGTGTTGCAGGTATCCAGGACTCACTGTGGTAGGAGTGCTGGGTTCTGATGATACCAAGTAGTCTTGGTTTCTTTTGGTAAGATTCTTGCATTTGCCTCTCACCATCTGGCAATCTCTGGTGTTAGATGTTCTTGCTTTCTCTATCTGGAGCTTGTTCCTTCTGTGAGTCTATAAGCCTGTGTTAGCACTCCTGGAAGACAAGCTCTCTCCTAGCAAGACAAGTTTACAAAGGGCAACAGAACAGCCCCACCTCCTGGCTACAGATGTAGGCCCATAGGACCCTTTCCATCTGCTCTGCCTCTTCTGGGGCCTGTGTACTCCTGAGTGGACCTGCCTTAGAGAGTCACTAAAGAGAAAATGGTGATCTCACCTGAGTCCCAGGGTCAGAAACGTCCTGAAGGCAAGTCCTCCTCTGGCAGGGAAGATACATAGAGACTGAGGATCAGCTCCATATCCTGGGTGCAGATGTAGGAGCCTGTCCCAGCTGCTTTGCTGCTCATATTTTGTATATCTTAAACCTAAAATTTAAAGTGAGATTTTTCAAGTACTTGTAAGTTATCTCTATACTTATATAGTTGGGTGAACACTAAAAGCAAGTAATAAATTAAATCTATAGTTTATAGAATACCATTTTTAAAGGATAATAGATTTAAACCCTTATATAAATAGATATGAACCCTTATAGAAAGAGCCTGATATGGCTGTCTCCTGATAGGCCCTGCGAGAGCCTTACAAATATAGAGGCAGATGCTTACAGCCAACCATTGCACTGAGCACATGGTCCCCAATAGAGGAATTAGAGAAATAGAGGTCCCCAATAGAGGAATTAGAGAAAAGACTGAAGTAGTTGAAGTGGTTTGCAACCACATAGAAAGAACAACAATATCAACTAACCAGACACCCCAGAGCTCCCAGGGACTAAGCCATCAACCAAGGACTATACATGGCTCCAGATGCATATGTATCAGAGGATGGTCTTTCAATGCATCAATGGGAGGAAAGGTCCTTGGTCCTATGAAGGCTAGATAGATAGGTAGGGGAATCGAGGGTGGGGAGATGGGAGTGGGTGGGTAGGTGGAGGAACACCCTCACAGAAGCAAGGGGAGGGAGGATGGGATAGGGGATTTCTGTGAGTGGGGGAAACTGGGAAAGGGGATAACATTTGAAATGTAAACAAAGAAAATATCCAATAAAAATCAATAAAAGAAATGTAAATAAAGAAAATATCCAATAAAAAGCAAAAGAAAAGAAGAAGAAAGAGAGAGAGAGAATGAGAGAGAGAGAGTGAGAGAGAGTGTGTGTGTGTGTCAAAGTCAGGCACTTCCCTGTCATCCTAGTAAGTTGGGAAGCTGAAAAACTTCTACTAAAATACTGTTGTCCAGGCAAGTTACAGCTACATTTGGCAAACTTGGATTTTTTTTAAAACATCTGATGATATTCTTATGTCACATTAAGGGAAGTAAATGGTAAATTAAATATTCCAGCACACTTCGTATCAAATCATTGTCATAGTCAAAGAAAACCTTTTCAGAATCATTATATTTATGTGCCCATTTGACATTATCCTTATGTCCAATATAAGTTAATTTTTAAAACTATTTTGATTGATACATCAAGAATGCTGGTACCTAAGAAAGTGAACACAACAATGGAAGCTAAATGAGAGCCCACCACTGCACAATGTTGCATATACAGCAATTATGTGGTCCTGGGTATCTGGAGAACCATTACAAGGCCATGACTTGGTCTGAGAAGCATAGTTGGTTTTGGCTTCACCCTACCACCTCAGCCCACACATGTGTACAGTGTATAGCCTATAGATGTTTACACATCAGGTCTACAGAATTTTCTCACAGTATATGATATGTACTTAATTATTGCATAAAATGTGTTTATATAAAAGTATAACTATATTTTATTATATACAATGTGTATAATATATTAAATATATATTATAAATATGTATACTTTATATTAAATATTTTCTAAAATATAGTATATAATATAACAACATATAATTATTAAAGATATATTAGATATTATACATAATAGATATAATATAATATGTATATAGTTATTAGATATTGGTACTTTCACTGACATGTAAATAATTCCTTGAATGCACTAATGAAATTATTTAAATATTTGTCCTTTATTTCAGATTACTATTTTAAGGTTAATGTATTCTGGCAAATCTGTTAACATTTGGAACAGTATCTACTCCAGGAAAAAAAAATATAAGAAAGGCTATACCATCCACAGGTAGACAGGGTAAAATGCCTTTGAAAAGTGACTTCCTCCTTGTGCAGATCAACTTCTTTCTTGGAAATTTATTTGTTAAGGCTGTTGAAATATATATCTAAGAGACTTAAGTAATCCATTCCAAGATTGGAAAGAAGCAAAAGTTAAAAGTTAATCAATTACAAAACTCTCACTGGGACCAGTAGCTGTTTCAGAGAAGAACATGGACTCTTCTGGAGTCTAGACTTCCATCTTATCTCAGACTGCCAAAGGCAATGGGCTACTTGCAACAACGCAGGGCAATTGCTAATTAATAGAATATTTTCATATGCAGAAACTCATCCAAGGGTACCAACTTCATGTTATAGAATAAAAATTCTAACATACATGTTATGGATTGCTAACCAGTTCTTTCATCTCCCCCCTCTGAATCAAAGACAAAAACTATGACCACGTTTTTTGTACTAATCCAGAAGTGTGCTCTTAAACCATTTACACTGGGAAGTGCCAATCTTTGCATTTAGTTTCACATAACATTGAGTTACGTGAACTCTGTAGTTTGGCTTGCAATGTGAGATATGTAAAATAAAAGTCAAGACTAGAAATGAAGCTCATTGATGGAGTATTTGCCTTATATATACAAAGCTTTGTGTTCAGCCCAGTACATTATAAACCAGTTGTGACACACAACTGTAATTGTAGCATTCTGGAGACAAGAGGAGAAAGGAGGGTCAAAAGTTCAAGGTTATTACAAGATAGTGACTTTGAGGTCAACTTGGTCTACATGAGAACCTGACTTGTGGTGAGGGGAAATGAAGAAGGGGAGCAGACAGAAGAGGAGCAGACAGAGGAGGAGGAAGAGATGGAGCAGGAGGAGAAGGAGGAGGAAAAGATGGAGCAGGAGGAGAAGGAGGAGGAAGAGATGGAGCAGGAGGAGAAGGAGGAGGAGGAGGGAAAAGGAGGAGGATGGAGAAAGAGAAGGAAGAGGAAGGAAGAGGAGAAAGAAGGACGAAAAAAAGAAAAAAAAGAAAGAAAATAAAGAAAGAAGGATAAGGAGGAAGAGGAGGAGGAGTAGACTAGAAAGATGACAATGACAATGATAAAGAAGAAGGAGAAGGAGAGTGAGGAGGGGTATGGGGAGGAGAAGGAGGAGGAGGAGGAGGAGGAGGAGGAGGAGGAGGAGAAGAAGAAGAAGAAGAAGAAGAAGAAGAAGAAGAAGAAGAAGAAGAAGAAGAAGAAGAAGAAGAAGAAGAAGAAGAACCACCCACCAAATAATAGACTATTTCACCAAATAATAAGCTATTTCTTCCCTTGCTGCTTCTATTTGGCCAGTCTGTCGTGGCCTTTCTTTGTGAGGGTGAGAGCTAAGATAGTGGGTGGGATACAACTGTGTCATATCCTACACAAGTTGGTACTTGTGGCAGCAAAAAAAAAAAATTGAACCTTTCTCTTATCCACAAGATATTCTTTGTGAGCCGGGCATGGTGGCACACGCCTTTAATCCCAGCATTGGGAGGCAGAGGCAGGCAGATTTCTGAGTTCAAGGGCAGCCTGGTCTACAGAGTGAGTTCCAGGACAGCCAGGTCTATACAGAGAAACCGTCTCAAAAAATATTCTTTGTGAGTTTCCAGAGGTTATTGATCTAAAATAAATAACTTGTATATGTTTTCTGAAGCCAGAGGTTTTTACAAATGATTTTAATTTAAAGTTTGGACCTGTTTTCAACCAAATAGAGTTCCTTAAGAGATTTTTATACTGTATTTTGTAAACTACTACAGATTTTAATAGTGTTATTTGGAAAAGTTTGGTAAAATCTAGTACCACTGAAAATCTGAATCCAGACATTTAGTCCAGTAGCCAGCATTGTATGAAGAGTCCAGTAAAGCACATATGTACATGATAACAGCTGTCAACATTGCAAAAGAATGTAACTCAACCAAAGTACTACAATTTCCCATTAAGATTTGAGTCAGCTTTTACTTCTAACTGCACTTTCTTTTACTATACTCAAAGGTACACTTTGATCATATGCTATTAATTACTCAAGTTTCAAATGTTGAGAATGTTTGTTAAGATACTGCATTTATCACATTTCAAATACTTAAAAATAAGTTTATTACTACTGCACTCAAAGTCTGAAAATCTAAACCTTTATTAGTTTACATTTGGTTTTTAATTGATCTTTATAGGCCAGTATGGTGATAATAAAGAGAATCTGAAGTAGTGTATGTGTTTGAATTTATATGATTTCAGTCAACATTAGCAAGCTTATTTGAATTTTATTTTGTTTTCTGGTTTGTATTATGAAAGAATACTATAGGTTTGGGAGAACTTTAAGCACCATTATAAGTTCTTACAAAAGTTTAATGAAATAAATTCAAGCCTAGTATCACTAATGTTTAAAAGATGTAAATGAAGTCTAATTAGGAAATAATGAATTTACAACTTATTTATGAAGTCAATGAAGATACATATTTTTGCAAGTTGTCCATCTACAAGCTATAACTAATCATTTTATAGTTTGAAGCAAATATAACTGGTCAACAAAATATATGTTTCCATGCTAATGATTTTATGATAAAGGATACTGACTGTCTAGCACAGTCATTTGCTCTTCAAGGGTATGCCCACGAAATCTATTCTTTCTATATGTTTGCACAACTATGAGGCTGCATACTGAATATTTGCCTCTTCAAATAGTTCCTTATCTACAAAAACTGAAACTCCAGTACTCTAATTTGTTTTCTTACTTATATACAATTAGTAAACCCTTAGGCTTTCAATTCACACTTCTCCCATTCAAATCAATGAATGTTCATTTAATAAACATTTAGCATGTGTTCCAAGTACTTGTCTAATTCCTGGGAACAAAGACACAACAAAGTTCAGAAAAATTGGAGTTATTCAACATAAAAGAATAATGTTCTCTTAAAAGCCATTGAATATCAAACAAGAAGCCTAGAGTCAGGTGATAAATACTTACATTTGAGTTGTAGGGATGTCAAAAGATCCCCTTCAAACAATATAAATTACTACCATTGACCTTGGTTGCCTGCTAGAACATGAGGAAATGACCCAGCTGCTGATATACAAAACAAAAACAAAAACAGTTTTTCACAAGATATGGAAAATCAAGCTACAGCAGAACTGGAAGCCTCCTCTAGAGTTAGCTATCATAGTTTCAGAAGGGACTTTGTAAATCCTGAGACTGTTCCATAATAATGATTGTTCCAGCAAGATAGTTACCCCCAACAGATCTATAAAGGAACTAATAGTTTGGGTGGAACCCAGAAAAATGTCTGGTTGGTTATCCGATGTCTGGTAAGTCTCACTCAGTAGAAAAAATAATCTCATGCTTGGGATTGTAAACCTAGCCAGAAGCCCATGGCTGAGAAAGTTAGAGACCACAGAATTTTGTGAAAATGATAACAGTGATGCCCTGCCTTCTACATATGTATCCTTATACCCATAGGTAAGTACTGCTCTCTTCCTTTATCAATGAAATCCCCTTTTCAACAGAGGTCCACAACTGGCCAAAGTACAAAGAGTACAGGACTATGGAGTGCCTACCCTTACATGGAACATCTACAATACAACATCTAAGGCTGAGTCTCTATACACATATCAGGAAAGGGAGCAGAAGGATTTTTAAGAGCTAGAGGATGAAGAAAACTGCTAAGAAATAATGTCTTCTGATCAGGACAGCAACATTGCACCCATAAAAACTCTCAACAGTGTGGTTAACTGCACAAGACAACATTCTAGAATGGATAGGGCAATCTATAACTATTGAGGGAGAAAGAATCAATTTTATTCAATGACAAACCACCTGAAGGGTTGCCAATGCCTGAGTGGTCAGCCCTATATCCAAGTACATATGGAAAATATTAGTAAAACGTAATAGGGATACATACTCAGATGTATGTATATATATATATGTATGAATGCATATATATGCATGTGTATTTATGTAACAATTATATTCATAGAAGCAGAGAACATAACTTTGAGAGGGTGAGGTGGGGAGGGAATCAAGAAGATATGAAAGAGGGAGTGAGGGATGGATATGATAGGAAAACATTGTGTTCCTGTATTAAATTTTTAAAGGAAATCATTTTAAAATTAGTGTAAGATTGGGAGAATGTGGAAAAGGAGCTTATGATTTACTGTGAGAAGATGGACTGAAAAAAAACCAAGTAAATATAGAGCCTCAGGGCGATATGGGAGAGAGTGCAATGTTGGGCAGACTAAGTATATGATGTCACTGGAAGAAATCTCTCTGAAGAGCACACATAGAATAATCAGACAACGTGAAAGTGAATAAAGACGTAGAAAGGACACTTTCCTGCCAATGGGACTGCCAGGACAATGGCTGCAAGGAACTACTGAGCTTAACCTAACCATGGTTGAAAAGATCTGTGCGTAGGGGATTCCAGAGAGTAGGGGACAGGAAGATATGGATTTGTACAAATAGTATGATTATCACATGAACAAATCACCTGAACAAACATTTCTGAAAATAAGGTATATAAATGCCCAAAGGGAGTGTAAAAGTTGCTCAGCATCAGTAGTCATACAGGATGTGGTACAGCTAGCAAATGTATGACATTTTCAAAGAACTAACAAACCAAGTTAATGAAAACTTACTTTTTATGTTGTTTTGTTTGTTGAGAAAAGGATTCTCTGTATCTCCATGACTGTCCTGGAACTTGTTCTGTAGATCGGGCTAGCCCTGAACTCAGAAGTCTAAGCACCTCTGCCTCCTGGGTGCTGGAACAAAAGTTGTATGTCTCCACTGTCTAGGTAAAATTCACTTTCAAATTATGCAGTGATATTCATATTTTGCTAAGAAAAGAGAAATGGATGATATCACAGTGATTCCTACTCAAGTTGCATTTCCCTTTCTACTGAGATAAGAAAAGAGCACTTCACCATACAATTATAAAAAGTTTATAAAATTTTAATTTCTAACTGGCATAACCTCTTGTTTTTAGCTCACAATTAATAATAATATTTGGTACAAAGGAAAAGAAATACAGTTTTATCAAATGAAAATGTGAATGTGAATGAGAAAAGCATGAGAGTCATGATAAAGATGGAGACTTCAAAGGTCTCACAGTTTCTGTGGTGCAAATTAGCACAATCATCATGAAAAATAGTTTCGAGATTCTTCAAGAAGCAAAAACACCTGCTATATGTTCCATTAATCCCCTTTATAGGTATATTTCTAAAGGGAACAAAAATCAGTAAATCAAAAAGATATCCACACTAGCAGGCTAATTGCAGCACATCATAGCTAATATATGCAACAATCACTGACTGAAGGATAGAGAAAAAATGCTATATGTGCAAAATAGAATATTATTCAGCTATAGAAAAGATAATATTACTATTATTTGATCAGCACAAAATAAACTGCAGTGAAATAAATCAGTTACTGAGACACAGATAGGGACATGGTCTCCATATGTGATCACTAAAAATTGACCTCATAGAAACAGGAAACAGTAGTTAGCCCACCTGAGAAGAGTGTGGAGGGGGGATGGAAGAAAAGAAGATGACTGGGTCTATTGACAGGTGAGGACTTAAGAGTGTTGTTGCTCCTGAGGAAGACTGAAATTCATTTTCCAGCATCCACTTTGGGCTATTCAGAATTGCCTGTAACTTGTTTCCGGGAACCCAACATGGTCTTGCCTCTGTGAGTGCATGCGCTCATATGCACCTAGCCACTCACAGACACATGCACATAAATAAAAGTAAGTTTTAAAAGAAAATACTGTGTTAAATGAGTGCAACGAAGCAGATGTATAGGGGAAAATGTAATGTTCTATAACACAGTTATACAGTGATATCAATTAAATGCATATTTCATGATGAGGATTTTGAATGCTTTCCACCAAAAAAGTGCTAAATGTCTGAAATGATGGAAATACAAATTGTCCTAATTTCATCATTAGAAATTTTATAAATGTATTTAAATGTTACATTGTGCTCTATAAATATGTACAATTGTTATAGGTGAATTAAAAGTAAACTATTTAGTCAGGAGTGTTGATACACATTTGTTATACCAGCATACAAGTGGGAGAGAAAATTGAATTTGGGGCCAGAGCATATTATATAGCAAGTTCCTCTTCAGACTCAGTTGCTGTTTTAAAGAAACCAGTCTAAAACAAATGGATATATCTGGAGGATATCATCCTTAGTGAAGTAACCCAATCACAAAAGAAGTCATTAGATATGCACTCACTGATAAGTGGATATTAGCCCAGAAACATAGAACACCCAAGATACAATTTGCAAAACACAAGTAAATCAAGAAGAGGGAAGACCAACGGGTAGATTCTTCATTCCTCCTTAGAATATGGAACAAAATGCCCATGAAAGGAGTTACAGAGACAAAGTTTGGAGCTAAGATGAAAGGATGGACTATCTGGAGACTACCCCACTCGGGGATCCATCTCATAATCAGCCACCAAACCCAGACACTATTGCATATGCCAGCAAGATTTTGCTATAGGGACCCTGGTATAGCTGTCTCATATGACGCTATGCCAGTGCCTGGCAAATACAGAAGTGGATGCTCACAGTCATCTATAAGATGGATCACAGGGCCCCCAGTGGAGAAGCTAGAGAAAGCACCCAAGGAGCTTAAGGGGTCTGCAACCCTAGAGGTGGAACAACATTATGAACTAACCAGTACCCACTGGAGCTCTTGACTCTAGCTGCATATGTAGCAGAAGATGGCCTAGCAGTCATCACTGGGAAGAGAGGCCCCTTGGTATTGCAAACTTTATATGCCCCAGTACAGAGGAATGCCAGGGACAAGAAGTGGGAGTGGATGGGTAGGTAAGCAGGTCAGGGGGAGGGTATAGGGAACTTTCAGAATCGTATTTGAAATGTATATAAAGAAAATATCTAAAAAAAAAAAAAAACGAAACAAAACAGTCATCAGGACTGACTGAATACTTCAGTGATAGAATGCCTTTTTAACAAACCTGATCACCTGAGTACTTTCAGTGCCTAAAGAATGAATGTCAACACACACACACACACACACACACACACACACACACACACACACACACACACACACACACATGCATGACTTTGAAGAAAGACAGGGACTACCTATGTAAGTCTTTATATAATAATAAATTTGTATTCAACTTTGTTTGAAGGGGAAAATGCCAGATGTGCATTGATGAAGAACTCACCACATTGCATTCTGTCTTAGGGTTTATACTGCTGTGATAAATCACCATGATCTAACGCAATTAATCAAGGGATATGGTTGATTTGATTTACAATTCCACATTAGGGTCCATCACCTAAGAAAGTGAGGACAGGAACTCAAGGCAAAAAGAGGAATCATGCACCGAATGAAGCAGAGACCATGAGAAAGGTCTACTAAATAGCATATTCCCCATGGCTCACTCAGCTTGCTTTCTTAGACCATTCAGGATATCCTACTCAGGGTTGAGACCACCCAGAGTAGACTGAGCCCTTCCACATCAGTCAATAAAATGCCTGATAGGTTTGTCCATAGGCCAACCTGGTGGGCACATTTTATCACTTGAGTTATCTTCTCATGTTTTCAATACCTCTTCTCTTTGGTGCCAAAAGAATAAACTGGCAACTTCCATCGTATCACAACATTCTTGACCTTCCAACAAACAATTTTTTCTAAACCTTACCAAGCACATCTTCCCTTTGTATGTCATATTCTACGTTTAAACACTTTTTGTTAGGATTCTCCCAAATATTATATTTACCACCTTCTGAACCTTGCACATCACTCATCTCCCAAACTACACCATCCTTAATTTCATTTTACAAAAACAACAAAAATGTTCCATTTTGATCCAACTCTGAGAACATCTGTATAACTTCCCAGAAAATGTCTTGAAAAAGCTGTTTTGTCCTTTACAAGTTATTTTTTACCACTTAGAGTGTAGATTTTTGATTATGGTACATAGAAATAAACTGTTTTCAGGGGATCTCTTATTTGGCTTTATAAATTTCCTCCTATCAGTAGCTTATATCCAGACTCTAATGTAAAATATTGAGTGGTATTTTTAAGTTAGTGATGTAGTTGTCTTAAGTTTCACACATGCTTATCTACTTAAACTTTTATCTTTTTAAAAATTTTTATTAGATAGTTTCTTTATTTACATTTCAAATGTTATCCACTTTCCTGGGTTCGTCTCGAAACCCTCTATCCCCTCCCCACTCCCCCTGCACACCAACCCACCCACTCCCTCTTCCTGGCCCTGGAATTCCCCTACTGGGGCATAGAGCCATCACAGGACCAAGGGTTTCTCCTCCCATTGATGACCTACTAGGCCATCCTCTGCTACATATGCAGCTGGAGCCATGCTACCTAAACATTTGTGTTCTACATTTCAAAGCCGTGAGTTTCTTTCTAATATAGCCATTTGACCTGGAATATCTATCATCAAGAAACAGAAAATCTCAATTTGGTTATGTTTGCCAGTGGCCTTGAACTCACTGGCATCCTAAGTTGTTTTCCACCAGTGCTGGAGTCACCACTGTTTTTCTCTAGGGAAGAACAACATCCATGAGAAGATCTATTAATTTTTCTGAGATAATTTCAGCTCAGGCTCAAGAATCCTGTAAATGAGTGGGATACATTCATTTTCCTTCAGGATATCTGTTTGGAACACAAAGACACCCTTTGCTATGACTGAAAAAATAAATCAGTGTGGTCATTACTAGAATTTTTCATCAAGCTTAAGTCAACAAAATAGATTTATTTAGTGTTCTTTGCTTCAAAAATAAACTGCAATGAAGTCTTCAGATTTGATAGCTCTCCTTATTTCTCATGGAGTACACCGAAAAATCAGTTTGATGAGATATTGAGTCAAGATCTGAATATTTAAAATGGAGTTGGGTAGTGCAGAAAGGCAAGGTATCTGGAAGAGAAAGTTGAGCAGACAGTAGCCCAGTTTCTCATTTGCAGTTATCAGACAGAGGAATAATTTTTAAAGTTTTCCTATTTTTATTAGGTATTTCCTTCATTTACATTTCAAATGATAACTTGAAAGTTCCCAATATACTCAGCCAAACCTGTTCCCCTATCCACCCACTCCCACTTCTTGGCCCTGGTGTGCTCCTGTACTGGGACATACAAAGTTTGCAAGACCAAGGGGCCTCTCTTCCCAATGATGGCTGACTAGGCCATCTTCTGCTACATATGCAGCTAGAGACACGAGATCTGGGGATACTAGTTAGTTCATATTGTTGTTCCACCTATTGGGTTGCAGACCCCTTCAGCTCCTTGGGTATTTTCTGTAGCTCCTCCATTGTGGGCCCTGTGTTCCATCCAATAGCTGACTGTGAACATCCACTTCTGTTTGCCAGTCACTGGCATAGCTTCACAAGAGACAGCTATATCAGGGTCCTTTCAGCAAAATCTTGCTGGCATATGCAATAGTGTCTGTGTTTGGTGGATGATTATGGGATGGATCCCTGGTGGGACAGTCTCTGGTTGGTCCATACTTTCTTCTCAGCTCCAAACTTTGTCTCTGTAACTCCTTCCATGGGTATTTTGTTCAGGATTCAAAGAAGGGGCAAAGTATCCACACGTTGGTCTTCCTTCTGGAGTTTCATGTGTTTTGCAAATTGTGTCTTGGGTATTCTAAGTTTCTGGTCTAATATCCATTTATCAGTCAGTGCACATCATATGAGTTCTTTTGTGATTGGGTTGCCTCACTCAGGATGATATCCTCCAGATCCATCCATTGCCTAGGAATTTCATAAATTCATTGTTTCTAATAACTGAGTAGTACTCCATTGTGTAAATGTACCACATTTTCTATATCCATTCCTCTATTGTGGGACATCTGGGTTCTTACCAGCTTCTGGCTATTATAAGTAAGGCTGTTATGAACATAGTGGAGCATGTGTTCTTATAAACAGTTGGAACGTATTCTGGATATATGCCCAGGAGACATATTTCTGGATCCTCAGGTAGTACTATGTCCAATTATCTGAGGAAGCACCAGACTGATTTCCAGTGTGGTTGTACAAGCTTGCAATCCCACCAGCAATGGAGGAGTGTTCCTCTATCTCCACATCCTTGCCAGCATCTCTTGTCACCTGAATTTTTTATCTTAGCCAATCTGACTGGTGTGAGGTCGAATCTCAGGGTTGCTTTGATTTGCATTTCCCTGATGATTAAGGATGCTGAACATTTTTTCAGATGCTTCTCAGCCATTCGGTATTCCTCAGGTGAGAATTCTTTGTTTAGCTCTGAACCCCATTTTTAATGGGGTTATTTGATTTTCTGGAGTCCACCTTCTTGAGTTCTTTATATATATTGGATATTAGTCCCCTATCTGATTTAGGATAGGCAAAGATCCTTTCCCAATCTGTTGTTGGCCTTTTTGTCTTATTGACAGTGTCTTTTGCCTTACAGAAGATTTGCAATTTTATGACTTCCCATTTGTCGATTTTCGATCTTACAGAACAAGCCATTGCTGTTCTACTCAGGAATTTTTCCCCTGCACCCATATCTTCGAGGCTTTTCCCCACTTTCTCCTCTATAAGTTTCAGTGTCTCTGGTTTTATGTGGAGTTCCTTGATCCACTTAGATTTGACCTTAGTAAAAGGAGATAGGAATGGATCAATTCACATTCTTCTACATGATAACCACCAGTTGTGTCAGTACCATTTGTTGAAAATGCTGTCTTTTTTACATTGGATGGTTTTAGCTCCCTTGTCAAAGATCAAGTGACCATAGGTGTGTGGGTTCATTTCTTGGTCTTCAATTCTATTCCATTGGTCTACTTATCTGTCACTATACCAGTACCATGCAGTTTTTATCACAATTGCTGTGTAGTAAAGCTTTAGGTCAGGCATGGTGATTCCACCAGAGGCTCTTTTATCATTGAGAAGAGTTTATGATATCCTAGGTTTTTTGTTATTCCAGATGAATTTGCAGATTGCCCTTTCTAATTTGTTGAAGAATTGAGTTGGAATTTTGATGGGGACTGCATTGAATCTGTAGATTACTTTCTGCAAGATAACCATCGTTACTATATTGATCCTGCCAATCTATGAGCATGGGAGATCTTTCCATCTTCTGAGATATTCTTTAATTTCTCTCTTCAGAGACTTGAAGTTCTTATCATACAGATCTTTCACTTCCTTAGTTAGAGTCATGCCAAGCTATTTTATATTATTTGTGACTATTGTGAAGTGTGTTGTTTCCCTAATTTCTGTCTCAGCCTGTTTATCCTTCGTGTAGAGAAAGGCCATTGACTTGTTTGAGTTAATTTTATATCCAGCTACTTCACTGAAGCTGTCTATCAGGCTTAGGAGTTCTCTGGTGGAATTTTTAGGGCCACTTGTATATACTATCATATCATCTGAAAAAAGTGATATTTTGACTTCTTCCTTTTCAATTTGTATCCCCTTGATCTCCTTTTGTTGTCGAATTGCTCTGGCTAGGACTTCAAATACTATGTTGAATAGGTAGGGAGAAAGTGGGCAGCCTTGTCTAGTCCCTGATTTTAGTGGGATTGCTTCCAGCTTCTCACCATTTACTTTGATGTTGGCTACTGGTTTGCGGTAGATTTCATTTATCATGTTTAGATATGGACCTCAAATTCCTAAATTCTACAAGACTTTTATCATGAATGGGTGTCGGATTTTGTCAAATGTTTTCTCTGCATCTAACAAGATGATCATGTGGTTTTTGTCTTTGAGTTTGTTTATATAATGGATTACATTGATGGATTTCTGTATATTGAACCATCCCTGCATCCCTGGGATGAATCCTACTTGGTCAGGATGGATGATTATTTGATGTGTCCTTAGATTCGGTTAGCTAGAACTTTATTGAGGAATTTTGCATATATATTCATAAGGGAAATTGGTCTGAAGTTCTCTATCTTTGTTGGGTCTTTTTTTGGTTTAGATATCAGAGTAATTGTGGCTTCATAGAATGAACTGGGTAAAGTAACTTCTGTTTCTATTTTGTGGAATAGTTTGTGAAGAACTGGGATTAGATCTTCTTTGATGGTCTGTTAGAACTCTGCACTAAACCCATCTGGTCCTGGGATATTTTTGGTTGGGAGAATATTAATGACTGATACTATTACTTTACGGTATATAGGACTGTTTAGATCATTAACCTGATCTTGATTTAACTTTAGTATCTGGTATCTGTCTAGGACGTTGGCCATTTCATCCAGGTTCTCCAGTTTTGTTGAGTATAGCCTTTTGTACAAAGATCTGATGGTCTTTTGGATTTCTTCAGGATCTGTTGTTATGTCTCCCTTTTCATTACTGATTTTGTTAATTAGGATGCTTTCCCTGTGCCCTCTAGTGAATCTGGCTAAGGGTTGATCCAACTTGTGGATTTTCTCAAAGAACCAGCTCCTTGTTTGGTTGATTCTTTGAATTATTTTTCAATAGCATTTAGATGTATTGTCAAGCTGCTAGTGTGTGCTCTCTCTAGTTTATTTTTGGAGGCACTCAGAGCTATGAGTTTTCCTCTTAGAAATGCTTTCATTGTGTCCCATACATTTGGCTATGTTGTGGCTTCATTTTCATTAAACTCCCAAAAGTCCTTAATTTCTTTATTCCTTTCTTGACCAAGGTATAATTGGGAAGAGTGTTGTTCAGTTTCCACGTGAATGTTGGCTTTCTATTATTTATTTTGTTATTGAGGATCAGCTTTAGTACATGGTGGTCTGATATGATGCATGGGACAATTTCAATATTTTTGTATATGTTGAGGCTTGTTTTGTGACCAATTATGTGGTCAATTTTGGAGCAGATACCATGAGGTGCTGAGAAAAAGGTATTCCTTTATTTTTAGGATAAAATGTTCTGTAGATATCTGTTAGATACATTTGTTTCATAACTTCTGTTAGTTTCACTGTGTCCCTGTTTATTTTCTGTTTCCATGATCTGTCCATTGGTGAAAGTGGTGTGTTGAAGTCTCTCACTATTAATGTGTGAAGTGCAATGTGTGCTTTGAGCTGTACTAAAGTTTTCTTAATGAATGTGGCTGTCCTTGTATCTGGAGCATAGATATTCAGAATTGAGAGTTCCTCTTGGAAGATTTTACCTTTGATGTGTATGAAGTGCCCCTCCTTGTCTTTTTTGATGACTTTGGGTTGGAAGTCGATTTTATTAGATATTAGAATGGCTACTCCAGCCTGTTTCTTCAGACCATTTGCTTGGAAAATTGTTTTCCAGCCTTTCATTCTGAGGTAGTGTCTATCTTTTTCTCTGAGATGAGTTTCCTGTAAGCAGCAAAATGTTGGGTCCTGTTTGTGTAGCCAGTGTTTTAGTCTATATCTTTTTATTGGAGTGTTGAGTCCGTTGATGTTAAGAGATATTAAGGAAAAGTAATTGTTGCTTCCTTTTATTTTTCTTGTTAAAGTTGACATTCTGTTCTTGTGGCTGTCTTCTTTTTGGTTTGTTGTGGGATTATTTTCTTGCTTTTTCTAGGAAGTGGTTTCTGTCCCTGTACTTTTTTTTTTATGTTATTATCCTTTGAAGGACAGGATTCATGGAAAGATAATGTGTGAATTTGGTTCTCTTGTGGAATAATTTTGTTTCTCCATCTAAGGTCATTGAAAGTTTGGCTGGGTATAGTAGCCTGGGTTGGCATTTGTGTTCTCTTAGTGTCTGCATAACATCTGTCCAGGCTCTTTTTGCTTTCATAGTCTCTGGTGAAAAATCTGGTGTAATTCTGATAGGCTTGCCTTTTTATGTTACTTGACCTTTTTCCCTTACTGCTTTTAATATTCTATCTTCATTTAGTGCATTTGTTGTTCTGATTATTATGTGTCAGGAGGAATTTCTTTTCTGGTCCAGTCTATTTGGAGTTCTGTAGGCTTCTTGTATATTGATGGGCATCTCTTTCTTTAGGTTTCAGAAGTTTTCTTCTATAATTTTGTTGAAGATGTTTGCTGGCCCTTTGAGTTGAAAATCTTCATTCTCATCTACTCCTATTATCCGTAGGTTTGGTCTTCTCATTGTGTCCTGAAATTCCTGGATGTTTTGAGTTAGGATCTTCTTGTATTTTACATTTTCTTTGATTGTTGTGCCCATGTTCTCTATGGAATCTTATCCACCTGATATTCTGTCTTCCACTTCTTGTATTCTGTTGCTGATGCTCGCATCTATGGTTCCAGATTTCTTTCCTAGGGTTTCTATCTCCAGCATTGCCTCACTTTGGGTTTTCTTTATTGTGTATACTTCCCTTTTTAGGTCTTGGATGGTTTTATTCAATTCCATCACCTGTTTGGTCGTGTTTTTCTGCAATTCTTTAAGGGATTTTTGTGCTTCCTCTTTAAGGTCTTCTACTTGTTTAACAGTGTTCTCCTGTATTTCTTTGAGTGAGTTATTAAAGTCCTTCTTGATGTCCTCTACCCTCATCATGAGATATACTTTTAAATCTGGGTCTAGCTTTTTGGGTTTGTTGGGGTGCCTTGGACTGGGCAAAGTGGGAGTGCTGGGTTCTGATGATGGTGAATGGTCTTGGTTTCTGTTCGTAAGATTCTTAGTTTTACCTTTTGCCATCTGGTAATCTCTGGAGTTAGTTGATTTAGTTGTCTCTGGTTAGAGATTGTTCCTCTTGTGATTCTGTTAGCCTCTATCAGCAGACCTGAGAGACGAGCTCTCTCTTCTGAGTTTCAGTGGTCAGAGCACTCTCTGCAGGCAAGCTCTCCTCTTACAGGGAAGGTGCACAGATATTAGTTGTTCGGACCTCCCTCCTGGCCGAAGATGAAGGCCCAAAACAGGAACTGTCCCAAAAGCTGTGTTGCCTCAGCCTGTCACGGAAGCTGTTAGCTTCTGTAGTCCACACTCTTATCTGTGCAGACTACTCTCAGTGGAGTCCCAGAACCAAGATGTCTCCCGTTGATTCTCAGGCAAACCCCTTCCAGGCAGGGCGGACACCTATCTTCTGGCCAGGAAGGTGAGAAGCTCTGTGGTTCCTGCCTATCCCAGAAGCTGTTAGCTTCTGTAGTCTACACTCTCACCTGTTCAGACTACTCTTGGCAGAGTCCTGGAACCAAGATGTCTGCTGCCTATGCTCAGCCCAGGAATTTCTTTTCTGGTCCAGTCTATTTGGAGTTCTGTAGGCTTCTTGTATATTGATGGGCATCTCTTTCTTTAGGTTTCAGAAGTTTTCTTCTATAAATTTGATGAAGATATTTGCTGGCCCTTTAAGTTGAAAATCTTCATTCTCATATACTCTTATTATCTGTAGGTTTGGTCTTCTAATTGTGTTCTGAATTTCCTGGATGTTTTGAGTTAGGGTCTTTTTGTATTTTGCATTTTCTTTGATTGTTGTGCCCATGTTCTCTATGGAATCTTCTCTACCTGAGATTCTCTCTTCCATCTCTTGTATTCTGTTGCTGATGCTTGCATCTATTGTTTCAGATTTCTTTCCTAGGGTTTCTATCTCTAGTGTTGTCTCACTTTGGGTTTTCTTTATTGTTTCTACATCCCTTTTTAGGTCTAGTATGGTTTTGTTCATTTCCATCACCTGTTTGGATGTGTTTTCCTGTTTTTCTTTAAGGACTTCTACCTGTTTGGTTGTATTTTCCTTTTTTTTTTTTTTTTTTTTTTTTGACTTGTAACTCTTTAGTAGTGTTCTCCTGTATTTCTTTAAGTGAGTTATTAAAGTCCTTCTTGATGTCCTCTACCATCATCATGAGATATGCTTTTAAATCCGGGTCTAGCTTTTCGGGTATGTTGGTGTGCCCAGGACTGGGTGAGGTGGGAGTGCTGCATTCTGATGATGGTGAGCGGTCTTGGTTTCTGTTAGTAAGATTCTTATGTTTGCCTTTCACCATCTGGTAATCTTTGGAGTTAGTTGTTATAGTTGTCTCTGGTTAGAGATTGTTCCTCCCGTGATTCTGTTAGCCTCTATCAGCAGACCTGGAAGACTAGCTCTCTCCTGAGTTTCAGTGGTCAGAGCACTCTCTGCAGGCAAGCTCTCCTCTTGCAGGGAAAGTGCGCAGATATCTGACATTTGGACCTACCTCCTGGCAGAAAATGAAGGCCTGTCCCAGAAGCTGTGTAGCTTAGGCCTGTCCCAGAAGCTGTTAGCTTCTGTAGTCCACACTCTCACCTGTGCAGACTAGTCTTGGAGGGATCCTGGAACAAAGATGAGTGTCCCCGGTGTTCCTCCAAAGCCCTCCTGGGCAGAGTGGACATGTCTCCTCTGGCAGGGAAGGTGCCCAGATTTTTGGAGCCCCAAAAGGTATCTGTCTCAGAAGCTGTCCTCTAGGGACCTTGGGGTTTTCTGCTGTCTCTGTGCCTGAGGTGACCCGGTGCTGGTGCAGACTGGAAGGGACTTGTGACCCTGGTCAAGCCGGGTTTTCTGCTTCCCTAATGCTGTCTCAGGTCCCATGCAATTGGATTGGAACAGAAGTTGTGCTCCACTCACCAGAGGTCCTAAGATCGTGTGGAAAGTCCTCTAAGAATGTTGGGGTGTCTGCCAACTCCGCGCCCAGTGATATTGATAGTTTTTAATATGATAAAAAACTTAAACACATCCTGTATGATAACTTGTGCACATGTTGTTCTACATATTTCTTTACAACTCATATGTTAGGTACAACCAAAAATAATAAACATGTTAAAAGGCAGGGCAAACCTGTTTTAAAGATATACTCATTTATTTTAAATATTGTGAGTACAGAGTCACTGTCTTTAAACACACCAAAAGAAGGCATCAGATCCCATTACAGATGGTTGTGACCCACCATGTGGTTTCTGGGAATTGAACTCAGGATTTCTAGAAGCGCAGTCAGTGTTCTAAAAAACAGAGGCATCTCTCCAGCCCTAGCAAACTCTTTTTATTATTTATCTTTATTTTACCTTGGGATTGTAGCAATTACATCATTTCTTCTTCCCATTCTTCCCTTCAAACTTTCCCGCCCTAGAACAAACAAGAAAGTAATCCCTCAACAAACCAAAAAGAAGACAGCCACAAGAACAGAATGCCAACTCTAACAACAAAAATAAAAGGAAGCAACAATTACTTTTCCTTAATATCTCTTAATATCAATGGACTCAATTCCCCAATAAAAAGACATAGACTAACAGACTGGCTACACAAACAGGACCCAACATTCTGCTGCTTACAGGAAACCCATCTCAGGGAAAAAGACAGACACTACCTCAGAGTGAAAGGCTGGAAAACAATTTTCCAAGCAAATGGTCTGAAGAAACAAGCTGGAGTAGCCATTCTAATATCGGATAAAATCGACTTCCAACCCAAAGTTATCAAAAAAGACAAGGAGGGACACTTCATACACATCAAAGGTAAAATCCTCCACGAGGAACTCTCAATTCTGAATATCTACGCTCCAAATGCAAGGGCAGCCACATTCATTAAAGACATTTTAGTAAAGCTCAAAGCACACATTGCACCTCACACAATAATAGTGGGAGACTTCAACCCACCACTTTCATCAAGGGACAGATCGTGGAAACAGAAACTAAACAGGGACACAGTGAAACTAACAGAAGTTATGAAACAAATGGACCTAACAGATATCTACAGAACATTTTATCCTAAAACAAAAGGATATACCTTCTTCTCAGCACCTCACGGGACCTTCTCCAAAATTGACCATATAATTGGACACAAAACAGGCCTCAACAGATACAAAAATATTGAAATTGTCCCATGTATCCTATCAGACCACCATGGCCTAAGACTGATCTTCAATAACAACATAAATAATGGAAAGCCAACATTCACGTGGAAACTGAATAACACTCTTCTCAATGATACCTTGGTCAAGGAAGGAATAAAGAAAGAAATTAAAGACTTTTTAGAGTTTAATGAAAATGAAGCCACAACGTACCCAAACCTTTGGGACACAATGAAAGCATTTCTAAGAGGGAAACTCATAGCTCTGAGTGCCTCCAAGAAGAAACGGGAGAGAGCACATACTAGCAGCTTGACAACACATCTAAAAGCTCTAGAAAAAAAGGAAGCAAATTCACCCAAGAGGAGTAGACGGCAGGAAATAATCAAACTCAGGGGTGAAATAAACCAAGTGGAAACAAGAAGAACTATTCAAAGAATTAACCAAACGAGGAGTTGGTTCTTTGAGAAAATCAACAAGATAGATAAAACCTTAGCTAGACTTACTAAAGGGCACAGGGACAAAATCCTAATTAACAAAATCAGAAATGAAAAGGGAGACATAACAACAGATCCTGAAGAAATCCAAAACACCATCAGATCCTTCTACAAAAGGTTATACTCAACAAAAATGGAAAACCTGGACAAAATGGACAAATTTCTGGACAGATACCAGGTACCAAAGTTGAGTCAGGATCAAGTTGACCATCTAAACAGTCCCATATCACCAAACTTTCCCATATACATTTCCTTGTTTTCTTTAAAATGTATAAAGTCTTTTCCCTATAATTGTTGTTGCACGAATGCATGCATCTGTATATACATATATATCCTTATGTATAAATAGCTCTACCTGTGTAATGTTATTCTTTGTATGTTTTCAGGTCAGACTATTTGGTATTGGATAATCAATTGGTGTGTTGTTCCATGGGTAAGACTATTATTTATCTAGCTCTGAGCATTCCTTTGTTACATGGACTTCTTTGTGCAGAGTTGAGATCTCTTGGATTTTCTCTCATCTCATTTGGCATGTGTTTTGTAGTCTGTGTTGCACTCATGTTAGGCAGTCATGTTGTTGATACTTTATGATTTCACAAGCACTAGCAATTCTAACAGATTCATTCTCACAGCAAAATCCCTGATTCACTGGCTCTTACAATCTTTCTGTTCCATCTCTTCCAAAGAGAAGTTTCCTTGCAAATCCTTTGCCCTTGTTCAAACACATTGCTCTTAAGTTTGTATTGTGAGTTTCTAAGTAAGGTAAAATGTTTGTGCATTTTTTATTGCCTTAAAAAGAAAACTTTAAACTCCTACTTCACTTTTTATGTATAGATGGGTGTACTATTTAGAAGGATATTTGACTGTAAGTAAATATTTTAATATTATCTTTCTTCTTGTGGTGACAAACAGTCTGATAAAACCTACTTCAGAAATGAAGGGTCCAATTTGGGTCACAACCCAAGAAGCTTTAACTGCTGATTCTGTTAACTAAAACAACAACAACTGTGGCAAAATAAGCTGTGGGTATAGCAGTGGCACTGATGGGAGGTAACCAACTGTTTTCTAACTGGATTTAATGTCACAGGAAAAAAAATGTGTGCCCAGAACTATAAATATGACTAAGAACTTAAGGTTGGGGATTTTATAGGCATCAAAAGGGCAACCTATTACTATTATCTTGATAAATGAAAATAATATCAAATTGACTACTACATCCATATCTCCATTATCATAACCTAGTGCTGCATTCAAATCTCATCAGAAAGCTTGACTTGCAGTGGTTATTGCAGAATTCACCATTGGAAGGAGTGCAGAGAAAAATGTCTGTGCATTGCTCCACCACAGACAATATAACTACACACACACACACACACACACACACACACACACACACACACCACATTATTTCAGGGATCATGGAGGGATAAAGATTGTAAAAGTCAGAGGTTAAGAAGG
Organism: Mus musculus; assembly: GCF_000001635.26. Classification (NCBI taxonomy): domain Eukaryota; kingdom Metazoa; phylum Chordata; class Mammalia; order Rodentia; family Muridae; genus Mus; species Mus musculus. The sequence continues at coordinate 53,795,017 of NC_000074.6, read as the reverse complement.
ACCAGAGCAAAATATTTTCTAGACTTGATAGCACCATTGTACTTATGAACTCACAGTAGCTCCCTAAATAAGACTCCCACAAAATCAAACCCCTAAATACTCTGACATGGAGTAAGGCAGGACTCATGAATATCCACACCTTGCTGAAGAGCTATGGACAGTTGGTATCTTCTGGTAAATAGGAGTCAGTTTTCCTGAAGGATGTACCTCACAGTAGATAAATCACACGTGAGTAAACGCTTCCAAAATCAAGAGTATTGTATTTGGACAGGACAAATTAGATTTGCTGGGTTTCGAAAACATGAAAAGAGACCACAAGGTTGTGAGAGAATGGGAAGGTGAATGAGTTAGGCGGAAGAGTTGTGAGCGAATATGATGAAAATATATGGAATGCATATATGCAATTCTCAAAAAATTAATGAAAGTGTTATGTAAAAATAGAAGTGATACATCTACTATGTCAGCAAAGTTACGGTGACAAAATGATGAGGCAGTTAGTCACATACTTCCAAAGTCGGGAAGCAGAAAGGAATGAATGATGGATGTCAGGTCACTTTTTCCCTTTTATTAAGCCCAGTCCCCCCAGCCTATGCTATGGCACTATCTACATTCAGGATATGTCTCCCTCTGCAGTTAACCCTTTTTAGAACTCTCTCATAAATACACTCATGGTATATTACTATGGTGATTATCAGTCCTCTTAAGTTGACCATTAAGATTAATTCTGATAAATTTGCTTTGGTCAACTTGACAACCAATTACATAACTTAAAATAATAAAATTACATCCTTAACATCTAAAGTTCTATTGTATTTCATAATATCAAATGCATTAACCCATTTGTAAAAGTCACCACATTCTTTAGCAGTCCCAAAATTCTTCCTCAATATTATCCATGAAAAGTGTCTTTAATTTTTTCTCTTATCAAACTTGCACATACCTGGATTAGTTTACTAATTTTGTTTGCATTTTGAGTGGGGAGGCAGTTATTGATTCTCTAAAATGTTCCAACATTTCGCTGTTTATGCTTTACCTGACAAGTTTTTCAACTTTACCTTTTATCCCTCCTATTGAACAAATTTTACTTTTTAGTTTCTCCAGACATGTTTTAATTTCTCCAGTAAATATTTTTTTCTTCTGTGCATTAAGATTATGGTGTCTTAGACTTAACATTGCCATCAGCCAAATTTACCATAAGCTGGAAAGATTATCTCATATATTAAATGTGACTGTGATCGTCATAAATAGATTTTTCCATTCCATAATACTCCCCTGGAAGCAAATTTAATTGAACAAAACTTAGAGGTTCCATCCAGAGACAAGTTTCCCTTAGTGTGTAGAGGAAGGAAATAAATATATGCATACAAAAGCCTCTCAGACTTGATGCTCGTTTATGTCCTTTTTTCTCCTGTATTAAATCGTCTGTGATTGTTAAAAATCCTTATGTATATCCACTGTAGTATCATGTATGTACTTAAAACTATCAGATCTGGATACAAAACTTACACCATTTCGCACTATCTTGGTCTAGTTTTGATCCCAATTTTCAGATGTGACTCTACTTTGCATTTGTAGATTGGGCTTTATTAAATGTTGCCAAGGAATTCCTTTTTTTTTTTTTAAGTTGATACTTCTAATTGACAATTAATCATCTTGGGTGTCTCATTATTTTAATTCAATGAATTTAATGACATTCAGAGATAGTCACATAATTTAATAATCTACTCCCTCACTCTCCTTAAGTGCAGGGACATTTTCAAACCAGTACACTCCCCTCCATCTTTACTTCATCTTAGTTAACTACCAATGAATATGCTAATAATCAGATTATCATTGCATGTCACAGTAGATTCATTATCTATTGGCTTCCTATGAAAGATTCTTTATTGCCATGAATTAATTTACATCAAAATCTTTTTTCTGTGTCTAGAGATAGGACTCACTAGTTAAGAGTACTTGGTTATATTGAAGAGGATACAGCATCCATCCATATTATGTGACTAACAATCACTTTTAACTCTAGGGTCATAAAATCTGGTGCCCTTTTCTAGCCTCCACAGGCACATACACATGAATGTAAACACACATCACATACCAACAAATGCACATGCACAAGCACATGCATGCATGTGTTTGCACAAAATTCTTTTACTTCTCTTATCAGAATTTACTTTCTCATGACAGATCTAGCTGTGAGACAATCAAGATCAGACATTTGTAGAGATGAATGCCTTCTGGTAAAAAGGAAATACACCATCTATTATGGTTACATTGTTTCCTCTTTTTGCTTATAATGTTAATAATCAACTTGATATATTTTGAGAAGAGAATTAAGAAAATATATTTTATTTTCTAAAATGAGAGGCTTTTTTACTCTTCAATTAATATTAATTTAAGTCAAATTATTATTCTTCATTCTAGTCAATATTTCAATTTGTCCATCTAAAGTGATTATCTTATTTAGGATATCTATTTTATGAGATATATATTGTTGTGATGAAACACTATGTTCAAAAAGGAAGTTGAAGATCAAGTATAGGGAGGTACAGGGGAGAAGTCCAGAGGGACAGGATAATGAATGGAAATATGCAGCTGTGGAGGGTGGGTGGAGGTGAGGGGAAACTATAGAAAGTCCCAGAGACCTGGGAACTGGGAGTTTTGTAGAAGAGAATTGCCTTGTATGTTCTCAGTATGAGAGGATGACCCTAACCCTATAGAAACTTGATGCCCCAGGGAAGGGAGATGTCAGGAGGAAGATTGAGGTGGGAGGGGTGAGGGAGGGAGGTGGGTGGGTGAGGGCACACCCTCTCAGAGACAAAAGAGAGGAGAGGTGTGGTGAAGAACTCTTGGAAGGGAGACTGGGAAGATGGGCAACATTTGAAATGTAAATAAATAAAACAATTTAAAAAGAAGAAATAAAAATAAAAGAAAACAAACAAACAAGTAAGTTGACGGGAAAAAGTTTTATTTGGCTTACACTTTCATTGTCACTGTTCATCAAAGGAAATCAGGACAGGAACTCAAACAAGGGAGGAACCTGGAGGCAGGAGTTGATGTAGAAGCCATGAAAGTGTTCATCTTACTGGCGTGCTCATCATGGCTTGTTCAGCCTGCTTTCTTATAGAACACAGGATTGCCAGTCCAGGGATGCCACCACCCATTATGGACTGGTTCTTCCCCAGCAATTACAAATCTAAAAAATAAACTTTAGCTATATCTTACGAAGGCATTTCCTCAATTAAAGCTTCCTGCTATCAGATGACTATAGATTGTGTCTAGCTAACCTAAAACTAGACAACACAGGGATAATATAGCTTAAAATACAGTTTAAGCATCCATTCTAAAATTTTTTCAATTACAACATGAAAGTACACTTTTTAAATTTTTATTTACTATTTCAAGAATGTGAAATTATTCTATCAAGTGTAAATGTACACAAGACTTAAAAACTTCCTTTTTACTGATTTTTTTCCTTTATGAATCAATTAGAAAATATTGATTATTTTAGATATTTTAATGCTAACCTTAATTATTTTCTTTACTGAGAAGCAGAGGGAAAGATATCATCTACATAAGTTGATAATATTTAGAAAGGTCTATATAATCAGTCTCTTAAAGGTTAAAGTGGACGAAGTAGATCATGGACCTAAACATAAAACTGGAAACACTAAACATAATAGCAGAGAAAATGGCAAAGAGTCTTGATTGCATTGGTACAGTAGACAATTTCTTTAAAGAACACCAACGGCTCAGGCCTTAAGATCAACAATTGATGAATGGGACCTCATGAAACTGAAAAGCTTCTGTAAGGCAAAGGACATAGTCATCAGGACAAAATGGCAGCCTACAGATTGGAGAAAAACTTCACTAACACTACATCTGACAGAGGCCTAATGTATATGTGTATCTTAAACTCAAGAAGTTAGACTCCAACAAACCAAACAATCCAATTACAAAATGGGACACAGAACTAAACAGAGCATTCTTAACTAAGGAATCTCAGATGGCCAAGAAGCACTTGAAAAGCTCAACATCAGTAGTCATCAGGGAAATGCAAATCAAAATGACCCTGTGATTCCATCTTACAGCAGTCAGAATGGTTAAGATTAAAAGCAGCACATGATGGGGAGGATGTGGGGGAAAAAGAAAAAGAACTCTCTTTTATCTCGGGTGGGATTGCAAATATGGACAATCACCTTGAAAGTCAATCTAATGGTTTCTCTGAAAACTGAAAGTAGTTTTACCTGAAGACCAGCTGTACCAGTCCTGGACATATACTGTATATAATGCCTGGCCAGTCAGGATAGAGTGCTCACACAGCATTACCTATAGATGGTGTTAGGTTTCTGTTATATATATATACCCTAGGATCCTGAACATCCATTCCATGTAGATCCTAGTCCAAAGATTGATTACAAATGATATGGTCATAATCAGCATAGTATCCTTCATAATAATTAGGAATGCATAAGCAATAGCATGAATTGAGATCATAAATATAATCCTGAAAAATAGCCAAATGTCACTGGTGTATAGATAGCCAAATTGCAGTTCATAATGTTATGTGATTATTTTCTAAAAATTGAAATATTAATTTAAGAATTCCAAGAATCTAGTAAAATTTACAAGACTCAAGGATTCAGATAGTGATAAGATGAGCAAGATCCTTCTCAGTGTTAAAAAATAGTAAGCAATTTCTGAAAATAGAAGATGACTAGTTAATCTGAATGTAAGTTGTAGAGAGAACTTCGGGGCTGCATTTTAAGGGTGAGTGGTTTCATGACAACACTACTTTTGAGGCAGCCATGCCTCTGTGAGTAACTCCCCACCTATGATCCTAAAAATAACCTCAAGAAACTCACTGGATCACCAACCAAGACTTAGGAATGATTCTTTGGCTTGTCTTTGTTGTTTATCCGGAGTGAATGACTGTCTTCTCTTGTTTCTTTAGGGAGGTCACACAGCATGATAGAATATGTGCAGATGTGAAACACACAATAGAAGATAAACATTTTTTGTGTGTGAGGAAAGTGTTTATTTCAGCTTATATAGTTCCACGTCAAAGTCTATCACTGAGAGGAATCAGAGCAAAAATTAAAAAAGGGCGGCAACCTGGAAGCAGAAACTTATACAAAAGACCCCAAGAAGTACTGGTTATTCACTTTCTAGCCAAGGCTTGCTCACCCTGCTTTGTTATACACCCCAAGACCACATGCCAGAGATGGCACTACCCACAATGAGCTAGGCCTTATGTACTGGCTAGTTTTGTGTCAATTTGACATACGCTGGAGTTATCACAGAGAAAGGAGCTGCAGTTGAGGAAATGCCTCCATGACATCCAGCTGTAAGGCATTTTCTCAGTTAGTGATCAAGGGGGAAAGGCCCTTTGTGGGTGGTACCATCTCTTGGCTGGTAGTCCTGGGTTCTATAAAAGAGCAGGCTGAGCAAGCCAAGGGAAGCAAACCAGTAACTAATATCTCTCCATGGCCTCTGCATCAGCTCCTGCTTCCTGGCCTGCTTAAATTCCAGTTCTGACTTCTTTGGTGATGAACAGCAGTATGGAAGTGTAAGCTGAATAAACCCTTTCCTCCCCAACTTGCTTCTTGGTCATGATGTTTGTGCAGGAATAAAAACCCTGACTAAGACACCCTATCATGAAGATAAAACTATTAAGATACACTAATTAAGCTAATGCTCCAAATAGTCATATATTTTTAAGTATGGTTTTTAGATGTTTACATTCAGCCTTTGTTTAACTTTTTGTTTTCTTTTAACTCTTCTTACTAGGATATCATAATAAGCATGTATTTATTACCATTATATTTACTGACATCTTGTTCAACTTTTATGAAAAATATTGCTTGTCCACCACTGTGACATCTGGAGTAATGCTGGTATACAAGAATGCCTGATAAAAGGCCCAGTCATTTAAAGTCATTGAGAAATCAAGTCACATTAACAGAGCTAATTTGAAAAATGTGAAATAAGACTTCTCAATAGCAAAGAGCACTGTAAAGAGGGAAAGGATTTTATTATTAAGCTTATGTGATAAATTGGCAGATCTGCTTAGTGTTAGATAATGATCTTCTCTGTGTCTTGTGACAGATTTTCACTTGACTCCCATATTCACTGAGAAAAAAAAAACAGTTCATTTGTCTATCTTTTCTTTTCTATTTGTGTGGCATTCTTTTCTCATGCTTTCATTTTTTAACTATGAATGTGAGTTCAATGGAGGCATAATAATTGGTCTTGTACTATAACCCCTCCCCTCCACTTTATGTCTTAGTATCTATTTATCTATTTATACTTAATGTAATTATTAACAATATTTGTAAAGTAGTTCTTGTTTTCATTTTCATTGATTCTTATCTATTTGGTAACTCATTTTCTTTCTTTTCAATATTCTTTTCTGTTTAACAATTTTCTACAGTGATTGTCATTCCTTTCTCATCATGTTTTATGAATCTATTAAGCTTTGGCTCAAACATGAGGCTTAATCAAAATATAATGGTTTATTTTACAACAATAACAACTTACAGCATGGAGACAATTGCATGCAAACACTCTACACAGTGACTGAATGAATGTTTTGATAGTGTGACTCACTTCTGCAATGTTGGCTGCTAAGAAGGGTGATGTTTTCATCTTGGCAAACCAGGAAGCAGGAAACTGAAGCAGGAAACAGAAACAGATATGCCCATCAAGCCCTATTCTAGTAGCTTGCTTGTACAAGCCAGGACTCAGTTCCAAAAGCACCATAGACTCCCAAGACTGTACTTTTGACGGAGCAACTATGGTCAATCTTTCCTAATTAAACCACACCATTTAGGTATAACATCATCAAATACTAGAAGATGAGCAATGAAGAGAATGAAAGCCAGGAAAGAACCACTCAGATACATATGCAAGGTTTTAAGGCCATTAAAATCATGATCAAGAGTGGGCAACTGACCTAAGAATTCCAATGAAAACTGAGTCTCACTTGAGCATCCCCTATACCCTTGAAAAGATAAGCACATATCCAAAAGCATAGGAATCAACATGTAACTTTTGCATACTCTTTTCGAGAAAGACTATTTTAATGAGTTTCAGAAGTCTTGTGATTGGATTTGGGTAACCTTAGTGGTGACGTAAGACTTGGTGCACTGTGTAGCTCTGGAGACTGAAGCATTTACATCAGCACAGTCACTAAGATGCTATTTTATTGGGTTTCTCCTTTAAGATAAATAAATGTACAAAGTTTGAAAACAGACGTTGGTAGTTTGTAGCTACCAATATAACACAGATATTAACAAATGTGCAAATTGAAGATGCAGAAAATCAGGAGAAATTAATGAGAGAAGGGAAGCAAGCCAAAGGGTCCAACTAGAAAGGAGAATGTGGGAGATGTTATCTAAGTCAATTGAATAAAATAGAGGCTCAGATATATTTTTTAAAATATAAAATAGATATAAAATAATAACAAATATCAAGTGCATACATTTTCAGAGAGGGTGGGAAACTAGTTTTATGAGTCAAGATTATTTTTCTCTGTACCAAGAGACCAAACATTTCAAAAGCCCACAAGCATCCAATAACCACAAAATCTCATTCTTCAGATACTTTAATAATTATATTAAATTCTTCAAATTATTTCTAACTGCTTGTGTTTGCTATGCTTTATTAGCGGCAACAGTTTTGAACAAACATTCTGAGTAAAGACAATTAATCATCCTTCACATGCCAGACTGAGACAAGGAGTTAAAGCTGCACAATTTCAAAAGAAATTGAAATAAAGAATAAGCATTCTGAAGCTCTGTAAGTGATTCAGCTTTCACATTGCTCAGGTCTATATTATTTCTATGACGTTCATCCCTGTGATGGTAGCCAGATGATTGTAATGATGAGCTAAAGGGATTAGATGTTCATATGTGAACATAGGGAGTCTGAAGTCTATTCAAAGCACAGTCATTTGTTCTATGAAAAGAATTCAATGTGGATTCTGCCCTCTGGAGCCACGGGTAAGGATTATATGTTTTTGGGTTTGGATTTTTTTCAAAATGAGCATTTTTGTAATATAATATTATCCTGACTACAGTTTCCTATCCCTCTACTCCTTCCAGCTCCTCCTCACCTCCTCTTCCATCCACATTTCTGATCCCTCTCACCTCCTTTCTCATCCACCTTCCTGATTCCCCTTACCTCCTCTACCATCCACCTTCCAGCTCCCCCTCACCTCCTACCTCATCCATCTTTCTGATTCCCCTCAGCTCCTCCTCCATCCACCTCCCAGTTCTCCCTCACCTCCTCTCTTATCCACCTTCCTGATGCCTCTCACTTCCTCTCCCACAACCTTCCAGCCCCTCCTCACCTCCTTGCCCACGCCCTCCCAGTTCCCCCTCATCTTCTCCCACATCCATCTTCCTGATCACCCTCATCTCCTCCCCCATCCACCTTCCAGTTCCCTCACCTCCTCTCCCATCCACCTTCCAGTTCCCCCTCACCTCCTCTCCCATCCACCTTCCAGTTACCCCTCACCTCCTCCCCCATCCACCTTCCAGTTCCTTCACCTCCTCTCCCATCCACCTTCCAGTTCCCCCTCACCTCCTCTCCCATCCACCTTCCAGTTTCCCCTCACCTCCTCTCCCATCCACTTTCCAGTTCCCCCTCACCTCCTCTCCCATCCACTTTCCAGTTCCCCCTCACCTCCTCTCCCATCCACCTTCCAGTTCCCCCTCACCTCCTCTCCCATCCACCTTCCAGTTCCCTCACCTCCTCTCCCATCCACCTTCCAGTTCCCTCACCTCCTCTCCCATCCACCTTCCAGTTCCCCCTCACCTCCTCTCCCATCCACCTTCCAGTTCCCTCACCTCCTCTCCCATCCACCTTCCAGCTCCTCCTCACCTCCTCTCCCATCCACTTTCCAGTTCCCCCTCACCTCCTCTCCCATCCACTTTCCAGTTCCCCCTCACCTCCTCTCCCATCCACCTTCCAGTTCCCTCACCTCCTCTCCCATCCACCTTCCAGTTCCCCCTCACCTCCTCTCCCATCCACCTTCCAGTTCCCCCTCACCTCCTCTCCCATCCACCTTCCAGTTCCCTCACCTCCTCTCCCATCCACCTTCCAGCTCCTCCTCACCTCCTCTCCCATCCACTTTCCAGTTCCCCCTCACCTCCTCTCCCATCCACTTTCCAGTTCCCCCTCACCTCCTCTCCCATCCAACTTCCAGCTCCCCCTCACCTCCTCTCCCATATATATCCATTATTATTCTGTTTCACATTAGAAAAAATAGGTTTCTAAGGGATAATAAAAATGAAATATAGTAATCTAGAACAAATATTAATAAATATATCAGAATTGGACAAAACAAACAGAAGGAAAAGAAGCCAAGAGAAAGAATGAGAATCAAATAGACCCCTTTGTTTGTGCACTGGGGAATCCCATAAAAACACTAAACTGAAAGCCATAATATATATGCAAATGACCTGTACAGGCTGACTCACTCTCTGTGAGTTCATATGTGTATGGATCATGTTGATTTAAAGGGCCTTGTTTTCTTGGTGTCCTCCAACCCTCCATCTCTTACATTTTTTTTTTACCTCCTTTAATGCAAGGTTCCCTGAGCCCCAAAAGGAGGGACTGGAGGAAGATACCAAGTTTGAGGCTTAGTGCTCCAAACTCTGTCACTCTGTTACATATTGTCTGGTTGTGGGTCTTTGTCTTTGTCCCCATCTACTACGGGAGATAATTTTTCTGATGATGGCTTAGCAGTGTACCTACCTATGAATATAGCAGAAATGTTATTGAGTCGATTTATTGCTACTTTTTTTTTTTACCCTAGGTCCATGGGCTATCTAGTTTCAGGTCCTTGGTCACCCAAGCAGTGCTGGGTATTGAGTCTGTCTTGTGGAGTAAAGCTTAAGTCAAATCAGATATTGATTGAGTACTGTCATAATCTTTGTGACACCATTGACACCACTGTAGATCAAATGTTTTGTGGCTAAGTTGGTTTTTACATTTTTTTTTCTAATTTTGGTGGCCTGCAGAGTACCTTCTGCAAAAACATTAGAACTTAGGGGTGAAGGCTCTAAGACGGCAGCAGCTTGACCTCTCCTATTCAATGTGTTGAATAGATATTATCTTCAGAATTGGAGCCTTGCCTGCAGCTTGTAGAGAAAAATGTATAGTCTTGGCCAAAACTTGGGTTGTTTGGAAATTTCCATGGAAACCCTTTGGCCAGCAACTCAATTAGCTGTAACCCAATCAGAGTATTGGAATCTTCACTTGATGACAAGAGATGGCCAATTGGAATTATGTCTTTCCTATTATTTAGTTATTTCATTTGGGTAGACTTGGTGTGTGTGTGTGTGTGTGTGTGTGTGTGTGTATGTAATATTAAATAAATATATATAAATAAAATATATGATACTCACATGTTATCTCCTTTCCTGGTTTCCCCTCTGGAAACCCCCTATTCCACCATTCCCCGTTCTTCTATGAGGGTGCTCCCCCACTTACCCACCCACTCCTGCCTCTCTGCCCTGGCATTTCCCTTCACTGGAGCATCCAGCCTTCACAGGACCAAGGACATCTCATCCCATTGATGTCTGACAAGGCCATAATCTGATATATATGCGGCTGGAGGCATGGGACCTTCCATGTGTACTCTATGGTTGGTGGTTTTTCCCTGGGAGCTCTGGGGGTCTGGTTGGTTGGGAAGCTTCTACTATCTGTACTGTATGTATTCTCGAAATGGTCTAATTTTAGCTGTCTTTTTCTGTATTTCCATCATCGTCCCTCTCTAATCTCCCTCTCTCCACTTGATCTTTCTATTCCATTGCCAGCATCGATCCATATCTATCTCTTCTATTTCACTTTCCTGTGGAGATCTATCTGTTACCTATACCAAGTCCTTTATACTTAAACCTCTATGGTTCTACGTCTTGTAGCTTGGTTATCATTTACTTAATAGCTAATTTCAATATAAAGTCAGAATATTCCATATTTGTATTTTAGGGTCTGGTTTACCTCAATACATTTTTTTTCTAGTTTTATCCATTCGCCTATAAATCTCATGATTTCATTTCTTTTAATGGCTGAATAATATACTTTTGTGTAAATGTATTACATTTTTATCCATTTTTCTATTGAGGAACATTTAGATTGTTTCCAATGTCTGGCTATTATGAATAGAGCAGCAGTGAACATGGTTGAACAAGTGTCTTGGTGGTAGGGTGAAGCATCTTTGAGAAAATGATGAGGAGTGGAACAGCAGTATCTGGAGAGAGAACAATTCTCATCTTGCCTAGTAACTGCCACATTGATTTCCATAATGGTTGCATGAGTTTACACACCCACCTTCAATGGACAGGTGTTCCCTTCACTCTACAATCTCCAAGTTCCATGTTTTAAATATGTTTAATTGCCTATAAACCAAAATACCATCAGCTTAACCAACAGTGATAGTGACAATAAAATTTATTAACATAAGAAAATCCTAAGATTTCTTTATAGGTTAGAAACAAGCCTGTCTGTGAAAATTGGTTGCTTTGTATGGTAGCTTTAGACTAAGTGGCCTGAAACAAGCTCTCAGATAATGTCTGGTTCATATCAGAGAATTGGAGACAAAAAGGGAAGAAGGAAGAAGGTTTTTAAAAGCAAATCTAATTTTTCTAAAATCCTCAAAACAACAGAGATCTGAATAATTCTGATTTATTTAATGAACAGGACAAATACATAATTCTCAATGATGGCTGGTCATTTTAAATTCACATATCACCAACCTTTCTAACTTTTTTCTTTTTCCCTCCTTTATTGGAAACAGATTCTTTTCTTATATAATATATCCTGATTATAGTCTTCCTCTACTCCTCTCACTTCCTCCCCACCTCCCCTTACTTCTAGATCCATTCCCTTTCTATCTCTCATTACAAAATAATAGACTTCTAAGAGATAACAAAGAAATATGACAAATAATATATAACAACATGAAGCAATGCTATTATATCAAAGTTGGACAAGGTAATCTAACAGGAGGAAAAGAGTTCCAAGAGCAAGCAAAAGAGTCAGAGACCCACCTGTTCTCATAGTTAGAGTCCCATAAAATACAAAGCTAATAGTTACTATATATATGCAGAGAGCCTGGTGCACACTCATGTAGACACTGTGCTTGCTGCTTCAGTCTCTGAATTCATTTGCACCTTGCATAGTTGATTCAGAGTGACCGTTCTCTATCCCCCACCCCCAGCTTTATGCTTTTTTACCTCTGCTTCTGTGGGGTTCCCTGAGCTTAGGTGGAAGAAATATCATTTACTCCCTCTTTTCATTTAATATCTGGCTATGAGTCTATGTATCTCTTTCCATTTGCTCCTGGTGGACACTTTTCTAATTATGACTTCATCTCTTATCTATGAGTTATAGCAAAATGTCATTAGGTCACATTTTATTGGTATAGATTTTAGACCAATGTGTTTGGTTTTATTCTAGGTTCATTCTGAACTATCTAGTTTATGTTTCTTTATTTTTAGAGAAACAATTATTTTTACTTTAAATTTTTTATACAAAATAATTTGATTATGTTTGCCCAACACCTTCCATATTCCACCCCACTTCCTTACCCATCTAATTTTATGTTCCTCTCTCTCTCTCTCCCTCTCTCTCTCTCTGTCCCTCTCTCTCTCAAAACTAAAACCAAAGATCAAAACAAATAAGCAAAGAATCACAGAAAAGAGACAAAATTAAACAAAGGCCTCCCTCTACCTCCACACCACACACAAATGGACTTTGCTTGGTGTTGGACAGCTACTCCTGGACATGCAGCCTGCTCTGGAGTTACTTTGCATAATTCTCAAGATCCACACAAGAAGGACTCTAGACCATGACAAGGAACTGCTGTTCTTAGTAGACAATAAGAGTCAAGTGCCTGATGGGGCCCTTGGAACCGTATCAGCAGAACGGAACATAGCAATACAGCTCTGTGACTCTCTTCATCTCTCAACTCATCTATCACCCGTGGATATTCTAAAACAAATGCTTGCTTTTCTGTCACACTCTCTTTGTCAACTGATGATCCATATACGTTCTCACAAGTTGGCAGTTTTCCAAGTCCCTATAGTAGGTCAGGAAACATATGTGACAAGCATGTTGTCCCCTTTTATCTGGGTTCACTAATTACCTTCTTTAAATACATTTCTGAGTTAAAACTTATGTATTCAGACATAATTTATGTTTTAATACTAATAGAAAACTATATGTACTATAGGGAAAAGCATTCACCATGATTATCTCCTACATGGTATTTAATAATAAATATAAACTCTACATTTCATTTTATGGATAAATGGTTCTAGATATTTTACAACAAGTAGAAACCTGAGTTTATTATGTTAAATTTAATAAAGTGGCAGACTTTCTACCAACACAGAGATCTCAAAATACAAGGTAAAGTCAAATGTACTTTTGCATCAAAAATTGACATCAATATAATTCATATTGAATTGGAATCATTTCCTAGAAAACAATATACACTCATGTAAAATGTTCACACTTCAAAACACCCTTTGCAATTGTCTTGACCCAAACACAAGTCACTCAAACACTGGCCAGAAAATGTGTCTGTCTTCCCTGCCTTTAGAACTTTCTTAATCAGATACAAATCAGAAAATTTTTCTCTATCTTAAACTACTCTGAAATAATGTCTTTTTGTTTAAGTTTTTCACTGCCCTATATCACTTGATGCTATTATTATGGAGAAAATTCTATTTAAAGGGACAGAGTAATCTCCTAATTCATGTCCAATCTTTGGAGCCTTTGAGACTTGGTAACATTCTGTTCATGGAATCTTCTGGGAAAAAAATCTCTGCTTTAGTTGTTTCCATAGACTGTACTCATGCAAAAACAAGCTTCAACTCCTGTCTCTGGGCAACCGAGGAACTGACCATCTGGACACACAGTTGATAAAGACTTGCAACCAGCCAGAAATTCCTGGCAAACAGAGCTCACAAAGATTCTCAAAATATGTTGCATCCAAACATTGTCTTATAAACAACTTAGCCTTTGCACACATACAAAACACTTAAAATTCCAATAGGATGCTGATTCATATTAAATATTCAAGGGTGATGATTATGGTTGGTAATTTATTGACGTATTCTGGACACATTTAAGTGTGAAGTGAAGACCTATTAATTATTATTACATTGAGAGTGGTGTTAACTAGGACAGGCTCTGACTGTCAAATGTTGCTGTCCCCTTAATGACATGGAATGAGGAATTAAGAGCATTCTCTTTAGCCAAGTAAGTCCATGGGAAAAAAATCACAATTGTGGCCAAAATATAATTCAGTCATAGCTGCCATTTTATGATGTTATCTCTAAAAATAGCACATTCCAAAGTTCACCCTGGCTATGGTCTAATAAGCTCATCTATCATAAATTTTGGGCAGTTGTACAATCTGGAAAATGGCCTCAAGAGAAAAGCACTTTCCAACTGATTATGTGGACAGTTCCTTGTGTGGAAGGAGAAAATCTTTGACAGATAAAGATTCACAGGTATAAGTCCTCTAACATGGATTTTGCTTATTTAAAAAGGGATTAACACAGAATTAAAAGTTATTAAAATGCAACATTCCAAGAGAATAATTTTCCCTGAGTAATCTTTCAAACAATATTGAATTATTTGTTTGGAGTCACTATTACACAAGACTTGGATGATACAAGAGTGATTTTTTTCCAGTCTTTCACCAAAAAGAATCTGCACAAGGAAGAAGCTCAGATTGTTCAGGGAGGGAATGGAATAAGATATTTTCCCTCTAAGTGTAAGCAGCCTGCCGCAGGGAGAAGATGGATCCTTAGAGACTGGAAGAGATGAAGGATGACAGAATCCAGGGTCACTTGAACTCAGTTGCCCTCTGAGAGGTGATGATTGTAACATGACAACTCCATGGAAATAGAGGCAATAACATGGACTGAGATCCAAGGAAGAATTTCCAAGGTAAAACGTCTCTCCCGGAATCATAGCTAGAGGTTCTGGATCTATAGCTTGAAGACAGCATGTAGTTAGCCATTCAATGACTACTTCAGTTACAAACATATAAAGACTGTTTTCTTGCCGTTACTCTCCAAACTATACACATTTGCCCTGTATTATATAAGTCGTCTAAAATATTTGGGAAAATGACAGCAAGGTACATGCAAATAGAACATCATTTGATATAAAAGACTTACTGTACATTCTGTAATGTTATCTGTAGGAGGAAAGGTGGTGCTGAAAGAACTTCTAGATTCCTGGAAAAATTCCAAGATAGTCAAGATAGATAGCATCAAGACGTTGTACAGCACAGCTTCTTTATGTGAAAGGAAAGTCTAATCTGAGAATACACTGTGATCAGCCAAGCATCCTTGTCAATCATCCAGTCATCACTGTAGCAAAGAGTTTCTTACACTTTTCTGAGGTTACACGGGTGTCTCATGCTATCTGTCCTGAGCATGGATCACTCCGTATTCCTGCTTGCACAAATATGAAAGACCAAAACACATAAGAATTCACGAGGCAGTACTTGACCAACGGGACTCAAAAGTTACTGAATCATCCATCCTTCATATTTTAAGCTTCATTCTATGGAGCCACAGGAAGTAAAAACTGAATCCATCTTACTCACGGAAGCTATAAATTCATTTCCTGAACTCAGCTTTCCTTCTGCCTCCATTTCATTTTCCAGATCACTAGCTCTTCTGTCTGAAATTCTTTCTCCTTGCTTCTTCCTTCACCCACCTTCTCAGAAATGAGAACGCCCTCTATAAAAAAAATTTGTACTTTTCAAATTCTAAAAGAAAAAATATTATTCTTACAGAATTCTGTTATAATTTTCTAATTTTAGTATATTTAAATGAAATAGAATTATGCCACTTTCTCCCATTTCCTTCCCTCCAATCTCTCCCAGATAGTCTCCCTTCAACCCCACTCATTCATTCCAGCTCTGAAGTAGTCTCTTTTTCATTGATTATTCTTACACACATACAAACACATTGTCTTTTATTCTTAATTCACTATGATAATTCCACATGTAAACAAGCAAATGTAATTATATATGCTTTTCTGCATCCAACTAAAATTTCCCTGAGAAATGAATAGAATTTTAAGACGTTCTCATATGAAAGAACACCAGCAAGTCTGCTACTCAAGAATGATGAACTTGTTGAAACAGAGTAAATGATACAAGGAATCTAGAACCTCGGGGTAAAGGAGGAAGAACAAAGAAAGAACAACGAAGGCCTTAAATGCAATAGCCCTTTCCTTTTAAAATATATTTTATACTGGAACCTAGCAATTATACATATTTATTGGGAACAAACACTGTTTCAATCCACATGTTATTTAAATTCACATATACAATATAATGATCAGATTGGGGGTAGTTAGCCTATCTATTGCCTAAAATATTGTTGTTGGCTTTTTGTTTATTTTTTTTCAGGGTTTTTTTTTTTTTGACATTCAAAACCTTCTCTAGCGCTTTATATTTGTCTTTATTCTTTGGAAACTTCACACATGCAAATAATTTGTTTAGATATCCACCTGCTGCTCTCCTCCTCTGACTCCACTTCCCTCATACACTTTCCGAACTCATGTTCTTTGTCTCTATCTCAGCTCTATTTCATACCTATCTATCTATCTATCTATCTGTCTATCTATCTATCTATCTATCTATCTATCTATCTATCTATCTATCTCTATCTTTATCTCTATCTCTAATCTCTCATCTCTCAGTAACTTACCTAGTTCACTTAGTGTGAGCTGTATGTTACTAGACAGAGTCTATTGCCTACTTTAAAATATATAACTGACTGTTGTCAACCACTATTACCCTACTTCACTATAGAACAGTAATATTTTCCTATGGCCCAGGTAAACCCTAGCATGCATCCCATCCTGCTTTTTATATTGCCATCCCCAGTCTCCTCCCAGAGTCTAATAACCACTGCACTACTCTCTACTTTCTTCTTGATTTTTAAATTATTGATGTTGAAACAAAACATGATATCAGTGCCTATTGTAGGTCTCAGTGATGTACAGAAAATATTCAAAACATTTATTCTAAAGTTGTGTGGAGGTCAAAATGTAAAATGAAGGCTTATTATAAGAAATAAGCCTTTTTCTCTGAAGGAAAAGTGGGTATGATCTGGGAAAAGATGGGAAAGGAAAAATCATGAGCAAAATATATCATATGGAAAATCTCTCCTTTCAATTAAAAGAAGTAAAAGGAAAAACCTGAGCAAGATGTTTACAGAAATCATATTTATAATGTTGATAAAGTGTCATAAAATGTTTTCTACAGTAGGTAAGTGATTAATTACACTGTGATTAGAAACAATAGACCACACTCTGGAGCTTTTAAAAGAGAAACAAGCATTTGTATGTGCAGTGCCTTGGTCCAATCACAAGGGCATAATGCTTAGTGGAGAAAAAAGCCAATCTCAATCACAAATATAATAAAGTGATAAAATTAAACATACAAAGGATTATTACTTGATGACAAAGACTAGGCCTTATGGTAAGAAGGGGGAAGGGTAATATATGATTACAAAGGTTTATAGAAGAAATTTTATAAGGGAATAGTGGTAAAATTTTATTGAACTGGTGGATATATAAATTCAAACATGAATTCTTTGAATGATGACAGTAACCAAGTATTTGTCTTGTTTGAAAGGCATCTTCACAGAGTATACCAGCATCTAACACATAGTCACATTAGTTCTTTCCAAAAGAAGAAATTACTGTTATTAGCTAACATATCAATTTTTTTTTTTTGGTTTTTTGAGGCAGGGTTTCTCTGTATAACCCTGGCTGTCCTGGAACTCACTCTGTAGACCAGGCTGGCCTCAAACTCAGAAATATGCCTGCCTCTGGGATTAAAGTGCTGGGATTAAAGGCATGTGCCACCACTGCTCATCAAATTTTTATTCTTAAGATGCATATCCTTCTGTCATGTGAAGAAGAGTAAAGTTGAACACAGAGAAATCATTGTATGGCATGTTTTAGAAGTATTTCTTTATAATATGAAAATAGATCGGTACTATTACAAACTTCATAAAGTTCTCCCCAATATAGTCTGCTAGAACCTGAGAAATGCATTATTTTTTTCCATTTTTTATTAGGTATTTAGCTCATTTACATTTCCAAGGCTATACCAAAAGTCCCCCATACCCACCCACCCCCACTCCCCTACCCACTAGAAATGCATTATTAGAATGAATTTTACATTCCTATAATAGCATACCCTATTAAAGGCCAACATGAGCGATATAGGATAAGTGAAAGTTTCTCACTATATTTAAAATTTTAAATCCCTAAAGACCTGATTAATAAAATAGATACACATTATTTAAAAGTAAGTGTATTTTCTATAGTCTTCAAACTACCTGTACCCAATGTGATGGTAAATTTTGGCTGTCAACTTGAATGGGTCTGAAATCCATTGAGACTTAGCATGCATGTGCTTCTAGGTGGATCTTTAAGGGTTTTCCTGGAAAGAGGTCTTCCTACTCTGTAGAGTGGCAGACATATTCTGATTTTAGGAGGTCCAAAATAGTTTTAATTTTTTGTGCTTGCCTTTGCTTCTTATATGCTAATATATCTACTTTGTCATTGTTGTTGTTGTTGATGATGATAATGATTATGATGATGTTATTACTGCTGCTGTCATGACTGCCATCATCTTTTGAGGACTCTGGAATCAGGTGCTTAAAACTTCTAACAAGGTCTCATGACCATGACTTTTGCAGAGTCCACCAGACTTCTGCTCCACATTGTGACTGTTGTTCCATCAAATCTATGGACTAAGCAGAAGCTAGTTCTCTGCTTTTCTAGTGTGAAGAGTCATTACTGGACCACCAGACATTCTCATATATGAAAATTAAATAGTTCCATATATATATATGTATATATTTCTCAGTCAGTTCTACCCCTCTAGAGAACAGTGAATAATACACCCAGGAAATCAGTAGTTTCAACTGTACTTTGAGTTGTGAAACATCTCTTCAGCCTGATGACATATATCTTCATATAAATTATTATGTTTGCATATTATCATAGGCATATTTCCTTAAGTGAAGCTAATGTTAATATAGGATTCCCATTCATGAGGAATTATCACTGTACTGAATGGGAAAAAATCTTTCAGAAACTAAAATTTGACCAAACACAGAAGTATGCAGCATGCAATGCAATTCTGGAATTTCATAAGATGTGAAAGTAGTTTTCCTGGCAAGGCAAGATCACATATGGTGAGGGTGTCACCTTTCTAATAGGGCTCCTCCATTTATCTGTAGAGCTCAGCTGACATTTCTGTGATAGGAGAAAGAGCAGCTGGAGTGTTTGTAAACTTGCTTTAGGAGGGCTAAGACAAGGAGCTTGCTAAGAAACAGTAACAGTCTTCATTTGCCAAAGCACTTTTGAAAGTTGAGGCTCCTTGTAAAAGTCCTTCTGAAGTCAGGATTGCACTTCAGTAGACCCTTGCTTACCTTAGTGTGACCTGTATCATTTCAGATTCTAACCACAATACAAACCTATTTTATAAAGATGCTCTCGATGTGATTTTTTTCTCTATTTTTGATAAATTCTGAAAAGCCAATATAACAAGTTTTCAGTATTATAATGAAAAAAAAAGACAGAGTTGAAAATTCCAAAACTAATACATTTATAAATCTGATTCATCTGGATCCTTAGAAGAATTTTAAACATTATAATCTTTTTTTAAAACATAAGTCAACATTTTACATCAGAACCATCTGCAGCATACTGACAATTCTCCATATTTAATGATGAAAACAAAATGGCCTAATGTTTAAATTCATAACTGTCTGTGAAGATGTTAAAGTGTTATACTTAATTGATTTTTTTAAGTATAGGTATTGTAACTTTTGACATCTAAAGGAACTATATAGCCCTTTTTAAAATAAAAAGATTTTAATGGTGGAATTTAATATAAATGTCAGACATTTATATGACATGTTTATATTGTTTAAACACGAATGGCTTTCCTTTTATATTATACAAAATTATAATCAGTTATATGAAATGAAGCAATTTATATTGGCAACGGCACAAAAAAGAGAATGTCTATGCATCCAGAGGGACAGATATTGCCTGTTCGTGTGACTTCCTTTCCTTTTCCATTCAACACCACCTGTACAACTGCTGCTGTTCCGTAATGCACACCTAGATTTTGTATGTGCTGAGATGTTAGTTTACACATGGATTCTGGCATTTTCATTCCCACACTGACCTCTATGAGCAACTGAAAATTCACTATTTCCTTTGCCTCTGTACTTTTTAGACTGATGTCTAGCAGGCTTCCTACAAATATTTGTTCGAGGATAACCTTCCCACTTCTGACACCAGAAATAACATCTTATTCTACTGGAAATTTTTAATGATAAAAATCACCTGAGATTTCTCAGACACTAAGCCACCAACCAGGTGGCATACACCAGGCTGATATGAGGCCTCTGACACATATACAGCAGAGGACTGCCAGGTCTGCACTCAGTCAGAGAAGATGCACCTAACCCTTGAGAGATTGAGGCCCTAGGGAGTGTGTGTGTGTGGGGGGGGTCTGGTGGGTTGGGGAAGTAGGAACATCCTTTTGGAGATGGGGGCGAAGGAATGGAATGGGGAACTGTCAGAGGTTGGACGAGGAAGGGGATAATGACTAGGCTATAAAATAATAATAATAATAATAATAACAATAATAATTAATCAAGATTTTAAATAACATTTGCCTGTGAAAATGAATGATCATTCACAAGGAATGGTGTATATAAAATTTATTATCTAATGACTAGAGTTTAATGATTATGGAATAAATGCAAGCTACAAAACTGTACTGAATGATCAAAGGGTAAATCAATAGTAGAGACCAAAACTAACTCAAAAGAAAGAAGAGCAGCCACCAGAAGATGTGTTTTCTGTTTGTGTGCTCCTTGTTGTTGTTATTGTTGTTGCATTTATTCTGTGTATGCATGCACTTATGTGTTATGACATGTTTGCAGAGGTCAGAGCTCAGCTTGCAGGAGTAGGCTGCATGCTTTCAAGTTAGAATAGAAGACATTAGATATTATTGTGGCAATTTCTCAAGCAATGTGTGTTAGGGCAGCTTCTTGCCTGTCACACATCTCCCAGCTACACATGATACCTTTCTGAAACCCTCCATGCCATGTTCTTTTCCCTTTCCAAGTCTCATACCTCCTATGGCTCCCACCAGTCCTTCCTAATCATTAGTTGTTATCCTCTCTTAGTCTTGTTTCTAGTTCTCTGGACTTTACCCACATTTATATACATATACTGAGAACTTCCAAGAAAACAATTGAAAGCATGAACACACTGTAATTCCTCACATGGGTGAGCAAAATGAACACGGTACTCTAAGGAATAAACACAAATGGCCAGGAAGTTTGTTTAGGGCTTCAGTATTCCTAGCTATTATGGAAATGCAAATTAAAGCTATTCTGAATTGTTCTTATAAAGAACAGTTTGGTGTAAACCTGTGTATTGGGAGTCACTCATGAAAGTACAAAGAGGATCATGAGAGAAGGAAGAGAGATTTTCTGCAGGGTGGAAAAGGGAGATTATGTATGAAATGAGAGACAAAGCTGTTTACTCTAAGAAAATGACAATGAGCAGGAAAAGGACC
The DNA here is from genome assembly GCF_000001635.26 of Mus musculus. Taxonomy (NCBI): domain Eukaryota; kingdom Metazoa; phylum Chordata; class Mammalia; order Rodentia; family Muridae; genus Mus; species Mus musculus. The sequence continues at coordinate 53,773,350 of NC_000074.6, read as the reverse complement.
GGGTTGGTGTGGAACAGGAGGAAGGAAGATAAAAAGACAAAACAAAGTATGTTTGCCAATGCCAGTGAAATGCATTACTTTTAAGCTAACTTTTAAAATGCGCTCTCTGTCTCTCTCTCTTTCTCTCTCTCTCTCTCTTTCTCCCTCACTTCTCCCTCCCTCTCTCCCTCTCTCTCTCATTTTATGTGGATAAATGTTTATATGCATGTGTGTATGGCTAATACATGTGTGCCTGGAACAGGAGGAGACCAGAGTGGGGACTTGGATGCCATAGAACTAGATTTACAACAAGTTGTGAGCAGCAATGCTGGTGCTGTGGACCAAGACTGGATCCCTGTGATATGACTGAGTATTCTAAACCTCCAAACTATCTCTCCAACTTATGTGTGCTAGTTTTCTATTCTGCATTTTCTACTTCTATATTGTGAAATGTACTTCTCATCAGTAGAAGCCTTCCAGTGGTGTCCTTAGGGTCTTTTACACACAGAGTCACATTATCTGAAAATATGTATATTACTTCTTCTTTCTATTTATGTTTTTTTTTATCGCCTTCACTTGCCTTATCACTCCAGCTAAAACTTAAAGTACTATGTTGAACCTGAGGAGGGACAGTGGACCACCTTGTCTTGTTAATTATTTTAGTGAAAAGGCTATGATTATTATATACAATTTTTAACTTGTCCTAAAACACATAGAATTTCTTGATCATCCTAATCGAACAATGGTTTTACCTGAATTTTAATGTCTATAAAATATCATATTTCCTATTATCTAGGTAACAGAAGATATAGATAATGTCAATATTCAGTAAAATAATATTAGTTGAAATATGGAGATCAAGATATAGCTCAGCTAGTTCAGTGCAAGTCTTGTATTCAAGACAACCTGTGTACATGTCCAGCATCATATCAACTGCCGTTGGTGAGCAATCAATCCCTGGAGGACCAGACTTTCAGGATCATCCTAGGTTTTAACTGCTTGGAGTGTGTAAGATCCCATTTCAGGAAGAATTTTTTGAAAGAAAGAAAGACATAAATGTATTTGTATTTAAATTTTATTAAAATATTCTATATTTTATAAAATATTTAATATATTTAGTATATTTTATTATAAACTTTAAATAATATCTCATGTTAAAATTAAGTTAAATACTATGAATTTTGTTACTAGCATGGAATCATTAGAACTATAAGTTCTCATGTCTTGCAAAGATCTCCACTAAGAGTTGAAAGCCCTTAATAAAGGTGTGATAGACGAAACATTCTTTAATGCCCAATTCATGATATTATTCAATGGTGATCCTATATCAATTTTTGTTGTTACTCTTTTTAAATTTTTAATGTTTAAATATATTTTATTTCATATAATATATTCTGGTTTGTTTGTTCTCCCCATTCCTGCTAGACTTTCCGCACTTTCTCACCCATCCACGTTCCCATCCTTACATCCTTCATTCGAAAACAAACAAGAATATTACAGCAACAATAATAGTTGAGACAAAATAAAAACAAACCAACCAGCACAGGGCAAAACAAACGGGAAAGAAAAAAAAGGACAAAGCTCAAGTAACACAGAGACTCTAAAACCCACACTATTATGTGAAGAGCCATAATCACATGGATTTATCAATAAACTTATAATCAATTATATAGGCTTAACAGAAAAACTAAAAATATTTTACTGTTGACTTAACAGTACAACTAAAAAAATATTGAGTTAACTCAATACATCTTGAAAAAAGTATTAAGATCTCTCTGGCCGGGCAGTGGTGGTGCATGCCTTAAATCATAGCACTTGGGAGGCAGAGGCAGGTGGATTTCTGAGTTCAAGGCCAGCCTGGTGTACAGAATGAGTTCCAGGACAGCCAGGGCTATACAGAAAAACCCTGTCTTGAAAAAAAAAAGCACAAAAAAACAAAACAAAACAAAAACAAAAAAATCTCTGATATCAAAATTAATTTTTCCTTCTCTACATTATGCATAAAGTACATATAATACATTTACATTATATATATGATATTGTTTAATATACATAGTTGTTTATCTTAAAAATGTTTTATGGGCTTCTTGTATCACATTTCTTTGCTTGTATATTTTGTCTTCTGATTTTGTGCTCTTATGGTGTGTATGGGTGAATGTGTGTGTTTGTGTGTATGTATGTGTGTGTTTTTGTTTTCTTTTTTATTCTCTTTTTGTTTGCTTTGCTTGCTTGTTTTCTAAAGAAAGAAGGAACAGGCATGGGTCAGAAAGTGTAGGAGGAGGGTGAACTGTAAACAGAATATGTTTTATGAAGAAAAAAGTAAATAAATGCCTAAGCACGTACTAAATATTTTAACAGATCATCCCTTTCTCAGAACTTTCTCAGGACAAACCAGTATAACACTGGTTTGTCCTGAGAAACACTGGTTATATCTGGGGCAACATGAAAACAAGGCAGAAGGGCATAACCACATTCAGGGTTTGCTGTCCAGATTCGGTCCTATAGCTATGTTCAGCTATCCCACAAGAATAAACATGTCTTATAAGTTGAATATAAATGTTTGTCACAGGAGGCACAAAACCATGCCCAAGAACAATTCAAGGAACAAGGTGTACCTGAGGTGAAAGGCCCTAAGCCTTCTTTCCTGGATTCGTTTACAGTTCCTCAAGATACTATCCACCATGCATCATTCTTTTGACTGTGTTCTGACATACAGTGTTTTTCAACTGGATCTTTTTGTTCATCAATTTTTTAAATATATTTTTTCATGATGCTTTTCACTTTTGTTGCTAATTAAAAATGAATAGATACATTTTAAAAAAGAAAAGAGAGAGGTAAAAAGAAATTGAGAAGAGTTAGGGGATATAATGAATATATATTTGTATGCTTTAGTTTTTATATATTTAATATTATTTATGTCATTTATATATAAGTAAGTATATATTTTATTTTTGTGAGTGATTATGTATGCATATATATATATATATATATATATATATATATATATATATGCCACATGTGTGATAGTGTATGTATATAGTCGGCCATCAGTGGAAAGAGAGGCCCATTGGTCTTGCAAACTTTATATGCCTCAGTACAGGGGAATGCCAGGGCCAAGAAGTGGGAGTGGGTGGGTAGAGGAGTTGGGGGGGAAGGTATGGGGGACTTTTGGGATAGCATTGGAAATGTAAATAAAGAAAATACCTAATAAAATAATAATAATAATAAAAATATCCATGAAGAACAGTTTTATGCTCTATCCCTGCAGTAACCAAGACAATTCTATTTAAGTAACTATACCCAAAGTCCCAGTAGATGATAATAATTATTATTCATTATGCAAATGATCAAAAGGAAAACATGAAAGACTAGTACCTACAGATGAGACAAACAGATGACAAATAATACAATTTCACAACAGAAGGGAATTTTATTATCAAAGAGCAAGAGAGAAAGAAAAGAAACTAGAAGAAGCCATCCTTTTACTGCAGATACATGGGGATGAAGAGATCGCTTGGTGGCTAAGGGCACTCATTGCTCTTGCAGAGGACTTAGGATTGATTCCTAGCCCCCTCTTATTGCTCACATGTGTTGATAACACCAGCGGATCCGCCAGCCTCTTCTGCATCCAAAGGCATCTGATGAACAGAAACATGGTGCACATGCATTCTCGCAGGCAAAACACTCATACACAGAAAGACATAAGAACAAATAGAGCTTTAAAGAAAATGGAGGTCACTGCAAGACCCTGTGGAGAGTGTGTGAGGATCAACATTTTAATCATTTCAATTAAAAAAAAAAAAGACAAGACAGAGTGAGTGTTAAAAGACAGACATAGAGATTTAAGGGGCATAGTAAAAGATAAAGGAGATATGCATGCTCAGATGTATCATATCCAAATGGCTAAACACCAGACTGAGGGGAATCTCTTGACAGCAACCCTTGAAAATGGCACATTATATATGGCAGATCAAGAGTTCAGATGACTATGGATCCATCCTCAGAAGTGACTGTTGCAAGAAATCCCTGAGCCAGGATTGCTAAAAGGCTGAGAGAAAACAACTGTTGATCCAGAATAATATATCTAGTGAAAATATCTCTCAGGAAACCATGAGAATTTGTTGCCAGCAGATGGATTCCTTAAAAAATAAACATGTCAATGAAAGTATGTTAGATAGCAGAAAAATTAAAACAGAAACTTGGAAAAGAAGTAAGACCAAATGAATGTGGAGATTTTTGTAGACATATAACATGCTAAATAAACACTGTTGTAATTTTTAAAAGTAATGGTTGGTCAAAACAAAGATTAAAACATTTCTAAAATGAATATGAAATATTTATGACAACTATAATGGAAAACAGAAAGAAAAATGAAGTGTTAATATTTCTACATTTCACTGGACATATTGATATACATTAAGTACCATAAAAAACAGTGTAGAATCCAAGATAAATCTATATAAGTAATTATATCCCAAATCCCAGGAGATGAAAGTGATATATTCATTATACAAATAATCTGAAAGGAAAGGAAGAAAGACTAGTACATACAGATGAGACAAACAGACAACAAACAGTACAATTTGAAACCCATATCACTGCATGTGACATCAAAAATATTTTGTAAATCAAAATATTAAGTAAAATATAAGAAATGTGACTGGAATAAATTTATAGTTAAGATCAAATCATATTCTGTCTGTAAGAAATCTCTTATGAACATAGTCAGATGAAGAGACTAAAATTTCAAGCCCAGAGTATCAAAAGGTGCATAAGTATTTACTAAAAAAAAAATTGGAATATCTACGGTTATGTCCAAGTTTATTTCAAAGCATAAAAATTTACTAAGACTAAAAATCATTAAAGGGCTAAGACACTAAAAATGCATGATACTAAATCTACCTTCTATAACAATGGAGCTCCAATATACATGAGATAAAAACTGCTTAGATTAGAAAGTAAAAAAATACACCGCAATCATAGCAGAAGTACTTGGCCTTCTGGAATAAAAATATTTAAATAGCTTGCAGCCCTCAGCAATAGGAAAGGCAAACAGAAGTATTCTAGGGGCCAAATAGAAAATATTCCTTGACTGATAGGGAAAGAATAAAATTATTTTATTCTATTATAAACAGTGGTTGGCTACTATTAAATCTTATCAGTGCTTGTACAAATTTTTAATATCATAAAAAGTGTTACCAATGATCACAAGAGCATTTGTTCCTTTGAAAAGTATGAAGACATGTGTTAAATAATGTTTATTATAATCTTGGTTGAAACCCAGAGACTCTGTAGGCACCCACCTGAGACTGCCAGATTCCTGACTTTGAACACTTGCCACACCCCTCACATAAAAGAAACACGTCCTTCCTCTAACTTATCTATTGGGGACCCTGCTCTCAGTCCAATGATTGGCTGCAAGCATCCACCTCTGTATTTGTCAGGCTCTGGCGGGGCCTCTCAGGAGACAGCCATATCAGGTTCCTTTCACCATGCACTTCTTGGCATCCACAGTAGTGTCTGAGTTTGGTAACTGTACATTGGATGAATCCCCACGTGGGACTGTCTCTGGATAGCCTATTCTTCGGTCTCTGCTCTACATTTTATCTCCCTATTTACTCCTGTGAGTATTTTCTTCCCCCAGAGCTCCCAGAGACTAAACCATTAACCAAGTACACATGGCTCCAGCTGCATATGTAGCAGAGGATGGCCTTGTCGGGCATCAATGGTAGGAGAGAACCTTGGTCCTGTGAAGGCTTGATAGATGACCTAGTGTAGGGAAATAGAGGGTGGGGAGGTGGGAGTGGGTGGGTGGGGGCGGGGGGAGGAATATCCTCACAGAAGCAGGAGGGAGGATGGGATAAGGGGTTTCCAGGAGGGGGGCAGAGACTGGGAAAGGGAATAACATTTGGAATGTAAATAAAGAAAATATCCAATTAAAAAAGAAAAAAAAAAGAATTGTGTCCTATGGTCACATAGGCCCAAAACAGAGTTCTCCAAGCTAATGAGGTACCTAGGGGACCTGAGGGCTTAGCCAATAAGCTTCCTGTCCCAGACATTCTTCCCTGCCAAAGGTATTTAATCTCAGGTCCACCCTGAGAAATGAATATGATACATTATGCATCCATTTTTTTTTGCCATGAGCAACCAATAAACTTTTTTTTTAAAAAAAGTTTCTGTTTGCTTTTTATCCTTCTGATCATATGCTTCTAAATTATATGCATGTATCTGTGTGAATGTATGAATCTATGCATTTTACATTGAAAGCCATTTACTTGTATTACCACATTACAAGGGATTTGGAAAATCTAATGTATTCAAAACTCTTTTGTACATTTTAAAATGCAGCTTGCCTACTAATCCCACTGTTTGAAATGAATGTACCAGAAGCAAAGCTGGTTTATTAATATCTAATTTGAGCATTCTAATGGAGAGCTTAGGGTTACCTTTTTTTTTTTGTTGCACTCTTACTTACCAAGTGCCCTCTCAAACAGACAAAAGCCATTGATTTGTAATAACTGCCTTTAATGTAGAAGACTGAGGGATTCATTTCTCATCTTCCTCAGAATAAATGATGACCTGATATTAGTGCTGCCCTGCTGTTTACACTGGTTAAATTTCCTTCCATTTGAAAATATGGCAAGGGTAAAGTTGCTTCCTAGCAATATAAACAAAAAGTTTATTTTTGGCTGAAATTTCTGGCAAGCATCACTAAATATTTCTTCAACCTATCATATTATAGTCTGGCTAGTTTATCATAGATAAATTAAATAAATCAACAACACATGAAAAACCTACCTTTAAACGTGTTCCATGATTCCTCTACTATATTATTTTCTCCAGTTTCTGTGCCAAATGTCAAAATGATAAATCTCATTATGAGTTTCATGAGCTGTTAAGTGTCAGCAACATTACAATCCAACAGATCCAGTCTTCTCTATTTGGAATTTATGCTACTTGTAAAATTAATTCCTTGACTTTGTTTTTTAGTTTGTTTTGAAAATAATGTTTGGCTAAGAACTGATCTTCAACACCAAACTACAATCTATGATATGTAAAAATCTACAAAGACACATTGCGAAGTGATGCTCAGGTAGCCAGAGAACATGCTGGGTTTGAAAAAGAGAGTAAGCTAAAAACAAAGTTTGGGGAGGAGGAAGTACTGGGCAGAAGACAAGTAAGTGAGTGAGTACTCTTTTTTTTTTTTAATTTACTTATTATTATATGTAAGTACACTGTGGCTGTCTTCAGACACCACAGAAGAGGGCATCAGATCTCATTATGGATGGTTGTGAGCCACCATGTGGTTGCTGGGATTTGAACTCAGACCCTTCTGAAGAGCAGTCAGTGCTCTTAACTGCTGAGCCATTATGAACAAAATGAGGAGTTTGTAGGAAAACGCACAAAATGAGTTTTCCATTTTCACCTCTCTCTCATTTTTACCTGAATGGTGGACATAGTCATGGAGTAGCAGAAAAGGACAGCTGACATCTAACCCCAACCTCAAAAATCAATTTCTCTGATACAAGGAAAAGAAGCATTTATAGGTAGAAAAATGTGAATGAGAATAAATCAGCCAATAATGCATCAGATTCAGTAACTGTGAATTAGAACTACTAAAGTCTCAGGATCACCAATGAGTTGTGCCTGTGTAATACAAATAAGTGTAGCAAAGATTTGGAGGCCTAAATGTATATACCCAGCAACCATGTAAAATAATGAGACAGATAATGCAGTCTGGACAAAAATAGTTTTTCAAATTCGTAGTAATCCAGAGCTGTCAACATTCTCTACCTATATAAGCAAAATAGAATAAAGCCCATTCAACGTGACTTTCAAATTGTCTAGTTAACAATTAAATCACTACATACAATCCCTCAATGTGTGACTATTTCTCAAGAAAATTAACTGAGGTTAAATAAAAACCTAGATATTGGGATTATTGAACAAATATCCAAAAGTCAAAGTGATAGCTGTATATTCTACATGGGAAATATAAATGCATGCAAGTGGAAGAAACAGGGATATATATATCAAATTGGAACATTTTTAAATATAATTAGGTAACAACTTTACAGCTAAGAAAATTATCATATGTAATCAATAACAAACTAAGAAGATCTAAGAAAAGAAGTCAATGAAGTGTAAAATTTCCAGTGAAATAAATGTGAAGAAATGAAGTTTAAAACCAATGAATGAAGCTTTGGGTATGAGTGTAAAGACATACTGTGAGTCCTGGGAATCTCAAAATGTAGAAAACATATTAGGTCAAAAAATATTTGGAGAAATAGTGGTCAAATCTTGAGAATTACAGAAAAGTAAATAAATTGAGTTATCTAAGAGAGTCAGCAAACATCCATCAACAAACCTAAAGAAAACCAAATGTAAACTTAACTATAACTAAAACACAGAAAAACAAAGACAGATGAAATCAATTGAAAACAGAGATAAGTGACCTGCTGATTTAGATCATCCTCATTAACCACTCTGAAGGCCAAAGTGAGTGGAATACCTTTAAATTATGAATGTAAAGAAGCAGCAGGTAAGAACTTTATACCCAAAAATACTCTTTGAAAATAAAAGTGAAATAAAAACATTCTCAGAATAACTAAGAGAGGTAGAAGCAAGGTATCTGCTTTACCAAAAATACTAAGACTAAAATCTTCAGGTAGAAGAAAAATGATAGAAGAATTTATCAAACACAAAAGCCATCTTGAAAGCCACAAGAGAAAATAAATCCATCACTTACAAGAAAACTCTCATCTGACTCAGTGGAATTCTTAGCAGAAACCTTAAAAGTCAGTGGGGAATTGAATGATATATTCACAATCCTGTCAACCAAGAATACTTTATCATCTCTCAATAATAAAAGGAAAAGACTTCCCTAGACAAACAGAAACTGAGGAAGTTCATCACTAGAACTGCCTTACAAGATATGCTGAAGGGATTTCTTCAAATTGAAATGAAAAGATACTAAATCATAACATGACAGCATATGAAAGCTCAAATCTCAGTGGTAAAAGCAAATACACACACAGGCACAAGATATTACACTATAAGCTTAAATATAGGAATAGAAAGATCACAACCACTGCAACAGTTACTGGAAATTTGATGTATATAAAATTAATATTGTTTAAAAATATATAAAATAAGGTCAAGGTAAGATATTGTGTGGTTTGATTTAAATTGCTAAGGTATAAGTGATTTGACTTAAATTGCTAAAAGCTTAAAAGTATACAAGTATAAAATGCTTCCTTTTTAAGTTTTATTGTAGAAAGTCTTATTAGTGACAGGAAGCATGGTCATTTCCATTTAACTTATATCACATGTATCACCTTTAATTAACTCTAGATGCTGTTTTGTGTCCCATATGCTGCCCTTTCCAGTTGTCCCCTTCATTCCTCAATCTTACATCTATTTCGTGACATTATGTGTGTATGTGTGTTATCATGTGTATGTGTGTGTATGTGTATGTGTGTATGTGTGTGCGCGTGTGTGTGTGTGTGTCATAGGTAACATTTCTATTGCTGCCCCCAAATGAGCAAAGCAAATTGGTGAGGAAAGTGTTTATTTGGCTTACACTTTCATAGTACTCTTCACCATCAAAGAAAATTAGGACAAGAATGCAACCATGGCAAGAACGTGGCAGCAAGAGCTCATGAGTGGAGGGGTACTGCTTACTGGCTTGCTCAGCCTGCTTTCTTATAGAATCTAGGACCACCATCCCAGGGATAGTACCACCCAAATTGGGCTGCACCCTTCTGCTGCAATGAGTGATTAAGAAAATTGCCTTCTAGTTAGATCTTATGGAGACATTTTCTTAACTGAGGTTCCTTCCTTTCAGGTAATTCTAGCTGAACTTTGCTGCTAATCAAACTGTCAAGAGACTAGCTAGCCAGCACTAACACACACACACACACACACACACACACACACACACATACACACACATTTTCCTTATCCAATACATGTCTAGGCTTATTCCTAAAAACAAAAATTGTTTTATATTGCTTGATGCCCACTGAGTGTATACCTATACATGGTATGTCTTGGTCATATTGTAGCTCCACTATTAGTTTATTTAGGGACTTTCATGATTTCAATAGGATATGAAATAGTTCCCTTTCTCTGCATCCTGATTGTAGAAGAAACTTTTATTTGCCTGAAGTAATTGTCATCTTGGAGGCTTAATAGTGAATATAATCATCATTTCTAGTCTTTTCTGAATCACTGGTTAGTTCAACTCTGCTGTTCTGGTTCAAACTTCTCTACAAGCTGATTGATTCAATCTGGCTTCTCTTGGCTTCTGACTGGATTGCTCTTTGGACCCTCAAACTAACTGATAATCTGTTCTAATCTTCTGGCTCCTTTTTATTCTTTGGCTTCAACTGAGTCTGTTGTAGGCATAAGTGGAACAGAACTCAACAATGACTGACTTAATTACCCTCTTTCTTCCTGTACTGCTTTTAAATACTCTCCCTTTCCTGTCTTCATAAGAGTTAGGGGTATCCTGTCTCTAACTCATACTGTCAAATCTTTCTTTGATTTATCACTTTGCCCCTCAATTAGCAGGAATTTCAAACATGGTTGCTTCCTTCTACAAACTAAATTTACATTGTTTGCGATTAAATATGTGTTGGAAGGACATGTCTGAATTCCAGCAAGAGCAGTCATGTTGCTGGATTTAAGTTCTTATACAGCTGTCTAGCTTTTGTTGGCATTTGTGCTCTTAATTAAACCCAATAATAGCCAGTAAGAGAAAGTCTAAATTTAGTTTTAATTTGTATATTCCTAATGGCTGGAGATGTTAAATATTCTCTCCTATACTTGCAGGCTACTTGTTCTTTATCATTGAGAACTATCTCTTCCTTTAGTCTGTTTATTTGATTGGGGTGATTGTATCTTTGGTTGTCATGTTTTCATTAAGTCTTCCTGTTTGAGTTATTTAGTCTTCTGATTTCTTTATATATTTTAGGCATTGTTCCTCTGTCTATTATATAGCTAGCAAAATGTTTGGCCCACTCTTAAGGAAATCTTTTGTTTTGATTGTTTTCAATGCTGGTAGTATCAAAATATTTGACCAAAAGTAATATTACATTGATATAGATATATAGACAACATGATACTGACACAAAAGAGTTCTTTTTTATAGCATTTTATATTTAACTTTTTATTAGATATTTCCTTTATTTATATTTCAAATGATACCCCCTTTCTTAGTTTCCCCTCCAAAAATTGCCTATTCCCTTCCCCCACCGCTGCTCCCCAACATACCCACTACTGCTTCCTGGCCCTGGCATTTCCCTATACTGGGGCATATAACCTTCACAGGACCAAGGGTTTCTCCTCCTATTGATGACCAACTCAGCCATTCTCAGCCACATATGCAGCTAGAGACATGAGTCCCACCATGTGTTTTCTTTGATTGGTGATTTAGTCCCAGGGAGCTCTATGGGTACTGATTAGTTCATATTGTTGTTCCTACTATGGGGCTGCAAACCCCTTAAGCTCATTGGGTACTTTCTCTAACTCCTTCAGTGTACACCCTGTGCTCTGTCCAGTGCTATGGCTGTGAGCATCCACTTCTGTATTTGTCAGGCACTGGCAGAGCCTCTCAGGAGACAGCTTTATCAAGCTCCTGTCAGCAATGTCTTGTTGGCATCCACAATAGTGTCTGTGTTTGGTGGTTGTTTATGGGATGCATGCCCAGGTGGAGCATTCTCTGGATGGTCATTTCTTCAGTCTCTGTCCTGAACTTTGTCTATATAACTCCTTCTATGAGTATTTTGTTCCCTCTTCTAAGAAGGATCAAAGTATCCACACTTTAGTCTTCCTTCTTCTTGAGTTTCATGTGTTTTGCAAATTGTATCTTGGGTATTCTGGGCTTCTGGGCTAATATCCACTTATCAGTGAGTTTGTATCATGTGTGTTCTTTTGTGATTGGGTTACCTCACTTAGGATGATATCCTCCAGATCCATCCATTTGCCTAAGAACTTCCTGAATTCATTCTTTTTAATAGCTGAGTAGTATTCCATTGTGTAAATGTACCATATTTTCTGTATCCATTCCTCTGTTGAGGGACATCTGGGTCTTTCCAGCTTCTAGCTATTATAAATAAGGCTGCTATGAACATAGTGGAACATGTGTCCTTATTACAAGTTGGAACATCTTCTGGGTATATGCCCAGGAGAGGAATTGCTGGATCTTCCAGTAGAACTATGTCCTATTTTCTGAGGAACCACCAAACTGATTTTCAGAGTGGTTGTTCCAGTTTACAATCCCACCAGCAATGGAGGAGTGTTTCTCTTTCACCACATCCTCGTCAGCATCTGCTGTCTCCTGAGTTTTTGATCTTAGCTATTCTGACTGGTGTGAGGTGGAATACCAGGGTTGTTTGGATTTTCATTTCCCTGATGACTAAGGATGTTGAACATGTTTTAGATTCTTCTCAGCCATTCAGTATTCCTCAGTTGAGAACTCTTGTTTAGCTCTGTACCCCATTTTTAATAGAGTTATTTGTTTTTTGTGGATACAAAGAACTCCATAAAAGAGTCCTAAATACCAGTGCAATAGACCAAACATCCAAGAAATAAATATATGCAGTGGCAATCAGACAGACTCTTAAAAATTATTATGAAAAACTCAATATGTACCCACAAAAAAATGAATTAAATTTATAGTATCACCCGGGAGGAGGGTAGTCACTTCAAAATGAATCAAAATTCTTAATACAAAATGAATCTTAATTCTTAATACATTTGAAACCAGAACATTGCCTAGAAAAACCACTTCAAGATATGGGGACAGGTGAGAACTTTCTGGAAAAGATGCCAATAACAGAGAAAATATAACAAGGAACTGACAAGTGGAGATACTTGAAAATAAGAGCATTCTGTCCAACAAAAGAAACTCTCAGCAGTGTGAAGAAACAACCTATAAAATATAAGAAGGTCTTTGGTAGCTGTATTTTAGATAGGAAGTCAATATCTGTACTGTATTTTAAAAATCTTTCCAAATTAATCATGGAAACATCTCCTTTTAATTTTTAACGAGGGAGCTTATAAACTTGATAGTCAGTTCTCAAATGAATAAACATTGGCAGTGAACATTTTTTTCCTAATGTATCAGTAGTTCTTGAAACAAGAAAGAGGGCCAGAAGAAGGGGGAAAGGGAGATCTTAGAGACAGGGAACATCTGAATACATTTTACATGAAAATAAAACAACCATAATTGAGAGAAAGAAAAAATTAGTATGAGAACAGGGGCATGTGGACAGGACCCAAGACTGGAAAGTCAAGAAAAGAACTAAGTACTGGGGCTGGAAAAATAGATCAGCAGGTAAGAACACTAGATGTTCTTTCAGGGGACCCAGGTTCAATTTTCACATGATAGCTCACAACTCTCTGTAACGTCAATTCCAAGGGATTCAACACCCTCACACAGACATATATTCAGGCAGAAAATCATTGCACATCAAGTAAAAATAAACAAATAAATCATTAAAGGAAGTGTGTTGGAATTATACTGCTAACTTGACAATAAACATCTTGACTTGCTGAGCACTCTTGCTGGCCCCAACAATCTAACTTTAGGATTTATATGACTTGTAAAGAGAAGAATAAGGAAAATCTAAATTTACTGCAAGGAAGCTATAACCAAGGTTAGAGCAATAAAATAAAATGCAGACTAGGAATGAATATCAATAGAAAAATATCAGTGTATTGTGAAGTTGTCTTTTTATTTTCTTTTCATTTAATTTTATTTGTAATTCATTTTTTACACTCTATATTCCATTCTCCACCTCTCTACAACCACTCTCTGACTGCTCCACATCCCACACTTCCTTCCCACTCCACCCTATCTCCAGGTGGATGTCCCCACCTCCTACCCCACCTGACCCCTAAACTCCCTGGTGCTTCCAGTCTCTTGAGGGTTAGGTGCATCATCTCTGAATGAACACAGACCTAGAAGTCTGTCTTTTTATTTTTTTAAAGATCAATGAAATTGATGAAATCTTGTCTACTCTGAGAAGTCATAAATAAAATAAAAATTGTAATGTAAGTAAATTCCTAGAAACATGCAACCTACAAAATTGAGTTATGTGGTAATTTTAATATATATATAATTTAATATATTATATATATTAATTTAACATATTATATATAATTTAATATATATATATATTAATTTAACATATTATATATAATTTAATATATTATATATTAATATATAATTATATATAATTTTAATATATATGTATAATATACATGTTTTTTAAATAACAAAATTTAAATAGAGAATATTCTAAAAGTAAATGGTTTTGCTGGTGAATTCTATCAACAACTAAATAGGAAAATTCATTTAATGAAGTAAAACATAGGAAGATTTCTAAACTTATTTTTTGAGGCAACCTTTATCCCAGTAACAATAGCAGGCAACAATAAAAGAAGAAATACAAAGAATATAAATACAAAATTCTAAACAAAATATTACCATAGTAAATTTTCCCGGACATTCAAAGGATCTTCTAGTAGCTCAATCAAAAACCAGTGCAGGCCCCAATCCTAATATTATCTGGGCGTCAAAAACTAGGCTCCATGGGAAAACAAGAAGAAAGATGAGGAAGAATATGAAGAGGGAGAGGATAGGGGAAGGGAAAAAGGAGGAGGAGGAAAAGGAGGAGGAGGAGAAGGATCAGGAGAAGGAAGAGGAGAAGGAGAGGGGGAAGGGAAAGAAGAAGGAGAAGGGGGAAGAAGAAGAAGAAGAAGAAGAAGAAGAAGAAGAAGAAGAAGAAGAAGAAGAAGAAGAAGAAGAAGAAGAAGAAGAAGAAGAAGAGGAAGAAGAGAGAAGTCTCAAAGTTTTGTAGGTAGGAATAGGAGTGTTGAACAGTTTTAAGAGGGTAGAGATGAGGGAACAGTGAAAATTTCAAAATACATTTTTATAAAATTACCAAGGCCTTAATAAAATTATATACAAAAGTAATAATATAGAGCTGCACAGATTCAGAGATTAAGAGTGCTGGCTGCATTTCAGTGGACCAGAGTTTAATTCATGTGGATATGAAGGCTAATATAAATCTCTAATTCCGGTTCTAGAGGATCTGAAACCTTTAGGCCTCTGTGAGCACCAGACACATGTTGGTACACAGATATAAATGCAGAAAAAAACACATAGCATATTTTTTTAAAATTTTAAATTAGAAATGTAAAATATATAATATAAAGTATATAACAATACACTTTAAAAATGATTGTACATTGTGAAGTAAATTTGTCCCTGAGATGCAACAATGTTTAAATGAGAACTGATAAAAGCCTTAAGACCCATTAACCATATGAATTGCAAAGACTTCACACTTCTTTCAGTTGATTGACAGATTTAAAATATTTTATAAAATTCAACTACAGTTTGGAATAATTTCAAAAAACTCAATAAACTAGGCAGAAAGGGAAAATAATTTGGCTTAATGAAACTCTCAGATTGGGTGTGGTTATGCATACCTGCAATTCAAACACTTAGGGTCTGGAGACAGATGGCTGATGAGTTTAAGTCCATCTGCATCTCAAAAAAAAGCTGAACTGTATGAGACCCATTCTTAAAGTGGAGAGGCAGAAATCCTCACACTTAAGACCAGAGTCAAGGAACTGACATTTTTCTCTAAGACCCAGTACAAGGCAAGGATAGTCACTCTTTGCTAATAGCATTCAACACCTATTGAATGTGTTATTCACTGATGCTAAATATTGAGTAAATGGGCAAAAGATTTCAAACCACGACCTTGAAAAGATATTTGCTCTCTCATGATCATAGGAGTGTTACCTATAGTCAATTAGAAATGGAAGCAGCTCAAACATCCGTTAGCAGTAAAATGAATAAAGATAATGTAGTGCAAACACCCAATGGAATATCATCTACATTGAGATGAAGGAATCCTGTTACAAAGAAAGATGTAACCTTTATGCTAAATGAAATAACGCAGTCAGAATCAGACAAATGGTGAGTCTGCCTTTATTCAGAGTAGATAACATTTTTAAAATTATTTAAAACAGAGATGTGGTTTATAAGGCTGGGGGTGGGTAGAGGAAGGAGGAGGAAGAGGAAGAGAAAGAGGAGAAAGAAGAGGAAGAGGAGGAAAAGAGGCAATTAGTGTACAGGTGATTTGGAGGTTTCTTTGCTAGTTTGGAAACACAAATCTATGGATAGAAATACTACTGAAATATATGTAGGAAATCATTAAGATAATAAATGACATTAGATGCATTTTGCCACAATAAAAATTAAAGGTTGAGCATAAATGACTAGAGCTGTTTTCTAAAGCTAGTAAAAATAACAAATTGACCTCAAAGGCTATCCAAGAAAGTAGACATTAAGAATAAAATAATAAAATAGAAAGCAGATGTACCATAGAGGATGCCCAAAGTTGCTCATTCATAAAAACTGATAAATTTCAAATTTTTCTAGTAAAATGATAGTGGGAAAAGATAAGTTTCTAACAATACTAGAAAACACTAGGGTGTCTATACAAAAACCTATACACAAATGTTTGTAACAGCTTTATTCATAGTTGCCAAATACCAGAAGAAAACAGCACACTTGGTCCTCAGCAAATAAAAGAATGAATAAATATGGTTATCCAAGCAGTGAAATCAATTGAAAAAAAAAAATCTTGTCAGTCCTGAGCAAGACCCACAACTATCTTGGATGCATATTACTAAGACAAGGACTCCAAATCTAAATGGTTACACGGTGTATTCTTCCAACTATGTGGCATTCTCAAAAGGCCAACACCAGCAGACAGTAAAAGAACAGTGGGTTTCTGTGGATTGAGAACAGAAAGGACTAAATAGGCAGAGCACACAAAAATTTGGGTATGATATTCCAAGACGGATGTAGGTCATTGTCCATTTGTCAAAACCCCCAAAATAGACAGTATCAAGAACACTTTAAATTTTGGAATCTAGATGATAATGGTGTGTTATCACAGAATGTTGCTAGCAAAAGAAATTGTAGATTTATGTGGGAAAGGGTTATATGAGAACTTGCTTTCTGCTCAGTGCTACTGTGAACTTTAAACTCTTCTGAAAAACAGAGCTAAAATGACAGAGAGGAAATAAAGTGTAGTTGAAATAGTCAACTTTATTGAAAACAAAAAGTGGCAATAAAATGATATGAGTTCAGGATTTGATGATGTAATTGAAACCAGAATTAAATTATGAGCTAGACCAAAATAGCTTTAAAATAGTAATCGCTGACAGCCTTTACAAACAAAAAGGACAATACTATTCTCCAGAAACTCTCCTGTAAAATAAAAGTCAGGTGACTTTCAGAACTAGTTTTAGGACCAATATAACTTTTATAGTAATCTGAGAGTTACAATTAAAAAAATTTTTTTGTCATTGGCACTTGTGAATATAGATTATTATTAAAGGTTAGTAATAATAAATGCAAAAGATAGCTCACTGTAAAACTATGCAGTCAAGTCAATAAAGAAAATTTGATTTCACCATCTAGAAATCAAACAATACAATTTACCATTTTAGCAGAATAAATGAAATTAAAAGATGATTTAAGTGCGCACAGACAAAAGTATTTGATAAAATGTTGTGCTCCCCAATTCTAGCCTTCTCTCCTGAACTCTCTCCCTCCACCTGATCCCACCCACTCCCAAGTCTGCTCCCAGGTGACCCTCAAAGTTTATTATATTTCCTCTTCCCAGGGTGCCCACTAGAGCACCTTTACCTAGTATATGTGGGTAGGTGGATTGTAGTTTCATTATCATTTACTTAAAAACTAACACCTGCTTCTAAGTTAATATATACCGTGTATGTCTTTCTGGGTCTGGGTTACCACTCAGGATGATTTTTTAATTGTGTTTTATTAGATATTTTCTTTACTTACATTTCAAATGCTATTGTAAAAATTCCCTATAACCCCCCACCAAACTCAGACATTATTGCATATGCCAGCAAGATGATTTTATTCTAATTCTATCCATTTGCCCGCAAATTTTATGATATCATCTGAGTAAATCGACTACATTTTTAAAAAGTTCATTTTCTGGGTGAGGGATACCTACGCTATTTCTGATTTCTGGAAATTATGAATTAAGCCACCATGAACATATCTGAGTAAATGTCCTTGTAATAGAGTGAAGAGTGTCCTCTGAGCATATGTCCAAGAGTGGCATAGCTGGGTGCTGAGGTAAATTGATTCCCAGTTTTCTGAGGAGCAGCCATATTGATATTCATATTGGCTGGAGAAGGTTAAAACTCCCACCAGCAATGGCGGGGTGTTCTCCTTGCTCCACATCTTGACCTGGATACGCTGTCACTTATGTTATTGATTTTGTCATTCTAACAGGTGTAAAATGGAATCGCAATGTAATTCTAATTTGCATTTCCATGATGGCTAAGGATGTTCAACATTTCTTTAAATATTTCTGGGCAATTTGAGATTTCTCTATTGAGAACTTTCTGTTTAGACCTGTACCCTATTTTTAAATTTTTATTATTTGGTTTTTTTATATATATATCTAATTTTTTGAGTTCTTTACTTACTTTGGATATTAGCCCTCTGTCAGATATGAGTTGGTGAAAGTATTTTTCCATTCTGTAGATTGCCTCTTTGTCTGAGTGACAGTCTTCTATGCCTAGCTGCTATGTCTTGTTCCTGGTTTTAGTGGAATTGCTTTGAGTTTCCATTTCAGTTAATTTTGGTTATAGACTTGTTAGAAATTTCCTATATTATGTTTAGATATGTTCCTTGTATCCATAATCTCTCTAAGGCTTTTATTATGAAGAGGCATTGTATTTTGTCAAAGGCTTTTTTGGGCATCTAATGATATGATCATTTTTTTTCTTTAAGTTTATTTATGTGGTAGAGTACTTTTTACCTGTTTCTGTATGTTCAACCATTCCTGTATCCCTGGGATGAATCCTACTTGATAATAGTAGATGATATTTTTACATGTTATTAGATTTGGTTTGCAAATAATTTACTGAGTTCATAAGGGAAATTGATCTGTAATTCCCTTTCTTTGTAGCGGGTTTCTCTGGTTTGGGTATCAGAAGAACTGTGGCATCATAAAATGAATTGGGCAATGTCCCTTCTGTTTCTATTTGTGGAATAATTTGAGGAGCAATGGCATCAGCTCTTCTTTGAAAATATGGTATCATTTTATACTAAACTCACTTGGTCCTGGGCTTCTTGGGGAATGCAGGGGTTGTGAGACTCTCTTTTAAGGCATTTTATGTTTTTTGTTTTGTTTTGTTTACTTTTTGAAATTTTTAATTATTTTATTTATTTACATTTCAGACATTGCCCTTCCCTCCCGGTCCTCTCCCCCACAGTTTTTCATCCCATTCCACCTCTCCATTGCTTCTGTGAGTGTGCTACTCACCCCTCCTGCATTCCCTTTTCCTGAGGCCTCAAGTATCTACAGGTTTAGCCATATCCTTTGCACCTAAGGTCAGATAAGGCAGTCGTCTGCTATGTATGTGCCAAGAGTCTCAGACTAGCCTGTTTTTGGATGGTGGCTTAGTCTCTAAGAGCTCCCAGAGTTGTTTTAATGGCTGCATCTATTTCGTTGAGGGTTATAGCTCCATTCAAATTGTTTACCTGGTATTGCTTTAATTTTTGTTAAGTGATATATACAGAGAAAAGTCTTCATTTCTTTTAGATGTTTTCAATTTTTGTGGAGTAAAGATTTGAAAGTATGACCTAATAAATCTTCGTATTTCCTCTATGTATATTGTTATGTGTTTCTGATTTTGTTAATTTGGGTATTCTGTGTATTTTGTTTGGATGAGAGTTTGTCGTCTTGATTTTTTTCTTTTTTTAGGAAAGGATATTTTTATATATTTTCATCTTTAGCTTACATTGTATGATAAGTTGGATATTTATTCAGAGGAAGAGTAACACCTCCCTGACTAGGATCAGAAGTCCTTTTTTCTCTTTTCTTAGCCAGCTATTGGCTAATGCTATTGATGGGGAACAATTTTTACACCGTGAGACTGGAGATACTCCAATAATCATAGCAATGCCAACATTCAGACTATAACCAGATGTCTCGGTACAGATATCAGCATCTGAATAAACAGTGCACAAAAACATTCCCTAATAAATGATATGCTCGAAGTAAGTGTGTGTGTTTATGGAAGTTTGCTTTATGCTACACACTTAAATGAAAGCTGGGCCTGGTAAGGAGACTAGGTAGATATAATGGTAGCATTTATTTGGGGAAGGTCAGTGGAGACAGAAGAGACCTGAGTTGCTATGGTCTTAATCATTTGCTAAATCATTTCTTGAGTAATAGTTTTATGCAAGGGCTAATCTCTAGTTATTTTTATATATGTAAAATAAACCATGCTATAACTTCCTGTGGTAAAATTTAAAGTTAAGCAACCAAATAACCAATAATTGTTAAGGGGAAAATATTTACATTTTAATCTTTCAATATTAAGGTGGTCCCCTCAAAACTTGACATGCAACATACAAGGAAATATTGTTTTTATTGTCATCAATACTCAGCTTAGAATAGTAGCTAGTTTCACTTTCCATGGCCTTAGACCTTTATGTGGAAAAGACCTAATTTGAAAATATTTTGTACAGATTCCCAGGCATGCCTGGGACACATAGTGAGTAATAGGCCTATCTAGACTGTGTAACAAAAAAAAAAATTGTATCTAAGAAGAATAAGAATGTTGTTCATGAACTGATAAATTATAGAAAATTTTCATTAATATTTTCCAAAATAGTTTCTTATTTTTATTAGATTTCATTACTATACAAAAGATATCATTTTCATGTTAACCTGTGTTAAACAATGCTTGCCTCCCATTCCCGTAGACAAGCATAGTCATATATGCATTATATTCATAAATATTTATTACAGTTCACTAACATGTATCTGAGAACTGTTTTCTTTAAATCATTGAGTAGTGCAAAAACAGTATGGAAAACTTCTATTTTCACCATTACTGTGCTATTGAACTGTACTAATCCAGTTTCTCTTTAAGTCGGTGAAATGATGGATTTATCTTGGGCCAGTCATCTATCTCTCTGATGATGACATGGGCTATCAGAAAACAACAGGTCACCTGAGATCATCCACCCAGGTTGGTTTGAAATCTAACATATCAATTTAAATGTAAATTTAAAAAAATTTCCTGGAGAAAAAAATCATCCTTTTTATAAATGTTGGATATAAAAGTATCTTTCATCTTCACCATCTTTTGTTCGACCAACTAAATTATAAACTAATTGACGACAGATGACTCTTTCTTTCTTGTCTAATATCAAATACATTGACTTTCCTTTGCTTGAATAAGTTTTACTTAGTATCCTCTGAGCCACAATTAATAAAGAATCACTTAAATTTTCCCAGATATATTATTTGCATGACATATGTTTTCTGTCTAAAGAGACACCAATTTACAAAGAATAATTGTAAATAAAAGACAGTTAATTAGGTGTAGCAGTCCCTCTTAGATTTATATGGAGGAGTCGACTCCATGCTACAATCTGCCAAGATTGGTGTTCTAACCGTATTTTACTAAGAACCCAAAATAAAAGTCCCTGTGTAAAGGTAAATCCACCTGTTCTATATTTTAAATTATTTTAATGAGTCTCTGAAATCATTTTTTAAGAGATGGATTGTTTTTAAGCACAACTTGACATAAACAAAGTGAGTTGACATGAGAGCAGCAAAAGAAAGGGATTGTATAATTATCTTTCATATGTAGTAGCAACAATTAAATTATGGGCTGAGGGGCTCCAGTGAAAGAAAATCATTTCTCACAGTTCGAGAAGCTGGGCTATCCAAGATCGGGAAGCCTGCCCTTTTGTTGACAAGAAGAACTGTTTCTGTGGCTTGTAGGTGGCTGCATTCTTGCCTGGCAAGGTAGAAGCATGGGAGGAAGATTGCTCTCTCTTCCTCTTAGGAGGACACTAACTCCATAGTGAGTCTGTAAGCTCCTGGTTTTATTTAAACCTAATTATCTGCCCCAAAGACCCACCTGCAAATGCTATCTCATTTGGGAGTAGAACTTCAATGTATACGTTCTGTGGGGGCACAATGATAACAGAAGTTTTATAGAGAGGGCAAGGAGAGCATTGTAAGCAAATAGAGCACTATGCAGAAAATCACAGAGACAATGGAGAAAGAATTAAAACTTCTTACAGAATGGACTAAGTGAAGGGTGTAATGGGACAGTCAAGATAACAAAATTGACTTTGTTTAGAACATAAATAGACCGCTGTGATTCATGATGGCATTTTTACCTTCCAAGCATTGGGTAGCCAGCAGTGCCTGGGTGAGGCTGCAGAAATCCAACCAGTAGTTTAGGCAATTTTAACAAGGCAGAGCACTTGAAATGCAATATGGGAGCCTTTTTACTTAACCCAGTAGGTCTTGTTATGAATTCCACTTTATATCTGAGTATCTTTCTACAGTTTACAGTCATAGACAAAGTACTTGTGCCTTACCTTCAGCCAAATAATAGATTTAGGTCTTGATTCTAGATACACGTGACTCTGAATGACTATTATATTTTTCTTCAACCATCATTATATTTAAGGAACAAAATATACTAGACACATTCAAGAAAAAACAAAACCATAGAAGGATGTTATATTTAGAAATAACTGTGTAATTGAGAAGTAGAGATTACATTCCACATAGTTTTGGTATTGCTTAAGGATTACTACAAGTTTGGAATCCTTTGCTAAACATTTGCTCTGTGTCCCAGCTGACACAAACAAATGAGAAATACGCAGCACAAAGAAGTGTTGTACTACAAACTCAAGACCCCACAGTTCCAAAGGAAAGTGATTTACCAGATAGCCCATTGACATTGTTCCCTGGACCACAGAAAAACAAAATGCCTGTAGCTGAATGGCTTCCATGCCACAGATGCTTGCTTTCAAGGCATTGATCTGATCCCCAGTGAGCATGCAGTACAATTTGGACCACCTTGGCAGCTCAACCATGATACACTCAGAGGTATTCAGTGGTAGCTCAAAGGGGTCACGAACTGAACAAGACTCAAAGGTCAGAATTCCTTTGTGAACCCAGAAACCACCCTGGCATCCTTAAACTCTTTGAGATCAGGGAATTATCTAGAACACATTTCAACCTCAAAGTTATTTAGAATGAACCTGAATCTAAAATTAAATACAACCTTGTTTTGTCTTCTGACTCTGAATCTGTTACGCATTCAGCAAACAGAAACATGTTACTCTTGTTTCCTTCAACTCCTTCATCATATTTTAAGTACAAAGTGCTCATAATTCTGACGAGGATCATTCTTAAGGAGGTTATAATATCAGAATCTTAGAACAAGGCTATATTCCATTAGATTTCCATGATAATTTCTAAGAAATTTTTCAACTACTCTTTAGTGATATTCTGCCTCTGACAAAAGTAGTAAGTCACTAACTTTTAAACAGATTCAGATCATTTAGATCCTATAGATCCAAAAATTCTTTTTTTTTCTTTTCATAGATTTTTAAGAAGTGTTCTGTGTCTTAAACCTTAGTCTGTATGTTTTTCTTTGGGTCTGGGTAAATCAGGACTAGGCAAAGAAACAATATTTGGCCTGTAGGAAGGCTTGGGAAGGGATATACAAATTCTGCATTTTGAGAATTAAAATCAAATGCAGAAAGTGTATGGTAAATGAAACTCTAGTGTAACAAGCTCAGATATTTGACAAGAGTCTAGAAGTCCGAGTTTGTCAACGGACACAGCCAGAAGTATGGAGAAGCATTCAGCCATGAAAAGTTCACCCACAAGGCAGCCACAGGCAGGAGGGATGAGTTCAAAGAAAGAATAGTAGTTCTACTTCAGAGGTTAAGCCAATTGTTGAGAAACAAGAAGAGGATGTTCGGTTCAAGAGACTAGTATTGTGAACTGTTCCTTCTGCCTTGGTTTTCAATATTCTTTTTTGAATTACTGTCTGAGAATTAACAATTGAGGTCAAACTAAACCAACTAAGGCCAGAATCTGGGAAACACGGGGACTGCCAGTTTGCAGCAGAGAAGGCTCCTTGTGTGAGCCTCACATGTGCCTATTCACCAGCTGAATGTCTTTTTGTTATTATGTTCCAAATCAAGCATTGAAAAAGTTACCGGTATAAGTCTAATATAATTGTAAAAATAATTAAAAGCAAGCATCACATTAAGATACAGTGGCTAAGTGTTAAATATGTCTACAGCACCACAGGATCACTGAAGAAAGTATATGTCCCAAGTAAGTGGTGGTATGTTTTCAAAACTGCTTTATCACTGCGCTAATTAAGATACAATCCTTTTTTTTTCTTTCATATTTCAAGAGTAGTCAAATTCTTCCATAAATTCCAAAGAACATTGCACAATACCAGATATCACAAGCATGTTCCAAAGGCAAGTGGTAAAGTTATCTGGAATTTAAAGTCTTGCTAGTTATACACATCTTGAAGCAATATGGCTCATAACAGTATAGGGATTAGCCATAAAATTCTGCAAGTGGCAAGGCAGTATGGAATAGAAAATTCTTCTTTTCAAACATGTGATGATTCGGTGGTAGTGTGTTTAAAAATAAAAAACTCACCTTTATAAGTGCGTATTATGTTATCAACAAAGATTCCTACATTTTAGATATTCTTACAACGTGAGAAAATAATTATGTTGTATTAATATTAACATTTTAATAAAACAGATTTCATGATTCTCTTTAATATATTTTATATATTTTCTTCTACAGGTGCAGATTAATGTTATGCTAAAATTAAGAAAATGAAAATTAATTTTGCTTTAAAATTAAGACCAAGAAGGAAGGAAAGACACAATGCAATACTCTAGAGTCCATTACTCTAAATGGGTTGAAGAAATCCACACACTTGACTTTAGCTTCTGTGACACAAAACAAGAATGTGAGAACATAGTCAGTATCATATTTCTACTGTTTGTACAAAAAGAAAAAAAAAGCAGGGATGGAGAGAGAGAGAGAGAGAGAGAGAGAGAGAGAGAGAGAGAGAGAGAGAGAGAAATAATAATCTGGTTTAGGCAATATGTTCCTAGTACTAAGTCAGAAGTGATTCCTTTTTCCCCTAAGTCCTCAGACACAGGCTACTACAAAATGTATTGTTATTATTATTATTATTATTATTATTATTATTATTATTATTAGCAATATCCCATGTGCATTGCATTCACGATTCTAGAATCAACTTCCCTCCACTAGGACCAGTGCTGGTGCTTTTTCCATTATGCATGCAGTGTCATCTCTCTAAACTACAGTCTGAGGTTGTGCTGATGTTTAGACTCTTTAAATTATTTTTGACTGATTTTGAAATAAAGACTAAAATTTTTAAGGTTACAGAGGAAGGCCATATGTGTTCTGGCCAAGAATACTTGTGCTAATTGAATCTGAATTGACTCCTAAATTAAAGTCGTATTTCTTCGTTGTTGTTGTTGTTGTTGTTGTTGTTGTTGTGATTCCTGAGAGAACCTGGTACTTTCCAGAATACTTCTTTCAGTTCATGACTGAACACACCAATGTGACCACATGAGAAATGTTTCTCCTTCCAGTGTAATCTCCAATGGCTTCCTTGTGCTTTTGTTCACAGCTATTTTGTTATTAGAAAAAATATGTATGGCTTAATAAAAACTTCAGTGAATTGATGGATAGATGGGTGAGTGGGTGGGTGGGTGGATGGATGGATGGATGGATGGATGGATGGATGGATGGATGAAATCAAATGCAATCGTTTGGTTGATTCTTTGAATAGTTCTTCTTGTTTCCACTTGGTTGATTTCACCCCTGAGTTTGATTATTTCCTGCCTTCTACTCCTCTTGGGTGAATTTGCTTCCTTTTCTTCTAGACGTTTTAGGTGTGTTGTCAAGCTGCTAATGTGTGTCCTCTCTAGTTTCTTTTTGGAGGCACTCAGAGCTATGAGTTTTCCTCTTAGAAATGCTTTCATTGTGTCCCATAAGTTTGGGCATGTTGTGGCTTCATTTTCATTAAACTCCAAAAAGTCCTTGATTTCTTTCTTTATTCCTTCCTTGACCAAGGTACCATTGAGAAGAGTGTTGTTCAGTTTCCACGTAAATGTTGGATTTCTATTATTTATTTTGTTATTGAAGATCTGCCTTAGTCCATGGTGATCTGATAGGATGCATGGGACAATTTCAATATTTTTGTATATGTTGAGGCTTGTTTTGTGACCAATTATGTGGTCAATTTTGGAGAAGATATCATGAGGTGCTGAGAAGAAGGTATATCCTATTGTTTTAGGATAAAATGTTTTGTAGATATCTGTCAGATCCATTTGTTTCATAACTTCTGTTAGTTTCACTGTGTCCCTGTTTAGTTTCTGTTTCCATGATTTGTCCATTGGTGAAAGTGGTGTGTTGAAGTCTCCCACTATTATTGTGTGATGTGCAATGTGTGCTTTGAGCTTTACTACAGTTTCTTTAATGAATGTGGCTGCCTTTGTATTTGGAGCATAGATATTCAGAATTGAGAGTTCCTCTTGGAAGATTTTACCTTTTATGAGTGTCCCTCCTTTGTCTTTTTTGATGACTTTGGGTTGGAAGTCGATTTTATTAGATATTAGAATGGCTACTCCAGCTTGTTTCTTCAGACCATTTGTTTGGAAAATTGTTTTCCAGCCTTTCATTCTGAGGTAGTGTCTATCTTTTACTCTGAGATGAGTTTCCTGTAAGCAGCAAAATGTTGGGTCTTGTTTGTGTAGCTAGTTTGTTAGTCTATGTCTTTTTATTGGGGAGTTGAGTCCCTTGATATTAAGAGATATTAAAGAAAAGCAATTGTTGCTTCCTATTATTTTTGTTGTTAAAGTTGGCATTCTGTTCTTGTGGCTGTCTTCTTTTAGGTTTGTTGAGGGATTACCTTTTTGCTTTTTCTAGGATGTGGTTTCCGTCCTTGTAATGTTTTGTTTTGTTTTGTTTTGTTTTGTTTCTGTTATTATCCTTTGAAGGGCTGGATTCATGGAAAGATAATATGTGAATTTGGTTTTGTCTTGGAATACTTTGGTTTCTCCATCTAAGGTAATTGAGAGTTTGGCTGAGTATAGTAGTCTGGCCTGGAATTTGTGTTTTCTTAGTGTCTGTATTACATCTCCCCAGGCCCTTCTTGCTTTCATAGTCTCTGGTGAAAAAGTTGGTGTAATTCTGATAGGCTTGCATTTATATGTTACTTGACCTTTTTCCCTTACTGCTTTTAGTATTCTATCTTTATTTAGTGCATTTGTTGTTCTGTCCGGAGGAATTTCTTTTCTGGTCCAGTCTATTTGGAGTTCTGTAGACTTCTTGTATGTTCATGGGCATCTCTTTCTTTAGGTTTGGAGAGTTTTCTTCTATAATTTTGTTGAAGATATTTGCCAGTCCTTTGAGTTGAAAAATCTTCATTCTCATCTATTCCTATTATCCGTAGTTTTGGTCTTCCCATTGTGTCCTGGATTTCCTAGATGTTTTGAGTTAGGATCTTTTTGCATTTTCCATTTTTTTTTTTTTTTTGATTGTTGTGCCAATGTTCTCTATGGAATCTTCTGCACCTGAGATTCTCTGTTCCATCTCTTGTATTCTGTTGCTGATGATCGCATCTATGGTTCCAGATTTCTTTCCTAGGGTTTCTATCTCCAGCATTGCCTTACTTTGGGTTTTCTTTATTGTGTATACTTCCCTTTTTAGGTCTTGGATGGTTTTATTCAATTCCATCACCTGGTTGGTCGTGTTTTCCTGCAATTCTTTAAGGGATTTTTGTGCTTCCTCTTTAATGTCTTCTACCTGTTTATCAGTGTTCTCCTGTATTTCTTTAAGTGAGTTATTAAAGTCCTTCTTGATGTCCTCTACCCTCATCATGAGATATGCTTTTAAATCCGGGTCTAGCTTTTTGGGTGTGTTGGGGTGCCTTGGACTGGGTGAAGTGGGAGTGCTGGGTTCTGATGATGGTGAATGGTCTTGGTTCCTGTTAGTAAGATTCTTACATTTACCTTTCACCATCTGGTAATCTCTGGATTTAGTTGTTATAGTTGTCTCTAGAGATTGTTCCTCTGGTGATTCTGTTATCCTCTATCAGCAGACCTGGGAGACTAGCTCTCTCCTCTGAGTTTCAGTGGTCAGAGCACTCTCTGCAGGCAAACTCTCCTCTTACAGGGAAGGTGCACAGATATCTGGCGTTCGGACCTCCTTCCTGGCCGAAGATGAAGGCCCAAAACAGGAACGTTTCCAGAAGCTGTGTTGCTTTGGCCTGTCACAGAAGCTGTTAGCTTCTGTAGTCCACACTCTCACCTGTGCAGACTACTTTTGGCGGAATCCTGGAACCAAAATGGCTCCCGCCGATCCTGAGGCAAAAGCCTCCTGGGCCTGGTGGACACCTGTCCTCTGGCCGGGAAGGTGGTCGGATGTCTGGAGCCTGAAAAGGGCGCTGCCTGAGAAGCTCTGTGGCTCCTGCCTGTCCCAGAAGCTATCAGCTTCTGTGTGCACACTCTCACCTGTGCAGACCGATGTGATTTCTTCTTTTTCTTCTTCTTCTTCTTCTTCTTCTTCTTCTTCTTCTTCTTCTTCTTCTTCTTCTTCTTCTTCTTCTTTTTCCCCATGGAGTTTTCCAGGTTCCAGACTTGCTCAACAGAGTTCTCTTTATTCCTCAAGATCTGACAATCTTGATCAATATTCAAGATATCAGATCAAATCTTTGAGGAAAAAAATCTCTATATAAAATCATTCTAATTGCAATGTCCCATCTGTAAAGTACAAGCAGATGGGGACAATGTTAAGCTTTCCTTAGATGAAGTCCTAAAGTTATTCTAGGAGATAAAAGGTAAAGAACATAGCAAGCATGTTTATGCAAATGACAGTGACTACATTGATGCAACCCCTTTGAAAAATGAAACTTACCATTGAGTAACCCTAACTTTTGTTACAGCTGAATATATTGTAATGGCCTACAGACAAAATTATCTTAAATTGATAATTTGAAAGAATAACCTTCTAGCCCTATGCCGGTTTCCAATCTCAAATTATTGTTTCCTGGAAAGCTTATCAACATTACTCAAGTGATTATGAGTTATTATAGGAAGAAAGAAATGTTGACATTTGTAATTTTTGCCAGTCTTGGTGGCTTGAGTAAAATCCAAGAATGTTTAAATCATTTCCAGTTAAAAGTGGTTTATTTTATTTTATTTTATTTTATTTTATTTTGTCAAAAAGCTAAGGAGCAAATAGATTGTTCTTGTTTTCCAAGCAATCATGATTCATAAAAGAAATTCTGAGTTATTTGAGTTGCATGCTACTTGTATATACTAAACTGTAGAAAATGTTAGTATCTTAACATTTGAAGCATGTAGAGGTTATTGACCTGTTAAAAGAATCTAGATTGTTTCCTAAGGTGACAGATCACTTGATATCAGAGAGAGAGATTTATTTAGAAAACATGGGCATTTCAAATGATAAATGTTCCTGAATGTAAAACAGGAGGAAAAATTACTATGGTCATATGAACTTTTTGGTGAAAAACAAAGTGCAGATAAGAATAAAAGTGAAATAAAAGGCAATAGGAAATCTATCATGATGAAACTGACTCGTCAAAATCAAAACCAGGAGCACATGTCCATTTTCTTGTTACCCTCTATTTATAAACACTGGAGTTAAGCTGGAGTTTGCAGAGACATGGTGCCTGCATAAATTGTCTCTTGGCACACTCTCTATTTATGGTAGTTTGGATAAGAGTGGCCTCCTTAGGCTTACATATAATAATCCTTCATTACCAGGAAGCGGCACTATTTGAAAAAGATTAAGAGGTATACTATTTAAAAGTTAAAAAATAAACAAATAAAAATAAAATACAAACAAACAAAAACAGAAAATAGATTCTTCTTGTTTTCTGAACAATAATGATTCAATAAAAGAACAGTCATGTCTTATTTGTATAAATTACAAATAGTGTTGTTGGAGTAGATGTGGCCTTGTTGCAGCAATTCTGTCACTGAGTGTGGGCATTGGGGTTTTAGAATGTCATGCCAAGCCCACTCCTCACCCTTTTCCTCTCCCTCCCCTCATCCCTCTGCCTGCAGAGTTGTAACTCTCAGCAACTTCTCTATGCCTTCCGCCATACTTCTTGTTTCCATACTCACTGCCATGATGAAAATTGACTAAGCCCTGAAACTATACACAAACCCTCAATTAAATGATTTCATTCATTAGAGTTGTCTTGGTCACAGTGTATTTTCATAACAATCAGACAGTGACTAAGAGAGCACTTCTTCTTATTCTTTCCTTGACAAAGGTCTTGTAAACTTTGATGATGCCCCCTCAAGTTAGTGCATAAGGCAAGGGAGCCCAAAGAGGTCCTTCCTGCGCACTAGTTTGCAGATCTGGGTATCAAAACCAAGCATAGCTATAGACTTTATGTTTTTTGAAAGCTAGCAGCAAGGGCTTTATAAGCTTTATGTATTCTAATACAAGGCATGGTGATCCTGAACTGGTAATATATGACTTTACTGCAGTCAGGGGTACACGTCACTTTGTGTTGCTTCCCATATCCTGATTTCCAGGAGAACAGCATAGAAGGAGTCGACTACTGTTTCTGGAATGTGACTTGTGAACTTAAACCAAGGCCCTGTGATCAAGATCTTGAACTTTTATAAGAAGCTGGTAGCTTGCTCAATTTAGGGAGGAAAGATAGACCTTCATCCTTCATCAAAATTTTTCACTGCAAATGTAAGCCTTAAGGATGCCTAGCTAGAGATGCTAGGGCCTTGTACTCCTTGAAGACTACTCACACTGCCTCTCTCAACCGTATGTGGCAAGCCAGTCCTGTGGCTTACTTGGATCAGTTATTTTTAAAGTACTGCTTGCAATACTGAGTCCATTGAGCCTATATGAGTATCCTAGCTTTACCACTTTTTAACTGTGTGATATTAAACAAGATATCAAATGGTGGCGGTTTCTCTGTTAATAATTAGGGTCAATAATAAACCTATCCACAGATACAAATGAGATCATGTAAATAGTGTGTTTTTAACAGTGGTGGACACATATTAAGCAATACTTCTGCTTCAGCCCTTGTTTTAATGTCCACTTTCCTCTGACCTTTGGGTTAGTTTCATGTTTTCACACTGAAATTTCTCAGTGGATTTTTCTGAAAAAGTCTACCCTAGTGGCCCAATATCAATATTGTAAGTAATGCCTTCGTTACTTCCTAGATATCTAGAATGGTACTAGATAAGTATGATCCTTAGGGTGGGGAATAAGAAAATATAACTGCGTGTATCTGTGCATGTATGACTAAGTACATATACTGATTAATAAAGGTCACTAATGAGCAAAATACTTCACTACAATGATTTCACATGATACTGGCCAACCTGTGCATCCAACACCTTTGCTGACCAATCACTATCTCTGTTGACACTGAGGAAGAAGTGGCTCCATTTTCTGCTCTAACTCTCAGTGCCTCAGGAGTGCCCTTAATCTTTTGAAAGATTTCTATACAAGCTAACCAGTGATATGTGACTTCAGTGAAGAAGAGAATTTCAAAACAAGCAAGTGTGTGATAGAGTTGAAACATATTAAGAATGAAAAGATACTCAAGAAGAAACTGAGAGCACAATTGAAGGCTTGGGCATGGCCTTCCCTACAAGAGAGTTGCAATTGTATTAACATTAGACATATTTGTAACATAACTTTTTTCAGATGTATTTATTTTACGTACAGGAGTCCACTGTTGCTGTCTTTAGACATACAGAAAGAGAGCATCAGGGTCTATCACAGATAGATGTGAGCCATGTGGTTGCTGAGAATTGAACTCAGGATCTCTGGAAGACAAGCCAGTGCTCTTAACCACTTAGCCATTTCTCTAGCCCCCAGACATAAATTTTAATACCAAATAACTCAAATTATTTCTGAAAATGTTTATGAGAATTCCCACTATACCCCTGTTCTCTCTTTTTTGAAATATGAGATTATAGGATGACTCCAGAGTTGCCTTGGTTGGACATAAAATCTGATAAATTAATATCAGGAGCATTAGGGTTAGATAAGTAGTTTACTATGTGTCCTTTCCCTGTAATTAGAATTTTATTTTAGTT
Organism: Mus musculus; assembly: GCF_000001635.26. Classification (NCBI taxonomy): domain Eukaryota; kingdom Metazoa; phylum Chordata; class Mammalia; order Rodentia; family Muridae; genus Mus; species Mus musculus. The sequence goes on along the minus strand of NC_000074.6, from coordinate 53,741,282 downwards.
TGGTTGTTTTTATTGTAGGTTTAGAGCTGGGAAAGGAAAAGGAAATTTAGTGGGTTGTTAATTGTGCCATAATTCCTATTTTTCTCCTGGTGAGTTGCTTTAAACAGGCTCTATCTCCCCTATACTTTTCCCATCTTTCTAATCTCCCTCAATATCTAGATCAAGACTCAGACTAGCACTCTTAGCCTGATCACACTACCAGCTAATTAGTGAAGGCTATAACAAAGAATACCTGTGACAGATTATATCTGCTCTACATCATTGTCTTTTACTTGGACTTCACTAATTATAATATGAATGATTTTGTTCTTTATAATATGATCTTCATAATGTGATCTCATTTGTTTCTTTCACTTACTGTTATGAAATCTAAAATACAGAACTTGAAAAATTAGTTACAAATTAATCTTTTCTAAGATAAGCTTTTTATAATACGTTTGCCTAATTTTTTCAGCATGGCTGACCTAGCTTGGCATAGTCTAGAGAATTATGGGAAGTAGTCCGGGGACATTGCCTTCTGATGATAAAGATTTGAAAATCTAGAGAACTGAATGACAGATCCTAGATGATACCCTTTCAATACTGGGAGCTTCAAATGGAATTTCAGGAAGTTGTGGTTCATATTTAACTGAGGATCGAATATTCTGACATGAAGCCCATATGCTTTAAATATCAAGCTGTCAGAAGACAGAATTACATTCCTTTTACAAGCTTTGACACTTGACAAATTATTGGTCCCAGGAGTTAGCCTACTTCCTTGTGAGGTTGACCACAGACTGTCTGAAAATAATTTCAAATATTCACTTCAATAAAAAATCCTTTTAAAAGATATTTGAAGCTGATAAATTGCAGGTGAAAATTTGATTTGAGCTTGAAAAACTTCTAACATTTCGTATGAAGAATGATAATTACAGATAACAAATCAAAATTCCGAAGGAAATGAGAATAATAACAGTAAAACTATTATCGTTCTGATTGCCGTACTGTACTAGTATGTGCTAGATCATAGATGCTGCCCTTGTAAAGGGGATCCTTTATCTTTTCTAGTACCTTACCTAAGCTGCTAAACTCCTAGCATACAGCAGTCCCAAGGTATTATAAGACAATAGTATTTTTTACATTATGGCCCTATATCTTGTTTGAAACCATAATTAATCTTATAAACTCAGAGACCCCTTCCCACTAAGCTGAGAGCTTTTAATATCTATACATTTGAGGAATTTCCTTTACTCTAGGTATTGCTGCTGGATCCTCTGTCCCAATTTCTCTTGTTGTAGATGACTGACATTATTACTGAGTCTTTTTGCATGAAATACATCTCAACAATGTCTACTGAGCCAGCATTCACAGCCCTTTCTTTCCATACCTAGCAGTGGGCATGGGAGAAATCCCAATGTCTGTGACCTGCTTCAAAGGACTAAACTCATTGATATGTTCTGTTGATGTGAAGAAACATCATGACCAAGGCAACACTTATAAAAGAAAGCATTTAGTCAGGGCTTATTTACAGTTTCAGTGGTTTAGACCATTATCGTCATGATGGGAAGCATGGTGGCATACAGGCAGACAGGATGTTGAACTAGCTGAGAGTTCTACATCCAAATCCACAGGCAGCAGGAAAAGAGAGACTCTAGGCCTAGCTGGGACTTTTGACACCTCAAAGCCCATTGCCAGTAACACAGTTCCTCCAACAAGGTCATACCTACTCCAACAAGACCACACTTCCCAGTCCTTCCTAAGTTGTGCCATTCCCTGATGACTAACTATTCAAATGAACCTATAGGGACCATTTTTTATGCAAACTACCACATTCCTTTTTCTGGTCCCCATAGGCATATAGCCATATGATAATGTAAAAACATATTCAGTGCAGCTTCAAAGTCGCCATAGTCTATAACAATCTCAATACTGTTTAAAAGTGCAAAGTCACTTTGGAGACTGATAACAATCCCTTAACTGCAAATCAAAATTACAAATCAGATCACACACCATCAACACAGAAAGAAACAGAATATCCATTTTTATACCAAAATGAAGAAAAGGGGGTGTAGAGAAAAAATACAGGACTAAAACAAGAATGAAAAATAGTAGGGCAAACTCCAAACTCCACATCTTCATGTCTAATGTCAAAGTGCTCTTCAGATCCCAATGCCTTTCAACTTTGTAGACTACAACATACTTTTTCCTTTTGAGCCGGTTCCACTCCCTGTTAGCAGCTTTCTTCAGCAGGTATCCCACTGTTCTGGCATCTCCGGCATTGTGAGGTCACCAATGAAATACAGGCTTCATTTTTACAGCTTCATTCAATTGCCTGTCTGGGACTCTGGGCCACCATGCAGAGAGGTACACACCTGGCCTCAAAAGCTTTCCTTAACCATGGAAAGAGATTCTATAACCCCTTTCTTGTATCCTTGACTCTAAATCCAGAACCATGTGACCTAAAATGCTAAGGTCTTCTGCTTGCTGGAGCTGGAACTCGGCCCCTTAGTTCAAACATATGCTCACCAGATTTCTATTGCTGATAGTCTCCTTCAGTGCTTAAGCTTTCCTTTAACTCCTTTTCACAAGCTGGAATGTTAGCTGGTTGGGGTCTTGCCCTGAGGTCACCTTTACTCCATTTAGCATCAGGCCTTTCTTTAAACTTTTTACCTCCTTGAGCCCGGGTCTTAGCTTCATTACATTTCCTGATGCTCTTTTGCTTGTCAAACTGTACATCTTTAATTTTTCATTGTTCAACTTGCTCCTCTTTGTTACAGATCTATATAAGAGTAAGCACTAATAGCCACTTGACAGAATCAATGCTAGGCTATCTTAAACTCTCCTCTTCTGTTAATCCCAAACTCTTCAATTTAGCATAGGCGGATTTTTTGGACAAGGGCAAAAAGTAGCCACATTCTTTGCCAAAATACAAGAATAATCTCCAGGCCACTTATTTTAATGGTCTTCTCTTTTGAAATGTCTTGAGCCATGCTGTTGTAATCTACATTGCTCTCAGCACCATTGTCTTACATGTTTTTACTAGTATGGCCAAATAAGTCTAAATTACACTTAAAGTGTCCAACTGCTTTCTTGATTCAAAGTCTCAAAGTCCACATTCTGCCAATAAGCAGCACTGTCAGGAGTGTCACAGTAACACTCTGCTCCCTAGTACCAACTTCTGTCTCAAACAGAGAAGAGACACCATGATCAAGACAAGTCTTATAAAACACTTAACTGGGTGTAAGCTTTAGTGGTTTAGTCCATTATTATCACTATAGGGAGCATGGTGCCATGCAGGTAGGCAGGGTGCTGGAGAAGTAGTTGAGAGTTCTACATCTGGATCTTCAGGCAGCAGGATGAAGGAGACACTGGGCCTAGCTTGGACAGCTGAAACCTTAAAGCTTACCTGTAGTGACACACTTTCTCCAATAATGCCACACCTACTTCAGCAAGGCCACACCTCCCAACCCCTCCCAAGTAGTACCACTCCCTAATGACTAAACATTCAAATATATGAGCCTATGGAGGGCATTCTCCTTCAAGCCACCTCACTCATACACCTTCCCATGTTCTTCCTATAATCATTCAACTATAATTTGTAACCCTTGCAAGTTCATTTTGGTTGCATATCTGATTCTCAACAGAGCAACTCCTTTGATGATTCCCATTAGTGACAGAAATTACTATTTTTATATTATTTCAGAAATTTGATTCTTGTCTAATATATCTGAAAACCAAATTATTCCATTTCTTAAATTAGATGTAGTAATTTTATTATTTTTCTGCATGCTAACTATATTTTACTGTTTACTTTTGTTTGAGATGAGTTCACTCACATGCATGCAGGGGTGAATTCAAACTCACTATGTACCAGAAGATGACCTTGAACTTCTGATCATGCTGCCTTCACTTTCTTAGTTTTAGAATCCCAAGCATGTAGTCATATGCCCACTTCATATTCAATCATCTTCAGGCTGTTGTGCCCTTCCCCTAGCCTTGAGCAGGCTACACAGACCATGAGTGCTTGCCACAATGGTTTTTATGACCTAGGTGTAATTATCTGTGCCTGCAATTTACTACAGGAACTTGGAGGAATAGACTGTCATCTGAGCTTGCTTTACAACATAATCCAGCTGAAACAAAGGATGAGTCTGTGGGTTCTCCCTATATAAACACAGCGCTTAGTATTAAACTTTGAGCCTTGATCAGAACCTTTTTCTTGGCTTCATTCTTCTCTCACACCTCATCCTTTTTCATTTCCAGCCCCCATTTCAGGTAACCCAGTTCATCCATGGCTACTGGACAGCTACAGGTTGGCATAGTTGGCATTAATGTCCTATATCTGTGTGAGGTGAGGTTGAACCTAATGGTAATTGATAAAGTTCAGCATATCTGAGGAGACAGGGTTGAATCCTCAACACTCTAGAAAGAAAAGGGAATACAGAAAGGAAAAAGTTCCTGTGATGGCAAGAATAGCTTAGGATTTTTTAAATTAGTTAAAATGTTATATATTATACTATAAAACTGAGTTTTCTTAAATAACACTTCCTTCTATCTGCAATGCTTCCTATCCAAAAAGAAAAAATGAAGGAAAAAAAATAGCATTAGTCCATTTACATAATTCTGTCAACTAATGGGTCCATCAAATATATTTTTAAAGTACTCATGAGCCAAAGAATTAAAACCTCCTCCAAAGTGCCCATGAACTTGCATTAAAGGTGAAAAATATCAAGACTAATTATATTTCACACAATACACACAGAGAAAAGCACAAGCTTTTAAAAGCCATAGGTAGAAGCCCCCTTCAAAGCCCTCTGTAGATTTAGCAAGTGAATTTGTTTCTGCCCTGGCTGCATACATTCATCCTGACCTCAGCATAGTTACTGGCTGCACAGGGATCAGAAAGAAGACAGTATTACACATGCACACATTACCTGTTTGGAGTTAGTTCCCTGAAGCATATTCATGAAAACAGGAGCAGAGGTCATGGAGATGGGTCAGCTGAGAAACTACTGCCTCCACTACCATGAAAACCTGACTTTAGGTCCTCAAAATTAATTTTTTTAAGTGGCCACTAACATGAAGAGAGTGTGTAGGGGATTAGACAGACATAGGAGAGATTAAAGGGAGAGGATTTATGAAATGTTAGAGGAAGGACAGGGAAGGAATCAATGCAATCACATTTTTTTTTAAGATTTTTTTATTCTTCAATATTTTTTTTTTCAGTCCAGTCTTTATGCTCCTCTCCATCTGCCCTCTGATTGTTCCTCATCCCATACCTCCTCCCCCCACACCCCCAGTCTACAAGAGGATGCCCCACCCCTCACCCCCACACCAGACCTCCCCACTCTCTGGAGCCTCAAACCTCTTGAGGTTTAGGTGCATCTCCTCTCATTGAGGCCAGACCAGGCAGTCTCTGCTATATATGTTTTTCTTTTTGTTGGGGGGGGGGGAGGTGTGCTCATATCAGCTGGTATATGCTGCCAGGTTGGTGGCTGCAGTGTCTCAGACATCTCAGGGTATGGGTTAGTTGAGACTGCTGGTCTTCCTATGAGGTTGCCCTCCTCCTCAGCTTCTTCCAGCTTTTCCCTAATTCAACCCCAGGGATACCTGGGGTTGACCATTGTTGCGCATAAGTATCCCATTGTTTCGGTATAAGTATCTGCATCTGACTCTTTCAGCTGCTTGTTGGACCTCTCAGAAAGCAGTCATGCTAGACTCCTGTATGTAAACACACCATAGCAAAAATTTTAAAGTGAAAAACAAGATGATAAAAATAAAGTAGAAAATGAGCATACTGGTGCAGATCTGTTATCCCAGCAAAGGCAAGGTGAGAGGCAAAGACAAATGCTAAGCCACATGGCAAACCCCAGTGTATTAGTTGGAGTTCTCTAGAGTTACAGAACTTATGGGTAGTCTCTATATAGTAAAGGAATTTGTTGATGACTTACAGTCTGCAGTCCAACTCCCAACAGTGGTCAGCAGCAGCTGTGAATGGAAGTCCAAGGATCTAGCAGTTGCTCAGTTCCACAAGGCAAGCAGTCAAAGGAGAGAGAGTAAATCTTCCTTCTTCCATTGTCCTTATGTAGGTCTCCAGCAGAAGGTATAGCCCAGATTAAAGATGTGTGCCACCACGCCTTTAATCCCAGATGATCTTGATTGAACTCAGAGGTCTCTCTGTCTAGTCTTCTGGAATTCATAGCCACTATGCCTCAAGATCTCCATGCCAAGATCCAGGTGAGAAACTTGTATCTTCCAGCCTCCAGATTAGGATCACTGGTGAGCCTCTAATTATGGATTGTAGTTCAATCCAGATATATTCAAATTAACAACCAGGAATAGCTACTACAATCCACCCCTTATCAACTTGACACAAATAATATCTCATGTCCACATGAAGCAATAACAAGGTCACGAATATGCCTAACATGATATAACTATTCCTTGTACAATCGCAAATACATTTGTAAATTTACAATGGGGCAATGTCCCTTAGGAACATTCTTTTAGTGTCTCAACTTAAATACCAATTGACGTTAAAGAAATTGGAAGAAAGTGAGAACATCTAGAAGATATGCTCTTCACCAGTCCTATGAGATGCAAACTGGTGAGAGGGGCACCAGCACATTTGAAGGGTTTTGTTCTTGCCCTTTTCCTTGTGCCAGACCTTAGGGTTGAAGATGCTGCTGCTCAATTAGATGAATTAAATTCAATGGGTTTAATTGGGCCCCAAGGTAGCAAGAGCCAGGTGGCAGCATTGAACCACCAGAGACAAGGTGATCATAGTTATTATAATGGACAGCATAAACAAAACAATGTTTATAATGTCATACCCCATAATGGTCAGCACAGGAGAGGTGAAATTTATAATGGCATGACTCGCTTGGACCTTTGGTACTGGCTAATCAATCATGGTGTTTCCAGGCAAGAAATAGATAGGAAAGATACTGCATATCTGTTTGATTTTTGATCTGTATAAGAATAAAAGTTCTCAAACTAGTGAAAGAAAGGCTACATTGGATTAGGGCAAAAGGTAATCCGGCCAGTGAATCAGTTTCCAGACTTGAGCCAGTTTGCAGGCCCAGAACCCCTTGAATGAAGGGGTGGCCAGGTTCCCCTGAGGAAAAGTCTTGATAAGACACCTAAAAGTTTTGCTGTTAGCCTTTCTCCAGTTCTTCCCCAGAGGGACCTACAGCCTTTTTACAAGGGTAACTCTACACTGGGAGAAAGGAAATAATCAGAAATTCCGGGGTCTATTGGATACTGGTTCTCAACTGACACTGATCCCAGGAGATCCCAAGAAACATTGTGGTCCTACAGTTAAAGTAGGGGCTTATGGGGGACAGGTGATTAATGGAGTTTTGACTGATAACCGACTCACAGTAGGTCCAGTAGGTCCCCGAACACATCCTGTGATCATTTCCCCAGTTCCAGGATGTATAATTGGGATAGATATACTCATTAATTGCCAGAATTCTCACATTGGTTCCCTGACCTATGAAATGAAGGTGATTAAGGTTGGAAAGGCTAAATGGAAGCCTTTAGAGTTGTCTCTGCCAAAGAAAGTGAATCAAAAACAGTATCATATTCCTGGAGGCATTGCAGAAATTACTGCCACTATCAAGGACTTGAAAGATGCAAGGGTGGTGGTTCCCATCGCATTTTCCTTTAACTCTGCTATCTGGCCAGTGCAGAAGACATATAGATCATGGAGAATGACAGTTGACTATGCAAAATGAAATCAGGTAGTAACTCCAATCGCAGCTGCAGCATTACAACCCCTTTCCAGGACAACACTGAAAGATACAGGAAATCTTCACAGTGGGCAGAACTTCGGGCAGTACTTGTGCTATTACAGTTTGTGTGGAAGAAGACATAGACAGATTCACAGTTATTCACTGACTCACGGGCTGTAGCCAATGGATTGTCTGGATGGTCAGGGACCTGGAAAGATCACAATTAGAAAATTGGTGAGAAAGACAGATGGGGCAGAAGTATGTGGATTTATCTCTCCAAATGGACAAAGGATGTGAAGACATTCGTGTCCCATGTAAATGCTCACCAAAAAGTGACTTCAGCCGAAGTCACTTCAGGTGTTCAATAATCAAATGGATAAGATGACCCATTCTGTGAACAGTCAGTCTCTCTCCCCAGCCATCCATGCTATTGCTCAACAGGCACATGAACAAAGTGGCCATGGTGGTCAACTTGGTGCTTGGGCTCAGCAACACAGACTTCCACTCACCAAGGCTGACCTGGCTACAGCTGCTGCTGAATGCCAAATCTGCCCAGAGCAGAGACCAACACTGAGCCCCAGATATGGCATCATTCCACGAGGTGACCAGCCAGCAACCTGGTGGCAGGTTGACTACATTGGACCACTTCCTCTGTGGAAAAGACAATGTTTTGTTCTTACTGGAGTAGATACTTATTCTGGTTATGGATTTGCCTTTCCTGCACGGAATGCTTCTGCCAAAACCACCATCCGTGGACTTATAGAATGCCATATGCATCATCATGGTATTCCACACAGTATTGTTTCTGAGCAAGGGACCCATTTCACAGACAGAGAAGTGCAACAGTGGGCCCATGATCATGAAATTCACTGGTCTTACCATGTTCCCCATCATCCTGAAGCAGATGGCCTGATAGAAAGATGGAATGGCCCTTTGAAGACACAGTTACAGTGCCACTTAGGTGGCAACAGCATGGAAGTCTGGGACAGAATTCTTCAGAAGGCAGTATATGCTTTGAATCTGATATATGGTAGTTTCCCCCATAGCCAGGATCCATGGGTCCAGGAATAAAGGGGTAGAAAAGGAAATAGTTCCACTCACTCCTAGTGACTGTCTAGGAAAATTTTTGCTTCCTGTCACCATAAATCTAGGTTCTGCTGACCTAGACGTTTTGGTTCCAGAGGTGGGAGTGCTTGTACCAGGAGCCACTACACCCAGGCTAATGAGAAATTCTGTCTAAAACAAAAATGGGGAAGGTACCCGAGGAATAACATGGGAGACTCTTACACGCGTTCTCGCGACCGGCCAGGAAAGAACGCAACAAACCGGAATCTTCTGCGGCAAAAGCTTTATTGCTTACATCTTCAGGAGCCAGAGAGCAAGAGAGCAAGAGAGCAAGAGAGCAAGAGAGCAAGAGAGCAAGAGAGCAAGAGAGCAAGAGAGCAAGAGAGCAAGAGGGCAAGAGAGCAAGAGAGCAAGAGCAAGAGAGAGAAAAAGAACAAGAACAAGAAAGCAAGAGAAGAGAGAGAAAAAGAATGGCAAAACCCCGTCCCTTTTAAGGAGAATTATCCTCCGCCTAGGATGTATTACTCCCTGATTGGCTGCAGCCCATCGGCCCAGTTGTCATCACGAGAAAGGCAGAACACATGGCGGGAAAACTGCCCCTGCACGTGTGCAGATTATGTTTACCACTTAGAACACAGCTGTCAGCGCCATCTTATAATGGCAAATGTGAGGGCGGCTTCCTACAGGAGACCATCCTCAGACCATGCACATCTACATACCTAAATACACACACACGCACACACACACACACAAATACACACATGAGCACTAATACATATGAATTTACATATACATACACACATACAAATACACAAACATACAAACACATATACATACATACATATGTTCACACACACAGACATACCATGGAGAATACTAACATGAAGATAATTATCATTTCACTTCTAAAGTTATTCTTCCTTTTTAACAGTATATTATAGCTTTGAATGAGATTAAATGTTACTTAAAGAAAGATTTCATCATTTTTACATCAAAAATTTAAATTGGCAAAAGTTATAATTTCTGTATTTTTAACACTCCAGATTTTATTACCCACCCACTCCCTCCCATCTACCCTCTGACTGTTCCACATCTCATACCTCCTTCCTACCCTCTGTCTCCACGAGGCTGTCCCCACTCCACCTGACCTCTAAACTCCATGGAGCCTCCAGTCTCTTGAGGGTTAGGTGCATCTTCTCTGAATGAACACAGACCTGACAGTCCTCAGCTGTATATGTGTTGGGGGCCTCATATCAGCTGACATGTGCTACCTGGTTGGTGGTCCAGTATTTGAGAGATTTCTGGGATCCAGATTAATTGAGACTGCTGGTTCTCCTCCTCAGCTTCTTTCAGCCTTTCTCTACTTCAATCACAGGGGTCAGCAGCTTCTGTTCATTGATTGGGTGCAAATATCTGCATCTGACTCTTTCAGCTGCTTGGTCTTTCAGAGTGTGGTCATGATAGGTCCCTTTTTGTGAGCACTCCATAGCCTCAGTAATAGTGTCAGGCCTTGAGACCTCCCGTTGAGCTGGATCCCACTTTAGGCCTGTTGCTGAACCCCGTTTTCTTCAGGCTCCTTTCCATTTTTATACCTGTAGTTCTTTCAGACAGGAACAATTATGGGTCAGAGTATTGACTGTGGAATGGCAACCCCCTCCCTCATTTGATGCCCTGTCTTCCTGTTGGAGGTGGACTCTATAAGTTCCCTCTCCCTATTGTAGGGCATTTTATCTAAGGTTCCTCCCTTTGAGTTCTGAGCATCTCTTACCTCCCAAGTTTCTGGTGCATTCTGGGGGGTTCCTCCAACCTCCTACCTCCTGAGGTTGTCTGTTTCAATTCTTTCTGCTGGCCCTTGGGGCTTCAGTTCTTTTCCCTCACCCAATACCAGATCAGGATCCCCTCTCCCTCTCCATGCCCCCATCCCAGTCCACTTTCCCTCCCAAGTCCCTCCCAAACACAAAACAATTTTAATCTGTGGATTAAAATCATGTGAGTTTTTACTTGTTTTTTTTTTTAATTTGATGAGCTGCAAAAATAACTAGCCATTGCATTTTCATTAAAAATTAATTTAATAACTGAGCAAAAGAAGAGATTGAGGGGAAAGAGAGGGAGAGAGAAGAAGAAGAAGAAGAAGGAGAAGAAGGAGGAGGAGGAAGAGGAGGAGGAGGAGGAAGAGGAGGAGGAGGAGGGGGAGGAGGAGGAGGAGGGAGGGAGGGAGGGAGGGAAGGAGGGAGGGAGGGAGAAATAAATTGGAAAATTTGCTCTCAAAAAGAACAAGTAGATATCCAAAAATACTGATTTTTTTTGTTTCCTATCAAACAGCATTTAATTTCTCTCCCCCACAAATTTTACAGGTTTTTCAGTTCAAAAGAAAATTATACATCACGTTAGGTGCTTTCTTTTTACTATATAAGGCAGTTAGTTTTTACTGCAAAAAAATTAATGTGAAAGTAGAAAAGTCATGGAAAACACTTTTTATAGCTGACTTGGCAGAGCATTACATCACAATTTGATTAATGTACCTCGTTAACATTTAACTGTCTTAAGAGAAATATTTTTCTTGTTTACAGCCTACTTTTTTTTCTTATTCCAAGCTTAATTTAATGCAAAATCTCCTACCGATATAATTGTTAATGCTTGAGATTTTTGTTTCTGTTCACAAAGCATGAGATACGTTTTTATGTGCTGTGTTCTATATGTGTTGAAGCAGCAATAACACTTCTCACAGCCTTGCAAAAATAAAACCTATACTAGTGTGGTGATTTCAACAAGGAAAATTCTAGATTTAATTAATTGCAAAGAGCTACTCTTCCAAAGACTAAGTGAGGATTTTATTTAAGTCCAACTCAGCAAAGGAAATTGAGTTCTTAATTGTTCTTTGCTGTCTCTTTTGTAGATTCCTAATGAGTTCATTTTATTATCTGTAACAAAATTTTACTGGAAGCAATTTTCTGATTGACTTGCATCTATGACATATGAATCATAAAAACCAAAAAGTCAACTAATACTATTTTATTGTACTCTGCACTGAGCATATTGCAATTTTTATCAGCTACATGTATATGAAAGGTGATTCCTAAACACATATTTCCGCAGGTTACTCAGATTCAAATAAGGTTTAAGTATATAAGAAGAGTATATGGCTTAATAAAAATTAGATTTTTATTTTCATTTTGGTTATAAAGAAAGTTTATAACAAAAATTGAGATATGCAGATTCTAGAATTATAGGAATTTCTTAGAAAGGGTTTATTGTTAATAAAAGGAGCTAGCTGTAGATTTTATCTTCCTAACAAAAATCAATTCATTTTTAAAATTCACACTGCACTCCACTGAATGCTTCCTGTACATAAGATTTGTTTTCTCTTCAGAATAGTAAAAACACTCTAATATTTTAAATACTGTCTTGGCAGGAGCCTCATATAGCTGTCTCCTGAGAGGCTCTGCCAGTACCTGACAAATACAGAAATGGATGCTCACAGCCATCCATTGGACAGGTGGAGCACAGGGTCCGCATTGAGAAAGTACCCAAAGAGCTGAAGGGGTTTGCAGCCCCAAAGGAGGAACAACACTATGAACTAACCAGCATCCCCAGAGCTCTCTGAGACTAAACCACCAATCAAAGAAAGCATATGGTGGGACTCATGGCTCCAGCTGCATATGTAGCAGAGGATGGCCTAGTCAGTCATCAATGGGAGGAGAGGCCCTTAGTCCTGTGAAGGTTCTATGTCCCAGTATAGGGAAATGCCAGGGCCAGGAAGTAGAAGTGGGTGGATTGGGGAGCAGGGGGCAGGGGGTAGGGGGAGGGATAAGATATTTTCAGGGGGAGGACTAGGAAAGGGGATAACATTTGAAATGTAAATAAACAAAATATCTAATAAAAAAATAGTCAGTACCTTCATCATTTTTACAAGATATTTCAGATGGACTTAAAAGGATATCTGTAAATTAAGTAATAGCTTTTAAACAAATATCATCCAGCAGGTGGTCATTCTGATTCATTTCCACCCAAAATTATTTAGTATGTATATTATTTTGATAACTAAACTATCATGTGTAATGAGAACTCTTATTTCTAATAAAATTATATTAGTAAGGTAAAAAAAATAAATACTGTCTTGGTGGTGATGTAATGATTCACACAAACCTTGTAATTATGAGGATGCGTACATCTCAGCATGCACTCCTTTTATTTCAGGATTTTAATTGTAAAATATATATTAAAATCATATTTGAGATGAATTGATATTTCTTTGATGATAAGAAAAAAAGTGTTTTATACCATCTGAATCACCAAATCCTTGACAATTTTATGTATAATAAAGTATTATTTTAGCAAATGTATAATGGTAGAGATCTTCTTATTTCCATACTTATATTCAATGTTTATATATAAAGTTATCACAATAAATGTAATAATAGTGGTGTGATTTAGAATCCAGTAGATGTGTTATTTTATCTAAACTATTCATAAAATTTTACTTTGAATTTTAACATTTTACACATGCATGCTTATGCATATGTGCATGTACACTTATTCTCTGGCCAGTCTAGGGTGCTCTAAGGACAGTTTGTCAGACTTCATGTTTTTCTTCCAACATGTGGTTTCCCAGGCATTGAACCTACCTTGAAGCAAGAGTATCTGCTGACAATCTGCTGACCCTGATTTTAAATTGTAGAAAAAAATTTAATCTCGCAACATGGCTGCTCAAATTACATCCAAAGACGTCTAGGTCTGTTCAAACTGGGTGGAATATAGACATGCCCTTTATACACACTTTTAATTCTTCTGGCTGAAATCCTTTAGCACACACCTTTAATCCCAAATGATAAAATCTAACTGAGGGGCAGACAAATTGAAAAATCAGATGAAGATATTACAGAATGAGTCAGAGATAGGATATGTCCAGTCTCTAGAAGGAAACTATTTATGAGCAGGTAGGAGAGAGAGAATTTGGTTCCAGTGAATTGGGAGTTGACGAGATGGGAGGCAGCACAGTGCAGTACAGTGCAGTGGAGTTTAGTTCCTTTGTGAACTCATGCAGTTTGATGTAGGTCAGCAGGAGCAGTTGAAGCCAGAGAATGAGAAGGAGCCAGAAGATTAGAACATATTGACTGAGTTGGTTTGAGGCCAAGCAGAGCAATTCAGTCAGAAGCTGAGAGAAGCCAGATTATATCAGTCAGCTTGAAGAGGGGTTTTAAACAGGACAACTGAGTTGAACCAGCCAGCCAGAGTTCAAAAAGAACTAGAAAGGGTGAGCTTATTCAGCAGAAAACCTCTGAGACAACAATTACATTAACTGAATAAAAGTTACTTTTACATTAAATATTATAAGAACACAAGGGTAGACATGTTCACCAAAGTGAGTCCTTCCAGTTTTAATCCAATTATATGGTTTACAGAGTGAGCTTGGAATTTTAGCAGAAAGTGTTCCTTGACTTTCTGTAGACAGAGGAAAAGCAGATTCTAGTGAATGTGAAGACAAAAATATAGCATCTGTCCTTTCTAGTGCTGATTTTCTAAGTCCAACAAACTCTTGATGTTTTATATATCAATGTTTTTGGCACACTGCATGCCTGATATGCTGAGTTTTATCCTGTTGTGCCACATACTTAAGTAAAGATAAATTTCCTGGATGGACAGAAACACTCAATAAGGTTGCATGTAGCCTGGAGAGTCAGGCATGAGACTGGAGAGGTTAGATTAAAATAAGCTAAATGTTTTGTTAATTGTCAAAGGGTCATTTCTAAACGTAACCCTGAGAGAACTTATTACCAGAGCAGCATTCTCGGAAGAAGTCCCAGCCCATAATACTGTTGTTATCCCACTTGTTATCCCTTCATCAAGACTGAGAATTTTCTTTCTTGCTGCCATATCTGATTATCTGATACTCTGGCTTTTACCAGATCACGAGAAGGTAAAAGATGCTCTGAATTTTTACAAGCATTTCACTGTGGACTGGGTGAAAGAAAACTCTGCATGTCTGGGTCAAGTCTGGAGGAATACAGATGAACATCAGTTTAAATTGGAGGCATTAGTGAAGCCTCCAGGACAAACTAGGGTCCTTTAATGATAGCAACATAACTGGCATTACTGTGAAGGTCCCTGAGCCTCCATCTCTGTGGAATATAAATGGTAATGCTGACCCTGAGAAGTTTTATTTCCAGCCTACCACGGCCTGCTCACAGAGCTCTAGCCATTCTGCTCTGCCCTTACTAATGCACAAAGTCTCTCTTTTCTCCCCTAAACTCCTTCCCGAAAGATTGAAATCCAACTTTTTTGTTTTGTTTTGAGACAGAGTTTCCCTGTATAGCCCTGCCTGTCCTGGAGGTCACTCTGTAGACCAGGCTGTCCTCAGACTCAGAAATCCACCTCCCTCTGCCTCCCAAGTGCTGGGATCAAAGGCATGTGCCACCACTGCCCAGCTGAAATCCAACTTTTAAGTGTAAAATAAAAGAATAACTTCCTGCATAGACTATAGAACTCAAAATGTTTTCTTATTATTTATCAAAATCTCACTTATTATTTTACACATACTATTGGGAACCAAATAAAGGAAAACAGAATGCTAACTGCAGTTTGTGTTTTTATGTTTTATTACATTTTATTTCTATATTTGGGGGGAGGTGCACGCACATATTTGTTATGTGAATTTGGAATTCAGAGAACAAGCTGTTGGTGTCAATTCTCCCATTTTACCAGGAGACTCCAGGGTTCGAATTCAGATAGTGAGGCTTGATGGCAAGGACCTTTATCCATTAAGTCATTTATTCTTAACTACAATTTGGAATTGATAATCATCAGACATTGGGAATAAAAGGAAAAATTAATGTGAGGACTTAAGTATTAAATCTTACATATTACACACACACACACACACACACACACACATCTCATTTAAATTAAAATTTTCAAATTCATTCCTATGGTCAGGATGCTCTTCAAAACAAGAGGATGCTCATGATCCTCACCTCACCTGAGAACTCAGTACACACATGATTAAGATGCCCCCAAAAGTTCTACTCTGAAATCCTGGAACATAGACAGGAAATGGAACTCAAGAATTGTGAATTTCTTGTTTAAAGGAAAGAACTATGCTTGCTTCAGATTATCACTACTTTCAGCAAAAGCCATTAAGGGTTTTTGTTGTTGTTGTTTTATCATCTATACAATTAGACTAGTCACATCTCTGAGCATTTATGGTTATGGAGGTTTAAGTAGAGAACTAAAACAAGGGAAGGTTGTCAATATAACAAATAAAGTCATGACATAGCTCAAGAATTGGGAAGGTTTTGTCCTCTAGCTCAGACATACGTGCTCAGGTATATGTGATTTACAAAACTAAATAGAGTGGTAAGTCCTTTGAGTAATCCTTCTGTGCCACTGAGGTGGATGTTGCTGCTTCTGACCTGCTGCTGCATGCCACTGTTCTCCATTTGTTCTCAGACAAATAATATGTATAGTATTCTGGGAAAGAAGTGATTCTAGAAGTTATTTGGACTTGATATAAACAAGAGTTGTTCACTGGGCTAAGTTTGCATTAGCTGAACTTGAAGGTACATGCTATATAATAATTTAGGGATATGGCGCACGCCTTTAATCCTGGCAGGCAGAGGCAGTTAGATTTATGAGTTCAAGGCCAACCTGGTCTACAAAGTGAGTTCCAGGACAGCCAGGGTTATACAGAGAAACCTTGTCTCAAACAAACAAACAAAATTTAGGAATAAAGGAAGCGTGAAAAAGAGAGACTGAAAGACTGAGAGATAGAGAGAAGGAGAGCCTTCAATTACTTATCCTAATTAGCAACTGTTGGATGAGATTTATGTTATATTCTTGGCACCCATCAGATACTCCTTTCGGCACTTTAAGCTTTATATTTATACACCATCAGGCATTATCTCAAATCATTTCTGGAGCCACAACACAAACAAAGAAACAAACAAACAAAAACCCAATTGTTTCCCTGAAGAAAAAAAAAAATCCTCTCCAATACTCAGGGGGAAAACTTTTCACATTTCTTTATTTAATTTAAAGAAATGAGTATTCTGTGCATTACTTTAACATTGAGCAAAAATTCAGTTTTAGCTATGAACAGGATTTTGACAATAAAGCACAGGTAGCAATATCCAAACATGGGATCTCTGGGATCAGGCAGAGCCTGCTGCATTTTGGAAACAACTCTCTGCTCCCAAGTTCACACTGGTTTGTTTGTAGCTGAACTAATAATCCAAACCAACAAGGTCAACATCAGAAATCCTGCTGTTTGCTGGACAGGAATTGTTTTTTAGCATAAATGTTCCATACCTACTGTTCAGTACTCTGAGGCTGAGTCCTACATGCAGATCTATTTCTTCACCTGGACACTGTTAAACTGAGGCACTGTGTGCACTATAAAATCATACCCTCTTAAACTCAGAAATTTAGTTGGGACTGAATCCACAAACAAGCAATCATTCACATTATCTCCAGTACCATGGAATAACACCAGAATTTCAAAGGCTGGTGTCCCACTTTCCTTTCTGCTGTTGTACTGAAATGCTGTCAGCAAAAGCAACTTATGGGGAAAGGAAGATTATTTTACGTTATGCTTTGAGGTCATATTCCAAGATTGAGGGAAACAGAGTTAGGAACCCAAAGCAGAACGCTGAGGGCAGGAATCCTGAACTAGAAGTATTATCTCTGACCAAGGAAACTACTCACTGCCAAGGAATTAAAGCAGATATGAAGGAATCATGCATGCTTGCACACTCATGGGCCATGGTTAGTTATGTTTCTTATAAAATCTAGGATCATCTGGCAGTAGGTTTGATCCTTCTACATCAACTAATAATTAACATAATCCCCCACAGGCATTCACAGAGGCCAGTCTAGGCTAGACAGTTCCTCAAATAAGGCTTTCTTTTCTTTTGACTCTAGGGCTGTCAGTTTGAGATTGTAAAACAGGATACTATTTAAGTAAGAAAACAGCAGTTACTAGCTTATGTTTTTTGTTTGTTTGTTTTGTTTGTTTGTTTTTTTGTGACAGACCCATAAGCTATCATTTCTATTTAGTTCTTAGGTATGATGTCTTTTTTTGCATGTATATCTCAGCACCGCATGTATGCCTGCTACCTGTGGAGATTAGAAGAGGGTATTGGATTTTCCAGAACTAGAGTTATGGATGGTTTGGAGCCATATGTAGATGCTAGAAATTGGACCTGGGTCCTCAAGCAAAGCATCAAGTGTTTTTGATAGCTGAGTCATCTCTAACCCTATGATCTAATTCTATAAAGTCATTCAGAGAGAAGGGAGTCCCTTCTTTTTCTTTTTCTTTTTCTTTTTCGTTTTCTCTTTCTTTTTCTTTTTGATTTTTTTGATACTCTGAGGATAGCTTTTTCAAATACAATACCCTGGATATAGGTACCCTTCATATGCAGTTTTTACTCTCACCTCATGAGCACATCATCCAGTATAACCTTACTTCCAGACTCTGTTGTTTCTGATGCAAAGTACAGTGATCACCTGGTGAACCTCTGTTGAAAGTGATAGCTCTTATCTCTCAGTATTCAATATTTTTATCTTAACATCAACATGTTAATTATTAAATATCTGGATGTTAATTTCATTGTGTTTATATTTAGACTCCCTAAGTTTTCTTGAGTGTTTGTATTGAGGTCTCTTACCAGATTTGGAAGGTGCACAGCCATGAGCTCTTCAAATAATATTTCTGTCTTTCTCATTGCCTCATTTCTCAGTGTGAATGTATTAATGCACTTAATGGTGGCCACATTTGTCTTAAGCCCAGTTAATTTACCTTTTTCTATTACTACAAAAATTCTATTGGGCCATTTTATGTTCCCAGTTTTTGTTTTCTTCTATGATTTTATTTAGTCGTTACACATTTGAATTGCATAACTTTTAACTGGTTTTTTAAAATAACTTCTATGTCAATAATTATTTTAAATAAAATGTTAGCATCCTTACTTCCCTTAGTACTTTAGACCTGGTATTCTTTAAAATCCGAGTATGCTTATGGTGGCTGTTGTGAACAATTCATTTCCACTGACAAGCTCGTGCTTCCCCTCTGGAATCAAGGTTGCTATTTCTTCACTCGTTTCATTGTACTTTGTTGGAAAGGTGGAATATTTTTAATTTTATTTAGGTTTGTGTGTTTGAATGTTTCACCTGCATCTATGTATATGCACCATATTATGCTTGGTAGCTACAGAGGGAAACAGATCCCCTGAAACAAGAGTTGTTGATGGTTGAGAACTGCCTTGTGGTTGTTGGGAACTGAGCCTGAGTCCTCTGCAAGAGTAAATGCTCTGAACCTTTGAGGCCCAGTAATCAGTCCTTTTGGATAACAGATTGCAACACCTGTACATATTCATCCTCCCATCCCATACATGCGATGTTATCATTTGCATGAGAATGAATGTATCTAATCAACAGTTACTCCTGTTTCTTTCATGATATACAGGCTTACTGTCTCTGATTTGCTTGCTTTAAATCCTTTAGCCTGACTACTTAGGGGTCATACTTGGGTCGACATAACCTAATTATTACCACGGATTAATCTTCATCCTCTCAGCTGGTTGGTGTTGTACCCTTTCCACTGGATATATATGTAATTTAGAAGCTCCTATATTAGCTTATCAGCCACGGACTACAAGAGAGTTTTCCTATTCTACTTAACCTTACTTCCTCAGAGCCTCCCTGAGTCAGAATACATTCTCTTTCAATTAATCATTGCTAGGTTATGCTTAACTAGTGCCTTGCAGTACTGGTCTTTTGCTAATGGATTTGTATGCGACTTGGGAGTTCTTCAACTGTGTCCTGCTCTTCAATAGAAACAAATTTTCATTTAGACATAATCTTTATTGTCCTCAGAATGACTGGAGGAAGATTCACCACCACCCCTTTTTAAGGCATTTTTATTAAATATTTTCTTCATTTACATTTCAAATGCTATACCCAAAGCCTCTTATACCCTTTCCCCACCCCGATCCCCAACCCACCAACTCCTGCTTCCTGACCCTGGCATTCCCCTGTACTGGGGCATATGATCTTCACAATACCAAGAGCCTCTCCTTCCATTGATGAGTCCTTTTGTTCTATCCAGGACTTCAAAAAACGATATGATTTTGTCAGATATGGTCTACTAACTGGATTACTAATACCATCTCCCCAAACCCTTACAAAAGCTCTCAGAATAATATTGGCCAATATCTGCACAGACGTTTATCATCTCAGTCAGGTTAATATGTAAAATTAACATAAGAGGAAAAGAATCAGTTTCTGGAGGATGCACAGAGGAAATGGCAACATGATGTGTTTTTTTTCCCAGTAATAACTAACTGGATGTCTATATGTAGAAGAATGCTAATAGATCCATATCTATTACTCTGTACAAATCTCCAGTCTAAGTGAATTAAAGACCAACATAAAGCCAAATACACTAAATTTAATAGAAGATATAGTGGAGAATAACCTTGAACACATTGATACAGGAGACACCTTCCTGAACAGAATCGCCATAGCTCAGGAACTAAGATCAACAATGAATAAATGGAACCTCATGAAAAAGAAAAGCTTCTGTAAGGCCAAGGGCACTGTCAATAGGACAAAATGGCATCCTATAGAATGAGAAAAGCTCTTCATTAACCTATGATGGCTGATGGCTAATATCCCAAATATATAAAGCTCAAGAAGTTCAACTCCAACAGACCAAACAACCCAATTGAAAAATGGGATATAGAGCTGAACAAATTGTTCTCAGCAGAGAAATCTCTGATGGTCGAGAAACGCTTAAAGAAATGTTCATCATGGTTAGTCATCAAGGAAATGCAAATAAGATGACAATGCTTTTCCGTCTTACACCCTTCAGAACAGCTAAGATCAAAAACTCGAGGGATAGCACATGCTGGGGAGGATGTGGAGCAAGGGGAACACTCCTCCATTGCTGATGGGAGTGCAACATGATGCTTTTAAATGTCATTAGCAAGTCAGGTGAGTAGTGCTAAATTTCACTGAATAGGAGGACCACATAAAAGTGAGTCTTTTGTTTGGTATCATGTTCAGCACAATGTCTATATTCAAGGCTTACAAAGCAGGAAAACTATGGTTTCATATGGGTTTGATTGTTAGCACTAAAAAGGCTAAGGCAATAAGATTTCTCTGAGTCGAGGGCAGGTTGAGCTGCACAATGCGTTGCAGGACAGCCGGAATCATATTATAGGACCCTGTCTTCAAAGAAGGAAAGGGCAGTGGTAGGATGGGAGGAAGGAGGAAAAACTACAGGTTTAGCCATTTATGTTAGGAGAAGACTTTGTTATTGCTTTTCTTCTACTTAAATACAGCACAGTAGCTGACACAAAATAAAATGTAAGAAGCTTAGTAAAATGTCGTCCTTAATATGGCTATCATCTTGGGATCAACTGAGTCTTTGGCTATCCTTTGGAGTCTCACTTTTACAATGGCTTTAGGCTAACCAATCTCACTTGCCTTTATGCTTAATGGGAAAAGCCATACCGGCAACAAGGAGACTTAAGAGAACCCAGGCCTATTACCTCATCCTCAAATACGACTTCACCCTTAATGTCATAAAACTTAGCCATATTTACAAAGAAAACAGTAGTCATGTCCTCCACATTTAATTCTAGGCATGCTGACTTCTCTGATTTTTATGTAGCATTTTGTTTTGGAACATTGGCAAACAATGTTCCAATGTCCATGGAAACCTCTCAATGAGGAGTAAGTTCTGGCATTTATTTCTAATGATGCAGCCTGGAAAAGTGTCATTTACTTCTGATTTGTCTTGACTGGTTATTCTTTCCTTTTCAAAATCATGAACAAATAAGATTATTTAAGTTTTGAGCACTTAAATGCTCAGAAAGCCTTTTGTTCAAGAATTGTGGTGAGACAGATAAACTGACCAAATTTCACATAGTCTAAGGTGATCCACATTAACCATGTTATTTTTTTTTCTCCATTTCTTTTTCACAAAATGTGTAACACTGAAGTCAATCAAGATTCATTTTAGAGAAAAATGAAAATTCCCCATGTACCCTAAGAACTGAATAGAATAGTAGAAACAGGAGAGATGGCTCAGCCGCTAAGAGCACTGGCTACTCTTCCAGTGAAGCCGGGTTCAATTCCCAGCACCCACATGGCAGCTCACAACTGTGCTTAACTCCAGATCCCGGGAATCTGACATCCTCCCACAGGCATACATGTAGGCAAAACACCAATGAACATCAATAAAATTAAGTTTAAAAAGAGAAAGGAATAATGAATCTGTAAAAAAGAAAGAAATGAAGGAAATGATTGGCCCTAACTGTAGACTTTATGACTCAAGAATTTTAAAATAAAAATGGTTCCTAAAAGTTTCTGTAGCTGAAGAATTTTAAAATAAAAATGGTTTCATTGGCAGGAAACGGTGGATACAGTACTTTTGATATGGTGGCTTTTATGGGCCATGCAATGTCTGCTGAACTAGTCAGTTCCTCCACCATAACTGGATCAAGCTGGATCTTAGAAAACTTTATGTATAGCAATATGCAGTGGGAATGGCTTTGTCTACAGGTCACTGTCCTTTTTTGAAATGGCTGACCTTTGTGTTAAATATCTCATTCTATTTTACACTCTTGTTAGTATTTCACCCTTAACATGACATGTAATAACTTTGATAATTTATTTTGTGCCATCACTAATGACTAACAATATTTGTACTCTAAATTTAGGATTTTATTATATAAACTTATAGTTGAGAAAATTCATGAAAAATGTAATTTTATTTTAAAATATATCGGATCATATATATATATATATATATATATATATATATATATATATATATATATATATATATGAAAGCGATAGATTCAAAGGATTTAGTGGTCTAGTTTAGACTGAATATGACAGACAATATTTTTTCAAGTTTTTGCTGTCAAAATAAAGCTTTCCTAACAGATGTTACAAATATAAGGAAAGGTGGCAAGAAAGGTTAGCATATGTTGTTGGATTTGTCTAAATCTGTAAATAATCTTTAAATAATTAGATGTTGTCACTGGAAGTTTTATAACCAGACATACTTTGTCATTATGTGATTGGCTCTTAGACCTTAAAAGGTGAAAAGACCTTTACCAGCTGAGAGGAGAGTCGACCATCACTGAAGGTGACTTTGCAGTGTGTGAAAACATTTTGTCGATAATGGAGAAGTGAATCCATTGTCACCCATATCCATTATGAATCTAAGGTCTAAATGCAGACTATCAGGAATCTTACCAGAGGACACTGTTCATGTGGGAGCTGCTAACATCAAAGATTCATGGCCTTTGTGTCTTGTTTTTAATAACTGCTTACCTATGAGTCTCTGAATTGTACATACAAATTTTAATTTTTTCAAAGCTCTATAAAGAACACTGTATTCTTATGAGAGAGAAGATTAATGGCAATCAGACTACTTGGTTCTCAGAAGATTTCTGGGATTTAATACTCCAGTTTGTAGCAGGATAAACCTAAGATTTATTTCTCAGATTTTAGACTTGATGTCATTTTTATATTGTATGCTTGCAAGATTAATTAATTATTCTTATTTCATAATTACCTAGAGATGGCAATGTTGAATGCTGATTCAAAAGTCTAGGTGCTGCCAAGTCAAGCTTAAACCCCCCCTTTTTTTCCATAGAGTTTTCTTGAGGGGGAATCTTAAATAATGTCTCATGATAACTTGGATGAAGAGAGGTGCTTTCAGCTAATAGACAGTTTATATTTGGAATATTGTTTTTCCAGATTTCACAGATTGGTTAGCTTTCCACCTGTGTTTCCTTTCCTTCTATAATGTAAGCTGCTATTGTTCCTCTGGGACCTTCCCCAAGAGCCTTAAATTCTGTGATAGATTATCTCTGCCTGCTTTCTTTCACTCCCTTAAAGTTTTTAATTTTCTTGATTTTTTTTTCTTTTTCTTTTCTGTTTTCTGGAATACTGATTAGGAATGAGAAGCAAACCCACACTAATGCAGATAGAGAAAACTTTGGCCTGTAGTCTCCTTCTCTTACTGGTTGTTTTATTACTTTCATCTCTGTTTACACCTGACATTCATGTTAGGTTTCTGAAGATGAACTTGGATAACAGGACTCTATTTTATCTGTCTCTCCTCCCAATGTGGCTACATTGAGAAACTCTGCTGTTCATCATCACTTGCTCTTTTTAATTGGCATATGGAGACAGGCAGCCAAGCTGACCTGCTGAAACTAAAGTAGTAAAATTAGGACCTCTTTGGTCTATCATTCAAGCCCCATGAGTCCAGCTTTAACATTCTATCTTATTTCAAATATATCATGTTCCTACCTCATAAACCTTATGCTTCAAGGAAAAATACATTTCTTAGACTCTAATATAATCATTTAGGAGAAAGGCCTATATTTATTTTGATCATAAAAGATATATAAAGAGTTGGGTACTCTAAATATTGCTGTTTGGTTGACTTTTTCATTACTTTCTCGTCTCGTATTATAAGCAAAGATTTGGAATTTATTTCTTAATCTGGGGAGCATGGTCCCAACATGTACTTGTTACATATAAGATACAGAGGGAATATAAAGATGAATATAGGCTCTGACTTGAACATATAAGCTTCTGTTTGTTATTACATCCTCAATCAGAATCTGTTTCAGCTTAGATAAAAATAAGACAATCGGTAGTACTTCTCACACTGATTTTTACTGGGGATTGTTTAAAAATATCTTTGGCGTGATTAGTCCAGTTCCCAGTCATATTAAGCATGTAAAGAATCAGTTAGCTTATCAACTAATTTCAGAAATGAAGAAATTTGAAAAAGACCTACTCAGTTTCTAGTATGTGCTGCATGGTACGCAAGTCTTTTCTCATGTGTAACTTTATTCTTCATATTAGCAATCTTTGGAAATATGAGCACTAAGTAATTTTTTATTTTTAATTTTTAACTTGAAAATAAAGAAAATCTTATAACCCCTGCAGGTAAAGCATGAAATATGCTCATAAAGGTTAGTAGCAGAACAACTCACATCCATCTGCCTGACAGCCTGGGACAAAGCCAATGGAAGAATAGATGTGAATTGCAAGAGGATTGGGCAGACCTCAAACCTACAAGCACAACTTCTGTTTATTTTCTACTTGGCTTAGGCCAAGCCCTATGGTAAACAGCCTCTTTCTTTCCCTGATACTGGGGTAGTGGCAGTTGGAACTGGATTCTGGCTTCTCTGATGGAGTTGTTCCATCCACTTGGAATCACAGCAAGTATTAGTGGTTCCTCTCTGACTTTTGTCTAGGGAAGACTGGGTCTAAAGCCTCAGTATTCTAACTAGGATCTGCTATTCAGTATCTGAACTTTATTTCTGTAGTAAGTCAGTCTACCTTTTATGTGTCTGGTAGAACACCCACCAGGCCTGGAGCCTAGAACTACGATACCAGGAAGCAGATGATTGAGCCATGATCTAGCAAATGGAGTTCTAATGTGAGGGGTGCACAGTGGATCTGGTGACCACTTTCCATGGTAGCTGAAAAAACAATAACCTGCTCACTGGGTTCCCCCAGATGGGAGAGGCACATTCTTTCTTCCTGTTCATTTTCTGGTCAGGGATCCTCAAAATTCCCATGATCTCATGTTCAAACCAATAATATTTTAATAAATTCGTCCTTTGCTCATATCACAATAATGGCTGGCACAAAGATCATCAAAGTCAGATGAGCTCAAAGCATCTCTGTGGGGTAATTGAATTGAGCAGTCTGAGTCTTATTCCGTAATCTTTCATGTTCACAGCAAGGAAAAAATTTAGTTACAATTTGGTTTCATTCTATTGAATGAATCATAATGATGTGTTGATGTGAAACTTCCATTCGCCAGCATGACCTCCCTCGTCAAATTAAGTAATACATTTGCCTTCTTGCTGCTTGGCAGTAGTATCAGGCATCCATCTCAGAATCAGACAAACTCAAGTTCAGCATAAGGCTTTCTACTATATTTGTTACTTATTGCAAATTAGCAAGACAGCCCAATATTTTGTATTAGTGACTTTAAGATATATAAGAATAAGTTCATGCTATATTGTCAGGCAACTTTAAAACTTCATCAATCTTTAAAAATCATTCCCCTAAATTTATTCCAGTGCTCCCAAGTCACTGTAAAACATCCATTTGCAGATTCGCAGCATTTTAAAGGTTCCAAGAGTTAAAGCTTTAGAAGGTTTTATAATATTTTATTGATTTAAAACTCCTGTTCAGAGGTCTACTTTATGCTTCCCAGTTACGATCACATTGTCTGCAGTTATCTGTAGTCTTCTGTCTACAGTACTTTAGATTGTGAAGTCTGATATTATTTTCCACTACACTTAGTATTTGCATATATTCTATCCTTTTATGCAGTTTTTCATAGCTAAAGACCAGGATTAACTAAAAGGTGAAGAATGCCATTTTTAAAAATACATTTTCTTGTAGTTATGTGTTTGTTACTTTAAGTAAAGTAGATAATATAAGCTTCCTATTAAAATGTGGTATTAATAAAAGGCTTTATTTGGTACAAAGACTCAATTTCTATTAAATTTTATTTAGTGGGGAGGAGTGTGCATTGTGTGCATGTGTGTGCATGTGTGCATGCATGAGTGTGTCTGTGTGTGTGCGTGCACATGTGTGTGTGTGTGTGTGTGTGTGTGTGTGTGTGTGTGTGTGTGTGTGTGTACATGTGTCAGTTCTCTCTTTTCATCATGGGATCTGAGGACCAAATTCAGGTGGGTCAGGATTAAACAGCAAAATCTTTGACCTGCTAAGTCATTTCACTATCATGAATTAACTCTTCTGGCTTCTATAGGTAATAGATACCAATTAATTTCAAATTAAAAAATTTAAACTGAGTTTTAATTTTTAAATTTTGATTTTAAATTTTTTATTTTTATTTATTTATATTTTTAATGTTTTTGTTAGGTATTTTCCTCATTTACATTTCCAATGCTATCCCAAAAGTCCCCCATACCCTGCCCCCCACTCCTCTACCCACCCACTCCCACTTTTTGGCCCTGGAGTTCCCCTGTACTGGGGCATATAAAGTTTGCAAGTCCAATGGGCCTCTCTTTCCAGTGATGGCTGACTAGGCCATCTTCTGATTCATATGCAGCTAGAGTCAAGAGCTCCGGGGTACTGGTTAGTTCATAATGTTGTTCCACCTATAGGGTTGTAGATCCCTTTAGCTCCTTGGGTACTTTCTCTAGCTCCTCCATTGGGGGCCCTGTGATCCATCCAATAGCTGACTGTGAGCATCTACTTCTGTGTTTGCTAGGCCCCGGCAAACACAGAAATTTTTTATTTTTAAAACATTCAAAAATTTAAATTTTTATTTTTTAAAACATTACTTTATTTACATATAAAATATGTACTTTATTTACACACACACACACACACACACAAGATACATGGTTCAGCGGTTAAAAGCATTGGGTGTTCTTTCAGAGAACTTGAATTCAACTTCCAGCACTCATACAGAAGCTTACAACCATCTGTAATGCTAGTTTATAGGACTCCAACACTCTCCCGTGATGTCCATTGGTACTGCATATATATGGTACATAGACATCTATGCCTCCAAAACACCCAAACACTCAAAATTTAAAAATAAATATATCTTTGTAAAAAAATCATCAATTAAAAAATGATCATCTTTCACTATTTTTTAAAAATAATAAAAAAATCTTTTAACATAAAGGTAAAAAATGTCAAATCAAAAGACCTCCAAATGGCCGGGCCGTGGTGGCACATGCCTATAATCCCAGCACTTGGGAGGCAGAGGCAGGTGGATTTCTGAGTTCGAGGCCAGCCTGGTCTACAGAGTGAGTTCCAGGACAGCCAAGACTATACAGAGAAACCCTGTCTCGGGAAAAAAAGACAAAACAAAACAACAACAGCAATAACAAAAAGACCTCCAAAATTCAAATCCTTTTTAACATCAATGTGATGCCATATTATACAGAAAATTCATCTTGACCTCATATGAGAAATGAGCCAAGATAGGAATATAGCAAAATATTACATAAAGTTACCAACTATTTGTAGATGGTGTAGCTGAAATATAAATTTATTATTTAACTTTCATAGCATTCCTAATATATATATTGTTATGTGTATGTGAGCGTTCTAAAAGTTACAGCAGTTCTGTCTCAAGCATTTCAGGGAAGAAATTCTCAGCTACACAGCTTAATAACACTAGGTTCTACCCCCAAGAGAAATACTAGCTAATCTCAACATTAAATTATTTAAGTAAATTATAGATGTATTTTTTAAAATATTTTTTATTATTATGTATTTTCCTCAATTACATTTAGAATGCGATCCCCAAAGTCCCCCATACCCTCCCACCACTTCCCTACCCACCCATTCCCATTTTTTGGCCCTGGCATTTCCCTGTACTGGGCATATAAAGTTTGCATGTCCAATGGGCCTCTTTTTCCAGTGATGGTCGACTAGGCCATCTTTTGATACATATGCAGCTAGAGTCAAGAGCTCCGGGGTACTGGTTAGTTCATACTGTTGTTGCACCTACAGGGATGCAGATCTCTTTAGCTCCTTGGATACTTTCTCTAGCTCCTCCATTGGTGGCCCTGTGATCCATCCAATAGTTGACTGTGAGCATCCACTTCTGTGTTTGCTAGGCCCCGGCCTAGTCTCACAAGGGACAGCTATATCAGGGTTCTTTCAGCCAACGCTTGCTAGTGTATGCAATGGTGTCATCATTTGGAGGCTAATTATGGGATGGATCCCTGGATATGGCAGTCTCTAGATGGTCCATCCTTTTGTCTCAGCTCCAAACTCTGTCTCTGTAACTCCTTCCATGGGTGATTGTTTCCAATTCTAAGAAGGGGCAAAGTGTTCACACTCTGGTCTTCGTTCTTCTTCTGTTTCATGTGTTTTGCAAATTGTATCTTATATCTAGGGTATACTAAATTTCTGGGCTAATATCCACTTATCAGTGAGTACATTAGATGTATTTTAAAATGTGTACATTGTATCATCAATGAAACTTGACAACACATAACACTCCTTAAGAATTAACATAAAATAAATAAATAGTATAAAAGAAAGGAAGATAAAATATTAGTAAGAGTAAGATATTAAAGTATAATCAACATTTTAAAGGTAACTAATTGTATATCTGTATTCATATTGTTGGCTATATAACTGAACACTTCTGAATACTCTCACTCATTTAACAGATGCTCATCACGCATGTAAAACTCATGTGCAGTCATGTAAAATACACCCTAAAATGCAAGTTCCAACCACTGGTTAACTGGATAGCTTCATGATTGATAGAATGATATAAAGTTCTGTGCCTTTTTCTATGTTTTCTTTCAGAAACATAGAACACAAATGACATTTCTCCATGTTCTTATAAAAGTTCTTTATTTTTCCTCTGGATTTACAGTTTTATATTGATTCCTCCCATGGTTACATCTGATAGTGCATTGCAATGTAGTCATTGATAAGCCTGGCCTCTCATCAATGCTCACTGAATAGGTAAGAAGGAGCCTGATACATGCCTCATTGGTCTGTGTAACCTATGCCATCACCAGTTGGCTTGAACTTCAATACTTCTGATATATATCTAGAAAGGAATGAAACCATAGACTGTGAGGTTTGATGTTTCATTATGCAAGGCAGCTGTATAATAATCTCACTCTGCTGAGTCCAGATCTCTTCCTAACTGATGGTGATAATGACGACCATCATTTGCACCCTCAAAATAAAAGGTGGAAGACATGCTGCAAAAGGGAGTCTGTTGAAAATACACTTTTTTCCTGCAGACCTAGCTTGTCAATCTAACTGCTCTGTCTTCCAACTTTGATAGATATAAACTACTCTTCTTCGTTGAAATAATAATTATTGACTTGAGGATTTCAAGTAAATGCCTTGGCATTGCACCAGACTGCAGAAGTTCATTCTGCCAACCCTGGGTGTGAATTCTAAATTGTCTTTACTAAAGGAAAGAAAGTCTGCAGAAATTTCTGATGCCACTGTTTGATTAAATTAGCACTGATACCTGAATTTGGTTTTCACGTGTCACACTGTCTTATTAGATTATTGTCAGATTTGAGAGACATGCTTTTCATACCACAGTAAAATAGAGAGAATGATAATTAGAAACAATGTAACATGAAGCCAAAATGTATCCCACACAGCATTGGAAGGCATATGAAAAGTGTGGCAGGGATTTTATGAAAACGAATTTTAGCACATTTTTAGTACCATAGAAATTGGACCAAAATGTTTGTAACATTTTTTTTTGGCTAAATGATGTTGTATCTTTATATTGAAATATGAGGAGAAATAGCTTTTTTTGTAAATCATAAGCAAAATTACCCCTAGAGATATATCAGAAATATAGTGACTTCTCTCAAAAAAAGATGTGGGGGGAGGACTATGCTAATCACTATAAATTCTAACATTATATATTTTAAAAATCTCATTGTACTACCCAGGCTTGCCTTGAATTTCTTAACCTAATTGATTCTTCTGCCTTGGCCTCTAGAGTAGCTGGACTATAGATGTGCCCTGTTCTTGCCAGAGCAGCTGATTTCTGGGTGTTTGTTAGTTGGTTTGAATTGACTTCTTTACCTGAATTTTTAACACAAGTTCTAGGTACATATGAGAAAAAAAAAACATTCCAAATGAAATTCATTCATCATGCAATTCAAATTTCAATAAAATGTTTTATACCCCAAATTTTAGGACTTCATTTAGACAGAATTTTTAAGAATTCTAGTTTATTGGTGAGTCAAAATCTTTTCAATGAGACTTAAGAGTAGCTGTGGAATAAATTATGTCTCATATGGGCCTCACTAGCTATCTACAAAGAATAAGATGTCAGTTTCCAGAGTCCTGTTGTGCATACTTCAAAGTTAGAAACAAAATATTTTACATAAAAAAAACATTTCTCAATACCTATCCTCTAAATTGTAATTTATATTCTATCTTACAACAAAATGACTTTAAATCTAAGCTTAAAAGTTAAATAATATTTACTTCTTTTCAATAATATTCCTTTTAAAACAGAGTAAATAAATTTGTCCTACTTCCTAATTTTTTTCTGTAATTCTATGTGAGGCATAAATCAAGAATAAATTTTCATCAATCTTTTAATTTAAAATTTTATGTTTATATGTATTTATAAATTTTAATGTATTTTTCTATGTTTCTATATTTTTACTTATTTTTGTTTATGTCTACATTTCCATGTAATGAATTTATATTTACATATGAAGATCTGAATACTAAAATAACTTAAGAAAGAATTAATAAAGTACATTCAACTTTGCTTTCATAAAATATCATTGCCTTATTTAATCCAAATCTATTTTAATTATTTAATTAAATTAAAAATATTTTCTATTTAATATTTTTGAAACTCCTTTATGAGTTTCAAAATATACATATGTTATTAGTTGATGTACCTATCCTCCAAATTAATTATTCACATATTGTAAATTCTTGCTCAAAAATGTTTAAGCTGACTAGGACAAAAATATAAAAATTAAAATATTTAAAGTGTCAATCCCAAAGCAACACACCATATTGAATGACAGCAGGCTCCATCATAGAGTCTTAGGGAAGGCAAAGGACAGCATTTTGGTAAATTTTTCTAACTCAACAAGTAAGATATCTTTTGAAGATTCTTGCCCTTGTGGGTCCTGATCAAATCAGCGTTGGATGCTGCTCTGAGGAACTTCTGCTAGGGATGCAAGTAGTAGCGCCCCAGATGTTTTCAGTCAGGTTCTATTGCTCACATTCTCCATGATAGGACCAGGTATCTCTCTGCCTCTAGACAGTGCACACAGGAAATGAAGTACAAAGGCAACTGAAGTCCATGGAGTCATAATCAGGACTGAGAAGGGAATACAGTAGCTTTGCTTCATGGTTATTGGGAAATGAAAAAATGCTTAAATTGGACACCTCAGGTTAGAAAACCCTTAGTTCTGGTCCCCTGAGAAACTTTCTGGGAGAAGAGCTAGAGTCACATGTTCAGTATCTAGAGCGAAGAACTAAAGAGGAAAAGAAAAAGGCTGCATACTACTCATGCCACCTCTGGTGATTTGGTGACTAGTAAATTGATTAGACCTATTTCATCATTTCCCATAAAAAGTATGGTCTGCCCCAACATAAAAATCAAAAGTGAATGAACTACAAAAACTCTATCTTCTAAAGAAAATACAAAACCTTAATGTCAAGGCTAAAGATTAATTCCTGTTATTTCAGAAAAGGAAACAAATATTAACTGTACTTCTTAATTAAAACCAATGGAAATTTTGTCACCTAAACTATTATATCTTGCTAACAACATATGCTATAGGTTGTGAATATTTTAAAATTATATATCCTTGTGGATGGAGAGAGGGACTAACAGTTGAGAACACTTGCTGCTGTTGAAGAGGACCAGAGTTCATTTCTCATAGGTTGCTAGTGTTGTAGTCCACCAAAAGACCCTCACTCCCAAAGACCACAGAGACTGCTGCCATCGCCGCAAACCACATGAGGATTTTTATTATTCCAACATGTTGGAGAGTCCTCTTTCAGCATGCAGGCCAGAGGAGAGACCCAGAACAAAGAAAGAACAGCCTTTTTATATCTTTGTAAGGGGCAGATTTGAGCAACAGGGCTCTCATTGGTATAGCAAGTAACCCTTTCAGGCATTGGCTGGTCTGTATAGTAACTAAGTAACCCTTTGGCCTAGTCCCTCACTTTGCTTGCCCCCATGGTGGGTTATTATGATTTGGTCAGCAAAGTAATAGTACATTTTGAACCTATGGGTCAGCTATTACCGTCAGGGGAATTCTTGAAACAAGGTCAGGGTGGCTTATGGTCTTTTTGAGAATTCAGTGTGGGGCAGGGGCAAGAGAATTGCTAATCTTGTTATGGATAGTTCTCTGAGAACAGCTAATATTATTTTGGCAGCTTGTAGGCTCAGTCATTTTGACTGCTAAAACTATGTTTTTACATTTGTTTAGTCAGCCAGCTTCCTTATCTGGCTCTACACTTGGCCTGGTACTACAGTTTGGAAAGTCCTTTTCGAAGAGGGAAGGTACTGAGTGGTCTTGTATTCATTTTAGATATTACACTAGCAACCTGCAACTCCAGTTTCAGTAGATCTTGAACATTATTCTGGCCTCCAAAGGCACTGCACATACACACATCCAAACAACCACATAAGTTAAAAGAATAAAGAATCATATATTCTATGTAGAGTTCAATTATTCGTTTTTCCTTTTGAAATAAAGTCTTGCTTTTTTGCCCAAACTAAGTTTGAATGTCTGGGCTTGGAGATCATTTTGTTACTGCCTCTTGAGTATATGGGACTATAGATGCATGTCACCACACCAAAACTAAGTGACATTTTTTAAAGAAAATATGTAGTCTAAAAGGTTTTAATTAATTTTTCTTATTTGCTTTTGTTTTGTTGGGTTATTTTGTCCTTTACACTTTTGGCAGGGGTGGGGGTGGGGGTCGTTGTTTTTTTGTTTTGGTTTTTCGAGACAGGGTTTCTCTGTATAGCCCTGGCTGTCCTGGAACTCACTTTGTAGACCAGGCTGGCCTTGAACTCAGAAATCTGCCTGCCTCTGCCTCCCGAGTGCTGGGATTAAAGGCGTGCGCCACCACGCCCAGGTCCTTTACATTTTCTGATAACATTACTTTTAAAAGAAGATTATTCAATCATTAGCCAGATTTTCACTTATAAATATGATTGTCAAATGGAATGAATAAAAACATTGAACACAAAAGAATAGAGAATGAATTTGGGCCTACTCCATGGTGGGTTATGATGTCAGAAATATTATGGTGGGTTACCAGTGTCAGAAATAAGAAAGTACCCCCAATACAGAGAACTGTCATATGAAAAGGAACCAACATAAGGATAGTTAAATGGACAAAAATGAGAGTTATTAGGGTATTAAACAATTGTTAGTTTTCTTCATAAGAAAGTTCAAGTGATTTGCATAGGAGATACAGTAGTAACACAAGGTCACTGCTAAGCAAACATGACTATCATTACGCTTTGGATCTTGAATGGCTTCTGTTAGAAGTCTGGTACCCAGCTTGAAACCACAGGGAGGCAGTGGATATCTGAAGGGGAGGGATTTTCTGGGAAATCTATGAGTCATTTAGCCTGGTCTTATATAGCTCCACTATTTCATTTTCACTTCCTGAATTTAATGGGGCATTTTTAATCCACCACAGGGTGCCATGCACCGATTCATCACAGTCCAGATGCAAAGTGGCCAACCCCACACGGGCTAGAATTTCTAAAACTGAAGGCCAAAATGTACTTTATAAATTTAAGAGTTTAGATATTTGTTACAGTGACAGAGTGCTCACTAGTAAATACATATTGGAGACAAAAATAAATGTATTTCCAGTGTAATATTATAAAAAAGATTTTTCCCAAATATTGATCAGTTTTGAGAGGGAAATTGTGATTTTTTTAGTGGAGAAACATTATGTTATTCATTGGCCATAATTAAAATCTCCTGTGACAAGACACATCACATTAATGTTATGTACCCTGAGAGCAACTCAGCACCACCTCTTGTAGGTATCTACTGCCCATGGCTTCCAGTTAATATCTACAATAATGATGTTTAGTCCTGAGACATCCCTATACCACTTCTTTATTTTTTATGGTAAAAGTGTATAGCAAACATGGGAAAATGACAGGTAAATTAATATTGCAAGAAAATCTACAAAACAACTAATTAGGTCTCATTAAGAGTCAAGGTCATGGAAGGTGAAGAGAAAATAATGAACTATCATGGTTGAAGAAAGCTAACCCTTATTAATGTTGGTCACAGTGTAGGGGTTCTGCCGTAAGTTAAGAAATAGAACAGGGATAGTGAGAAAAATATCTATTATGCTTTTGAGTTTTAAAATGTTGTTTCAATTATAATATCTTAGAATTGAGCATTGTTTCATATCCATATAAGTTGTTAATATTAGTGGAAGTTAGGTGAGGAGTATTTGAAAGAAAACATGGAAACATTTGTGACTTTTATTTTAAGGAAAAATGAGCAGGGTGCTTGTGACTTATTTAGCATTGATAGTATATCCACATGAAGAGAATTTACCTTGATGCAAATCAATTCTATTAACTACTGTGGAGAGAACAGGAAATAAAGGCACATTGAAAATGATTTTGCCAGGCGATGGATAATGTAAATTGTCCAGGCTGACAGCTGAAATGCTTTAAGCACCATCACAGCAGAAGAATAAATGTTAACCATTTTCCTAAAATAGTAGGCATGAAACTACCCATGTATACTCCAAAATGAAATAATTAATGATGATGGCAAACAGCTACTGAAGCTTGTTTTCCAGGCGTATTAAACTTCCTAACAAGCTGATGAGTTAAATACTCTGTCCGACCTCTTGACACAGCCCAATAGCTTTTACAAGGTTGAAGAGATAAAGCTGAGCTGTGAATTTATTTCTTTTTAAAGTCTGATGCTGCTCGAAGTCAGCACACTTGACCACAAGGCTGTGTGAAATATCTTTGATCTCTGAGCTTTAGAAACACTGCCATTTTCTGACACTGCTAATGAAGAGCAGCAACATCTTTGTCTGGAGAAAGTAGCTCAAGTTTGTGCTTGTAAAGCAGGTTTTTTCTTTGAAAAGTTGGGAATGACCATGTTTAATGTTCACGGTTACTATACTCTACTCCAATGGTTGTCATTCCGAGTCACACCTCCTTTGAGAGAGCGAATGACCTTTTCACAAGGGTCCAATATCAGATATCCTGCATATCAGATATTTACATGATGATTTATAACAATAGTAAATTACAGTTATGAATAGCAAATGACAATAATTTTATGGTTAGAGGGTCACCAAAATATGAAAAACTGTTTTAAAGAGTCGCACCATTAGGAAGGCTGAGAACCACTGCTCCAGTCTACTGAGCTAGCTGATCAGAGGACTCTGATGCTACATTGTATGGTGACAACTCCACCAACCTCAGCAATAGGCCCTCTCTCTACATCATAAACTCAATCCAGTATTAGGATGTCACAATGAACCAATGAACACAAGGAGAAAAATAAGTCTTAGCCTATTTACTGACAATTCAGTCAACTTTGTTAGTAGAAACAGCTCTTTCTGTATACATATCTCTAAAATCTCTCATTTTCCCTGAGGGTTGCAAAGGTGTGTATGAAGGCTTCCATAAATATACTCTATAGTTCAAGTGTGAACACATACACATTACTTACTAATGAGGAATTTCAGGGAAAGGAATGCCATACTCTCTCATTTCTAAAGAGCTCAGCACTAAAAATAAGAGGGCGAGGGAAAGGACAAAGTTTCATATGAAATACTATATCTTCATGTTCCAGTGCTCTTATCAGCCAATGCTGTTTAAGTAAACTTGCAAATTATGATATTAATGTGCTGGATCACATATTTTAAAATTTCAACATTTTAATCCTTTGAAGACTTATAAAATAATCAGTGGGGATTTCCAGGCTGCAACATGAATGGAATATGAGTATTTTGCCAAAGATCTGAACATTCCAAGTCCATTGACCTAGAAAAACGTTCAAAGATCTGGTTCCATGAGCAAGGTCCCTGTCAGGAAAAGTCGGCCTGTAGAAGCCATGAGGACATTGGGCTCCCTGATACCCCTCTAG
This sequence comes from Mus musculus, assembly GCF_000001635.26. Taxonomy (NCBI): domain Eukaryota; kingdom Metazoa; phylum Chordata; class Mammalia; order Rodentia; family Muridae; genus Mus; species Mus musculus. The sequence continues at coordinate 53,704,828 of NC_000074.6, read as the reverse complement.
TTAAAGCAGATGGAGGGAGTAAAGAAACAGTAGTTTCTGATGGTTGGGGGAATGTTCCTTATAATCCCAGCCAGAGTTTGAAATAAGAGTCACATGATTTCTGGTCCACATAACAGACTTATGTGAACAGCAAAAAAAAAAAAAAAAAAGAAAGAAAGAAAAAAAAAAAAACACTCTAAGTTCATTTCAATTTTGTGACCTAACTGAAGGAAATTTTTAAACAAAAATTTGTCTAAATGTCAATTGGTATAGATTATGCTCCATGAAAAATTTTTCTCATTTATACATACATGACACAAGGTTTACTCAAGGTTTGAATAAACTTGACAATAGTATATATTCCTCAGCCTTTTTTATTTTTTTAATCTTTTTTTTTAATTGGGTATTTATTTCTTTTACATTTCCAATGCTATCCCAAAAGTCCTCCACACGCTCCCCCACCCACTCCCGCTTCTTGGCCCTGGCATTCTGCTGTACTGAGGCATATAAAGTTTGCACGACCAATGGGCATCTCTTTCCACTGATGGCCGACTAGGCCATCTTCTGATTCATATGCAGCTAGAGACACGAGCTGGGGGGGGGGGGATTGGTTAGTTCATATTGTTGTTCCACCTATAGGATTGCAGATCCCTTCAGCTCCTTGGGTACTTTCTCAGCTCCTCCATTGGGAGCCCTGTGATCCATCCAATAGCTGACTGTGAGCATCCACTTCTGTGTTTGCCAGGCCCCAGCATAGTCTCACAAGAGACAGCCATATCTGTATCCTTTCAGCAAAATCTTGCTAGTGTCAATGGTGTCATGCAATAGTATGCAATGGTGTCAGCGTTTGGAAGCTGATTATGGGATGGATCCCCAGATATGGCAGTCTCTAGATGGTCCATCCTTTCATCTCAGCTCCAAACTTTGTCTCTGTAACTCCTTCCATGGGTGTTTTGTTCCCAATTCTAAGAAGGGGCAAAGTGTCCACACTTTGGTCTTCGTTCTTCTTGAGTTTCATGTGTTTAGCAAATTGTATCTTATATCTTGGGTATCCTAGGTTTGGGGCTAATATCCACTTATCAGTGAGTACATATTGTGTGAGTTCCTTTGTGAATGTGTTACCTCACTCAGGATGATGCCCTCCAGGTCCATCCATTTGGCTAGGAATTTCATAAATTCATTCATTTTAATAGCTGAGTAGTACTGCATTGTGTAAATATACCATATTTTCTGTATCCATTCCTCTGTTGAGGGGCATCTGGGTTCTTTCCAGCTTCTGGCTATTATAAATAAGGCTGCTATGAACATAGTGGAGCATGTGTCCTTCTTACCGGTTGGGACATCTTCTGGATATATGCCCAGGAGAGGTATTGCTGGATCCTCCGGTAGTACTATGTCCAATTTTCTGAGGAACCACCAGACTGATTTCCAGAGTGGTTGTACAAGCTTGCAATCCCAACAACAATGGAGGAATGTTTCTCTTTCTCCACATCCTCACCAGCATCTACTGTCACCTAAATTTTTGATCTTAGCCATTCTGACTGGTGTGAGGTGAAATCTCAGGGTTGTTTTGATTTGCATTTCCCTGATGATTAAGGATGTTGAACATTTTTTCAGGTGCTTCTCAGCCATTCGGTGTTCCTCAGGTGAGAATTCTTTGTTTAGCTCTGAGCCCCATTTTTTAATGGGGTTATTTGATTTTCTGGAGTCCATCTTCTTGAGTTCTTTATATATATTGGATATTAGTCCTCAGCTTTTAGTTAATTAATTCTAAAGTTTTCTTAGTGCCAAATTCAGGGCTAGATGTTGGTGGGCAAGCCATTAAAATACATGGCCTTTTGCCTGATATCTGCAAAATGAGAATTTATGAGTAGATAAACTGCAATGCATAATTCACTTATAAAAATTAATCTAAATTTGAATTTCATATTTACAGTAAACAGACATTTTAATATACATTCTCATAGTGTATCTGTTTTGACCTACATTTTTCTTAAAATCTTGTTAAAAATAACTCTACAAAAATGGCAATGGAAATATTTTCAATCAATTCATCCATATCAGTAATTGCTATAAGAAAAATGAGTTGACATGTCAAGTTGAAAACTGGAGGTTGCAGGTTATACCAACTTCCTGTCTGTCACAGTCTAATTTTGTTAGATGCTACTAACATAAAAAAAAATTACTTGTTCCTTCATTTTCGACTTAGGCATCAATAAGGGGTTAAGGAAGCTTTGTGTTAAGACTCCCAAAAGAAAGACTGGAGAAATCTCTTTAGCTCACAATTTAATGACAGGCTTATACAGATTCCCTGGGAATGCCTTTTAGACATCATTTTGCCTCTGAAAATACATTTGATTCTTAAAATGCATCAAATTAGTCTATATGGTCAACTCTTCATCCTTCCCATCCACTTGTGATTCATTCTATAATTTTCTATGCTAATTGGCTGCATACATACAATTATGTAACATATGACAAATCTAGAAATAAAAGCATAAATCCCTTAAAGGATTTCATTCTCCTTTAAAGGAGAACTCCCAAGTGGCTGTCCAATACTAAATGGTCAGCCCTGCAGTCATATACATGTGGAAATATTTTAGGGGCTAAGTGGATTGTATTTACGTATGTAGGAATGTTTATATATGTTTGCAACAACAAGTAAAAGAAAAAAGTCTATGAGTCTGAGAGAGAATAAAAGAGGTACATGGTAGGGTGGGAGGGAGAAAAAGGAAGAAAAGTATGTGTATATAATTTCAAAATTTTAAAAAATTGACTATATTAAAAGGAAAGAACTCCTTGGAAAACTGTTTCCTAAAACATATATACTATATGTTTCATATAATATATATATATATATATATATATATATATATATATATATATATATATTATATAGTACATATATTAGATATGTTTCACATAATATATTATATATAATATTTATATGTGGATATTACATAATATATAATACATATATATAGTCGTGTGTGTATGTGTGTCTGTCCTGACACTCTTATAAACACCTAAATTTTTTAAGGGTATGGGGAAAAAAGTCTCTTCGAAGACAACACTGATTATTTTCTTATATGTGACAGTGGATGGCCTGAAACTTTAGGACTCTAAGAAAATAATATCTACATATTTGTGAGACAGACTTCCTGAGGAGATTACACACACACACACACACACACACACACACACACATTTTTACCCCAAGCAGGTAGTCCAGTACAGATCAAAGAACAGATACCATCGAAGTCCATATGGTGAACAAACAAGTTTTATTGTGTTTACTTAAAATATGAGTGAGGCATTACTTACAGGATCGGAAATGACTAAAAGACAGCTGCACCACCAAAGCTCACCCCAGCACTGGTGGCAGCTCACAAAAGCTGAAAATCTGGGATGTGCTGAAAAAGCATCCGAGAGCTGAATAGATTAAAGGATGTCCTTTCTAGGTGATTCTATTTGAAACTTGTTTCAGGCAGTTCCACTGTCTCTGCTTCTTCCAGACACCTTGGTTGGTCTTTTGTTTCTTTTCAGGCTGTTTGGTTGGTCTCTGCTTCCTCCTGGCCGCTGGACTTGTCTTGGTCTCCTTTTCAGCTTGACTTGTCTGAAACTGACTCTAGCAGTCTTTCATTGTTTACTCTTAGGGAGGGATCTAGTGAATCTGGGCAGATTCAGTGATTTCCTGTAGCTATTTTGAGTTGTTTATTTTGTCTTAAGGGGTTTCCCTACAGGTTAGAATGTTTCATTCCCGAAGAAAACTGATATCCAACAGTAATAGTATTCAATTAGGAGGCCAACTGTTTCTTCTTGTTTATCCTGATCAAGAAAAGTAAGCTGATGACCATGGAAAGCTGAGCTGGTGAAGCAAATATCCCCACCAGTTCAAGAGAGCAACAAGTTTCTGTCAGCTTCACTTCAATGTCTACCAAGCAGGTTGTGCTTTGTGCTGTTGTTTATCACATGCAATGGATCTTGCTATTAACTCCAGGGGCTGAAGATCATACAGAGCAATTGGTTTCACTGGTAAAGGAACTGAACAGAAAATGTTTGGTTGGTTGTTTGAATGGGTTTCTGTTTATTGTAGGTTGTTTGTTTGTTTGTTTTGTCTTTAAAATGTTATGTTCTTATATTCTCCTGTTTAGTGTAAACCAGCTCTGTGTGTGTTATCAGAAAGACAGATTTATTTTATTCTATCTGTATGGATGTTTTACATACCTTTATGTTTGTGTGACATGGGTGTGCAGGACCTATGGAAGCCTGAAGAGGGCATCGGGTACCTTCCAAGTGAGCTACTACATGGGTTCTGAGAATCAAACAGAGATCCTCTGGCAGAACCACGGGTTTGCTTAGCCACCAAACCATCTCTCTAGTCCAAGCCTGTACATAATTTTGTTCTACATATTTTCCAATTTCTAATTTATTCTATGAATTAGCCAAATATAGAATTAAAATGAATAGCTTATGCAAGAGAAACCATGAATCAAGCTTTACAAACATTATCTCAGGTATGAAATAAAGGAATAAACACAAATGCATGTGCACACACACATTGTATATAAAAGCATTATACACACATATACCTATGCAGAAATTTACATAGACACATAAATACACGTGCATACACAAACACCAGACGTATGCACACAAACATCACACATATAATATATATATATACTCATAGAACACAATAGAACACACACAAATATTCACACAGTTATTTGGAAAAGATAAGTAAGAATCAAAAATATAAACCAGTTCCCCAAATAAGTGTTTGCAGCTTCTTCTTGATGTGAATACTGAAAATATCTACTCTACTATCATGAAATTAAACATTTTTCAAAAGAAGAATTTGTGATTTTCAGTTATCTGTACCACAGATATGTAAGAGAATATATTCAGCAATGACTAATAAAGTGTTAGAAACCCCCACAGGACTCAGTTGCACTTCATAGAATTGAGTCTGGAATTTGGAAGTGATTTTGTAACTGCATGTTGCTAGTCTCAGGAGTATTTGTTCCAAGTATTTCTTCCCTTTTACTGAGAATGTAACCCTGAGTGGTGGGGACTCTGAGAATAACCACAGTGTGGGAAGACTTCTTGCATAATTGTGGATGTAATTTGATCAGTATCAACAAGCAATTCATCTTAAAGGTACTCACATGCAATAAACAACCATTTACTACCTGTTTATCCAGTTCTTAGAGAACTGACTAAAGGAACAATTTAGCACACCTATGGCAGGAGGCAATGGGTGATGACAAAACACCAAAACCTATAGCATGGACTGCTCACAAGCCTTCTCCCAGAAAATTCTCTTTCTGGGTTTTCATTGTGTTACAACTAGAAGGAGAAGGAAAAAAAAACTGAGGGTAAATCAAGGACTGTTAGTAATATAAAAATATAGTTTGGATTCACAAGAGAAAGAAAACAGAAAGCAATATATACCTAAGTTCAAAGAGATCACTGAAGGTTGTAACCATCCTGGTCACCGGTTCCTGGTTATAGAGCAGTTTTGTTTTGTTCTGTTTTGTTTTGTTCTGTTTTCTTCTGTGGCTGCCACCCCTGCAATCATACCATCCCAGATGTCAAACACTATGTGATATGTGGCTCAATTTTTGTTTTCTCTCTCTCCTTTTGGTTTTCCCATCTAACTATTCCTCACATTAGATTTCTCCTATCTGTAGCGTCTCCTATTTACTAGTTCTCAGTCCACTGTGTTTGAACTACATCACTAATTCTTTGCTTCTACTCCTATCTAGAATGTTATCACCTTTAGATGTGTCTTCCAAGAGCTACTAAAAGACAAGTAAACAGACCAACGCCAAAGAATTCCTATTTTTGTCACTGAAAAGACACATATCAAACCTCCAAGACTGCCTGTATCTTTGTAATTTACCACTCTGCATCAAAAAGTTAATCAATTTAAAAGTATTAAGACTTGGTGTACCGTGTGTTGTAACTTTATATTTTATACTGTATATACAGGCTAAAGTCTTCACAATACAGTGCACTCCACATGTGGTTTTGTTAAACAATTTGTCTGTTAAAAATCACTGATGCTATATCCACCTAACGTTAGGATATCTTGGTGTTTCAACAGCTGCCTAACTTACTCTCCAACACCTACGTATATTTTTTTCTGATCTACATCTTATAACCAGAAGATTCTTTAAAACTACAAATGTGATTATGCCATTTCCAAACTTTAAGTTTGGCAGGGTCATTAGTGAATCCATATGTTAAAGCTCCTAAGCAACTAATAAGGACTTGCAAATAGCTCTCAGCTTAAATCCAACCTCTCTTTCATCTTTCTTCTCTCTGCCTTCCTGCCATATTGAATTCTCACTGTTCCAGTCTTTCCTTCATAACTCTTATTCATCCCACGTGTCTCCATTTAATTGTGAATTTATAAGTGTTCAGCCCCTGACCCTATTGTCTAGGTTAAATGATTTTTCCTGGCATTAACGCGTTGCTCCATAGCATTTGTCATACTTATAATTACTTGTTGTTGAGCGTCTGTAACTTCCTCAGTGAAGCTGTCTCCAGTCCCTTTGATGAGGAGAAATATAGAAATTAAATGTTCTCAATTGTTGCTGATCTTTTTTTTTTCTCTAGCATGCATTGGAGTTCAGTAATTACTTATTTGAGCTGAAATGAAAATATATTTCTAGTCATGAAGAATCTTTTGAGGTTTGATTTCAGCTGGATGTGCATGTATGAGTGCGTGTGTGGGTACATGTTTGCTGTGTGCATGCATATTTGCATGTGTTCATGGGTGTACACATGTGCATCCACACGCATCAGTATGTGTTTGTGCATGCATGTGCATGTGTGTGTATGCATATGCATGTGAGTGTGCATGTGTGTATATTCCACTCTGTCGCATTGTTTGATTCAGGTCTCTATAGAAGCCTTTTCTTAGCACATTGTTCGATTCAATCTCTCCTTCAGATCTCAAATATAGCCTGCAGTACATTTCTTCATTGCATCTACTAAGCTACGTTGTTGTTAGTATCAACAAATCTCTTGCTAACTAACAGTTCCCTTGAGGTGACATATAGCATCTTATTCACATTTTGTATTTCATAAATATTCCACAAATATTTATTTAATAAATGCATGAACACTTGTAAAATGGCAATTAGGTGACCTCTTTTCACAGAGAAATATGCCTTCTAATTGGAGGAATAGCTCAGTGTCAAGAGCATGCAGACAAGGGGATGCAGCCTTCAGAGGCATCCCTTTAAACTTGAGTATATGTCAGCATTCTTCACAGATCCGTGCACATCTGTGTTTTCAAAAGCACTCTTTACAGTAGTCATATTCCAGCAGATAAACTGGTAAGGAAAATATTGCAAATTGATACAGTGAAATTTTATTCAAGCATACAAAACACAATTATACTGTTTGTTTGAAAGTGGGCTGAAGTAGACTGAGATCAACATACAAAGCAGTATAACCCAGATATACAATGACAAATTTTCATTCCTTGATATGTAGATCCTAAATCAGATACATAAATGCACACTCACACAAACAAAAACACACTCATATACACACAAGCACAAGTGTACACTCACACACAGAGGATAATTAATATCATAATTTGAGACTATGAGACTATTTTAGATGAAATGATTGATTTGGTCAATTCATACTCAATTCATTTCTAGTATTAATTTGAAACTTCATAATTTATAATATAGAATGATTCTTTTTGGCTTCTGGCAGGTAGTTGACCCTTTTTTTAAAATGAAGAAAGAAATGTAAATATGAAGGATGAATACGATGACAAATAACTTCGATAAGCAAAGAGAATTAAATGTTAGGACTTATACCTCTAGCTTTTAATATTTTCTTAAAGAAAACATTAGCAGAATTATCAACCACATCTATATACTCTGCTATTTCCACGCAGCCAGATCTTGAGACTCCCAGCCACTCAGCTGTGATCTTAAGCAGCAGAACTGGATTTAACATTTACACTTGCTGGATGAGAGGGTGTTGACACACTCAGAAGTACACTTATTAAGTAGAGGAAAGCCCTGGCTGTCTCTAAGTGTTGACAAGTGACTTAGAACTAAAATAGGTAGATGCTCTCACAATTTTAAGTTGTGTATGAAAACAAAACAGTCTGGCTTCTAGTATTTTTTAATATTTCTCCATTTAGATTTGTTTAATTTACCCAAAATTATTTTATAAATGCCAAAAGAAAATGTGCCATGAGAAAGCAGTTCAGATGAAGCTGAATTTTGAGAGACTCTAAGGCCAGAGCAAGTCCCAGGGCATAAATTAATCATTTGTTAACATTTGAATCTTGTATCTACAGTCATAGAGCTGGTAACTGATGCAATATATTTATCTGCTAATTTGGTTATTTACTTAATGGATGTGATAAAATTTCAAAAGAGGTTTTGTAAAATGGCTAGCATACACTTTTACAAAGTAACAAGATTTGCAATAAGCATCGTGTAAAATTTTTAAAAGGCATTCAGTATATTAGAAGACTAATTCATTGTTGTACTTTAAAAGAGTATCTAACAGGGGACAGGTGTGTAAATTTCTAAGTGCTATACATAGGTACTAGCAATATACATCATATAATCTATAGAGCTATGTACTGAAGTAGGAATGAGCAAGAAGTAGTCAAAACATCCTCCTGTTTGGCCTGTATCTTATTTCTTTCACTTTAGATATTGGAGTCCCCAGAGGCCCAACTGATTTGGCAATATGAGATAGAATTTCCCTGAGATCTGTTTTGCTTTTAAATAAAATGAAAGAATTTCACAAAATATACATTTTACTTGTTTTCTTTTTCCTTGGAAGAAAGATGTGAATCTATGGCATAGTATCAAGTGTTCATGTTTTTATAAAATAATTCTCCAATTTAATAAACTTCTAAACCACTGATTATAAACTGGAAAGTAAAAATACACCTGTAACAGAAAGATGTCAGAAATCATTTTAAGCACTGAACTCTTGGAATTTGCTGTTTGCTGCTTGCCATTTCACGATACTGAAGTGCGGCACTCTTATAGTTAGTGTTGAGCTAAGGTTGACAGCGTTAATTGTTTTAAAAAATAAGGAAACTTTATAGTTTTTCAGTTAGATAAGATTTACACTCACATTTTACATCAGTATTTCTCTTGGGGTAACCATTGTGGAATATTTTTTTCTCAAGTAAAACAGTTCTAAATCTTGGATCAGATCTGGCAGTCTCTCTGTATTTAAATATAGAACAGTATTACCATGGTTCAAATGAATGGCTTCCACCCAGCTTAATTATGTTCAAGCTGCAAATAAATGCATATGCTGTGCCCATAGATTTGAAAACACAAGGCAGGGGCTCCCTCTGCATCCCCATCTGTGCACTGCCTTTGTCTTTTATATGTAATAATATAGATAACAAAGCCAAATTCTTTTTAAAATTAGAAGTACATAATTGCAGCATGAGGCTGAATACATGTAACACAATGATATTATTTTCTTATCACTCATTAAATCTCAAATAATAGAAGTGATGGCAGTAATAAACATTTTTAAAAAATAGAATGCCCTGTTAGGCCACAATGGTAGAGTTGCATGAAATATTAAATGCTATGACAGAGAGTCATATATTATAGCAAAGTTAGTGAACACTTGGGAAATTTTGTTACCTTTGCCTTGTCAAAGAGACAATATGCAGAGGAATTCTGGGTACTTTGGGTACATCACACCCCTAATGTCACCACCAAATTGGGGACTTTGGTGAGAGAAAATAGTCAGTAGTCTAGCACTGATAAGAACAGGATGTAGAAACTGGTAAACCAGTTTTATGGGGGTGCCCTGAGAGACAGTAAGAGCAATCGTAATTCTTGTCTTAAGATAGAAACCAGAAAATGTCCTCCATTCTGTCTTGACTAGAGGCCAACGCCAGGGCCAATAAGGGGGAGTGGGTGGGTAGGGGATTGGGGGGGTGGGTATGGGGGACCTTTGGGATAGCATTGAAAATGTAAACGAGGAAAATACCTAATTAAAAAAAAAGGAAGTGCTATTTCATGATCATCTTCCTGTCGTCTTGTTTTATACAGCCTCGGTACCGTTAAGTGGAAACTATATTGAAGGACGTAATGGAATCGAAGTGGCTCCTGCACACCTTAAGTGTGGGACATTGGGCTGGCTCATCTCTCCACTCATTACCCAGTTCTACCGAACATCCTATAAAAAGTGTTTAGACTAGCAATGTCTTAATGAGAGTTTTACTGCTGTGAACATACACCATGACCAAGGCAACTCTTATAAAGAACGTTTAATTGGGGCTGGCTTAAAGGTTCAGCAGTTCAGTCCATTATCAATGCAGGAGCATGGCAGCATCCATGCAGATGTGGAGCTGGAGGACTGAGAGTTCTACATCTTCATCGGAACACAGACAGCAGACTGACTTTCAGGCAGCAAGGATGAGGGTCTTTAAGTTCAGGCCCATGGTGACACATTTCCTTCAACAACGCCAAATCTACTCCAACAAGGCCACACTTCCCTATAGTGCTACTCCCTGGGCCAAGCATATACAAACGATCACAAGCAGTTTCTTGCCATCATTTGTATGGCCTCGCCTATGAATTTTCTTAAGACTGTGGCAGCAAATCCTGACTAAGATTCTAAGCTTTAATCATAATGGGCCAATCACAAACTCAGCAACAGGCAACATTCGTCTCTATGCTTCCACATAGTAGACTGCTGGTCTACTCAATGGATTTCAGGCTTTCTGGAAGCCACAGTCATATTAGACAGCCACTCCCTGCATGTCTGTCTGTCTATCAGTCTGTTGGTCTCTGTTTCAAAAACAAACAAATGAAAACATCAAAAATAGCATAGAAGATGGTTTAACTACAGAAATTCACTTTTTCCTGTTTCTAGAGGTTGAAAAGCTGAAGATAAGCTTCAGGCAGAACTCAGTTGTTGGTAAGGGCTTTCTTCCTCTCTTCCAGACAGAATCATCTCTAGGGGAGGGAGACAACAAACTTACTGCCATTTTTGTTTACAAGTGCATCACTCATGCACATATCCGTATGTAAACCTAAACACCATTAAAGGTTTCCACCTACAAAAACACTCACAGTTTAAAGTTTGCATCATGTAAATCTTGTGAGGCACAAATCGGCAAACAGCACAGTTCTCTTTACACCCAGGCAGATATATTACACTTTTTGTTTTTCTAGAAAACTCTGACTTCTACATCTACCTTTTCATCTCCAAAATCTACACTCTGATATGACACTGATGAATTTGGTCATTCTAGATCACTCCCTTTCTTATTTCTATCACAGCTGTTCTTCATATCAGTGAGACCCAAAGACCTCAGGCTACTTTCCCTCTTCCAAGAATCTCAACAGCTTCCCAATTTTGGTGAGCACTCCCACCTATGTACTCAAAGAGGCTGTCATAATTTCTTCAAAATTATTCCAGACTTTTTCTCCATCACTCTTCGCCTAAAATTTCAAATGCCTCAGTTTTCTCCAATAAAAAAAAAATCTTGGTTTTTAATTTGCTTAAGGTCCCTGTCCATGTGATCCTGCTATCTGCTCTTCATCTCTACAATATACACACGCTATATACTCTCATGTTTGTGGCATGTATCTTCAAGTTTTCTTTTTAGGTTTATTTACTTTATGTATAGTGTTTTACTTGCATGTTTGTCTGTGTACCATGTATGTTCCAGATGTCCACAATAGTTGGAAGAGGCATAAGTTCCTCTGGAACTGCAGTTATGATAGTTCTGAGACTCTGTGTGAGTACTTCCTCTACAAGAACAGCAAACGCCTTACCACCGAGTCAAATCTCCAGCCCTGTGTCATGTATCTTAAAAGCATGTATAGACTATTTTAATTATAAAAGTTAGGTTAAATAAACACCATGAGTCTCTTTGCTTTAACATACTTGGTACTCTGGGGCCTACCAGTTTATGATCAGGAATAGATGCTTAATGAAATCTTACTGGATGAATAATCCCTCTTATGAAGAGAAGATTTATAGAGACTGATGACTACAGAGATTAAGAAATCATCATTAAGGTAAAAATTCTGGGAAATTCCCGGGTGTTTATTTAATGGTAGCTCCCCATCCTTTCCTTTACAATAACCAGGGGCAGAGCTCATTGGACGCAGAAGAATGGTGAGGTACAGAAGGCACATGAATCCATTCTGTCTGGGGATGGACTTGTGCAAAGGGGCCATGAGCATTCTGACAGAGTGAACTTGGGAGTACACGTATCTTGCCCTGATTTGTAAAATGCACCCTGTAAATATGGGGCTTGACAGGGCCCAGCACAACCCATCTGCGGTTGTGTTTCTGCTCAATGTGCTCTTTCCTCTGAGAGTTCATTAACTTCCTCGGGACTCAGTTTCAAGGCATGTGATTGGACTGCATTGTTTCTAAACTCTCTTTGAGCTCTGAATTTCTATTCTGGTCTGATAAGGTTTAAATTTTTAAAAACCCTTACAACATAACTTTTCTTTTATACATAAAATTACTACATAGCACTTTTTTCTCCTCCCCTCCCCCCCAAAAAAAACCCAAAAGTCTTTGTCAGCACTTCAAGATGCTTAGATATAAACTTTTATCCAACCTGTGACAAATGCTAATTACTTAGTTATTTCAGTCATCATAGAGATTAATCAGGAGATTTGACATACAGTATGAAATCCAGAGATGTTTGTATATTGTTATAAGTCACTTAACCAAGACAGATAGAAAATATCACATGAAAATAATTAAATTTAGAAATCCTGACTTAACCTTTTAGTGTGTTTCATGGTCTACCAAATGACCAAATTAGATTATTTGATACAAAAATATTCTCTTTTTTATGAATTCATGAGAAGGATAATTGATGAATGATATCCAATGCAAGTTATACTTTTAGAGTAAGTTATCAAATAAGAGGAGATAGATGACTCCTAGGCCGAGAGTACAGCTTAGCTATGACTAGCTCACCTCTTTGCTGCTGTTAAAAATTTGTTGGTTTTACGGGTTCACTGTGTGCACAGTAGGTAGACAGCATCACCTATAAAATAAATAAAGCTATGGATTTTTATAATTATAGCTCAATCAGGGATACATTACAGACAATCAGGGGATTAAATATGTCCATTTCACACCCCATGCTCTGACCTTCTGCTGCCCAGCCTAGAAGCATCCATGAAGCAATAAGAAGCAAATTTGCCAGTCAGATCATGTGAGCACAATCAGGATAGATAGGATATGGAAGAACAATCAATCAGGAGATAGCCATCAAAGAATGTAACAGAAACAACAAATTAAATTTGTTTGATTAAGATGCCCAAATCAATGACAACATTATATTAAAAGTAAAAAAAAAAAAATTGTTTTTAAAAAATGTGAATCTTTTAAAATTGATAAAAATGAAATGTCTGATTAAGGAAACTAGCCATCAAATGCAAGTACAACTAAAATAAATATGAGGGAGGGGTGCTGAAGAGATGGCTCACAAATTAAGAGCACTGACTAGTCTTCCTAGAGGTCCTGAGTTCAATTCCCAGCAACTAGATGATGGCTCATAGCCATCTGTAATGAGATCCATTAACCTCTTCTGGTGTGCCTGAAGATAGCTCATATAAATAAAATAAATAAATCTTTAAAACAAATAAAACAGAAAAGCTTATATTTGAAAATTAAAAATAAAACAATAATATAAAAATGCTGAAAATAGAAAAATTCATAAGAAAATCCTTACATCTGAAGATATTAGACAACTACCATTTTTATTAATTGAAGCATCATAAATTCACATAGATTAAAACCCAGAAAGAAAAAGATTAAAAATGTTAGCCCAAATAAGAGATGCAAAAGATGGATTACAAAGAACTAACATGTATATAATTAGATTTTCAGAAAAATATTAGCTATGATGGCAAAGGACTCAACAATAATTCAAAATGTTGTGAGAAAAAAAAACATGAGATTAATAACAGTAATGACAAAACTAAAGCACAATAATAAAATATATTCTAAAATAGGGACAAAAATTTGATTCTTAAATACTACTTAAATATTAATTAAAATCAAGCTCTTGAGAATAACAAATAAAGCATGCATGAGGCTCTTCTATAACTGAGAACAACATTATTGGGAAAAATTAGGGAAATCCAAATAAAGGAAGAGCCCAGAATTGTGTTCCATGTGTTGTTGCAATTGTATGCAAAAGACATCACCAGTGCTCAGGAATCAGAGGGACCAGCAGGCATCTAATGACGTTTGCTCAGAGGACACTGAGTGAGATGTGTTCTGGCCTGGACTGGCATGTGTAGGCTGGCTGTTACAAGCTGGAATTTGCTCCTCTGGATGTGAATAGGCTGTCAGCTGGGATGGGCCTTCTCTGCCCTAGCAATTCTTTGATCCCTTCTCTGAATTGTCTTGCATGAGTTTTCATGGCAACAGAGTAAGAGTAAAGAGAAGATGTGATGCTTTCCAATCTGCTGCAAGCTGTCAGTCAAGAAGGCAATGTCCATAGGCATTAATCACCCTGTGATGCCCAAGGACTACAGTCATATGATAATGTATGGCTATGGGGACAGGTGAGGAGTTGGAGCCAGGAATATAATTATAGTGGGACAGCTGTGTTTGTGAAGCAGAGTAGTCAACCTGTAAACCACATCAATTCTCCATTGCTCGTTTGGCTCCAGGATCCACTTATTTTCCATGTTCCACTCTAGAATCCGTCATGCCTCTAAGAAAACCTGACAGGTTGTGAACATTCTTTTAAAATTTGCATTACGTGTATAGTTATACCTGTAATATTGAACAAGTTTCAAAACATAACCGGTGCTAATCTATCCAATAGAATGACTACAAAATATTTTCTACTATACACACATTTGAATGTGAATTTTCAGATATACATAATAAATGCCAATAATGTCTTTTTACACTACACTACTGTGATTTTCATTATCTATAAAATAAAACTTTGAAGTTGCAGATTTATTGAACATATTTGATTTCAAGGATGCCAAGAACTTTAATGAAATTGGTTTTAAACTATATTTTGTTCTAAAATCCAAGTCTGGGTTCATGCAGAGATGGGTCAGTAGCTAAAAGTGAGTACTGCTATTTCACATAACATGAATTTGCTTCCCAGTACCTACTTAGAGTGGCTTACAATTGACTGTATGTAACAAGAGCCTCAGGGGGAACTGATGTCTCTGGCCTCTGTGGCACCTGCCCTCATATGCTACTCTCAATGTACACACATACTGTCTTGGTCACTGTTCTATTGCTGTGAAGAGACACCATGACCATGGCAACTCTTATAAAAACAACAACAACAAACATTTAATTGGGTCTTGATTACATTTTCAGAGGTTTAGTCCATTGCCATCATGATGGGGAACATGGTAGAATGCAGGTGTGCAGGTGAACATGGCCTGGGAGAGTAGGCTAGAGTTCTACATCCAGATAGGCAGCATAAAGGGTGACGCTGAGCCTGGCTTGGAGTTTTGATATCTTAAAGCACACCTCCAGTGACACACTCCAAAAAGCCACATCCTAATCTGTCTCAAGAAGTGCCACTTCCTAATGACCAAGCATGAAAATATGCATGCCTATTGAAGCCATTCTGACACAAACCACCACACATACACACAAAATTTAAAATAATAAATGTAAATGCTTAAAATACAAGCTTGAGAGTAGACCAGACATATGTTTTAACAAATGTCAAATCAGTTCCATTTATTTGCCTGCGAAATTCATGACGCCCTTCTTTTTTTCATAGCTGAATAGTATTCTATTGTGTAAATACTATTACCTTTCCTGCATCCATCTTTAGTTGAGGGACATCTGGGTTGCTTCCAGTTTCTGGCTATCACAGATAAAGCTGCTATAAACACAGTAGAACATGCATCCTTGTGGTGTAGTGGAGCATCTTTTGGGTATATGCCCAAAAGCATTTTATTTGAGTCTTCAGGTATTTCCAATTTTCTGAGAAACCACTAGATTGATTTTCAAAGTAATTTTACACATTTGCAATCCCACCAGCAATGGAGGAGTATTCCCCTTTCTCCTCATCTTTGCATGTACTGTCACTTGGGTTTTTTATCTTAACTACTCTGATGTAAAGTGGCGTAGGGTGGAATCTCAGGGACATCATGAACATTTTAAGCAAATGGATGGAACTAGAAAATATCATCCTCAGTGAAGTAACCCAGACCCCAAAGGACATGCATGGTATGCTGATTTGGTATTATCCCAAAAGCTCAGAATACCCATGATACATCCCACAGACCCAAATAAGTTAAACAAGAAGAAAGAGGACCCAAATGAGGATGCTTGAATCCCACTTAGAAGTGGGAAGGAATAAAATACTCATGATCAGAGGCAGAGGGGAGGAGAGCCCTAGGTGAGAAAGGCAGACTGGGGAATGGTGGGGTATGGTCAGACATGCAGAGAAACAGAATGAATTGAAATAGTCAGCTGGGGCAGGGGTTCTAGGAAGTCCCAGAGACCTGGGATGAAAGAGGCCCACAGGAGTCAATGCAGATAACCTTAGCAGAAATGCCCAACAGTGGGGATGTGGAACCTGAAGAGACCACCTCCAGTCGCCAGTCAGGACCCCAACTGGAGAGATGGAGACACCAACAAATGTCAAATTAAAGAAAATTTTATCTAACTCTCCTAATAAATAACAAATGTAATAGATATCACAATGAGATGATTAATAATAAAAACACAGATCTGAATATGTACCAGAAAACTATGATTGTTGATGAAACATAGCTACAAGATTATTAAAATATAATTATTTCCAAAATGATTCATAATTGTATTTTGATTCCAGTCAGAATTTTAATAAATGCTTTCAAAGAACTTACGAGCGTATCCTGACTATAAGAGAGGTAAACAATGCCACACAATGAGATTTTATAAATAAGAAAGAACAGGCTAAGTAAAAGACAGCTCCATGTATCTTCTGTGAAGTGGGTGCCACATGAGCTTGTCCTGGCTCTGTATGTCTTGTCCTAACAGATGCCAGGCTTTCTTACACAAGAGGAAACTGCACCATTGCAGAAGAATCAAGAAGAAAAAAACACATGTGTGGCTGACTATTTGAAACCCTCACACATAACAAAGATGTCATAAAAAATAAGCAAACAACATATGCATGTACGAACAGGTTTTACTTTACCAATAAAGGTAAATTTAGAAATATACCTTATGATCCACTTTAAGTGGTTGAAAGATCTAATCTCTACATATCTGAACAGAAAGTACAGAATGTCTTTTTTTTTTTAAATCTCCTTACTGGTTCTTTCAAATCACTGGGCTCTTCACATCATGCCCCGCAATCCCATTCATCTCCCTCTTCTCTCTACCCACCCTCAACCCTAGAAGCCTCCCCACTCCCAACAGAGAAAAATATCTTGTAGAAGGTATAATGTGCCACAGTGTGTCCCACAGTCTACCCTTTTGTCCACAACCCTTTGCATACAAATATTCACTACAATTGGTCTGGTACAAGGCCTTTGGCTTCTCCTACTCTAAAAATACTGGATCCTCATTAAGACTCCTCTTGGATATCCTGCTGTTGCCCTGAGTCATAGAGATCCTGTAGCACCAGCCCCTTCAAGTATTCCAGCATTTCATTGATGAGGTAAATGCTGGGGTCGGCCAAATCAAAGACCTGGATCTTGTCTGAGATACGTATCTGAGCTGGTCAGCACCTGGGCTCTTCTACTCTCATGCCCTCAGCGCATACTCACCCAAAGCCCCCACATCCAGGACCAACATTTCTGCGCTGCCCAGGCAAAGTTCAGGTTCCTGAGTGCTGCTGGTGGTGAGACACAGGGCCAGTTCTGCTCTCATGACCTTAGGGCCAGCTCTTCCACCTGCTGCAGGGAATTAGGGGTGAAGCAGGGAGGAGGGTATCACTTCCGCATCCATTTCACCTAGAGACAAGTGGTAGGGCTAGCTCGCCCCTACTCCATCTTCTGGCCGGCTCACCGGCAGCTCCTGCAACATGTGGACCTACTTTCTCCTGAGTATAGCAGCTGGCTAGGGACATGGTCAGCTTTCTTGTTCTCATGCCTTCAGGGCCAACTCTCCCATGATGCCCAGGTGTACTAGCGGCTCCAGGGACAAGCAAGCCAGTTGCTGCGGGAGCTAGCTGGAGAGAGTTGCTCGTGGCAGAGGGAGCATGGGCCCATAGTCTGGCTCTGCAGAGAGTTGGTGGGTTCATTTTTTAATATTTCTTGCAGCAAGAAATAAAGCAAGTTATATAGTGGTATTATTACACATGCATATATTTATAAGCATTAAGATATAAAAAATACAACATATTTAAGGATAAAATATGCACCAATATGAATATAAACATGAAGTGAAATTAATAAGTAGTCTAATAACAATAGTGAATGAAGCAAGATCAGACAGGTGAAGAAAGACAAGATTCTGTAGTTTCTTCTGTCATGTTTCCTGTCTTTGAAATATATGAATGTATCAAATTCTTAAGGATTTGGCAACATTTTCTGGTATGGTAATGATATTGTTTCTACAGACTTCTGAAGTTTTAAAAAAAAAAGTTCTCGAAAGAGAGAGGTTTTAAAACCATATTTATTATACAAATATTTAAAAAATGTTTCTGGGATAGAGAAAAACAGATTCAAGGAAGAATAGTGAAAGCTGTATCAAGAGTGACGGCAAGCAGACAACTTTCTTCCTCCATAAGTGCAAAATGTCATCTTCGATTATTTTTAATGATGCATGAATATAGCATACATTTGCCTTTTAATAATTGGCAAAGGAGTAAATCAAGGCATTTTCATTGAGTGTTTATCTTTCCTAGAAATGAAAAGATTATTGTTTGCAACAACAACAACCTGGGTATTAAATAGCTGATGGCCTGTGAGTCAAACACAAAGGTTTGAAAGAGACTCGTGTGGAATCTGTAAATTCAGATATATGTATAATGTTGTAAATTCTTGTCTAAGTAAAACCCTAAAAGCCATTTTGAAATGAGAATAGAACTTTTAAAATGAGGTATTTGTCCTCTGGTGTCGCTCATTGCAGGACACATATTGAGTAGGCATGAAGCACTGGTTTTGATTTGCCACAAAGGAAAAATATCAATTTACATATGTAAAGCATGTTAGTGTTTGGCAAGCTATTTAAGATAATATTTTTAATCATTTAAATGTCGAGACCACAGGGATTTCAATTTACTAAAAATCATTCATTTTACAAGTGATTGTGGCCATTTCCCCTAGTCTTTTGATTAGACTGTTTGTTCTCATACTAGCTAGTACCTACATTCCCTGTTAGCCAGATCTCGGGCACCCCATTGCCATTTCACAGAATGGATACCCATTTGTAAACAAAATGGTGATACATTATGATAGCCAAAGGCCAAAGCTTTACCTGGAAAGAGATTCATCACTTCTTAATGCAACACAGCTTGATGCTTGCAATATCATCAAGCATTCTGAAAGCTCCTTGCCAGAGATTGATGACCTAAACAATCACACAGACCTAATAATAGCATCAACAACTGCTGGTTAATATTTTACATAGATAGAATACGACTTTTTTTTCCCTGTGGTAAAGTTCCATCCCACAGTTTGGTTTTGGGTGTGTGAGGCAAGCCCTATATAGCCAGCTACATGCCTAAGATACTATGTTTGTCCTTGTTTAAATGGTGAATTGAATTATAGCAAGAGTTTGACTACATAAAATGTTAAAGAAAGATATAATACCATTATTCCACATTACTAAGCCATGAGTCTCAGAGACTGTTTAGCAAATTCATTAGAAATAATTTTCTTGCAAAGCTCCAATATATTTCATACCACGGTCATTGATAGGGGTTTCGATACAGCATTGTGTTGGCTAAGTGACTCATGGAAAGCATAAAATGGAGTCCTAGGTGAAAAATAATGGGATGCAAATTAACGGGTTTTAATATTGAATACATCCAAAAAGTGTGTGACATTTCATGCACACCACTTGTGATGTATCTTTTATACAACTCTGTTAGAGAGGATAGTTTTTGTGCTTTTCTTCTCCTTGGCTTTTCCAGAAAACACTTTAATTCCTGCTTACATTTCTTACTGTAGCAATATTATACACACACACACACACACACACACACACACACACACACACACACACATTCTCAACAGTAGTGTCAGTGTGGTTCTGTTACCCACTTCAACATTCTAGGTTCCGGAATGAAAGAAACACACATCGCCTTATCTTTTGATACGCCTTGAACAGTGCAAGAGGTGGACCACGTTTTAACTTCCATGTGGTTAATCTGCCTCCTGCCAATAATCCTGAGTCATTACTAAATTCTATATTCTACCTTGGCTGCCCTGGACCCAGCGGGCTGCCCAACTGAGCCACATTCTCCTGGCTCCTTCATATGCCACTGTGCCTCCCTGCCTTCCACTCTTCTCAGGCATGGCATCTGTCCTTCTCCTCCCACTTCCCCCTACTCTTCCCCCTCCCCCTCTTCCTCCAGCAATGGTGGATCTCCTCCTCTCCCTTTTCTCCATCCCACACCCATGAATCCTACAAGTCCCACCTCTGTCTCCCCTGCCCAGCCATTGGCTGCTGGTATCTTTATTAACCAATCAGAACCAAAAGGGCAGGATCACTCAGTGTCTTCCATGGGGACATTGTGTAACCAATTTGGGGAACCCAAATTAACATTGTAATACAAGCAGCATTAGGCCAGGCCACTACATCTTACATTGCTTACATTTTCTTTACTGTGACAAAACGCCTGGCAGAAACAACTTAAAAGGGGGAAGGGTTTATTTTAGCTCATGTTCTCAGAGGGATCTGCTAGCATTTTTGCAAAGGTGAGGTAGTTTATATTGATTTTCAACTTGACAGGATCAAGAATGTCCTTAAATGCCTCTACGCTCATAAGTGATAACGTTTCCAGATTAGGTTAAATGAGGATGGAAGACCTACATTAAATCTGAGTGGCACTTTCCCATGACTCGAAGCTCTAAACAGAAGAAAAGGCAGAGCAAGTGAGACCCCGGGTATAATCTGGCCTTGTAATTAACATAATCAATTAAAATAGAAAGACGCTGAAGAATGGAGGTAGTGCAGATCATGATGGCAAGAGCAGGAATAGGTGGTCATATGATGGTAGACAGGAAGCATAGAGCTAGGGCAGGAACCACGGGCAGGGTAGATGCAGCCTTCAAAGGACAATTGTTAGTAAACTCCCCCCCCCCACTGTCTACTTCAAGCTTCCCAAACAATAGCCTATGGGGGACACTTCAGGTTCAAAATCACAATAACTGATTGTCAGTTTGATAGTTCCATAAAGTATGTGCTTCTCTGGAGGTCATCTTTACTGGGATTTAAAATAATTGTCAATAGGAGTGAAATGTTAAATATGATTTTGTGATTACTGTGAACCAAGCATTGAAAGGTAAGCAAGCATACAGCTCTTGGAATTTCCAAAGGTGTCATGGGTAGGTTCACACTCGTTTCCCCTCTTACTATGTCTCTCCTTTCCAGAAATCTCTGTAAGCACGTAGAACCCAAGAAAACAACTGAATAAAATATGAGCTAGCAAGTCACTTGCTTATTTGAATTTCATAGGGGGCATTATTAACAAAGGCAGCCCATTGGAAGGCTTGTTTCTTTACTGGTGAATTAACGATAGGAAGACACCTAATGTAAACTAGTCTGCAGACAAGCCAATAATGAAAGCATAGCTAAAGCTGTAAAGCTTGCCAACTCCTGATGAGACTCCGGAGAAATTCCTTAACAGATGTTTCCCCGAGCAAATATATACTTTTCCTACTTTGATTACGACGGCCTTGAGAATTCGTGATTTGATTCAACACTCGGCTACTCTTCAGCAGCCTCATAAAAATATGATTCGTACAAAGAGTATATTCTACATTTACACTTGCCTTTCTTTAAAAACCAATACCTAGCATATTTATCATTCTCGGTCCCATATGGTGAAGCAATGGTCCAACTTCACTGTTTATAAAACTATAATTAAAGCGGTATCAGCGTTTTATTGTGAACAAAAGGAGACAAAGCCTTTCCTGCCCCCGTGTCCGAAGCATCCTTCAGCTGAGTACCCACTGACTGCAGGAATGTGTTCTGACCACCCATTTGCCTCCTGCTAAGAATCTCTGGTGTCTTGCTGTTGTCTGAATAGAATACAAACAGCTTATAACACACACACACAACTTTTTAAAGACTGCATATAAGTTTGTCTCTGAAACAACTTAGCCTTTCAGGTTCAAGTGTAATCAGTGAAAAATTGGGAGGAGACAAAGGCTGCTGATTCACAATAGTAAAGCAAAGAGAGGCAAGGACCACAACTACTGTGTTCTATCACAATGCTTATCACTCCCATCTCTGGAAGTCCCTATTGCCTATTTTTATGTGTCAAAGTCTTAATACTTTTAGCTATTTCTTTCTAAATCTCTTCCAGTGTCTACTTTTTAAAGTGAGTGAGATATACCAAAACACATAGTCTTACGTGAGTGACCTGGGCAATTGCACCTTGGCCTCGGGTCTCCTGAGATCAAATGTGAATAATACCTGCTCCCTGTGACATGAGGTTGCATTGGAATCCTGTGTAATGGAAGATGAGTGTCACCTAACAATGGTCCACATCACTGTTCTTATTCACCACTGCTCCATCAGATCCCTTTATTCTGCAGCTGTCTGACTCAATATGCACACACTTAATTTTCTATCCAAACGTTTAAACAACCTAGACCACTTTTCTCCTTATTCTAAAGCTAGCTGAAAACTAACCACAACCAGTTACTGCTGTGAAATTAAAAATTTATCCTCCAAGCTCTATGAAGGGAAAAGACCTGGTCTCTTTTATCAAAGTAGAGCCTTTTACTTGGCATTAAGGCATGTGCTTCATAAAACATTAGTCTTCGGGGCTACTAGCTACTTACAATATGTGAAAATAACTCATCTTCAGGGCTATGAATTCAAATGCTCATGTGGCTTGTAAGTCAAAAAAGACAACCTTCTGAAACTATATCGGATTTGTCATTAATCACAACTTGATTAATATCAACTCACACTTCAACGACTGGCTTTGGGCTAACACTGTCAAACATGCTCTGTGACTACAATGGTGCACCAATTAAGTGGCCTAAAAACCTCGAAGGGCAGGAAATCAGAACCCTCAGAGAAGGAAGAATTCAGGAGTCCTCTTTGCATCCCCATGACTGAGAATCTGATCATACCTACTATCTTATGTTGCTAAAGCAATATCGTCCCTGATGCTTCCTTGACTCTGAATTAACAATCTGTACATTTTATTGACACCCCTGGGATAATTTTGGCTGTACCCCGAATTTATCAGAGAAAATTTCATCATCACAGTGTCTTTTCGTTCTCAATCATAAACCAGACATGTGGCAGTTTCAGTAGCATGGCTTTATAAAACCGGCATTACAGAACAGTTACCATGGAATCTAAATATTTAGGTGTGTGTCCTGGATACTCAAATCTGAAATTTTTTTTCCTATTAGGAAGAGATAAATCACACTTGCTTCCTTTTGCTTTCTTCTCTAGTTTTATGTGACATTCTTAGTGGTCAAAACTATTTGGGGCCACTAGAAGCCTCCAAATTATACATCTCTTACCGGCCAGCCGGCCTGCCTGTATCCTGCACACTTGCCTTGCCTCACCCACTCTTTCCTGAACAGTCTCTGGGTTTGCGACTCCTCTCCTCGCATTGCTGCAGCAGCCTGTGAGCCTGCTATTTCTGCCATCGCCCTCCTGGGAGCGCTGCTGGACCGTGAGCCGCCTCTCGCTGTTTCGAGCTGCACTCTACCAAGCTCCAGCTGGCCTGAAAAATGAAAAATTCTTTGTTATAGCAAAGATGCATGCTCTTTAAGCGGAGCTACAGGCCAACGGCTTTTTTTTACTTCTGATTCCAAAAGACAACTTGTTTATATCAATGAGGTAGGAACAATGGCCACCCACTTTAAGGTAGCCAAATTGTTTTTCTAGCATCAAAGAATCTTTTATTTTTAGTGTTTGATCATACAAGATCATCTAAGGCTTTTCCTTTCTGATTTCGTTAAAATAATTTTTTTTGCATCTTGGCTTACAATATTTAAAATATGGTTGAAATAATTAAAAAATCAGGTTATTAATCATACCACAGTTTTATGTACTAGTAAACCTCCTTGTGTTTTGCTGTAGCTATGCAAGTTACAGTAAATATACCTTAAACACTTCAACGTGTTAATATTATTCAATAGTTACACACCAAATAGTTTTAGAAATCTCTAAAAGTAACTTACAGTCATTTTGTAAACTGAACTTTTAGGAACTTAACAGTGTCTCAGTAACATATCCTTAGATGTAAAATTCAGTATAAAATGTAAAGATTTCATAAACTTAATTTTTATAGGTATCACATTTATTTGTTAAGATATGCATTTAATGTATGTGGGTTCTGTATTCCTAACTTCCGTGGGCTATTTCTGATACAAATGAACTAGCTAAAGAAGTGAAGAAAACACCCAATAAAAACAAATGGGTTTTTGTTGTTGTTGTGATGGTGATTTTAGAAATGTTCTGTTTAGCATCATGATTCTTACCATGAAAGTACAAACTCAAACTTGAGTTCATAAACCATGGGACCACATCACATCCCTCCTAAAGTCTTACACTGAGATAAGAGTGAACTACCCAATTTGTACAGTGCACATAGTCAATACCCTGTGCCTCTCCTCTCTAACCTCTGCTTCCAGTGTCTGACATCCCTCTGCTCTGGCCTACTGATACAGGTTGGTCTCCATGAAATACTAGCTCTTAACATGCCAGCCAGTATCAACCCTTGCATACAATTTCTGGTTTCTAGAAGTGTCTTCCCTCCTCTGATCTGCTTTAAGATATTACCTTCAAGGTCATTGTCTCAGACATCTAACTAACCCAGACACTCTCCCATAACTTCTATGTTGCTTCCATGAGACTTGCAATATTTGCAACTTTTAGCAGGCAATTGTGTGAACAAGTGTCCTTCATTGCTATTGTAGTGAGACTATGAGCCATGGTTTAGTGAATAAAACTGGCTACTAAATGATGGCTAATTATCACCATAATTCCCAACTTTGACAACTGTTAGCTTTATGTTCTCTCTCATATATTAAATGTGATAAGTGCTCACTGGGCATAAATGTGTATCTCAGATATAGTCATATATATATTATATATAGTACAGCTTTGAAATAGTTACTTTTATTAATGTAAAATGTTTAAAGATGTCTATCACAAGTGTTTTTACAGGAAACATATATTATATATAACTTATGAATGATTTAAAGTAATTAATATGTGGGAGCTTTGTGGGATTTTATTTACTAAAGTATTCTGCCACGTATCGGTGTATCAGTCAATAGCAGATTAGATATATGACTATGGTTCCATAAAGTTATAACAAAGGTTAAAAATACCTATTGCTTACTGACATTATAGCCACTGGAGCAACACAGCACAGGGCATTACTTATATGTTGTGATGATCCCACTGAACAGAGAGTCCTGTGTAAGTATTGAACATACAGTTCTACTGAGTATACAATATTGATAATATATAATAAAACACTTCATAAATTATATACCTACCATGTTAACTTTTCTTGTATCCTAGAATATGTTCCCTATGAAATGTATGCTATAACACACAATGTTATGTTACGTTATTAGAATCTTTGTACATCCCATATTCAATTTCTTTCTCTTTTTCTCCCTCTCTCTCTTTCTTTCATTTGACAAGACATTTCCCTAGGTTTCTTTGGTTGCCCTCCTGGACCAAAGTGTTCTTGTGGATACAGGCATGTACTATCATGTCTACCATCATACCTGATTTATCATATTTCTCTCTATTTTTAAAATATTTTGTCTTAAGTATATATGTATATAGATTACTATATATCTAAGAAATAAAGTATATTTGCTTTGTTCTTAATCTTTAAATATATATATATACATATATATATAGAACATACAATTCTATCAAGTATACAATATTTGATAATAAAATAATTCCTAAAGTGTAGCCTATGTTAATTTTTCTTGTTTTCTAGAATATATCCCCTAGAAAATATTTGCTATAAGGTACAATGTTATATTATGCTATTAGAATCTTATCGAATATTTACAAGATTCCTTGTAGCTCCATGGAATCTAATGTATATTTTAGGAATATATAAATGTGTGTGTGTAGATATAGATATAGATATAGATATAGATATAGATATATACATATGTGTGTGTGTGTGTGTGTGCATCTGTTCAGTGGAATCGTCACAACACATAAGTAATGCCCTGTGCTGTGTTACTCCAATGGCTATAATATCAGTATATCAATATATCAATATGTCAATATATATATATATATATATATATATATATATATATATATATGATTCCTTGGAATTACCGTTACAGAAGTTCGTGAACTGTCCAGCATTAATGTGGGCAACCAAGCCTGGATTCACTGCAAAAACAGTAGGCTTTCTTGACTACTATGCCATGTCCCCATTCCCTTACCATGTCTCTTAATTGCATCAAGAGATGATGTGGAGCCATGTGGATTTACATATGTATACTCTATGATTCTGACACACAACGAAAGAAAATTTATTTAAGAACATATTTATCAAAATACTTCTACTATAGAAGTATTTTAAAAGTATTCATTATCTCAATGCATGAATTAAAATGTTTTCCATATCTGCATAGAAAACATGTTAATGAAGGGATTGTTTTAGTCCTGGTGGACTTGTATCTTACCTTTCTTAAGAATTCAGGCATAAGAATGATGGTGAGAAAAAAGAGGGAAAGGTAATTTAAATGACAGAAGTTTGAAATCACTTTTCATTCTACTTTGCCATTCCAATAACCTATACTTTAACATTTAAAACAAATCAAGTATAGTACATTTCTTAATGATGGTTAAAAGAGAGGTATTGAATTCCATTATTTGCTTATTTTTTCGTACATCCACTATCTTCTAGACATTGTTCTAATGGTCAAGGATATAGATGGAAGAAAGCAAATCAATATCTTTGGACTCACATTCAGTAATAGTGGGAATCAAATGGGGTACATTTGTCTTGTTCACAGTTCTGGAGATTTTCTGAGTAAATGTCGGATGGTATCTTGAAAATCCCATCTGTAAAAATTCCGGACTTATTTTTTAAAGATCGCTAAGGGATTCTGGACCTTCACAGGTGATTGGTCATCTAGAAGTATAATCATGTAGAAGCTACCTAAATCAAGGAAGCATCCCCTGTGTATGCCGTTGTAATGTGAGTTACTCAAAATGCACATTTTATGAACAAATGTGCATGCACAAAGGACAATGGTTATAAAAGCATTTTTTGTTACTGGTATAGTGGCTTTTGTTCTTTCCTATGTTTCATTTTTAGTTTAATCCAATACCCCCTCATTAGCATAGTTGTTTAAATAGCAAATTAGTCTTTTCCTACTGAGTGTACTTGCTCAAGTTACTAAACCTTTTTCTGTTTTTGTTTCCATACCTGCAAAATGGGGATAATAACAGCCTTTTACTCAGGAAATCATTGAGAACTAAGTAAATCAATACCTGCAAATTGTTGGCTATAGAATTTGGCACACAGCAAGCACTTAATAAAGGCTAATTGTGTTCTTAAGTTTATTATATGTGTCCTGATTACACCAAGAAAGACTTTATTCCAGAAATTGATTTCTATCAGATGTACTTGGGAAATTAACACATTAAAAATGCTGAGAAAGCCAATGAAGTTCATGCTGGGAATGGCAGTGATGGAGCTTCAGGTCAGCAGCCTGGTTCACACAGCCCTTCTGAAAGAGAAACAATAGTGGAGAAGCAGCCATCCTTATGCCAGGGGACTGTGGAGGCCGTTTCAGTGACTTTATAATCCTGTGATAACATGGGCATCCTTGACATCATGATAAAGTGCTTTTCCACACTACCATGGCAAGTGATGGAACACACCACATTTAGGAAGACCTCTCCCAACACCAACGAGACCTGCTCCATTTTCTCTAAAAAGTTTATGAAAATAAAACTGAAAAGTATAGATAGAATTTTCATAGAGAATGCCACTAATTCCTAAGCTGGCACTGCATCTAAATGTCATTTACAACAATTGTCCTCTTATCCACTTCCCAAGACATTTTAAATATCTTATACCCTAATTTTCACTGTCAGTTGACTCATCTTTTACTTGTGCTTGAGAAATATTATTAAGCAATAATTAATAAAGTTAATATAAATGCCTAAAAGATGTTAAAATAATTTTCTTTAAAAGTAATGTCTTTTCCCCCCTTTTGTTGAATTTTTTTTTCAATTGAAGATATGGGTATTGTTAGAAGAGGTGAACAAATATCATAAAACACAAAGGATGTTAGCTTCTGTGTTTTCAGCTTTAGATCAGACAACATTGAAGACAATGGAACTTCCTCCCATGGCTGTGTGGGGCTGATACTTCTCAGGTTGTTTATGCACAGTGAACTTTCAGATGACTCTCAATTTGATTGACATCGGAAAGCAATTGTTGCACAAGACTATTGACAACATTTCTCATGGTCCAACAGTGGGCTCAAAATAAGATGAATGCCCATAAACTTCAAAGCAAATTAACCTACAGTAACAGTTTCCATCTGGTTATCACTAATTTCTTCTTAGATGAGATCCAATATTTTAAAATATATCAATTTAGATATCCTTTTAATTAGTAGTCAAAATACTATATCACATTAATATATGTGGTATATATAGTATTTGATCCAGTTTCAAAGGAAATAAAATTTTCTTGGCTTAGGTGGATAGGATGTTTAATAGCATACTGTTAAAGATTAGGTTCTTCGGAGTGTACCTCGACCTCCTTCATAGTCTCAGTCATTTAACTCATTTCTCTTCTCTTCTCTTCTCTTCTCTTCTCTTCTCTTCTCTTCTCTTCTCTTCTCTTCTCTCTCTTCTTTCTCTCTTCTCTTTGTCTGTGTCTCTCTTTCTCTCCTCTCTCTCAACTGAGGATGAATCACAGAACTTTGTATACTTTACCACCTTACTTCTTCCCACTCCCTGTCCCCTCCTGCCTAAAATGCAAATATATAAATGAGTAATATGTAATTACTAAGTCACAACTTCATATAACAAGTGCTCATTAGAAAACAAAATTGCATCACCATTAAATATAAGACTGAATGTCAAGTATCACTTTAGTTACAAGCTAGATACTGTATAGTCTCATGGTAAGGGGATAACATTTGAAATGTAAATAGAGAAAATTCCTAATAAAAAAGACTATTAATAAAGTGAGAATAAATGTCATAAATAGTTCTGAGGTAGTCAGCATTGGGTATTTAAGAGTTGTCTGGGATAGGATTTCTAAGTAACACAATATGAAAATTGAGTCAAATATTCACTGCTTACAGACATCATTTAAAAGACATTGGGTTAGAGTGTGACTGAATCTGTCTGTGTGGCACTGCTTACTGTTGGTCCATGGGAAACCTTGTCAACTATTTTACTCAAGCTGTATTGCTGACAGCTTTGTCCTCTCAGGCTTGGGATTCAGGATGCAATTGAGATTCTTCATATTAATTGTACTTGGGTGAAATTTAGAAGGTCAGCATAAAACCCAGACTATTTTCTTGTCTCTTTTCTGGTGGTTCTTCTAATGGTCACATAGAAATGTGTTGTTTAATTGCTTCATCTGTGAGCTTTCATCTTCACCGTTTCATTAATTTTCATAAGGAACTGTCAGCAACAGTGGGGGAATGACTCCTTTATCCTGGAGGCTTAGGCAGGAAATAGGAGATCAGATGTCCAGGAGGAGAAAGAATTCTGCGATAGAGCCTAGTGGGAGATCAGCCTGGAAAGATGTGAGGAGACTGATGCATGGTGCCTGAGCACAGGTAATCAGCTACATAGTAGAATTTAGATTTAAAAAATTGGTTATCTTAAGTTATGATTCTAGGCATCAAAGAGCCTAGCTTTATGGCCAAGGTATATACAAATATATTTTGAGTCTGAGTCTTATTTCTGGAAGCAAGGGGCTAAGAGGAAGAGTCAGTCCCCAACTTCAACACATCCCCAGTGGTTCAACTAATCATTATCTCCTAATAGAAGGGATATTTTCTATTTTTCTATTTAATCTCTTTCTTCAAGAATATTTATACTAAACTTTATTTTTACATTGAGTTCTGACCTATATTAAGACTAGCAGTAGTTAATAAACAAACAAACAAAAAAAACATCTTCACAGATGGGAACTAGAGAATGATTGCAAAATCCATTTTTTTTAAAACAAGGATGATCCCAATGCCATTAAAAAATGGAAAACACGTAGCCCATAGCACACAGTTACTCATATTATCACCTTCAGTCACTTGAAATAAACTGCCTGTCCAAGGAAAGGTTTTGACAGATGAAATGACTCCTGTGATAGACCATTATGGAGGGAATGAAGAATACAGAACTCTGGCTATTTCTCATTATACGAGAAGTTTAAAAAGAAAGAAGAACGGCAGGGGGAGGGCAGGAAAGGACCAGTTTGGAGTTTTAAATTCTCAGCTCAAGGCATGAGTAGAAGATTACAGAACATCTATTATGATCTCTCGCAGCCACAAACTGACAGCCAGATATCAGATACAGAGTCTGTTCCTAGATTTGTTAAATGACAACATAAATTGAATGCAAACCTTGCCATGCCTCACATGTCATGGAATATGTCCCAGAAGAAAGTGGAAACCTGACTGAAGACGTTTTGGTGGAATTCAGATGAGTCTGAGCATTTCACAACCCTTGAGCCCAGAGTAAACATTTCACCATATAAAATAAACTCTAATTTATTTAGAATGCTACCTTCCAAAGAAAAGACAGCATTACTACTCTATCTCCTGGGCTCTCTATCTGTGAAAAATCCAAGGTTGCTCTAAGGGAAGAGATCCTGGGTCTAACGTGGGTTATATTTCATAGCCAATAAATTCACAACTTGGCTGATCTAGATATTGACAGAAGGCTGGAATTTTGGGGCAATAATAGGTTTTAATATAGTAAGATAAAGTTGAAATTAATGTATGTATCAGGCCAAATATATCAATGTATGTATATCCACCAGAAATGATATACTCAAGGTGCTGGCTTGGTGAACTGATTGCATTATGGAATTCTGCAAGAAATGAAGGCTAGACTCCTAGTATTAGTTATAGGAAAACAGGAGAGAGAACTTGAATTTCAGACAGACAAAAATGAAAAGGGTTTATTTGATGTCCCCTCTATGCTCAATCTAAAAGTAGGCTTCCTACAGAGAGTCAGAGTGCTATCGAAGCAGAGCAGGGCCCATCTGCTAATATTTGCAGGTTCTTATGCCCCGGTACAATAACTTACTCTGAGGTAGATAACTATATATTTAAAGTTAGCTTACTATGAGAGACAAAATGCCATTCCTGAGGGTGTGAGGGAGCTAGAGACATCAGAACACAGATGCTCAAAAGACCCCTCACTATCTGATTTTTGATCCTTTGTAGGTCATTGACATATTTGCCTTCTCCAGAAGCCTTCTGCTTGCTCTAACATGAAGCTCTAATGGGGGGAAGTTTTCAGTCTTTCTACCAGCTGGCTTCTTTTATGTCAATCTTCATGCCTGTACTGTTTTGACACAAGATGTTCCTCTATTTCATGGGCAATTTGGAAATCAACTGATAAAGGTAGGAGAGGGTAGGCAGATGATTCAGCAGCTAAGAGCACATACAATTCTTTCAGAAAACCAGAGTTCAATCCCCAGCACCTACATACATATGTATAAAATAATAAAATGAAATAATAAAAAACAAAATTAACAAACAGGGGTGTGGGGCTGCCTGTTTTAGATGTCAAAGTTGACTAGAGAAAGTGGAGCGTCTGCAGAAGTTGGAAGGAATCCATCAAACTGCAGTCACTGTGATACAGATTAGTCTGGAGAGAAACTATCAACACATGATGATATTCAGATAACAAGCCTGAGAAAGATCACAGCATCGTGATCTTAGGAACCATCAACTGATGCTGATATTTAGATGATACATCTGAGAAGGAGCAAGCATCATGATCTTAGAAACCATCAACTGATGCTGATATTTAGATGATACGTCTGAGAAAGAACCCGGCAGCATTATCTCAATCTGTTCCTCTACAGATGGCTTATTAATTGAAATGTCCAAAAACAAGTATTAGCCCTTGGGTTTATATTTGCACTTATACCTTCCAAGGTGCTGCCCTCAGTGACACCTTTAAATGCAAGAAGACAGCCTCAACTTGGTTGCAATGAAAATTGAGATGTGGTCTAATGAAGGTGAGCAAGTAAGTCATCTCTTGATAGTGCCTTGGTTATGCAAGCCTCACTGCAAGGTTTCAGAGCCTATTCTCTTCCTGGGCAGAGATTGAGCTGCTGGAGTGGACACCTAAGTCCATGTAAAATGTGATAGTCTTAGAGCCCCAATTTATGGTATGTAACAGTCCATCTCCAACACTTTGGTGGCTTATTAACATAAATACTTGGATGAAGCTTCAAGGGAGAAATCAAAGATACTCTCATCCAATATGACTGGGACTCTGTTGAAAGCCAACCTTGTCACTATAAATCCAAAAGTTTTGAGGTCCTGGTGCTCTCTACCAGAAATTAAAGCAATAAACTCATCATGGTATCAAGGTTTGTCTTTAAAATAAAAAAATCATAAGATTTTAATATAAGTGAAAACATGTAGCGAATTAATACCAAAAACACCCTGACTGGTTCCTAATAACAAATACAGGCACTGCAGAAATGGCTCAGTTGGTAAGTATCTGACATAAAAATAAGCAATAATCCAATGTAGCTTTTTAAATCATGCATTCTTGGATGAGAGCCTATCACTGGAATGTGGGAAACTTCACAGGACTTACACTCTCAAAAAAAAAAAAAAAACAAACAAACAAACAAACAACAACAACAGCAACAAAATCAGTCTTCTCCATGCAGCTAACAATTGTCATTGGCTCTTAGGCTAGGGGTGGAACCTTATACCATCCTGCCTTCTCATTCTGGGAGTTAGCCTGACCTGAGCTTTTATTAGTATTTTGCATGCTGTCACAACTGTTGTAGTTAATATGTGTGTTGATCGTGTTGTGTTTAGATGACTGTTCAGTTTGCCTCACCTATGTCTAAAAAACACTGTTTTCTTATAGCCATCCATCATCTTTGGCTCTCATACTCTTTCCACTTCCTCTTCCACAATTGTTCCTGAGCCCTGAGAGCAAAGAATATGACATAGATGGCCCATTTATGGAGAGTATTGCATATTCTCTTATTATCTACCCATTGATCAGCTGTGGGTCTCTATATTCATTGCCATTTCCTACAAATAGAAACTTCTCTAATGAGGGCTGAGAGATCCACTGACCTGTGAGTCAAATGAAGAGTGACTGGAACTCAGGTTAATTCTATAACTGTTTAGCAGAATAATAAATGTAGGTTTTCTGTCAGGAACTACAATCTACCTAAGGCAATGATGCCAGTGATGAGTCTCACTTTGTGAACTGGGACTTAAATCCAATCAGAAAATGGTTGGTTACTCCTGCAATGTTTTATACCACTGTTCTACCAGTGAGCATGGTAGGTCACTACCTTTGCTTGTAGGGTTCACAGCTAGATAAGGTGGATGACTACGTTTCTTCTCCAGCAGTGTGCACAGCACTTTCCATCGATGTGAAAATAATCCTGTAGGGATGAAGTTTATAGGTCAGTACCAGTTTGTGATCTCCATGTTCTATAACTCAAATATGCAGAGCCTTCAGCAATAGGGTCTTAACCATCAAGTTCTGGAAGATAACCAACAGCACTCGCATTAGTCTATAATATCTGTGGATCTATAGGAGCTCATTGGCCAACAACTCCATAACTACTGAGCCATCGATCCAGTCTTCAGATTTACTTCCTAACAAGTTATTCTATATGCTTTGTCATTTGAGTGGTTCCAACAGCTGATAATAAGTTATATAACATTCTGGTCCTTTGCCAGCAAATAACAAGCCTGTGGGCCTGAGTTTGGCTCCCTACACCCTATGCAAAAGGTGAGTGTTGTAGTATAGATCTGTAACCCCAGCATTAAGGACAGAGAGACAATCCCTGGAGGCCATTGGCCAAGCAGTCTAGCCAATTTCTTGAGCTTCAGAGCTTCCATCTGTACATGTAGACACCCATGCATAGCCATATACATAATTAATTTAAAATAAACAGATATGGGTACCATGGGGCTTTTGATTTGATACCTGTAGAGCAATACTCAGTCATACCATCCCTTATGTAATATCCTGGGAAGGACAACATCTATACCCAGTCATGAATAAACAAACTTAAAATAAGAAACAATCTATTCTGATTCTTATTCTGTTTCTTAAATGATAGGGGTTATAACTGGCATAAGTATTAATATAATAGCAGTGCAATTTAAGTGAACAAACAATTGAGACCACTAAGTGTTAGACTTGCCAAAGGACAATCAAACTCAGTAAAGGGCAACACTGGATGAAATGATGAAACATGGTGTGGACTAGAGATTACATACATAATGAATTCATGTTAAATTTACAGGAGATGCTAACTCAACAGAAGAGGACATATGAATTTCTTAGGAAATAGTTATTTAGTGGTGCAAGACCAGGTGGTTATACAACTTATTATTAAATGCTCAGTGAGGTAAGATGAAAAAGTCTATGAATATTTAGAAAAAGTCTGAATCAAGGCATTGCAATGTTATATTTTTTATTTTTGTGTCTGTCCTATAAGTTTTAAGTTATTTCTAACCAAAAACTTTAAAATGTTTATAAAATGGTTTAGAAAATGTTCATATGGAATCTTGCAAGGTGCTGCTTTTATACCAGGTAGGAAGCTAAAATAGGCCATCTCTGTATAGTCATAGGAGTTTAGTGAAGATAATGGAGCCCAGTGTGGGAAAGGCTAAATGGCAACACTGCACCACAAAAACAAGGTGTTGATCATCACAAAGACCGGCAGCTGGAACACTGAGATAATCAGAATGATGTGTCCCATCGGGATCTTTTCAAATGGCTAATTAATGGCAATGTCTCTGATTAGGCTGCAAGTAGGGTCCTACTTGATCTGAATAAACAAAGATCCTTGTGCTGTGTGCAAGACAGATTTGTATAGCACAGGGAAGGACAAGACAGCTTGTCTAATTCTTAGTCATAAACCATGTCTGGGAAAGTGAGATACCTTCACTAATGAGTAAAATAGCTTTCCCAAGGGAAGGACCTTATGAATTGCCCACTATTTCTTGATTGTCTCCAAACGAGATAGAAAAATGTTCCATGGGACTAAAGAGAACACCCTCAGACCTTTAGGGAATAATTGAGAATCTTCCAATCCATAGAGTGTTAAAAATTCCCAAAGAGTATATGTCCATCTCACCATCTGGAATTCAGGGTCAACTGCTATTTAGACACATCTCAAAAGCAGATTAAAAATACATTTTAAATCCAATAAATACTAGAAAAAAATTGTCAGGTATGGTCAAGTAGGTTAGTAACATGCCACTCATCTCTAATCACTATAGAAATATTTGAGATAAATCATAACCTCCACTCCAGTATGTATAATATATGAGAATGCCTTAATCCACATCTTGGTTTGAAGCTATTACTTCAGTTGTATAAAATTCTGAAAGTAAATTGGACATTTTATGCCTTGCCTGGCCATTTGAACCTTTATTTATGAACCATTGAATAGACAAATGACCAGGACACAGCACTGCAGCCATGTGAATCAGCCCTTCCATGAAAAAGGAACTTGAAGTCTTGAGGCGAAAGCCACCCCGAGAAGAACTATTTACTTCGAAAGGTTTAAAATTCTGTCACTTTCAGACTGCAGCCATGAATCATGTTAACGATATAAAGGGATTACTGATAATGAAAGATTTTCGTCAACCTGATAGCTATGCAGAAAAATTTTCTTAATAATGATTACATTTAATTGCCTAAAGAGTGGTAAAGTCTCTTTTATTTTATCTCCATAATGAAGCTTTGATTCCGAGGCTAATCCCGGGTCTTCTCGCCAAGGCCAGCATGTGAGTAACACTGAATTCAATTCCAAGTCTTAGCTGTCCTTAGAGGATAGAACAAGAATAACTTTTCACATACATTACAGAGATGAAAAAACGTTACCTTGGGGCATGATTTCTTTAATGTACTCTAAGGAACATATTGGTAGATTAATAGCAGCACAGAAAGAAAAACAAATTAGCCCCTGAGTAGTTTCTAGAGTTAACTGCAACACCATTCAATAAAATTAAAGAATATAAAAGAAAGTCCTCATTAAAAAAAAAAATACTACTTCGTTAAATATCCTACTGTATACACTTATTCGAGACTTAGCCATGGCTCCCGACAGCTTACAAGATCACTGGTTTTATGAAAATAATTAGGGAGCCCACTCTGCTTTGTAAACCAGAGCCCTGAGGTTAATTAAAATGGAATGAAGGCTATGCATATGTGTACCACCAAGAAAGCATGACAGTCAGGTGTGCAGAATCCTGCCATCTGCAGAGAATACAGGTGAAGAAAGACAGCCCTGCTATGTCAATAGACTTCGGACTTGTCTACACACTGAAAAATCACAGCATTCATACACCTCCCAAATGACTTCTATGAAGTTTATAATATTTGATAAATGTTTTTCTACGTGTTTTAAGGCGAGAACTTGATGCAGACACTTTTGAAATTGGTCAGAGACTTTGGTGAAGACAAACATCAGCTGGAATAACTGGCTCTTCAGGTTCACAGACTTCCATGAGATGTCAGATATAAGTCAGATTATCTGGCTAGACCTGACAAATTCTATTTAGAAAAATTGCTTATCTCTAAAGTCATTATTAATAACAATACCAAAAAAGTCAAATGTCCTACATCTGGGAAGGATTTATTGTCAAGAAACCTGAGTTTAGACCTAGAATCTGCATTCTCAAAGGAAAGTGACATGGCTTGCCTCTGAACTTTCAAAGCTCTCATTTTCAAGTATAAAATGGATATTCAAAGCAATAATTTATAAATGACATGGAGAAAACAGGCAACCAAACTAAATGAATGTGCACCTGTGGCAGACTTTTAATAGCTATCATATCCAAACTAATACTAACAGCAGCATAAGGAGGATTAATTTCAAATTAAGAGCGCTGGGGAGTTTCCAATAGAGAAGAGGAAAACATAGTTTATCAGTAACTAAAAGAAGTAGGTAAAACAATATTACAATAACTTAGCATCCCTTTCCGTTCTGAAACACACACCATGGGTTAAAAGAGAAGATTCCTAGTAAAATTCAAGGGTATAAGTTTTAGAGTTGAGATGAAAAATATCATTACCGAGAGGCTAAAGAAATCCTCTCCCTAGTGTAACATATTCTGAACAACATCTAGTTAAATGCATGAAATCCACATTTGTACAAAATATAGACCCAAACGCATAAACATGTGCACATCTTTCATGAGAAAATTATTTTTTCATTGTTGAAACCACCCTGCTTTCCTTTCTTATACAAAATAAAACTCAATTGGCTGTTCCCAAGATTATGCTGGGCTAAGTCACATTAATCCCCATCTGGATGACACTACAACTTCACTCACAATTTCTGTTGTTTGAGAGAACTCCTTTCTCCAAACAAAACTTCAGAATCTTAATTGGGCTCATTGTTAGGGCCGACTTAAAATAATGAATTGATCAATTTGAATTTTTGGCAGCAAATGTCAGACTACAGAATTAACAGTGGCCCAAATGGGAAAAGGATGCTGCCTTACTGCATAGAAGCAGGCTAAAGGCACAGAGTGGTTCTGGGGTCAGTCCGATTGTGCCACAGTGATCGATGCTGGGTCAGCCACACGCTGATCTTATCCCTTCTTATATACTCATAAGATGACTGCAAAGACACAGACCATGTCCACACATAAAAGTCCCAATCAGGAAGCAATGGAGTGGGGAAAAAAAGGTCCAAATTTCTTTCTGTTTGTATTTAAAAGAATACAACGTGTCTTGCCCATTTCTCTTATTTCTCTTTTGTTGCATCTTCTAGGAGTGAGTCTCATGCTTTTCCCCATTATAACACTAGAGAAGAAGCAAGCAAATAACAAAACTGGCCTTGATCTACCATGCTTCACCCCACCACAGTGTCAACTAAACATGTCAGAATTTCTTAGCCGGGCAGTGGTGGCGCAGGCCATTAATCCCATCACTTGGTAGGCAGAGGCAGGCAGATTTCTGAGTTCAAGTCCAGCCTGGTCTACAGAGTGAGTTCCAGGACAGCCAGGGCTACACAGAGCAACCCTGTCTCGAAAAACAAAAAACAAAACAAAACAAAACCAAAAAAAAAAAAAATTCTCTTGATAGGAGAGGAAGGGTAGGCAAGTTACAGGATTAACAACCTAGATAACATCAGATGAAAGAATTTATATTTCAAAATAGAAATAGATTGGAAAAATTTTTCTATAAAGAGTCATATTATAAATATATAAATATTTCCTAAATATAAATAGGACCATATTATAAATATTTAGCCATATTATAAATTATGAATAATCCTTGTAATCTTCTCATAGATTTTTCTCAGTTAAATTTTCTAACCATTAAAATGTAAATTATTGTTCATTTACAGGGTATACAAAAGCTGGATATAGATTAGACCTAACTTTTGTATGAGTGGACAAGAGATTTAATAGTGTTTGGTGTCTTTGCTTTGACTTGGTTAGTATTCAAGTGGATGTCAGAGTGGAGGCCTCAGAAAAACTCACAGTAAAGGGGGTACCCATCAAAAGCTAACTCTAAACATGTGTGTCTTCATTTTCATACAGTGAACATTCTAAAATCTTTTAATTTTGAAGCTTTAGTATATAAATTGGTGATAGTATTGATTATCAACAAAATCTGCAGTTGTCTACAAGACCAACCTCAAGGCCCAACTGTAGGAGAATTTTGGATTACTTTAACTGAGATGGGAGGACGAACCAGTCCCTGAGTTTGGATCCAAGACTCCATAAAAGTAGAAACTAAACTACACAGCAGCATTCATTTCTGTCTGCTCCTTGAGAGTGGACACAAATTTACCAGACATCACAAGTCCCTGCTGCTTCGATTTCCCTGCCATGGTGAATTATCCCTTAGAACAATGAGCCAAGAAAAACCCTGGGAACTTGAGGAGGGAAGGGTTTATTTGGCTTACACTTCCACATCCCTGTTCATTATCAAAATAAGTCAGTACAGGAACCCAAACAGGGCAGGGACCTAGAGGCAGAGGCTGATGCAGAAACAATGGAAGGGTGCTGCTTATGTCTTGCTCATCCTCCTTTCCTATAGAACCCAGGACCAGCCCAGAAGTGGCCTCACTCACAATGGGCTGGACCCTCCCCCATCAATCATTAATTAAGAAAATGCCCTACAGGTTTGCCGGCTTACCCCATCTTCTAGAGGCGTTTTCTGAATTGATGTTCCCTCCTCTCAGATGAGTCTAACTTGTTTCGTGTTGACAGAAAACTAACCACACCTCTCTGTGGTATTATCTGCCAATAAAGTCAAAGCAAGCTGAATATATTATAAAATAGCCAGCCATAGTGGCACTCACCTTTAATCTCAGCACTGAGGAAACGAGGAAGGTGGGTCTTTCTGAGTCTGAGGTCAGCCTATTTCACATAGTGAGTTCCAGGCCAGCCAGGGCTACATAGTGAGACCTTGTCTCAAAATTATAAAATGAACTTAATACATCTAAAGTATGGAGCATCAGAACTCAGGAGCACATTTGCCATCCTAACAATGTAGCCAACAAAGAATTTCTTGTGGCTTGTCTCTGCTCACCAACAGACTGCGATATGCAGTAGCTAGTCCAGGAAACGCTCCAAATGCAACATTTAAAGCATCAAGAGCTTTAAATGTCTTCCCATCCCCATGAAACGGGAGAATTTTATGTAGACTCAGGGCCAGCTTAGGAAACATCTGTACTAATGTCCTAAGATACCAAAGCACTTGCTGCTCTGAGTAATAGATTCCTAATATTTGTGAAGATTCTTCATCGAGAACTAAGCTAACTAAAAATCCTCCTAAAAGTCAGGTTCAGTAGCAAGGTTTACCTGTAGGTTCAGCTTCTCAGGAGACCAAGTAAAGAGAATTTGCTTGTACTTTAGAGTTCAAGATCAGCCTAGGCAACATGGCAAGCAAGATTCCCCATCTCAAAGGAACAGATACTTCAACATGCCCATCAAATAGCATGAGCTCGGGAGACATAGTTAACAATTTCAGAAGCAGTAGCTATCTAAGAGAAGACACACATATGCTAAATAATAGAAGTCAAAGCTCCTTCTTATAAAGAGATTAAATCTCATTCTTAATACCAGAGACTATCATTTCATCATTTCATCATTTCATCATTTCATCAATGACATTTCGGGACTTCCCAAGGAAATTTTAAAAATCAGTATGGAAAATAAATATTCTCCAGGCCAAAATAAAAAATAATTCATCAGTCTGTCTGACTGAGGTCAGTGCTTAATTTTATGAAACGGACTCTTAAAATTCTTTCTCAATGTTAATTAACCACTCCCTGCTTGTTCACCAGAAGTGTCTCCAGTCTGTTGCCCAGGGCCACCAGAGGGCGCTTCAGTTTCCTGTTCTTTTCTTTTGCATGCCCACTGAAAAAAGCACACCAGAAAGCTCTCCTAAACAAAACAGAGCCAAGAAAACATAATCACCAAGGCATTTTCGCAAAAGAATAAAACTGTCCCTCAGAAAACTGAAATCACGTTTGGGAACTGTGTCTTTCTGTCTTTAAATGCAGTCAACAAAATTGTTCCTTTCTTGGAAATGGTTTGTTTGTGATAAGTGAGCCTTCATTCTGCAGACAAAGGTCTCAGAGAGTTTCTATCATTGGTGTTTCCTTTCGCTGGACTCTAGAAATTCATTTATAAACTCATTTATAGCCAACACACTTGCTCAGCAGCACAGAAATGGGCTAACTCCATGGAACTTCTGTTAAACTTTAGGAAACAGCATCTCCTCGCGCTTCTCGTGGAGTATCGGGGATTGTTTAGTGGGGTGGTGATACTGTACAGAGGCCCAGTCATTTTGATGTGGTAGATTTCTCAATGGGATTTCTGCAGCTTTTGTGCTAAGTTTAAGTCTCTTTGGAGGTCCTAAACATTACACTAGTGCCAGAGATAAGTATAAAGAAAAGGCTTTCATCGGACATGTCTAAACACTGGCATAGATTTTAATAACAGCCAGAGCATGGAAGTATTGGAAAGACAAAGGCTCTCAACTCAGGAAACCTAGTTTGGCTCGAGGTTATTTCTTATAAACTCTATTGCTTCTTAAAGATTCTTTAATTAATTTGTCTGGATCTTTTCTTGTCTGAAGAGAAGAAAACTTAGGAACACCGAATATGAAATCGCTTGTAGTCATTTTTGGATTTAGTGACTATTTATTGAATCAGACTACAAATTAAACAAGAACACAATTGTAAGAAGACATCAAAACATTGTTTTGTAAGTAGACATATGTGAGAAACCTATGAAGCAAAAGTCTCATATTTGCAAAAGAAAGGTTTTTTTTTGTTCATCTTCATCTGTTTGTTTTGAGAGCCGGGGGCGGCACAGAGGGATGGAGACAGACAGGAAGAACATGAAGTTGAGTAGGATGGAGACAGACAGGAAGAACATGAAGTTGAGTAGGTATGGAGGTGGGGAGGCTGTGAGGGGAGTTGGAGGAAGGAAAGGAATGTGATCAAAACACACTGCATGAAAAAAATTAATAAATATAATTAAAAGGAGAAAACGGTATTAATGTGTTTGAGGTACACAGCAAAGATATACATCAGGGTTTCTGTTAGCAGTTAACAAATAAGAACTGTGATTCAGCATCAGTACATTAGAGGAAAATGCATATACATATCAATTTCGAGGTTTTCCTTAATATACATGATTGCACATATAAAGCAGAATCGCATCCAGCAACAGAAAACCTGATGGAAACAGGATACAGAAAGTGCAGGTGGGGCACAATCTCAATGCTTAATAGTTCTGAGGATGTCCCTGCAGGAGGCAGGAGGCAGGAGGCAGGAGGCAGGAGGCAGGAGGCAGGAGGCAGGAGGCAGGAGGCAGGAGGCAGGAGGCAGGAGGCAGGAGGCAGGAGGCAGGAGGCAGGAGGCAGGAGGCAGGAGGCAGGAGGCAGGAGGCAGGAGGCAGGAGGTAGGAGGCAGAATTCCATTTCATTTCCTTGGTACAGCTCCTAAATGAG
This sequence comes from Mus musculus, assembly GCF_000001635.26. Taxonomy (NCBI): domain Eukaryota; kingdom Metazoa; phylum Chordata; class Mammalia; order Rodentia; family Muridae; genus Mus; species Mus musculus. Next base: position 53,662,510 of record NC_000074.6, on the reverse strand, counting down.
CACCTACCTCTGCCTGGCCTCATGTTTCCGAAGACCCGACTAAAACTGAGAGGAGAAACCTGGACCCCTTGTAGTGAGATTTGCTTGACTATTCAGTTCATTCTTTTCCTTATGCCTCACCCGTGTCTGCCACTTGGGTGTTTAACATTCCCACAATGGTTGTGCTGTATTTTGGGGGACCCTTACTACTACCTAAAAGCCTCTCTCAATCTCTCTCTCTCTCTCTCTCTCTCTCTCTCTCTCTCTCTCTCTCTCTCTCTCTCTCCCTCTCTCTCTCTTTCATACCTATGTATCTTTTATAAACTTCCTTTAACACTCACCCTCTGTGGTCCATAGATTCTATGCATCGAATTTGTAAGACAAGAACCTGAAAATCAGCTTAGGGATAGGGTGGCTTTGGAGGCCATCTAGTTGTCTGGGAACATAGATTCCCACGCCAGGTTCCCCAAGATCCAAGAAAACCTTCATCACTCTCAAAAACACCCTAATAGAGCCTGGAGAGATGGCTCAGTGGTTAAGAGCACTTGCTTTTCTTGCAGACAGAAAACCCAGGTGTAGTTCTGAGTGTCTACAAGATGGCTCATGGCCCTCTGTGGCCCCATTTCTGGGGTTTATTTGCAGTCTTCTCACTTAGCACCAGGCATGCATGTTGTGCATATACATACATGCAGCCAAACCCTCTTACAGATAAGATTATATAAACAAACCTGTTTATAAAACCTCAATATTTCTATATCAGAACTGATTCCTCTCCCCACACACCAATCAGTTCTATCCTGTTTCAGTTACTGTCTAAGCCACTGCATAAACACAGTTGAGACACTGTTCTTGCTGGCAGTGCAATCTGGATATGGTTTACAAAGCTGGCTACAGCAGTTCAGCCATGCGTAAAATTAGATTACTGATAAGCCATATCAAAAAACATTCAAGGAAACAGTTCAGTCAAATGTATTAATCAAACACCAAATACGTTTAAAGTTATTCCTATCAAAAATAAAGGAACATTCATGTGCTAATGAAAGAGTTGAGCTATCCTCAAAATGTAAGTTAAATATTACCAATTAGTATTCGGTCTCATTGAATAACTAAAAATACATAACTCAAAATAATTCAGTGTTGCTATTTTACACTCTCTGTTTTCTACTTCAAGGCAAATCCATTAGTGCATTCATAGATTACAGTAAATGTGGCTTTGTGATGAGACTGAGATCAATAAAGACAGCTGGCTCTGTGTGGCCATCTGATGCCCTCTGCCATATTTCCCCATGGTATGATGCAGCAGGAAACCCTAACCATCTGCTTTTGAGTCCCTCAGCACTATGAGCTAAATAAACCTACAGTCTCTGTAAACACAGCCCAGGACATTCAGTTACAGCTTTTATGGCCCGGTCCTTATCTTACTTATTAGAAGGTTGGCAGGACTGAACATCTGGTTCAGCATCTTCTCAGTGCTCTGTTGCCAGTGGTTCCAGTGGTCTCTGTTAGGGGAGGTGGGTATATTTATTTATGTATGTAAATGTTGGACCTGTATATATGTATGCATGTCCGGTACCCACAGAGACCCAAAGAGAGCATCCCATCCCCTATAACTGGGGTTCCCAATAGTTTTCAGTCACTATGTGGGTGTTGGGAATCAAACCCAGGTTCTCTGCAAGAAAAACAGACACTGAATCATCTCTCTCTCTCTGATCTTAGTTTTTGTGGAAATTTGGGAAAAGCTATAGCATGATTATGAGATGTAAAAAATATACGAAGGTAGGATGGTGTTTGTGGATTAGCACACATGAAGACAGAAGTTCAATTCCCAGTAATCCCAGTAATACACCAACTCTCACACATACATACATATACATACACACATACACACAAATATACACATGCATATACATGCCACATACACACATACTTACATGCAAACACATACACAAAAACATATACACACATACATATACACATTCATACATATACATCACTCAAACATATACATACATATACACATACACATATATACACACCACACACAAGCATACACACAAATACACATACACACACATACACGCATACACACAAAACATACATATATACACATATACACATGTATACTCACCATTTACATCCTTACACACATATTGCAAACAAATGTTGCTATTAAAAACATGGGTTTCTATTTCAAAGCAAGCCCACTTTCCTTGCTGATCTATTTATTTATAAAGCACTTTTAGACCTGCTTTTATTTTGTTTCAGCCTTTAAGAGATTATGCTATACAGCTGGTACTTTTCCTCCTAACTATATAATCATAGAAAAGTCCATGTGCCAGAAACAAACACTTGCTCTTGCAAAAGTCAATGTCTAGGTGTCAAGAAAGTACATAGCTAATGAATAAAGCCATGAATATCTATAAACACAGAGTGCACCTCATGCCACCAGGTGGGAAATGGGGGTTAAAGGTTAGAGAATGTGCGATAAAAAACAGCTGAGATTAATGAAGCAGATTGTGCTTTAGTTTTTAGCATAAATACTTATAATTCCTGAGAACAGTCAGAGGAGAAAGGACCCAAGTCCTTCACATAAAATTCTGTGAAGAAAGACAACAAACAGAAATGATATCCTGATTCCTGTTTAATATTATATTTTCAAATCATTATAAATGGAATTATAAGGTATAATGAAAATTACATCCCCTATGAAATAGAAGCAACGCATACCCCATAATGATGACAGTGTCTGGGGTGAGTTATCATTTACCAGAGCAGGAACAGAAGCAGAAGCAGCAAGTTCTAACAAGCATGTGTCAGAAAGGCTAGACTCCAAAACATATTCACCAAAAAAAAAAAAAAGAAAAGAAAAAAAATGAGCAGTTATTAGTACTTAGACACAATGCAGGCAAACAGTGAATTGGAGTGCATTAGTACAAAATCGTGAAAGCACTTGAGTAAGACAAAGAAAACATGTGTCAAATACAGCCATGTATTACCACCTACCACTGAAACAAGTGTTAAGAGCAAGAGAATGCTATTAGCAAAACTCTCCTTCTGAGGGAGGATTCACTTATAATGTAAGCAAGCCAAACAAAGATGTAGACATTTCACCATATTGACCATAAATATAATATGATTTTACTTTCACTATATTATTGATAATATGGTTAAACTTTTGCTACACTAAAAGAACATTGAGCACAATGTACTTTGAAGTAAACAAGTTTGTGATTTTTCTAAGTACCTACATTAACCTGAGAAAGCATCTTAGCTTTCTTGAACAATGGCCATTGTCTATAGAAGCTATGAATCCATTTAGAATGCTTCAGATTCACAAGTTACGTTTGTGATCTCATCGGGAAATTAACATTATTTGAGTCATAATTAAGTTAGGACCCAGATTTCTTTACAGTTTTAAATTTTACTACTTGTGTGACTTTCTCTTTCCCTCCTCCTCCCCCTCCCCCTCCCCCTCCTCCTCCTCCCCCTCCTCTTCCTCCTCCTCTTACTCCTTTGCTCCCTCCCTGTTTTCATCTGCTCTTTCATAGCTTTGTCTAGAGGATGTTTGCACTGATTATTCCTTCAGAGGGATAGCCAAAAAGTTAGATAGAAAACATTTAGTAGTATTCTCAGATCAGATAATCATCGGTGCCTGCTTTTTCTTTCAAATCCTGAAGGTTCTGGCAAACTTTTACTTCAGCAATGTCACCATTGAACTACACAATGGGAAAAAAATAGTACTTAGTATGAGTGGGGTAAATGTATTAATGATGAAAAAACATGTTAAAAGGGGTAGCATCAGGTTCCTTCAGGGAATGCCCACAGTATGAAATGCTTTAACTCGAGTTGGCTGACTGCAGCGGACAGTGTTGCTTGCAATCAGAGATAAACGCAGTGGGAACAAAACATCTAATGATTGGGAACAGAAATAGGACAGTAAACATTATGCAGAATACAGTGCTGGGCCCCCTGTGGGCACGCAAAAATATAATTCATGGTGATTATGACAATGATGAACAGGACCAGGCCCTGCAATCAGTGTCTAGTGCCATTAAGGAAAAGCCATACCCTTGGGAAGAGGAGGATCTCGCCTCCCTGACACTAGCTGAGGACGGTCTTCCACAAGGGGTTACAGGGCAGTGATTTGAAGAGAACAGGGCTTTGAGAAGACAGGAAATAGCCTGTTTTATGACCCAGATACAATTCTGACAGTTTGTCATGAAGCCATTTTCAATGCTGCCCTAAAACCTTATTTACATTTTTTTTTCTTAAAAGCTCCATTTTAGGGATACTAAATTCTCCAAAGTGATGGGGTGTTTTCTGCAAGTTGTTCATATCAGTTAGCTTGAAAGAATTTGTACTGGCTATCTATTTTCAAATATGAACCAGAAGAAACGAGAAGACATGATACATTAAAGAATGAAGTGAAAAGAATCGAAGGACATTTCCTTTCTTTCCTGCCTTTTTTCTACAGTAAGCCTACAGCAGAAACCACTTGCCACTAAATGAGTTTCTATTTTATTGGGGGGTGAGTATCCATGTTCCTAGCCTAATGCATAAATATATTCACGTCCTCCTGTAAAGAGTTGTTGAAGAGTGATACCAGGGACTCAAATAGTATGTAAAAGCAAAGAGTGTTTTATTCTGCAGAAGTCCAGCATGCTGGGTTCTTCCCATTTCCAAGATAAAGAGACACCCAAGTGAGCTTGCAGGCCTGATTTAAAGCACATTAGGGAATTTGGGGAGTAGGTGACCTCTATGTTAATCTGTTGGGTCCATCTCTACTGACATTCCATTCCTGGGGTGTAGGGCTGGAGACTTGCTGGGGAGGTCTGGGAACTGTTACTGAGGAAGTCTGAAAACTGCTGCTGACCCATTGTCCTTGCTTCAGGCCAGGTGGCTGGGACATTCCATTACCTGGGGGTGAAGGCTGGAGCCTGGGGTTTTTAACTGACCTTCCTGGGTTTGCTTGGACATGCTCAGTTTTGAGGTCTAGTCTCCTTCCTTAACTGCCAATTTGAAGTCTGTCATGGACTCAGCCTAGCCTCTCCAATTCCCTTACCCAGTCTAGCCAATACCATATAACCAGACATGCCAGGGGCCAGCCTCCCTTCCCAGAAAAGTCAAAAAGACTCAATTTCTCTCTTCCTTCCTGACCAGTATGGGAATGGAATACCTGTCAGGAAACATATATAGGGCCCTAGTGTGTGGTTTAGACCCAAGAGAAGCACAAGTTCGGGGAGAGACTACGGAGTCTCAGCATCAGTGTTAGGAAATATAATGTGGCGAGGAGATACCTGTTAGGGCCATGCCAAGGTGTCCTCCTAAGAAATCACGCCACGCCGTGCAACAAATCTGATATAAAGGAGCTTTATTTGGGGGAAGAGAGGGGAGTGAGAACCTGGAGAAGGAGTAGAGGCAGACGAAAGGACATGTAGACACGCCGACAGAAGGGAGCCGAGGATGAGGACAGAGAAGAGTATGGGACACAGAAAAGCAAACAGAGAGAGAGACAGCCATCAGCTGGGAATACGTAAGAACACACAGAGAGAACTGGGGTGGCAAACAATCCTTTTATATGTGGCCCACACCTGGCCGTTGTGAGATCCCTGGGAGGAGCCTAGTGGAATCGCCAGTAAGCTAACAATACCGAGACAGGAAGCATCCATCCTATAAATATAGGCATCATCTTCAACTCTTTGGGTTGCTGTAGCAAATACCTTCTTCTGGATAATGTATAAGCAAGAGGAATTCATTGCACAGGGATCTGGAGGCTGAAAATGGAAGGTTCAGGATCAATCAGACATTATATTTCCTAAGAGTTGGTTTTTCAGAGATGAAATCTCCTGTGTGGTCCTCTTACAGCAGAGGAAGCAAGCTCTTTGGAATCTTATTTATAGGCATAATAGTCCCAGCCAGGCCACAATCACTTCCAAAGGTTTCGTCTGTTAAAAACAACATATAGATCATGATGCACTGGCAACGAAGTTTCTGCATGTGACTTTGTAGGAGGAGATATTCCAACTAGCAAACACAAGGACTACATGGTATGATTGCAGGGAAGGGGCACAGGAGTTTTTCCTGACTTCATGTCCTGGACTGTACTCTCTACAAGTGGTTGTTAGCATTTCTTCTAGGCCCCACCCAACAGTTACTTAGCAACAGCCAGGTATTAGCCTGGCTTGCTATAAAAGGATCTCTGTCTGTCTGTCTGTCTGTCTGTCTGTCTGTCTGTCTCTGTCTCTGTCTCCCTCTCTCTCTCTCTCCCTCTTCCTCCCTCCGCCCTTCTTCTCTCTCACCTCTTTCTCACCTTGGCCTCTTTCCTTCTTTCTCTCTCCTCTTTCTTTCTGTCCCCTTCCTTTCCCACACTGCTGTTCTTATGCCTGAAATATACTTCATTTTATATCAGACCCTTCATACGGCTGGGACCTCGGCAGGAGTGGAGGTGTCTCCGCATAGGCCCACGAAGGCACCCTCTCCTGGTGCATCATGCCTCCACATTGCATAACATATCAATGGTATTTTTATTAAAAAAAAAACCTAATCGCTATTTTTGTTTAAGCCACTCCCCGTGGCTGGGACATAAACATGATTCCGTATACCTAGAGAAAATGCTATCGGTATGATGTTTAAGTCGAAAAACCAAGAGACTTGAAAACGAGATTGGACAGACAGGCACAGAGTTGTCGTTTTTACTTTGTCAAAATTCAGGGAGAAGGAGACTGTCCACGAAAAAACAGACGGGGAGATGTCTGAGAACTTCAAAAACACATCTTTAATTATTAAACCTTCAACCCCAAATCCTCCTACTGCTATACAACCATACAGATGGGCTTGCAAATGTATGTTTCTTCATTTGTTTGTTCATTTCTCTGGCTGAGAACAATGTCTGGTTTGTTAGTCCCAAGCTAGCCTGAAACTGATTATGCAGCCCAGGGTCACCTCATACCCATGGAGATCTTACCTGTTCTCTGCCTCTCAAGTGGTCGTCTTGTTTTCTAAAGGAAAATAAATAAATAAAATTCTGCTTGGACCTACCAGAGAGAACCAGAGGAGCACTTACTTGCTTTATATCCTAGCAGAGTGAGACTCAGATCATCCTTATGGAGGGATACTGAGTCCCCAGTTTGCTAGCAGGACATACTGTTTGGAGTCTAGACTCATTTGAATGAACTTAAACCCTACCTTATGTACTCAACTTGTCTGCACTTAGCCTACACTTTTAGGAAACATAATTTCATTAGAATCTTTTTCAGGTTGTCTTCATTTGTTGGTTTGTTTGTTTTCCCAGTAACCCACTAGATATTTAGAAGGGAACTCTTTAATTTTCTAATGTTTGGGCATTTCTAGATGTTATAGATTTCTAATTTATTTCTGTTGCTACCAGTTAGCAATTTACAACATAAAGCAAAGTAAATGTATTGAACATTTCGCGACAGATGATTAATCTTGGAGAGTGTGCCATACATATGCACTTGATGAAAAAGTTTAAATCACCATTGCATTATTTGCTTCTTTTCCATTATAGCTACTAGTTTTGCTCTGGATATTTTCAGGACCAGTATATTTAGAATGCAACTCTCAAAGACATAGGAAGACTACCATAGGATTTGGTCTTGATTCCTTATCCAGTAATACTAATACAACGTTACTAATTTTTAGCCTTTCTGTATGTGTGAGCAACTGGGCTTTTGTTGTTGTTTCCGGGGACTTTGAAGGAATAACCTATTCAGCACAAGCTTTTAGGATATGATTATTCTCTGAGGACTTGAACTTTGTGCATTAAAGCTACTTTTCAGTCTATTTTTACTCAAGTAAAATTTGAATACGAGTGTGTAACTTACTAGATACCTACCAATCAAATGTCACTGGAAGATGCCAAAAATTCAGAATAGACACTGGTAAACCTTTTGAAGGTCATATAGCTGTCTGCCCAATGTCTACTCTCTTGTTTTCTTTATTTAAAGAGCTCCCATTTATTTGTAGTAGCAAAGCAACTGAAAATGAACATCCACACCTCAGGATTTCTTAAAGCAATGATAATCTACAAGCCTTGTTTTGGTCAGGGAGATTAGCTGGGGATTCTTCTGTAGTTCTGCATTCCTGACCCAGGCACCTGACATTTCTTGGAACTGAGAAGGGAGACAGGCAGAGAAGAGTAAGTATTTCACAACTCTGCGGAATCATGAGGATGAAGGAGAGAATGCAGAAAGCAACTTCAGCCCATGATGCCTACAACAGAAAGCCACTATAGCACCCTTGCCTATCCATGCCTATATAAGAAAAGACCATCACTGTTGTGTTTCTAATACATTCAGGTGAATATAATCCTATCTGATACAAAAAGAGAAAGTCCAAGGAAATTTCTGAGTCCCTTAGAAGCCAGATCCATACTTCTGCCTGACAGCTATGCATGCACATTTTCAACTCTACAATAGTTTCCATAAAGAACAAACTTTCAAAGTTTCTGTGTAATCATGCTGAGAACTCAGTGTGAACTTTTCTCTATTATGCGTCATCTTGGTAATCAGAAATCCTTCCAAGTGGTGTTTTTTTTCCTCTCTCTCTCTCTCTCTCTCTCTCTCTCTTTGAAATATCACTATATTTTTTTTTCTAAAATGAAACATTAACTCTGGCCTATATTGAGAAAGATTGTTGACTGCCCTTCTGTAAAACAATTCAGCTTCCTACAGAATTTGAAAGGCATTTCCAAGGTGAAATTTGTATGAAATTATTTTCATATCTAGAATCCTCCCAAACGTGTTTCTGTAACTGCTTGGCCTTTCTGAGTTGGTGTTATACGAAACCCTTTTCTCAGAGGGAGCTTTGAATTCCCAGCATACAGTGCTAATCCTTTTCACCTCAGGACCCACTCGGAAGCAAAATCTAACATTCATCTGCTGAGACATTAATCATCTATTTATAATCAAGCTGTCAGATAAATGCCTACTAAGGAAAAACTTCCCCATCTAAGGTAGACTACAAATCCACGCAGCATTCTAGGCTATGGCTCTGGGTGCCCTCGTTGAAAGCACAGGAAGTGGACACAGTGTTTCTCAGTTTGAACAACATAAATTAGAATGTGTGCTTGTTCCAGAAGGAGCCTAAGTTGCATGCATATTTACATGCATACCTGTGCACAATTGGGTGCATATGTGAACACACAAATGTGTATACACACACACACACACACACACACACACACACACACACGAATGCACACACCCCTTAGTAGCTTCTAATGAAATCATTAGAACACAAAAGCAAAAAAAGAAGCAAATGTTAGTGTTAAATAAGTAAGGAAAATGTTTGGAATTTTAAAATGCTGGAGGGGTTTGATCCTGATAAACCTTTCAATTCCAAGATGTTAATAATGGAAAATACAGCCTACTCTGTGTTGGTCACTTGTTCAATTAGTGTCAAAGCCAATAACAATTTGATCAGAAATGTCACGGAACCCTTGTTGAAGATGTGAACAAGAGCCTGTGAACTCAGCCCACCCTACATAAGATGAAACTTTTTTTTTTTTTTTAGGTTTTTTTGAGACAGGGTTTCAAAACCTTGGAACTCAATTTGTAGACCAGGCTGGCCTTGAACTCAGAAATCTGCCTGCCTCTGCCTCCTAAGTGCTAGGATTAAAGGTGTGCACCACCACTGCCCAGCCACTTCTTCCTTTGTAATGGATGTTAAGAGATCTACAAATCACATGACTGACTTGTTCTGTTGACTTTGGCAGTTGATTAAAATTGCAGGTCTGGTACATGAGCAGTGAGTGATCTTTTATTTGGGTGCTGAAACTGACTGCTCTGTTTTAGTAAGATTATCAGCCCATTTTACTGCATTATAGTAATTGAGTTCACTTTAAGACATTATAAACAAGAGATTGGGCAAAATTGCCTCTGAAGATTTCTATGGCTGCCACTGCATAAGTAGAGAAGGCTATATGTATAGCTGATAAGTTATCCCTCAGGTTTATACATGTGATTGAGAAAACTATCAAATGCCCAGCTATTAAACTGCTCACTACATTTGAATATGACCTTTAGTTAATGATATAAACTGTTTCTATATGGTCTGTCAAGCTCAGGATGGAGCATTTCTGCCTAAACTTCACCCCTCTTTGAGTGCTTCATGCTAGCAAGAGCCATCTGTTGCTGTCATTTCACAGCTATCAATTTCATTGTTATCTTGCTCCAAATCACACATCAATATGATCAAGCTGAGCTTGAAATGTCCACAGGCTGGATAATGTGGCATAATGACACAGCTCAGGCCTTCTGTTTTTAAAACTCCAGATCCATTCTTAGACCTGTGCTCCCTTGGCCTCTCTCTCTCTCTCTCTCTCTCTCTCTCTGCCTCTTTCTCTCTCCTTTCTAGCATCCAGGACTTCAACTTAACTTTAGTTTCTGTGAGGCATCATCTCCTATCCTACCCTTCACTTCTAAGTCTCCAATGACCTCCTGCTTCTAAAAACAGGCACTAAGTTTGCTTGTATCTTCATAGTTTTCAAGCTATTCATTACTGGATATCATAAATCTTCAAAAATAGTTATGGTTCTGTCTGAAAAAAACTCTCAAACTTCATATACTCTGGTCCTTGGTTTAAGTGACTTAAATTTCTGCCTCAAATACTGGAACAAAGTCTTTCAGCTTTTACTCAGGGAGAAGCCCCTCATTTGTCTCTCCCCTTCATAGTTAACTCAATTAGGACAGATAAGAGTTGTTCCTTCATCTCCTATGGGATTCTGGTTTCAAAGAGCAATTACTCTTGTATCTTCTGACTGGAACAAGAGGAGTCCCCATCAGGAATCTAATTCCTATGGTGATTCCTGCCTTCTGAGACTTGACGCTTTTTGTCTTACAACTCTCAACTCCATCCAACATAGCTTATAGTGACACAGCTGTTCTAATTGCTTGCCTTAGAAATCTGGGAGGATTGTGGAGGGAAAGAATAGTTTGGAAAATGATTGGCAAGAGTTATGAGAACTGCAAAGGAGGCATTTGCACAAAAGCACCAGTGTCCCCAACCTTTTCCAAATTTGCCACGTACTGTGGATTTTTAAGTTCGGTTGGTGAAATTTTAAAACTCAATTAAAACTCATCTTTCAACCAACTGTACAAAATTGTTAAATGATTTAGGCAACTTTCTCTTGAAAAATGACTTTTATTAATTTAATACCCAACCCTGACCTGGAATAAAATCCTTGAAAGGTTGACAAGTGAAACTTTAAGAGGTATAAAATTTTAACTGGTTGGAAGCTCTTCAAAAGACAAAGGAAGGAATAAAGAAAGGAACAAAAGAATGAACAAAAAAGAAAGGAAGAAAAAAGTGAGGAAAAAGAAAGGAAAAGGAAGAAAAGGAGAAGAAAGAGAGTGAGGGAGAGAAGAAGGGAGGGGGAGGGAGGAGGGGGAAGGGGAAAGGAATAAAGGAAGAAAAAAGAAAGGGGAAGAAGGATGGAAAAAGGAAGGAAGAAAAAGGGAGGAATAGAAAAAGGAAGGGATGAAAGAAGGAAAAAGGAAAGAAGGGGGAGGGTGAAAAGAAAGAAAAGAGACAAGACTACACAAATCATTTTATAAGCCTAGTACCTTGCAATTAAATTTGGATAAGAACACTATAAAAAAAAGAGAGAGGGAAGAAAGGAAAATGTAGTCTTAGGCTGTTTTTAAAATTCAGATGGAAAAATACTAAAGAAATTATTAGCCAAATAAATCTTAATCCGTTAAGACTAGTATAATGTGAATATGTAAAGATTATTTTAAAAAATGATTTATTGACCAAAACACAATCAATGTAATTCATATGAGCTACCTGAGGAAAAAAATAACTTCAATAGATGTAAAACTAAATGCTTTTAATAAGAGTTTTCACTCAATGACAAAACAGAAGAAATGTGACAAAATATGGAAGTAAATGAGACATCTTTGTCTTATGATCTGTTTCTGTCATAGTGTGGCACAAGACATTTGGTTTTGTTGATGTTGTTCATTTGTTTGCTAGTTTGTTTATTTTTCTTTTCTTTTTCCCCTTTCACCTATTGTCTAAGTCTCTGGATGCCAACTGGATGCTCAAAAATTCAGTTCAGTTCTTACCATAACTATAAGTTAGTGCAGTGAACACGGCTTAGAGGCTTCATCCTAAAAGACTGCCATCCGGACTGATCCTGCAAGTCCCTGATTACCTCTAATTTTGACAGTTCTCATGTGGAACTTCCATGACCTGGTGTTTGATATTAGCTAGGAAGACTCACAGAACTCAACAAGACAGTCTCTTCACACATTTTGGCTTACTACAAAAGGAACACATTAGGAACAGCTGAGGAGGTGATTTAGGACAAGGCCCAAGAAAGAAGACAGTCAGGTTCTGTGCCTTTCTTAGAATCAAACAAGATGTCCTCCAAACATCGGCTCAAAGGTTTTGGTGAGTCAAATATTCAGTCTCATTTAGTTCCATTCCCCTAAGGTTCATGAGTAGAGTCAAATGCTCCCATCTTCTAATGATTTGCTCGTAATAGTGGCCAGCTCCATAAGAATCTATCTGAAGAGTCCCTATTCTAACCTGCCCTATTAATATAAACTTAGGCATGTATGGAAGGAGCTTACTATGAATAACAACTAGTATCCCATTGCTCAGGAAATAACAGTTTTTATAAGATGCAAAATCATACTTTGTTTTACTATAGTACAGAAAATATGTCCTTTAGGAGTTAGTGAGATTGTCCCTATTGAAAAAAAAATTAAACTCAACAAGATAAAGATACTCTTTACCAATATTGCTGTTCAATATAGTGCTGAAGTAGTAGCCAATAAAACATGACAAGGAAAATTATTATCAATGACAGTAACTGGGAAGGAAAAGATAAAAGTATTGTAGTCCATAGATAATAAAATGATCTTCAAAGAATAACCAGGAGAATGACCAAATCAGTGCATTGCAAAAGCAGGGTAAATGAAATCAATAGACATAAGATAAAGTTTAAAAATATCATGGGACCAGAAGATACCATGTTCACTTATAAAGCGGTTCAGCAATCAACAGTCCTACCAGCTTTGACATCTGTGAACCACATCAGTGACCAGCATAGCACAACAGATAACCTTGTGGGTGTAGTAGTCACATGCATACTTTGGCGGTAATCAACAGCTTTCTAGTTGGACTTAAAAACCTACTCAACAAGAGGGATACCACGCATGGTATTGGAAACATAGCTAACTACTTAGTCCTAGTGAAATCATGGTTATTGGAGGAGAATAGAACTCCTTACAGCACTGGCCTTAAAATAATAGTTTCTCTAAAAGTTGGCAAATTTTATATATATATATATATATATATATATATATATATATATATATATCCAATTAATAAAATGGAACTATTTTATTTACTTATTTATAAATTACAGCTATGTGCTTTGTAAGCCTCACAATATAGAGGCTAAGAAGAGAAATGCCTAAGCTCAAGTTGTCATAGTACCACTCACTATCTATGTGAATTTATATACCAGTTACACTCAACATATATTTAAACCACCACTGTATGTTCGTTTATAATTATTTAACCCTACTACACTAGTTTGAACTAATATGCCTCCACCAAAGGGCATATTAAAGGCCTAATCCTAAATTTGATAAAATTGGATGATAATGGTAATTTGAAGAAAAAGGACCTAAAGGTTTTTGTTTGTTTGTTTGTTTGTTTGTTTGTTTGTTTTTAAACTACTAGGGTGTATGACCTTGAATGAGTTATGTCCCTCTAGTCCCTCTTTTTGATGGCAATTCCCTTAAGGAATAAAAAATAAGTATTTAGACAGAGAACGGAACGTTGGTGGTTAAGAGCACTGACTTCTTTCAAAGGACCAGGGTTCAATTCCAGCAGCCTGCAGAGGGTGGTTTTGATGCATCTTTGTTTACGGACACTGAAGGTCCTTGCCCCCAATAGGATTGTGATCTATCGATAAAGATGCCAATAGCCAATGGGTGAGCATGGGGTGGGACATACATTGCAGGGGTAAGATGCAGGGAGAGAATCAGAAGACTGGGGAAGAGAAGAGGGACGAAGTAGTGGAGGAGATAAAGCCAATCAGCCTTGTGATTGTCTGGGTGAGTCACCTCTGGCCACTTCCCCAACTGGGCCTAGGGTAGCAAGGGAAGAGTTAGGAGTGCCCAGTCATTGAGCCAGCCAGGGCATTTCAAGATTAACTGTTTTGTGTGTGTGTTTTCTATTCACCGATCCGAGAGCTCCTGGGTGGTGTGATCCTGCAACACATTGGGAAGACAAAGCAGTAGACAAAACTACATGCTACAACAGCCCCCATGGTGCGAACAACTATCTGTAACTCCGGTTCTAGAGAGTCCAGTTCCCTCTTCCCGGCCTCTGTGGGTACTGCACACACGTGGTGTCCTGACATATATGCAACACCCATACATGTAAATTAAAAACAAATGCATTTTAAAAGATAAGTCCATATAGAAGTGCTAATATTTTCTTATTTTCCTCAATTATATGTATGCATTTCACCATGCAGTTCAGTGCCTAGTTAAAAAATTGCTAAAATTCTAATAGAAAATAATATGCTACTCAAAATGTCAGTCGAAACCACAGAATAAGAACGAACTAAGCCAGTAAAAAAAGCACACTGTATTCACAGAGAAACATAAATTTTTGAAGTTAATCAAATGAAACTTAATAAAAGGAGACACATTAATGTGGAAAAGCTATTAATTTTTTCCAAATTTATCTAGAAATTTAATGTATTTATAATTAAAGTCGCATCAGAATTCAGTAGGAACTTGAAGTGATTCTAAATATAACTTGAAAGTTTAAATAGTCATGGAAAGCTAAGCAATTTCAAGAAGAAAGACTTAAAGTGGAAACTCACTTTAAAAGATATCAAGACATACTCTAAAGCTTCAGTAAGACAAAAAAATAAATAAATAAAAGCATAGATTAAGCTGGATATGGTAGACCAGGCCTGGAGTCCAAACTTCTAAGGAGGCTGAGGTCACAGCCTCACTTGTACCCACAAGCTCCAGATAGCTTGCTTAAGATAACCAGACTCCCTGCCTGCTCCCAGATGAAATGAACTAAATGAATAAATATCACGAAGTTGGGTCCGGGGTAGATAAAGCTAATGAAACAAAAGAAAGCACCTGAATATATCACACATATATATTTTCTATCTATGATGCTGTTGTCTATCTATGTGTACCATAGAACTGGGAAAGGGGCAGGTAAATCTAATGAAATAAAATAAAGCAACTCAATGCCAGGCAGTAGTGGTGTACACCTTTAATCCCAGCACTTTGGAGGCAGACGCAGGTGGATTTCTGAGTTTGAGGCCAGCCTGGTCTACAGAGTGAGTTCCAGGACAGCTGGGACTACACAGAGAAACCCTATCATGAAACAAACAAACAAACAAACAAAAAAGCAACTCAATATATCATATATACTTTTTATCTATGATTCTCTCTCTCTCTCTTTCTCGTGTGTGTGTATGTGTGTGTGATCATAGATAAAAAGTCTAAACGTAGACATAAGTATGTTGATTATATCTTCTTAGATTATGTTATATTAATGACCCATCTTAAAGTCTCAGTGGCTTTTGACAATAAACATGATTTCTCAATCACAAATCAATGCTCTGTTCTGACAACTCACAAGTTCTGTCCCACTTGATGAAGAGATGATGACAACAAAGTTACCACTTCTGAGAAAAAGCTACCTTTACTTAAAGTGTTTAAAATTGAGTTGGAAAGATAGAAAACAATCCTTCTTAGAAGACTTTGGCAGCCCCAGCTAGACTGAAAGTACCAAGTACCACTAACAAAGACAACACAATTTGATGGAAAAACTAGACATTTCAAAAGAGTTTTATGTATTTGGGGGGGGGGGAAGACGATAAAGTTGAATTAGCAATTTTGATGTTGACTTTGCAAATTGATAACCACCACCTAAGCACCTATTGTCTCTTTGGGATACCAAAATCAACTCATCTGCTTTTTCACAATATTGGGAGTTTGTGTTAAACAAGGAAAGTATCCAAATGTTTTTGTTTGTTTGTTACTATTCATTTTTCTGCTTTTCTTTTAGTCTAATGTTAAAAGTTTCTCTTAATGTTTAGAAGTTGGAGTCTTTCCAGTAAATATCCCTGCATATAATGCTCACTGATGACAATGTTCTTGTTTTAGGCATGAAACTAAGAGGGTTTGAGAAGGAATGGATATTATGCACTTGGAAATATATTCAAGTGAATTATGTAAAAGGCATTTCCCCCATGCTATTCTGTAGTTATTCTGGTTAGAAGTTTCCTCAAAGACCTTGAAAAGTTTCATAATCTGAAATATGTCAGAACATACGTTGAAGGTGGGATGGTTTAGATGAAAATGCCCTCCATAGGCTCCTATGTTTAAATGCTTGGCCCCTAGTTGATGGAACTGTTTTGGGAACGATTAGGAGGTGTGGTCTTGTTAGAGGAGATGTGTCATTGGGGATGGACTTTCCGGTTTCATAAGCCCACCGGGCCCAGGCTATTCTCTCTATCTCCAACTTAGAGAGAGGATGTAAGCTATTCACTGCCATGTCCTGCTGTCTGCTCCCATACTACCTGCCATGATGATCATTGACTTATGCTATGAAACAGTAAGAAAGCCAGCAATTAGATGCTAATCAAAGTCACAGTCTACCATGACAGGATAGCTCCTTTGAGCTTGGTGCAAAATGGAAAACTCGTTTTACCAGAAGGGCTTGCTTCTCTCTAACCATGCCTGGGGAGTCAGATCTCTGACACCCACCACCCGTGGAAGATCAAGTAGTCCTTGACAGATCTACAAGTCCAACTTTCTCTTCCCTCAACCCCACTTTAAAAAACCGGCTATTGGATGGATCACATGGCCCCCAATGAAGGAGCTAGAGAAAGTACCAAAGAAGCTAAAGGGATCTGCAACCCTATAGGTGGAACAACATTATGAACTAACCAGTACCCCGGAGCTCTTGACTCTAGCTGCATATGCATCAAAAGATGGCCTAGTCGGCCATCACTGGAAAGAGAGGCCCATTGGACACGCAAACTTTATATGCCCCAGTACAGGGGAACGCCAGGGCCATAAAAGGGGAGTGGGTGGGTAGGGGAGAGGGGGTGGGTGGCTATGGGGGACTTTTGGTATAGCATTGCAAATGTAAATGAGCGAAATACCTAATAAAAAATGGAAAAAAAAAAAAGAAGAAACAAGAATAAGAAAAAAAAAAAAAAAAAAAACCTGTCTAGCAAGCACCCAGCATTCCTGGAGTTCCTCTTCAACCAAATGTGTCATTCCTAGTTCTTTAAACTCTAGCCAATGATTTTTCATTTACCCTGAAAACGCTTTCACACTTTCCAAGGTCCATATATACCCCTGATTCACCCCAAGTAAAGTGTTTGTGTACAAGCCTACCCTGAATAAAGCTATGCACACGAGCTAAGATTATCTACTATTATCTAAGAGAGCTGTTTTATTGAAGACCACTGGAGAAGGCCTTTTTCCAGACTCTGATTCACTCTTCCAGCCTGGTGTGCCATGGTGTTTGGACATCCTGAAAGGGAAGAGGTGGAGTCTGCAGAACCACAGCTGTACCTCAAAACGCATAGCACATTCCTCGTGGTGTTAAGGGCAATTAAGGGCAGTAGAAAAGTCATGAAGACAGAATTTTTTAGGTTGCCCTTAATTTCCATGAGAGGCTGACTAAAGATTTTCTTCTTTCCCAACAGACAAATTGAGTTTTTGATAAAAACATTTGTTTTTGAACCAGTATAGTATAATTGATATTGCTGAGACTACCTGGTTGACTACAGCTTGCCTGATCCATCCCAACTCTATAACCTCGAATGACTTAGGTGGCCTTTGTGCCTCCCATTCCCATTTCCTTCACTTGTAAATGACACTAACAGTTTAGACTATGGGAATTACACGTATGTTGAATGGAAAGTAGGTGTGGAACTATTGCCTGGCTCTAGGATCAATAAGCATATTGATAATATTAGGAGATATGTATTAAGGTCATTATTAGGAGAAAATGGTGACATTTTGTATTATAAATTCTTCAAACCACTATGTATCCAGCATCACGTGTCACTCAGAACTATCCTTAAGACAGAATAAGAATATTCATATCCACACTGTAGGTTCAGTTCACCTCACAGCAGAGCGTTGTTCTGGATTTAAATTTTGTAAATTTAATAAGTCAGTATTTCAGTAAAATTCTGAGAATTCGTGAGTTAAGGACTACTGGACCTGCTCAAAAGCTTCATGGATTGTCTATTACCCCGAGAAAAATGAGTATCAACTTTCTTTTTAATTTTTAAAAAATTTTTTATTAGATATTTTCTTTATTTACATTTCAAATGCTATCCTGAAAGTTCCCCATCTTATCCTATATACTCTATAATAAACTTGCTAGTAATCTTTCCAATGTGATCCATCTTTCCCCTGCTTGACATTATTGTTTTAATCACCGTGGCTCAAACACAGCACATCATTTCCCACTTTAGCCTTGTTATGAATTCCCTTATCTGACCTTTCTACTTGCCTGGGGCTCCCATTTCTTAAGGCCACAGAATTCCCAGATCTTTTAGAGTATTTCCTTTTAATGGATGCTCATTGATTGTCTATTACCCAGAGAAAATGAAAATAACTTTTCTTATCCTTTTTCTACATCCATTTTTGTACATAAACTGACATGGGATCTCTTCTTCCTTTCATTGCATTTTCAAAATGTCACTATCTCTAACCAGAATATAATATTTTTACATGCAAGGATTCAACTATGGAGTTGTTTACCTTGGGAGTATGGTTTCATTCCTCGGAGAGAACACATTTATTTGCCCGGTTTTTGATTGTTTGTTTGGGGGTTGTTGTTTGTTTATTGATTGTTGTTTTTTATGTTGTTGTTTGAGATAAGGAGTTTCTATGTAATCCAGACCTGCTTCAAACTTATTGTGTAGCTCAGACTAGCCTTTGGCCTTGAATTCACAATCCTCCTACCTTGGTTCCTCTAGTCCTCGGATTATAGCCACGTGTCACCACCTCCAGGGTCAAACACACATGCATTTTTTTTATGAATAGAGGAAGTAATTAAACACTCCAAATAAATTTGTTATTTGTGTTTGGCTTTCATCTATCTCATTTTAGCAAATTCTTATGCTATTTAAGAATGATTTAAACCAGTACTGCACAGCTAATGTATACTGACCTGGGGCCATAAAACAAGCTATCTTTCCTCATATGTTAGATATTGTTATTTGACCAATGAATATTCTTTAAGTGAAATAATTCTGGTTTAAAAAATAATCAGAAAGTTCAATTTCTGTTTCTGTATTTGTCCCTGTATGCATTAGTTACATTTTGTGTAGGCAGGATACATACCTGACAAAACACTTGGGAGATGGTGAATTTGTTTTGGCTCATAGTTTAAAGTTATTAAATAAGTTTATTCATTTTATCATATGTGTATGAGTGTTTTACCTGCATGTATGCATGTACAAGGTATGAATGCCTGCTGCCCAAGGAGGTCGGAAAGGAGGATCATATCTGGAAGTAGGGTTATGTGAGCTTCCATGTGGGTGCTGGGAAACAGAGCTGGGTCTTCCACAAGAGCAACAATTTCTCTTAAGCACTGAACCGTTTCTCAAGCCTTCCATTCTCTTTGCTTTAAAGTGTCCAAATCCATGGTTGCTTGACCTCGTGCTTGAACAGAAAGAACATCATGGTAGCAATAGTGTGTGGAAGAGGCATGTTAGATGATATCACAAGAAGCGGTATGGAGCCAAGAGCTGACCAGAGCAAGACATACCTTGGAAGACAAACTCTCTGTGACTTACTACCTACTACTCTTTAATCAGACCCTACTTTATATAGCTCCATCACTTCCTGATAGTCTATTAAATTTTGAATGTAATAATGAATTAAGCTATTGATTATATCAGTGTCCCAGGATCAGGAAGTAGCCCTCACAGACATATTTAGACATGAATGTTCCTAATCTCTTAGGCAATTCTTAATCCAATGAAATGAACAATCAAAATTAATCATCATAATCAATTTCCTAATGTGTAAAATACTAATGATACCTATTCTGATTATGTTACAAGGTTATTGTGAAGATGGAATAAGCCAACATTACTAGTTTGCTACCTTAATAAGGCAAGTATATTAAAGAATAATTTTATGTATTATCTAATTCCAATAACAGTTATATTAGAAATAGCTTCTGAAAATATTAAAATTCCCTTCAAACAAATAATATTAAATACATTAAAATATATGTAGCTAACAGAAAAGGTACTTAGGGAAATAAATCCAAATGGTTTTAAATTTCATATTAGTTGAATGTCTATTTTGTGCCAAAGAGTATCCTAGGGCTATGACAAACAAAAGTATGAACAGGATATTCACTTGTCAATCAAGGGATGAGAATCTATTCTTATGAACGTCCACTGTATATACAAATATATATAAAGATGTTTTGGTGAATCCTTGGAAGGACCAACTACATAACACAAGAGACATTCTAACTATATCTGGAAAGATTTCAAGAAGAGAGCATTTAACTATTTTTTAAAATTCAAGGGGGGTTTCATTGAACTATGATGGAAAGGAAGGTTTTAAAACAGTAAAAAGGAAACCATTAGAGTATTCCCAGGCATTTATGGTGAATGAATGTAACACTAAAGAGGACTTAAGGCAGCATCATTAACAGACTGGGGCCAATCTGGGCGATATATTACAGTCCCATTTCAGAAAAATAGATGGTTACTATTGTCAGCTTGACAAGATTTAGAGTGGCCCATGAGATAAGCCTTTTGAAATACCTGGTGATTTTTTTTTCTTTCAATTAGGTTTTTTGACCATACATGTACACAATATCTTCCAGTGGCCCAGATATAGGAAAGTCCAAGAGACAAGCTTTTGCTTGTTTACAGCTTGCTTTTAGGTCTTGTTCATCTACTAAAACACTGTCATTGCCACTGCTGCTGCTGAAGTGACATTATCTTCATTGACATCAGAACCCAGCTTCTTTGGGCTCTGAATTCAGACTCTAAACCAGTGACTCTCTCCAGGTCTTCAGTGTCAGATTAGGACTGCTGAAATATCTGGCCTCATGTGGTCTGAGAAACTAAAGGGCTCTTGGTCTCTCCAGTGTGAAGGCAGCTATTGCTGGATTACAATAGGGGGAGGGGGGTGTTTCATTCTGAATTGTGTAAGCCAATTTAATCAATTCGCTTTTGATATAGGTGCACTATTGGTTCTAGTCCTCTGACTAGATAGATAGGTAGGTAGGTAGATAGATAGATAGATAGATAGATAGATAGTTGATAGATAGACATATAGGTGGATAAAACTTTGGAATTACTACAAAAAAGAAGACACAGGAAGCAAAAAGTCTATTCTAGGAAAAGAAAATGGAACTAAATTCCTGGAATTTACAGAGTTTTTCCAAAATTCAGAATAATAAGCAATATTTATACAAAAGCATCTCCATCAATTTTTTTGGAAGCAAAATACAAAATATGTAGGACTAGATATTTATAAAGAATCTTAAACTTACCTGACACTTCTGGGGGTATAGACCAGATGACTATATCAAGTGAGGGATTCCTTCTATATCGTAACACAAATGATGAGATTACATATTTGACACATATAAAGGTAGGAAGAAAAATTTAGTAAAGATATCAGGCTCAATGATAATAATTAGTATTCTAATATCTTCTAAACCTACTTTGTGTGTGTGTGTGTGTGTGTGTGTGTGTGTATGTGTGTATCTGAGGACTAGTTTGTTCCACAGTGCAACAGTCACATGTGCAGATCAGAGGACACCTTATAGGAGTTGATTTTCCTAGGTAGGTTTGAGGCATGGAATTGAGGTCAGCAGGCTTGGTGGCAAGTGCCTTTACTCTCTGAGACATCATGTTGAGCCAATGTCTTAGGGTTTTATTGCTGTGAAAATGCACGACAGAGGCAACTCTTACAAGGGAAAATGTTTAATTGGAGCAGGCTTACAGTTTCAGAGGTTCAGTCCATGATGATTCATATCGGGAAGCATGGCAGGTGTGCAAGCATATATAGTGTCGGAGGAGCCAAGAGTTCTAAATCTTGATCTGAAGGCAGTCAAGTAGGAGACTGGATGTGTTTCACACCGGGCGTAGGTTGAGCATTTGAAACCTCTAAACGCCTACTCCACAGTGACAGACTTTCTCCAGTAAGACTACATCTCCTCCATCAAGGCCATACCTCCTAATAATGCTACTCCATCCAGGACTATGGGAGATGTTTTTATCGAAAACATCACAAAATCCCAGTCATTTAAATGTTGCAAGTAGATTTTAGAGCGGGCAGTGGTGGCACATGCCTTTAATCCCAGCACTTGGGAGACAGAGGCAGGCAGATTTCTGAGTTCAAGGCCAGTCTGGTCTACAGAGTGAGTTCCAGGACAGTCAGGTCTATACAGAGAAACCGTCTCCAAAAAAAAAAAAAAAAAAAAAAAAGCCAAACAAACAAACAAAGAATTACTGCAAGAATTACTGTTCACACGGAAGTTGTTACTACTTAACAGTAATTACTGTTATGAATTATAATGTAAATATTTGTGTTTTCCAATGATCTTAAGTGACCCCTGTGAAAGCATCATTTGACTCCCGCAAAGGGATTGTAACTCACAGGTTACAACAGCTGCTAGGTAATAAGTTGTATTGCAATTGTGTTCTTCCTCTGGTGTGATCTGCAATCACACCTAGAGCACAGCTAAGCAGGTCTATGGCCAGAACTATAAGACCTCTTGCTACCAGCCCATGTAAATGAACCTCTTGAAAGAGGATCCCCTAGCTACAACCAAACCTACCTTGTAACTTTTAGAGAACTGGGGAGCCAGAACCACCCAGCTGGACTTTGCCAACTTCTAACTCACAGAAATTTCTAAATAATAAATGATGTCATTCTTTAGATAGCAATAAACAATACAGAGGTGAAAGGGAAAGGGCTATTTCAGACTTTTCTCCATCAAAGGACAGAGATCAGAAATGAATTTTAGTTAACAGAATATAGAGTCCAGACAGTCCCGAGTCTGATGTAGACAAATGTAACCATTCATCATCCTACACTGGAAAGCCAACTAGACAAATCTCCACATTTAGTTTTCCACTTTTACTTCAGTACAGTGCTGGGCTTTTATGAAACCGCAAACTTGACGTTGTTTTAATGTGATCGATTTCAGCTCAAAAAGTATGGGCTGAGTAGTTCGAACGTAGTTTTTAGTCTTCAACTCCCAGTTTCCTGAGTTTTTACACTGAGCCGGGTTCTGTGACTCCTTTCACTGTGCACTGGCTCAGGAAATACCGATGACACAAGTGTGAGACCTGCAGAGCCCTGAGTTCTGTGGGCTGCCTGGATCCCAGAGCAGAGTCCGCACCACCTAGGCGTGGCCTGGCCGCAGATGGGCGGGGTTTGCTGGTGGGCAAGCCTAGGCTGGGCGGGGCGGGGCGCGCGGGAGATTTGAACTTCCCGCCCAGTGTGGGTCAGCAGGAAAGTGAAGTTGCCTGGTTGTTTTCCAGTCAGGCCTTGCAACTAGCAGGGGTTCCGGGCGGGCTACAGAGATGGTGGAAGGGCCAGGGTGTACACTGAATGGAGAGAAGATCCGGGCACGAGTGCTACCGGGGCAGGCGGTGACTGGTGTGCGGGGCACAGCTCTGCAGAGCCTCCTGGGCCCTGCCATGTCCCCTGCCGCCTCCCTGGCTGATGTCGCTACCTCGGTAAGTCAGTCCTGTGTCCTGCTTGGAAGCTGCAGCGGGAAGTGGAGTAAAAACACCACCCAGGTTCTGGGATCCCCAATCTACTCTGGTTCCCAAGACCTAGAGCCTGTGTTTCCCGACATTTATTTAACCTGAGAAGTGAGTCTTAGCTCTAGCAGCTGTCTAACAGTGCCAGTGCTAGATCCACCGAAGGCGTTTTGTTCCAACCCTGTTAACAGGCAGTCAGCAAAAGATGCTTTCTGCTGTTTACCGTCTACATTCACTGACGTTATCATCGGATTTGTGCGAAGTCTGGTATGTTTTTCTTTCCACGTTGTAAGACTGAACTCGTAACATAGACTTTTAGCCCTTTTCCAGCCCCAAATTCTGCAGTTGATCAGTAGTATATAATTCTAACGTTGCACATGGAAAATTTAGCACGAACATCTCACTCAGCTGAATATTGCCATCTAATGAAGGGGCAGTAAAAGCTAGTTCTGGTTTCCTTAAGTGAATTTATTTCTTTTGAAAGCAAATCGTAGCACAGTTTGCCACTCAGGCATACATTGCTGATGGCTGGATAGTCATTTGGTAAGAACTTAGAACTATACTAAAAATATTCTGATTAAACGACCAGGCTTTTAAGGCCCTTTAGATGTGTGGTTAATTGTATTTCATGGATACATGCAATATTGTGCTGTTCTTCAATTTCTCCTGCAAAGCTCCCTCATAGCCTTTGGTCTAGGAAAGAAGTTGTCTGTTATGCAATTAGCATATGCTCCCAACTTGAAAGAAACAAGGAAGATGTATTTTCAAGCTGAGGGAGGAAAAAAAAAAAGGTTTGGATCTTTTAACAGTTATGCTTTTATTTATTTTGACTTGGTGTGTCAACAAGTGCTCTGTACTTTTTAAAAAATTATGTTTCTCGAAATTATTTCAGAGTACTATAGAGATCTATGCTAATGGTTTCTCTAAAGTATTAGTTTTGACGAAGATCACTCATTCAGCAAAATTTTGCATACTCTCAAAGTACAGGAGGGTGAAAATACATTTGTCTTTATGTTGTAGCTGGGAAAATACATGGCCATTCAGTAAAGGGTAACACAGTGAAGTACAAAGTGGTAAGTTCTCAGAAGTGTGTGGTTCTCTCTTAGGACATACAGAGAGGCCAGGGAAGTCTCCCTATGGTGGTAACAGAGCTGATGTGTAAAGGGGGCATAAGAGATTCAGAGTTCCTGAGATGAAAGTGGCCCATATAGGCAGAAGAATGGTGTTCAAGGGCCTGAAAAATAAACCAGTGTGTATGTAAAGGAAGGAGATCCGAAGATGGCCTGATATTAAAGCTGATGGGAAGATTGTAAAGAACTCCATATACCACAATTGGGACTTTTCAGAGCTGGGTTTTATTTTTGTGCGTATTGTTGTGTGACTGAATGTTGTTGTGTGTGTTACAGCACATGTGAAAGTCAGGACAACTTTTTCTTCTACTCTGTGTGGGTTCCAGGGACCCATATCTTCCGCCTTAGTGTCAAGTGCCTTTGCCTGCTGAGTCGTCTCCAATGGGTCACCTTCCAGGCTTTATCTTGGGCATCATTAGAAACCTTGAATGGTAGTCAAGATTTATTTACAGTTTGGCTAGAACACTGCATATCAAAGAAGAAAACATGAGAGGAAATCTCAAGAAGGTATTGCAGTGACCCAGGTGAGGAGCTTAGGCTCAGCTGCTGGTGGTAGAAATCAGGTGAAGTCAGCCTGCCACTATTTTAGAAATAAATGCTATTGTACTGAGCACTGCGTAAGATCTGAACATCCTCATTGATGCCATGATTTATGTCATTCAACAGTAATGTTGTGTGATAAACACTTTGCTGGTTACTGGTAAAATAAAACCTGTTTTATCTATAAAAGTTTATTCATGGAAAGTTACTATTTATAAAAATAAGATTCCCGTTGCAAGAAACCAAGATTATGTTTTACATAGTCACCTTATTGGCATTTAGAGAAAATAGTATTAATCATTCATTTTAAATTTATTTTAATTATTTTGTGACAAAACGTGAAGTACAGTTAGTCATGAGAAAGAATAATTCCACAATAAAGATCAACCTAATGCTACCAGAAAAGGAGCGTTGGGCTCAAGGTGAATTTAAATCAGTTGAGCACTGTCGCTTGTAGTAAGGTGTTGGGCCAAGGTTTGATCTCCCTTCAGACTTTTATGTATCTGATAGCTACTCTAAAAGTAATAAAAGATTCAGTAATGGAGTGGTTACTGCTTTGTATACCATAAGCCCTATATGTGATAGCGATCCTTATTAACTAAAGAAGTATGACCTTGGGTTTTGGCGGTGTCCTCCACCATTTAAATTTTGTTCACTACAGTCAATTATCTGCTCTGATAATTCTCTTCATTTCTGTGTTCAGATGGCACCAAAGAGTGCATCTAGATAGCCTCATGTAAGTGCTTTATTAATGGTTGAGCAATGATTAGATTCACTTGGCAACACTATACTCACTAAGCTATATTCCACAAATAAATAGCCCTGCATCTAAAGCTATTATGGATAATGCCTTAATAGAAGGAGGAACTAATTATTGGAATAGAGCTGTGTGATTAGAAGGAAGGATCTGCTTCCATTGACATTGGATTGAAAATCAATATGGCATTAATAATGTGGCTTTCAGTAGAATTCTAAATACTCTGTTGTGGCTTGATTTTCTGGGCCTTTGATCTAAAAAGCATAATAATAACCCTTATAAATACCAACAGCCTTTTGCCTTTGAGAGCAATGTTGGATCCATATTAAATTTCATTAAAATATGGACCATTGTCACAAACTTCTGGCAAGATCATTATTGTAACAGATGATCCCTGGTTTCTTAGGCATATTTGCCAAAGAACTAAAGCTATTTAATGTTTCTACTACTGGCTTGAAATGATTAGTTTTCTCAAAGCAGCATTTAAAAATAATTGCATACTGTATTCTTTACAGTGTAATAAATATGAAAAATAACAAAGGAGAGCTAAAGAAATATTAAGTGGCCACTTAAAATAAAAGATTCAAACTTCAGATAATCATTATTCCAAAAACCAACATAAAATATCTTACCTCGGGAGCTACTGGCAGAGTGAACTACTTAGTCTGTTTATCATATGGCATTTCTCTTTGTTCTAGTTTAGAGCCCATAGAAAAGTCACTAATTTCCCCCTCCCTTTTGTGACAACTGATTCTTATTTGGAAGACTGCTCTCTGTAGAAGAATTTGGCATCTGCCAGTCACCTGCACACTTCTCTAAGTTGTGGCCCACTGTCTTGTCGGCTTAAAACCAAACAACTGTGTAAGCACACTGCATCAAACTCTGCTGGAGCTTATGGGACCGTATGATAAGAAACAATATCAGAATGCAAATGAACGTGTCTGCCTAATGAGCTTTGAGGAGTCAATCTACCAATTGTAATTGTTGGGTGCTTATGATGTTTTAGTGAAATCAGTGTGTAATCTGGACGTATTTTTTAATCCCCTCCCACAAAAATGAAACAGTCTATTTATAAGCATTGATCAATTTGAAACATGCACTAATTATTCTGATGATTCTATAAGATTTCATGCATGTATGTAATATGTTACCTACACTTAATCATCTATATTATCCTTTAGAGTATCAGGAACAAACTAGGCATTTAAATATAAATTGAATGGATGGAGAAAAGCAAACTTTGGATAATGTAAAATGGCTCAGAATTTTTTTAAGAGTCTAACTGGCATGTCTTATTAGGACTATATGAACCTTTAGTTGTACGTATCATTTGAAGATATCTACTATGCTATGTCAAAGTACAGATGACCCACATTAAAAGTTTCCCCTCATAAAAATTTAAATAAAAATTCCCACACATATCTTTCTTGCCTTTTATTTGAATGAATGAGTTAATTAACTATCTAAATGGGTTTCCTATATGTTTTATAGAGCATGCATCATCTCCTTTGCCTTTTAAGTGGATACTGATAATGACTTTCGTGGAGATGCAAGGTCATTACTAGCACCCACTGGACTCAGGAAATGAAGGGTAATGAAGTAATTCTATTTTTTTTTTCTTCAGATGAGAGTCATCAGTGTCTGTGACTGTTGTAACTTTGATCCAACACTACTCCAGATGCTGTAAAGAACATCTGCTCATCTTTACTTTTGCTCCATCCTCATCTGGAGATGCTTATACTCACATCTTACTTTATTTGATCCAGGTTAAGTTAGAGGACCTGAAAGCTCCTAGCTTAGTAGTTAGCAAAATAAACATTCTTGTGATTGCACCCCACCCCATTTCTTTTTCCTGGAGCAGAGCTTTCTCAGCAGACCCAGTTTTGTTAGAGTATGTTAGAATGCCCTCTTTTATGAGGTGTGTTTGCTCCTTTCTATCATCAGGTGAAGCACAGCGGATTTAGACTTCACAAAAGTCCCCAAGGGTATAGAACACATTTTCATGCATGGTCCTAAAGACACTATTATGGATCCTAGGAACTATTTTTGAAATTAGGGGTTTGGAGGATTTAGATTGATAGACAAGTGACCTATAATTTAAAAACATATATTACTGAGACGATGAAAGTGAATAGGCCATTCTCTGTGGCAACAATATGCAACTAAATGAGCGTCGAGACATTTGTCTAGGAAAAAGTCTTATTCTGCTCTGAAAAGTTCATCTTCCCAGTTCACCCATGGATAGGCAAGATAAATGGTAATCAGCGCGATAAATCATGTGCTGTCTCTGAAAATATATGTTGTTTTAAAGATTTCATATTATTAAGCCACTTGAAAATGGGAAGGTGAACCCTACTCAATCATACTTAAAATTGCGGCAACGGAGATTTTCATCTCTATTTCAGACAAAGAAAGAAAAGGTTCAAATGTTCAAATAACACAGTAACAGGATTATAAGGGGTCAACATGAGAAAGTCAAGTACGTATTGGACAATTGCGTATAGTTATAGCAAAGATAATAGCCTTCTGGAAATTAATCTTTGAATTTGTCTGGGCAGTAGAAGCTTATAGGAAGAGGTGATAACCTTAGATTCCACAGCAGGACAAGAGAATATCTTGTAAATGTCTTAGGTTTATTGCAAAAGTCTTGCCCAGTCTGTACGCAGAAGCTCATAAAATGAGATGGTGCCGAAGAAGCCGTAAAACTGCTTGTGATACATACTCAAGCATAAGTGACATTTTATCCTGTCCTGAGTGTTGATTCCTTAAAAATGACAGTGTCTTGAGAAAAGCACCTGTATAACAGATAACCCAAATTTAAAAAACGATCTTTACATATAATTTTCCTTCAAAAATGGAATACCTCAGTCCTTTTAAAAGTCATTATACAATTTGTACAAGCCATCGAATGCCAAATGGACTTGTCAGAAGCTAAAGGCCCAGTGCGATGGGGTTCTTTGGGATTGGTTGCTAACCATGAGCCAATCTGATTGGGAAAGAACCTATGGAGTATAAAATTCTCTCCTTTATGGGGAACGTGAGGGAGTGGGCATAGATGTTAGCTTCCATATAGCATTTGATATTAGTGAGAATTGTGTTGTCTACTGCACATAATTAGAAAATAAAAGATTTCCTCCTCTTCCTCCTCCTCCTCCTCCTCCTCCTTCTTCTTCTACTTCTTTTTGGCAAGAAATTTTGGTTATGGTAATTGTAGAAAGGGCATGGTGGTGGAGACAGAAGTCCTATATTTTCAATCCAGTCCTGGTTTTAGGAGGAAAGTGACAATGGGCCTATTTAATTCCACAAATGTTACAAATATCCCCAGACATTGTGGAAAGCCCTTGGGGATATTAGCTAAACAGAGTCACTGTCCCCAGGGAACTTGTATAGATAGGGGAGAAATCAAGTCACAGATACATAATAATTCAGCATAATAAGTGCATGGCAGTGGCTAAGAAAACCTCTGTTAAGTGTGGCCAGCAGAAAGCCTCAAGATGGTTCAGATCCCCAGGTAGGCAAAAAGGAGAATGTGAGAGCCAGAAAAGTTTACAGGCTGTGTACACACACACACACACACACACACACACACACACACACACACACACACTCACACACAGGGAAGGGAGGTTTACAGACTATGTATATATGGAAGGACCCATATCTACATTTTACTTTAATTCCCAAATACCTCATCAGGTTAAAAAGAAAAAGCCAATTCTTTAAAACATATTCAAGCTAAGGTCACAGCATTGATGACTGGGTGACTTTTTGCTGTGCTGAAGTCATTTGATAGATTCAGGTCAATGCTTTTCCATAAATAAATATTTCCCCATCTCTGTCATCCCTTGGCCTGCCCTTCTGCTACCACCTACATTATCCTGTTGATGTTCATTGGGCTGTAAACTTTTTTTTTAACCTGGTAGAACCTTTAATTTCATAACTGTGTTCAATTTTTCTTTGATGTCATAATGTATATTGTTTTGGGCTATGGAGAATGGGATAAAATACCAGTAGAGCAAGCAAGACATGTATTATACCTTTAAGGATTTTCTTTGAGGCTTTCTGAGGCTCTCTCAGCCACAACAACATATTTCACTTCACACTGACAGCTGTGTGAAGATATATAATGGTCTCATGCATTTTAAGCATATTGGCCTTTATATTTTTGGATTCCTCCTCCTAGGCACAACAGAATTGATTTGCAAGGGCATATGGTCCGAGTCGTTAATAAGGATGTAGTCCAGTGTTCATAAAGGTTTGAAGGACAATCCAGCAAGCCTTGGCTTTATAATACTAAATGGTCAAAATTTTCATGTTCAGATCTTTCTACAATTTCTAATAGTTAAAAGTAGATGCACTGATTGAAGCTCTAGGACAACCTTTGCTGCCTTGAGTTGTTATTATACTGTGTGTGTGTGTGTGTGTATGCTGGTGTGTGTGTATGTGTGTGTGTTTAGGAGTACAAGGCGTAAGAATTTGTTGAAATAACCCCCCAAGAGTGATATTTTAGGTGCTCTTTATAGAGTATACATATTGTCCACTTTGTATGTTCTGTATAGCTACCCAGCACATGGTTAGAAGTTATCTGGAAAAAATCATCAGTGTGCAGACAGTTGGATCTGTCCCTAACAGGGTAGTATTGGAGCCCTGGGTATTGGGGTAAAATGTTTAGACTTCTGTTAAAACTCATACTTGCCCTTTTATTTTCTATAGGTTCCTTTTGAAATATGTATATCATATCGTGGTTTAGCATTAAAAGATACCAAAATTAGATGTGCATTTTACTAATAAATATTTTGGTTCTTCAATTAAAACAATAAACAGTGGCACATTAAAGAGCTGAATTAAAGAGTTCTGACAGTGGGACAGTTGTCCTCATAAGCTGTAAAACCTCTGTCAGAGACTAGCCAAGTTTTCAGAATCTACATGATCAAAAAAAAAAAATGGGGAGAGTTTAATTCGGGTAAGCACAAGTTGCTAGATAAGTGACTTACCTAGTTAAATCAGAGCATTTTCTTTCAGTGCCATTAGGACTATTAAGTAATGAGATTTAGTTAGGATAAGGAGGAGTGCCTTATGTGCTATCCAGTGGGATTTCCATGCCATGTCTTTTTATAGATGCCTTTTGGCAGATTTCAGATGATAGGATGGAGTGGGGTGGCACACTGTTTGTACGAGGACAGTGGCTTCAACATGAGAACGATGAGTTGCAGTAACATTTTCACATCCTTCATGTAATTGGTGAGGGTCCACATCCCTGGGGCCCGCATTTCCCTTAGTGGATGATCTTATTTCCTAGTTTACTCAGAGAATGTAGTCAATCAGTCGATAAACAGCAATGTATGACTTCATACTGACTCCCATTTATACCTGTATCCTCTGCCCTCCATCCTGATATTAAACTGCGTGTGACCTTGAACCTTCTTACTTGCTTTCTTAAAAAAATAGTGCTGCAGCTGCTCTGCGATCACTTTCCATTACAGTCTTTGCCAGCCATAGACAGACATGAGTCATCTCAAAACAAGCACAAAGGTGTCTGTCTCCCTTTCCTCTCATGTTCCCCATGTCTGTATTTTATACGCTTTGTGAATTTGCTCTGCCTTCTGCAGCCAGTGCTGTTCTCTAGGATCCCTCAGTCCTCCTACTCTAATCAGGCTTTTGCCATCCTTCCATCCCTAAAACTCTTGCTTGGATTTCTCTTGCGTGACTGAGTCCAGGGTCGAAGCTCAGACTCTGTCTTACTGGATTTCTCGACAGCCTTTGGCATGTCCTCTTCCTTGAAATGCATTTGCGAGGTGCTCCTGGGATGCCTCACTTGCTGTGTTTTGCTCTTGCCTTGCTAGCTGCCCACTTGCTCCTATATTGTTTTCTGGTACTCTTTTCCTGACATCAGAAGCCATGGCCAGTTCTGCCTCCTCCCAACCGCTGGACTCTGGAGGCCCCTAGACCTCGTGCTTGCGCTGTTTATCTGTACAGAGTCCCTTCTATCTCATCTAACATCACTGGTTTAGACAGTTTCTCTGCAGAACACTAAACGAAATTTATATCTTCAAGCTCAGTTATCTCCCAAACCCCAGAATCCCATATTTATCTTCTTGATGTTTTCCTAAGAGATACCTCAACTTTAACATGCCTTAAAACCAAACCTGCTTTTCCTTTCGTCTCTGCTTCCCTCAGGTTTCTCTGTAACTTTTCTTCCTTATTATTCAGGCCCCAAACTCATCATCTTGGATCTCTGACTCTCTCCTGTTCCTCCTTCAGTTTGTCTGCAAATACTTGTCTGACTTTCAAAAAATCTGTTTTAAAATGTGTCCATTTTCAGTACTGCTACATCTTATTGGTCCAGATCCTTGTGTTTCTCAGCTAGATCTTTGCAGATGTCTCATAAGTAATATTCAGGCTTTTACCTTGAACTCCTTCAGCCAAGATTCTATCTAGCAGCTACTGAGTGCATTTAAAATACTAATGTAGCTCATATTATTGTTCTACTCCATTACGGAGAAAAAGCCACTCTTTAAATTGGTCCTCGGGCCACACAATCTGATTGCTTTTATATGTCAAATCTCACTTATCTCATCTCATCCCACTGGTCCTTGTGCTGTGGCCACCCCAGCCTGTGACACAAGAAAGGCATTGCGTTGTCACTGCATTTTCTAAAGTCATGGATCACTCTCTTATGTTGTTTAAAACTTGTTCCAATGCCAATTCCCCAGTGAGATTATGGTACCTCCCCCCTTAAAAGTGCTATCTGCTGCACCCTCTGCCCCCAAAATTGTTCTTCCACTCCTTCCATTGTCTTTTCCTCTGCTAGAGTATAAACTCTACAGTGTGGAGTAATCTAATTTGTTTTACATAACATATATTTGCCCAGCCTCTAGAACACAGCCTGAAGTATACAAGGAAGTCAATAAACTTTTCTGAAATGAACTATTCCAATTAAACAGCCATGAATCGGCGATTTATAATAGAAAGGGTTGTCTTTCTAGATGTCATGTACCACTTTGGTTGTCAGAGGATGTCAGTTGTAGACAGAGCAAAGAGAATAACATGAACTGTCATAGCCGTTGGCTTGTACAGTTTTTATGTAAATGATGTAAGTTCTTGTCAAAGCTGTTAATTTAGCAATTTGAGGAGACTTCACATGAGACAATTAGGACTCATTGACTATTTTATTTGGCATTGTGACAGCATTTGAGCCTTTGCCAAGAGCCATTATAAACCTTGGTGAAGTCAGAACTGGGTGAAGGAAAGAAGGAAAGAAGTCTGGGCAGAGAGTAGATGGGTAGTGGGAACCATCCTGTTATGTGTGTTCCCAGGTAGGGATGGGAACACGGGCAATGTGCTGTAGTACACTAAGGTAAAAAGCAGCAATGTGATAGCTTATGAAAGGATTTGTAATTGGTCAGATATTGGTTAGATGGTAAGTATGATATTTAGCTTGTAAAAACATTGGGCCAGATGAGCTCAAAGCACAAGTAGCTATTTTTCTTTGAATCAAGTACAGGGGAAATCTGACAGACTTAAGTGTGGGTAGTATGTGTGCATTCATGTGTATATATTTGTATATGTGTATGTGTGTGCGCATATGTGTGTATTAAATGGGATATTATTCACCATTGACACTTTGCTGGAAGCTCTAAGAGAATATTTCAGAGGGTATCTATGGTTAAAACCAGATACTAATAAAGAAGTTATAAGACTGGATAAGAGGTAATTGACATTGGAATGGTGGAAAAACAAGGTTCTGACCCATTAATTTATAAGTGAAAATTATAAGTGAAAAATTAAAACTAAAGTTAGACCTTTAATTTGGGATCCTGAAAATATGGCCTAGTCTATACTTATATAGAAGTTACTCATAATAGATCTATGTCTGCTCTGTATTTCATCATCTTAAAAGGGTCCTGGCTAGCTTAAAAAACTTTGTACCTACTAGTTGGTTGCTATAGGAACCTACCTTGAAATCTGCTACTGTAGTCTATTCTTGGCTTGAAGTCTATGTAAGTGGCTATGAGACTCCAGGACACAAAAGTAAGACTCTTCTTGTTTATCAATTTAGCACACTTACATAGTCATTTATAAAAACAAAGCTGATGTGAATGAATATTTTCCCTTCACTTAGTACTCTAGTCTGCCTTGCTAGTACTTGAAAATCAATCATTCATAAGTCCTTGAGTTCATTTTTTTGTGCAGAGTCTGGCATGGCTTTAGTGGGGGTGGAATGAAATGGCTCCCGTCCCTGGGACAGGGCCAACAGGGGAACATGGGCCTCCACAAGTACTGATGGCTGCTAAGGGTGTAACACTTATTTGCATAATAATGTATATATTTCACATTCCTCTGAGGAGCGTCCTCCCTGTTAATGTTAACGACTCCATTAAAATAGAGAGAGCACTGTCCAGGAGTCTAGTATGTGTCTATGTCTCAGCAAAATAGGAAGCCCTGGGACCTTCAGTACCCTTAAGGCTGTAGGAAAGAACTCAAAAAACATGAGTTAGGAAATATGTAATTTCTCAATTATGCAAAAACCTAAGGATGCAGTATAAATTGTATAAGGAGTTTCACAGACCTAAAAAGAACAAAGGCAGTCATACTATGAGCCAGCTTGTCAGAAAGATACAGAAACAGGCAGATATAAATGCAGGCAGATTCCTGAGTTCCAGGTCAGCCTAGGATAGAACAATTTAGGTCCAGACAAGGTTGGAATGGTAATTCCAGGATGGAGTTCCCCCTTGACCCCCCAGCTAGCTTATTGTCTGTGTTTAACCGAGGAAGGCAGATCTCTGAATTCTTTTGCATTTTTTTTTTATTTTTTTTAAGAGCTGGGCAGTGGTGGCATGTGCCTTTAATCCCAGCACTTTGGAGGCAGAGGCAGGTGGATTTCTGAGTTCAAGGCCAGCCTGGGCTACACAGAGAAACCCTGTCTTGAAAAACAAAAACAAAAACAAAACCCAAAAAACAAAACAAAACAAGAAGAAAGAGCTTGCTGTCTCCTAAGAATCAAGCAGCTGAGGTCACAGGATGCTCATCCATAGGATAATCAAAAGGGAACCTGGAATGAATAATGACTGAGTTGAGTTGATATGTAATTAAAATCTGTGCTCTTGGTCTACATGCGATGAGCTAACAGAAAGTGATAGCAGTTTTTCTCTAGAACGTTCTCAAGCAGAAGCTGAGCTATCTGGAGATCTCTAGAGAGGGAACCAAGTTTTAAGTGCTCCTGTGCTTCGAGATTTTTTTTTTTCCTAACAGGATTTCTGAGGTCAGAAATCTCAAGAATTACTTAGAGAGCTGAAACAGGTCTTTTAGAGTGTTTTCCAGCAGCTATCAAGAATGGACACAGCTCTTTTAGAATTTTTCTGGCTTTCTGATTTTGATTAGAAAACTCAAGAACTAATTTTAGAAATTTTCTAAAAGAATTTCTGACTTGGTCAGAAAATCCAACAATTTTTTTTTTTAATAGCAGCTTTTCTAACTTTGGTTAGAAAAGGTTTTTCTAAAAGCAGAGAGCTTTTTGAATTTTTACTAACATTGAGAGCTGTCTAAACCAGAGTGTTTTTTAGAATAGGAAGAAAATAAAATTGTCTAGAGCAGAACAGAACACACACACACACACACACACACACACACAGAGAGAGAGAGAGAGAGAGAGAGAGAGAGAGAGAGAGAGAGAGAGAGAGAGAGAGAGAGAAAGAGCAGTCCACAAAGCTGCGTCTAGCAGACTGCAGAGCAATGAGCTAGCTATCTACAGAGATACAAAGAACAACCTGGAAAGCCATCTCAGCAGGCCATAGACCGCCACATTGGATCCACGACTTGATTTCAAGTCATTTTTTTTCTCTGCTCTCAAACACCCCTTCTCTCAGAACCCCTCTCCAAGCTGAGACTGGTCCTTGGCATTTCTGAAACAGAACAGACTTCGGAAGCAGAAGTTCTAAGAACATGGTAACAACCGGACCAGTGATTCCCGATGAGGAACCTCCAAGGTTCTTTCCCTGCTTTATGAAGAATTTGAGTGCTTTTGCTTTTATTATTGTTTGTATGTGCTTCTCAGTCATTTTGAGCCTGAAACCAATTCCCCGGTACTTACCACAAATGATAGGAAACCTGTTGTAGTGGCACAGACCTTTAATAACCAGCTCTTGGAAGGATGAGACAGGAGGATTTTTGTGAAATTGACAGCAGACTGGTCTTCATAGTATATTCCAGATAGCCAAGGCTACATAATGAGACCCTATCTCATAAAACAAACAAGCAAACAAAACAACAACAACAACAAAACAAAAGGCCAAAAGGAAAAGAATAGGTAAAGACAAAAGACAGGCTTAAAATCCTTCTAAAGTTCCTTGGACTGTAGGCAGTGGAAAATTCTGCCCCATTCATGTCTACTGCAACCTCGAATAGTGGTAGAATGGCTACACAGCTCCTTACACATCTGCTTACTATTTTCAAATAGAAATACTAGAGTTTCTTTCCTTTAAAAAAAAAAGGTCAACTTCATAAAATAAAGAGTAGAAACATTACAACTAAGCAGTTAGAATAACACGTAATCATAAGCTAGAAGTTTGAAAATTGTGGGATAATATTCCTTCACCTGAAACTGAAGACAAGAGATGTTTTTCCCTGCTATTCAAAGTCTTCTGAACAACCATTAGCCCTTTGAGAAGAAAGAAAAGGAAATTAGAAGGGAATGAGAGATTATCCAAGATTAAAAGTTAAGGTATACTAATGTGTAGTGTGTATGTGTATATGTGTGTGTGTGTGTGTGTGTGTGTGTAGTTGTGGTTCAGAAAGACGGAGCTAGAGCTGTTTAGAGCATTTGGTGCAAAACGAGGAGGACCGAAACTGAGATCTCAGCACCCACCTGGTTGAGCGTCCCTTCAAGTGCCTGCAGGCCAGCCATGAGGAGGCAAAGACAGGGACATCTTTGGGGTTTGCTGGTTCCCAACCTAGCTGAACAAACTCAAGCCTTGGGTTCAGGGAAAGACTCTTGACTCAGAGGAAAAGCAGACAGAATGAGGGAAAGGATACCAGAGGCCCTCTTCTGACCTCAGTGCATTTGTATGCAATAGTGAATCTGCACGTGTCTAAACTCATATAGATGGGCATAAATACAATTTCAAAAATTCAAAACCTATAGATTAGGGCTTGGAGAGAAGCCCTCACAATGAAGAACACTTTACTGCTCTTACAGGGACCTGAGTATGATTTCAGTACCCACACCGGGTGCCTAATCAATGTGTAAACGTGTATAATTCTAGCTCCAAAGGATCAATAATCTCTTTGGCCTTGACCACCACCCCACCCCACCACCACTCCACCCACACTAAAAAGAACATTAAAAGTCTTTAAAATGTGTGGTTTTCATCTGTGCCTGTTTTATCGTTTGTAAAAATGCATTTATTTTTATTTTCTATGTATGAGTGTCTTACCTATGTTATGAATATGCACCTTGTGTGTGTCATATGCTCACACAGAACAGAAAAAAAGTATAGGATCCTCTAGAATTGATTAGTTATGAGTTCGTTTTTAGGTGCTGGGAGCCTATCTCAATGTGTGTGTGTGTGTGTGTGTGTGTGTGTGTGTGTGTGTGTGTGTGTGTGTGTGTTTAATATTTTTATTTTATTTTGAGTTCATTAAATGATGCCTATGAATCATTTCTAAACAATAAAGCATGATATAAGGAACTCTATACATACTGCCAAGTTTAAGAAAACAAACATTATCAGTGTCTAAAGCAAACCCCCTTCCTTACCTTCCCCCACAAAGAATCTGTATTTTGTATTTATGTTTCACTTTATGATTACGGGAGTTGCGATTCTAACTATATTGTTTGGTTTGGGAAGGCTGAGGAGAAAGTGAATTTCCTTTTTTTTTGTGTTAACATTGTGTTCATAATATTAACATTATGGGACAGATCTTGAATTAGACTCCCTACTCTGGATGCCAGACTAATTCTCATCTTCCACAAACCATTGGAAGAGGAGGTATTACTCATTAGCTTTCCTAAATGTTCATGTGCCGCAAGCTGGCTTTGCCGTCTCTCTCTCTCTTTTATTGTGGGTTTTGGACTTATCTATTCTTTACTTGCCTAAACCTTCACCAGTAGTGTTAAAGTTTCTGTTTTCATAATTTAGCCATCAGTTTTAGCATTCCAATCTGAACACCCTTTCAAGGAACTTGATTCTCTATAGTTTCACAAGTAGAAGGCTTTATAGTCTTAGCTGTTAGCTTTACAATTCTCATGGCTTTCCTGTACTTTCATGCGTGCACACATACATAATATAGTCTTGGAAAGGGTCATCTCAATTATTTACAGTGACTTTTATTTTTCAATTAAAAAATGGCCATGCTCCTTTCCGGTGACTGCATAGCAGTCGGACAAAATATATGTAAATAGATGATTGTATTATTTGACTTGTTAGAGGTCATTTTTCTTTTGCGAATGAACCTGGTCGAGGAGTCATAGAACTGGATTTAAGAATTGCATTGTAATTGAGTTTAGAGTTTGTATATGTGAGTTTGTATGTGTGTTAAATATGTATCTATTTTCTACTAGGCTGCTCCAATGAATGCTAAGGATTCTGGCTGGAAACTCTTGAGACTGTTTAATGGATATGTTTACAGTGGCGTGGAAACCTTAGGGAAGGAGCTGTTTATGTACTTTGGCCCCAGAGCTTTACGGTAAGATAAAACTGTCCAGTGCACCATGCTGCTCCATGTGTTGATGTGGGTGGAAGGGTTTGCTAACAGTTTTCCAGGTTTCACATCTAATCATGTAAAAAGTGTTCCAGAGTTAAGAGCGCTCCAATATGAAAGACTTGGGATTCTATTATGGAAAGAAATAAGCACCAGAAGAATGCACTGTAATGTGTGTACCGTGCCTATGACTTGTAGGCCTTTCTATTTATGTCTCTTAAAGAACACCATGAGTAAGTAGGCCAGCGGGCCTCCTCTGGTCCCCCAGTGTCACGTCTGTTGTTGATTTTCAGCAAAGGTTAACTACTTTCGTTAACTAAGTTATTTTGCATTTGTGACAGACTCTAGTTTATTTTTAGTTCATCTCTAGATTTTTGTATTTTTCTGTCTTCTTTCTTTGTCTGAAGCTCTGCATGGAATTTGGGAACTTAAAGAATTCACAAACTTCCGACAGATACACTAAGTCATCCATATCTTAGGGTTCTTATGGGAATATGTAGATACTATATTGGCAAAGACAAACTCTCTCTCCATGTGTGTGTGTGTGTGTGTGTGTGTGTGTGTGTGTGTGTGTGTGTGTGTATGGCCTTGATTGCTTTGATAACATTAGACTTATATGACACCTATTTAACTTTTTCAAGTAAATGAAATAGGTCTGTGGTTTCCTATGTCTGTCAAATCACTGTGTGGTTTTAGAGTTAGCATCACATTTTGCAAGCAGTGAATGTGAGTTTGCTTCCTGGAATCTTGTTTGGTGTTCCTTTATGACTGTGACCACTTATCACCTGAAAAGGAAAGAGTTGTTCCTGGACCCTGCACTTCTAACTGAGGGAAGGTGAGAAACACTCACAGAGGGGACATGGCTCTCTGGTTGTTATTTATTGCATCTCATCGACTGCATCTTTGGAGTACTGCAGGTTTCTGTAATTGCTTCTCCTTTGAGGTGTTCTTTTACTTGTCAGCAGCTTCTTCTGTCCTTGGGCCACGTTGTCACTTCATGGTTTTCTTTAGTGTGGAATTGATAACATCAGCATATGTCCGCTGGTTCATGCAGTAATGATGAATTGCCAGGTACATTATTACCTCGGCAGATTGATGTGGTTGAAAACACTTAGCACTGGAGAGAGTTGTACACAGTGGAATCCATGGATGATAGTTGAAAACATTGATATGTTATTGATTCTTGGTGTTAAGTGTAGATTTATTTTGGTAGGATGAGAGGGAGGCTTTTTATCAAATGTTCCCTCCACCACACTGATAAGGAGGGAGTCATTTTTCAGTGAAGGGCTGTCAGTAAGTGTTCCATGAAGTTCTAAACAAGGGCAATCAGATCTTCAAGCTACGTGAACTAGTGGCATCCCTAGAGAGTACCTATCTCAATATATGGGTAGGAAAAAAAATTCACTGGCTTGCTTACTTTGAATTTCCTGCAGCCCTAATGACTCTTCTGTGTAACAATTCAAGGTCACTAGCAGACAGCTGTTGGAATCTGTATTTACTGACACAACCTCAGCAGAGCCCCATATTACAATATGATTTTAATTTTAAAAAGTGCACTCCTAACATAGTTCTGTGTCTTGACTCTTTTTTTTTATTGTTTCTTTTGAAGATCAACTATTTTTAGTACTAATGACTTCTAAATTAATTTGTTTTCTTCTTTGGATCAAAAGTTTTATAAACACTTTAAAATGTTCCCTACTACAAAGTCACTTGTTACATTCTATTGGTGTGTGCTTACTATCTTAGTATGTGTAGGCTACTGATCCACTCTGAGTTAAGTCTGAGTAGAGTGCCGCACAAGAGGTTTAGAGCTTTCTGTTTGTATGGGATTTCCTCCCTGTTTATAGCCGATTGTCCTGACACCTCTTATGCTGATTACCGTTTCTCTCGTGCATTTCTTTTCAATGTTACTGAGAAAAGTTTACCTCATATGTATATTTCTGAGCTCACCATATTCTTTAATGGATCCAGATATCCATTTTCATCAATAATACAAGTTTCTTAAAGTAGTTTTAAAGTAAGTTACAGATATGGTAGATGAGTCATCCTGCTTTATTCATTTTATCTATTTTATTATCCTTTGAGAATGTCTTACAGTATATTTTGATTGTATTCTTTTCCTTCCTCCAAGTGCTTCTAGACCCTCCCACCCTCTCTACCTAGTAAATTTCATGTTCTTTTTCTACAAACAAACAAACAAACAAACCAAAAATAGAGTTGAATTTGTATTGCCCAGCGATGCCTAAGCATGGGGTCTGCCTGAAGTCTGCTTGCTGTGTCCATTCATAGCTCATTGAAGATCTTCCCCGGAAGTCATCAGTGGGGAACAGCTGCTTTGCTAAGGGTAGGACTTTCTCCTCTGACCATTCATATGTGGATCTGTCCTGCCGTGTGCAGAACTCACTGCATCCTTGACGTCATCTACCAGCTCTGGTTCTTACAGTTGTTCTGTCCTCCACCTCCCCATAGACCCCTGAGCCTTGAGCTGAAGGATAGGATGAAGGCATCCCTTCTAGAGCTGGGCACTCTACCGTCTCTCACTCTCTGTTTGTGTCTAGTTGTAGGCCTCTGTGTTACCATCTCTAAGAAGGAAGCTCTGATTAGTGTTGAGTGACACATTCCTCTATAGGTACTGCAGCATATCACCAAGAGACATTTTATTTCTATCTTCATTGAACAAAATAGTAGTAGTAGGTTTCCTCTAAGGCCCATTACCTATTTTGTCTCTAGTCTTAGGTGTTTGTCTTCATTCACAATGTCAGGGATGGGTTCTGTCTCGTAGAGTAGGTCTTAAATAAAATATATATTCTCCTGAAACATTTCTGCCACTCTTGCTCCGGTGGACGTATCTTACAGGCTGATCATTTTTGCAGTTCACAGGGATCATAGCTGGGTAAGATTCACAGTTACTTTCCCCCTCCCATTATGTGCATAACAGCTTCCAGTACTCTGGCCAGTAGGGGTGAAGCTTCCAGTTGAGTACCAGCTGGGATTTCATATTCTGTGCCCTAAGTACGTGGTGCTATCTCCAGTAACAGGTTCTTACTCTCAAGTTTGCTGATAGCCTGTAATGTCTGAGGGAGGGACCTATGGGATGAGTTTTCCCAATGACTCAAAGGATGTAGTCAATTCCTGGCACTAGGGAAGTTTATTTGGTAGCACATGATGTGTATTTGGGTATGGTCTCCTCCATAATATGGTAGCTCTGTCTTGAATTTATATATGCATATTGTAGGAAGCTTGAATGTGTATGTTATAGGAAGCTTCGAGATTATTTTTGTTCTTTTATTTTTTTTTATGGTTTTCCAAATTTTAGGCTCAGCTTTCTGACTGCTACAAAATTCTGACTAAGGATACTTGAGGGTTTGATAGAGCTTACAATGAATCTGTATATCATTAGGGTTGTTTTTCCAAAATTTGTAAAGGGTTGTTTTTCCAAAATTTGAATTTTCAGTTCATCTCTAGTAAAGTGTATGACTGTGTCTTGGCCTTGTGTCCTGCAACTTTGCTGACCT
Source organism: Mus musculus (assembly GCF_000001635.26). Lineage (NCBI taxonomy): Eukaryota > Metazoa > Chordata > Mammalia > Rodentia > Muridae > Mus > Mus musculus. Next base: position 53,620,087 of record NC_000074.6, on the reverse strand, counting down.
CAATTATTATAGCTCTCTTATTTGCATATTTTGGTGTGTATATAGGGTGTGTTGTTTTGAGATAGACAATCTATGTAAACAGGTATAGCATCTATGAACTTCGGCACTTTCATTTCTTCCTTCCTAAACATATTTTCTTTTTTCTACCTAGGAAACCAGTGTGATATTGAGTAGACTGTGAGATAACGTGCCCTTACTCTCTTTGCTGTTTGTTTTATTTTTATCTTTTTCCTTGTACCAAGTACTCCCTTTCTTGTTTGTATGGCATACAACATCTACAATATAGTTGTACTTGTGCAGTGGGGCTAGTTTGCTGGCAGACAGGATCAAGCAAAGCAAGGTGGCTTGGGAGCTAAAAAAAAAAAAGTTTATTGAAGGCTACTAACAAGGAAGGGAACAGGTAGAAGGTTGAGCATGGCTACTCTACAGCACTGCACATGCCCATTGCTGACCTGATGGACGAGAAGCACATGTGTCACTCGAGGGACCTCCCCAGAATTCCTGGTCCTCTCTTCAGCATCCCGCTGCAGTGATGCTGCAGTAACAGTAATGTCGTCAGCTGTGGGCTGGACCAAAAGTACTTGCTCCTTCCATAATGCTCCCTTACGCTCCTCAGTTAATGCCAGGAGAAGAGGGACTTTGGCTCACCTTCCCTTGCACTTCTACACCCAGTGGTCCAAAAACTAGCTGACTCAGCACAAATTCTGAACCAGGTCTTTTCTAAGTAATAGAATTTGTTCTAGATGACACTACTTTACTGTGGCCCTCCAGAGAGCCCTTATCTGTATGTTCAGGTCTTTCATTGCCCCCTTGAGATGGGAATAGAAAAGAATGTTTTGGGGAACACTTAGGGCTGATACTCTTTTTTTTTCTTTTTCTTTTTTCTTTCTTCTCCTTTTTTTTTTGCATTTCATATACATGGTGAATTATAATTATAGGGACCAATTCTTGTCATAATCTTATCAAACGCCCTACTTCATTGTGATAGTTTATCTTTTCTGCATATTGCTACATTTCTTTTATTGAGAATGTTTTTATTTGTTTTCATGAGAGATGCTGGCCTAAAGTTTTATATTCATATATACTTCTGTTTAATTCTGGTATTAGGATAATACTGCCTTCCAATGAATTGCTAATTTTTCTGTCCTGTCTGATTTTTATATAGATTTGTATTGATACACTATTAACTCACTTACTGTGTTTGGAGGCCTTCAAAGAAAGGAAAAGGCAAAACAGATAACATAAAAAAAATAAAAATCAATAGGACTATCAATTGACTATCAATTTACAGGATCAGGAATCATCTAGAAGATAAGCCTCTGGGCATCCCTGGGAATGTTGTCTAGATTAGATTAGCCTCTAGGTGTGCCTGTAAGTGATTATCTTGATGAAGTTATTGGAAGTATGAAAACTCAGCCCAAAGAAGAGCAACTTGTGTCCTGGGCTGCATAAAAGGGGGAATGTAGTTGAACAGAATACAAATGGCTTTCTTCTTCCTTATAGAAGAGGCAATATGGCGAGACTCTTCAAGCCCTGACTGCCTCTATAGGGATATATATATATATATATATATATATATATATCCCTAGATCCTCTATAAAAGTATATACTGCCTATATATGAATATTTAGTACCTTGGTAGGGATATATACTGCCTTGAAAGGGATATATACTACACCAGTAGGGATATATATAGATATAGATATAGATATAGATATATAAATCCATGTTAGGAATATATATGTATACTGCCTTGACCTTTGATTTAAGACAAACCCTTTTTCTTTCTTGGATTGTTTTGTCAGGGTTTCTAATCACAACGACACAGAAATTAGCCAAGTCAGAGAAGAGTTATACAGATTGAATAAAGGTTTGGGATAAGTCAGATGGTCTAAAGCAAATATTTGTAACTGCAACCCAAAGAAAAACAGACATTTTTTTTTTATAGAGTTAAATGGCTGAGAATTTTCCTTAGCAAACCTGATATGGTAGAAGTTCAAAGAACCTCAAATGAAAACAAATAAATATCCCTTACCCATGCCTAGTCATTGTGCTAAGAAGCACAGATGAAGACAAATCCTGGAAACAACTAGATTGAAAGAGACGTATATAGAAACAAAGTTGAAAAGTACGTTGGGCTTTTCATCAGAAACTCTGCAAGACAGAGACAGCAGGGAAGCCGCTAAATTGCCAGGACAATAAACCTCTCAACTGAGATTTCTAAACTTACCAAAAGTATGTATTGAAAATCAATAGGATAATAAAGGAAACAAATAAAGAAAGCCATGAGAATCCAACCCAGCAGTCGCACAGTGTAAAGAGAGGTCTGTCTCTCTGTCTGTCTGTCTCACATATGGAATAAATGGCCAGTAATATTTGTCTTTGCTGGAAGAAAGTACAGTAGCCATGGAAAACAACAGCAGATAGATTTTTTTAAATGTGTTTAAATCAATATCTTTCACTTTATTTCATTTCTGACAGTCTATGTTTAAGTTCATTTACTAGTGCATTTGTTAATCTGTTCCTTGAAGAACATATCTCTCATATTTTTAGTTATATCAGTTAAAAAGTTTTCATCTCTTCATGAGTCTTAGTACTACATCTCTTAATATATCAATCATCAATATCAATTGTACAATGTAAAATTACTATGATTAGCATTTTAAGTATCATATTTTTATTAAAATTAGTTTTCTATCACCTGTTTCAGTTGATGTTCTATTATTTGTTTATCTTATATATATATATCTTTATCATTCTCATATATATATATATATATATATATATATATATATATATGTGTGTGTGTGTGTGTGTGTGTGTGTGTGTGTGTGTGTGTCTTAGTCAGGGTTTCTATTCCTGCACAAACATCATGACCAAGAAGCAAGTTGGGGAGGAAAGGGTTTATTCGGCTTACACTTCCATATTGCTGTTCATCACCAAGGAAGTCAGGACTGGAACTCAAGCAGGTCAGGAAGCAGGAGCTGATGCAGAGGCCATGGAGGGATGTTTTTTACTGGCTTGCCTAGCCTGCTCTCTTATAGAACCCAAGACTACCAGCCCAGAGATGGTCCCACCCACAAGGGGCCTTTCTCCCTTGATCACTAATTGAGAAAATGCCTTACAGTTAGATCTCATGGAGGCATTTCCCCAACTGAAGCTCCTTTCTCTGTGATAACTCCAGCTGTGTCAAGTTGACACAAAACTAGCCAGTACAATTGACCCCTTGTCAACTTGACACACAAAACCATCACTAGTAAGCCTTAACCCTTACAATCTTATTCATCCCCAAGATCTAAATAACTTTAAAAGTCCCACAGTCTTTACATATTCTTAAAAATATCCATCTCTTTTAAAATCCAAAGTCTTTTTACAATTAAAAGTCTCTTAACTGTGGGCTCCACTAAAACAGTTTCTTCCTTCAAGAGGGAAAATATCAGGGCACAGTCACAATCAAAAGCAAAAGTCAATCTCCAACCATCCAATGTCTGGGATCCAACTCACGATCTTCTGGGCTCCTCCAAGGGCTTGGGTCACTTCTCCAGCCATGCCCTTTGTAGCACATGCTTCATCCTCTAGGCTCCAGCTGCCTGTACTCCACTGCTGCTGCTGCTGCTGCTCTTGGTGGTCATCTCATGGTACTGGCATCTCCAAAACACTGCATGACCCCTTCAGTCCTGGGCCATCAATTGCAACTGAGGCTGCACTTTCACCAATGGCCTTCCACGGCCTCTCACAGTGCCAAGCCTCAGCTGCTCTGCTCAACTCCTGCATGCCTTCAAAACCAGGTCCACCTGGGTGACCCTTACACATTACCAAGTCCAGCCACAGCACAAGGTACAACTTTGGCTATATCTGGAACACAGCCACTGTGCTCTCAGAAAACACTTCCCAGAAGATGTCACCTCAATGATGCTGGTCTCTTCTTAATCACCGCTAATTTCTTAGCTCCAGCTAACCAGCATCAATAGTCCCAATAATGCCAAGTTTTTGCTTTAGTAGTTCTGGTATCTTGTTAATCACAGCTGATTCTTCAGCCCCAGCTAACCAGAACCACAGAATCTTCATAATCAAAACAACAATGGCCCAGAAAAGAGTCTTTAATTTTCCCTCTGAAATTTCACAAACCAGACCTCCATCTTCTGCACTGTTCTCAACATTATCTTCCAAGCTCCTACACAACATCTGATAGAGCTCTTAACAATGAATGGATCTTCAAGCCCAAAGTTCCAAAGTCCTTCCACAGTCCTCCTCAAAACATGGTCAGGTTGTCACAGGAATACCCCACTATGCTGGTACCAATTTGTCTTAGTCAGGGTTTCTATTCCTGCACAAACATCATGACCAAGAAGCAAGTTGGGGAGGAGAGGATTTATTTGGCTTACACTTCCATACTGCTGTTCATCATCAAGGAAGTCAGGACTGGAACTCAAGCAGGTCAGGAAGCAGGAGCTGATGCAGAGGCCATGGAGGGATGTTTTTTACTGGCTTGCCTAGCCTGCTCTCTTATAGAACCCAAGACTACCAGCCCAGAGATGGTCCCACCCACAAGGGGCCTTTCCCCCTTGATCACTAATTGAGAAAATGCCTTACAGTTAGATCTCATGGAGGCATTTCCCCAACTGAAGCTCCTTTCTCTGTGATAACTCCAGCTGTGTCAAGTTGACACAAAACTAGCCAGTACAATATGTATATATATATATAATCTTACTTGTCATTTTGTTATTCCTGGAATAGCCTTACATAAGTACTTAAACTTAGCAATGGTCACAGCTTTTCTGTAGAGTCTGTAGAGTTGTGGAACTGAGTGAATCTGCTAGTAGTTGTTTGTTGGGTGTGGCTTCTTATTGTTTTAAAAACTTCAGAACTCCAGCTCCTTGAAGATATGCTGTAAGGACAACATGAGGGAGGTACAGGGTCCCCTGAGAGGCCATCGAGCAAGGAGCCATCCTTTTGGTGCTTACGGCTGAGGAGGCCCCTCCATTCCAGGTCCTTTCCTAGAGGACTGAAGGCTGCCTTGAGATTCAGTGGGATGGTCCTTGGCAGTCAGTAAGCGTGTCTGCAACCTCCCACTCCATTCCTGGACTCCTCATATTGTGCTCAAAAAGCTAGGGAAACTAAGTCTAATGGTAAAAAGGGGGTAGGTAGCTCAATTATTGGTAGAACGAGAATGGCTGGGGTGGGGTTTCTTGGTGGTGAGAGTAGAAGCCTCTGCGCAGCTGCTAACCCTGGGACTCCCCAGGGGATCCTGGGGTGATGCAGCTCTCCTCTCTCCCTACCTCCTATCAACATGGGGATGCTACTCAGGGCTAAGCAGTAGCTGCAGGCTGTGAAATAGGCTGTAACTATGAAAGAGTCCTTTGTGTTATCAGTGTAGGCTCCATCAGTGGAGACCCTGGGGACCTCTGTCTGTCAGTAACACCGAGCTCCACATTCCTGCCTCAGTCCAGGAGTCTCCTACGCCACAATGGCAAACTATTACCATTGTGAGGTCAAATGCTTCCTTCAAAGAAATTAATGAAGTGTATCGCAGGCTGGCTTTGCACTTGCACCCCAACAAGAACCTGCCAAACAGAAGGGACACTGGAAAATTCAAGCTGCTATCTGAGGTCTACAAGGCCCTGTCATGCGCTAAAACGAGATCTGTGTATGACCCTGAGGTCTATGTCAGTCTTTCACGTTTGCTCTGTAAACAACAAAAAGAATAAATGGTCGGTCGCAAGAATACAGAAACGAAACCAAACAAAATCAAAGAAAAAAGGGAAACAAAAATAAAAAAATTAAAAGAATTCTTTGTGGAAAATAGTCAGGAGAGGTATGGAAGAACTGGACAGAGAGCTCTGGCCATGAGTTAATAGTGGTAAATGAAGAGGGGCTCCTGAATCGAAGTAAACAGAAGAGAGCCACCTAGCCTGGGCTGGGCCAGCCATGAGGGACCACAGTTAATGATTAAAGGTAATAAATGTGGCAGTTGAGTTCATGTAGACAATTCTCCCTTCCTTAGGGGTGGAGTGTGTTACTGCAGGCCCACTGTGGCCGCCACGACTCAGTCTACCCAGTTCCCTTCAGCACAGTGGTGGCCAAGTACTACCAATTGGTGTAGGTGCAGTCAAATGCTTCCCAGGGAATTAATGAAGTCTATTTTGAGTTGCATTGTGCTGGCACCACAAGGAGACACCCCCCCCCCCCAAAAAAAAAAAAACCAAAAACCCAAGGAGGCTAAGACGTTCAGGCAGGTGTCAGAGGCTGATGCTAAAAAGTGATCGGTGTTATGGCTGAGGTCTATGAGAGGGCTGGAAGTAGCCATGCCCTGTCCCCTGGTGGCCATGGGGCCTTTTCAGTCTTCGGTAAGATCTAAGCATTTGTGAAGGCCTTCTCGTCCTCCAATAACCTGGGTGGGTGTGTGAGGGGCAAGCCTCACTGCCCTCTCCTCCACTTCCTCTTATATGTTGAACCAGTCTTCATTCAAACTAGAGGGGCAAGCCTCACTGTCCTGAAAGACAGCTGCATCACCAAAGTCCACCCCAGCCTGGATGACACCTCACCAAAGCTGGGTACCTGGAGCTCACTGCACAGCCTGCAGACAGCTCAGCAGGTTGAAGAGTGTCCTTTCCAAGTACCTCAGTTGGTGGAAACCTTTTCCAGGGCAGCTCCGCTGCTCTCTGCTTCTTGCAGGCAGCTGGTCTTGTCTCTGAGTCTTCTCTTCAGCCTGGCTTTGCCTCTCCAAGAGAGATTCTCAGCTTTTACTGTTCACTCTGGCAGGGAGGAGCCTAGTTCATCTGGTCAGTGTCAGGGACTTCAGGAATCTATTTTGAATTATTTACCTTAAGGAGCTTCCCTGAAGGATGCAATATTTCAGTCTCAGGGTTGGACTGGGGACTTCCATGTGGTAGGAAAGCCCTCCGTCTTTTACATCCCGAGCCTGACACAAACATTTTCACTGTTTTTTTTTTTTTTCCAAATCTAAGTTATATTTTGGATCATTTAATAAATACATAAAAGTGCACATTTAATTAACAATGTATCTATGGGTGTTTTTTTTTGTTTGTTTGTTTGGTTTTTTTTTTTTTTTTTTTTTTTTTGGTTTTGGATATCAAAAATCACTGGCTGGCTTCAAGTATAGGATGCTTTGTAGTATAGGATGGCCTTGAATGTCTGACCCTCCTGCCTCCATCCCCCTACTCACTAGGCTTTGATTGCACCGCCTCGACTGGCTTATTGTACATGATTTAGAAATAGAAACATTGTCATAACTGGGCCTGGTGGTGGATATACATGATCCTAATAACTCAAGAGGCAGAGCCAGGGGGAATCAAAAGTCCCAGGAGAAGCCGGAACAATTCAGTGGGATCTTTGTCTAAAAAATAAGAAAAGATTGAGATATAGCTCAGAGATAAAGGCAGAATTCCTTCCCCAGAATATGCCACAGTTTGGGGTTCAACTCCATAATGAACTAGAACATCACCACGGCCTGCAGTATACACAGTAATTGGCTTATTTCATGCAGACCAGCACATCCGCACGTGCCAGCAGGATCAGCAAACATTCTGATTCTGGTCACTTCCAGGGATGGTCGGCTGCTTCACGGCCCATCACAGCGCCCCCTCTGGCAGCAGTGCTGAGGTTGGGCGGGTCAGTGGGCTTGCACTTAGTTTCCCTCCATATCTGCAAGACTTGCTTCCTGGCTGCTCTTGCCTGTCTGTGGGGTGACTTTTATGCACCCTTCTTCCTGTTCTTTTGAGGGTGGGTGAGTTGTTTTATTCTTTGGTCTAGCTGTTGCTGTATGCTTTGTTTTGTTTTGTTTTGTTTTGTTTTGTTTTGTTTTCTTGCGACCAGTCTCACATCTTAGCCCTGGGTGGTCTGGAACTCACTGTGGCTTTGAACTCACAGAGATCTCCCTCTCTCTGCCTCCAGAGTGCTAGGATTAAAAGCGTGCACTACCACACCTGGCCCTATCATTCTCTATTCTAGTATTGTGTTCTGGGTTTTAAAATGTCTCGCAAACTTGTCTACCATTATGCAAATATTTTAAGCATTAATATTAACTTTGAACGTTAAGGAAAGAGAACTCCATCTCTTACTGCCGCTGCATGGGTGATAGTTTTTCCTTTTTCGGCTCCTTTGTCAGGTTCCCACCGCAAGTCCACATCACAGAGGGAGTCTTCACACTTCCTCCGACAAATGTTTCTTGTTACCCATGACTTCTGACAGAACAATGGAGGCAAGTTTCTAGTGCCTTTTGAACAGGCCTTTGAGTAGACCACAGGGTTGCAACGTTTCAGGGTCACAGTCTCTCCCCATGGCTTCTGTAGGATTTTTTTGTGTTCCAGATGTTCCTCTTCTTCCTGAAGGAACAGGTTCTTTGAAGCATTGCAGGATCCTATGCCAGTCTTGCCTCCCTGGTTTATCTCCAAGGAAAGATAACTTTGGTTTGGCCTCACTCTCAACAGCTGGTGCGCTTTAGTCAGCACCTGGTGGCAAGAGGAAGCTTTCCTATCCGGTCTCAGGCTTTTACACTTTGTAAGTCAGAGCTAAACGTATTGCTTGGGCAGAGGTCTCCTGATGCCCCTTCCCCTCAGCCACACCTGCCAATACTTCTGCTTCGTGTTAAAAAAGCATTCCCGAAGCAGGCAGCCATTCATAAGGATTCTGCTGTGATTGGAAAGGCAGCATGTTTCAGTCTCCTGGCATGAACATCCCTTTTCATACCCGATTCCTCCGTGTGTTTGTCCTCCATGCGTACCTAAGCCCACTCTCAAAACTTCAGGGATTACAAGCAGTCGCACTACCCAACACTTGGTATTTAAAACTTTCCTCAAAAAATTAGCTCTTTTCTCCTCATCTATTTTGTTTGTTTGTTTGTTTGTTTGTTTTTGTGGTGTCTTTCTCTTGAAATCTGTTTTCTTGTGGTAGTATAGGCTCATGAGCTTGATATATAGAGCCTAAAACATCAGAGTCAATTGTTAGAATGCCCTGGATGCCTCTGTGCCTCAAAGAGTTTCATGATGCCAATATATTCTTACTCTAAAAGGTAATAATAATACACATGGCACTTATTTGGAGTTCAGTCACAATTAGCCATTTAATATTATAAATACAAATCAAGATGAGATAAAGTCGTTGGGTTTTTTTGGTTTTTTTTTTTTGTTTGTTTGTTTGGTTTGGTTTGGTTTTTTATGCATTTTGCCCCTAAATTGAATGTATTTCCAAGACAAAGTTGTGCTTGCTTTGTTTGTAGTTCTTACTGGGGCTGCTCCTTCGTTTTACTTGGGTCGTGACCTTTGAGGTTTTGGATGTGGATGTGGTTTCGTTATAGAGAGTGATTTAGAATCCACTTTATGAGCCATACAGCTGCAAAGATTTTAGCTATGATGGCTTCTGGGCATGACAGTTGTACACCTTTCACTGGGGCTGAACCTCCATAAGCTAAATTATGAAGTACTTACAGGCACACATTTTTCCCGTCAAGAACTACAGGGCATGTAAAATTCGTTTATGATTGATAGTGGGGCTCACAGAGTTTAAAACCCACATTTAAAAGTTAGACTTGTTAACCTTGTGTAGAACTGTGACACAGTTCTTTGGAAGTAGGAGCACACAGCAGGAACGTTTGCTGCCAGACGAGCCATATATATTAACTCAGCAAAGCCAAGAGGAAACAGACTGGAATGGCAGAACACAGTATTTCATTTTGAGAATAATTTTTGATTGTCATCAGGGGTCTTGCAAAAATCATATCTTTTTAACTGGACAGGCTAATCAATTCTACAAAATATGGAAGCTTATGAATTTTTCATCACTTTATTGTAGCTTTGGAGTTAACTGTAAATATTTATAAATACCTTCTTCCCAATATGTATAAAAGTAGCTGAAAATGAAAAGAATTCTACAAGATTTGTTTACTTACTCTCTTTCCATTTGTCTGTTTCTGTCTCTGTCTCTCTGTCTCTATCTGTCTCTCTCTGTGTGCATATGTGTGTCTGCGTGCGTGTATGTTTGTGTGCTTATGTATGCATGCATTCATGTTTATGCATGTCTGCATGTATGTGTGTATGTGCATGAGTGTGTACATGTGTATGAGTGTGTGTGTGTGAGTCTGTGAAAAAATGTCTCAATACTTAGCTCAAACAGTGGGCAAGAGATGCATATATTAGCCTGTAAACCTTAGGTTACAATAGGTAAATCTTCCAGTTCACTGTAGCTAAAATAAGGAATCTGAATGTCAGTGGCTTTGTAGACTATATAAACTAACCATAAACAAACCATAATTTTTAGGTTTATGCTTTAGAATAAATAAATATGGAAGGATGCTAAACTGTTCTGTGACCAAAGATATTTTGTCCAACTTCAGACAAAACAGGTAGGTCTTCTGGGCGAAGTGTTGGAAACTTAGTATTTCTCTAGCCAGTGTTTTTAGCTACCTTTATTTTTCCTCTTTAAATGTAACTGTTCTGAGTAACACCGGTTTGTTTACCATTTTTAAAAAGAAAATAAAATGATGACACATGATCTGCTTCTGTTACTCAAAAATGGGCTGGCTCTGTTTCAGGATTCATTTCGGAATGAAAGGCTCCATCTTGATTAACCCACGGGAGGGTGAGAACAGAGCTGGGGCTTCTCCAGCCTTGGCGGTGCAGCTCACCAGAGACTTGATCTGCTTCTATGACTCTTCAGTAGAACTCAGGTAATAAATAAATAAATAAATAAATAAATAAATATGAGATACCAGGAAAAGGAGTGGGGGTGGCTTTGGTTTTGGTTTTTGTGTCTTGTTCTTCAACTGGTATTGAATTATTTTGTTTGATTTTTGTTTTTGTTTGTTTGTTTGTTTGTTTTTCGTTAGTTGACAGAAGAACTAATGGATGTGGGAATTGTAGCAATGAGCATAAAGATTAATAGAGCAAGAGTCTGGTAGGAGCACTAAGTACTTTAGGTGCTAAACAGTAAAACCTGGATCCATAGTTTGGTTACAACATCACACATGTTGCTTAATAAAATCTGTATAATCAGTAAAATGTCACTGTTACTAGGATTGTAATTGTTCACCCAAATAAGCTCATACTGTATAATATAGATAAGTCTTTACACTTAGATCAAAGCCCATTTAATGGTTCCAAAATTATAATGCCGACTTACGATTGAGATACTTCCTTCTATAGAAATTCGGTGGAAAGCCAACAGAGAGTCAGAGTGATGGAAGAGTTGGATATATGTTCACCAAAGTTCAGTTTCTCAAGAGCAGAGAGTGAAGTGAAAAAGCAGGGAGATCGGATGCTGTGTGATGTGTTGCTGGATCAGAGGGTGTTGCCTGGCGTGGGCAACATCATCAAAAATGAAGCACTCTTTGACAGTGGTCTTCATCCGGCTGTTAAGGTATGAATCCTTTAAAATTTGTTTCTAACTTGTTTTTAAGAACTGTAAGGATCCATGCTGAAATGGGAATCTGTGCTGGAGCAACATAGTCTCTATAGAAAGTGGTTTCAACCTCTGTGTTGTGAGCCCTTTAGGGCTCAAATGACTCACAGGGTTACCTAAGGCCATCTTTAAATACAGATATTTATATTATGATTCATAACTAGCAAAATTACAGTTATGAACTATAAATGAAATAAAGTTGTGCTGGGGGTCTCAACAGAACGTGGGGACTTGGTCTTGTTTTTACCATTCCAACTGGGGAGACTTGTGCTCTTAGTTTTCCAGGAGGGAGAATTGGTAGAGGAATGTTAAGAGAATAGTGATGGACTGAGGAAGGTCCTAAGGCAGGAGACACTGGAAAGGCAGCATCCGTACATTTGTTTCTATGGGAGGAAATCTGCATTGAAGACTCTTATCCAGATTTCATACTGCTAACTCAATTCTAATGATACCAACTATTTCTACAAAATAAAGTATACTAAGGAAATTATTTTTACATAAGTCCACATATACCTCTTTGTCTTTTGCGAATAGTTTCTTCCTGGTTTTGATACAATCCAAATCACTAGTAGTTAAGTGGTAGAAGAAATCAGTTAATGACAATTTTAGGATAGTGTACTGGCTGGTTTTGTGTGTCAACTTGACACAGCTGGAGTTATCACAGAGAAAGGAGCTTCAGTTGGGGAAGCGCCTCCATGGGATCCAGCTGTGGGGCATTTTCTCAATTAGTGATCAAGGGGGAGGTCCCCTTGTGGGTGGTGCCATCTCTGGGCTGGTAGTCTTGGGTTCTATAAGGGAGCAGGCTGAGCAAGCCAGGGGAAGCAAGCCAGTAAGAAACATCCCTCCATGGCCTCTGCATCAGCTCCTGCTTCCAGACCTGCTTGAGTTCCAGTCCTGACTTCCTTTGGTGATGAACAGCAATGTGGGAAGTGTAAGCTGAATAAACCCTTTCCTCCCCAACTTGCTTCTTGGTCATGATGTTTGTGCAGGAATAGAAACCCTGAGTAAGACAGGTTCTGCTTTTTGACACTTTGAACAACTAAAATGAGCTTCTTAAAATGGAGTATGTTTTTTAGAACTGATCCAAGGCATGGGTGATGGCTTGCTTAGCATGTATGAGGCCCTAGTTTTGATGCCCAACATCAGAGCTAGAGAGTGGAAAGCAAAAAAATATTCAGGAGTTTTAAGTCTCTTGTTAATTCTCTTTAAGAGAACTAGCAGGTGAGGTTATAGTCGTGAATAAATTAGGAAACTATGCTTTCCCACTAAGGTGTGTCAACTATCAGACAAACAGGCCTGTCACCTTGTGAAGATGACTCGGGATTTCAGCATTCTCTTCTACAGGGTAAGAGCAAATATTTACAACCTTGTGCAATACCAGTGGTTTCCTTGTGTGCCTTTACCAGGGTGCTGAAGCTGTGTGTAGCCCTCTAGTGGTCAGAGTGCAGAGATTCACGGAGCAAGACTGACATCTGAATGGCAGGCACAATTAGTGTCTTAAAATTTGGAGTCAACTTGCCTCACTCTGAATGTATTTTGCTACAGTTACACCAAGTTGAATAACAGTTGTGTTGGTATTTTGCTTTGATTCTTGTTGTATTTGGATATATAAAACAAAGCATTTAGACAGACTTAAAACAGTTTAAATAGATGGGTTCATTTACATTTTGCCATTAGTTATGTGAACTTTAGGCTTTTTATATGTTTTTTTTTAATCTGTAATATGAAGTTATGTTTCTATATGTCCAACAAAAGCTGTTCTGAGGATGGCACAAGTTCTCATTAACATGTTAGTTAGCAAACAGTATAATATTCTTATAGACCTCCGTAAAAGTGCTTCATCTTTTAATCGATGGATGATAACTAATCTTGTTTTCCCACCACAATCTGTTTTCTATGTTCAGAATTTTTACTATGCTCAGAAATGAAGGTATTAAAATTGTTTTCCCTAATTGACCTAAAGTGTTAATGATCCTCTTACAGGATAGAACTGCCTTCAGTAATAATGGCCATTTTATAATGACCTGTGCCCATTTGTCCATCCAGAGAAAAATGACTATAGAAAACAGTGCATTCTGCCTACATCAAATTGGGCATTTCACTACCTTGCTTACATTAATATATATTGTTTGTGTAATTTCAGCCCACATATAGTCCTATTTCTGAGCTTTTAAATTTTCACACTGTTGGTGGAAACCAAAAATACTGTCTTTGTCGGTGCTTTAAAAAGTGTGTGTATAGAATAAAACTATAGCAGAAAAATGAAAGTGTCTCTTAAAATGAAGCTGATACCAAACAGAACATTTCTTTGTTAGGATGTATTTGAGTTTTTATTTTCTTTCTAGCAAATCTCTAGAGTTAAGAAAAAAAAAAAAAAAAAGGCCCTTTATCAGGCCAACAAAGAAAATGCTCTCGTTAAATTTTATCCCCTAAAAATAAGTTTTTTGGCCGTTGAATCTGAGAGAGCAGCTTCCTCGTTCTAAAAGCAATCAGATTTGAAGCTAATCTAGCCCTTTTCTTGCAACCATGTAATTATGTTTAATTAAGGAAGCCTTAAAAGCATAAAAGACATTTTAAAATATAGAACTTTTATATATCATTTAGATAAGAGGATACAGCAGGGAACAGTTTGGAATACTAATAAGTTAAAACATAATGACTCTATTATTTCATACAAACCTTATTTGATAGACATTACTGGATTTTGTCAATACTTTTTACTATATTATATGGAAAGTTATATGGAACAATGTGCAAATTCTTGACATTTTTGGAGATGACTTGATATCCTCATATGCCTTTGTCTCTTATAACAACAGTTTTGAGCATAACATCATAATTCTATTTATTTGTTTATTTATTTATTTTTTCAGTGCTGTAAAGCAGGATCTGCCATTTCTAAACACTGTAAGGTTTACAAGCGTCCTAACTGTGATCAGTGCCACAGCAAAATTACTGTGTGTCGCTTTGGGGAGAACAGCAGGATGACATATTTCTGTCCTCACTGTCAGAAAGAAAACCCTCAATGTGTTCAAGTATGGTAAGATGTCTGACTGAGACTCTCTTTCTTAGCAGCTAATAGGCAGAGCATGTATCTGAAGGACTGACTACCGGCTAGCGGTTGCACATAGCACAGAACCCTGAAACTGAAATCACCCATAAGAACCAGTGCAGATGAATGAGTGAATATAGTTATCAGCTCAAGAGTCAGGCATTAGAACGAGAAGCAGAATCATTAGCTTTTAAAGTTGATAGGAATTGTCACAGATCTAATTTGTAGGATGCTGCAAAACCCCAAAACCCAAATATTAGAAATACCGACTTTGGGAAAGCTGAGATAGAAGGGGGAAGATTTTTGCGTGATGTGGTAGGAGACTGTTCAGGAAGGACCAAGGTGGGTAATGGCCGAGAGTTACCAGCAAGGTAGTTGTAGGTGAAGCCTAAAATGCTCAGCTCGCTGAGAATAGGTGAAGCAGACCAGAGGTGACCGATTGCTTTTGAGTAGGAGGAAACAAAATGGTGTGGTTGAGAAGAGGAAGGAAGTAGGCCTTGCTGAGCTGCGCAAGACCAGAGGAGGAGGGTAGGCCATTGTATCTGTGGAGAAACAGAGGCATGACTTGCATTTTCATAAATGTGTCCGCATCCACTCACTTTTCTCCCAGTGTTCTGTTTCTGTGAAACTCTCACTCTGGCTCACAACTTTAAATAGTTTTATATCCTCCTCCCATCAGCTGTTAGTATCACATAATAGGAAATAGTAGACAATTAACTATTTTTTGTTTTATGGGTTTCTGGTTTTATTTTTCATAACAAGACTACTTTTCTAACTACTTTATTTGACTCTGTGCACGTAACACAGTACCAAGCACACTGAAGATCTTCCGTCTATTTGCCTATTAAATACGTGATTAATGCTCTGTGTTTTCCAGCATCTGTATTATTTTTGCAGCATTGGAGATTAAAGTTTTCCATTTTCTTCCAAGTAGTCAAGTAAATGGCATTTAATCATAGAAACAGAATTCCAAGGGGTTTTAGAAATGAGGTTTTAAAGACTCACAGAGTTCTGAAAGAGATTTCGATTTAACTGTGAGCTGGGATGCACTAGAAGTGTTGGGGAGCTTGTAATCCCTCTCCTCTAACCCACCCCGATTCTGTTTTATATGCTGGCTTTCAGTTTAAGGTGTTGCAGAACCGTTCAAACATTGAAAAACAAGGCAGATATAATTTCTAAAATTTTAAAACTAACACTACTTCCCCTATTTTAGACATGTCTGTGAATAAATATATTCTCTATTTCTGTTCAATATCTGAGCACTTTTTATATTAACTATTTTTTTTGTTGTTTTGTTTTAATTTACAGTTATTTCAAGGGTTAGGGTTAGATCTTCATGGTAGCATACTTACCTAGCAAGGCTTCAGTCTAGTTTTCAATGAGAGAGAGAGAGAGAGAGAGAGAGAGAGAGAGAGAGAGAGAGAGAGAGAGAGAGAGAGAGAAAGCTTAAAAGCCTCAGAAGCCCCCAAAACACTGATCTAAATCTACACACAAAAATCTCCCAACTCCCTTAACTGTCATGAATCCTTCCAAAATGTTTAAATATTTGGTGATCACATCCCCTTTCTAAGTGCCTATATAATTGATTGTTAGCTCTTAATACATAGCAAGCATAAGCTACATATGAGAATACTACTGCTGTGTTTGGTGACGCTGCCTCTTTTATAGTCTTACACAGTCTTTAAAGATAATTTTTATGATGTATTATTATTTGCCCAGCTGGGAAGTAGGAACATACATGGTTAAGCAGAGTGGTAGAGGTGTGGTAAAGGGCAGGATTCAATGATAAGGGAGCTATGGAGACGGAAGAAGAGCTGTCTAGGATGGACAAGATCATCTTTCTAAGCTTAGTGTGGATGATTGCAGGCTAATGAGAACTTAGTGCTGTTTAGAAGGCAGTTCTTACTGTGGGCTTCACGTGCACGGATATTTGAAGTGCTGGACTTGAAGGTATTTGGAAGACTTAAAGAAACACTTAGTAAGTACTAAGTCTTAGAGAAAACGTAGTATTGATAAAATAAGCTTCTTTGGGGAAGAGCCATTGATCTCAGTTGTCATCTATGAAACACAGACTAAAGGGATCATATAGTCAAATACGTATTGAGGTAGTTTGTAGACTTTATAGAAAAGCTAGAGAAACTGGAGCCTCAGGAACTGAACTGGAAGCTGTGCGGGTAAACCAGATTACCAGCACTGCTGTTGTGGCCCCAGCAGGCAGTTGGTCTGATTGCTTCCACATCCGGCCTTTTTCACCTCACAGTCAGAAGCAGGAAATTCTCTAGAAGCAGCTTAGAATTTGTTGATGGACTGGATGTAAGATGTCAGGACATGCTATGATCAAGTCTAGAGCTTTGTCCTGTTAAGCTGAGAAAATGGTGATACCCTTTGCTGAAACCAAGTGGCAGAGTTACAGACGAGGGGACCATGGATTTTGTTTGTATTATTGTCATCTGGGTTCTATGGCAATCTGGCTTATACCACCCTTTAGGATAAAGCAGAAGAAAGATCTTTACTCAAGTTGGGATGCTGGAAGCTTGAGTAATATCTTCAAACCAACACAACGTGCTCACATGTCTGTCTTCCTTCTGAAGGTCCTAGGGCATGATCCATCCCTTGCTTCTTTGGACCTCTGGTGGCTGCCAGCTTTCTCTGACATGTGGTAACATCACTGCAGTTTCTGCCCCTTTTAATAGCACCTTCTCCTTTTTTATGCATATCAAGTCTGCCTTCTTTTCCCCTTACAAGGACAGTTCTCCCCAGGTCCATATACACAATCTCACCTGCAAAAACTTTATAAAGCAACACTTTCAGGTCTCTCATATTGTGACCTAGCGTCTTTGGAAGGTGACTCTTCAGTCTACTACAGCATGTTAAATGTGAATTCTTGCAGAGACCGGGGAGAATCAATTACTGGTGTGATTAAGAAATGGAACAACAACATCAAAAGACATCCAGAGGCCTACACATGAAATGATTTACATCCTCTTATGTTCAGGATAGTAGAAAATGACAATAAAAAGGCTGCCATGCCCATGGCGAATCTGAAGGTCATTTAAGTTGTGTTCAGCTGAACCAGTGCAGCCTGATGCCTTTCAGAGCAGGTGGTGGTGGCCAGGAGTTAGGTCAAATGAACAAATTCTTTAGGTTTAGAGTTCCATACAGATATGAGATACCATGTTAGAAGTCAAGGTAAAGATCAGAGAATCATAATGAGATGTATCTTATTGTCAGATTTCCTTGTGCTATTCATCATTTTACTAAACAAACCAGGGCGTAAGGGCCACTGTGTTTGTGTACAAGGTGCAAGGTCTTACAGAAAGCAAGGCTATCTTTGAGAGTCAGAGAACCTGTGCTCTGAAGATAAATAAGCTGTGTAGGCTTCCTGCAAGAGCTCTCTCCCTCCATGTTAACACTTTGGAATCTGGGGCACCACCATGGCGCTGTTTAACTTCTTGTGACCCGAGACGCTAAAGCATTATAGTGTTAGAGCACACTCTCTTGTCAGTCAGTAGTGGCCAGTGGCTTCTAGGTGGAGAATAATGATTTACATCCATCACTAACAATCAGGCTTATTGTTTTTTAACCTAATAACTACATGTCTAATAGTGATAAAAAGAGGGTTTATGAGAATTAACACATAGATATCTTTTTTCATCATTATGGATTATCAGTATTTTGCTTAGCAAATACAATTGAAAAATCTAGAATTTCTAGCATTTTCTTTTCTGGGAACATGGAGTTAGGAAAAGCTTTTCTCATTTCCTTTTCTTTTACCCCCGCATTTTTTTTTTTTTTGCAGTTATAGTATAGTTACCCCATGCTCCTTTCCCTTTCCTCCTTCTCCTCCCCATGCACTCCGACCCTCTCTCAGGGCGTCCCATCTTCTTTCTCCTCCCCATGCACTCCGACCCTCTCTCAGGGCGTCCCATCTTCTTTCTCCTCCCCATGCACTCCGACCCTCTCTCAGGGCGTCCCATCTTCTTTCTCCTCCCCATGCACTCCGACCCTCTCTCAGGGCGTCCCATCTTCTTTCTCCTCCCCATGCACTCCGACCCTCTCTCAGGGCGTCCCATCTTCTTCGCTTTAGTCCCAGTGCTTTGTCTCAAGCATCACCTTCTCTTTTCTGATTTAATGGAAAAAAATCAATATTTCACCTTTGCTTTGGAAAATACTATTTAAACTATTTACAAAATACTTCCTGCTGGTTATAGCTAATGCTGATGCTCTTGGTTGTGTGTGTGTGTGTGTGTGTGTGTGTGTGTGTGTGTGTGTGTTTAAGCATGTACTTAAAAAAATAACACAGTAAAACGTTCATTTCTGAGTTTGACAGCACCGAGTAGGATGTGTGATATAGTCCTCATATGTGTCAATAATGACTTTTAAACAATAACACATGAAATTGGGGTATCAACATTTCTAGAATAGTTCCTAAAATGTCCAGAACTTGTAAAAATAGAGTATTAAGAATATAAATGATGGATTTAGAAGATTATTTTGCAGCCAGCTGCCAACAAGAAACACTGAAATCAGCTGGACTCCTAGGGGAGAGGATTGCTTTACGGACTCAGTGGCTCGGAAGTCTGAAGAGCAGTGGTCCTGTGTGGTTTGTACTCTCATAAACAGACCCTCGGCTAAGGCCTGTGATGCTTGCTTGACCACAAGGCCTCTGGGTAAGAGTGACATTTTATTTTGAGTTCATAGAATTTGTAAGAGGATTTACTGTACAGTCAGGTATATGTTTTGTTCCACCTTGATATTCTGTAGCCAACTAAAATGCTGTCTTTCTCTGGTTTAGAGAAATTGCCAGCCTTTTCATGTAAACTAGGCTGATAGTCTGTTGAAAGTAGAAAGAAAGAAAGAAAGAAAGAAAGAAAGAAAGAAAGAAAGAAAGAAAGAAAGAAAGAAAGAAAGAGAAAAGAACGGACCGGGAGGAGAAAACATGCTTGTCCTGACACAGTGTGTGCCTTTGTATCTCAAACAGAGATGATCACATCTGTTCTCTACTGTTTCTAATGAATTATTCAATAAAGCTTTGTTTTATGCAGATTTCAGCATCTATCCGGTTTGTTATTCAGTCCAAGTGTTTCATAAATTGAAAGGGAGGAATTCTGTAAGAATATCTTTGCAGGTGGAATTGAAAAATGCTGAATTTTTTCTCTTCTTTCTCCTTCCTACCCCTTGTTATTAAAATCTTTACCCAGACAATTGTACTGATTTCATTGAAATCCTTCAAAATAACTCTTTAGAGCTCACAATCTCGTGCGTTCAGAGAATGTAAAACCTCGGAGGAAACCTGTGATTAAGAGCCATCTCACTGATGTGGCGCCCATTGTGTGCCCAAAGTGTTATTTCTTTCCCCAATTAGGGATGGGAAAGTTCATTCTTGACTTAGGGACCCCTGCATTGTGTTAGTGGCTGTATTGTGTTGTGTTCCCTGGGCCGGGGAGGCAGGCAGCACCCATTCAGCAGCTTTGCAGGAGGGACTGTGTCTCCTTCAGCGTCACCCAAGGGAGAAGCTGCTGGAAAAACAGCCTTAGCGATCTACATCTATTGCAGCATTCGGAAATACCTTTGTGTGTCTCAACCCCTACTGTTGTTATTTATGTATATGAAGATAATATGTCTTACCTGTAATATAGAACATACTGTGGTGCTGATTCCTAAACTCTAGCATAATTTTTTGTGAAACTTCGATTCTCATCAACGTCAAGTGTCTAAAATTCTTAGGTAAACTTCACATTTGGTTTTGTCCATAGAAATATTCCTCTCCATGCATTAGTCTCTACCTGAGACTTTATGGAATATCACTTTTTAATGCTTCACCTAACATTATCAGAACTGCTAGTTGAGTAATTCTTAAAAAAGCAAATATAAATCTTTGTTAACACAATCTTTTGGTTTCTATAGGTTGTTGATATTTTATTTCCTAAGCTGAAGATAACTTACTATAATATTTCCTGGTGAGCTTCACAGTGTACTTGTACATATTTGTGTACTATAGTGAACTAAAATTTTAAATCAAATCTATTTCAAGTAGTCAGCATACTATATTTTTAAGAATATGTAAAATTACTTATCTCTCTCTCTCTTTTTTTTTCCAGATTCAGTGCTCAAGAATAGAGAAAATTCCATTGCCTTCAACAACTTAGTGAAGTACCCTTGTAATAACTTTGAGAACACACACACTGAAGTAAAGATCAACAGGAAAACTGCGTTTGGAAATACGACCCTTGTTTTGACTGATTTAAGCAATAAATCCAGTGCTTTGGCCAGAAAGAAAAGAGCAAACCACACAATAGATGGGGAATCTCAAATGTTTCTCCCTACAGACATAGGTTTTAGTGATTCACAGCACCCCTCCAAAGAAGGAATAAACTATATAACTCAACCATCCAATAAGGTAAACATATCACCTACAGTTTGTGCCCAGTCTAAATTATTTAGTTCAGCACATAAAAAATTCAAACCAGCTCACACTTCTGCAACAGAACTTAAAAGTTACAACTCTGGACTTTCTAACAGGTAAGTTGTTTCTAACTTTGGTCTTTACCGTATTTGCATTGTTTTTGTTTGGTTTTTCAAGCCATGGTTACTCTATATAGCCCTGGCTGCCCTGGCTCTAACACTGTTCACCAGACTGGCCTCGAACTCCCAGAGATCTGCCTGTCTCTGCCTTCTAGTATTAGAGGCTTTCATCATTACCATCCAATTTAGTACTTTTACTATCTGTAAGGCAATTATTTCAGTAGCTTCTAAGGAAACAGAAAATTGATCTGTTGCTAAGGAAGCTAAATTATTTTAAAAACATTAGCACTGAAAAATTATTATAAAAGTTTGCTGGCTTTTCTTTCTCTAGCTAATTGATGTTTGAACAGAAAAGAAATGGAACGGATTTTCCTTCA
Organism: Mus musculus; assembly: GCF_000001635.26. Lineage (NCBI taxonomy): Eukaryota > Metazoa > Chordata > Mammalia > Rodentia > Muridae > Mus > Mus musculus. The sequence continues at coordinate 53,598,718 of NC_000074.6, read as the reverse complement.
TCTCCAAAAGGAGGTTTTTTTTTTTCTTCTTTTCCTAAATGTTGTAACCATTTGTTCAATATGTCATATTTGGAAAATATCTGAAAATATATAGGAAACTGTTTAAAACACCCACAGTCAGCAGTTATCTGTTGATAACTTATATAAAGATATCCCTTGATTTCCAAGGTAGTCATAGCCCATAAACCTGTCATCAGTTGAAGCTGTGTTCCCTTCATCCAGCCTTTCTAGCATCAGTCTACCAGCACAGGACACTGGAGGGTCCCAGTTCTCTCCTGCATGTCATATGCCCGCTTGGGATTTCTAGCTTGTCAATAATTGTGGGAAATTCTTAGCCTGCATGCCACCAGCTTGAGTCAAGACCAGAGTTGGAGCTCTGGCTTCCATCTGTATCCCTGCTGCTTTTTCACCACAAATAAGCCAAAGCCTTGTGAGTAGCACTGTCAGCTGCTGAGGCCATCTGCATTGCCACCTACCAAAGAGCATACAATGGCTAGATCCAGCCCCACACCCCCAGCACATATGTAGCAGATCTGAAACAAGCTCATTCTCTATATGGGTCCCCCAACAACTGGAGCAGGGGCTGTCTCTAAAGCTGTTGCTTGTTTGTAGAATCTGTTCCTCAACAGAGCCGCCTTGTCTGGCCTCAGCAGGAGAGGGTACACCTAATGCTTCAGAGATTTGATTTGCCAGGGTTAGTGGTGGGATACCCAGGGGGACTCACCCTCTCAGAGGAGAAGAGGAGGGGAGGGAGAGGAATTCTGTGAGGGAAGAGTGGACAGCATTTGGAAAATAAATTAAATAAATAAAAAGAAAGCAAAGTTCTGATGGGGAACCACATCAATAAAAGTTTAGGATGTGCCTTCTACTTTAAAAAAGAAAAACAGAAGACCCGTTGTTGCTTTTCTGTTAAAGAAAGTAGCTGTTTTTGGCCTTGTGGGATGTTTTGTTATTGTTGTTGTTGGGGGGGGGGTGTTGTTGCTGTTGTTGCTGTTGTTGTTGCCATCAAACTTGGCAACAAGCACCTTCATCCGCTGAGCCATCCCACTGCCCTCTTTGTAGCATTTTAAATGAAGAGTAAACAAAGCAAATAATGACTTTTATTACCAATGGGAGACAGTTGCCATGGAACCTGAAGTCCTCTCAGGGAAATGTGGATTAATAGATGCTCCTTCTCTGTTCCTTTGTTGATAGAGAGATTCCTTCTCTGGACCATGTGATGAGGTGTAATTTACCTGGTGTAAATTTCTAATCTAAACACTGGGAATCCTTAAAGCTTGTTTCATAACATTTCTCAGACAGGTTTTGCCCAGTATATGCCTTTATCTCAAACATCTTATCTGACCTCTAAATCTTCTGTCATACATTAATCCTGATGATTGACCCCCTAGCTGATTCTTTTCAAAATATTTTATTCATAATCATTTAACATGACTGATAGAACCGCTGTTTGTGATATATTTGAATTAAGCTGTGGGGGTCTGCACTTTTACCTGACTAGATAATTCATCTTTTCACCCTAATTAATGCTTCATGATAAAATCAGGAAGAACTACAGTCTGAATTGGGAGGTTGTCTGTAGAAGAAAAATCACTTTTAATCAGTTTCTTTCTTCAGTGGTGTAACTGGAAGGACGTGGCAGTGATTGCTTTAAAATATTGTACTCTTTATTGTACCCAGATGAAATATCCCCGCCTATTCTTTCTTCATTCATGCTAAGCAAAACAAAAACACAAGCAAAAAAGCAGACAATTTAACTAATGAATTAAGAAGTACAGAAACATTAATATAACCTTAAATTTGAATCATTTCTCCACAAGTCATTAGCAGTCATAGGATTAATCACAGTGTGCAGCTTACACATGCTACAGCCTGTGTGTGTGTGTGTGTGTGTGTGTGTGTGTGTGTGTAGTGTGTGTGTGTGTGTAGTGTGTGTGTGTAGTGTGTGTGTGTATGTGTGTGTGTGTATGTGTGTGGGTGTAGTGTGTGTGTGTGTGTGTGTGTATGTGTGTGTGTGTGTGTATGTGTGTGGGTGTAGTGTGTGTGTGTGTGTGTGTGTGTGTGTGTGTGTGAGTGTGTGTGTGTAGTGTGTGTGTGTAGTGTGTGTGTGTGTGTGTGTAGTGTGTGTGTGTGTGTGTAGTGTGTGTGTGTGTGTGTGTGTGTGTGTGTTGAATAGAAGGATGAAACCCCATAATCCATCAAGATGAACTAGCAGAATAAATGTCAAGTGGTGAAATGAATTCACCCAGAAGCCCTTCTGCACCCAGCTACTTTACAAGGAATAAATTGCAAATTACTGTCATTTATTTCATTGTTCTCCTTCTCTGGCAACTAGAGTGTTCATCTTGTAGACAAGATGTGTAGCAGAGACTCACCACTAAACATTGTGAAAACAGGTGGTCCACTCGGAATTTATAGCCACTTTATTTTCTTTAATAACCATAGGGCAATTAATTTGACTTTTGTTCCCTTAATTAGTGATCTCTTTGTCATGCTATTGCATGCTATGCTGATAAGGCTTATTTTTGGATTGGTTTCTAAATATACTTGAATGTTATCCAATTACCAGATGATCAATTAGATAATTGAACCAGTTTTTAAGCATTTAACAATAGCTTCTAAAACCAGTTAAAAATCTTTGATCCAATTACTGTAAACACGGAAAAAAAACATGGTGGTCCATTTTTAAAGAAAGCATGAGTTCTAGCTGAAATACCATACAAAGGGTTGCATGGAGGAGTTCTTACATCTTCAAAATCCTTCCCATTCCCCATGTCAGCTCCCATCAGCCATTGGCAGGTCTGTGTGTAATGCCTTACACTTGTTCTGCTTCACCTCTTATTCTGCTTCACCTCTGGGAGTTTTCTGAAGTGGAAATTTCTGGTTTCCTTAGAGATGCAGTTGTGTTGTATGATGTTTTTCTGGGAACTGTCTTATGAGAGTCAACACGTCGTGGTGCTTTTCAGAAAGCTGCCCGGTGAAAGGGTGTGTGATGTTTGGCTGGAGCCAATGCTTGGGAGGACACGTGATGTTTGGATAAAGAATAACCCATCAGACAGTGGATGATGCCCTGGCATTGGTTTACCTTGCTGGGTGTTGCTGATGCTAGCTTTCCTTGAGGATGTTCTTGAAATGGTTCAACTTGCTTTCTTTGATCTCTGATTGCCATGACTTCTTAGAGAGAAACACACCAAAGAACTTCTGATGGTGTTCTGACTGCTTGTTTTTGCTTAAGCAGACTGGTGCTGGTCAGGAGAGCCTTGAGGTTTCTTCTGGATCCTGATTCATATTTGATGTTTTTCTAGTGGACTGGACTGCTGACAATGAAGATTGAAATCAGCCCCCAAAAAACTATTTCTGAACAGGCCCACATCTCCCTTGTCCTATTAGCCATCTTCCTCCCTACCTTGAGTAAGTGGGCTATAATGGAGGTTGGAGTGTTTAAGAACCCTTAGTAAAGTAGGTTTTGAAAAATATAAGCTTACAGTTCTCAGTGCTTCACTTATTTAGTTTTTGTTTACTTTAAACTTAGAGATAATATTGAATTGTCAGATCTACAGTCAGTTGGACCAATTAATTTAAATATTATTTCCAAGCAGTAGTTTAATTTTACTAAGTCATTCTGTATGTATTGATTTAATATAATCAATAACTTATAAATTAGTTAATTATGGATAATAAAATAGTTTTCCATCACAAGGATAGTTTTTACCTACTGATTTCTTTATTGTTAATCTATTGCTTTTTAAGATACTAAGAATGGAACCCATGTGTTTTGCACATGCCAGACAGTGATTTTATCTTTTATCATTTATTAAGAATGTGTTATGCCTCAAAGCATTGTCCTTGATTCTAATGATGTCTACTCCAGCAAACTACAGCCAGGAAGGCCGGATCCAGCCTGACACCTGTTATGTAATGTTTCATTTCCATTTGTTTAGCTATATTTGTATTAAAAACAACAGAATTGAGTAGTTGCCACAGAGACACAAAGCTTAAAATATGTGTTGTCTGAAACAGTTTTGCCAAATCCTGGTTTACTATATAACTCTGCTGTTTGTAAATCAATATGCAAATGATGAACCTAATCACCAAAATAAATTCATCTGTTCTCTGGGCTAAATTTGCACAGCAAATGCTCTGCTACATTTTAGTAAGTTTTTAAATAATGATGGAAACAAAGAGGAACCAAGATATCCTCTATTAAGCAGAACATTCAATTAACCTGGATAATGTTATCTACCATAAAATTGAGGTGCATATTTAGAGTCCATATGATCGAAGGTGGCACTAGTAGCTTGGTTACATTAACTCAGCACTTCCCAACTTAATGTGTATATGTATCACTTGGGAATCTTGTTAGCAAGCAGATGAGGATTCTAAAGGGATTTGGAGAGGAAATGGGTAGATCAGTGTCTGAGGAGCCAGTCCCTGGGTGATATGAATGTTTCTAGTTAGTAGAGCACATTATGGGTACCAAGGATAGGACAATGTGCAACCAGCTTTGTCTTCAGCTTCCACAGAATAGAAGACAAAATGAAGAAGTAGCAAGGTACGAGAGCCTCTTTTCTCGAGTCCTGTCCCTTACCTTTGTACCTCAGAAAAGCATCAGTAGTAAAAATCATAAATATCTCCTCAGGTCTCTGAAGTTTTCAACTAAAATTTAAGTCAGATAAATAAATTAGGAAATGTTGAACTAAACGCTATTCAAGGCAGCACTTTAAAAATCATATAAAATTGTTTTGGTGATTGTTTTCTTGTTCTTCTGTTTGGAGTGTTGTATCTAGGGCTCCTCTCATAGTGGGGATATGCAATTTCTAAGCTTCATTCCTAGCCCTTATTTATGTAATTAAAACATGCTCTTGCTAAGCTGGCCAGGCTGCCCTTGAACAAATAAACCTCTTGTCTCATTCTCCAGGGAAGCTGGGAATATAGGCCTGGTCTACCAGGGCCATCAAAAGTACATATAAAACTGTATTTATATGTGTCCATTTTAATAAGCAACTTTCTGTTTATTTCTTCTAATACACTTAACTTCATTTTCTTTCTTCCTTAAATGTTATTTAATACTGTTTATGACGTCACTTCTATTTTGCACTCTGTTGACTTCTGCAGCTATGCAGATACTTCTCTTAAAGTTGTAGCTTTGAATAACCTCTGAAGGTCATTGGGGCAAGAGATGGAGATATGTTTTGTAATGTGGTAGCATGATACAGCGGAAAGTGGTGCCTCAGTGGACCCATGCTGAGGCATCGCCCCACAACTTCTGAGGTACTAGCTATAGGGTGGGTCTAGTTTAAAATGAAGTTTATTTGGGGGCATGGGAAGGGGAGTGAAAAGGAGTAGAGGCAGAGAAAGAAAAGGGACAGAGAAGGACAGAAGGAAAGGAGAGAGAAAGAAGGTAAGAGGTTGGCCAGGAACATGGGGATGGGAGAGAGAGAGAGAGAGAGAGAGAGAGAGAGAGAGAGCACAAACAGTCCTTTTATAGCAAGCCAGTCTCAAACCTGGCTATTGCCAGGTAATTGTTGTGAGGAGCCTAGAAGAAATGCTATCATTCCTCCATTTGTTTTAATTAAGACATGAGAAAATAGAAAGAAGTGATGATGGAGCAGGAATAGGGTCATTGTGATCTTTTCCTACTTCTTGCTGACTTTGGGGCAATAGTTTTTGTCCCAAACTATTTTGGAACACCTAAGAAAATGGGGATGGGGATGTTGGTCAACTCTTAGGAGAGTTGTCTGTTTCCTTGCTGCCCAGGGTCTGTGAGATTATCTATCTAGGGGTAGGAAAGCACAGGCCTAGTAGAAGTGTCTGAGAATAGACTGGATCATCTGTGGGTTGCTTCTCTGGAGCTGTCCTGGATGTAGATTTTGAGAAAACACCATATGTATGTGTGTGTGTGTATGCATACATACATATGGTGTTTACTCAAATATATATGGTGTTTCCATTTATACACACACACACACACACACACATATATAAACTCAAAATCTTGATGTTGTGAATATGATAGTTAATCATATAGATTTAGCATGAAGAACACCTTTAGTCTACCTACTATCTAAATAGTTTCCCAGTTCCCTGTGGTCTTCATCTAAACTTGGGCAGAGGCAGTCTCTTTATCAGGCCCAGAAGATGAGAGGCTTTTTTTAGTGTGAAGGAGGATCATAGGAGAAATGCCTCACTTTGTCTTAGGCAATATGAGACATTTAATTCTCTGGGTGACCTCTGTTTGTCCACAGTTTAGGCTGAGCCCTGGCAGTGGGCAAGGCAATGGAACTGTCTTTCTCAGTGGTTATAGTACCACAGTCCAGATCGAGTCTTTTGTAGCTGTGCTCAGATTTTCTTGGAGACCTTGGGGTTACTCTTAGGATTTGGGAGTCTCTGTCAGAGTAAGCTTAAACATTTAACAGTATATTTAGCAGATCTCTCACAAGATTAAGAGCTAGTGTTCAGTTTGAGTCTGTTTTTAATTATTTGTTCTGGACTGTATCTAGCAAGCAAAAAGATTATAACTTAATGATAGCAAAAACAAGGCAGTGATCTTAAACTTTTTAATGTTGTCAACCTTTAAACTAATATTAAGATTACAATTTACGGAGACAGGATAGAAACCATAGGAAAACGTTATTTTAATTAAAAAGTCTTTGGAGACCTGTTTTTAAGTTAGGTTGTCCTCAAACAAGATGGCAGTGAAGTGGGGACTTCCCACTACAAAAATGGTGACTGCCCTCTTCTAAGATGGCTCTGAAGCCATGTAACTGCCCATAAGTAAGATGGTGCTGAAACTATAGCTCTGCCTCTCTTCCCCCCACCTTTAGCAAAGGAGGTGGAAAGCCATATGTTTGTTATACCTCAGAATGGAGCTGCATTTATTTATAGTAGTGTGGCTACATGTTAGCAAAGAGACAAAGAGTTAGACATTCAGAGAGACAAATAGACACATTTTGTCTGACTGCCATGGCGTTATGGGCATGTGATGAGATCTCTCCCTGCCGCTATAGGCAGCCTCTGTCTTTGCGCAGGTCTAAGCAGGTCTGAGCAGCTTTGGCAGGTCTGGGTCTGGCGCGAGGCACAGGGCTGCTTGGTTCTGAGTGTGGGCAGGGATTCAGTAACCGCCTAGCCCTTTACCCGCCACAGCTGGCTTGGACCTGGTATGGACCAGAATGGAAAGAAATCAGATATAAACAATTTCTCAGGAAGTAGAAGTTTAAGACGGGCAAAGCGAGCTAAGTCTGAACAAAGTCTGGAGAGTGCTTCTAGAGCAGCAGGAGTAGGGAGAGAGAACCAGTAGTCAGGGCTGTTAGCTGGATCAAGGATAGGAACTGAGTTGGAGAACAGGAGGATTCAAAAGAAGGTTTGGAGCAAAGGTAGGGAAAACCTGAACATAGGAAAGCGTCCATTTTCTGGATCTCCTTAAAATACTGGGATCAAAAAGTGCCAGTAAGCGACCGTTTAGAGTTATTATCGAGTGGGGTTTGGGGCCAGATGTGATTGTTGATAGTGTGTGAATTTGTAAACCTTCAAGTGAGGAAGACATCCCAGGTACTGGGAGCCTGGTGGTACTAGCAAAGAATGACAGCACCCATGGGTGAAGATAAAGGTTATTATTTTCTACCACTTGCAATATCCCAAGGATAGACAAATAATAACAGAACGTGCTGGCATAAGCTGGATTACCAAATTTTCACGTGGTAACCAGGGTCCAATTGACAGGAGAGAGAGAGAGACAGACAGAGTGGGGGGTGGGGGGACAGTCCTTTTATAGCAAGTCAGTCTCATACCTGGTTGTCACTAGGTAACTGTTGGGTAGAGCCTAGAAGAAATGTTAACTTAGGGTGTGGATCATAAATGCCCAGCCATTGCCTTCCAGCTTTCCTGTTGCTGGTTTGGTGTGACCCATCACTCTAAGACATTAATGTCAACTACAGGCCATTCTGAAGACAGCAACAACCAAAACAGTTACAGGCGAAATATTTAATGAAAATACTGTCCATAGCAATGGTACTAGCCGCTCATGTGTTACAAATGGCAGATCCCTAAACTGCGCTTAAGGAATACTGCAAAGTTATTTTTAAAGTACTATAATCATATATTTTATAAAGCATAAATCAGTTTCACCAGAAGTGAATGATCATATCCTCTGAAATTTTCAGATATACTGCCAGATGCATCATTATTGAAACAAATGTTGCAAAATTTAGTCTCAGAAGCCAGGAGAGAAGGAAAATGTATCTGACTTTGAGATATTTAAGAAAATTGTTACAGTTGTTACTTTTAGAAATTTCCCCCAACGTGCAAATCGGACTTTTTTTTTTTTTTTTTTACTATTAAGAGAGTTAAAAATGGTGACGTCTGGACTTGCTTGTTGTTACAATTATTTTGTTTTGGTGCTGGGGAATAAAAGCCACTTTGCACATGCTAAGTACAACATCTACAACTGAGATAAATTCTTATCCCTTTCTTTCATGGCTGTGAACACTTTTATTTTGAACCGGTTGGTCAGTATACATGTATTTCTTAAAACATACAAGGTGTAGAAAATGAAAAATTATAATGAAACTCCCTTATTGTTTCCCAAAGACAAAACTACATATCCAGCTGAAGGACAGGACTCCCTCCTGGGCTCCGTTCACTGTGTGCAGGGGTTCTCTTCAAAGTCTCTGGGTTGTAATTGTACAAAGATGAAACTCACCTGCTAATACCAAATGCACATTTCTTCTCTACCCAGCAGCAGCCTTTTTCTTACTAAAATGTTATTGTGACTAAAATAGTAACTTTGATCAAAGAAAGACAGAAAATTATTCTGCGTGCGAGTAGGTAGTCACCAGATGGGCTCCTCAGAGCACTGATGGGAGTTCCTTCAGACGAGAAAACAATTAGAGATGATTGTGACCCTGTTTGCTTTGGGAGATGGGGTCCAGGTAGATGTGACAATATTTTAGGGGAAATAAAAGGGAACATGCTGTAATATATGGTAAGGGAAGAACTGAATAACTGAAATGAAAAACGTAAGGAAACCCGACACACCACTTACAAATCCAGCTGCTTTTATTCAGACCTTTAAAGTTTATGTCTTTGACACATAGTGAGTTCAGGAATCAGTTAGAATTACCAGAAGGATCAAAGAATTAAGAGTATAATAACCAGGTCCCCGCACATAGGTAGGAAATATACAATGTGGTCTTCATGCAGATATCCCAACAACTGGAGTGGAGGCTGTCCCTGACTCTGTTGCCTGCCTGTGGATCTCATTCCCCTGAGCCTCTTTGTCAGAGCTCAGTGGGAGATGGTGCCCCCAGTTCTGCAGTGATTTAATGTGTGGGGAGGGAGGTGGGTGGTGGAGTGTGATACCCTAGGGGAGACCTCTCCCTTCTCAGAGAAGAAGCAGGGGGGGAAATGGTGGGGAGGAACTCTAGGGGGGGAATGGGGGAGGGGGGCTGCGATCAGGTTGTAAAGTAAATAAATAAATAAAAACAAACCAAAAAGGAAAGAAAAAAGAATATAATAACCTCAAACTGCTTTCTTTACGGGTAACACTAATTGGATGGGCAGAGTGGTAAGAGCCCATCTTAGTGCTGCTGTGCCGCCATTATTGTGTTGCCTGTCATTACAGTGAACTCCAAACCAATAGGACACGTGGCCATCATTCCAAAAGTGATGGCAGCCCTCTGTGCAAGATGCACCACCGCCGTTGTGTTCTCCGAGTTGTGAGGAAAGATGGAGAAAACAAGGGGAGGCAGTTTTATGCCTGTTCTCTGCCGAGAGGAGCACAGTGCGGATTTTTTGAAGTATGTGTAAAATTTCCCATGCTTACTGTGGTTTTAAAGTGAGTTTTGTTTATTGCAATGCAACAGATCTCACTGATTGCAGATTTATTTATTTACTTATTTATTTATTTAATTTATTATTTGAGGCAGGATCCTCCCAAGTTACAGGATCCCAGTTATACACCACGATACCTGGCTTTATCTTTGCATTTTAAAGGGCCGTATTAGCAGTTGGTGTAAAGCATGGGTGTTAAATAACTTAACAGTGTGAACAAGTGCGGCCAATAATACTAATGATAGAATAGCTGTTGAATCAGCAAAGAAAGTTTCATGTTTGTAATCACAAGTATAGCCATGTTGTTCTTGGTTCATAATGCTAGACAGGAAGTGTTGAGGCTAGATGTAGTGATTCACATCTCATTCCAAGTACTGGGCAAGTCGGAGGAAGAGCTTCTTGAGTTTGAGGCCAGACTAGTATAATGGATTCCAGAGCAGCTCTCACCAGAGCCTGTAGCAAAGGAAGGAAGAAAAAGAAAAAAGGGGGAAGAGAAAGGAATTAAGGATTAAGAAATACAAAATAAGAGTTCTTGAAGTTTCATGACTTATGCATTGAGTACATGAGAACAATCAACACTTGGGCTGGTAATCTCCTGGGATTGACTATAACCTTAGTGAATGTTACTATGAGTGTAACCTGGTGGGGTCAGAGGGTTGGGAAGGACAGCCTGTGACAATCTAGTCACAGGTGATCCTTTATATCTGGTTAGGAGGCAGGAGCGTAGGTCCTTCGGTCAGTCCATCTGTCTGCTTTCCTTGAGTATAACATTCTCACCATGCTGAGTGTTATTCCAGTGTTTAAGGACACACATTTCCCCCACTTACACGTCTTATATCATCTAAGAGAAAAAGGAAAATATCAATCTGTTTCAGTGCTGAACCCCAAGATTGCTGGTTTGTCTTACAGAGTAAGAAAATGTTTTTCTGCCCATGTACAAACCTTTTAAAGGTCACTCTCAGGTGAAATTAGACAACTCGAGTTCCTACACTTGATGCATGTACTTCATACTAGATTCACAGGTTTTCTTAAGAACCAATTCAAATATGATGGAAAAATAGTCTTAGTAATTTTATATTACTAATACTGTCTCAGCTGCCTTCATTCCTCTCGTGAGCCCTAACACTAAGAGTAGGGTGGCTCTTTCCTAATTTAGTCTGTGCAAGGATCTGCCGGGATCTTCCTTTGCCTAGGAAACTAATGAATTTAGTATTTCAGTTCTAACAAATATTTGGTAATATTTTAATTAAAACAGACATATAGCTGAGATCCTGGTGGTAGCTTAATATCAAGATTTGATAGTTTTCATTTACTCTGGGTGAAGGGAGGGACTGTATGTCTTTAGATAAAGTGGTTTGAAATTTGGTCAGTTTATTGCATGATTTCAATAATAAATGAATGTAAATAAATTTTTTTTCATTTTTTTAAACTGTGGCAACTAATAGTTTCCATCTGTTGTGCAATGCCAAATTACTAGTGTGAGAGGTGGCTGTCATATCAACTAAGACTAGTCTCCTCTGCTCAGCACTGTTCTCTTTATAGCCTTTCTTCTTCCTCCCTCAGTGGGCAGACCTGTCCTTCCCGTTCTGCAGACATGGCAAGCGCTCCATTATGAAAACTGTGCTGAAGATTGGACCTAATAATGGGAAGAATTTTTTTGTATGTCCTTTGGAGAAAAAAAAGCAGTGTAATTTTTTCCAGTGGGCCGAAAATGGACCAGGAATGGAAATTGTTCCAGGATGCTAATAGTTTTCTCTTTTTAAAGAATGCCCGTCTCATAAACTCATCAAACTCATAGCATTCAGTCCCCTTTGTTTAATAGAAAACTTATAGAACACCTGTTGTACATACACATTAAGAACCTGTAGTATTTGAGACATATTTTTTTTCACTTAACTATGTGATCTTCACAGTTTTTGTTGTAATAATGAACACACTATTTCACCAGAGGCACAGTCCATTCTCTTTGAAATGCATATTCAATATAGTTAATAATGATGTCAATAAAGTACTCTTAGAATGTTTTTGGTCTTTTGTAAGTTTGTTGGTGAGCAGTAACTTGTTTGATTTTCAGGAGATTATGTTTACATCGCATTATAATATCCTCATTCTGTTATGAATACATTTCTCAGGGTACCACCACTGTATACAGCATCTCATTAAACGTATTCCTCATTTTCTTAAACTCAATTTAAGATATAAGAGCTCCTTTATGAAAGATAATACAGTATTCTGTTTAGCGAATATTAAGTTCTTGTTAGAGCTACACTGAAACCCTCAGAGACTTTCAGTGTTTTTATAGAAAATTTGGGGGATTCAAACTAACATAATACCTAGGATAGAAGTCACACGCATAAAGAGACATTTTGATGTTTTTCTAATCGTCTTTCTAATGTCTGTTGCTAACTTAAATAAGTCAGTTATTTTCCAAATCTTAATATATCACTAATATCTAATGATAAGCTGAAGTGTTATCATTAATGGTGTGTGTATGTGTGTTTGTGTACATGTGAGTGTGTGTGCGGGGGGGGGGTGTGATGTTGGTGATGAAACTGAGAACCTTGCTCATGCATTCTACCATAGATCCTCATTCCTAGGGTATCATTTCATTTCTCTAGTTTTGTTTTAGCACTTCTTTTTTTTCTTCTCTAAAGTTAGACCAAATAACTGTGTTTCTTGAAGACAAGGTGAGAAACCTATCAATCTTAAGGTATTTTTGCATGTTTGTAGAAAAATCCTTTCAGGGAAGGGTCAATGTATTTTCTAAACGGGCAGCAAACCCTTTTCTATTCTCCCATTAAATTGTCCATGCAGAACTATAGAAGTTAATAGCACATGAAATGATGACCGACAACACTTCCTATTCATAGTCCTTTATGTGTTAACTCTGTACTGAAAAGGCAAAGTTAGGAACAACCTAAGATCAATGATCATTACCCCGAGAGCTCAATGAGGCAACAAATCTATGTGACAAACCAGGAACTGAACTGGACAACTGATATTCTCAGCTGACTTGACATTAAGTAGAGAGTATGTGCTGGTAATGGAGGAAAAAGCAAGCACTGGGCAGCAGAGGATAAAAAAGACCACTGCCAAAGACTTCCATCACCTCCTGGTTCTACAGTGAGCCGCCGAAAGTGAGGAAGGGCGATGGAAATATAACCACAATTGCTTTAGCATAACAAACATAGATCAACATAACAAACAAGAGGATTTTAATGAGGAACACCAAAGATTCAAATGGATAGGCAAAACCAACTCTATAGCAAGGTGGAATGTTTAAAATATACCATTCTTCCTATCTTAATTTTGAATGTTAACAAAACGCCCCCATCAAGAAAGATTTTCCATTTTAACAGTAACTTCAACCTTTCTAACCCCCTCATAGATAGCCCAATTCCTGGATAAATTCACAGTTCCCCATGGTGTTATACAGATGGACTTTTAAGGAATCCTTTGGAAGAAAAAACCACTGAAGGTGATCTCCCATATCTTTGAGCCATTTCCTTGAGGGTAGAACAGAATTATAAGATGGCTGTAGGAATTCCCATTTCATTCAGGTATGTCTGCCAGTCACCAGAGGGTGAGGGAAGTTTCAGGAAAGACATATTTAAGGAGGGGGAACCACCTGCCCCAACTCTTTTTTATTAGATATTTTCTTTCTTTACATTTCAAGTGTTAACCCCTTTCATGGTTTCCCCTCCAAAAACTCCCTGTCCTATCCCTCCTCCCCCTGCTTCTATGACGGTGTACCCCCATCCACCTACCCACTCCAGCTTCACCAGCCTGGCATTCCCCTACACTGGGGCATTGAGCCTTCAAAGGACCAATGGCCTCTCCTCTCATTGATGTCTGACAAGGCCATCCTCTGCTACATATGCAACTTGAGCCATGGGTTCCTCCTGTGTACTCTTTGGTTGGTGGTTTAGTGCCTGGGAGGAATGGATACAAAAAATGTGGTTTATTTACACAATGGAGTACTACTCAGCTATTAAAAACAACGACTTCAGAAAATTCTTATGTAAATGGATGGAATTAGAAGATATCCTCCTGAGTGAGGTAACCCTGTCACAAGAGAACACACATGATATGACTCACTGATAAGTGGATATTAGCCCAAAAGCTCAGAATACCCAAGATACAATTCATAGACTACGTGAAGCTTAAGATGAGAAAAGATCTTTGGTCCTTAGAAGGGGGAACAAAATACCTCCAGGAGGAAACACAGAGACAAAGTGTGAAGCAGAGCCTGAAGGAAAGGCCATCCAGAGACTGCTCCACCTGGGGATCCATCCTATATACAGTTACCAAACCCAGACACTGTTGTGGATGCCAAGAAGTGCTTGCTGACAGGAGCCTGATATAGCTGTCTCCTGAGAGGCTCTGCCAGAGCCTGACAAATACAGATGCAGATGCTCCCAGCCAACCATTGGACTGAGCATGGGGTCCCCAGTGGAGGAGTTAGAGAAAAGTCTGAAGGAGCTGAAGGGGTTTGCAACCCCATAGGAGTAACAACAATATCAACCAACCAAAACTCCCTGAGCTCCCAGGGACTAAACCCTGCTCTGATTTTAAATCCTACCTAAATCACTGAGTCATCACTGTCCAGTCCTTTGGGGCACAAACTAAATGTAGGTTCATTCTGCTGAAAGAGATGAAACAAAAGCTGATTGGTGTTCAGTGGCAAAGGTTTGTGGGGATGGAGGAATGGTTGGATAAAAAAAACTAAGGCTGTATGAAAAGGCCCTATGGGAGCCCAACACTTTGCATGCTAGTTATACATACATACATACATACATACATACATACATACATACATACAGTCTATGTACAGAGCTACTCTCAAGGGACATTGCCCTTTAAATGTAAATTTCTTTACAAGGCATAGGTCGCCTCTCTTTTGATGTATTGCTCAAGGAGGTCCCCAAAACATTCCAGGTTATTCGCACTGCTCTTGGTTGCCTGCCACAACTAGATAGTGGTTGTGGGACTTTGAGAAATCAGTTGGAACTGATCAGGACATTCCCTCCTGACTGGCTGGTTTGCACAGTGATGGGAGGTTCTATGCAAGCTTTTGCAGTGGAGAAGAAGTGTCATCAATGGTCTTACCTACTTCTGTGACTGGTCAAGTAAGATTTATCCCACATGCAATTTTGGCACGAGGGTTATGAGACTAACCAACCACTTTCTCATATGATTTAAGGTGTGCTCCTCTGAAGATAAGGATGGGATATGGTGGGGTTTCTTTTATAAAATTTATTGTAATATGCATTACTTTTTCATATTTTTTAAAACTTTGTTACTTTAATTTCTATTTTCTTTGGAAAACGCTATTTTCGTATATGTTTCTAAACTTCTTTTTATAATTTATAACTATAAATATTAAAAGTATTCAGTAACCCTTGCTAAGGCATGCTTGGCTTACTCAAGACCTTCAAAATAACCAAAAGAAGCAAGGCATGGCAGTACATGCATTTCACTCCAGTAGAGGCAGATGGGTCTCTATTAGTCTGAGGCCAGCCTTATCTACACACCACATCCAGGTCAGTCAAGCTGCGTGATGAGAGTCTGTCTCAACAACAAAAACAGCAATGACAGTGACAATGGAGACATTAGGCTCTGACCTCAGCAGCAACTGTGAATTAAAGCTTCAAAGATGTGTGGGGCCCAATGGATAGAGAATTACTAAGAAGAAACTTATGGGATAAAGAGAATTCCATGGGATTATTATTATTATTTATTATTATTAATTATTGGGGACTCTCAGATATAACTTAATCATGCTTTCCTCTCAGTCTTGTCCTCTTCTATGCCCTTTAATCCCCACCATTCCCGCCACAAAAAATAAAAATCCAAGTCCGTTTTGTATTGTCCAGATACTCACTGGAGCTTGGTCAAATTCCTAGTAGCCACCCCATTTTCTCTACCTGAAGCTAGACAGAAGCCATCAACTGAGGAGAACCCCCCATGCCAAACCCCACCCACCCCCGTTAGTTAGGTTTGACAGGGGCGGGCCAGCTCACCCGCATCTCACAGGATTCTTACTGAGAACATGGCAGGATAGTCAAGCAACACTTGGGATTTGGGAGATGATGGAGATCCTGTGTAAATATGGAGCATGATCCAGTTCTGGCTCATCTGGCAGAATTCTGCTAAAACAGAATTTTACAAGGATATGCATAGATAGGGACATGAGATTCAGAATCCTGGCTGATTTTGACCCAATAAAGTGTCATTGAGTATCTTAGCAATATTAGCCAAATTGGGATGGAAAATCAAAACGTAAGTGTTCTAATACATTTTACAAAACATAAATCTTTTTTCTATCTATCTTTGTGGCACTGTCTATCTTTTGGAAGATAATGACACAGCAGACTTATCATTCTTTTAGCTATAATGCTGTAGGACTATAATGAGAGTTAAAGCTTTCACATTTCTTTTTATTACTAACTAATTGATTAATTAATTTTACATTCTGACCATGATTTCCCCCCTTCTCCTCCCAGTCCCTCCTCTTAGCCTCTTCCTTCTCCTCCATTTGTCTTAAGAGAAGATCAGGCCTCCTTTGGATATCAACGAGCCATGACATATCAAACTAGTCACCACATCTCCTGTTGATGCTAATGAAGCAACCCAATAGGAGGGAATGGTCTCAAATGCAGGCCACACAGAAACAGCCCCTGTACCCACTTTTAGGAGTCCCATAATAAGACCAAGCTACACAACTATAACATGTATTAATATAGCAGAATATCATTAATAACCATTTCACTGACATTTTTTCTTCTACTGTTTGTTTTTAGTTCTATCCTAAGTCTGGGCTATAAAACCTTTGGTTTCTGGTCCTCCAAGCAGTTTTAGTAATGGGGTCTCTTTCATGACATAGGTCTCAAGCTGGACAAGTCACTGGTTGGCTACCCCTACAATTTCTGCAACATCCTCACCCCAACATATCTTGTAGGGAGGACAAATTGTAGGTCAAAGGTTTGGTGACTGGATTGTTGTTGTCCCCATTGCTCTACTTGAAGTTCTGCTTGCTTACAGGAGAAGGATGGTTCAAGCTCCATATCCCTCCTTGTCAAGATTCTTAGCTTGGGTCACCATCATAGATTCCTGGGAGTTTCCATTGCACTAGGTTCTAGCTCCTCCCAGAGATGCTCCATGGTTCCAATATTCAAGCTGTCTATCCTAGTATTCTCCCCTTTTGTCCTTTCTGCACCTGATCCCTCCTGTTCCCATCCAGACCCCATTCCCCATTCACTGGCCGTGTCTATTCTATTTCCCCTTCACAGTGAGATTCATGTGTCCCTTCTTGAGCCTTGTTACCTAGCTTCTGTTAGTCTGTGGATTATAGCATGGTTGTCTTTTACTTTATGGCTAAAATCAACTTGTGTGTTGTCTTTCTGGGTCTGAATTTCCTCAGGATGATCTTTTCTCATTCCATCCCTTTGCTAGCAAATCTCACGATGTCATTGTTTTTAACAGCTGAATAATACTTTATTGTGTAAATGTACCATTTTTTCTTTATCCATTTTTCAGTTTAGAGATATCTAGGCTTTTTTCTAGTTTCTGATCATTACTAATAAAGCTCCTCTGAATATAGTTGAGCAAGTGTCCTTTATGGTGAAGTGTCCTTTAACCCTTCACATTTCTTGACATTACATTCCTTTAGAAATTGTAGACATTAATATAAAACTCAGGTCCAGCTTCAAAAAGGATAAAGATAGTTTATTCTAAGCCACATACAAGTGACCATGGCCCCAGGACAGCCTGAGTTATTTCAAATGACATATTCTGCTATCAATGTGATTATCAACTTATATAACAAACAACAGTCATAAATCAATGTATCTACCGGACACGTTGGCGAAGGCTACCCATACATAGGTGGCTACAACAATGTGGGAAAATCTCTACTGTAGTTCTCAGGTCCCTTCTAATAACTTTTAGCTTTCAGGATTGTGGAAGCTAGTTGGTTAGCTAACATATTAATGTAGCCAAAAGGCGTGCAAATAAAAGGGATCTTAGATTAGAAGCAAAGTTTGATGATAAATGGGTATTAAAGGTGCTAAAGAAAACACAAGATAAAACATTTCTGTTTCCCACAATCAGGAACTTCTAATCAGTTTGTGGAATATTCTAGGTGGCTGCTGCATTTTTTTTTTCAGGAGACTTAAGGTCAGACTTAAAATTCTTACTTTCTCTTTATAAAATTGAACTAAATATTTTTCCTTACAGTAAAAAATAATAGGCATCCATTGAATTTAGAAGTAGATTAGCTTTAATATATTTTCCAGCTATTAAACATTTTAGACCTTGTTGCTATTCTTCAAACATGAATATATTTAAATGTCATTGAGAAAGAGATTTACTGGTTTGTTATAAAAGAAAGAAATTTCTCAATATCTAAAGACTATTAAGCTTTTGTAATAAAATAAATGAAAGAAACTCTTTTTGACATTTTTATGTTAGAAGTCTACTTATGAGTTAATCAGAATTAATTGGATTAAAAGGTCTACATTTGCTGTAAAGAAAATAAAAAAGATGAAACAATGTTAGTTTACATCTATACCATTGTAATAGAGCTGAACAAACACTACAGTTTCTTACATTACCACGAATTTGACCTCACTTTGTCTAAAAACAAGACAAGTATTTTTAAAAACTTGGTTTCAAATTCATGTAATTGCTGTTGAGCATTTTTTTTTTTTGCGTGTGAAAAATTCGGCAGTACAGAACTTGTAGATAAAGACCCCATAAATATATAAATAAAGTGGGTATTATGAGGGATAGTATTGCTCAATAAACATAGCGTTAATGGTTTTAGGAGGGAAAGATCACATCTCATTTGTCAATCAAAAGAGCTTCAGGAAAGAGAACAGGTGGGATTTCAGCCTGGTAAAGATTAGCCTCTGTGCAAGGCCACCCCAGGCAGTTGGTACTAGGAGCTGTGGTCCAGGCACAAAAGGGTTATGTGGACAAAAAAGCCTGTCAACGAGTCCTTCTGCTTACCTGGATCTTCACAGCACACCTGAAGGAAAAACCAAGTGAGATAAGCAGAAACACTGAAACAACGGAAACCATAGAGGGTATTTCTCATCACTATCAGATGACATACTTAACATACAGAAGGTCTCGTGGCTAAATGGGGTCTGTTTCCATACTGTCCCTGTACAGCTGAGGCAGGAAACAAGCTTGTCCTAACCACAGTCCAAGGCATTACTTCCCAGGGGAGTAAATTAAGTTCTCTGAGAACAGAATTCACAGAGCAGAATTGTGTATGTTATATGCAGCTTACTTCTTATTTTGACCCTGATCACTGGACTTTAAGCTCAGTGTTTTACAAAGTTTGGGCTCTGTGGCTGAATCTTAGTTGCTTCATCAACTAGATGGTCATAATGGTAGGATTTTTACAGGACTGTTGTGAGAATATAATGCAAATATCAATGAGAGGGGTTCCACATAGACTCTGACAGTTTAGTGTCCTGATTAAATTTTATTATCTTCTTTATTAGTAGGACCACTGCTACTATCAGCCCAACCTATTCTCAACTAATGTTTCAGAGGAAAAGTAGCAATAGCAAGAATGTTAAAGGATTTAATTGAACCAGAGAAGAAATGAATGATGTGCAGGAACAGAAAGGAAATACATTGAATCATGCTGAATCATGAAAATCTGCATCTTATTCTTCATCATATTTAGTATTCTTAATAGAAATCCAGGTAGATGGCTCATCTAGTAAAAGTGCCAGCCACACAACTTCACCAACTTGGGTCAGAGCACTAGAAACCCTGGAAAAAGCTCAAAGCAAGATGTGAAGCAAAGACAGAAACCTCACATAGAGCTTACAATGAAGTACACAGTAAACAAATGAAATAGGAGAGATCCAACCTCAATAAATTGATGGCAAAAATCAATGGCCAAGTCTGATCTCCACAGGCACCAGTACTCAGAAGCACACTATGTACTCTCACCATACTCACCATGCACCCCGAGTATTTAAGAGAAACTATGTAGCATAATAATGAGTCTGTCTCATTATCCAAATTATTCTAACCCTATTGTTTTTCCATTTCTTTCCTGCTGTGGCCTTAAAACTCAAGAAATACAGTATATAACGGTTGTGAAAGAGTAAGTTTGTAGGATTAGAATACATCATCTCTCAGAGTCAGTGATGGCATAAATTAAATACCAGAAGCCTGTTCACTGAAACCTGTTAAATGGTATGAGTCCAATGCTACAGAAGACAGAGCAGGCCCTGGCCTAGGAATGGCAGAAAATGGAAGAGTTGGTTTTTCTTAGAAGTTTCAGAGACCAAAGTAAGGGTATTTGGATTGAAATATCTGTTTATTGACATAAACTGGCTTAGCTAATAAAAGGACACTGGAGAAGAACATACACAACCCTTAAAATAGATGTAGCAATGAAAAATGATAACAGGACACAGAATGGAGCTTAGAGCTAGTAAGGATGAAGGGAAACCCCTAAAACATCTATATGTCTTATGGCCATGTTAACAACAGAGATCAGATATGTAACGTCAACAACCACAAAACCTGCCTTCTAAATATTTCCACCATGTGCAAGCCTTTCACACTAAATGCTATCAGAAAAGGCAACACTGCAAAACAAATCAATAGTCTCATGACAACAACTCCATGTCTACTTTCCATATTAACAGGTCTGTATTGCTGCCAAATGGTAACACAGGCATGTTGACTGCATATTAATAAATGCTTGTCAGCTTTTATGTCCCTTTAATTTTCTCACCATTATGTTATCTTTGTTAGCTTGTTTGGTGTCATTTAAAAGAATGTATTTTGCTATCAATGGCAGAAAAAGTTTAGAAAACTGATCAGGGCAAGAAATGTGTTAAATCTATGGATTTGCGTAGGTTATTGACTCAGGTTAGTTTAATAACTTGGTTTTGCAAACTTGAATAATTCAAATGCGTTAGAAATGATACAGCATTTAGAAAGTTCATTCTTAAAATGGTAAACACTGGATCCAGGGCCCGAGTTTGTAGTTATTACTTATTTAAAATAAACAAGCAAATTCCATTGAGATATGGTCTCATTTTCAGGAATGGTCTATTAGCAGGCAGCAGTGAGCACAACCATTAACCATATCAGCACATTAAAGCCTAATGTGTAAACTCAACATAGCAGCAAACACACATCCTACCATGGCCTATTAAGTAATCAGAAATGATTGCAGATAATTAGCTCGTGAACAGCTGCATGAACCCAACTATTCCATTTTTTATCAGACATGGAGCCTTCAAGTGGGAAGGAGAGTTATTAGCCGTGTCTTGAACTTGGTGGGAGTGTCATTATGAGACAATATTGTGGACAGAGTCTAGTGTTTGATTTCACATTGCCAATTAAGACTTCCTTGAGATTATCTGTAACTATAGATTTTCAATTGAAATTATTGAAATAAACGTATTTTCTATGACTAAAAAACATCATAAAATTAAAAATTAAAACCAGAACAATGAGCAGGGATGAAATAGTAATGTTTCTTTCCTATGATATGTGTGTTTCAGTCATACTTTTTATTTTAAATTTATTTAAATTTAAATGGTTTGTACATTCTCTGGCTATCTCCCTTAATGACCTTATTAATGCTCCAAGGGTGTGTGTGTATGTAGTGTGTGTGTGTAACATATTTTTACTTAAAATTTCTCTTTTCTACCTTATTTTCACTTATGAAAATATTCTAATAAAAGCAATACAACTATATTGAAACAGTTGAAATGCATATATAGAAAAAGAAAGTATTGTAGTTATTCAGAAAAACAGAAGTGAAAGACACAAATGTATTTCTTCTATTATTTTAGATTGAACTTAGACAAGGCCTCATGCATGCTTGGCAAATACTATGCCACTTAGCTAACCTCCCTCTATATTTTATTTGAGACAAATATATCATTTAGTTGTCCATATTGACCTTCAATTTATGATCCTATTTCTTTCCTTTCTTAATAGGTTGGATAGCTGGGATGGTGTCACCTGGCTCAACCAAGTTATCACTCTTAAAACTGAAATGGGTACACTGTGATATCATCAAAGATTCCACATTAATCCTATGGCTATGGTGGGTATGGTTAGAAGGGACCTTGGTTTCTATCAAACTTTCTTTCCATTTTATGAACTTATGAAATAAAACTCTCATAAAGGAATGTAATTACTTTTATGGGGTGTTGAAGTTTTGAAGGTAAGTTAACAAAGCTTGCATGAAAAATTTTCAATAAAGAACTTTTATTTAATTTGTGTTTTCATTTTCTTCACATAATATTAGTTTTCATTTTCATATAGTTTTATTAAAAATGAGATGGATAGATGATTATATATCTATATATAATAGACACATGATAGATATGATAGGATAATAAATCTATATCATAATATGTGGACCAGGTAGATAAAAATGCTTGTTTTCTCTTCAGGTATCTTCATCTTACCTATCATCTATCTATCTATCTATCTATCTATCTATCTATCTATCTATCTATCTATCTACCTACCTACCTACCTACCTACCTACCTATCATTTATTTTAGTTTTTTGATACAGGTTTTTGTTTGTAGCCCTGACTATTCTGGAATTCATTCTGCAGACCAGGTTGGCCTCAAACTCAGAGATCTGTCTACTTCTGCAAATCAAATGCTGTAATCAAAGGCATGTACCACATTGGCCTAGGCCAATTATCTTAATTTTTATGAAATCAAAAGAATACATTTTAATGTAACTGGGGATGTGCTAGGTTCTAAGGCAGCTTAAGTATAGGGCCATAAAGTCTAATGTTTTGAAGCAAATGAACATGCAAAGCAGCCATCATAGTTCAGAATGGCCAGAACTGTAGAAAATCTTCTTCCACTGAGATACAGTGGAAGAAGATTATATTAGTCCGGGTTCTCTAGAGTCACAGAACTTATGGGTAGTCTCTATATAGTAAAAAAATTTATTGATGGCTTACAGTCTGCAGTTCAACTCCCAACAATGGTCAGTAGCAGCTGTGAATGGAAGTCTAAGGATCTAGCAGTTGCTCAGTCCCACATGGCAAGCAAGCAAAGGAGAGAGAGAGAGAGAGACTTCCAATGTCCTTATATAGGTCTCCAGCAAAAGGTGTAGCCCAGATTAAAGGTGTGTACCACCACGACTTTAATCCCAGATGACCTTGAACCTGGAAATCTCCATGTTTAATCTTCTGGAATTCATAGCCACTATGCCTCAAGATCTCCATACCATATCCAGGTCAGAAACTTGTATCTCCCAGCCTCCAGATTAGGATCACTGGTGAACCTTCCAATTCTGGATTGTAGTTTATTCCAGATATAGTCAAGTTGTCAACTAGGAATAGCCACTACAAAGATCAAATGCAAAAAGAAATTCATTGCAACCTGCAGGATGCTGGGCACCCTTAGACAAGTGATAATATTGGGCAGTTGGGGAGTTTGCCAGCTGCAAGCAGAATTTAGAAGGAGACTATAGGAAAGGGAAAGAATTTCTAAAAGACAACTGAAGCATAAGTCAGCAAGCCCTGAAGGTCATAAATTTATATATGTTACATTCTTTGCAAATCAATTGATCTCTGCCAATGTACCAGAAGAACTGTTTGGGCTTACAATAACTTTTATTTGTTTTCTAGAGTCATGCTATATTATATTAGGAGTATTAACAGTGTGGACCAACAAAATCAGCATTTAGAAAACACTAGAGACTCTATCATTAAGGACAAGGAATATTTACTTCACTGAGCTCCTAGCTAATCCTTGCAGAAACTTAGGACTCTGTGTAAGGTGACTACCACTCTTCTACAGCAAAATACTTGTGATTTCTTTGGACAGCCTTTTAATACATCGTAGGAGAGTACCTATCTAACACTTTCAGGAATGGTGAAATAATTAGGTGAATTCTTGCTCTAATGCTTAGGCTGATATAGGAATTTTTGATTGAGTAGCAACAGTGAGTGATTCCAATCAGGTGATCCAATGTCTGACTCCCGCTCTTTTATCAAGTATCAGTAAAATTAGTAATAGCTGCCATAACTAACTCTGTCAAGACACTGGACTTCTACAACTCCAGAGCCCTTAAACCTAGGAGATTGGATGAGAATAACTGTAATACCTCTCCCCAGATAGGTATATTGTGTTCTCAGTAGATTTTTTTAAAAATAATTATTTGCAGAATTAAGTAATGTGTGGTTCACAGTCTCAATTTGGATTACCTTTGACTGTCAGCCTTTTGTGTCTAACTCTTCAGAATGGTTTGTTCTATATATTGTGTTTCTTATCCATGGAAGTTAAAACAAGTTTTCCCTCTTCCTTCCCACCCTGGGGTCAAATGTTCATAAGCACAGTTGTTTAGCATGAGATATTCTCTCGCTATGAATAGTAACTCCCAGGAAGACCTCATGATGAAATCCTTCCCAGAGAGTTTTCGAAGAAAACAGAATGGAATAGCATTCATCTCAGTGTAGGAAGCACCCTGTCTTGAATGCTGATTGAACAATTCACAGAGCCAGAGAAGCAATAAAAAGGGAAATGTTTCACTGAAGTGAAGCTGAGGAGGGAAGATTAGAGAAGCTACGGGTATGGGGAAAAATCTTTCTATTTGTACACAGGGCATTAGATTTTTCTTTTTTCCTCCTCTCTTCTCATTCCTGTCCTTTTTACCATTTGCTTTTACACAGTTTCTGTTGAATTGATGTCTCACCAGATCTTGCATATGAAAACTACAAATAAGACACAAATTATTCACCCCATTACATTTACTATAATACTCAAAACAATTTCTTAATAGGAGCCTAAGAAATATATGTAGAGAAATAAAACATGATATTGTATAATCTTGGATATTGTCAATTAGTGGAAGCTCACTGCAATACTGGAGCTGGTTTTTGGGTGGGGATTTTTGCCAGGAGGTATGTATGCTCTCACAATGGACCTCTTGGCTGTTTCATTAGACCCTGCTCTTTGCTGTTATGATCTGTGACTAGGGAGCTAACATATGCCCGTACTTTCCTTGTATCTTACACTGCTTAGTGTTTTAGCACTCCATATTTAATGTCCTGGCACGCCAACTTCTAACATTCTTGGGCAATGCAGTTTCTGCCTGAGTGCCCTTGAGACCCACTTAGAGTATGTGCCTGGTTGCTCTAAAACTTTTCAATAACACTTCTCTCTGCCTTGGATAGGAAATTATAGGAGAATGCTCTATTTCAGCATCACTTTGTAATCTCTGTACCTTTATGCCTTACTATCTTGCATGCTCAAATTGGTGTCATCTGCTGTAGCTGATTGGCCAGTGCTTTACAATGGGGTTGGAACTGTAACATATTTCCAGCATCCTCATTTTGTTTGAGAAGCACCCATAGGTAATTTTGGTCCCTGGTCAACTCCAAAGGTGTAAAATCTTCAAATCTGTTATCTGAGAAGCATCAGAAGCAGTTCGTCTCTAAATAGTTCCTGTATGGAATGTGGACTAACACATAAACCTCTCTCAGTGCTATTCTTAAGGGGACATTAGCAACTGCATTTCCAAATAGTCTCTATGCAAATTATTGTGTTTGTCACAGATCATTTTGAGGAACTTATTGTCACTTACTTTATTCACAGTATTAGCCTAATTTTAGTTCGACTTATATTTATTCCTGTTCTCAGTCTCTTTGTTTTAATAAGTGTAAGTAGGTCAACTAAAATGAACTTTCTCTTAAGTCTCCAATCGGTTTAGGGTTCCTGTGATTTTTATTTCAGTTTTCATATATTTTTCCTAGAAATAATCACGATGGTAATAAAATAACATAACATATAAGGCTTAGCATCTATCTTCCTTTTCAGAAAGAACATTCTTCAAGAACTTATATAGATGTCTTATTCAATACTGAGTCTCTGGCTCCTAGGCCAGTGGCTAAAGTATTGCTGAAGCCATTGCATGAATGGTTGTTGAAGGAATATGTCTCCTATTCACTAATTACTTTTACTAGCTATACTTTGGCTGTTTCTGTAATTCTGGAAATGCATCCCTTTGGACTTGATGTTGCTAAGGACCTGCTGCTTTGTTGATAAGCCATGGAAATCCAAATTACTATGAAAAAGTTCTTGGTTCTACCTGCCTGTTTAAACAGTGTGGTGGCCATACACCTTACACTGGAGGGAGCTGCAGTCACAGACAAAGGGTGGCTTTTTGGTGTCCCCACTTCCTTGTAGTCACCCTCTTCTGATAGCACGTTCTTTCTTCTGTTGGGTTACATTGCAACTGATTGTGATTAGAGCACTTAATCTATTCACTATAACTGATTAAGTAACTGCCTGATTGTGTTACAGCTTCATCCATTTACTGTGATTAGATTGTTGCTGGAAATATATTGGACACAATCAAGCTTCTGCTGTTGTCAGATTCCTCGGGGGTCTTCCTAAATTTCTCCACATAATCCTTTTGGCTATTCCTTAGGGAAAGGCGTTTCTACAGATAGCTAATCTCACCCATTACATTTGAATTTTTCTGACTTTATTTTGGGAGGTGACTTTATCTCAACCTTCTGGGGTGACATTTCTTCCCTCCGCTATACTAATGAGGCCTGGCAGGTAACTAGTGAGTTTTATAGGAAGAGCAAATTATATCCACTCTTTTCCTTTCCTACTGTCTGTTCCTCATCTCAAGATTGGTGGTAGAAAGTGATTCACGTGGAACTCTAACAAAGACTAAGAAGCTTTTCGTAAATTTTTCATCAGAGGCCTGGAATGTAAGCTCATGTCAATGTCTGCAATGTATCAGAAAAGCAGAGTAGGCAGAAACACAGTAAAAAAATAATGACAAAAATTGGCTGCTCAATATCACACATTAAAAGCAAACACAACTTAGTTTCTGAGCAGCTTTTTCCCAAGTGAATTGGAGTCGGTTGGTAGCTCTACATCCTACTCCCTCTACCCTTCCTGAACCCAGCTCCAAAGTTGCAGAGAGAGAGATGCTGAGAAACACTAAAGTTGTGTGTGTGTGTGGGGGGGGGGTGGACTCATTACATTTATTGTTTCTGGTCAGCAGAAAAGTGAGAAGGGTTGAGGGCATGTGTTTGTGTCATTTCACTCTGGATAAACAGTGAAAGGTTTCTTCTTGGTAATTATTGCAACCAACTATCTTATGTCTGTCTGCTCCAGCGTACTCCAGCTAGCATCATCTAAAATACTTATTTGGTTTTGTTTTCCCCAGAGACTCAAGTGTGTGACGACTCCACCTAATTGAAGCACTCTGGAGATAATCAGCATGCCAGCATCACACCACTACATGCTCTGAAATTATGCAAAAGCATTAGAGTCCTCATCACCCAGAGTTCCTATCTTTCCCATTTCTAAAGACAGGTTCATCATTTGCTCTGTTGCTAGAACTACATCTAATTGCTTTCAAGATGAAAACTACAAGGCACGTGCCATTTTACAAAGGTAAATATATACTAAACACATCTCCATTTTAATTATGCACCTATAGGAAATATAATCTATCGATATACAAAGTAAACTATTCTAAAAGGAATAGATTGAAACTTTTTTGTTTAATTTCAAAAATAGCTTTTCTGATGTATTGTTTAATCATTCCTAAAAGGCTTCAAGTTTTATTCATCTAAGTGAATGGCCTTGGTGCTTATACCTTAGAGATTGAATGAAATTTTCTTATACCTCAAGAGACTTCAGTAATCGATTCAATAACATCTGTGTTTGACACCATGGATCAAACAGTGTAATATAAACAGAAGACTATAACACAAACATAATACGCACCCGATGAGATCACATACAGGTCTTTTGCACTTTTTTGACTTATTTTTCAAAGAGTGCCAGTGAACCTAAAGATGAATAGCTGATACAAAGCTTAGTTTTTGCAGTCTGTTTTAAAGACACCAGTATTCTCAAATTTATTAGACTTCAGAAGATTAAAAAAAAAAAAAAGAAAGAAAGAAAGAAAGAAAGGGGAGACTGGAGAGATGGCTCAGCTGGCGAAAGTGTTTGTTTTGTAGGGATGAGGATTTGAGTTTGTATCCACAGAACCCAAGTAAAACTTCCTAAGTGTAGGGCACACACCTGTATTCCTAGGGCTAGGGGCGGGGACAGGAGTATTTTTGAGCTTGCTAGTCAGACAGCCTAGATGAATAAGAATCAACAAGAGAACATGTCCTGGAAACTAAGATGGACAGTGGTAGAGGAAGACGCCCAGACTCATCTCTGGCCAGCACACAGATGCAAGCATGTACTTACACACTCACTGTATGCCCTTGCACACAAAGAAAGGAAAAACAAAGAAGCAGAGAGTTTGCTCACTGGTACCCATAGTGATAGAAAAAAAAATTACAAAATAAAACAGACATACAGTAAATAAAATCAGTGTGATCAAGAATCAAAAATGTGTGGATTTTGTTCTTTTTTAAAAATCTCACAGAGTTTCAAATTTATTCCTTTGTTATAGCACAGAGCCGTCAGAAACATTAATAAGCCAGTAAACCTAAGGACCTCGGTACAGCCTATGCTTTTCCATTTAGCCTCAAACACGTTTCTCTACGTGTTCTCCATGATCTACAATTCAGTTGGTATCTATTGGATGATATTCATGATGATAAACTTCACAAAAAAAAAAAAAAAAACCACACACACACTGGAAATTAAGGACTTTATTGTGATTGATTTTTCAAGATGAGATGATTTCAAGGTAACAGCTTAAAGAGCATAAAGAGTGAACTCAGAGAGTTGTGGACAAAGAGTTAGAAGGTAGTGTGGGGGTAGGGGCAGCGATGCATCCATCAATCACCACAGAAAACCCAGAAATATAATAATAAAGCTTTGAAAACCGGAAAGACAACACTAAGGGGTCAGAATTCATGGTTTCAAGAAACTCTAAAATTAAATATTTAAGAAAGGCATAAATGAGAGGGAAGTAGCAATTGATATCGACATTGAAATGATTAAGATAAAAATAAGAATCTAGGTGCAGTAAGATTTAGGTAAGAGCATTTGTTAGAAAGGGCAGAGAGGGGGTTGCAGAAGAAAAGGGAGAGGAGGAAATGCCAAACTCAAGTCAAGAGTAGTTGTTTGGGGCCTTGGAAATAGCAGAAAATTTATAAATAAATAAATACAAAGAAGAAGGGAAAATAAGCAAACCACATTGGTATCTAATATGACTGGAAAATAGACGACTGCCTCCAGAGGATGCACAAGGAACTGATGATATAAAGCTCAAGGAGAAAGCAAATGTAAACAAAAGGATGGAAAGCGGCTACTTAGCATAGGTTTGCTAGTATTATAATTTTTAAATGATGATAATCAGAATTCCAAACGAATGCTCAAAGTCGTGCTAGGCTTCACTTGTGAAAGAACCAAAGTATGGAATCTAAAAAATATTTAAGAAATTATACAACAAAAACGCATGCAGAGGTGCTGGAGAGGTGGCTCAGTGGTTAAGAGCACTGACTGCTTCCCAGGAGTCCTGAGTTCAATTCCCAGCAACCACATGGTGGCTCACAACCATCTGTAAGGGGATCCAATGTCCTCTTCTGGTGTGTCTGAAGAAAGCAACAGAGTACTCATATGTAAAATAAATAAATCTTTCTTTTAAAAATGCAGAAGTAAACTTGCGCTTGGGAAAGCACACATACGGTACGGCCTGAGAATCACTTTATTACTGGTAGCTCGCCCAACTATTTAAATGTATCTGACTCAGCCTTTAATCAGTATACTGTATCTAACTTTTCTAATTAAAGTATGTTCATAAGAACAGGAATTATATTTAAGGACTGAGATGGAAATTTAAGAACGTGTTGCCCACACTTGCTGTACCAGCTAGAATTACTTTTCCAGATCTTCTCATTAATTATAAAACTGGAAATTATTGCACTTGCTGTCTTATGATAAATAGTCAAGCAGTTGGAACTTAAGAATATTAACCTTGCAGTTTAAGTAACTGAATGATACTATTGAATGAATTTCATAGAAACACAATGGAAATTAAGTACCTTTTTATTTGTTAGATCTACAAAATGTTGCGGATATTCCTGAAAAAGAGAAATATTTCATGGGAAATACTTAAGGAAAATGGGTATCTGAAGATTAAATAAAACCAGAGTACTTGAAATTGAAAAAGGCAACTTCGTCTCATGGAAATATCCCTCCCTATAAGCAGTGATGCAGGTTTAGTCTGCCCATAATAACTTGTATGGATTGCAAGGGGGTGTTGACTTTACATTGAAAAAATTGAGCACATACTTTCTGTCAGGCAGTCATGGTCAACACTGGGAGTGGATTATGTGACTTCAGGCAGGCGACTGTTGTGACCCTCTTTCCCCAACATACAGAATTCCTTTCTCCGCGTAAGAAAAACATTACTGAGATCTCAGCTGAGGAACATTCATCAAAAGCACTGACCAGTGAATCTCAGAAGTATGACGGTTATAGAACTTCTTAAGAAGTGAGAGAATCTGTTATCACATCCCAGAGGCACCTCAGGAGGTATGACAACTAAGAGTGTGTTGGTGAGCAGAAGGCACACTGGACCACTTAAGACATCTAAGGAAAAAAAAAAAAAAACCTGAGAAACTTTTTGATAAAATCTGCATTCAATAGTAGTGTGTTGATATTGGTTCATGCCATACAAGTGTGGAAGTTATTACTAGTAGGGAAGATTGGGTACAGGGCAAACAACAACTCTTTATACTGCTTGTCCCCAAATGCTGTTTATTTTTATGTATTTTGTGTGTTTAAAATTCAATTATTTATGACGGTTGCAAAGATGGCTCAATAGTTAAGAATACTAGCTATTCTTCCAGAGGACTTGAGTTTGCATCCACATGACGGCTGACAAATGTTTGTAACTCCAGTTAGAGAGGACCTGACACCCTCTTCTGACCTCCATGGGCACCAGG
This sequence comes from Mus musculus, assembly GCF_000001635.26. NCBI lineage: Eukaryota > Metazoa > Chordata > Mammalia > Rodentia > Muridae > Mus > Mus musculus. The sequence continues at coordinate 53,567,982 of NC_000074.6, read as the reverse complement.
CACCCATGTGCTACACAGACTTGCATGCAGGCAAAATGCTCATACGCTGAAAAGTAAATTTTTAAAAAAGGCATATTTATTTATGGAGAGAGACACAGAAAGAGAGAGAGAGAGAGAGAGAGAGAGAGAGAGAGAGAGACGTTTGCAGGTCAGAGGACTCCTTGATCTAGCTGGCTTCCTCAAGCTTGGTGGCAAGTGTCTTTACCCACTGAGACATCTCATTACTGCATGGCTTGTTTTTGCTCAGACTATTCCAGTTTTGGCTGCTGGGACATCATTTACATAAATTTTTGGATAGCTCTTACTATGTAATCCTGGAACTGGCCTGAAACTATGTAAGTCAGGGTGGCCTCAAACCCACGGAGATCTGTCTGCCTCTGCCTCCTGAGTGCTAAGATTAAAGTTGTGTGTCACTATGCCCAGTTGCTGGAACATTTTCAATTGGTCACTTATCCTTCTTTTTGCCACTTGTCAGCCTGCTTATGTTCCCTCTCCCGTGTGTGTGTGTGTGTGTGTGAGTATTTGATAGTGTTTTACTATAAGATGCTCCGAGCTTGTACTTTATGCTTCCTGTTCAGTCCTAGAATTTTTGTTTCTCCCAAGAATTCTGGCTTTGTCTACTGGACTGTGATCTTAAAAAATAAGATCTTCAGCCTTAGCGTTTATGGGTTATTACTGAACCTTATCTCTCTCAACAGAGAGAGGAAGAAAATATAAATGCAAACACTAATGTACACCCAACTATTTATAAATGTCTATCTATCAATATTAAAGTAAACATGAATTCACACTAATGTCTAAATCTAGAATCTATAAGTACATGAATCCTTCTAGGCTCTTATATAAATCTTTATGCTAACATTCAGAAATATGGTTATCTGCCTCCATTTTAATTGATTGTTAAATTGAGATGGAGTGGATATCTGTAGAAATATCAAAATCTCTATAAACATTTACCCCCATAGAGAACAATTTAATCAACTTGAATTATACTACTGAGCTAAAGTTTCTTTTGTTTTTAGTCTTTCATACCCCACATATTGTCTAGTTACATAATTTTAAAAATTGCATTCTGCAACATGAAGTTTTTCAAATTTTTATTGGTTATTTTATTTATTTACATATCAAATGTTATCCCCCTTACCAGCTTCCCCTCAACAAACTCCCTGCCTTTATGAGGGTGCTCCTCCACCTGCCCACCCACTCCTGCCTCTGTGCCCTAGCACTCCCCTACTCTGGGTCATTGAGCCTCCACAGGACCAAGGAGCTCCCCTCCCATTGATTCCAGACAAGGCTATCCTCTGCTACAGATCAAGCTAGATTCATGGGTCCCTCCATGTGTACTCTTGCAGCACGGATTTTTGTTTCTTTTATAAACAAGGTCTTTACTTATATTTTCATTGAGTCAATATATAAATAAAAATATGAACTTATAACTGCATGTATACATGAATGAGAGTCTTTGGGGGACGGCAATAGACCGGTTACATGTGAAAGAAAATATTTCAGTGGAACATATCTAGTGTGTGTACACTGCTCAGTGTAATTAAACTTGGAACTTATGAATGTGTGGAATGCAGCTGGCTGCAGAAGGATGTTGTTCTTACATTCCTTGAAATTATGTGAAATTATGAAGCGGGGAGACTCCCAGCCCAGGTGCTCTTCGCTGTATTGTGCTGGCTTCTCCATGCTACTTATGCTCGCATCCAGTTGAGTCAGACGCTGGGGGGGGGTGGGGGGTGGGGGCTGAAGATTTACCTCCGTAGCAGAAGATCTCATAACAAGCATTAGGTAGGCTTTGGACAAAATTCCCAGTGCCCAGACAGGAGGGAGGAAAGGACGGCTCTTTATTGTTAGGAAACAAAAAATAACAGTTGAGTTCTGAGTTTACTATAGGCTGCTTAAAGTGTTGCTCTGGGAGATCTAGAGAATGAATAAAGAGGATAAGAGGATGTGGTGATGGTTAACTAACCCTGAAGGGATCTGGAATCAAGTTAGAGACACACATCTGGAAAGTTTTGTGCGGTTATGAGAGGAAGCGTTAACTAATATGGGAGCCCCCCCCCCCCCCCCCCCCCGCAGAGCAGGCAGCACCTTTCGATGGAAACCTAGACACAAAAGTTCAAGGAAAGGCAGTGGGTCTTATCGCGGCTCCTTCCTGAGAACTATGTCTAGCCAGTTGCTGTCCTGTACTGATTGAGAGCCTTGATTCTTTAGCTTCTCCATGTGGACTGATGACCAGCAGCGCTCCAGAAATCTTCCCGGCGTGGAGCATCAATCAGTCAGGCATGGACTTTTTACTTTTTGCAAAGAGAATCTCCAGATTATAAATGTGTCCGAGCTGGGCGGTGGTGGTGCACGCCTTTAATCCCAGCACTCGGGACGCAGAGGCAGGCGGATTTCTGAGTTCGAGGCCAGCCTGGTCTACAAAGTGAGTTCCAGGACAACCAGGACTACACAGAGAAACCCTGTCTCAAAAAACAAAAAACAAAACAAAACAAAAAAAAAAACAAACAAAAAATAAATAAATAAATAAATAAATAAATAAATAAATGTGTCAGTTCTTTCTCAATAAACATATTGCAAGATGTCCATTAATACAAAAAATTCATAAAAAATTTCTGGAGAGTGAAAACTTTTAATAACCTAAGTGAATGCAAGACTCATAACATACAGGGCATCTTAGAATTGAAAAGAGGAAACTTGAGGAGAAATTATTCATTTGCATAAGAAAGTACAGCACCTGTTCTTCATACTAAAATAACCTTCAGATGAATTTAAGTTTTAAAATATTACAAACTAAGTATGTTAAACCAATGTGTCCAATCACTTTATACATCTAGAATTAAAATAAACTTTTTCATCGCAATGAATATTCAAGGAAAGAAAGGGATTAATGGACATAATGTATAGCAACTCTTCTACTCAGTATGACTTGAATGGGAAATGTCTTTTACAGGTTCAGATACTCTACCTTTGGTCTTTTGTTGGTCATGCTATTTTAAGAGATGGTAGAAACTTTAAAAGGAGAGGAGGGGACTAAGTAGGTATGTAGGTCACTGGGCCAAAGCCTTGGGCTTGTTTCTGGTCACTACTCAGCTCGTCTTTCTTTACTTCATGTCTATCATGAGATAGTAAAATCTACTACATGCTCCAGGCTTCAGAGTATGACCTGGGAACAGGTCAAAGGCTACTGGAGTCAGGGTTGATGATAGAAACCAACCTCTGCAATCATGAATGAAACTACAATCCCTCCCCTTCAGCTGTTTATGGCAGGTACTTTATCACAGGGACAGGAAAAGAGACAGTGTAGGTCTTAAGAAAAGCTAAGGGCGAGTGGCATGGTAAGAAAATTCTGATTTTCTCACTATCCAGATTCCTCTATCAGATTCTTCCACATGGACAAGATTTCTAATCATCCGAGGCCTAAAACTAACCTAATTTACTATGTTTTCCTCTCCTGCTAATCTGCTCATTGTTAGCTTCTCATGCTGACCTTTCTCATTCGCCATTCTTTCTTAACCCCATCCCAAAATGATTAAATCACTCTGCTGTGAATCTAAATCGATCAGAGAAGAACTCAGAATAGTGCAGTAGGTATCAAATCTCAACTTTTATAATTGGCCATCAAGTGGGTTCTTAATGTCCTATAGTAATGACAAACTATTTCTTTAGTCCATCAGCTTCTAAAATATTTAATTTTTTAAAAGAGATTTTTGTTTTATAAGTATGTATTGTCTGAATGCCTGTGAATCACATTCATGCGGAACCTGCACAAGCCAGAAGAGGACATCAGAGCTTCTGGAACTAGAGCTAGAGTTGTAATCCACTGGATGTGGAAAACACTAACACAGCTCCCCCCCAAGAGCAGCAAGCACTCTTAACTACCGACTCATCCCTTCAGCTTCACATTTAATTTTTATTTTTTACGAAATACAAAGTAGCAAGTTTCCTTTTGACATCTTCCTCTAGCCTTTGTTTTGATGGATTCTCCTCTCTCATTTTGTTTACATTCCTCACCCCTCCCTACTCTTGCCCTTCTTCCTCAGGGATTTTTCTGTTCATGGTCATGTCAAATATCTTGTGATAAACTCTAAAATATATATTTTATTTACATTTTCCTATTATTCAATTTAAAAAATATTTACTTTATTTCATAGGCATGAGTATTTTGCTTACCTGAATGTGTGTGTGTGTCAGATACCCTAGAATTGGAGTTACAGGTTACAATCTGTTACATTACAGTTGTGATCTGTCATGCGAATGTATTATTATATAGACTTTAGGTGTAAGGTCCAGATGCTGTACACAGTGGTGGTACCCTGAGAAATGTATTCATAACAGAATGAGGATATTATAATGTGATGTAAACATAATCTCCTGAAAATCAAACAAGTTACTACTCACCAACAAACTTACAAAAGACCAAAAACATTCTAAGAGTACTTTATTGACATCATTATTAAATATATTGAATATGCATTTCAAAGAGAATGGACTGTGCCTCTGGTGAAATAGTGTGCTCATTATTACAACAAAAACTGTGAATATCACATAGTTCTGATCTCTTATAATGTAAGTGATACTTTCAGAATATTGCATCACCTCATTATATATATATATATTAGCACCATTATATAGTATTAAAATATTAATTAGGTAAACATCATGTCATATTCAAGTTAAGGTTTTAGTGGCTTCTAGGTTTATACTGGGCTTCACCCTGGCCTTTCTTTGAAAAGTACGTAATGATTACAGGACCTAGATGATTCTGATATATTTCCAACATGACATTAGGGATGCAGGTATCTAAAGGATGCTTCAAACTTTTTTTCTCCCAAGCATTGTTTGGAATTAATCTTATATTGAGAATGCAGTATCATAAATAAATTGCTTAAAAACTGGCCTTTTATATTCACCCCTGATGAATATGTAGCTTCCCCATAGAGCTGTTAGTGAAAATCTACATGCATTCACTGACCTGTGACTGCACATATGGCCATGATGGAGAAATGTGATGGACAAAGGGGTTTGAAGTGAAGTTAAAGTTAAAGTGAAGTTAAAGTGTGTCGTTAGGGGGAGGCTGAGGGAGGGGCTGACTGACACACAACCTTACAACAGTGCCCGGCTTTGGAAAACACTGTCGTTGAATGAAGACGCGCTTGGTTACAGAAACACTCTTTTTCTTTTTTCCCCCTTTCATACTCTGCTTGGTCTAAAGGGGCTCTTTATTTTTCAAGTGTAGGACGTGATAACTTACTTTGGCATTCTCTCCACGAGAGCAAAGATTCAGTGGCAATATCAAGCTGGTAGCTTATTGCTCTTCTGTGAATAGCGTACCCTGACCAATCTATTTCAAAGGACAATACTCCAGGCATAAGATGTGATGTAAATGCAATGTGGCAATTTGATTTTCAAGTAGCACTTCATAGGAAGCGTGGCTAAGCAAGAGCAGCATGCCACAGTCAGCGCTTGTAAATGTATTATATCAAACCTACTTAAGGATCACAGACTAAAATAACAGTCCTAACTCTTTCAGAAACAGATTGTATCCCAAAAGATTGGAAACTTCTTCTCCAGCCTGGCGAGATGGCTCAGTGGCTTGGACTTGCCACTGAGCCTATAGATTGGAGTTTGAACCCTGAGAACCACATGGTAGAAGAAGAGAGCTGATTCTCACAGATTGTTCCCTTATTTCCATGTGTATATGTGTATACCATGACTATTGTGTACACATACACATAAAGGGATAAATGCAACTAAAACAAAAAAATCTTTTCAATACTATTTATCCTTTATATTCAAAACTCCTGTTTCCTTGAGCTTTAGATGACCTTACAGCATGCTGAGGAGAGACTCCTTATTCCAAGGTTTCAAGCTCCACTGTAGAGACTCATGGTCAGCATCTGTGGCAAAAAAAAAAAAAAAAAAAAAAAAAAAAAAAAAAAAAAAAAAAACCATGAGAAGATGCAACATACTGGAAGACTGGGCATGCTTCAGCATCTAGGTTACATACACTGCATCTCTAAAGGATGTTGGAGCAGGAATTCCAAGAAGATACACTGGGGGAGTTCAGCTTGCGGGTTCACTCCTGGCTGCCTCTTTAGCTCATATTTGTAAGCTCTTTTGTGTGCTAAGACCACCTGCCTTAGGAATGGTACATCCCATACTGGGTATAGTCCTCCTACATCAGTTAATAATGTTTATGGTCCCTCAGAGACATGCTCACAGATCGACCTGATCTATGTAGTTCCCCAACTTAGGGTTTTTTTTTTTCCCCTCAGATGAATCAAGGCCTTGTCAAATTGAGAATTAAGGCTAATAAAGACAGTATCTCAGGATACTTCTGCTTCTCTGACAAAACATGTCTTAGAGTAATTTATGAAAATTGGAAACACACACACACTGATTATAGTTCTGCATGTTGCGAAGTTAGAGGTCAAGTCAGCCAGTAGGATTAGTGTCTGCTAAGAGCCGGAACTCAGCATACAAGGCAGCATGTGTTAGCCCGTCCTAACAAAGAGGAATGGCATTGAACTCTCTTCAGCTTCCTTTAAATGACAGTGATCACACAGGGACCTCTAAGACACCATCACTTCTCAGAAGGTACCACTTCGTTGTTCTTCTGAATTCTGACTTCGCATTGGATACTTGTCAAGTTTACCCTTCTGTTTTAGTGGTCAGTTAGGGAAATCCATATTTTGAGATGTATCCAAGGTCATAAGGATAAACAGAAGTCAAGCAGTTTATCAGAGACTCTCAGTCACCCTCTCAGATACTTCACTGACAATAATCAGCTAAACTACTGACAGGAATTTGGGGGAAGGTAAGCACTACATAGAACAAAGCAAGGTTTAATTTTCCCATCTCCACCTCACCATTTAGCATTCTCCAAAACTCTTTTAAACACCGTTTTATGTTTTCAGAGGTAGTCAGTCAAGGACAAAAATCTCAGAGCAAATTCTGACTCAACTTCAAAATCAGAATAATTTACAACAGCTGTCATTTTTGCATCTTCTTTCAACAGAGGAGTCTCAAACGTCTAGTTAGACCACTGTAGTTTCAGGTCTGCGACATTACAGCTCTCTCCACTGTGCAGACAATCAATATTTATTCTCAGTTCTTTTTGCCTTTACCCTGTAAATGTGAGGGTTGGAGTTCAATCTCCATTCATGTATGAAGTGGTGGTACTTGCCTATAACCTCAGAGCTGGAAAAGCAGAGATAGAAGAATATTTCGTGCTCACTGGCTAGTAATTCTAACCTAACTGATAAGCTTTAGATCAATGAGGGGCCCAATCTCAAATGGGTGAATGGTATGTATTCTCAAGGTTATTACCTGAGATTGTTCTATAGGCTACACACACACACACACACACACACACACACACACACAGACAGAGACAGAGAGAAACAGAGAGAGAGACACACAGAGAGAGACAGAGAGTCAGAGACAGAGACAGAGAAACAGAGAGAGAGAGAGAGAGAGAGAGAGAGAGAGAGAGAGAGAGACCCCACACACAAGCAACACAAATAAAGGAAAGTGACAATTGCTTGGTACATTATAAAAATTATATTTATTATTATAAATAATGATCTTATAACAAAAGCCTTTGAGTCACAGGAAACTGGTAAATCTCACGGTTATGGATGCTAAGTTTTCAAAAAATTTAATTATCACATGAAAATTCAAATCATACTATTTAGAATACAGATGACACCTTCCTCGATGTATCAGGTTCACTTCAATCATTTTCAATAAAATATCTGCCAAACGCACAAATCTATATAACAACAGTTTGTACTGTTTGAAATTAGATTGTTGCTTTGTGAAAACACAGGCTAATTTTAGCTTGCAATCACCACAAATGTTTTTCCTCAAGACATTATACATTGGGAGACAGCAGATGTACTTTGTGGATAATTCCAGTTTTTTTCAATAGGATATTAATAAGATAGACAGTCAAGAGTTGATATTTAAAATGAATCCTGTTCATCTCTTTACACACTGACTTTTTGAGAGAAGCACACTTTCTTTTTGTTCTATCATCAAGTTATGTTCTTATGAAAAGTACATGCTGGCAAGTCCCATTTGGTGCCACCGTCGTGATTTTGTTAAGGCACTACAATCTAGTTTTTTTTTTTTTCTTTTTTTTTCCACCATTATTGCAAATATCAACACAGGGAAGAATCAAATGAACCTCACTTTCATTGTGTACTGAATTTTGAATTCAGGAACAATATGACACTCTTTCTGGATTCCCCAACCCCACCCAAAGCCCTGAAAATCACACTTGAATTGTTGGCCTGGCACTGGGGATACCTAACCCTGTATTATAATCAAACCGTATTGAGATCATTTGTAAATGATAACTAAAGCCAAATCAATTAAATCAGACCCATTGAAAGTAAGATGCAAGTAAGACTTCTACTGATGGCAGTTACCGTTTAAGACACTATTCTTGTATAGGGATGGCTGGCCTCCAACTTCCTATCCTCCGTCCTTACTGTCCTGAGAGCTGGGATTACAGATGTGGACCACCAGCATCCACCCTAGGCATCAGTGTTTTGTGAAAAGCTCTATTGGCATTTCTAGCATTATTAGAAAAGTCGATAGGCATTGGTAAGGTCTCTCTATGTTCGGTCTGTTTCTAGGCTTCTGTCCTCCTCTCTTTTTGTTTTGTCCTTCTAACATTTCTGAGGTTCTTGGATATGGGAAGAACACTTACCTGTTATCCTTTCAGCAATTGGAATATTTTTTTCCTTTAAGTGAAGACGGAACAGAAGTAAAAGGTCAATAAACTTCAGCTAAATGGTGCAATTCAATTGGGGAGCTCAGAAAGAGAATTTCATTGTTTTCTATGAAAAAAAAAACAATACAAAAATAAAAATCTTCAGTCCATTGGTGGGGTGTAAGTATCTGCATCTGTCTGTAAGCACACCATAGCATCAATCATAGTATCAGGCCTTAGAGCCTTCCCTTAGGATGGATCCTAAGTTAGGTTGGTCACCCACCACACCACTTTTTTTTTCAGGTTCTTCTCCATTTTTCTCCCTGCAGGTCTTTTAGACAGGAACAATTCTGGGTCAGAGTTTTTGACTGTGAGATGACAACCCCATCCATCCATTTGATGCCCTGTCTTTTACTGGAGGTGGGCTCTACAAGTTCCTTCTCCCCACTGTGGGGCATTTCATCTAAGGTCCCTCCCTTTGAGTCCTGTGAGTCTCTCACATCCCAGGTCTTTGGTATTTTTCTAGAAGGAACCCCACCTCCCTCCTCCCAAGGTTGCATATTTCCACTCATTTTTCTGGCCCTCAAGATTACTTTTGTTTTCCTCCCAAGTAGGAAACATCCTTACTTGGTCCCTTCTGCTTGTTAACATTCTTGAGTTCTGTAGATTGTATCTTAGGTATTCTGTACTTTTTTTTTTTTTTTTTTTGCTAATATCCACTTATTAGTGAGTACATACCATGCATGTCCTTTTGGGTCTGAGTTACCTCACTCAGGATGATATTTTCTAGTTCTATCCATTTTTGCCTGCATGGTGTCCTAATTCTTAATAGCTGAATAGTATTCTATTGTGCAAATGGAATACATTTTCTGTATCCATTCTTCTGTCATGGAACATCTGGGTTGTTTCCAGTTTCTGACTATCACAGATAAGGCCTCTATGTACATAGCAGAGCACATGCCCCTGTGATATGGTGGGCCATCTTTTGCTTATATGCCCAAGAGTGGTATAGCTGGCTCTTCAGGTAGATCTGACATTGGGGACCCCTATGACTGAATTAGGGAAAGGCTGAAAGAAGCTGAGGAAGAAGAGCAGCAGTCTTAACTAACCCAGATCCCTGAGATCTCTCAGACACTGAGCCACCAGCCAGGCAGCATCCACTAGCTGGTCTGAGGCCTGTCACATATACAGCAGAAGACTGCCTGGTTTGACATCAGTGGATGAAGATGCCTAACCCTCAAGAGTCTTGAGGCCCCAGGGAACTGGAAGGCCAGCCCGAGGTGGAGTGGGGTGGAAGGTGGGGGCATCCTCTTGGAGACAAGGGAGCATGGAGGAATGGTATGAGGTACTGTGGGAGGGCAGACAAGGAAGGGGATAACAACTGGACTAAAAAAATAAAAGTAAAAAAAAAAGGTACAACATTGGTTAAAAAATGTATATGATTACTACTTGAAATTATAAATAAATTAGTAGGTAGAATAAAATACATTTGCACACTTTCTAGCTGTAAATTAAGTGCTTACTATGTACATGTAAGAGAGAGGATGTAATAGTGCAAATACAAATATGATACTGAAAAATTAAAAAACAAAAACAAATCTTTCCAATAAAAGGTAGACATGGTGGCACATGACTGTGGTACTTGTAACCTCAGCATTTGGAAGGTGAGGCAGGAAGACCAGAAAATTAAAGGTGTGCTGTACATAATGAGTTTAAGGCTCCTTCAGACACTGTTTCAAGCACTGCCCTGCCCCCATAAAAAGAAAGAAGGAAGGAATGAAGGAAAGGAAAAGGGGTATGTAAAAAGAAAGAAAAACAATCAAGAGATTGTAAATACTGAATTACATAATTGTCTCTTACTTGTAACAATGGCTGCATTTAAAAATGTTTCTTGAACTTATCAGCATTTTTCCTCGAAGCCATTTGGTTTATTGAGGACACATTCTATTTAGTCTTTACAATTATTATTGATTAGTACAAAAACATGTTATACAGGAAGAAAAAATATTTATTTGCTAATGAGCATAAAAAAAGAGATGAGAGTTTGCAGTTTATTAAATTTCATCTAAATACACAACACTTTGCTAAGCTCTGAATTTACAAAGTGGGCTACCATAGCATCATCAGGACAAAGTTAAACTTCTTGCTTCACGTTATATCACTGTTCTTTGTAAATAACAAGTTGCCAGTAAAAACTAGGTCATAAACAGAGGTTAACACTATTATAAAAACAAAGCTTCTGTTTATGATTTCTTAGCCTGTGAAAAATCATTAAACACCTTTAAGGGTAACCTATTTTTTATGATAAAAATTTCACATGTGAGCATCATTTATTCTCTAAAATAACACAACGCTAAGAATATCAGATGACTATTAACACTAGGAGAACTGACGTGGAAAAGCCATGTATCCTATTATGGGTCACAATGCATTAGTCACTAACTTGTTTGAAAAAAAATGTTTCAGTGATAAAACTATACCAAAAACATCAGTTGAACGGTGGAACTTAAGGTAGGAGTCAGGGGTATTAGTCTTCTTTCATATCCATTGTCTTTTCGAGCTACTGTCAAGGCTGATATTACATCAAAGAGTGACTGCTGCTTCGGGTTTGAAAGAGGAGAGACTTCCTCCAGGTGAGAAGAGGAGGATAATGATTTTCTAAGAGTATATCAAGAGATTGATGACATGAGGAGGAGTTTCAGGCAGGCAAAAGAAATGCCTGGAAATAAATGTCTCAAGCTTTACTGGTCTTCCATCCATAGCTGTCTTTCAAGTTGCCACAGGGAACAGCTTTGTAGCCTTATTGACCATGAAGCACTGAGAGCTTCCCTTTAAAGTGAGCCAAATTAACTCTCAGGACGCTTTTGGACACGGAGTGAAAGGTCAGATTTAGCTGACTTGATAATATCTGGGTTTGTGTATTTAAAATATCACTATGTTCTTGTTTCTCATTGTTGCTGTTAGTTATTAATAATTCAAACACATTTTTTTCAATTATCAGTATGTCATATTTTCTCCCCATGTTGTGAAGGACCATGAAGGGTTTTTATATATACTTGAATTTTTATATCTTTGAAATAGATATACTTATATATATGTGTGTGTGCATATATATATATATATATATAATTCTAGATAATTCAGTATGTTTTTCTCTCTTAGAGAGAAAAGGAGAAGGAGAGGGAGAGGGAGAGGGAGAGGGAGAGGGAGAGGGAGAGGGAGAGGGAGAGAGAGAGAGAGAGAGAGAGAGAGAGAGAGAGAGAGAGAGAGAGAGAATTATCTAGAAAATTAATTTGCAAATAGAAAAAGCAGGGTGAACACCAGGCTCAGAGATCAGTCGAACTCTGTCTCAGACTACGATTGTGGTTTTTTTGTTTTGTTTTGTTTTGTTTTTTATTATCTGTTCTTAAACCCATGCACAGCCTCTATAACTCATTTACATTTCTCTTAAAGAGCGTTGACTTTAACAATCACTTGTGTGAAAAGAATATGTAAGATACAATGAATTTGACCCTTTCTTGAGGTTTCACTTTGTATAACACTACATGCTTTAATATTAGTGAATGTGTGTGCCCTCTTTTTCTTAATTTTTCTTTTTTTAATTACATATTTTCCTCAATTACATTTCCAATGCTATCCCAAAAATCCCCCACACCCTCCCTCCCCCACTCCCCTACCCACCCATTCCCATTTTTTGGCCCTAGTGTTCCCCTGTACTGGGGCATATAAAGTTTGCCTGTCCAATGGGCCTCTCTTTCCAGTGATGACCGACTAGGCCATCTTTTGATACATATGCAGCTAGAGTCAAGAGCTCCGGGGTACTGGTTAGTTCATAATGTTGTTGCACCTACAGGGTTGCAGATCTCTTTAGCTCATTGGATACATTCTCTAGCTCCTCCATTGGGGGTCCTGTGATCCATCCAATAGTTGACTGTGAGCATCCACTTCTGTGTTTGCTAGGCCCCGGCCTAGTCTCACAAGAGACAGCTATATCACGGTCCTTGCAACAAACGCTTGCTAGTGTATGCAATGGTGTCATCGTTTGGAGGCTAATTATGGGATGGATCCCTGGATATGGCAGTCTCTAGATGGTCCATCCTTTTGTCTCAACTCCAAACTTTGTCTCTGTATCTCCTTCCATGGGTGATTGTTTCCAATTCTAAGAAGGGGCAAAGTGTCCATACTTTGGTCTTCCTTCTTCTTCAGTTTCATGCCCACTTTCTCCCTACCTATTCAACATAGTACTTGATGTCCTAGCCAGAGCAATTTGACAACAAAAGGAGATCAAGGGGATACAAATTGGAAAAGATGAAGTCAAAATATCACTTTTTGCAGATGACACAATAGTATATATAAGTGACTCTAAAAATTCCACCAGGGAACTCCTAAACCTGATAAACAGCTTTGTTGAAGTAGCTGGATATAAAATTAACTCAAACAAGTCAATGGCCTTTCTCTACACAAAGAATAAACAGGCTGAGAAAGAAATTAGGGAAACAACACCCTTCTCAATAGTCACAAATAACATAAAATATCTTGGTGTGACTCTAACTAAGGAAGTGAAAGATCTGTATGATAAAAACTTCAAGTTTCTTAATTTTTCTACTGTCAGTTGTTCCAGGTGCAAATCCTCAAATCTCCAGGACTTAACAAGAGGGTTTCTATTGCCCTGATGTTTTTATTAACTTCCCTTACCCAGCTCCTGCTCCCTTGCATGGCTTCCTTATTTAAAATAATGGGGAAGGCTCATGTATTTGTAACATTTTTCCAAGTACCATGTCTCAACACAGCTGTATACAAACATATCTTTCTCAATTTCACATCCCAGATGTGAGTTATCATGTCTCCCATTTTAGAGACATCAACTTTGGGCTTAGAAAGAACATGTGCTTTGGGCAAGCTAATAAGTGGGAGATTCATAGAATAAGCGTCATCATTTCACTTGGAGTGAGATTCTTAATCATCCTATGATTGATTGTCTATGACCCCCTCTCTGAGTCTACTTTCACAGAAGAAAGAATAGCTGTGTTCAACATATTACTCTCAAAAGAATTATGGTGTCTTTCAAATACTAGAGAACTATCCCACATAGTATTATATAAGACTATTATCTACAAGTACATCCATGTCCATTCTGAAGTAATTTATAGTTTTTATACTCATCAGTTCAGAGAGTGGGGTTTTCTAGTTTTATATCCACCCCATTAAACTGTTGCTCCTTTTAGACCTTAAAAATTTCCCATGAATCACCCTTTCAAGTCCATACCATTTTCCTCACTCATTTCCTTTCCTTCCATCATTACTGGCTCTGTCATATCTCTTCATAGCCTGCCCTTTTCCAGAGTCCTATTTCAGTGAGTCTCATGCTACACTCTTAATGCTCCTTTCTTGTACTTGTCCTCCCTTTGAAATGCTTCCAATCTGCCATGCTGTATAGGAACTGTAGGCAATGGAGATCTCACAATTGTTTCATATCAGAAAGCTCTGCTTGGGAAAATTATCTCAGACCTTCTGAAAGGATGATGTGAAAGCTAAAGATGAAACTGGAAACAGCAGAACTCTTGTAAAATGTAGATGAAAGACAGTGAGAGTTGCTGGTCAGAAAAGTAGGCTATAAAGAAGGAAATGCAGACAAATGTGGGCTAGGACCCAATTCTTAGCTCTTGCTACCTCTAAGAGCTTTGAAGGTTTTAGATTTTTTTCCCATGGTGAAAATTGTTCTTAATTGAAATGGACACTTCTCTATATCTCCCTCATAATGCTGTGCTACACTTGTACCATATAGAAATCATGACATTCATAGTTCTGTTATTACAGGTCCAAACATTTGTAAGTCTGCCATTCGTCCCATTATATATAGCTCCTTTGTATATAGAGCTATATTAATAACTCTTTTGTTATTAATGTGAATTCACTAGCTGCAAGTTCAGGTATATTAAAAATGCCTCTCTTCCTCTCCATCTGGAGCCTTTATTATCTTCTACCTGAAACCTAGGCTTAATATTATATTTTCTCTGTCACAGATTCTAAAAAAGCAGGCCATGTCATTATAAATATTACATTACAAATATTTAAAATCAGAAATTGGGCATATGCTTCTTAGTTTGAGATCATTTATCATAACATATATAAAACTTACCTTTAGAACAATATACTATAGTAACCTTTGTCACAATAAAGGTGCCTTCCATGAACACTCACGGCTGTTGAGAATGAGGACAAGAGAAGAGACGCAGTAGTTGAAGATGTCTAGGACACCAGACCTTTATCTACAAAGTGCTGCCTGTGGACATGGAGTGAAGCACAAAGAAGGAGATGCAGTTTTAGTTTATTTTCCCTCTGCTCTCTGGCCACTCCTGTGATCTGTTTGAATAACTTGATGGACAACATCTAGAGTTGTATCGAAAGTGTATTGAAATGCATTACCTATCTGTAGTAAACATTTTTTTCTCTTTGTCTAAATACAACCTTGGAGGGGTTATGAAAATTTTCAATATAGACTCTTTTAATGAAACTTCACTAAAGCATAGAAAATTATCAAAAACATATTACCAGAGATATTATAGGGATTCATAAAAAGAAGGCATTGGGAAGTGCTAGTGTCACCTGACCATTTTCATACAACACTAAGGATATTAGTGAGACCTGAAGGTAGTATAAGGTCTGCAGTGGCACAGAAGCCAATATACATAGAAGAAGTTTCTCTGGGGATATATGCAGAAGACTGGAAATAAGCCTGCTGAGTAGATAGACATTATAACTTAAGGTCAGCAAGACCCTCAGCAGTACAATGAAGGCTCAGTGGATAATGGATCATGAATATGAAACCAAGGGACTGGAGTTAGGTCTAGTCACAGATTAGAAGATCCAGAACACACAGAAATACTCCAGGAGCCCCTGTTATAGGAAAACTGTGGAGAAACACAAACCTAGAACATGACAGTCTAAACAGGAGAGGCTGTGGATCAGAAAAAGAGAAGGTACAAGGCCTTTTTATTGGTTGCTCTTTGTAGCCTTCCCAATTGTCCACTACTAGTTCATCTGTCTGTACATGCATTCATAACTTTTCTCACTACAGCAATAATGTGCTTACTAAAAGCAAGTTAAGGAAGGAACAGCCTAGTTTGGCTCATAGTTCAAAAATACAGTCTATCATGGTGAGGACGACAGCGCCATAGAAGCTTAAGGAAGCAGGTCACATTGCTTCCATACTTACAAAGCAGAAAGAGAAGTATGCAGGTGTTTAGATGGTTCTTCCATATTAGTCCAGCACGTGGAACAATGTTGCTAACTCTTGGGATGGAGTTCCTTCCTCAGTTAACCCAACCTTGAAAATCCCTTGTAGATATTCCTGTATATTTACTTCCTAACTGATAATAGACTCTTTCAAGTTGACAGTATTAACTCTATAGTAGCCTCTCTATCTTTGTTTCTGTATGTGCAAGGTATATCTGTGACCCACTTATTTATTTTCCTGAAATACTTTCAGCAATGATAGAAACCATTAATCTGATTAGAATATTTATCTACCCACGGGAATGCAAGTAGATTGCTTCATAGATAATTTCCATCCGAAATCAGTTAGAAATGAACCCAGAGAGTATTTACCATTCTTTTTGTGGGGGTTTCATACTTGAGTTTTGGGAGAGCTGAGACATGAAACACATTCTTGCCACATAACGTGTTGATACAGATTTTACTTCTTTTTGTTCCTTTATAGTGGATTTAAATCTTGTCCAGATAGCCAAGCCTTTGCAACCCCTTGTGAAGGTGAGAGAGCAAGCCAAATCAGTTCTAAACCACTCCTCGTGAACGTTGTTTTCAAATCCTGGGCATCTTGCAAGATAAATGCCACAGCAAAAGGAAGAGAGACAAGTGTCTGCCCAGTGTCTGAGAACATGATGCCCTAGAAGGATAGGTTGCACAAGGACGGACAGAGACAGGACTCTACTGATGGAGCCGCACAAGGACGGACAGAGACAGGACTCTACTGATGGAGCCGCACAAGGACGGACAGAGACAGGACTCTACTGATGGAGCCGTCCGCGCTGTTAGAAGCTCTGAGTGGCACAGAGGAACAGAGTTAAATACCAGGAAAGAAAGTAGATCTGGGACCGAAATACCTTTGAGGGATATAGGTAAACTGGTGAGTGTAGTGACTATTCCCTCATGTTCAGCTCTGGAAGGTTCTGTTAAAGCACATGGAACTTTAAGGGCTCTGAAATGTTAGACCCTCAATAGACTAAGATGAAATTTCCCACTGAACAGTTAGAATGGGTCTTGAAGCATAGCATGGCTTTTATTTTAAGTAAATAGGATCCCTTAGTACATCAGAGTTATGGGCTCTGACTTAATGCAGATCTAATTTAGAGCAATACAAAGTGTGTTTTCTCATCACCTGCTTGTAAATGGGTACATAGTGACACTCACAATGAAGTATAGTAAAACTGAAAAGTAGTCATGTAAGGGGGAGCATAAGTTAGTCTAACATCATTGCCCCATGGCAAATATATCTTCATGTTATTCAAAATTAATTTGTTTAATTAATTAATTAAGATAATTCAAGTTTATTTTAAAACTGAAAATATGCAAACCCCTTCAGCTACTTCAGTCCTTTCTCTAACCAAAGAGAATACATGGTAGGACCCATGCCTCCAGCCATATATGTAGCAGACGATGACATTGTCTGACATCAATAGGAGGAGAAGCCCTTGGTCCTGTGAAGGCTTGATTCTCCATTGTAGGGGAATGCCAGTGTGAGGAGCGGGTGTGGCGGCAGTCCCAAAGGTGCCAGGGACTGCAGCTAACTCGTATGACTTGCACCTGACTTCCTCATATAAGCCACAAACATCTTGAGAGCTGCGCAGGTGTACCAGGATACTGGTGAATCCATTTTGATGGAGATATGCCCCTGCTGCCCTGATTAGCTGAAGCTGCGTGCCTGGTGAGGTGGTGTGGCCTGCTGTGCATGGATGGGAACTGAGAGCATAAAAGAGTGAGAGGCCCAGGGTTTGAGGGAGATATAAACAAGGGAGATATAAACAAGAAGAAACAGGACTGAATAAACGTGTGCAGAAGGATCCTGTTGCAGCATCATTCTTCCTGGCCAGTTGGGCATGCGCAAGATACCAGTGTGGCGATGTAGAGGTGGGTAGGCAGGAGGGGGAGCACCCTCATAGAAGCAGGGGGAGGGAGAATGGGATCAGGGAGTTCCAGAGGGGAAACTGGAAAAGGGGATAACATATAAAATGTAAATACATAAAATATTCAATAAAAAATGGAAAATATGCTATGTTAACAACATTATAAACACAACAAAATCCCTTCCAAGGGCTATGCCTGTCACATCCCTTTCTTTACATGTTATCTTTCACTGTAGACTTTTCACACAATCACAACTATACTTGAGGATCAACTGATTTCTTTCTCAAAACCTTGGTATAGCAAATAGCATGAACAGGTAGAGAACATTTATTAATTAAGTAGATTCACAGAAAAGCAGGGCAAAGTGTAAAGAGAGCTCTGGCTGTGGTATGTTATAAGTGCTTCTGAGGCAGTAAAAGCATCCTCTGGCCAGTTTATGTGCTCCCTCAATCTATGTGCTCTTGTTAAAGAACACCTTTGATTCTTCAAATCACCTGGATTTTTAAGAGATCAAACCTACTCCTGCCAAACAACCAAACCTAATTCTTGTTTGTATTGTTTTATTGGTCTTTCCTTGGTTTGAACATGATGTGTGATCATTGTGTGATTAAGGCCCTGATTCTAACCTCTCTGCCCACTTTGTAGTGATGCCATGCAGCCTTTTTGAACATCATTGCATTATCATAAAATACAAGGTACAAATACTGAGTATGTCCACTTCATAGAGTTGATGTGAAGATCAAAAGAACCTAACGTAGGAAACATTCCAAAAACTTTTATACAGAAAATGCCAACTATCATAAAGAACCAAATTGTATATCTTAAATTTAATTGCATTTAGGCTTTCACATCTATTGTGTCTAAGTAGCCAGAGATAATTAAGGGACCAGAAAGATTGTTCACTGGTTAAGGGCATCTATTGCCTTCTAGAAAATCCAAAATTTGTTCCCAGTTCTCATGTCAGGCATTTTATAACAACCTATAATTCTAGCTCCAAGAGATTCAGTGACCTCTTCTGGTCTCTGTGGACCTTTGAATTCAAGTACATACAGCCACACAGAGACAGACAGACAGACAGAAAGACAGACAGACAGACAGACAGACAGACAGACACACACACACACACACACACACACAGCAAGTGGAATTAAGGAAATAGAATAAATGGATGGTTAATATATGAAATACCATACTGTATACACATGCCTTTCTGCTTGTAGAACATAGGACATATAGGGCAACTAATACTGCACTTGACTCTGTAGTACATTTAAAGTCATTTTAAATTCCAGTGCATCATGCTTTCTCTACTCACTTTGAGAAAGAGCTACTGAAATGCCAGAAAGACAAAATTGGTAGGCTTTTCAGAAGTTTATCCTATTATTTTTGTGACTTATACAGGAAGAAACAGATTCCTCTTACAGAAAGTATTGGGGTGATTCTCTTCAGCAAACAATGGGATCATATCTTCACCTCTGTTTAGAATCATTCTTTTCCTCTATTGTTATGTAGTGTGAACACAGCTGATACTAGGATGTCATTTCTTTAGTCAAAATTATTTTATTTGAACAGAGAAGAAAATTAATTGCACTTCTTATCTCCTGATTACTTGATGGAATCACATAGAATTTATGTTGCCTCTAGCAGAATCAAATGGTTTAGCGTTCTTTTGACTTTTGTTACAAAAACTCAACTTGGGTTCAATATCAATAAATGTTATATTAGGTTGAAATGAAATAAAAGAGGACAAGTGTCCTTTATATGCAGTGTGCTTAAAAATGAAGAGGCACACTTATTTGACAATTGCAACATCACAATGAGCTTGGGGGTGACTTATCTGAGTATAAAGAATGAAACAATACACAATTCTACAAACTAGACCATTCCAGGTTGTGCCTTCCTGAGACATTCTTTGAAGCAATCTTATTTAAACAAAGAAATCAAAAATCCACAAAATGTGACATTTAAAATTATTTCATTATTAGTAGATTGTTTGACTAGGACACACATCTGCTCCTGGCAGTGCATCCTTCATAGTTGAAAGAAGATATTGAACATCATAACCTCCATTTAGAGTTGCTTCAAGTAGGACAAAGTAGCCACTGGACAAGAATTGCCCTAATCATTATCAGACAAAGAAAAGGAGAGAGAGAGAGAGAGAGAGAGAGAGAGAGAGAGAGAGAGAGAGAGAGAGAGAGAGAGAGAGAGAAGGGAGGGAGGGAGAGAGAGAAGGCAGGAAGGAAGGGAGGAAGGAAGGGAGGAAGGAAGGAAGGAAGGAAGGAAGGAAGGAAGGAAGGAAGGGAGGAAGGAAGGAAGGAAGGAAAAAAGCAGGACACATGATCTAGGAAAGCCAAGATATAGTAAGCTAGTCCTTCATAATTCCTGCATCACTTAAAGTCTGTCAGATGGTTCTGGACCAGAAGGCTGAAGACAGATGCTCCAAAGTTTTGAGAAATAGGCGACTCTCCAGGAAGTCAGCTGTGTCTACAAATTCTTTACGTTTTAGAAGCTATGTTTTTGTGCTTCCTATATATTCAGGTAATATTCATCAATTATACAATTTCTGATAGTTATAGTCTCATAATCAAACCTGAGCTGTTTAGCATTAAAGAAGATGATATATATTTAAAAGGATGGTATTCAGATGGTAATACAAGTTAGAATCAAAACATAATTCAAGTATAGAGTTGTAAACTCATTAAGTTAGGATTGATGTTAGAGTAATATACCCAAATAGACAAAATTGATGAACTGGATGTTATTAGTGTATATCATACCTTATATATATATATAGCTCACCTAACTGTTGTAACTATGTTTATTGTATATCTGAGAGAAAAGGCCATTTGAATGGATGAAAAGGGATTTGGTCTAATGCTCATATTATGTTAATTGGATCCCCCAAAGTGCATGAGAGTCCACATGTAAGAAGCTGAGAGTCTCTGCTCCCAGTTGGTTTCATTTGGTAAATAAAGACATTTCCAGTGGCCAAGGCTGGGCAGGGAGACAGAGGTGGGACTTAAGGATTTCCAGGAAAGGGATCGAGGGAGAAGGAAGAAGATAGAGCCGCCATGTTGGTAAAAGAAAGGAATAAAAACTAGGCCTGAGAGGTGCAGAAGAGAGCATAGCAGTCATGTCAGAGTCAGAAACTGTGGTCCAGGAGGGCTGCAGGTCTGGGTCTGAGGCCTTAAAGATGGAATATAGGTTTCAGTAAGTGATGAGTTGAGTTTATTGGAAAATGCATCAGACCTGGAGGTTTGGAAGTAGCCCAACCCCATTGAGCTGTTTAAGCCATGTTCAAATATAAGGTGCTCTCTCTCTCTCTCTCTCTCTCTCTCTCTCTCTCTCTCTCTCTCTCTTTCTCTCTCTCTCTCATGTGTGTGTGTATGTATTTGTGTGTGTATGTGTGTGTGTATGTGTGTTTATGTGTACGTGTGTGTGTGTGTGTGTGTGTGTGTGTGTGTGTGTGTGTGTGTGTTTGTATGTGTGTGTGTGTTTATTTCATTTGGGAACCCAGAACATTGGGGCACGTAGTGAGGAAAGTGTGCTGCAGCCTCCAGGTTGCTTTGAGTAGAGATTAATTGTCTATAACAATAATGGAGGAAGGACTCCAGAGTAGAGCCTAGCTGAGCTCTGAGACTGCAGTGCCTCTCCACTGCAACCATGTGATCCTGACATGCAGCTAGTCCAGCTGGCCCTTCAGTCAAGTATAAGTTTTCTCAAAATCAAAATGGATCCAATGGCATAAAAGACCCCAGGGAGAGTCATCTAACCAGGGCCACCCAATATTCTTGATTGAGGAAGTCATGAAGCAAAGAACACCAAGAGCTATTAAGTTTAAGGTCCATTTTCATACAGTATTTTCATCAGAACAGTGGCCCAAATTTTATGTAGATGAATAGTTGTAAGGCTAATGTATGATTCCTAAACAATAAAAGTTCTGAGATTTTAATCATTCATAACATTTGAGCTAATGAAAGCACAATTCTCATGTCATGGTTCTTCTTCCCATGTATAGATATTTATTACTGGAAATTGTTATAAAGTTCAAATGAGAGTACTTATAAGGAGTTCTTTTCAAATCACACCAGGTGGAAGATTATCATTATTCTAGATCTACATAAGAATTTTAGCACTAATATCTAATTAATCTAACATGATAACAGAGGTTATACATGGTTTTATTATTTTAAAGAAAATCAAGTTTACAAGTAAGTGTTTCAGGTATATTTTTCATTTCCCACAATAATATTTATTGTGAGATTGATGGAGAGATTAGAAAGAAAATAAAATTTCTTGTCAGAGTACATAAAAGCATGTGCCTATTTAGAGGTTGAATTTTTTTCTCACTCTTATTGTAATATTACTCAGCATGATGTATTGTGAGTTTTTGAGATGATTTGTATTCATAATAAAAATTTTCTTCAATAGTATTAGAAGCCACTGGTGGATGCTCAGGACTGTCTGCAAGTCATTCATCACTCGGGATTTATGATGAGACTACCAGGATTCCACACAGTCAATCATATTTACACGTTTGGAGAGCAACACAGTGAAGGGAGACCAGGAAGTGACCCCTATGCTTTCATGTTGGACTACTGTGGTAAATATCACTAATGCCAGGACATTTTAGCATCAATCCTATCACTTTTCAACTGCTAAGGTATCTTAAAAACTGCACTCCTAGGTTTTATTTCAGACAGTTTTCTTCGGGTTGTAAATGAGCTATTGCTAGCAAGTATGGTCCTTGATGTAGCTTTGAAGTGTGCTTTTAAATCATTTATATTTATGAAGGCTTTTTGAGAGATAAAAAGTACACGCTTCAGAATGGATTTCGGAGGAACTCTATGCACATTTACCTGGATTGCTTTTCCTGGGTGAGGAGGAGGCTCGAGAGCCCCTTGAATATGATTCAGTCACCTGAAAGGCTACTCAAGCAAGCAAGTTGTCACTCTCTGATCTGAGGGATATTTATTCTTTTCTGAAGCTACAGATTACATAGGACTAAGAGCAGATATGGTGACATCTCACGGTCCTCATGATACCTCTACCTCATATTCACGTTGTAGAGAACAGGTCCTCAGGCACAGCAAGATGACCTATCACTCCAGTCCCCATTTTTCATTTTTTTTAGTAGATTGTATAGTATATGAGTACAGAATTTATATGTTGGTGCCAAATGTATTTTATTATAATTTGTATTTTGATAAAGCCTAGAAATAATGCAACAAGAAATCTTGAAAACTCTTTTCTCCTTATTAAATATAATTCAGATCCCCGAGTTCAAGGCCAGCAAAGGTCTACAGAGTGAATTCTAGAACAGCCAAGGCTACATACAGAAGCCCTATCTCAAAAAAATAAAAATAAAAATAAAACAAAAAAGATTTATGTAAAACTAGCGGATATAATGGACTGGAACACATCATCTATGCATCTGTATACATCATCCTGTGTATTAATAAATACAGAGGAAATGATGAATAAAGAATAAAAGCCCTCTGAGTCTCAATTTTTAAAATTTTAATTTTTCATTTTATGAGTATACATGTTTTGCCTATGTTATACCATGTGTGCTTAGTGCCACAGAGGTTTTTAAAAAAGGTTATTGGATCTTGAACTGGAGTTACAGATAGCTTTGAGTCACCATTTGGATGCTGGAAATAGAAACTGGGAGCAAAATGTCAACTGGCCAGATGCTCAGAGCTCCACCAACCAAAGAGTACACATGGAGGGACCCATGGCTCTAGTTGTATATGTGGCAGAGGATGGCCTTGTTGGACATCAGTGGGAGGAGGGATCCTTGGTCCTGTGAAGGCTTGGTGCCCAGTGTAGGCAAATGCCAAGGAAGGAAGGTGGGAGTGGGTAGGAGGGTGGGGGCACACCCTCATAGAAGCAGGAGAAGGGGTGATAGGATAGGGGCTTTTGGGGGGAGGGGAATCAGGAAAGGGGATAACATTTGAAATGTAAATAAATAAAACATCCATTAATAAAAGAAGAAACCTTCATAAGGGAAGCGTGTCTCTCAAAACCACTGAGCCACCTTTCCAGCTCTATAATTCTCACTTTTACTAAGGAAATACAAACTTACAAGGGCAATTTCAGAAAATCAGCAAGAACTTCTATTTGATGATTGTACTGGGTTCTATAAAAGCTGAGTCATTTACTTAGATCTCATAAAGTCTGATATTCATTTGCCTTTTTCAAAATCTTTTTTTTTTACATAAAACGTATGCTTATGTGCCTGTGTGAGCACGTGTGCACATGTGTGAAGAGGTACCTGTTGAAGTCAGCAGAAGGCAGCATCAGATCCTTTTGAGCAAGAGTTATAGGTGCTTGTGGGCCTCATGACATGGGTGCTTGTGTCCAAAATGTTTTCCAGGTGTTGTGTTGCAAATGCTGTTAACTGCTGAGACATATCTGCAGCCTGTAGTCTATCCTTCCGAACCACCACAAAATTCTTATCAAAATTTTTGTGGAGACTCAATGCATTGAGTCACTGTATCTTCTGCTCCATAATGCACATTTTAAAAACAATAATATCTCCAATGAGGGCCATACTTTGATTTGCCTTCCTTCTTTACCTGTTTCTACTCTGGCTCGCGTCACATTTTCAGGAAATTTGGATTTTCTGAAAGGAAAACTGAGGAATTTTCAAGTCCTGTTAGCCAAGGACTTGACCCTCAGAAGAAGCCATGGATTTACAAGTTTGAGGTGTCATTCATCTCCCTGAACATCTGTATCTGTGCCTTTCTGACTTTCTCTTAGTTCATCTTGCAGATCAAGCTTGGTTATTTAAGAATGCCAAAGTGTGAGGGACATAGAAGTGTGTACTTCAGGGCAATGCCCATGACACCTATAGGTAGAAAAGCCTTCCTGTTGCAACTCTTTCTGCAAGTGTTCCTTCCTTTTTCTTTTAATCCATATGATGTCCTCTCATTACTTTTTCTAAAATTAAAGGAAGTCCTGCCCCTTTTTCCTGTTTGCACTCATCTGACATGATTTTTTTTTCTTTCACTAAGCCTAGAGCAATAAAATTACTATGTAGCCTCAGCATGGCCACTAAATGTTCTGTTGATTGCTCATTAGGCTGAGGGGATTGGGTGGCGAATGGGAAGACATCTTGAGAATGATTAGAGTTGCTTTCTTATTCTGGCAATGCTCAATTACTAAGTTTGAGGAAATTGAGAACCAACGGAGCTGATTCATCTCTATTTAATTGTTATAGACCACATAAATACCAAGAGGAAGGCAAGGCAGGAACTCTCACTGAGATTGGGCCTTTACACTGAAATGCTGGCCATCAGCACAAGGATACTTGGCATCAAGCATTATTTAAATTTACAAGAATTCTTCTGCCAAGTAAAGAGGTAAAAAAATAGCCAGTACACTGCTCAAAATTTTTATTTTTGACTGCAGTTGTTAACAAGCAGTCTCCCGTCTTCCTGGGATGGTTGTAATCCCTATGAGACTCATGAGATAATGACTTTCATTTCCCTTGTGGAGAAAGTAAGAAAGTCCAACATCCAACAAGAGAACTTTTTAAAGTAGTTTTCTTTCCCATCCAAAGACAGGGTGATGTAATTTTCAAGTCAGAGAACTCAAACCTAACTTCTAGCTGCCACTTTCTGTCTAGTTTATACAAAGAATATTCAAATTTCCTTTTTAATCCCACCCCTTGCAGCACTTCCTTCTCCCATCCTCAAAGTTCATGGTATGTGCCATTCCTCAAAAACAAGGATAGCTATCATTGGCTAATTTTCTAACAGTAATTTAAAAAAGATATCATTTTTAATGTAGCTTAGCTTGCTTAATGTTAATTAACACATATAGATGATTTAGCAGGGCAATGGAAGAGTGGAACACATACAAACAATTGTGAATGATTATTAAACAAAATAAAATTGAAGAAAACAAAACTTAACTTCATAAGCTAGCCAAGAAACCCAAGCACTTTTGTTTAATTAAAAGGCTGGGTACACTAAAGACATTTGAACACCTGGAAATACAAGATCCAATGTTTATGAGACATTTTCATAGCACTGTTTTACCTCCTGTCCTCCTTCAGCAGTAAGGACCTTAGATTCCCAAGACAAGAGTTACTCTCTGAAAAATTGAAACCACAAAAACACAAAAGAGAAGACTTATCAAGCTATGCAGAACACCTTCCATAAAAATTCTCAAAGGTAGAAAGAAGTCAAGGCAAACACCGTTCTTCTTCAACTGACATCTTTTCTAAAAACAAAAGTTGGCATTTGCATGGTAATCTTTCAGTAAATTTGGCAGAAAAAAATAAACCCGTCCAGTTAAAATATTTCAAAAGAATTCTACTTACCTTTTTAGAAAAGTTCTTGGAGAGTTACCAGTGACAAGAAATACTTTTCACACCTTCCTTCAAACACTGTCACATTTGCCAGACGACATTTTCTTCTTCTTCATGTAACTTACCTGACACAGGCACGTATCAGCAATAGACTACAGGAAAGATAATTGGAATCAAGAAAGTTAATCCACCTTTCTGCTTCAACTGTCAGAGGGGAGAAAAATGAAGTCACAGCAAATACTTTTAAAAGCACAACAGTAGAATGTCAATTTCCTGAGTCAGCAACCCAAACAAGAAGGTTGTGAATCTATTCACAAAGCTGTAAGAACCTGCCATAGCTAGTAGTCAGCAGCATAAAGTTCTCTCAGAGCTAACTGGGATGGAAGTTCTAAGATTTTCATTAAAGTATCAGAAGCTCTTTGTCCCCAAAATATAAGCAAAGAGAATATGGAAGGGATAACTAGAATTTTCAAAACAGAGTTTCAGGAAAGTGATTCTGGGTGCAAGTAAAGATGGAGATTTCCATGTAACAATTGTAAAAGAGAGGATCACATACCCACAAAGATAATCAGAAAGCAAATATACCTAAGTAACTCAACCCAATCACAGTGATGTTAGTAACCACCCCAATTTACTTGTCCTTTGAATCAGTAATTCTAACATATTAGGTTAAAACAGCCATGCTGACCAGAGACATATTATCCAGGCTTGAAGAGAAAAAATAAAAGGGAAATCTAATATGGTAAGTGCCCTGTTTCTCTCTATGAAATGCCAATAAGTAGTCTTTGGAAAACATTTTAACTTTCAAAGAATAATTCCCACAAAAGTAAGTCTACCTTCCTCTTCCTCTCTCTTTTCCTCATTTCCCTTATTGTTGACTTTATCTCCCCTGACCCTTCATCCCCTTGTCCACCTGTCTTTGTCTTATTAGGTTGTATCTGTCTAAAGAACACTGACATATAAACTCAAGTGCTCTGAAAAGGCCACCCCTTTGCTGAAGACTCCTCTTACTGAATGACAAGAACTTCACTATTATGGAAACAAGGAATGTTGTAGGCTGACAGTCAAAATGACCTGGGCTTTTGTTAGTCTCCTTAATAGACATTTGCTACCAACCTGTACCACACTATCTTTGTGACTATTATGTCAGTGAACTGTAACGTACTCTGTAGCAGAACCTGAGATATCCCAAAGCTCAAAGCCAAGATGCCATGTTAGCATTTGAACTCTACTGAGGAGATTTCCCCTCTATTCTGTCCATCCCCCACCAACCTGTCCATTCAATTGTCCCTTACAGTGTGCTTCATCAATGTATTATTTATGAGTTTCTTTTGTCCAGCGAGTATGAAAATTCATATAATCTCTTCCACAGTAGAACCTGTCATATCCAGAATAACTCAAATCCCCATTCTTCTGCTGCTGTCATTTTAATTTAGCTCAGAATAAACTCCTTTATTTCCTCTGCAGGAAACACTTTGTGTTAAATTAACATACTTACCTAATACATTGACATACAAGTCTAAAAGTAGCACAATCATCTTTCATGGGAGGAAAATAGTGAACTAAATAGCCACTGGATTGGAGGCTCTTTTATGGAGAAATTTCTTCCTGAAGGGTAGAAGGTGGAAGATCTATAGTAATATGGTAAGAGTGACCAATGCCCAGCTGCTAGGCAGTAGGAATGTCCCTCAATTTTGCTTGATTACATTATGTGACTCTGTATACATGCTAGGTAAAGGGCAAATAGAATTAAATTTGATTCATAGATGTTGATGCAGTGAATAAAACGAATGTTAAATTTTCTATTTTTTTATTTTCTACTTTTGTACTAAAATGTTATTTAATTAGAGGGAAATTCTAGACAGAGATATCTACATGAATATGTAAAATCTCTTATTTCATAGGCTGAATCCTGCCAACTTTCAAGGTGGCATCCAACTATCATGCTTGTGGAAAACAGCCAAGGCATAAATTACTGTTTAATTCGCAGCTTGTCACATCATGCCACTGGATCATTTACTTAGTTATAAGCCCATTTTATCATTAACAACTGAGTTTTTGTCATGTAAATTATATGCCTATCACAGATTGTGTTGTGGGATTGTTTCATTACTCGTTGTGGTAGTTTAAATAGGTATGGCCTTCACAGACTCATGAGTGTGAATGTTTGGTCCATAGAGAGTGGCACTATTAGGAGGTATGACCTTGTTGAAGAAAATGTGTCACTACGGGGTAGACTTTGAGGTCTCCTATGCTCAGTGTGGGGGACAGTCCCTTTCTGCTGTCTGCAGATCAAGATATGGAACTCTTAGTTCCATCTCTAGCACCATATCTGCATGTACTCTGCCATGCTCCCCACCATGATGATAATGGACTAACATGATCATGGTATCTCTTCACAGCAATGAAACCCAAACAAATACATTGACCAACAACATAGCAAAAATCTTTATCTGCTTTGATTTTCAAAGACACCTGATATAGTGTATGGCTATGGAAGAGCTACCTAATCTGCAATAGCATTTTGCCATTGAACACATTAGACAAGAGAAAGAAAACAGGAAGTTCAAAGGTAAATTTTTTTAGTTGCTAGCTTCATCTTGAGTCCTCACTATAAGAATCAATTATCATATTAAATGGGGTCTTAAATATTCCTTTCGCAAATTTAGAATTGCCTTTAGAATGCTAAAGCATTTCCAGTGAAGTGAACAAGAACATTAAATAAAACCAGTGCTGGAGACTGGATGCATTTAAGTCAGGAAGAGGAAAGTACCATACTGATGATCAAAGCTTGGCCCAGGGAGGCAACTCTATTTTCAAGCATTTTATTTTGAAGGATGTGTTCTTAACTTGCTACCTGTATAAAAGCAGACGATGGGCTAGATTGACCCATGGTGCATTGTGTGCTGGTTATAATATTTTTATTTACTTTATTTGGAAGTCTACAAATCAAGGCAGAGTATATTGGTGTGAATCTCTCTTTCGTTGACTTTGACCAAGGTCACTTGCTAGCACGTGGCTTTGGGTGCACTTAGCTGGAGGCTCTGAGACACCTTTATCCATGTTTCTGTCACTTTATCGAGGATGGCTGCAGCAGTGAGATCAGATGAGGTTGTGACTCCAATTGCTGAACTGGCTTTCAGAGCCACTTAAAGTTACCTGCATACATTTTGAAAAAGGGTAAGGTATTTTCCACGTATTAGATGAGTCCGGTTTTGAGAGGAGAGAGTGACGCTCATTGGTGCTAACAAAGGACAAGTTGTAACCGTGCTAGTTGTGGAAGTTTCTCAGTTACTTCCTAAGAAAGTGCTTATGCTAATACACACTGTCAGGGTCTGTAAAAGGGTTCACTTTTCATCTCGTCATCTCCTTCTTTCTTCTTCATCCTTCAATTGCCTTTTCTTTTCAGTTCAAAACAAGCCTGCAGAGTAAATTCTGAAGCATAATCCTGTATTAATTTATGGGCCGTGGTGTGGCTTACTACAAATGAAATGCTCTGGTCCCATGAAATCCTAATCACTTTCACAGCCAGCAGGTGCCCGAGCTAAAGCATTTCCAGTGAAGTGAACAAGAACATTAAATAAAACCAGTGCTGGAGACTGGATGCATTTAAGTCAGGAAGAGGAAAGTACCATACTGATGATCAAAGCTTGGCCCAGGGAGGCAACTCTATTTGGCTTTAACTCAGTGGGAAAGGCAGTAGCTTCAAATCCATGGTCAGTTCAATTCAATTTGTGAGACTTACCTAGTTATTTCTGTATTGCATACTGAGCAGAGAGGTCCTGAGCTGGCTTATGAAAAACCTCCAGGTAAAAGAGATGTGTAAAAATTGTCCCCCAAGAAAGGTCTTTCAACTCTCCTGGACTGTTGAAGCAGTGTTCCTAAAGCAGACAAGAATCTCAAAGGATGAGGAAGACACCTGCACTGGGACCAGATGGCTCTCATCTTAGCACCCCATGCAACTGTCTCACTCAGCAGTAGTGAAATAATCCCCCTCTATTAATGACTACACAAGACTAGTCTGAACGCAATTAGGTTTGGGGAAATTTAAATTCAGACATATGTACTAGAATTAGAATCTCCTGAATGAACAAATAGTTATTTAAAATGGTCTATGAAAATAGATATAAAAATACATTAAGTATTTTCAAAATCCAAAATATAATGACCTGATGTGTCATGAAGTGGTAACATGGTTCATTTGGTTCTCATGATCGAATATGTCAATCTAAAATCAATTCTTAAACTTGGCAAAGTTTTTACATATAACCTAAACAGCAAAGGCCTGTAGCATCTAATGAAATGGGGAAGAAAATAAAGATGATTTTAAAAAAATGTTGCCTCCTGTGAGAGGTTTTATAATACCTGGTGTAAACACTTTAGGATCTTAATAGTAGTAATATTAGAATCAGCTTGCCTTCTCTGCCTTCATTGTGGCACTGTTTAGAATACTTCTCATACTTCACTTTTGAGTGCCTCATTGATTTAGAAAGCTAGTGTTCCTTCAAAATGATTTTTTATAAGCCTGAGAATGGCTAAGTATAAGATCATAAATATTTTTAGACCCAAGGAAACGAACACTGCCAATAGCATCAGTTCTGAGGTTAATGCAAGTTTTAAAACACCTTCTAATAACAATGTAGAAATAGTGATGTTGGCCAGTGTGTCTACCTGAGGATGTACATGATAAAATCTAAAGAAATATTCATGCCATGCTATCAATATTGAGAAAGGACTGAGATTTTATTCATGAGTATGGGATAGGAACAGAAAGAAGGAAGCAAAGGGAAATTTTGAATGAGGACAAAGCATACTCATGGAATGAATTTTCTGATTTAGATAGTGGTCTTGGGAGAAGGGTCCATAAAACAAGTGTGTGAGTGTTTATTCTTTCATATTGGATGATAAAACTGTTGTTTAGACTTGCAAGATGACAGAAGAAAACCATCAGACGTCTCCTGGTTTGATCCCTTTTGATATTCTGTGTCTTGAAAGAATGGCTACAAGAATATTCTATTAGCAGAGATCGCCAAGATATCTCTTCTTCTTCTTCTTTTTTTTTCAAGCTGTTTCATCATAATCCTAACACGGCTAACTTAGTTTTATAAAACAAACTTCTTCTAAAACATGACTGTGAATGGAAACCCCATCTTGCTTTGACAAGGCAAGTTCAGATAGCGCTCACTGGCTGAGAACAGGGGTTGTTTTTATCTGCATTTGGGCACCTTATCCTTGAAAAAGTTTTGTGCGCTAAGTTTTTATAGGAAACACTATGTCTAGAGTTTTGACAGTGTTCTCTGCTGCTAATCCTTAAGCAATTAAAGAGGACCCATGAGGGACCTTGCTCATAAAAGATTTGCAGAAAAGTCACAGTCTATTGAGTTCAAAATGAAGAATGGGACGATAAGTGAGCAATGTTGGAATAATATCATTCCTTAAGAGAAAAGAGTATTATCTCAAAAATACAATGGGGTATCATTTAAAAAGATATCTTCAAAGATGCTCCTCTTCTGTAAGAATGCTTTAGGGTTACTTTGCAATACTTAGTAGGTAATTGAGTCAATAATTGCCCTGTCACTCAAGAGACGCTGAAATCTTGCCTTCAAGCAACAGCATCATTTTGATAATATATATATATATATATATATATATATATATATGGGCTAGTGTCTTAGGGTTCTTTTTGCTTGAAGAGACACCATGACCAAGGCAACTCCTATAAAGGACAACATTTAATTGGGACTGGGTTACAGTTTCAGAGGTTTAGTCCATTATCCTCATGGTAGGAAACACAGCAATGCCCACAGGCAGATATGGTGCTGGAGAAGGAACTGAGAGTTCTATAACTTGATCCACAGGCAGCGGGAAGTGAATTGGCT
The DNA here is from genome assembly GCF_000001635.26 of Mus musculus. NCBI lineage: Eukaryota > Metazoa > Chordata > Mammalia > Rodentia > Muridae > Mus > Mus musculus. The sequence continues at coordinate 53,535,908 of NC_000074.6, read as the reverse complement.
TGAGCCCATCCCATAGTGACATACCTCCTCCAACAATGCCACATCTACTCCACCAAGGCCATATCTCCTACTAGTGCCACTCCCTCTGTGCCTATGGGGGTCATTTTCTTCCAAACAACCAGAGCCAGTGAGATGGCATACTACTTGCAGCTCCGACTAAGGACCTTAGTTCCATCCCTGAAACTCACAGTGTGGAAGGAAAGAATCAACTCCCACAAGTTGTTCTTGGACTTCCACACACATACTGTGGTATGCAACACACACACACACACACACACACACACATACACACACACACACACACACACACACACACACACACACACGCACACATGTCCTCACATGCAATATACTTTGGTTAAGATTTAATGTTTTGTGCATTTTTTTCTTAAGTAGGGGCATCTGTAGCAGGGATTGAAATCCATTGAATTATAAGCTACTGATCCCATAAGACAGAACAAGCAAGGAATAGCAACAAAATCTTTTCAGTCCTACCGTAGTGCAGACACTGAATGGGAGTCATTTACATTTATAAATACTGTACATTTTATAAAAACATACTTTAAAATTCCTACTATGACAGATATGAAAACGAGGAAAGTGTAATTTTTCCAATGACACTCAGACAGCGTGGTAACAGAAAACATATTCCAGATCACGTTTATAAAATTCCAGTCCTGTGTTCTTTTGAAGTCACAAGTTGACTTACCATGAACAGAACTTGGTATCACCTAGGTCAGTGCCCTTCAAGTTCTCAAGGACTTAGGAGTTACCAAAGGAACTTGGGAAAATGCAGGTTCTGATTCACCGGGTCTGGGAGGGTCCTCCAAGCCTGTTCCTCCAGTCACTTTCTGGTTGACACTGGTGATGTGAGTTTGGGGACTATGAATAGCTACACTATAGCTTGCCACTTTGGATTGAGATCAGAGAAACACAAGGCTCAGAGGGAAAAAAAACTAAAACTTCATAATTTGGGGATGCCAAAGTTAGTAGGAGAGCTGCGATTTGATTGGTGTCCATAAAAAAAGGAGGTTTGGGGGTCATATTCATATAAAAAATCTGTGCTTATCACTATGAAAACGCAATTACAAAACCTCCCTAGAGTGGGCAATGGAGAGATGTTAAGAGTACTCATTGCTCTTCTGGAGTTTGAGTCCCAGCACCCATGTGGTGGGAATCATAAAGGCTCGTAATTTCACCATTAAGGGATGCAACACTGCAACTACAGGTACCCACATTACCCATTTGTGAACACCTCTAATACATACACACACAGGTAAAATAAATCTTTAAAAACTTGGAGAATTCTCTTGGTCCCCTTTTCAGTAAACTTGCCATCCCTATCTTCCATTTGGAATTCTGGAGTTTCCACCACTATGAGCCCCATGTTCTGACTTCCGCTCAGTGTTCTCTATATTGTAACTCAAGTATTCAATCTCAAAGTCGAATGAAAAAAATGAGTAAAGGCATGAAACCATTACAGTTCCTGCATAGCAGGGCATCACAAACTCAAGCAACCAGGGCCAGGCACAGAATGGAAAGTTATAAAGCAGGCTTTGCAGGGTGCTGATAAACAGAGCTTATCTGTATCCCAAGAGGGCAGTTCATACACAACTCCTGAGAATCCCTAGCTCTGGTCTCATGGATCTTTCAAGTTTTTAAAGAAGTTATTTAAATTATTCTTTCCAAAAGTTTATATTTTAGAAAAGTTTTCATATTTCCAACAAAATTGGACAGAATAAACAAGGAGTCCCCATATACCTCTCTTGGCCTGTTCTTAGCTTTCTCAATCACAGTGGAATATTGTCTATCATCTCACATAAAAATGGTGTATTTGCTACAAATAGGCACTTTATTGTGCCCAAAGCCCATAGTTTATATTAGGGTTCACTCGGTGTTTGTCATTTAGGGTCTGACAAATGAATAGTGAGTTATGGCCAATGCCTACCAATATCATGTCATAAAATCAAACAGTGTTTCTACAGGAAAATTTCTCAGTGTTGTGATGGTCCATCCCCTTCCATTAACTCTGTGAAACTCTGATCTTTTAATTGTCTCCATCTTTGTTCTCAGACTATCACACAATTGAAATCATACACTGAGCAATCTGCTCATTGTTTTCTTTCATTTGGTCACATCTATTTAAGATTTGTGGATTCCCATGCTGTTTTAGAATTGAATAACAGTACAGGCTGTAAGCAGCACAGTTTCACATAGTTTATTCATAAAATTTCCATTTTTTAAAAAAAATGTGTATATACATCAAACTGTGTGGGAAAGCAGGAAAGAATGCAGTTGCTAGGTCACACTGTAAAACCATGCTTTGTCTAGAAAGGTCCATCCATGGGTGATTGTTTCCAATTCTAAGAAGGGGCAAAGTGTCCACACTTTGGAGTTACAGAGACAAAGTTTGGAGCTGAGACAAAAGGATGGACCATCTAGAGACTGCCATATCCAGGGATCCATCCCATAATTAGCCTCCAAACAATGACACCATTGCATACATTAGCAAGCGTTGACTGAAAGGACCCTGATATAGCTGTCTCTTGTGAGACTAGGCCAGGGCCTAGCAAACACATAAGTGGATGCTCACAGTCAGCTATTGGATGGAGCACAGGGCCCCCAATGGAGGAGTTAGAGAACGTATCCAAGGAGCTAAAGAGATCTGCAACCCTGTAGATGCAACAACATTATGAACTAACCAGTATCCCGGAGCTCTTGACTCTAGCTGCATATGTATCAAAAGATGGCCTAATCGGCCATCACTGGAAAGAGAGGCCCAATGGACATGCAAACTTTATATGCCCCAGGACAGGGGAATGCCAGGGCCAAAAAATGGGAATGGGTGTGTAGGGAAGTGGGGGGGAGGGTATGGGAGACTTTTGGGATAGCATTCTAAATGTAATTGAGGAAAATACATAGTAATAAAAAATATTAAAAAAAAAGAATTAAAAAAAAGAAAGGTCCATCCAAGTTCTTTTCCATTTTCTATGTCATCCCGCATTCTTCCTAATAAAGAATGATTTATTTTTTTTCTTGCTCTGCAACCTCATGTGTATTTGACATTATCGGTGTGTGGCAGTACCTCATTGCACTGTGGTGCATCTTTCCATGTGCTACCTTGTCACCTGTTGTCTTAGGTTTCATTGATCTGAAGAGACAACATGCCCAGGGCAACTCTTATTTAAAACACACACACACACACACACACACACACACACACACACACACACACACACACACACACACACACATTTAATTGGACCTGGCTTAGAGTTTCAGACGTTAATTCCATGCTCCTCATGGTGGGAACATGGCAGCATGTAGGCAGACACAGTGCTGAAGAAGGAGGTATGAGTTCAGCAGGCAGCAGAAGGAGATTGTGCACCACACTGAACATATATGAAACCTCAAAGCCCACCTCCACAGTGATGTACTACCTCCAACAAGGCCACACCTACTCCAAAAGGCCACATGTCCTAAGAGTGCAACTCCCTATTAGCCAAGCATTCAAACACATGAGTCTATGGAGACCATCCCTAGTCAAACCATCACCCCTGTAGATTTTAGTTATTAAACCATTTTAAAACTTTATTGTTCTCTGTTTTAAGAGTTTTCCATGTATTGAAAAAAGTTCATTATAAGAAATGCAAATTTTGTTGTCTAATCTGTGCCTCACTCCCAGTCTCTGGCTAGTATCTTTCATGAACAATTATTTCATGGATCTTGCTATCATCTTTACATATAAAATGGATTGCCAAGTCCAAATCCCTCTAGATTTTCTACATTATCTCTTCTTTATAGTTTTAAATTTACATTTAAACATGTGATAAATTTTGACTGACTTTTGTGATGCTTAGAAGTTTTCTGTCTTGGTTCTGTTTTATATATATATATATATATGTATATATATATGATATATATATATATATATATATATATATATATATATATATATATATATATATATATGATAAGAAGGCAATTTTCTTCATTTTATTACCTTTGCTCTTGGCTCAGTGATCAGTTGTTTTATTAAGTGGGTCTGTTTCTGTTCTTGGAACCCGTTTCAGTGATCTGCTTCTTAGTTTTCACTAGTGCTTCAATATGCTGATTACTATGGCTTTGAGTCTTGAAATTAAGTGGATCCAATTCTCTGTTTTATTTCTTAGTAATTAGTTCTGTTTAGTCTTTTCCCTTTCACTATAAACTGTAGAATTAGCTTGTTAATACATGTATTGGAAATTTGAATAGGATTGTTTTGAATCTGCAGAATAAGTTTAGAAGTATCCTGTTGACATAATTGGGACTTCCTATGAACATGTACAATCTCACTATTTATGTGTACTTTTTTCTCCTTCATAGGAGTTTTACAATTTTCCTCACACTTACCTTGTTTGTATTTCTGTTACATCTGTAAGTAATTATATCATTGTTTTGAATGCCATTTGAAGTAGTTGTGATGAGTAGGAATTGTTCACTGGCAACTCGGCTCGATCAGGAAGTGCCTAAGAGTTTGGCAAAGCACATCTGTGGATGTGTCTGTGGTCGAAAGGATTTCAGTGAGTTTGTGCATAGGTGTGGCCATAACTTTTAGGCACACACTCCTACATCAACACACGCTCAATGTGTCCTTGTGTTTCTAAGCTACAACTTCACAGCTTAAGCTGAGTATCCCCCAAAGTGTTCCTGTTTGCCAACTGAACCTTTTGAACATGTGTTACATGAGCTAGAAGTCAGCGCGCCCCAAATTTCATCCACCATCTTTTATTCTTGATCTATTTCAAATTAAGCATGGTTAGAAATGAACTCCTTAGCTGAGCAGGTTCTGGAACATGTGTGCCCCTAAAATATTCTCAAATAGAATCGTCACACTTCTACTCAAGAGAGCATTGCTTAGAAAATCTTGCTCATGTTCTCATAATCCATAATATTTCTTCACTCTTCTGTTATTTATTGGCTATGCCTGCTTTGGCATCAACATGAGAACAAATCACATTTCCTTATGAGAGTATTGGGTAACCACTAAAACCTACCTTGAATCTGGGCAGTCTGATCCCACAGACAGGGAGCCTAGCTGGAGGAAAATAGAAAAATATGGAGAAAGTCAGCTAGTACAGGCATTCTCTCATATTTTGCTTGCCATCATCGTGTGAGGTAATCTGTGTTACTCCTCTTGTTATGGTGGCTAGAAACTGATCTTGTGAGGCAAGCAAATCAATCCTCCCTCTATTATTTATTTCACATTGTGATGGTTAATTCTGATTGCCAACTTGATTGGATTGGTAAATAATGAGGTGATTAGGAGAGGACATTTGAAGATGTTTGTGAAAGCATTTGTAAAGACAACTGGATCAGGAGAAACTGACTTATGACTGCAACGAGACCTTTATTGGTATTAAGAAAGGAAAGTAGCAATTGAAACCCAGATGGAGGAGTGAGTTAAGTTTTGTCTGCTTGGGAGTTGTGATTTCCTGATCTATTCTTGTATTCCCTGTGTGATTCTGGTCTACAACAATGTAAGCTTCTTTGCTGTACTGACCCTTCCATGACAGAATCACCTTCTGACACTGTAAACCACAATAAATAATCCCTCTTAAGTTGTTTTCTCAGGTATCTCGGTCATAGTGACACAAGAAGTAATTCGTACAGAAAACTGATACCAGAGAAGTGGGGTCGCTGTTGTAATTAAACCCGTGGCTCTCAGGTCTTGGAGGTGGTTGCAGGAAGAATGTAGTAGAGTGTGAAAAAAGAAGCATGCAAGAGAAAGCCTAGAACACTACAAGTACAGCATAGTGGGTGATTCTGTTCAGGATGCAGAAGAGCAGGATGCTGAAAGGGATGTGGACAGTAAAGGCTACGGTCATGAAGTTTCAAATAGAAATGAGGACTCTTGAGTGTTCCTGTTACCATGCTGTCAAAGAATTTTTTTTACAAATTTCCTAAGCTCTGAAATTTGGAGTGATGCTGAATTGAAAAGTAATTTGTCCTAGTGGAGTACTGTGTGACACTCTCTCGGGGAGATAGGAAACTGAAGAAAAGCCAAATATGGACACAGACATAGTCCAGTTTTAACCAATGAGTTTTACTGGGGTTACTTACAGGAATACGGGGAAGGGTTACTTACAGTATAAGTGATTCAGTGCAGTGAGCAAAGCCAGCCCTAGCATGTGATCCTGTGGGATACAAAGGCAAGGCCATAATGGTGAAGTAAGGCCTCTGAGACTTGCAGGATATCCCAGCATTTTTAGATGCTTCTCAAGGAGACAGAAGAGCTTAACATCTTTCCTGCTGAGTTTCAGTCCGCTCTGGTCCTTCAATGCTTCTCTCCTATTCTTCCCTTTTGTATTGGGAATATATGCCCATACTTTAATTAATGAATCAATTTGTTGAGGCTTGGTCTGTTGCTACATACCGTAATGCTAAACTCTGTTCCTAAAGAAGGTCTAGTTGCCTATGAGTGAATTCTCAAATTTACAAGCTTTTGTTGAGTAAACCTTCTTCCTTAATGTAAAACTATTGGTTAAAAAAAATGGCATAGCCAGTTAGAGGTAGGCAGGGCTTGAGTTACCTGGTTGGGGTAGCAGGAGAGAGGAGGATACCACCATGAGAGAAGGTGGAACATGAACACGTGGCCAGGAGAAATAGCAAGTATGTGGGGTACACCACTGGGGAAGTAGCTAGGTCAGCAGATACAAAAGCAGTTACAAAAGTAGATTAGGGGTTACCCCACAGTAACTGTCAAATCCAAATAAAATAACCATAGTCTGAGTTTCATTTATTTGTAAGCTAGATGGGCATACATTTGAATTAGTTCTTCTACGTCAATTACTTTTGAGTTGGAGATAGTGCTCATGTGTAGTGTGATGTGTGGGTGAATCCAGAGGACATGTCAGACTCTTTTCTCTAATTCTATCACGTAGGTTCTGGAGACTGAACTCAGGGGTCAGGCTTGGTAGTTAGGATCTTTACCAGCTGAACACATCTAGGTAGGTAGCCTTGTGACTAATTTTATAGGGGGTTATGGTTAAGAGTTTGCCTTAAGTTCCGGAGGAAACTTTGGACTTGAATTTTTGTTGTTATGAGAACTGTCAGAATTGTGAGGACTGAAAACAAAATGAATTTCACATTGAGAAGAAAAACCTTTGGAGCCAGTGGTAGTTTAGGTGTAGTTTGGACACCAGCTTGGTTGAAGTGTGAAAACTCTGGAGCTTAAAAGGATTAACTAAGGTAGAAGGGACACTTTGTGTTTGAGTGATATGTACAGGCTGGTGGCCCAGATGGAGCCAAATGGGAGAAAATGTGCACAGGGCATTCTTGAATGCCACCATTGGGTTATGGCAAGTTGTGGTTCTGGGAGATGTTGTATTGATTCTTTTAGATTTTCTACATAATTGTGCCTGGCATTTGAAAGCAAGCCAGTTGTTTTTCCCTTACATCTCATCTCTGCACTGTTGATTTCCTTTTCTGGTCTCTTTGTATTAAAAGAGACCATTAAGGTGTTGAAATGACTGGTGAAGGATGGTTACTCAAGTATTTTAAACATTGGACTTCTACACAATCTATTCTGTGTCTGAGGAAGGTTTTCTGTGCTTCAAAGACTGCATTCCATATGTCCTTGGTTTGTTGAAGGAAGGTAGGGGATGTTGTTTATATAAGGGCACTAATCACATCCCTTGTGCACCAAGCTCCTCAGATGAATTTGGAAAGTAGGAACACTAATATTAGGTGTATTATCTTTATTCCCACGGTATAGAAAATTGAGACACAATTAAATGAAGCTAATTGTCAACTTCATATAGTTAATCACTGATAGAGAACAAGGTTTGAATTCAAGCAATTACATTCTGGAGTTCCTTGAAGACAGTGTGTGTGCGTGTTCATGTCTAATATGCAGCATTATCTTAAACCTGTCTCTTTAGAGGGAAAATAAACTCTAATTTAGTGTTTGCTGATATATACAATGTATATATGGCCACCATGTACTAAACTGATTCAGCCTCATTGAGTGAAATGAAGTTAATTTGAGCCGTCTGATATTTATTTTACTAGAACTTTGGTTTTATTTTCAACCAGCCTTAATTACAATGAGCAGAACAAGAAAGGATGAATAATACTGGTTTTTATTTAGGAATGGAAAGAAGTATTATGACATTTATGGTGCTCAAGGGTTTTGCACGAGTCAGAAAGAAATGAGATGGATTACAAGCAATTAGAAGGGATTTTGTTCTCCAAGATTTGTTCTAAGATCTGGTTTTCTTAAAAAATATTGTATGTCACCACTTACACTATAGAAATAAGATTTTTAATTAGAGAAAACAAATGAGCAGACACATCTAATGCGCCACTCAGAAAGGTCACAAGTTTAAATGAAATGACCAATTCCTAATGCAGTATCCATGCATTGAAACCATAAATAACTTACTTCCCTTTAACTCAGAGGCAAATAGGTTGAACACAGCAGCTCCTACTTCCATTATATCCATCCTGAATGTGGTCATTTTTTATCCTTTAAGTAGATGTGACTTTCTCAGGACTAAAATATGACTTTTAAAAAACTGGCTGACCCTTGGTTATATAGGAAAATACATGTCACTTGGCACTTAATCATAGCAGTTGGTACTTTCGGTGATCTTGTCACCTCATCTTTTAATTGTGTAAAATAGTTGAAAACCTACTGTGTGATAAGTGACAAGTTTAACACTAAAGAAAACAAGCCACTTAGAGTTTATACAAAATCCTGGAAACTTAACCAAAACTTCACCAGGACAATGACATGAATGCACTAATTTTATTTTCAGAAGTGCTATCCAATTGACGTGTATGTCACCTACAAATATCATTCAAATGAATCTTAATTGTACAATAAAGATACTAAATGAGCTTAATTGGGTCCTGAGGTCTAAATTCAATCACTCAATATCAGAACTCATGACATGTAAAAAGATACTCAACAATATAAAATTATAGGCTTTGAAAGTATATTGACTAGGAACAAAATATCAACTAAAATACATTGTACCTCTGAAGTCAAAAGAAATCATCTGAGTGTTGATACTGGAAACAGATATTTTGATGTTTTTGTACCTATAACATGCATATTTCTAGTTAAAATCAATACAGTAAGTCAAGCTCTTTTAAGACTATTTTGAAAAGGGAGAAAATGTTAATTATGTGAAACACTTAATATTTAGTATAAAGCATTCTGTGTCACATATTAAAGCTTGAATTCTACAAGTCACTACATGAATATTTTATTTGATTACAATTTTGATATTGTAGATGGGTGTCTTAGGGTTTTATTGCTGTGAAGAGTCACCATGACCAAAGCAACTCTTATACAAGCAAACATTTAATTGGGGCTGGCTTAGAATTTCAGAGGTTTCATAGCAGGAAGCATGGCAGCATGCAGGCAGACATGGTGCTGGAGGAGCCAAGAGTCCTACATCTTAATGTAGCCAGCTAGGAGACTGCCTTCAGCAGGCTGCCAAGAGACTGAAATTCCACACTAGGTGGAGCTTCAGCATAGGAGATCTCAAAGCCAATCCTCCCATTGACACAATTCATCAAACAAGACCACACGTACTCCAACAATGCCATCCCCCTAATAGAGCCATTCCCTGTTATCCAAACATTCAATCACATGAGTCTATGGGGGCCATTCGTATTGAAACCACCACAATAGTTTTCATAAATAAGAGTTATTTTCATTATCTCCTGGTTCTTTTCAACCTAAATTAAATTAGTCAAAACTCACAATCTCACACACAAACATATCAAACTATCATACTGTCATAGAAACTGACAGAAAATATGAAAGACATGTCAAAGACAAAGGGGTTACTTGCCCACCCTGCCTTATATTTGTTGAGTATAGGCTCTGGAATGGAGGCCTTTGGGAACTAACCTGGCTTTGGTCCACCAGTGAGATCTCCCTTTCCTCTCATTGCAGTCAGACTGCTGATTTCAGAACAATTCCCACAAGGCAAGTCACCATTATACACAAAGAGCAAACAGTCTTAGAAAATTGTAATCTTTTATTAGAAGCTGCAGACAAACCCACCTGCCATTTCCTTTACAGAGATACATTCTGAGAGTAGAGAGCAAACAAATACACCCTTTCTCAGGAGTTGTACAGCTTTTGCTACAGAAACACCCTTGAGCACACATTCCTGAATATATGGCAGTACCATGAAGGTCCGAATGTTTTGCCTTTTCCAGACTATCAGGGACCACTGAATACAGGCATATGGGCTACTTTTACAAATTATGAAAGATGCCTTAGGAAATTGTTATCTGCAAGTGTCCCAATACTTTAAACATTTTAAAATCAATTTTCTATCAGCATCTTCTAGTATACCTTTGCCTATCAGGAAAAACCTTTCCTTTTAAGGATTTAAATACTCTTATTATTTTAGTAATATCCACAGAACTCCTCAACTGACATATTTTATGCATTACTCAGGGCAGTTTATACTGGATCATAATCTGTGTCCACTGGGTACTGTCACGGATGTCTGTTCATTATAGCTACTCAAGGATGCAGGTCATTGAGAGCATCAAGCAAGGTATTGTCATGCTTAAAAAAAATTATGACAGGACTATCTCAATGGGTCAATATAAATAAATGAAGACTTGAAATTATCAAAATTTTTATGAGTCTGTGGTTAAAAAAACAAAAGAAAAGCAAAATAAAACAAAACAAAGAAAGCACTTGAGTATACAGTTCACCTCCTAAATCCTCTGGGAAAATAATCTAGGTATTTCTCTCTGCTGGCACTGAACATGTCCTTTATAAAAGTATTATTATTAATGTGGGCTAAAATTACTTGGTATCTCAGGTAATTGAAGCATTGGTATTAAACTGGGTTCAAATTTAAGTCCAGCATACTGAGCCAGTAGAGCATACTTAAAAACGGCTTCCCAAAAATGGTAGGATGGCTAGAGAACAACTACATGGGTTATTCTCAACAGGGAACTTACAGTAAATAAATAGCAAGTTGTGTATACAGTACTAATGCTATACCATGTTGTGCTTCTCCGCAGGGGTGCCTGGAGCACCTCCATCATGCAGCTGCTCAGGAGGAAGAATGAAGTCAGAATCAGAGGTCCGCAGTCCGTCTTCCCTACTGCTGGACCAGAAGGGTAAATCGTGGGGTCTGTGTACCACTGAGAGTCATGAACAGGGGTGGGGTTGACAATGTGTTCCACCAGTCTACCTTCCCCTTGGGCATCTGCACACCAGGCGGAGCCAAGAACAAGCAGAAAACCCGGAATGTGGTCTGAATGGGGCAGGGCCTTGTATACTAGAGGGAATGGAAAAGAGAAGGCCTTCCTCAGGAGTTTTAGGCGTGGCTCTTTAAGAGGAAGGCCTTCTCCACAACGGTCCATAAGGAAGGAACTCTTTGTGATGATCCTTGCTTGTTCATACTGGTTTATTTGATCATGGATGTAAACACATACACTTTATTTTGGGTGAATCATGGATAAAATGGTTTTTTTGTGGGAAGGAATGCTGAGAAAGGGGAACTCATTGGCTGAAAGCTCAGGGCCATCTAGATACCTCAATAGCATGGAGAAGAACCCCAGCTGTTATGTTAAGTGATCAAGTGTCCATGGTCCTCAGTGTGGCTTCACAGATCTGTGTTCCGGAGCAGGTAGAGGCAGGTAGGGAAGGTTTTCCCACTCCTGCTCTTCCCAATTCTGTGCTTCCTTTACCATTTCTTATGCCTGTCCGGTAGCGCAGTCCCACACGTTGTACATATTAAGGTTTGACAACAATATAATGCATTCAACTAATCCACAGTTGTGGATTAATGCAATGGTGATTTTGAATGAAGTGATAATGTTGAGAAATCAGACATACAGCATCTTTGTACTTGTCAGGCATGGGTAGGTGATAGGCGAATTTGGGAAATAATGCCAACCTAGATAGCACACTCATTGATATTTTCTAACTGCAGCCCTAAATGATTTTCAAGAGTAATGATCAACATTGAGTATTGGTTGTACAAAGATCAGAGATTTCTGTGTATCAACCATATTCACCTACTCAGTGCTCCCTCAAAGAGAAATCCAAAGAAAAACAACTCAACACTCCTCAGCTTTTCAAACTGTATAGATTTTAATACCATCATTCCTGCTTTGAGGTCTTACAGAGAATCCGGTCAAAGCTAATGATAAGGCTATGGTGGTAAGAGACATACCACTGGAACTTCTGAAATTAAGTTAGGTTTACTCTGCTGCGATAATGGTCCTGCTTCTAGGGGACCTGGCCAGCTTCTGTCCTCTGAGTCCTCTGGTACAGATACTTTATTTTCTATGGCATTATAAAAATAAAACCCCAGAGTAGAAGTTTCTCGTGGCATTGATCAGAAATCCAAATATCACTTTAAGTTTAAAAATATACATCATATATGTATGCATATTCATTCTCAAGTGGTAAACTGACTTAAATAAAAATAAATAAGGAAGTAGACAAAGAAATAACATTAGAGCATAATTTATTTTTTTTTTACTTAATTTACACAAGAACTTAAAATAAATGAAGACATTCCATAATGTCAGTAAGCAACTTTCCAAACCTTCATGACTTTCCTTCTTCAAATACACACGTTGACAAACAGAATAGATTAGATGCAGTCTACTTTTTTTTCGGTTGGCTCATTGTGTAAAGAATTAGAAACCATGAAACTAAATTGTGTAAATGTTGGAAGTTTGTTGCAAGCAGCACCTTGAGACAAAAGAGACAGACATGGGTTATAGGAGGCATGTATTCAGAACCAATAACGATAACATTGGCATAGATATTGTTGAGGCATATGGCACTGTGTATATATATATTTTTGTGTGTGTATGTGTGTATATATTTTGCCCTTCCTGTCTTCATGGTAGAGAGTAATGAAAAATCATGGAAGAAGAGGAGGATAAAGTAATTATAGCTTTTTAAAAGTTATTTTATGTGACTAAGTGCTCGTCTGCATATATGTATGTATATCTCATGTGTGCATGGTATCAAAGAGGTTAGAAGGAGGCAGACACTCTGAAACTGGAGTACAGATGGTTGTGAGATACTTTGTGGGTACTGGGAACCTAATGTGCGTGTGTAGGTCCTATACAAGAACAAGTGCTCTCCATGAGTGGGACAGACCTAGTCCCTACCTCCTATATACACACACACACACACACACACACACACACACACACACACACACACACACACAAATGTGTTATTTGTTCTTCATATGGGATCCATAACAGCAGGAGTAGGGGCTGTCTAGAACATTGTTGCCTGCCTTTGAATCCCTTTCCCTAACTGGGCTGCCTTGTCTAGCCTCAATAGAAGAAGATGCAGCTAGGCCTACTGCCGCTTGATATGTATGCCAAGGCAGGTTGATCCCCATGGGAGAAAATGAGGGGGTGGGGGAAGAAGTGAGAGGGAGGGACTGGGAGGAGAGGAGGCAGGGGTAGCTTCGATCAGGATGCAGTGTTAATAAATTAACCAATTAATGGAAAAAAAGAGAGCAAGTGCTCTTAACTTCTGAGCCATTTCTCCAGACCTAATTGATCCCCTTGAACATCAAAGAGCCAATGCCTGCCCCCATGCACTTGCTCTCACTGCTATTATTTTGCTCTTTCAATCCCTTCCTTAGGAAAAAAAAAAAGGTCAAATTTTGTATTTTCCTAGCTACTACAATGTTCTCTTCCCTAGAAAACCTTCCCACATCACTGCTTCCTCCCCCTCTTCCCACCCCTGTTCACGGGGATGGGAAAAGCGGGAAGAGCTATTGGTCAAGTTGCTTTCTGTCTGAGTTCAGTTTCTCTTCATACCTGCAGGGGGAGAGGTCTTCCTGTCACGACTTTATTAGACGTAGTCAACTTTTAATTCATATAGTTAGATAATTAGTATCTTCCCACCCTGCTAAATGTAAATTTGAGCCTTCTGTGGCTTATCTGTTAAGAGGGAATCATTAAAGTGCCTTCTTTGATACATAAAGCAACCCCCCCCCCCATAACTTTGTTTGACTTTTATGTCTTAGAACTTAAAAAAGAATTAGGCTTTCTTCAAACAAGCTCTCCAAATACAAAAGTGTGGGAAGTAAAAGATCAAAGAAGAGCAGCGAGCAGTCTAGCCTAATAAGCTCTATTGATCAGTAGGCTCTGCATATTCTCCATCTGAAGACTCCGAGATGGGAAGCCACAGTGCCTGACCTTCTACACTTTGCGGCTGGGCTTGGCTCATGAGGAAGCAAACAGAAGACATGGCACAAGCGGTGTCAGATCAATTCTGCGGGCCCATCTGGCTGACTCTCCAGCAAGGGTCTGTTCTTCAGAGCACCAAGAAGACTGACATGACCGAGATGTTTTAATGCATGAGAGAGAAGTAAGGGAGATTAATTTAGCCCCACTATCTCTAACCAGTGAAAGCTTTTGATTAAATTCGACTATCAAAAAGCCCTCCAGCCCAAACTAAACTTTTAGGACAGATGCAAAAGATAAGAACTGCAGCAGAATAGTAGACCGTGACTCTCAGCAGTCACTTTAGGTCTATAGTTCAGTGCTACACTGGAACTGACAGATTAGCCCCTGCCATGCACTCAGAAGCTGCCTAACCTTTACACACTCACTTTGTACACAGAATATAGTGTAGAGCGTGCTTGGATAGAGGCGTGCATCTTTTAAGGTCACTTGTAAATTCACTCAAATAAAAACACATCTAACTTACCATAACTTCCGTTCACACTGGCACATATGACCGCTCCAAAGAAGTTTGGATAGTATTTCTGAATTCTTAAAATCACTTTTTGGCAAGCTATGGCTGGGTCATCTCCTCCTCTCATATATTCTACAGCTTGGTAGCTAATATAAACAGAGGAGACAGCTTAATATTAGAGTACAGAATAAACACTAACTCCACATTTGGCTAGGTTGACATCAGAAAATCAGAAACAACCATATTTTTACACCGAGCATAATACCTATGAGTGAATACAAGTCAGTAATTCCTATCCAGCCTTATTACCAAGGCAGTCAACCCCTGTCTATTCAAGTTATCCACCATTATTTTCAGATGAAGACTATATTATTTTTGGCTTTGGCTGAGAAACTGTCACTTTAGTAATAACAGCCAAAAATCACAAATAGTGGTTATATTTGCATAAGGAAAAGCTATAATCACTGTCTGTGTTCAAATGGCACACATGTAGTTATTAGCTGCACACAGTGGCTCACTCTACTCTTCGCAGTCATCTCACTGTGGCCTTGTCTCCTTAAACAGATCATAAGCATTCTCCTGAGACAAGGTGAGACACATTTCACACCACAGGGTAAAGATGACACAAGCGAAGGATCACAAGCCAACTGGCAACAGTAAAGCAAACCAAACAACAACCACAAAAATCAAAAATAAATAAACAAAACCAACAACAAAAAATACCTGCCCCCAGCTTCATGAAAATCTCTCTTGCACATGAAGTCAGACAACACACTACAGAAATCCTACCTGTCCTGGCATTGCTGTCTCTTCCAAGGACTTTGGGGATTTACAAAGGTAACAAGTCTCACCTCGGCAGAAAGCGCAGGAGTGTGTCACCATCGCCAGTGGCTGCAGCTGCTCCAGCCGTGTCATCAGCATAGGCTCCGGCTCCAGGGATTGGTGAATCCCCTACACGACTTTGTGAACAGACAATGTAAAAATTTAGGACAGGAAACCAGATGTAACTAAATCATGTTGTAAACTGTTTCATAACTGGGGGCTGTTCCTGCCCAGCCGCTGGCTACTGTTTTAAGTCAGTGCTTCACCAGAATTCATTTTCTGTTTGTTTTTCAATTAAGGTTTTCAAAGAGCAATGCTAATTTATGACTTTGTTTTCAGGCAGATTTTCACTGTAACAAAACTGAATTCTTAGAAACTGATGAAAACACCGCTTTTCTGAGAGTGGAGAGAGGGTGGCTGACAGAAAAAAAGAAATTACTTAAAACCCGAAATATGAGTTCTAGAGACCTGCATGAAACTACATTTAATAATAGTACATATGGATGGAAAACCTGCAAGAGGAGAGATTTTAAAAAGCACATGAGACAATGCATAAGCTAAATAGCTTGGTTTAACTATTTCACATGTGTTTTTATGTATGATAGTATCATGTTATACTCCATAAATACTTGTTCTTAGCAATTAAAATTTTTAGCAAACACTGTCGTCAGTTCATTGTGTCAGCTCACAGAGATTTACAGCGACTCCTCTCTGCTTACACATTTCTCAATCTCTGGTGTTCCTGGAAAGCTCTATTTCCTTACACGGCTTCCTATGCAACGTGCCCGACTTATACCAGTTTCCTCTGTTAATAAGCCTACTTAATTCCTTTCCTCTACTTAAGAACAAAGCAAGAACAAAAGAGACCTACAATGTCTCAAGCATATCTGGCTTGCATTCCTCTTAATCTCCACGACTATCCCAAGGTATTGCTATTCTGTAATCTCTGTCACATGAGTGTGCACACATTCGTGTGCATGCGCGCACTCACTCACACACGCACACACACACACACACGCACACACACACACACCACACTCCAGCTTTTCTTCCAGCCACCACTCCATCAGCCTGGAATATGGACTACTTGTATACACGAGGACCGCTGGCTGCATGCTGCATGTCCCCCTTCGATCCTGTGTAGTCAGGTCCCAGTCTCAATTTATTACTTTACCAGCATTACTAACTACACAGGTGACACAGATTAACCCCTAACATTTCTAAACTCTGGCGTTTTCGGCTGTGATGCTTTGATGTTTTCTTCCACATTTATCTGTGAGGTTAGGATTTCATTTTATCCTTGGCGCCCTGCACAAGCGTTGGCATGCACTGTTTTACATTTGATACATATTTGAGAAATCTGTTCTTGGGGAAACACTAACCCAGGTATTTTGAATTTTATACCATTTGTGGATGTGCCAGCAGCAGTATGTCCCGTCTTATGGATTACAACCATGCCTAGGGATAAGAAAACAAAACAAAAACAATGTGAGTACCCAGAATATCCCTTAAATATATCCACACAATGAATCGGTTGAGGACTGCTACTGTGTGAGGGTTTGTGTCCCCTCAGAGTTATATCTCCATAAAGTAATGGATTTAGAGGGAACTGTAGCAGGTGGATGGTTACTAGGGGCAATGCCCTAATTAGTGGGATTAATAAAAAAACTAGACGCACCACCAATGAGCCAGAAAATGGGACTGCAACAGGCAATGAATCTGCCACTGTCTGCATCTTGGAATTTTCCACATCTAAAACTGTGAGAAATAAATTTCTGTTGTTTATAAATCATCTAGTCTATGGTAGTGAGCTTTTACATACTGACTCCATTAAGAAAACAAAGTATGTTCTCTTATTAATTATATGTAGAAGAACAGGAAAAAGTAAGAAGACTAAAAACTGTATCAGTGGTATAATATTATAAATATTAATGACCTGATTTCATAGTATTATTGGACGAAAACCCAAAATCCAAAAAAAAGAAAAAAACCCTCTCACATTCTTTTTTATTTCCTTATATTCTTAATATTCAAATCTACCAGTTACTTTCAGTATGTTTTCAAGGGCAATTTCCAATAAAATCATTCATTTTGATTAAGAGAAACTGTCAACATTACTGCTTAGAAAAATGATTAGAGATTATTTTATATAGCAAATTACATAAAATTACCAAAGCATTAAATATTAATGATTTGATAATCAATATTTTAATAGTCACTGGATATTTGATGTTTTGTGTAATTACAAATCTGTATTCAGATGCTAAGATTATACATATATATATATACATACCACATATATGAATTTATTTTTAAGGTTTGTTATATATGTATATATGTGCATGTACATATAGTGAGAGCAAGACACACATATCAATGTGGTATTTACTTGGCAGTTAAAATAACGAAAGCAGACTAACTCCTGGCACATGAGGAAAAATGACTAAGAGCTGTGGAAGGTCATCAAGTAAAATAATCAATAACACTGCAGAACAAGTGACTTACCAATAGTATCATGGCTGTGGATATCCACTTCTTCTTTGTGGGGAGAAATACTCTGCTTTAAGAAACCAGATGGTTTGTAGGGTCCACAGTATTTTGAGGGATCTGGAATAACATTCTGTAAACAAGATTCCAGATGTTTGGTTAAAAAGGGTGTTTTAGAAATGGGCAAATAATTGTGTATGACTGCTAACCACTAGAAGAAACCAGAAAGACATCAGTAACTCAGAACTCAAAAGTTAGCTTAATCTTATGTGACAATAGATGGTTCTCAAATTACACGTTGTGGATCAGAACAGCAGGTGCAAACACTACACTGCTGGATGCTGCCTTTACATAGGTACAGCCTCAGAACAATGGCGGGTATAACGTTTCTAGAAATTCTATGTTCATCTCAAAGGAAGACCCAGCCTGACCTGTCAGAATATGGTTCGCAGGAGACAAATTGTGAGATTTCAAGTAAAATCTGTTTGAAAGCAAGCTTACTTTTAATTATGGTTCATAAAGTATCCAACTTGGACACAGAGACATGGCATTGTCAGCTGCAACCTTTATACTTGCGAACTGCTCACTCAAGTTAAAATCAAACAACAGGGCACTGCACAGAGCGTCAGGTTCTAAGTCACTGTGTAAGTTTGTGTTGGACACCACTGATCTCAGCTTCCTGGAGCCCGTGGGCCATGAGCTGGACCCCTCCGGCCGCAGCCTTTCTAGGTGGCAGTATAAGACTCTGCTAAATATTAAAAGTATAGGAATATACCAATACATTTAGGTTGTTTGGATGGATTGGTATTAAGATAGGAATTTGTTCATTTCTTAATTTTTTGAGATGAGGTGAAGTTTCTCTATGTAGACCTGGCTGTCCTGGAACTAGCTCTGTAGACCAGTCTGGACTGAAACTCAGAGATCTGCCTGCCTCTGCCTCCCAGATGCTGGGATTAAAGGAGTGCGCCACCATTGCCACCACCAGGCCAAGACAAAAACTTAATACAAGCTGAGCACCCCTTTTTGGAATACTTTGGCTATTAAGCCATTTTTTACATGTGTATAATGAGATAGCTCACAGATGGGTCCAAGTGTAAGCACACAATTCACCCATGTTTTCAGTTTGTCTCTATAATTACTCTGGAGACAGCTATACAGGCTTTTAGTGGCATTTGTCCTTTGACTGCAATGTACTGCATAAAGTAGCAAGGCCTTGCACTCCTGTGACATCAAGTTGGTGCTGGAAGCATTTTGAATTTCAGACTTTTCCTTTAGGGATGCTCATTCTACTCATACCTCGTAAGACTGTGTACAGCGTTTACAGCCAGTTGGTTTTTGAAGACTGAACTAAGCCCTGGTAAGTAGGATTAAAGGGAGAAAGAGATTAGAGGCTAAGATAATCGATGGAAGTGTGGCAAAGCCAAACTGATTTATGCTAAAATTCCTACTCAAGACAAAATGGTCTCATTAGTGACAAACTAGATCCTGAACTGTAAATCTTCTAGCCAAAGCATGGGCAACATATTAGATATATTTCACATAGATAACATCTAAGAAATATTCTAGACGGCGGATTTTCTTCCAAGAAAATCCAAGTAAAACAGTGTTGATGGAGTCAGTTCAACTCTTCCTAGCAAACCTTGAATTTACATATTACTGCCAGAGAGCAAGAGTTATTAACCTGAGAGGGATTCCTGAAAAATGGGCATACCCAGAGTCAACGTATACCACTGATTCTAACATGTGACCAGGGCATTCATCAACACAGGCAAAAGAGGGTCAAAGGGATCACTTAAAGTTGACTTTTTATAGTTGAATTTGCATACATACTCTCCAATAATTTGGCTGGCAATTTCGAGAAAGCCAATCTGAATGAAGATCTCTTGAGGTTTTGGTAGACAAGTCCTCATTAGTAAACCCCATACTTTCAGCAAACTTGGTGGCTGGAGAAGAAAGAGGAAAGTGTAAGCCCATGCGTTGTTTTCTTTTTTTTTTTCTTAGGTATTTATTTCATTTACATTTCCAATGCTATCACAAAAGCCCCCCTCCTACTCCCCCACCCACTCCCTCACCCACCCACTCCCACTTCTTGGCCCTGGCGTTCCCCTGTACTGGGACATATAAAGTTTGCATGACCAATGGGCCTTTCTTTCCACTGATGGACAACTAGGCCATCTTCTGATACATATGCAGCTAGAGACACGAGCTCCAGGGGTTACTGGTTAGTTCATATTGTTGTTCCACCTATAGGGTTGCAGTTCCCTATAGCTCCTTGGGTAATTTCTCTAGCTCCTCCATTGGGGGCCGTGTGACCCATCCAATAGCTGACTGTGAGCATCCACTTCTGTGTTTGCTAGGCCCCGGCATAGTCTCACAGGAGACAGCTATATCTGGGTCCTTTCAGCAAAATATTGCTAGTGCATTTGTTGTTTTCTAAGCAGAATCCATGTCCTAGAGGCACTGTGGGTCAGCTGTCACTCGCATGGGGCATGGAAAGACATCAGAGGAGGGCTGTACACAGGCTTGCAAAAGCATTTGTGTATGTAAACAGTTTTAAAGGGGAAGTTTTTGGATGTTCAGCTTCCCTGTGTCATTCCCATGACTGCTCCACTGGAGACCTTTGGGTTGTGTATCTGTGTCTTTCCCATCACTGATCTGGTGCAGACCTCTGGATTGTGTATAACTCTGTATCTCCCATGACCGAACCACTGGAGACCAACCAATGGTTGTGTACACATTTCCTTTACTGCTTCACTTTCGAATGTTTCCCTTCGACTTTGAACAGCTACAGCCTTTCAGAGCGCACACCGCTCTCTGACACACAAATGGATTTCAAACACCAAAGGCCATCCTTTTCAGGGAGTCTGCAATTCTATGGCAAGCCTATTAAGAGTGCTACATAAATATACCATTAATATAGTTTTCTCTATCATAGGCTACATTAGAACCCTCTGTCATGGAACCTGGAAAGGACTTAAGTGACACTGTCACTGCAATCTCTGGCACCACTGTCTCATATAAACAGTCTCCCCTCCCCCCCTGGGTCTTAGATCTGTACCGGTCTTAGATCTGTAGAAATGCCACACCGGATGGGAACTGATAGAAACCCTGCTTTGGTGGCAGCAATCACGCAGGGACAGATGATAACATTGCTTACAATGCACTTGTCTTAAAGACAAAGCAAGATTCAGAAGTGACCAGTTACTGTTTCTGAACTGAAAGAGCAGGAATTTCAACTTAGGTCTCCTTTGCTCTCTACATCACAGTAAGCTAGTTATTTCCTTCCTTCCTTCCTTCCTTCCTTCCTTCCTTCCTTCCTTCCTTCCTTCCTTCCTTCCCTCCTTCCTTCCTTCCTTCCTTCCTTCCTTCCTTCCTTCTTCCCTCCCTCCCTCCCTCCCTCCCTCCCTCCCTCCCTCCCTCCCTCCCTCCTTCCTTCCTTTGTTCCTCCCCACATCCCTTCCTCCCTCTCCCTCTCTCTTTCTCAGTGACAATAGACAAAAAGACTGGAACAAAATTTCGGTATGGTTTTACATATACCTGAGTCCCCCACTAAAAGCGTGTGTGTGGTATGCTCCAGGACTCTCCGCGCCACGCCAATCGCGTTTTTAATTCTTCTAAGGCCTCCCACTGCTCCCACATCCATGGCAGTGCTGGAAGGCAAGGACGTGGAAGATTTACGAAGGCATTTTCTGTTGGTATTTGAACATAAAAAATCGCATTTCTCGGAGCAGCAATACGTGGAAGGCTAAACTGCATCTCAACACAGAAGGGAAAACCGCCCGTAAAGTTCATGGATTCCCGCAGACAAAATTCAAGAACGAACAGTCGATTTAGTATATATCCCAACACATTATTTTAAACATGGCTTTTACAGAGGCCTCTGGGTGAGGTCACTGAGACCACAGCATTTGCAGATGGTAGCAAATAACTGTGGCACAGGTACAGCTCTGCATCTCAGGGTTCTCCTCAGCCAAAGCTACTTAACCACCTACTTTTCTGTGATCCTGAGTATCCGGGTGACCTTTCGGCTTTTCTTTTCTTTTTTCTGTTCACTCTTTGTGTTGGAAGGGAGAAGCCCCATAAGCCGGGACTTCTGGCTGATGCTCACATTCATGCATCCTTCCAGCCTGCTCTGAATATGAGCCCACCTGACAGGAGAGCGCACAGACAAGTCCTGAAAAGCATCCTTACCCATCCATTATCATGGCATCCAGGGTGGTTTCGCCACCTTCATCAGGACTTCCTCCAAAGCCTACAGTCCCATCACACTGCTCCTTCTCACACACAGCACAGCCGTTCTCCACTGCATCCAGGGCAGAACCTCCAGATAGCAATGTCCACCACGCTGTTAAATTCCAACAGAGCTTATGTATAGTCATATATATTTTCAATGTGAAATGCAACAAGCCAAGAACAGTTTGAGATGTCTAAGTTTTTTTTTTCTTAACATTTATACTGTTAAGCTGAAATTTTAACAAGTCATTTTACCAAATGGGAACATTACAACAGGGAAATTAGAATGATACAGACCAAAGTATATGACTCCTTACTATAAAGAATTCAAAGAGGTTGGCTCTTAGTGGAAACTATTTAAAAAACTTATCAGTAACTATTTTTCTCTGTGTAAAAAATATGCCATCTTTAAGAGAGATAACTGAAACTATTTGGAGACAGTTGAACTTTAAAGTATTTTGAATTACAGCTTAACATTTCTTCATTTCTGTTTTTCTCATCTTGTGAGCTAGGGTCTTGCCATCTAGCCCTAAGCCCAAATGAAAATCCATGTACAAGTCTAGGCATGTCTACAAGTCTGGGTCTTCCTACCACAGCTACCTGAGAGCTGAAATTACAGGCATATGTCACTCATTAGATTACTAAAATATGCATATTTCACACTCTCAATGAGAACAAGTATCCCAGCAAGCCTCAGCAGAGTATTACAGTGGCAAATGACTTCATGTGGGTGAATTAATCTCACCTTCATGCAGCTTCTGAGATAATATTTTATAATTATAATTCTCATTTTCAGAAGAAAAGCACAGACATGGATGAAGTAATTCATTCAAGGCCACACAGTATATTTCAGAAGTTGCCCAGTTTCAAAAAGGCATTTCTCTAAGGTGTCCACGTTTCTTGTTTGTGTTTTGTGGTGTTCTTTGAGTATCGAGTGGGTAGGTATTGAAAGGAAAGACGTTTTACTTATAATTCCATGGATGTTGGTTTTAAGAAGTCTCCCCTCCCCAACTTCAATACTAGTAACTTTCACAGAATCATACCATGCATATAAAGGTGGAATTTCTTTGTTTGGTTATTGTTAGGAGGTCTCTTTCTTGGTCTGATTTCTCACTAACTCTGCTTCCCACACATCCCCGATAACATACAGATTTTTTCTGCACTGGATTCTGGATCCAACAGTGTCCACGAACATTT
Source organism: Mus musculus (assembly GCF_000001635.26). Lineage (NCBI taxonomy): Eukaryota > Metazoa > Chordata > Mammalia > Rodentia > Muridae > Mus > Mus musculus. Next base: position 53,512,456 of record NC_000074.6, on the reverse strand, counting down.
AATGTGATAGCAGTCTCAAGGGTGTCAAGGTTGGGGGCAATAAGGTACAATCCCAAGAAACACTGAAGATAATTTGAATGTATAAGTGATAAGGGCAGCGTCACAAACATTGATCAAATACATATGCATCCGTAGGAAATTATCAATTGTTTCCTAAACTGGAATCCAGAAGATAATGGAGAAACAGGAAGGAGGCTATCACAAGAAGTGTAGAGTGGAGGAAAAACTTTGTGGCAAAAGACTGCCACAAAAAGTGAGGCAGGTGACCCTGTACAAGTATAGCTAAGAGGCCCAATGTTAGAGGTCAGACAAGGTGGTGCAGGAAGCAGAACAATACACCAGATCCTAAAATGCAGCAGGGGCAGGGAAGATGGAGAGGGTCTGGTGTAAAGTCAGAGATGCAGGAAGGAGAGGAGGCTCGGCCTTCTGCAGCGGGTTCCCTCCTGCAACCTTAGGGACTGAGTGCAGCTTCCTGCAGAGGAGCTCACACAGTGCAGCCACCCGCCCCGGGCTGCCGCTCCCCACCTGCTTCAGTGGCATTCTTAAAAGGCCAAGTGTTGACGACCAGGGGCAGAGGGCTGGAGCCCCGCACCAGGGGCATGCCCAGGACCAGCAGTAGGAGAAGCAGAGACAGATTCGACTTCCGCTCCATAGCTGAGTGACCCGCCGAGCAGCGTGAAAAAAGTCCCCGCCGGCCGCGCGCCCAGCCGGCCAGCGCGAGAAAGGTCTCCACCAGCTCAGACTCAGGCAGACTCGTGATTCCCTTTAGTCTCATCCCCAACTTCCTCAACTCTCGCGAGACAACGAGGCCTTCTATTGGCCCAGTGAAGGTTTTTTTTTTTTTTTCTTTCTTTTTTTCTTTTTTTCCTTTTTTTCTTTTTTCTTTTTACAAATCTGATACTGTTTCTTTAGTGGTCTGGTCTGTCGACCTCTTTTTAGTTCTTTGTGAAAAGATACATACATATAATACTAGTACTTTTAGTGCTTAGCCCATTTTTTAAAGGGAGATTGACCTTATTGAAAATGAATATGAAAATATGTTACCCTAGTCGCACGATGCTTGAAAACTCAGATAACTGATAAGATATTATATGAGTTTTATGCATTTGCCATCTTAACTGCAAATTCAAGGTAGACAGCCAGCCCGATCTATAATCTACCCTGGACTTTCATTAAATTTTTAAAATGACTATAGAGTATAGGAGAAGTGCTCTTGCTTAGGACCTAGCTGTTTGAGGCATTTTCGACACAGACTTTTACATCCTTTCTTCACCACAGGTTTTTGTAGGACGTCCTTTAGTTACAAATCCCTGAGCTGCAGGGAAAGGACATGCTGGGCAAACAGAAACGTACCCTGTACATTGCCCACTGAAGTGCAGATTCCTTGCCTCCAGCCAAGAAGTCTAATTCCAGTCTTTTCTGAAGGTATTTTATTTTATCTTTGTGCCTGGCACCATTAAGTACTAAATAAATGTTTGAATAAAAGGAGAAATGGGAGCTTTACATGCATGGTACCGGCTGCTCATTTTGATAATTCAGTTGCTGTGCAGATGTGTGAGCATGGACCAGTAATCCCACTGGGACTCTGGGATGCTTGTCCATGTAGCTCAAGGAAGGCATAATTTTAAAGAGCATCTATAAATCTATCCAGACTGGTAAAATATGAACTAGGTGAGAGTTGTGAGGCTTAGAGAGTCTTCAAGGTTCTCATTGCACGGAAACTGAATCTGCAATTTAAACAGCATAAGATATCCTAGAATCATCCCCAGGCAGGCAAGTGCTATTAAAAAGTTAGGTGTAATTAAAAAGAAACGACACATGATCCTTCTATGGGGTTTTGGAGGAGGACCAAACTATTTGTGCTGTGCTAATGAGCATAAAGCTCTTGCTAGGTGAGATGAGAAAGATGGATGAAACGGAATAAGAAAGCAAGGAAAACACTTATTGTCTTCGGAATTAATTTTCCATAGCACCTGAGTTGTTATTTATAAGTTCAAAGAACCGAGACATGCCTTCAAGAATTATAAAATATAATACATGGTAAACTAGTCATGGTTCCTGAAGCTCGTTTTGGGCAATATAATTTCTCCAGCTGAAAGAACCTAGACTCACACAGAGGTAGGATAGCAAGGCAGGCAAATTTAAGGGAAGAAAATTGGGGGGATGGGGACCCTCCCTCTTGGGATCTAATTTTCCTTTCCTGCCTGAGAATCATGAAACTTCAACAAAACTGATAAAGCTTTTAGTCTGCAGAGATTATGTATATTCCTAAGGACAGCTCAAACAAGGATGTTAGAAACAACACATGATCAGTGTTTACTTCAAGAAGACTGGGTGCTTCTGTCTCGGACTGTATAATATTAGCATCCCTGTCTCATCTCCAAGTATAAACAGTAGGCCTTACAAATCTCTTAGCTTGAAGGAAATGTGATTTAAATGGCAAGATTTTCTAAATCCTAAAACCTTGTAATTGTATCCATTAGGGAATGTAACTTAGCCAGTATTCTCTATCTTTCTTTGTGCTTGTGTCTCTGGGTGTGTCTTTGTCTGTCTGTCTGTTTCTGTCCCTCCCTCTCTCACACACACTCATACCACAAACACACACACATGCACAGAGAGAAAGAGAGAGAGAGAGAGAGAAAACGTAAGAAAGATAAAATAGATAAAATATATTGTAATAGGAATATTTGAAAGTCTCAATGTGCCTACTTTCTATGGGCATTTGTACTGAAAATAATGTGCAGTCTCAAAATATACACCATCTTTGGTGGCTGTTGTGGTACTCAGCCACTATGGTACTCAGTAAACTCATTTTGTATATGCTTAGAAAAATTGCTACAGCTACAACCTACATCCTATGGACGTTAGATAACTTTGGATAGTTGGATTGCTTCTGTATGACTATTAATTCTTTTTAGCTACTTGGTGAATACTGATCTTTCATTGCTTCTTAATGTAACTGCAGCCTTTTGCTTGATTTTGATGTACTTCTAAATTAAAATGGACATCTGTTAACAATACATGGTAAACTTGTAAAACATGGCCTGCCGTTTTCTTAGTATCTACCTCATTTCTTATTTCAATAATTAATTGTATGTAACAGCTATACATTGCTATTGATTTTAAAAGATATAAAAGCTATATGATAATTTTTATTCAAGCTTAAAACGCACCACTTAGTTCTATTTTTCAAAATGTCTGTGTTACTAGGGAAAACATTCTTATAACAATATCTCAGGCATCAAGGCCAAAATGTTAAAACTTTGGATAACACATCACAGCTCTAGCTAGATTATTTAATCTTACAGAGACAGACGTTTCTCATCTATTAAATAGAGATAATACTCTTTCTTGTTTTAATGAATGAGGTAAGAGTTAGAAGAACATTCATATAATAATTAGCATTTACCAAATATCTATTGATAAGTGTCTGGAGAGAACAGTCGGTATAGAATGCAGACATTGCCGTGAGCTGGCTGGATACCTAGAATGCTTTTTAAAGTGACAGAGTTTGCACTAAATTTTGATTTGGAAATAGTTTCTGTTCACTTTGAGTTCTCTGAAAGTTATTATTAATGTTTATGAAGCTGGTGAACACCAGAGCTGCAAGATTTCTGGATTCAGAAGAGAAGCATGCTGATGTCATTCCAAGAATAAAATCTCTAGAGGAATCTTGCTTCTGTATAACTATTAATTCTTTTAAAAGCTGCTGCAAATATTGCTGTCTCTGTCTCTGACTCTATCTCCTCTCTCCTTCTCCCCCTTCTCTCTGTCTGTTTCACTCTGTCCCTGTGTACCTGTGTGTGTACATGTGTGCATTGTGAACATGTGTGTGTGTGTGTGTGTGTGCGTGCACATATGTGTATAAGTGTGTGAGTGTACATGAGCACATATGTGTTTGTGTGTGTGTGTGTGTGTGTGTGTGTGTGTGTGTGTGTGTGTTCAAGGTTGAGGGTGGTAATTGTGGGCAGCTGCAAACTCCCCTCCTTTTCCTCTGAACTTCATGGCTTTCAATTTATCAGTCTCTAAAGGCTGGAGAGTTGAGTCTTTCCTGATAGCATTTGAAGCTGTGGTTCTACAGAGGATTTAACATTGTAGTTTGCAGGGAGTCTAGGTATTTCAAATCTGAAGCTTAAAACACTAAGCCATCCCCTCCGGCTTTTGAGCGGATGCTGGGAAATCCATTTTAGAAACATGCCCATGTTTTGCTACTTGTTCAAAGCTGTAAGCGTGACTTGGCATTGAAATAATAATTTCTTTTCCAAAAATCCCCACTGAACTATTACCTGGGTTATCTAAATACAGGCTATTTATTTGATTGGCATTTGCTCTTGTCAGTTTCAGAAGCTGTAAGTAATGGTTTTTGCTGGTGTCAAAGCATAGTGGTAACTGTGTTTCTAATTTAAATCCATTCTTTTTTTTTGATAATCCAGGAATACCTAATGATACCTGATTGTACATTCTGGATGTAATTAGAGTCATTATCCAGAAATGTCATCTTATTATTCTCTGGAGTTTTCTTCCTTTCTGAGTTAATGTTTCTGGGTTATGTCACACCTGCCCCCAATCCCGATTTGTCAAATCAGTAGCATATTCAAATTAGTCACTTCCTTTTGACTTTTTAACCTTTAAAATCATCTTAATGATGTATAAAGACTGAGATAGTGCAACATCACATTGATATTTACCTGATTTTCTCCATTAAACTGTTTTGTGCAACATATTTTCAATTTGTAATCTTAAAAATAGACCATTGGTATGATAAAGTTGCTATGACAAGGCTATTGTAAATCACTTTACATAGTAGATCCTGTTTTTTTATAGCAGTTGTTTATGATGTTGGAATGTTTTCAAACAGGTGACCCATTTCTCTAGCAGAGGCCTAAGGCAGCAGAACAGATTTCCTTTCAGCTTCCTACCATGTTAAAAATCACTTTGAAATTTTAATATCACATGTGACTTTTAAAAAAAAAAAAAGAAATTCAACAATAAGTGTAGACCTCCAAAGTAGCCATGTCTTGCAGTAAATTCTTATTTACTAGATTATACTCTTTAGCTGAACACAATTCAAGTGAGAAAATAATCTTAGCTATGAATGCACATGCAAATTATGCAGACAATTTGTTCTTACCCAGTGACTCATAGTGATTTAAATGTGAGATTATTTTACATGTGACTCACTATAATTCTTTTTTAGAAGGACCACTCACAATTTCCAATTTCTGGAATCTTCAATCAGCTTTAATGTTTCAGTAGCAAATGCCAGGTGATTTGAAGGTGGCCTTGAGCAATAGGTTTTTACCTGCCCTCTGCCCCCATGCCCCTTAAGTAATAGGTGTTAGAGCTGCTCTGACATATCAGAACCTTGTTGTTTTCTGGTCATATGAAGAAGCATAAACTGATATCCAGGTACACAGCCACATTCCAGCCAGGGAATCAGGTAAGGCCACACTTCTCTTTTCTTGTCAAGTAATTACAAGTATTTCCAGAGTATTATTTTATTCTAACTAGCCAAAGAGATATCATTTGGCCTTTTCAGAAAAACAAAACAAAGCAAAACATAAAAGCCCCATCCCCCCAATACATGCTTTTTCCTTTTACTTCCTTTTTTTAAAACAAAAGTAATAATTCATAGGTCTTTCACCTTACTCTTGAGTCAGTATAGATACTATAGGAACACTAGAAACAGAAGCTTAGATTCACAGGTTAACTATGAGAATTTATGCACTGAAGTTTCTAGAAACTTTTAAAATGACTTTGGACTTCATCCGGTGTAAATTTGGACTACGAATCAATCTTATTTAGATCCTAAGAATAAAAGAAAACCTCCTTCAACTTCCGAGTTATGACTGTGGTGCTCAGTGGGCGATTGAAAGGAAAATGGCAGTTCTCCCTTGGAGATAAGATGGTTATTTTTGAGAAGAAGAGATTAAAGGAAAATGAAGGAATTAATATCCCCATCGTCTTGATCTTCTCTCGGAGCAGTGAAAATCACCTGCCAGCATTGTGGTAGGCTTTCGAATGGAATTGGTGACTGGAAATTGGTGAGGGATTTTAGAAGATTTATTATGGAAAGTCTCATAAGAAAACAGGGCAGGAAGTAAGAAAACAAACTGCGGAGCATGAATGAAGATTCTTTGAAAGCAAGTAGGCTGCTAGTGAGGGACGCTAATCAAGCGTCTACTTCTCCCTCTTCTCTCCGCATTATCATTTAAAAACATCTAAATTATAACATAAAAGCTGAAAGCTGCAGAGGGAATCTACTTGTTTGATGTGAAATGTATTTGTGTTGTTGCTAATGGCAAAGTATGGGCAAGAGAGTCGGGAGAATAAAGAGACACTAATATATGGTGGCGATCCTTTTCATACAGCTGACTGTCTTTATGATTTCCCAGGTCCCAAAGCAGGCTCAGACCATGAATGAGAACAGTGATTTTAAAGTCGAAGTAGTCCTATTCTCAGAAACTCTGAGAATTATTGCCTTTCTTCTTATATCCACTCCTCTTTTTCTTCTTTTCCTCAGCCTCTCTCCTCCTCTTGTTTCCATTTCTACACATCTCCCTCTTTGCTTCTTCTCCCCAACCCTTGTTTTTCAATCCCTTGCCTTCTGGTCCCCTGTGTCTCTTCCACCGAGCTCTACTTCCTTATTTTCAAAATTGGCATTAGGTACCTAATTTTAGTGTTTTCACATTATGGATACAGTAGTGAGTAAAACAGATAAACCTTGCCCCAGGGAGAAGGGAGAATTCTGACGGCAGGACTTCCTTCCACAAAGGCACAGGCTTTAGGACAGGGAGCAGAGATGTGGTCCCAGGAAGGAAGGAACCAGAGCCCTGGGGAGGATCCTCTGTAGCAGGAACTAACTACCAGGAAGGCTCAGGATTCTGCTTTAAGACTGGGTAGCAGGACAGCCAGGGCTACACAGAGAAAGAAACCCTGTCTGGAAAAGAAAAAAAACAAAAACAAAAACAAAACAAAACAAAACAAAACAAAACAAAACAAAAAAACTGGGTAGCAGGAGCAGTTTGCTTTGAGTTCTATGAGGGATTGGATAGCCAAGAGTAAGAAGGGCAGATCTTACATTTGAAACGCTCCTAAATCACAGACCTCCTCTACCAGCCACCTAAATTGGCACCTCAGAAAAGAGATGTCAAATTCTTATTTGGCAGACAAAGGGACAAAATGCAGGAATGAGGAAAGTGAATATAAAGGTCGAGAAACAACCCCATTGTAGAAGGGACAAAATATGCAGCTTAGTTCAACAAGGGTAACCTAAGCACCAGAAGGAACCTAAGGTCGATTACTTCGCTGTCCACTCATGTGGTGGCTGAGCTCTTAGTAAGAGAAGGCAACACCTCAGAGGTTTCTGGGTTCTTATGCAAAATAGTTAAAGACACTGACTTCAACAGAATGAAAGGTAAATAGCTAGCCAGCTATTTGGCAGAAAGGTGGACAAACAACCCATCCAGAGAGGACTCAGAGGCAGCTTATAATGAATGGGCCTTGAAAACATCAAGATCTGCCCATAAGGTTAAGGCTACTTCTAGCCATTTAACCAGTCATACTCACGTGACCACTGAAGTAGAATCCAGACCATTTACAAGGACCAAACTGCAACAAATAAGAAAAGATTTTGCACAAAGAGGAGACGAGGATGCATACTATATAATCGCTTATGAGAAAAGGGAGCTTGTACAGTGATGTTGTCAAAGGGATTCTAGAACATCCCCACATGTTTGAAAGTCTAGAAAGAATTTTAGATACAGCCCGAGGGCAAACCCACACTTTATTGGATTGGGTAACAGCTTCGTGGAGGTAGGTTCCCCCACATTTGGTCTGCCTCAATTTGAGGCAGAAGGACAATGGAAGAATATGAAAGGAGCAATGCCACGTTTGAGAATGACATTGACATCAACCTGAACAATTGCCAAACTGTTAGAGAAGCTATTAATTTCTGTAGATGCCCAACTCGCCAGCAAGAAGAACGCCACAACGAGCCCCAGAACTGGCGCTGCTTATATAGGCCTAGGAGTGGCGTGTCTATACCTGATTGGTTATGCTTTCAGTACCTCATTTACATGCCTCGGGCCAGGCAGTGCACACATTGGTTGTTTACCCATATTCATGTGCATTGGCTTATTGAAACCAATAAGCCATCTTGTAATGGCGTTTATTGGCTCCCCACAAACTTCTACAAGCAGACTAAAAAACTGGAGACAGATAAGATAGTATCCTTCAAGTCTAATATATAGAACCAAACCAGCACTGAGAAAAATTCACTAAAAAGGTGGTTATATTTTTAGGCAAAGGCAGGGCAAGACCATGACCAGATGTAACCCTCCAATCTTTCAGAAAATCAAAGATATAAGACTGTTTGGACAATGATATTAGATACCAAAAGACAGCCCAAAAGAGGAGGATTCAGAAAGAGATTACTAGACAGACCAAAGTATATACAGAACCAACAACCTAAAATGAAGGAAGGACTCCAGAGCCCTTCATATAGATCCCCAGAAAGATCAGGAGAATGGTTCAACATATAAATTGGCTTATACATATAGGGAGAGAGGTGAGAATTTGAACCCTCTGTCCACGTTACCAAATGCAGTAAATGATGTAATTATTGAAGGAGTTGTTGGAAAACCATTTAAAGTAAGAATAGAAAATATAGAATTATTAGTCTATAATCTATCTCTAAATATTCCCACAATATTTACAGTAGAACCTAGTTGCATGCTTGAGATGAATGTCATACCCAAATTATTTCCCTAATGGCATTACATTAAAAAATTTAAATCCTTAGACTCTAATATCACCCAAGTACAAATCCTCCTTTGGAACACCTTAAAATTAAGTGATCATTGACCAAGCAATACTCTATTAAGGGAGGTGATAAAATCATCGATGACATTGTAATTAATAAAGGAAGATGTTATTGAACCCACACAATCCTTCAACCTCAGTAGTCCTGTTTGGCCAGTATAAAAGCTAAATGGTCAATGGAGAATCACATTAGACTGTAGGAATATTAATCAGCTTTCTCCACAAATGCCAGGAAATTTACCTGTTAAAGATTAAGACTTACATCCCAAAATTCCTTGGCACCATAGACTTACCAGATATGTTCATTAGCATAGCACTCCATGTAGAATCTAGAAACATTACTACTTTTACCTGGAATAATAAACAATGCAGATTAAAAAAAACTGCCTCAAGGCTCTAAGAATGGCCCAATTATTGTCCATGTGACACTAAGATGGTCAATGGAAAATCTACCTGAATTAAATCACATTGCCTCCTTTTAAGCTATGTAGATGATATTTTGATTGCAAGATACAATAAGGACACTCTTCAAAATTATATGGAGACAGTAATTGATATTCTGGTACATGATAGCTAAACCCTTCATTAATAAAGACAAGGCTAAGGGTCAGATACATCAACAAAATTTCTACATGTGTTATGTACATCTGAAAGACCCAAGGTCCCAGATGGTATATTGCTCAAGATTTTAAATATATACCACCCAAGGACAAAACTTAGATGCAACATATAATTTGCATGTATATATACTGGAGGATTCACATACCAAATTTACAGACAATGATGAAATATCTCTGCAAAGTTTCTTGGAAAGAAAGGCAGCTGATTCCTAATGGGAACAGGAAAATAAGGAAGCTTTTGAGACAGCCTGTATGGTCATCTCTGAGCATACAGCCCTGACCAGTATTACAACCAGGTGATACTTAATTATGGGTATCATATTTAAGGATGAATATGACAACTGGAGACTCTTCATAAATTGAAAGGTAGTCCACCAACATTTGCCTGTTGACTTCTATTGCAAGAGCTTTCCAATATGCAGAGAATAAATACCCTGTCTTTGAGAAACAAATCTGGACATTTTATGAGGCACACAGAATCCTACACACAGTCATTGCTAACCACCTTATGTTCAGAAGGGCATCCATTTTAATGATGGGTTGGATCCATTGAAAATCAAAGTCCTTCACAGGCTTAGTCATGGAAGAAGAGGTATTACAATAGAAATGGTACCTATCTGTGTAAATGAAAATGTCACTTTTATTTCCTCAGATGATGAGATAAGAGATGTCCCCAAGCTGTGTAAATACACTGCTTGGGCTGAGCCCAGAACATTTCTATCTAACTACCCCTAAGCCTAGGCCTAGAAGCTTCTAGCCTCCATACAATCTAATCTTCTGCAAGCCTGGACTTTGAAGGTTCGGTTTCCAGCTTCTGTCTTTTAACTTAGGTCAAGAATTGTTTTACCTCTGAGAGTTACTGCTGAACAAGCTCATTCTTTCTAGCTCTTTCTGAACTCTGGCTGGCTGGTTCAACTTGTTTGATCTAGCTTAAACTCCTCTCTAAGCAGACTGATTCAGATTGGTGTCTTTGGGCTTCTGTCTCAATTTCTCTATTTGGAAAGACTTTCTCTAAACTGCATGAACTGAACTGCTCTGAATTGAACAGAACTGAACTGAATTGCATTGCATGGAACTCCATTCTCTGTCCCTCACTGCTCTTTAAGTATCTTATCTTTCCTGTCTGCTCTCATAAGAGTTGGGTGTATAACACCTCTGAGTGATTCTGTCAAATGTTTCTCTAATTTGTCACTTTATCTGCCCTTCAATTAGATGTTATTGCTTGGAATTAAAGGTGTGTACTAAATGCATGTCTATATTCCAGCCAGGTGGATCAAAGGCGTACATTCCAGCCAGAGGAATTAAAGGTGTGTGGAGTGCCTACATTTCAGCCAGATCACATATTTGGATGTGATCCCTTGCCAGAGCAGCCATGTTACTGAATTAAATTCTTTTTACATATCTGAATTCCTTCATGACTAGGACGTGGTAGCAAAGTGGTCTGTGCTGCAAAGTGGAAATAGCTCAGTTGCTTATAATCTTCATCCCTAAACTGCTCAACACTCTTCCAAAGAGGCACTAATGGAATGGTCACAGCATTTGACTGCTTCATGGTTTGCTGATGGCTCATCAACCACTGATGGGACCAAAAGTAAATGGAAAACTGTAGCATATAGTCAGGGTGAGGAAATGGCTATCACTGAAGAAGGACCCACTAAATCAGTACAAAATTCTGACAGAACAGCAACACTACTGGCTATAATACAAACATCTATAGAAGGCAAAAGAAAAAGGAAAAGCTATACCTTTTCTGGTTCATGGTATGTGTGCAATACTATAGCTATCCAGTCATCAAAATGAAGAACCACTAATGCCAAAGATATTTAATCAAGGGAGTTATGGATGGAAATGTCAAGATTTAGCAAAGACATAAAAATTTATGTAACCTACATAGATGCTCACACAGGCAAGACAAAAGACATGGAAAAGTAATGAAACAGTGGACAAAGTAGCATCATAGTCACTTAAGGCTAGAATGTAAAAACTTGCTAGGGAACAAGCTAGAAATAAATCAGCAAGGATGATAGATTACACAGTTGGTAAACTTGAAAGTTTAGCCTTTACACTAAAAAATGAGGGAAAAACAGAGAACCAAATTAAAACAGAACAAGCCTATGAAAATAATCATTAAAAAGATACCAAACTGGGAGATTAAGAAACCTGAGAATGTTAACATAATTAGCAAGATAAAAAATCCTATGATTACATAAAACACGGGGACATATAGAGATACATGCTTTGTTCCACTGATTTGATAAAAAGAACTTTAAGGTATCTTGGCAGGCCTGTAAATAGGCCTTTAGAGACTGCCACCTTTGTCCTGCACTTAAAACTAGATTCAGACATTACATTGAATACCACTTGTAACATGGTCTTCTAAACAATTTAATTAAAAACTACATATAGATTTCATTGGACTCTTGAATGCTCACCAGGGCCTTTATGCCTGCACCCTTGTAGATGTAAGCACGGAACTTGGCTTAGCTAAAAAAAGCCATAGACCAGACCAGTTGGCAATAATATACACTCTCTGGTGTTGGATAGCCAGATATGGCTGTCTAGTAATTATTGAGTGAGAGTAAGGAATACACTTTACAGGATCTAAAGTCCATAGTTTTCCAGACTATGGACATACAATGAGACTTCCATACAGCATATAACCCAAATATAGAATATAGAAATATATAGAAGGATGGAATTGAATGCTTATAACCAAGTTATTACAATACAAAGACACCCCCTTGAAAAAAGCTATTGAAATTGCATGCTAGTAGTAAAATATGAGACCAAGATTAAATAGAGCTTCTCCCTTAGAAAGGATATATCAGACTTACACTTAGAACAACCTTGAGATTGTTCCAGACCATAAAGAATAATTCCCCATGAATGTGTTTATGGGGACAGAAATATTCAAACCTTAAAGGAGACAGAAATCATGGCATCCAGAACAGGCAATAGAATCTGGTCCACAGACAAGAAGGAGAATCTGAACTTTAGAAAATTAGATGATCTATACCATAATGTGTGTAGGACCTAACCCAATATATTATATTTGAGTTTTCATAAGGATAGTAATTGTCTTAGGGTTAATTGATTCAGCATTGATGCTAACTAGGCATTATACCTTCTAATGTTAACTAGGCATTATGCCTTCTGCATAGACACATGCTTCATAGAATACAAGACAGAACAACACCATGTTATTGATCTGCTGGAAGAAGAACCCTAGGACATTGTTCCCTGAAGTCCCTCTGTTGAATTCTTTATGTTTAGCATTGCCCAATGAGTCTAGCTCAGGCTCTTTGACATTATTGTTAATGCCACCATCATCAACACCATTGTACTCATCACAATTGGAGACATCATCACCTTCATCAACAACCATATCTATAGCATCAGGAACAATGGATAAATTAGCCATCATACCCACAGCTACAATAACAAATAAACCAAGAGGAAAGTATATTGGTGACTTACCCTATCACACTTTGGATGGATTCCAACCAGGGTACTGGGACCATGAACACTTTATCCTAAACCTCACAACACCAGGAATGCATTCTATCTCAATATGCTCTTTGTGAAGCTATTGAGAATACAGTTTGGTGCAGCTATTGTGATAACTGGAGAAAAGCCAATGCCGATTTTGTACCAATTTTGAGAGCCAGACACCAATGATGAAGAGGAAAGTGAAAACACCAATTTTAAGGAAAGAATTCCACTGAAATACCATTCAACACAGAATTGAAGAAATATCACAGCAGCATTAGCCATCTACACTTCCCAGTTAGAAAGAAATATCTCCTAAATCATCCTTTCACCTTACAATGAAGAGCAAGGGGAGAATAAGATTAAGATCCCAGGCATAGAAGACTCCTTGTGTGAAATATCAGAGAATACAAAGTTCCTCTCAGCATTCCTTTGCCTATACATATGTCAGATGAATTCTGTGTTTGGCTACCACTACAATTAAACTACTGGACTGCAAATAAAAATGTATACAATTATCTACATTGGGATGAGTATGAGGAGACAGATTACTTGACTAAGGAGACACCAACATCAGCCACAGTAAACCCATGCAGTCCCACCATTTTTTTCACAACTGTAACTCCTAACCCAAGAATGCCATGAACACATTTCTCTCTTGGAATAAAATCCCACCACCATATGGATCTTAAATGCCCAAATTCACTATTTGAAGTACCCACTATTTGGATTACCCATAACTGAATAGGTCAAACGTGACTGTGCCGATGAATTTCCCAACCTATCCTACTATAGTGAAATGGATATATGGAGTAACCACCTGATATGGAGAGTACAAAATGATTCATTTCCACCTATTAATGGCTGGCTGGAAATTGCAGCACTGGGGATACAACAATACAGGTTTCCATTTATCTTGACTGATGTGATGCCACAACCTTTTGCATCTTGTGATATTGAAGCCCCACCAGCTGAGTAGAACCCATGCAGGCACTGTGCCTTGATGGTACTCTACAGAACTTAGATTATAGTGTAGCACAGCCAGCCATATTTTGTACTGCCATGGTTTGTATACCAGCACAATTTTTGATACAAAAAGCTTCAACCCCTGTCTCATGAGCAAGAATGTAGATGCACATAACTAGTATAACTAAATCTATATTTTGTTATGCTGAGGATCATGGCACGATGTTCATACTCTAAATTTCTAACTCTGGTCCTAAGCCTATCTCCCATGGCTACTCACCCCTGTGGCATATCTTAGCTGAAGGTGAGGTCCAGTCTCTAACAGAAGTCTCTGATTGGAGGGTGAAGATCCTGGGTGGAGGCTCTCCAGTCACAGGCCAGATCAAGGCAGCATCTCTCCAGATGTGTAGGGCAGCACACTGCTTTTAGTCTCTGCTTATATACTGTCCAGGGGGGACCATAGCATTCTAGGGCTGTGTTTCATTACCTTGAGTGAGCAATGTCACTGACTTCTGGTTATCAGTTGCAGTATGGATGTAATGGGGATCCTGACTAAACTATTTCTACATGTCTAAAGGCATTTTTTTTTCAGCCATGCCCTCACATAGAGCTTCCAAGTAGGATATAACAAGGAAAACCATGAGTATTTATTTATTTATTTATTTATTTATTTATTTATTTATTTATTTATTTTTTTGCAGTATCTACTAACTCATGACTCCTAGTTACTAAAAGTAGCAGTGAGAAGGGCTTACTATAAAATACAATTTTCCCTTTACATATATGCCTACTTTGAATACATAGGAGAATAAGCTTTCATTGTATCACGAGGGTAGTGCAGACATTCATCAAGGTTTGAGCAGCTGCATCAGGAACCTCTGTCAAATTGTAAAACAGAAAACTCACCACTCCATATTTCATTAAGACCTTGCACATATAGTCATCCATCTTACATTTGAAATGTGTCAAATTTTCATGTGTCTGAAATATATTCAAATATATTTTCTTTGAGAGTTACACTTCATGAAGGTTTTCCAAGTGCTGAATTTTAGAATTAGTTGTGTTTGTTGATCTGATGACATCAATAACAATTCAACTTAGAAATGAACAATAACATCGCAACACTGGAGGGAGATTTCTACAGCAGCTGCTTTCTACCAAGCACCTTTTAACTCCCCCATTCTGGCAGAAGGCATTATCTATTAATTATCACAGAGTTTTGAGAGTCTGCTGCCTCAGAATGGAAACTGTTGTGCTGGTTTTTATGTGAAGGAAGAGGCTTACGTGGTGTGTACCCAGGAGAATCATTACAGACAAAGTGGTACAATATGAATGGCACTGGAATGGTTCCATGTGGCTGTAAACTCTTTTCTCCAGCCAAGACCCATCAACACAGATAGAAGGCATGTGAATTACTATGGAGGCCAAGCATTCACTATTAAGAGCAACTGTTCAAGACCAGTGCTACCCAAACACATTTTTCTGCATTACATAATGTTATCATTTAAACATTGTCATTTGAATGTGAAGACCAGCTGTGCATATCAGGACACAGCTGTCGGGTTGAGGTGAAGATAAGCCATCTGGTGCTTGGTTCTGGGTGGTTAAATACCAGCCAGGGGATTTAACTTCATATCCAGCTGTGATAAAGTAAATTGAAGGCTGCGTATTATTCCTCAAAAATCACTCCTGTGGGATAGTCCTCAGACATAAATTTTAACCAGAGGTGTCACTGATTGGTTTACACTTTCAATTACAGCCTTTGCCAAAACCAAACCAAACAGGAAAAACTGTGCAGGCATTTCATTGCCTTTCTATACAATTCTTAATTTTTTTTTTTAATTTGGATTTTCAGTTACCCTCACATTATGTGTTTACAGGAAGTATTTGTAGTAAATTTGCCTGACTTCTCCTATTGCTCAGATTGATGACAAAAACAAAACAAAACAAAACAAAACAAAACAAACAAATAAAAAAAAACCAAAACAAAAAAAACCCCCAAACCAAAAAACAGATGACCCATAAAGGCCAGTGAGAGAGCAAAGGTGGTGGTTAGCTTGCCTTCTGCATTTTGTTATGTCTGTTTGTATGTGAAGTACAAGTCAGCAGAATTTTTACCACAGTTGTCTCTGCACTGCCTCTCTGAGTTCTGTTTGTACTGAGAACGCAAGGGGAAGTTGAGAAACCCTGCCTTAGCTTCTTGTGTACAACATGCTGAGAAGGAGTTGGGAAGCTGTTTGTCTAGTCTCATGCTCTTGGGCATTTTTATTACTATTCTATTGATAATCATTTTAAATATTTCCAAGGGAGCAGACTTTTACTGTAACAGACTGCAATATTATAGTTAGTTAATGACCTGTAAATATTTTTTCCCTGAACCAAATGACACTAGCCTATATCAGTTGATATGGTAGCTCTTAGATATACTAACTTGAGTACTCAGAAATGATGAACATGATTATTATCTTTGAGTTGTCAACTTGTATTTACCCCGTGTCTGTATACCCAGCTATATACATGATGAGGCATTTGTTATATGTGTGTATATGTAAGTATGTTCATATCAAATGTGTAATTTTTTGAATTGGTATGTCTCAAAAGTCATTCATGTATACACTCCTTTTTTTGGAAGTCTGAAGCATTTCCAATAGCTTTCCTTAGTCAATTTCTACTCCTTGCCAAATAGGTAGAAACCCTATCGCCACAAAGTAATTAGCCTGTATTTGAACTTTGTACAAATGAAACCATAGTTTGTATTTCTTTGTAAATATGCTAGACTTGTCTATAAAATTGCATGTGTCTTCCTTCTCCCTTGTCTTAAACTATCCTACTGCTTATTTTTGAATCATCTTATTGATTACTTTTTCTTCAACTTCAGAACATAGCTGCATATGTTTTAAATAGAATTTAGCACTCTTTTCTGTAGTGTGCACACAGACAGTTCATTGCTAGTTATCAAATCATGCCAAGTTAAAGAGCATGGAGGTAAACAAACATTAGAAACTATGCACGTGGACTGAGGAGACGGCTGAGCTGGTAAAAGTGCTTGCTGTGCAAACATGAGGAGCTGCATTTGAACTCTCAACATCCACATAGAGGCCATGTATATCTGTGTGTGCTCATCATTTCTATTAGGAGGGCAGAGACAGGTCGACCATGGGATCTCACTCGTGAACCACACAGTCAAAATAGATTTGGTTCAGCGAGAGACTTTATCTCAAGGGAATAAGGTGGAGAGATGAGTAGAAAGCCTGATGTGCCCCATTTCTGTTTTCTTCTCCTATATATGTACCCTCACATGCACACTTATGTATATTCTAGCAGACACACACACACACACACACACACACACACACATGCAGAGAGAGAAAGAGAGATACAGAGAGACAGAGACAAGGTGCTGGAATGATTCTTTGTTGAAGTATTTCACTGCCCATTTTGTTGTTACTCTGACTCCATATTTAAAGAAAGTCTCTTCCTGGCCAAGAAAGCAAAATAAAGTGGAAGTGATAATTTGGTACTATTTAAGGATGAAGGTCTAACAATACTTTGTCATAGGTAGAAATCTCATAAAATAACAATTTTACCGTACCGTCTCTCAAATTTCTCACACTTTCTTGCCCATAGTCTCACAATCTCTTCCCTAAGCTGGTGACAGTAGACCTTTCTACTTTTGACTTTTATCATAGATTGCCATCTCTATCTATAACTACAATTATCTTTTGTGAACATACATTAGACTTTGTTACTTTATTGTAAAAAAGGAAAAGAAAGCAAAGAAATAAAAACCAGACACTCTGAAGATCTTTCATCATATTTAAATTAAAATTATATGTGGAGGAAACGTGTGTGGATTGCAAATCTTGAGTTCTTATTGAGAATTTTTTGGGAAATATATATAAACACACACATATATATATATTCTTGTAATCTATATAATAAAATATATAATATATAATATGTAATACATACTTTATAAGACAACCAATATAATATAGCATATAAAACATAATTCATAACACATAACAATGCATGATGTATAATACAGAGCATATAACACAACATGCAATACATATATAACAGATAACAGATAACATGTAACATAAAACATGTAACACATTATACATAATACAAAATGTAAATTGTATAACCCATAACATATGACAAGTGATATGATGTATGATGTTTGATGTACAATGTGTAACATATAACACAACATATACAACATATAACATATACTATACAATATATATCCTTTGCAATACACCATCATGGGTGGAGCCACAGCCATGATGCAGACTTTTGTGAAGACCCTTATAGGGAAGACCATCATGCTTGAGGTTGAACTTTTGGACACTATAGAAAATGTAAAGGCCAAGATCCATGATAAGGAAGGAATTCCTCCTGATCAGCAGAACCTGATCTTTGTTGGTAAGCATGTATAAAGACTAAAGGGTGTTTAAATAAAGGCTATATAAATATATAATATGTATATGCATATATATATATGCCAATGACCAGCTTTTACGTAAGAGAGGATGTTTGGGAGTAGTGGAAGAAATGACTTGAAGTCAGTGACGGGTGCAAGCTAAAAGCTCTGTCTTCTGTTTTAGATAACTTTCTAGACTGCTCTGTAGAGAGCACATGAGTTTTCTGACCAAAGTCTGAAAACCTGCTAGAAAAATTGTAAAAGAACTGTAATAGCTTTCTGAATAGGTTCTTTTTTTTTTATGTTGTTGTTTTCTGACCAAAGTCAGAAAACCTGCTACAAAAGTCCTAAAAGAGCTATGTTAATTCTCCGTGTAGGTTGTCATTTTCTGACCAAAGCCAGAAAACATGCTAGAAAAAAAAAATCTAAAAGAGCTGTTAGCTCTCCAAGCAGAGCAAAGCTCATTTTTTTATTTACATATTACATATCAATTTAGTCATATACCCAGGGTTACTTTTTGATTATCCCACACATCACCATTTTATGACCTTTGTCCCTTGATTCTTAGACAAAAACAGCAATTGTATCTTTTTTATTTAACATAACAAATAAATTCAGAGATCTGCCTGCCTTTGTAAACACAAACAATAAGCTTAGCTGGGTAAAATTCTGTCCTGAAATCATTCCTAAATTTCTTTATCTCCTTCCTTAATAGCTTCCAGACAAGCTGGCTCCTTAGCACAGCCACCTCTGTTCTTTCAGGTCCATGACATCCCTCATATAATACATATCACATCCTTATACTTTGCATAGCTGAGACATCCTGTAAAGGACAGCTCTTTTACTGATTTTATGTATTTATTCTTGAACTCATGTTTTCAGAACTCTTTCCCACAGCCTTAAGGTCTGTCCTAAAAGTCTCAGCATCACAGAGACACATTCTTGCTTCTTGGAGTTGTGCTGTTTCTGATTATTATTAAGTCATTAGCCTTGGCAGAAAGGACATTCTCCTAAAGGAGGAACACAAAATTATATACATGTATATCTATAACTATAATATAACTATAATATAATATGTATATATATAGTTATATTATAGTTATACAAACAGGCCTTATGCCTATAGCAACCATTAACACTAATGGAAGCCCACATCCTTTCCTGTTCTTCTCTAGGGACAGGAAATATGTCATACTCTCCCTTCCATGGCGATACAGCTCTCTATATATTTTTCACATAAAGGATATATGTCTATATCTATATATCTATATCTGTCTGTATCTCTATATGTATCTATGTATCTTTACCTTTGTATTTGTTTCTTTTTCACAAGAATGCAGAGTTAATGAAAAGGAATACTTTATTACTGATATGTCACCAGTCAGGAGTATAGCCTGGTTGAAGTCAATTTTCCAACTAATATTTTGTTAGTGAGTAAATGAGGATTAATATAGGTTCTAGAAATATGATTTGCTATAACTTGGTCACTGTGACTCATGGAATACTTTTATTGGAAGTCTTCCTGTATTCGAATTGTTCTCTTTGTATTCCTAAACTAACCTATTAGAAGTGGTCAAGGGAATGTTTGCCTTTATGTTCTTAGTTATCTTGCTACATAATTTAGGCTTCACTTTAAGATACAGAAAGAACTGTGTCTGGCTTGGTTGGATATGGATTGAACTTTCAGATTGATCAGGCTAGGAGAGCTTATTCTGCTATACTGGAAAAGCAGAATCTATTGTTTCCTTAGGAAATGGCATATATGAAAAATCTTTTTCATGTTCTCAATTCTGTAACCACTGTGCCTGATTCATTGTCTTCTCTCAATTTTTTGAAATCCATTCATTTTTCTTCCCAGTCCAGTAAAATATATCATCCTATACTAAGGAAGATGCATCCAAGACCTTCCACATAGCTGCCTGCATATGTGTGGCTTATGTCTGGAATCTTGAAATAGAGTCATGGCACAGAGACACATGAATGGCTGTATTCTAGCTGTGAGGCAAGCTCTGCCAATTTTTCTCTTAAGTTGGAATTTTTAAAAATTAATTAATTTATTTGCTTTACACCCCAACCACAGATTTCCCTCCTTTCTTTCTTCCCAGTCCCTCAGTCTGCTTTCCCCTTCTCCCTTTCTTTCTCCTCGGGAAAGGTGAGGCTGCCTATGGATATTAAGCCTTGGCACATCAAGTTGCAGTAGGACTAGGCTCATTAGAGACCTTCTCTTAGGAGGTTAGGGAAGCCAAAAAAAAAAAAAAAAAAAAAAAAAAAAAAAAAAAAAAAGAGTTAGGGAAAGGGATCCAAAGGAAGGTAACAGAGTCAGAGACAGACCCTTCTGCTGTTGAAAGATGCTTTCTTTCTTTCTTTTTCTTTTTCTTTTCTTTTTTTTTCATTGTACAGTTTTGGCTTTTTTTGTTAAAAATCAAGTGTCCATAGGTATGTCGGTTAAGGTCTGGGTCTTCACTTTGATTCCATTGATCAATCTGCTGGTTTTTATGCCAATGCCATGCAGGCTTTTTTTTTTTTTTTTAAATCACTACTGCTCTGTAGTACAGGTTGTAATAAAGAATGGTGATACTTCTAGAATTTTTTATCTTACAAAATTGTTTTAGCTATCCTTCCTACCTCCCCATATGAAGTTGAAAATTGTTCTTTCAAGGTTTGTAAAGAATTGTGTTGGAATTTTTATAAGAATTAAGTTGAATGTGTAGATTGCATTTGGAACGATGGCCAAATGCATCATTTTACTATGTTAGTCCTACCAATCCATGAGCATGGGAAATCTTTTCATCTTCTGATATCTTCTTTAATTCCCTTCTCCAAAGACTTGACGTTTTTGTCATATAGGTATAGAATTTGAACAAATAAAAGGCCCTAGGAATTAAAGTTTCCACTGTCTTCTATTGTTTCAGGCATACCATGGTCAGGTGAGTCTGTGGGATACAAATTCCTGGTGAAAAATATAAAATATTATTCATATTTAATATAGAGGATATGTCATGTGACAAGCTACTAATATTTTTTGTTATAATTGCAGTGAATCAATATTGATAAACAGAGTTGTGAGAGATTTACTATTTACAAGGTTTACAAGGCATAGACCTTGACACAGGGAAGCTAATGTTTGACCTTATCAGTTAAGTTCCAGAACAGTGTGTTTTATATGTTACAAGGCTACTTCTATAAGACCAAGAACAATACTATGAGAGAGGAAAAGACCTGGTAGAACTTGCAAAAACTCTGAGTGTTACTATTGTGTAGAACAAAGAAATAACAGCAAGAGACATTTTGCTTAGGCCTGGTGAACAGAAGCCATCCTGTCTATCTTAAATAGAAAGGAATTTACTGTAGATAACTGTTTTAGAAAGCACACATTATAATGACATTGATATCTAAATAATACCTTTTGTAAAAAGAAAAAAGAGGAAATACCAGCAAAAAATTAGAGATGTAATAAATGAACATAAAATGACTTGGAAACAGAAAGTGCAAATTCAGAAAAATATGAGTAACAGGAATTGTAAATTAATTGAAGCTGAAAAAAAAAACACAAGCCTTTGTTTACTGAGGGCATGAGGCTCAGTGTTTGATAAGTGAGTTTCAGTTACATCTGAGAAGTGTTAAGGTGAATGGTCCTTATCACGTCGTAGTCTCACTTCTAGTTTTCTTACATTATATTGCGTTCAAAATTTAAAAACAATAAAAACGTTTATGTAACAAAGGAACTGATCACGATAAATGTTAATTCAAAAATGTGCTCCGCCAGTTTTCCTAATCCAGTTAACAAATCTCAATGGCTCTATAGTAATAAAATTTAAATTCAGATAACATCTGTTTATTTGAGAAAGATTACAAAATAGAAGTTTGGTGTAGAGTAGCATGTTTTACAAATATCATTTAAGAGGATTATTGATAGAAGTACAAAGACCACAACTGTAAATACTTTATGGAAAACTGAATAGAAGGATTTGGATTATCAAAGTAACTTTTTTTGGTACTTTTAGTTGATTCTAATAATATTATCACTGGGATTACTTTGAAGGACAATAAGAGTAAATGTTTACATAGCAAAACTGTGAACTCCATAGGGATTGATACAATCATAAAACCTAACTAAAAATCTTATATGATGGGCATTTTCTAGCTACTCATGAACTTAGAAGAAGAAGCATTTCAGTTCTCAGAAATGGCAGGCTTCCTTGGTATTTGATTAACAGAGGTCTCATTTTACGTATGATAGATGTAGTTTTCTTTCTATATAATTATTAACATGAGATACAAATATATTCACACAGCTTATTAATTTAGCCCAAGTTTTATTTAATTATGACTCTTACAAATTCAGAGGAAGTATGTATTCAGAAATTGAATTTATTTTCTCCGAAAGATTTTAATTACATTACAGCATTACAAACTTGTGCTAACTCTTTAATAGTCCATTTTTTGTTTTACTTAAATGAAATATTTTTTAGAGTGTGGGCTCTCAGCACCACTTATATGGATGTTTCTGTGAGAAAATCAACTCTCAGACCAAATAAAACAGTGCTTAAAATTCTAAACATGTTTACAATTTAGGGACTTACCTGTAATATTTTCTTTGGGAGTTTTGATCCACAGTATCAGACATCTGGTATATATGGAGTATATGTTATATGTATCATATATATATTAATGCACAAAAGAGAGAAAGACATCTGTTTTAAGGAACCTCTGAAACATGTTGGCACGATCCTGCACAGATGGCTACCTGTTTTTCTCTGTTTATCCCCAGGGAAAGCTTTGCACAATAGTTATGTCTAGCTGGCTTTAATCCAAACTAATCTAGCCCAAGCTGTGTTTAGCAAATTTGCAATACAGCTGGGTTTCTCCTTGCTCTCCCTTCTCCCTTCCATGAGAACTTTTTCTCCTTGTTAATCAGCTAATTGGTAAGGCTATTCATCAGGAATAAAAGCCTGAATGGGTGCTAGGTGCTACTCACTGAGCTGGCTCCACCTTGCTCAACTGGAGTGTGTGATTTAGTTAAAATAATGATCAAATCCATAGCTCAACGAATGCATTTTTTAAATGACACTCTTTCATATTTTTATTTTATTTTGTGAAAGGGATATTATCATCAGGCCTCATTAACTTAAGGAGGAGAAAATGGGATCTGAGAATATTGAAAAAAATATAAGGTTAATTGAAATTGAGGTTCTGCACATTTAAGCGGTTCAAAGTCAATTTGGCTGTGGACTCCTATTTTGTAGTGTGCAATAGTTGTGGTTATAAAGACAGCATACCCTCACCACTTGGGTTGGTTTTAATTTTCATAAAGATATCAATAATTAAAATTTTATTTCTGTTTGGATCAATTTTCATGAGTGTAAATCACTTTTGAAAGAAAACACAAGAATGACTTTGAAGTCTTTGTTTTCTCTTCTGAGGGAGGGAGAGAGAGAGAGAGAGAGAGAGAGAGAGAGAGGAAATTATGCATGGCAAGCACACTTCAGCTTAAGTTTGGTTATTTATTTATTTATTTATTTATTTACATTTCAAATGTTGTCCCCCTTCTTGGTTTCCCTCCATGAGCCTCCCAACCTATCTTCTTTCCTCTTCACCTCTAAGAGGGTGCTCCCCCTCCCACCTCGCCCCTCTAGCATCCCCTTTCTCTGGGGCATCAAGCCTCAACAGGTACTGAAGTTAGATAAGGCAGTCCTCTGCTACATACGTAGCAGGAGCCACGTACCAGTCCATGGATGCTCTTTGGTTGATGGCATAGTCCCTAGGAGCTCTGAGGGGTCAGGTTAGTTAATACTGTTGTTCTTCCAGTGAGGTTGCCATCCCTTTCAGGTACTTCATTCCTTCTTCTAACTCTTTCATTGAGGTCCCTGGCCTCTTTCCAATGGTTGGCTGCATTGGTATCAGTCAGGTGCTGGCAGAGAAAAATTTTGTGATGTCCTCATTTCATTCATTAGTGTGTAAATATACCACATTTTCTGTATCCATTCTTCCCTTGTGGGACATCTGGGTTGCTTCCAGTTTCTAGCTATTAAAAATATTAATAATGTTAGACTGTGGATCTCTGTATCTGTTTCAGTCTACTACTATGTGGAGCCTCTCAGAGGACATGTATGCTAGGCTCCTGTCTAGAAGAATAACAGAGTATCATTAATAGTGTCAGGAATTGGTGCTTGCCCAAGGGATAAGTTTTAGGTTCGACTGGTTATTGGCTGGCCATTTCTCCAGTCTCTGCTCCAGAGATAGGACAGACACATTTTGGGTCAAAAGTTTTGTGGGTGATTTGGTGTTCTCATCGCTGAATTGGAGGTCCTGCCTAGCAACAGGAGGTGGTCTCTGCAGGATCCATATGTCTATCCCCTGCTATGGTCACCCCCATTGACTTCTGGGAGCGTCCACAATCCCAGGTCTCTGTCATGCCCTAAAGATGTCTCTATAACCCCATACCTGCCAGCTGCAGATTTTCATTCCTGACCTTCTGGTCCTCTCTCCTGTCTCTCCCCACACCTGGTCATGACCACCCTGATTTACCTCTCATTGCATATCTTTCATCTTATTGTGTATTCTTCCATGTTCCTGACCCAGAACAATGCATGTTATAAATCCTGAAATTAGCAAATAGGTTGAAAGCAACAGTTTAAAGCAATTATCTGCCACAAATGTTGAATATAACCATACAGTATATGGTTACTGATTGGTAATTTTTGTTTGTTATCAGAGCCACTTGTGGTCAGTTGAAGTCAGTGATTTAATCTCTTTATATGCCCCAGTACAGGGGAATGCAAGGGCCAAGAAGCAGGAATGGGTGGGTAGGGGAGCAGGGCAGGGGGAGGGTATAGGGAACTTTCCGGATAGCATTAGAAATGTAAATAAAGAAAATAAAATAAAAAAACAAACAAACTTTACTAAGGATATCTGTAAAGTAACCATCAATATTTTCCTGCGTGATGATTCCTATACTAGTCAATAAATTCAGAGCACAACCCTTAGGAATATAGACACAGGCACAAGCAATGACAGATAGGCATAGATTCAGGTTCATACAACAGACATCCAAAGAATGATGGAAGAAACGGGGAGAGAGAGGTAGAGAATTTAAATCTTACTCTTGGAAAAGCTACTATAAGGCAAAGTGTTTCGATTTCTTTCGTGTGATAATGCCTTAGGCAATACCTTATTAAGAGGTTTAAAGTGATGTGTACATATATTTTCACAGAAATCTGACATTCACACTGACCACATTCACTCCACCTGCGCACTTCACACCACTCTCCCCCTGTTATTACCACTTATTCCACAAGATAATGTTGCTTCCACTATCAAGCCTATATACATATATGATTTTATGTATCTATCTAAAATCTAGAACCTACAAATGAATTTGCCTTTTTGAGTTTGATGTTTGACTTAATGCGATGATTTCTATTGCATCCGTTTTTTTTTCTTCTTCTGCAGTTGATGTATGTACTTTAATTCCCTTTTATGACTAAAAACTTTCATGTGTGTGTACGCACCACACTTTCCTGAGCTGTTGCTGTGCTGACAGAAGCCTAGGTTGATTCGATAGTTTAGCCTTTCAAGAAGTCTGCAATAAACTTTGGTGTGCAAGCATGTTTTTAATATGTTGTTGGGTTCTTTGTGCAAATGTCCAGAATTTTACAGAAGGGTCATAATGGTATGCATATGTTTTCTCAAGAGACCCTATACCTATTTTCATAGTGGTTGGACTAATTTACATTCCTACCAGCAGGACACAAGAGTTCTCTTTGCCAGAGTCTCACCAACATTCATTGGTGGTTTTCTTTTTTCTTTTTATTAATCATTTTATTATTTTACATTTCAAATGTTGTTTAATTTGATGGTTTTTGAAAAGGCCAGAAGATGTAAACTTTCTAATATACTTTTGATCATAAATTATATTGTCTTCATTTAACATGATCAATTTCATGACTGCTATAATTAAGAGTTGTTTTGTGCCCAGAATTTTCCAAGTTCCAATCATGATGGCTAGTTTATAACCCCATTTAAATAGTGGCACTTACTCTGATAGAATGGAAAAATTATGAAACTTTTATTATAATAAGGATGATAATGAGAAGATGTAATGCTTATATAATAATTTATAATGAGTGGCTTGATAGACTTTATGAAAGAAAACATGTATGAATAATGAATGTGTCTGTCTGTCTGTTTATCTTTTTGAGAAACTAAAACTTTTCTGAACAGTGGGTCAAATCCCAAAATACTCTGTGACTTTATAACACAAAATGAAAACCATCTATTGTATTCAAACCATGTGTTCAGGCCTAAAAGTAACGTTAACTGGATTTTCTGAATCCAGCCTAGGAACTTTGATATCCTTCTCTGCCATGTGAAGACTTAGAAGCCTCCGTCTGGCATTAGCTACCTATGGAGGATCACACCGTCTTTTATCAGCTTGGTCTGCCCCTTATCCCATTTTGTTCCTGTTAACTCCTGTTAACTTTTACCAAAAGGACAGAAGTTAGGTATTCTTTCATTTTATTTCTTGCAGTAATGTGGCTCTATCAGTGCCCTAGTATTTCAGGAATAAATAGATATTATGAACCAAGAAAAGAATAAGAATAGAATTGTGAAGTTGACCCAGCTATTACAGAATATTGTTCACTATTCACTTGGAAGAACACCTGCTTCAATATCGTATGATATTAGAGTCCTAGCTTTGGAAGCCTCAGACATCCTGAAATATAATTCAGGTAATATGAAAAAGATGCATACTAAAAGCCTTTAAAGCTCCAGCCTGTAGATTTTCATCTCTTTCTGTTGTAAAACTAAAATGATAGCCATTCTCTTATCTGTGCTGAGAGTGCAAACGTTAATTGATGGTGCTCTTCCTGAATTACCTTCAGTCTTCTGGGGGATACTGAAGCATAGTCAGTTTAGAAATAGAGAGAGTTACAAAAGTATTGTCACAGATAGGCAGTGAGACTTTAATTCATGCTTTTATGACACCCAACTTGGATTACTATAATTGTCTGTCTACAGGTCTCTCTTCTGTGTTCTACAGTAAAACAGAAAAAATAGCTCATACAAAGATGCATCCATCCCCTGAGGTTTTAAGCATGCAAAAATCTGGTCAACATACTCTACTTGGGGATTCTTCCTATGGCTGCCAGTTAGGTGCAGGATTGATTGCAAAGGTCCCAGTGATGTGTTTTTGAAACACTGCGTGAATCCAAATGAGTTTTAGGTTCCCTATTGTCCAAGCCCAATTTTATTCAACTGGAAAAAGATGTTGGCTTTTCATTTGTTCAGAACTACTGTTATAAATCACTATGCCTTATAGCTTTTTCAAGTAGTGTAGAATATACTTTTTTTCCAGATAGATTCAAAATATCAGATCTCTCGCTGAATTTAGGTCAAGTTTAAAGTGGCTTACTTAATTGCTTCCCTTCAAAAGTACAATATTCTTTCTATGTATTTTGTGGAGATTTTCCAGGATTTAGGAGAGATTCTATTAAAGTCTTAGCATTCTAATATTTGAAAGCACCATTTAAAATGGGCATAGTTTATCATACTAATGCATATGAATATCATGCTTTGCAGTTTTCACAGTAACCCTAACTTCCATAGATTTCTTATTTGTATTAGAAAGAAACAAACATTTTTATTGCTCTAATAATTTTGCCTCTAATAAGGTATTTTGTATCAATGTTTTAAGATAATTTTACTGACACTACTTTTACTTAAAATTCCTATTTACTAAAAGTCATCCCATCTCTGCCAATATTAATTGAAAATAAATCATTAAAAAAGGTAAAAAAAAGTTTATAAATATATACTTTTTCTTTGTCTGTAGAAGTTGAAATAGCAATGAGGGCTTTTATTTCTGAATATAGTATAACTTACTATCTTTGATATATATATATATATATATATATATATATATATATCTTACAATCTTTGCGATATATATATATATATATATGTTAAGTTTAAAAGAGAGCATTGACTATCCTGAGCCTGGAGTTACACAGAGTTGTGAGCTGTTGACATAGGCACTGGGATCTGAGCTTAGGTCTTCTGCAAAAGCAGGAAATACTCACAATGGCTGAGCCATCCCTCCAGTTCCTAATGTAATTTCATTATTTGTTAGTATTTTCTGATTTTTTTCCTTTAAAAAGAAAATGTGCTTCCTCTGGTTACTTGTTAAATGCATCCTTGTTGTGCAACTATAATGTTCTGTTCATTTGCTTATTGGTCATATTTGGTTTCTGTTAGTATTTTTATTTAAACTAAATCAGGAATTTTATGGTAAGGGAAGCCTATGCTATCACTGAGCTGTCTTCTTAAGCATAGAATATGTCTTAGCTCTATAATTGTAGGCAGTAAAGTCTAGGACTTAACAATAAGATTTGAGAATTGGTAAGATGGCTGGTTGAGTAAATGTGCTTGCTACCAACCTTCATAATCTGAACTTGATCTCAACAATCCGCATGGTGGAAGGACTGAACCAACTCCACAATTTTTTGGAAGGTCTTTGCATGGACACACACACACACACACACACACACACAAAGAAACAAGTGAAAAAAAATTAAAAACAAAATTTGAAGTTCGAAATATGCTATCCTGAACAGCTTACTTCATCTTTTCTGTATGTTAGACTGATACGTAAAGTCACATGTATTTACCATGTAAAGTATATTTTGAAGTACAAATGCGTTTTAAAATGACTCATGGTAGCTAATATGTGTCACTTCACGGAATTCCTTTTTAGGTGGAATAGCTTTAGGGTTATTCTTGATGCTTCCAGAAATACTGTTAACTATGACCATCATGTTTTACAATAGATCTATTCCTTCTATCTGAAGTTGTATATGCAATTAATCATCATGAGTTCCATTTCTTCTCAACCATCATAACTCTTATGTGGCAAACAGCATTCTATAGCATGTTTCCAGGAGACTAGCTATTTCAGATTGTCTATATATGTGAAATTGTGTGTAATTTGTTTTTGTTGCGCTGGTTTATTTCACTTAGCACAATATCCTGGATCATCCATGTCATCCTTTCAACTTTTCTTACTTAGCAAAAGGTAATAAATAATACTTCACAAGTTATGTGACAGTTTAAAAGAAATA
This sequence comes from Mus musculus, assembly GCF_000001635.26. Taxonomy (NCBI): domain Eukaryota; kingdom Metazoa; phylum Chordata; class Mammalia; order Rodentia; family Muridae; genus Mus; species Mus musculus. The sequence continues at coordinate 53,483,009 of NC_000074.6, read as the reverse complement.
TAAATGTACTTTGCAAAGTGTAGGACTATTTGAATATATAAGTTACTTATGATGTTGGCACAATGAAATAAAACTTCTATTGACATGAAACAAAGCATTGCTGGGGATGCAGCTCAGTTGGAAAAGTTATTGCCTAGCACACACAAGGTCTTGCATTTTATCCATCATATCACAGTAAGAAAATGTTATCTTTGGTTGTTTGCTTACCATACCTGGGAAGAGGGACACTAGTCTGAGGAATTTCCTCTATTAGGTAACTTTGGGAGTTTATGTGTGAGGCATCTCTTTTGATTGTTGATTGATGATGGTGGAACCAGCCCACTGTAAGCAGTGCCATCCCTGGACAGTGAGGCTTGAGCTGTGTAAGAAAGATAGTTGAGCAAGCCATGGGGACAAAGCCAGCAAGCAACATTCCTCTGGTATCTGCTTCAGTTCTTCCTTCCAGGTTCCTGGTTGAGTTCCTCCTCTAGCTTTCCAGTGATCTCCTGTGACATGGACATTGAGCCCAATAAACCTTCTTCTCCCCCAAGTCATTTTAGGTCAAGGCATTTAAAGACAGTAGTGTAAAGTAAACAAAAACTCGTCCTAACAGCAAGGCCTTCTTCCCCACGTCTTGTTTTCCCCTGCTTTTTATTCTCTTTTATTTTTATTCTACTATTCCATTTGTTGTCTCCTAGCATATTTCATATTTTTCTGAGTATAAAAAATGAGTATGTGACTTCTGTATGGGCTCACATTAGAAAGTCAGATGATTAAAGGCTTTGAATGTGTAAAAAAAAATACATCAGAGCATGTGGAAAATGAAAAGGTGTATTACCAAGGCTTCTTTGAAATATTTCCCTCTAAGTTCCAAATAGTAAACATAATTTCCATATTTCTAGCAGGAAAATATTAGTGATTATGTTGGGATGATGTATCCCTCATTTGTATGATTTTCCACTGTGTTTTCTTTAACACTAGCAAAATATGTTTTACAGCTTGTTTGTGATCTGATTTTCCCCTATACCTAAGCTTTTCTTAGTAAGAGAAGTATGATATTTCATACTTGAGCCTTGTGGACTGTGATGTAATGATCAGGTCTCCTTTCTCTCTCTCTCTCTCTCTCTCTCTCTCTCTCTCTCTCTCTCTCTCTCTCTCTCTCTCTCTCATTATTTCTTCCCCCGTTTCTGACCCCTGACACTGGTCTATTTAGTGAAAGACATTTTCTCCTCTGAGAAAGACAAGAGCGTTTCTGAGTGGTTTTAATTTCAACTTGATACCTCATATAGACACCTTGGAAGGGGAACATTAGTTGGGGGAACTTCCCAGATTAGATCACCCTGTAGCTATGTCTCTAATAAATTGTCTTGGTGCATATAGGTAAAACTACTCCACTGTGGGCAGCACCAATCCTAAAAATGGATTGTTAAAAATGCTAACTGATCATGAGTCAGTAAGCAGCATGTCTTCATGGTTTCTGCTTCAGTTCCTGATTGCTCACCTGCCCTTCTCTCCCCCAGTGATGGATTGTGTCCTAGAAGTATATGCCAAATAGTTCTTTCCTTGCAAGGATGCTTCCTGCCTCCCCTTTTTGATCATGGCATTCATCACAGAAGTAGAAGGCGAAACATAAGAATTTTCTTAGAAAATTATGAATGAACTTCATTCATTCAAAGAATTTCACAACTTTGTAGAAAAAAACAAAACAAAACAAAACAACCCAAAACCAAAATGACCCAGTTAACTCAGGGCTCAAGAGCCAAACTACAGACTACTTATTCCTTGGAAGTGTATTAAGTTACAGGCATCTTGGTCTCTTGTTTCATTGTAATTTTCCCTGGGACAATGATTTAATATTTTGCTTTTGTTTCACAATATGGCCAAATGAATTGTTTTAAGAAAAAGGAACACTAGTCCAAATGGTGAAGTGTCTCAGAGATCATAAATGTATACTGCCTAATATACTTTTTACTTTCCTTGGCTGTGATTTTGTGTTTGAATTATTGTGACTTATTGTTTTATAAATAAAAAAATAAATAACTCAACAAGTGATTCTACATCCTCGGATTGCTAGACAGCTGTAATGAATTGATAGGCGTACTGTGGTTGGTATCAAATAACTGAAAAGAAGTAAAATTGCTTTCTTTACACAAAAGATAATTTTAACATTAAGAATGTTTTGATGCATTATCATTTAATATTATATACTAAATATGCCCCCAAACATTACAATTTAAACCACAAAACATATCCTGTTTCTGGTTGGTCAAGTTGTGTTGCCTATTATCCTGTGTTTTGAAAACTGTCAAGTGTGCTCTTGGTCGTGGGTAGGGTCACTTACATTCTGATGGCAGAGGGTCAGTTTTTACAGTCACCTTTATGATTATTGAAAGTTCTCAGGTCCTCACAGCCTGTTGGTTAGAGACTCATTTTCATGTCCCCCTGCCCTGTTCATAGGACGACTGAAACCTGGCACCTGCTTCCTTCAGAGTGAGGAGTAAACAAAACAAAACAAAACAAAAAAATATAAGCCACCAAAATAGAAGCCGTCAATTTTACAAGGCAATGATGCTACATTATTTTTCTAGTATTTTACTCCTTAGAATCACATTCCTAGGTCTTGGAGACTTGAAGTGGGGAGAGGGAAGATTTAAAACAGAAGTCTAAATATCAGGAGGTGAGTTTCATTAGGAACCATGGTAACAAATGCAAATATAGAGACAAATACATTTCTTTAGTGTGTGAATGAGAAATGGATAGCACATAATTTTCTTTGCATAATTGAGAAGCAGAGGCTCCTTGCAGCCATTTGAAAGAAAATGATCCCCCTGCTCCAGGCTCATACCAAGCGGCACTGTTAGATGTGGGAGTTTGTCACTAGGGATGGCCTTTGAGGTCTCAGATGCTCAAGCAGGGCAGTGGGTCACAGTCTCTCTTCCTGTTGCCTGTGGATCGAGATGTAGAACTCTCAGCTCCTTTTCCAGTAACATGTCGGCCTGCATGCACTATGCTTCCCACCATGATGATTATGGGTTAAATCTCTTCACTGTTAGCCACCCCTGATTAAAATGTGTTCCTTTGTAGGGGTTGCCATGGTCATTCATGCAATGTCTCTTCACAGCAGTAAAACCCTAACTAAGACACATGGAGACCCCCAGGTGCACTCATGTACTTAAATAATTGTCTCAAGCATCAGATTTTAAATGAACTTTTCTATTAATTGTCTTTGAGAGATATGCTAAGACCAGTAATACTAAAGGCTTTAAGAATGTCCCAACTCTAGACACTTTTTTCCTACCTCACTGTGCGGTTTGTCCTTATTATTTACTTTGTCCTCTGCTCTGATTTCTGGATTTGCCACAGTGAATTTACTTAAGAATGTGACTTTTTGAAAGAAATGTCAGAGAAATCAAATAATCGTTCCATTGTCTCCCAGGCCCATGCCAAAGTATGTGGATAACCAGCCTGTTTCATTCCCCCAAGAAAAGAGAGAATTGGTATTTTTAAGGCAATGGATGCTATGGTTTATTTAGTCATGAAGCATCTAGTTATATTATTTTACTAAGATAGATTTAATCAAACACACATAATTGAGGTTTTTGTTGCCAAATTATGTGTGTGGATTTAGGAAAGTCTCCTTGAACCACATGCTTTATGTGGTCTACTTCTGAAATGTATTTGGAAGAGAAAACCTTTTTTTTTTCTCCTCTGCAGTGTTTTTCAATTAGAATTCCTGTGCTTATATCTTGTCTGACCCCCTGTAAAACCTTAATTTAAATGAAAACTATCGAATTCAACATTCTTGCAAGGTGCGTTCTAGCTGCAACATTCTTCCGTCCTGTGTTTCAGAAAAATGTGCTCAGTTGTTGTGCATTCCAATGACAATGGCAAAGACCTCTTGGTCTCCAGGCATTCAAACTGTGAGTCCCACTATCCTTACCTCAGTTCGACAGCAAGCAACAAAACTCTGCCTCTGAATTTCTTCTGATGATCAGAGAAAGTAGAGAAAAAGATTCAGAAGAGACTTATTAGTTAAATTAATTTTTAAAATTATATTGAGTAAATATTTGCTTAAAGAAGGGATCATTTCAGGGGCCTCATTAGACTGTCTAGCTTAGCTGCTTATTTTAATGTTTTCACTTGATTTCTGAGCCCATTATATTTATTACTGGTTTTGAACTGTAATATCCCTCTCCCCCTTGTCATTGACTTCTTGTACTCTGTTTGTGTATCTGCCCATATCTTTCCATCTAGAAACAGAAAGCAAAATTAAAAATTTTCTTTGGCCTTATCTCCAGAAGATTTTTAATTCATCAACATGGCTGCTCTGGCAGGGGTCACATCTAAAGTCTTTCTAGGTCTATATGATCCAGCTAGACTGACATACCTTTAATCCTTCTACTGGGAATACAGACACACCCTTATTACACACCTTCAATCTCAAACAATGAAGGAAAGTTTAGCTTGTAGAAGGCAGCTGCCTTGCTTGAAAGTTATGTCTAATTGGAGGGCAGTCGAGTGAGTGGAGTAGAGTTGAGCTGAGTTCAGTCAGTTGAGGCATCTGAGTTGAATTCAGTGAGTCAGCGCAGTGGAGTTGTGGTCATGAAGTTCAGTGCAGGTCAACAGAGCAAGTTGAAGCCAGAGAATAAGGATCCAGAAGATTAGAACAAATTGCCAGAGGTAGTTTGAAGCCAAGCAGAGCAATTTGGTGAGAAGTCGAGAGAAGCCAGGTTGAATCAGTCATCTTGGAGAGGCAGTTGGGCTACAAGAGCTGAGTTGGAACAGCCAAAGTTCAAAGGGAACTAGAAAGAATGAGCTTATGCAAGAGTAAGCCTAGAGATGACAATTAGATCAGACAAATAAAAGTTACTTTTACACATACTGTTTCCTCAGAAAACGAGGCCTAGAAACATCTTTTTAACCACCAGATACTTGTACTGCCCCCTCTTATTTCTAAGTTTCAGAAGGCAGCCTTCTACCTTAACGCTTACAAAGTGAACAGCATGTTTCACTGTCCCATGAAATTGTACAATAGCACAAATGATGATTTTGGTTAGGTTTCTGACTTCCTCATAAGTTACTGATACTTACTAAGGATTCTTTTTTTATTGTTTGTTTTGTTTTTTGTTTTTTTTTTTGTTTTTTGTTTTTGTTGTTGTTGTTGGGTTTTTTTTTTTTTTTTTTTTTTTTTTTTTTTTTTGTTTTGTTTTGTTTTTTGTTTTTTCGAGACAGGGTTTCTCTGTATAGCCCTGGCTGTCCTGGAGCTCACTTTGTAGACCAGCCTGGCCTCGAACTCAGAAATCTGCCTGCCTCTGCCTCCTGAGTGCTGGGATTAAAGGCATGTGCCACCACACCTGGCTCTTACTAAGGATTCTTGTAGACCATTTGCAGAACTCATTGCCAAAGTGTTTTTAGCTTGAGAAATGCTCTCTTGTGTGTACTTTAAATGCTCACTGTAGTTTGTCTTCCTTCTGTTTCTGCCTCACCAGTACTGAGAGAGAGAGAGAAGTGCAATGCTGTACATGGTTACCCTGACTTTGTTTAGTTTTTAAAAGTCTTTGTTTTTATGTGTATGCGATGTTTTGTGTGTATGAATGCCAATGTACCATATGTATGCAGTGCCTGTGGATGCCCAAAGAAGGCGTTGAATGCCTGGGACTAGAGTATACTTGATAGCCAAATTGTTGGTTTTGGGAATTGAACCTGCAGTCTCTGGAAGAGTAACAAGTGCTCTTAATGTTCAGCAATCTCTCCAAACCCTACCCTTGCATTCTCGATGCAGATTTTAATCATCATTCTTTTTCTCAGTTATTTTTGTACTTTTAATACACCCCTTTCATTTTTTTTAAAATATTCTACCATGGATCTTCTTTTCTTCTCTGTTGTTAGTATAGTATATCTGTGTTAGTATATCTATTATCTAAACTCTAACCAATTTTCCGCTTTTTTCCCTTTGTGGTTGCATAAACCCTGGGCCTGGCAACTACTTGGCAAATACTCTGCCTTTGAGATAAACCTTATATTTTAATATCTGAGTCTAATATCTGTTGTGAATTTTAACTCACATTAAGAAAAATTTTGATACTAATTATTTACAGAATATACTGATTACCGAATAAAATATCAAGAGGAAATTTTCTAAAATGTACAGTTATTTGTAAAACAGACAGCTTTTGTATAGAACCAAGTATTTCTGGTTCAAACTCAAGTGGTAATTTCAAAGAAATCTAAGAGAGACATAGCTCTCACAGTACCAATGAAACAGGTTTAAAATTTATATTCTATGACTGACAGCATCAAAGTGGTTGTAAGAGAAAGCTGTTGTCACCCACCCAGAAGCAATAGCTGTCATTGTTTCTGGCTTCTAAATGAAGACAATACCAAATCAAGAAGCTTCCCATTTGGGATTCATCTGTTGAGTCCAGAATGTCTCACTACAGATTCTTGCTCAACTTGCAATTCTGCTCAGCCTGCTGCATCATCTAAATGGATCATCATCCACTCCTCATGAAGCTTAACTTCTAGCAATCTTGAATGGCTTTCTTATTTTCAGACCTTTAATGACATAGAGAACTATAGAAAAAAGATAGTTACAAGAGACCTATTTTAAAAAAAAGTCAAGCCTCTGTGATTCAGGAAGAAACCTTGGCAGGGGACCTTTCAATGAGGCAGATCAGGTATTTGTCACAGTCTTTGTTCAGTCTGTAACTATATACTTCCTGCTTCCATTCTTAAACTTCTGTAGAACAGTGAAATGTGCAGAAAGGTTCACATGTTTCCTCATAAAGCTTTCTTATAGAAACAACAGTACATGTTCTCTCCAGAAAGCCCCAAATTCTCAATGGTCTATTTGTCTTTTACTGGGTGATATCCATTCCTTTTGCTTTCTTGTTTGTATAACATTAAAATATTGAGAGTTTCTGGAAAGTTGAATATTCTATGGAGAGACAGAGATAACAGGGAGAAAAGATAGTATATAATAAAAACAAAGAATGTATTAGTAGTTTTTATAATTGTATAAGTCTACAACTTGCATAATGCATAAATGATATTTATAACTTATTCTCTTCTCCACTTTTCTTAGTCAGTGTTCCCCAGAGAACAAAACAGAATCAATGCACTGATAAAGTCTCTCTCTCTCTCTCTCCCCCTCTGTGTGTGTGTTTGTATTTGTGTGTGTGTGTTTCTGTGAGAGAGAGAGAGAGAGAGAGAGAGAGAGAGAGTATGTGTGTGTGTGTGTGTATGTGTGTGAGAGAGAGAGAGAGACAGAGAGAGAGAGAGACCATAAGAGTTCACAAAATTATGAATCTGAAGCATTTATGGATCTGCAAGTAGCAAATTAGATACCCTGAAGTCCTGAAATTCAGGCAACCCAGTGACAAAGGTATTAGTTTAAAATGTAGTGATATCAAGAAATGCTACTTCTTTTTTTCTTTTCTTTCTTTCTTTTTTTTAATTTCAGAAACAATGGTAACTCAGTTGCTGGGCACAACAACTAGAATCCTTATCCTGTAAGCCATATAAAAATCTAAATCCTCTGGTTGCAAATCCTGGCAGATTCACCATAAGCTGGGAGGCACTAGTAGTTACATCTTGCCCTCTTGCTATCCACATCCAAAAAGCCCTAACTCTCTCCTGCTCCCTCTGTTACTCCCAAGAAATGCTGTTTCTGACTGAATCCAATGCCTCTTAAGACCAGTTTTCCATCTTGAGTATTCAAGTGGGAGCAAGTCTTCCATATTACAAAGAAAGACGATGTTTAACACTTTTTAAAGTTCAGAATTTAACTAGTGGAGAGCCAGAATCATCTATACTAGAGCAAGCAACCAGTTCACTCAGTGGAGTAATTAAATATTAATCTTACAGCCTCATAGGGATACTCCAAATAATTCTCTCTGAGGTATCTGAATACCTTATGGGAGAGTCAGGCTGATCCATAAATGTAGCCATCACACTGGACATTCTAAATTCACCTTCTTGATGATAATATAAAGTATGTACAGATCTTCCTTACCATAGCAAAACTGAGAGTGACCCTCTCCTCGCTGCCTGGGGCATGAAGAGCTGAAGAGCCTTCCAAAGACTTCGTTTTAAACGCTAATGTTTTAAGTTACCAGGCAACATCATGGGGTTCCTAATGGCATTTTTGTTCATGTGTCCCTGTACGTTGTTCCTCTTTGCTTCACTGTCTCCTTTCTCACTGTCCTCCTCCCTCTCTGCTGCTCTGTTTAGCTGATTCCCTTTCTTTTCTTACTTAGTCATAGTTTCATCTCTCTCTCTCCTCTCTCTCTCTCTCTCTCTCTCTCTCTCTCTCTCTCTCTCTCTCTCTCTCTCTCTCTCTCTCTCACACACACACACACACACACACAGACCCTACATAAAAACATACAATTTTAAATCCTAGAGAAAACATACAGTGTTCATCTTTCTCAGTCTGGTTGCTTTCTCTTAAACATGTCCTGTTGTGTGCACCTTTCTGCAACCAGAATCTCCCTTCTTGCATTGACAATACAGTAGTTGCAGAGTTCCACCATAATGCGTATTCATTGCTCCAGTAAACACAACAACTGCCCCTTTCACTTCATTGGCCCACCAGCATATGAACTCCAAAATGACTATGTGACAAGCTTAGTACATTAGGATCATTTCTATTTTCTTGGTTAAAAGTCTTCTTCTTTGGATGCTGGCTTAGTTACAGAACAAGATAATCTACTAGCAGGAAGAAATTGGAAAATACAGTGGCTCAGGTGAATTTTTCCCTCTTATATAAAGCTAGAGTTGGCAGGTGGTTTGAATTATGAGAGCATCTCAGTATCAAATGATTATCCAGCTGTTCTTTCGATCATGTTCTGTCTTGTTGCTCTGTGGTAGTTTGGAGTCTGCAATGCCAGGGCTAACTAATGTGCATTATATCTATAAATTCTAGCTCCTGTGTGTTGGCAAAGAGAATGGGCAAAGAAATTGAACTTTTTCCTTGCATGTCCCCTGAGATTTTGACCTGTAAGTTGAACGCATCATTTTGATTGTGCTCAATTATGTATCTACATATAGATACAATGGGAGATTGTATATTGTAGTCTTTGGCTGGGCAGCTATAATCTAAGTGAGCAGAATATTCCGTCATTGTGCATTAGTGTTGGGGAATAGTATTAAAGAATTAAGAGCAAGTGGTAGTGGTAGAAACAAAACTATAAGATGGACACTGAGTATACTATTAGCAAAATGATTCACTTTTATCCCTTGCTTCCCAGCCTCATGCAATTTGGCTTTGAAATATCATATATCTTCGAATGATTTGAAGAGTATATCATATCTTTAAGGACAATGCTGCAAGCTCACTGTGCCTGATTCCCAGTGAGTAGAGAATTGTTCCATACCTGTAAAAGCTACCTAGATAGTCCAAAGCTGCCATGGCACAAATATCTCTGAATATTTCTGGCATCAGGTTTATTATATTTTGTGAGGAGGTCTTCTTTTTTTCCATCTTACACCTTAAATTTAAACAGCCATGGGTTTACTATTTAATTAATAAATTTAAATATTTACTACTTAAATAATCATGGTAAATTGTTTAGTTCCTCAATAAAGTAATAATAGGGTACTTTTCTTGATGCATCATGAAGGAGATTAGACAGCACAATTAGAACAAAGATATAAAAATGACTTCTCATGTTATTTACTTGTCAGCATTTACTTGAATAAAGTATTGCTGAGAATGTTTCTCCTATAGTATTTTGTGATTTCATAGCACCTAATATTGAACAAGTCATGTAACATGGTCATTTGACATCTCTTAATTGATTATCAATGTATCAGATCACACACAGTAAGATAGTTATAACTATTCCTAAAGACAGAAATTATCTGTGAGAGTATTTTTTTCCTCAGAGGGCAATGATGATTGTATGTTATGATTTTCTCTCAGGTTCTTGCTGTTGGCTCCATAAAGTACCCTGATCAGCTGCAGTCATTGCAAGTGCTCATGGGTGTAGTGATTCATTAGATCTCAGAGACATGCTACCCTTGCTAATCCCTCAGCAGCTAGCTGCAACAACTGTATCTTCTATTGGATTCCACTTACAACTAGCAACTTGATGAATTGCATAGAATTTGAGAGCAAGATACTAAAGTACACTGTATATTCCTGTCAAGTTAAAAGAGGACCACCACCAATTTAGTGCAACTTTCTTAGCTGTAGTTTTTTTTATAAGGTAAGACAAGTTGAGATTCACTCTGTCAAAAAGACATTGATGGGTTATAGTTCATTGAACACTCCATATTTTAATGAAGGTCCATTTTGAATTTCATGTCTATATGTGTCTTCAAAGTACTACCAAGTTAATTACATTTTGTTAGTATTCATAAGATTATATCTTCTTGAAGTATTCAACATGATAAAATCTAATTAATTATTATAGCATGGTGATATAACTATCATTTTCACAGAACTGATAATGGCTCAAGCTGGAATTACCAGCTGAACTGAACGAACACACTACGCAAAGTTGACAAGAGACAAGTCAAGGCAGAACATAGTGTACTACTAATGCCACATGAAAACAGTGTGTTTCTGGCACTCCCTACACACGATTACAGAGGAAAAGACATCTGCTTACACAGCAAGTGTGGAGCTCTGCACACTTGTTTTGAAGTGAGACCACGATTTTGTCTAATAGCTTGAGTGGGATTAAATGTGGAGTAAGCTGTTCTTACGTCATTCTACAATCACTTTTTAAAATGTGTAGACCAAAAGCAACTTAAAACAAGACATAGAAGGGGTCAAATACCCTGCATCTTTCTCTTAAGGAGTGGTTCCATTAACATATGGGTCCCAGTCAAAGATACTATGGTATCTTTAGTACTAAGAGTTTATAAGGCTCCCAGTTGGAAGGCATTCTCTCGTAAAATGTCTGCGGCTTGATATTTTATTAGTCATCAGGTATACCCACTGATATAGAGTGTAATAAGATAGTGGACCATTGAGCCATTAATCAGAGTGATTTTCTAGATCTATACAGATTAACACACTCAGGGTCTGATAATTTTCTTGAGTCTGCACACTTCTCTTTCCAAGTACTCATATACATTAGCAGATACCCAAAAGATACTGTTTAGGGCTTGGTGGAGGAATTATATAATATCTGTGATGTTATCTGTCGCTAAAACCTTTAAAATAGTATTCAAACTCATGTTCTTCCTGGGATGTTGAGTATGTGAGTTCATTTAGTACTTATGATTAGAGAGTCACAATATTTTCCTGAGTGTTCTCAACTTACACTTGTCAGAGTGACATGGTTTGGATATGGAGTAATTTATGATATTAGGAATATTGCAATTAACTGGATAATACCTACAAGTCTCTGTGATATTAAAGTTCACTTTTTACTTCTCTGTGTCTGGTGTGTATTATGATAAAAGACCTATTTTTCACTGATAGTTAAATTACTGCACCTGTCTTTGCGAGAAATATACTTTATTAGAGGAATCTCCCATTTCTATTTACATATGGGATACTTTGATAATGTATTTGTTTAAATCATGACACTATTACCGAATTCTGGGCTCTTAGAAGATGTGATTAAGGGGTGGGATGGTAGGTCACATATAAAGACATAATATGTCTTCCCAATTTTGTATATTCTTTCTGCACTCTTAAAGATTGGACTAGTCATTCAACTTCATTCAGCAGAGGCTCTGATAGAGTCTCTAGATTTTACTCAACACGTCAAATGTAAAATCAAAAGTTATAATAACTCTTCTGTTTTCCTTTGTCCAATTTATAGTCCTCAGATTTTTAAAAAAAAGTTTAATATATATTTCTTTTATTAAATAATTAGTTAACCAATTACTTTGCTGATCATATCTTCCCACTTTTCCTCTCTTCTCATTCCTTCCCTCTCCCCTCCCCTCCCCTGCAGTGGTTCCTTCCACTTCCCCTCAGAAAGGTGGAGGCCTCCCATGGATATCAAACAGCCTTGGCAGTCAAGTCCAGGCTTCTATAGGGACTAGATAAGGAAGTTTAATTAGGGCAAAGGAATCCAAAGGCAGGCGGTGTAGTCAGAGACAGTCCATGCTCCTGTGTTCGGAGTCCCACATGAAGACCCATCTACACAGGTATTACATATGTGCAGAGAGCCGCATGCATGGGAAAGAGCTAATTCTTAGATTTTTAAAAGCTGTTTCCCAATCATAATGCTTATGGTTTTTTCCTTTAAATTTTATTTTACATCCTGACCTCAGTTTTTCTTCCCTTCTCTCCTCCCAGTCACTCTCTCCCTACTGTCCCTTCTTCTCCCCATCACCACCCCCGCCCTCCTCTATTTCTCTTTAGAAAATGGCCTTCCTAGGTGGATATTAACCAGGCATGGCATAACAAATTACAGTAAGACTAGGCACCTCCTCTTCTATTAACGTTAGACAAGGCAACACAGTATGAGGAAAGAATCCCACAGGTAGGCAACAGAGTCAGCGACAGAGTCTGTTTCCACTGTTAGGAGTCCCACAACTCCTAAAAAGATCAAGCTACACAACTGTAACATATGTGTTTTATTGAATGTCGATCAGTTTCTCTCCTTTGCCAATATGTATTCTTCCTTCTCATGTTCTAGATCAAACATCCATGATTTTTCTTATGCTAGCCACATTTCTCAGTTTTGGTCAACTAGACTATAGTGTTTCCTGACAGCTCTCTCATTTTTGCACATTTATATCTTTTTTTTTCTGATATGTTCTCTCATTGATTGCTACTTATCAGATTCACATAATTGTGACCTTCCTAGCAAGCGTTGCTGCTTCTTGGAAACCTTCGTGCTGCATTTCTTTCTGAAGATGGCCTTCCCCCTGAAAATATTAATTGCAAGTTGTTTTCTCCCCTTTTAGAAATAATGAATTGTTTGAACAATTAGGTTTATTTTGAGGATCTACAGTGTTAAATTAGATCTTTCACTGTGTGAAATTTTGTCAGTGAAATAGACACAAACATGGCCAGTTTCAAAGCAGCTGCTTCATGCTACTGCAATTTAGAGGAATCGTTCACTGTGTAAAGCTTAAGTGGGTCCAAGAAAATATGAAGACTTCAACACCTAAGTAAATTCAGGCTCTAGTTTTTTTAGTAACCAAACACCTGAACAAATATGTGTACCCACACAAATGCAAGTGAACATGAATGCGCGCACGCGCAGGCACACAAACACACACACACACACACACACACACACACACACACACACACAAGCATGCACATCACTGTATATACACATATAGAACAACAAAAAAGTTAAGATGTAACTTTATTCAGCTCAAAATAATGAGAAATTAGTGAAGAGTGCTTGGAGGAAATAATGTAAAACCTGAGTTTCCAAAAACTGTGTGAAGTTCAACCACGTGATGCTGAACATGAGAAAATAATAGAATAATCAGTGTAGAATTTCTGTCCATAGCTGATATCTATGGAAGGAAGGAGGAGGTGCAGAAAATAGGATAAAGGAAGACATGATCTCATAGAACTGAGTATGAGAAAACAGGGAATTTCAGTATTTTCTTAAGAGCTACTGAAGTCTTTTCTGTAGATTTTAATTCAGATAATTCATCTTTGTAGTGGCATAGAGTCGAGAAGAAAAGAGATTAATTTAAAAGGTAGTGCCATTATTTAGGTAAAGGAAAGGTTATAAATAATACAGGCAGGTAGAAGAGAAGGAATACATTTAAAAATTATTCATGAAATACATTAGAATAGCTGTGCGATTTGGAGGTGAAAAGGGAGGAGATAAATATATCTTTTATGTTTCAATGGAGGTAGCAAGGACATTGGCAATACTAGAGAACAATACTTGCATTTCCAGCTTTCTAGCATAGGAGGCCAAAAACAGACTTAGAGTCAGCCCTGAAGACATACATAGAAGTAAAATCATGTGGATTAAATAGATTATATTAAGGAATCCATATATATATATATATATATATATATATATATATATATATATGTATGTATGTATATAAAATGTGTGTTGGAAGGAAAGTGGGAAGGTGTGTGTAGGGTTTGTAGGGAGGTATGGGGAGAAGCATTATAATCATAATCTCAAAAATTAAAAAAAGAAACAAACAAAAGAACAGGCTTAATATGTTAACACTGTGGGCATTGATGAGCATGCCCTGATGGTCTAAGCTCACTTACACAGAGACACCACTCCATTCAGTGTAAGCCAGAATGTGCCTCGTGACTTCCACAGTCCTTCCCCTTTCCTTTTGTTAAAATTTTGACATTTATAATCAGAGTGATTGAGCCTCTCAAACATATGCTTTCTTTTGGAGTGCATGGGAAAACAGAAGCACAGGTGACTCACCTTGATAACGATGCTCATGACAGATTTAGTTATATAGACTGATGTGAGAGTACCACATTAAACTGAAGAGCAAAGCATTTGTTTCTGTCTATGCTAACACTAATGGGATGATAAAAATGAATGGGTAGAGCTCGTCTCACAGGACGTCAGAATATCTCATTAGGAGATTATAAAGGGTTAAGACCTGATTCATAACACAATGAACTGGTCACTCTCAATGGAGACAGTGAAATGAGATGGAAATGGATCCCAAGATGTGAGCATCATTAAAAAGCCTTTTATAAAGACTAGTTGAATAAATGTACAAAAATTGTCCATAAAAGGTTTTGGCTTGCCTTTTCCTCTTTTTGATACTAAAATGTTTAATATCCATGTTCTTCCTTGAAGATTAATAATTGTATTCACCTTCAACCGTAGGATGACCTGTCTTTTCTCAGATTCTCATATCTGTCAGCAATGCAAAAATCGCTGCTAGCAGGCACCTGAAGCAGTCAGTTCTATTTAATTAAGGCTATGAATAACTGCCTCGACTCATAAATTTGAGATGCTAAATCTCAGTTGATATCCTCCTACAAGCAAATATATATATAATCTTAAAAGTTTTTGCAAAGTGACAGTATTTTCTTTCAGAAGGAAATTTAAACACATTGCAGTGTAAACTGTCTATGATTTGCACAGTAAATACATGCTAAAAATTAAAACAGTAGACCAATTTTGGTGCCTTAAACTAGCTTTGAAAACATGAATTTGTGCAAAAATTGATAAGAAAACTAATATAGACTAAATAAGGAGTGAAGTATGTGCCCTCGTTTAGGATTTAAACAAAAAGAAACCCCTGTACAATTTTCCTTAGATTTATGGGAGAATACATTGTTCACAAAATTTAATGCTACACATTCAGTTTGAACGTTTGCTTAATTCCTAGATAACTTTCCTCTTTCCGCACCACTATGTCCTTGAAAAGTTAATTTTGTTTTATCTCTGGATACAGGAGGCTTCACACGACAATGAAATTTGAAAGCTTCCCAGGTAAAGATCCTTCAAAGAATAAGCTACTCATACCAGCCAAGGATGAAAGTCAACAGTTTATACCACTCAATTGCTTTTAAGATTTTCATCAAATGTATCCCCTGCAGTTGCAACTTACCAGAGATGCATCCCTGCAGAGTTACAATCATAAAACAATGACAAATGTTACCTTTGTTTCCCCGAGCTTTCAGACAGGACAGACAGCAAGCTAACTGGGTTTCAACTTACTTTCTTCCTCTTTTGGTGTAGAAAAAAAAAAAACCCTCCTACCCCATGGTACATGACATTAGTCCCAATTTAAGCAAAAGACACTTTGTCTCTCTTATCAGCCAGAGAAATAGAACTTTATTCTGAATGTTTGTGTTTTATGGATTTAGGTATGAATATATTGTGTATTTATTCAAGGACAGTATCTTTGAAAAAGTGAGTTTATTGCAGTTTCAAAGGTAAATATAAACTTGTAATTTTTGAGCTAATATCTTTTGATCATGACTAGAATTTAACTTGAGCAAATAAAAATATATCTTAGCAATGAGAGCAACATATTTAAGCATAGCATACTTTTTAATATTATAGGGACTTGATTTTATTATTTCTGGATGGCTGCCACACAATGCTCATTCACTGTTCAGTACTGCAGAAACTGCCTTAAGTAAGAGAAGCCCTTCTCCTCCCCAGTTTGCTTATGATATGATATGACATTTGGAGCGATGCTATAAAAGGAGCACTGTATACCAGGGTCTTCAAAAAACTATTGAGCTGGGGTGCTCAAAATATATACTAAAGCTGCTTCTCCCTAAAAACAGAGAATGCTGTGCAAGAATTGTCTTCTATTTTATAAGCTAATAAAAGCTGAAATTAATTCTCTTAGCTATGCAATGAATAGACATTATAACTGTTCAATTGCCTTCATATAATTTCATTTTAAAACTTTCCTTGATATTGGCACAAATGAGACACTGCCTTTTGCTTCACTAGGACAAACTGTATTAATTTGGCTAAACTTCAGCTGGGTTAATTATATTTTGTCTATTTCAATTTTTCTGAATATCATATTTCTTTTTTCATGTAACTGATATATTTTACTAGAAGATATATATGGAACATCTGTTACGCGTTTCATTTCTAAAAACTTTCTGAACTCTAAGAATTGCCATCACATCCATTTCTGTGTAAATGGTTTTGATTAGGATTAAACTAAAGATAAATTGTTATGCTATTTTAAGATAGTTCTTATAACATAGATAAATAGATCCATGACAAATATCTACTATTGTGGTTAAAAGAATACTGGATCTATAGTAAAAATAATTTCATAAAGCATGAAAATAATCAATGCATTTGGAAGAGGATACTGAAGAGGTTAAATATATACCTTGCCAGCATATTGACCATTCTGAATTAGAGGCATTTGGAAAAACAGCAGGCACAAGAAGACTATTCTGGTGTCTTTTTGTTTCTTAGTTGCATGGGATGGGAATCCTAGGTGAAGGGCCCCTGCCTACACCAAAAGGAATGGTGTTCCTTTCCTCAAGGATTAAGTGTCAAGTTCAAAGAGTTCTACACAGACCTTGTTAAAATAACTCTTAACTCTAAACCCTCTTCATACAATTTCTCTGCTTCTTCGTGACTTACTCCTTTTTCATTGTCCAGCTCAATATAGTAATAACTTATCTCTGCTTTGTTGAATCTTTATTTCTTTATAAAGACTCCTGTGCCACCTAAAACTTTATATTGATTAATTTTTTTCATTTTTTTCAATTCTGTAATTCTGTTTTATGCTAATTTCATTCTCTGCTACACCTAGGACTCTGGGGATGAAGATGGAACACTGCCTTTTTTGTTAAAATAATGCAAGATTTTCCTGCTTTATCCGGGCTCTTCTGCTCCTGAGGAAAGCTCTCATTTGAGGATGGTAACATAATCACAAGAAGGAGAAGAGACGCAGTGATGCGCTTGTACTTGTGTTCTTTGTTGTTTGTGGAAATTAAATTGTTGCTCCTCTTTCAGTAGTTACTGTGCTAGTCAAGGGAATTAGATAGGCTCCCATCAACGCTCTGTTTCCCCATAGATGTTCATCACATCTCTCAGGTTTTTTCCTCTTGAGAGATGTCCCAGTCTTTGGAGTTACAGTTGCAGCTTTGGGTATTTCTCCTAAGTAATCCTCGTATATTCGATCTGACAGGGGCAGCAAGGAGCCCTAGGACTCTCACTAGTATTCCTGTGAGATCTCAGGTCACTCCTATCCCAGCTGAGGGAAGCCGGCACTATTGTAATCTATTGCAAAAGTGAAGAAACACATCTTTAGACCTCTTTACTTGACAATTGTGGTATATAAATACTATCAAAATAAAATGTCAACCTCTACAATATGACTTCAGGATATTCCTCAGGTCCCCCTTCCTAACAAGCCTATTCTCCTGGGTGTCTACAGCTGGAATTTCCGTGGTTTTGGAGATGCTCCCATGTAGTCTCAGGATCAGAGGACAAAACCCATGAACAGAATAAATTTAGCTTGCATCAGGAAAGGCCAATGAAAACAGAGGTAATGAATTTCCTGTAGATGGTTAACAACTTGAAGTCTATAGGGACATGGTAGATTTCAGTTAGACATGATTGAGGTTTGTCATTTGTTGTTTGGTCAATTTCTTTACAGAACTCAGGCTAGCCTGGATTTCACTATGTGGCTCAACATCCCTCTCCTTCAACACACCCAATGCTGTCATTAAAAACCACCATGCCTGTTTAAGAAAACTGATTTCTTACATTGTGTTTAGTTAAACCACTTAGAAATTTTAAAAAAGCTACCCACTCATTCCCATTTTTTTTGGCCCTGGAAGTGGGGGGGAGGGTATGGGGGACTTTTGGGATAGCATTGGAAATGTAATTGAGGAAAATATGTAATAAAAATATTAATTAAAAAAAAGAAGTTTACAACAGAGAATGTTTACATGCATAACCATTAGGAGCAATTATCTAGCTAATCATCCATCACCTGTCTCAGCTCCACAGGTTCACTGAAGGTTTAAAACCATAACTAAGTTATTAGTGAAGTTTTGTATAGATAAACCTAGTCGATGTTTTATCTTCTGTCCTAACACCTATAATAAATCATTAATTCCCTTTAAAAAAAAGAAATTTTAAAAAAGCAAATGAGGACATTCTTATAGTGCCTATAAAAATTTCTGTATATGTTTCTATATATCTATATATAGATCTATCTATCATCTATCTATCTATCTATCTATCTATCTATCTATCTATCTATCTATCTATTTATCTTTCTATCACCTGTCTGCCTTTTTGCTTCTCTATCTCTCTCTCTATCCATCAATCATCTCTCTCTCTCTCTATCCATTGATCGTCTCTCTCTCTGTATATATACATATATATGTATATATATGTATATATATACACCTTAAGAGATTCAGATCAAACAAATTCTAATAAATTATGAAACTTGATTGCTTTCATTTTTGTGTGTGTGTATGTGTGTGTTTGAAAGAGAGAGAATGAGACAAAGAGAGAGACAGAGACACAGAGACAGATGTACAGAGACAAAAAGACATAGAGATATACCAAGAGATACAGAGAAAGAGAGAGAACAGGTTAAAACATGGCTTAAGTTATAGTAGAATGTTTTGTAAGAGCAAGTTATTCTTCAACCCTCAAAGGACATTCATGGAAACGGCTATAACCCATGCATTGCATAACTTGTTTTTCTTGCTATCATCTTCTGCAAGGCTGATTCTTTTGTACTGGGCATTATGCAAATCTGAACGAGACAAGGTACCTGTACTCACTGGAGATCCAGATATCTAATTTTAATATTGTCACTAGGATACTAAAATGCAGTGTTACAATACTAAATTGATATTTTCATAGATGAAAGCTAGCTAAGACTATTTACTGGATCTGGACCCTAGCTCCAGACAGTAGCATTTATAAAGATATAGGATGGCAGCAATGTATAGTTTTACTTTAAATGGCCATTTTTTTCCTTTATTTTCTTGGATTATATATAACTTTGGTATCATATGGCCACATACAATTGAATCTACCTCTATTTTGGAAAGTCATCTCTGATGATGCCACTTTAAAATAATTTTCATGCATTTACAATAATCTTAAAATGTTTAAAACAAACCTCAGCAAACTTTCTGTAAAGGACGTAGGTTATAAAAGAAACCAGTGCCATTTGGTAGTGGAATCAGCTTTGTTTGTTTCGAGGAACTGCTGTGGGTTACATCTTTCCTGGGAATGGAGAGGCAGATGGCACACAGTTGACTAAGTACACCAGGAACCCTCCAGTAGGGAGGACACAGCTGCTTTGGAGGGTAGGACCATGATGATGTATTTACAGTGACCCTGTCCTACAAAGCTTTTAAAAACAATTTCTTAAACTGTGTGCAAATACCAGGTAGTGATACTATAACTTATTCTGCACAAGTGGTTAAACATGCTATTTCTTTCTAAAAATAAATAAATGTTATTAGAGAATTCTAGGGAAAAATAATTGTTTTTAAAACTAAATGTACTCATTCACCAACAGGATAGATATTTGAATAAAATAAAATCACAAAGATCTTTCTAAGAAATTATTCCCCTAACATGTCTCCCTTGAACTGCCATGTTTTAGTCCTTGGGAAAATACAGATTGCTTCTTTAATCATTGAGTAATGTGGCTGAAATATTTTAGGGGCATTGATATCCTATCCCAATAATCACAATGACTCTATATGTAAGTTATGTAAATCCTAGGACTTAAGCCGAAGAATCTAACTTATTCTTATGTTACTATTCTGCTCCCTTTGAGCTGCTGTTTGGTTATGATTTTAAATTGACTTGCATTTGAATAGCTTTATTCAAGGGCTGTCATACTATTATAATGTTTATAAACATTTCTTTTGAAGATAAAAGTTGTATTAGTCATGTTTCCTAGAGAATACTATAAATCACAAAACAGGATTTATTAGATTGGCTTCCATGTTAGAACTGATAGTCTACACATTGTACCTGTATGGAGGGGAGGCTGGGCTTAGATCTCAGTAGTTTCCCCAGACCATGAATGCCTTAGCAGACCTAATTTTGATTTGCAGACTTGGAAAACTTCTAGAGTGTCTCATCATCAGTTCATGTTTGAAAGCTGAAGAAGCTGGATTTTTGATGTCAGTAAAGAAGAACTCAGAGTAGCACAAAACTTTCCTTGAATAGCTTTGAATTTGGCCATTGAAAGGAAGGCACCAATCTCTCTCTGAGAGGGGCTTCTCATCTCAGCTTATTCTTTAAGGACATTCCCTCTCAGACTCTCCCTAAGGAATCTCCAGATTAGTTGGCTCCATATCCTGCCAAGATAACAGTCAGGGTTAATCTTCAAAATATCATGCTTGGGGAAAGAAAAAAGATTAACCATCTCACAGCTATAGTGTGGCTGGCAGAGGTACGTAAGAGTCAGAGGTAAAATTAGACCTGGTAATTTTATTTTGAAGAGAGAGATCCTTTCTACTTCATAGATACCAGCAACTATGTTATGAAACTGTTACAGTGACTTCAGTGTGTCTTGTGTTCTTGTGCTTCGATTTTTGTCAACTGACCAGCTATACTTAGTCTGCTGGTAGTAGTAGTAGCAATGGATATAATTTTGTTTGTTTACATTTTCAAAGTTTTTTGTTGTTATATTAGTTATTTAATTCTTGCAATAATCCATGTGGTGAGGACTCTACTAGTTCATTTAACAGACAGGGAAACAGATTTATTTAGCTTCTATAGGGTACAATATTAATATCTTATGATAAGCCATCTCATTCCATATTCATATTGTCATTATGACTGCCATTTCTGGAGAGAATGGAGGCTCATGAGAGTTAGAAATATCACAATTGATATGTCTAGTAAATCTACTAAAAGCAAAATCTAGTAAAATGGTGTAAAGTTGCCCAACGCAAATGTCAACTTCCTGCTTCATGATGCTCTCCTTGTCCCACAGGATCAGGTGAAACCAATGGTTCTGTTACTGGGTTCCCACAGATGTAAGCCATCCTAAACAATTCAGCTACTCCCAGGGAAGGCGAAGCACACCATCTCTGTACTCAGGGGAGTGTGGCTTCCTCAGGAGAGTAGCAAGTTTCTCAGAATTACTTGTCATAAATAATATATTTTTCCTCCTTCTTTCCTTCTAGTAGTATGTATCTCTGGGAGAGCTGGACACAACAGGCTTCTTAGTCGCTCCAAGTGTTTGAAAATGCAAATAAATCTCTACTTGATGTACTCAGGCAAAACCATGACAAGTAAAGGAGAGACTGACAGGCAGAGGATAGAAGGAAGGGAACTGAACAGTCCCTGTTTCCTAAAGCATCACTGATCATTGTTCTTATTCCAATGATTTAGGCAATCATGTGACCTAATTGTTGGGTAAA
The DNA here is from genome assembly GCF_000001635.26 of Mus musculus. NCBI lineage: Eukaryota > Metazoa > Chordata > Mammalia > Rodentia > Muridae > Mus > Mus musculus. The sequence continues at coordinate 53,461,243 of NC_000074.6, read as the reverse complement.
CAAAGTATTGTGTAGCTCCTGACTGAACATAGATAATCTCTATGAAAGACCAAAATTCCCTCAACACTTCTATTGTTATGGGAATAATGTAGCATCTTGTAAGACAGTTTTGTCAAAGAAAAGAGAGCAAGGGTCATGACATATTAAGTATAAGAACATTTTGGTTCAAAAGGAAACAGAAAATTTGATATAAAAAAATAGCTGCAGTAAAAAGTTGGGCATAGTATTACCAGAGTACCCAGCTATACCATTCCTGGGCATATACCCAGAAGATGCTTCAACATGTAATAATGACACATGCTCCACCATGTTCATAGTAGTCATCTTTATAATAGCCAGACTCTGGAAAGAACCCAGATCTCCCTCAACAGAGGAATGGATACAGAAAATGTGGTACATTTACACAATTGAGTACTACTCAGCTATTAAAAATAATGACTTTATGAAATTTGCAGGCAAAGGGATGGAACTTGAACATATCCTGAGTGAGGTAATTCAGTCACAAAAAAATACACACTATATTCACTCACTGATATGTGGATATTAGACCAAAATTTCAGAATACCCAAGATACAATTCACAGACAATATGAACTTCAAGAAGAAGGAAGAGCAAAGTGTGGATGCTTCAGTGCTACTTAGAATAGGGACTTTTGGTATAGCATTGGAAATGTAAATGAGCTAAATACCTAATAAAAAATGGGAAAAAAAAGAATAGGGAACAAAATACCCACAGGAGGAAATATGGAGACAAAATATGGAACAGAGATTGAGGAAAGGCCATCCAGAGACTGCCCCACCTGGAGATCTATGCCATATACTGTGAACCAACCTGGTCACTATTGTGTATTCCAGGAAGTGCTTGCTGATGGAAGCCTGATATGGTGGTCTCCTGAGAGGTTACACTAGAGCCTGACAAATACAGATGTGTATGCTTGCTGAGCAAGGTGTCCCTGATGGGGGAGTTGAAGAAGGGACTGAAGGAACTGAAGGGGTTTACAACCCTATGAAGGGAGCAACAGTGTCAACTAGCCAGATCCCACAGAGCTTCCAGGGACTGGACCACCAACCTAAGAATACACATGGAGGGACCCATGTCCCTAGCCAATATGTGGCAGAGGCCTTGTGGGACATCAGTGGGAGGAGTGGCCATTGGGCCTGAGGGGATTTGATGCCCCAGTGTAGGGGAGTGCCACAGCAAGAAGACAGGAGGGGGTAGGTGGGGGTGGTGGGGGTGGGTGGATGGGTGGGTGAGGTGGGTGGATGGTTGAGTACCCTCATAGAGACAGGGGGAGGGGGACCAGATAGGGGGTTTTAGAAGGGGCGACCTGAAAAATGGAAAACATTCGAAATGTAAATAAAGAAAATATCCAATAAAAAAAACCCAACAATAACAACAACAAATGTTTAGAATGTCACAAAGTCTCTGTGATTACAGGGTCTATGAACTATGTTTTCATGATCCTTATTTTCTTCCTTGTGTTTGAGACAAAATACAGCTTTGACTAGGCGTTTACAAAGCAATTAATTGAACTTTATTTTACCATACGTTTAGAGCAAATAAATGATAAAAATTTAGTAGAAACATGGCACTTTTTTTCTTTTCTTCTTTTTATAGTCAAAGCTATGAGAAGAGTATTTTTACAATGAGGGTATTATTCATTAAAAGAATCATGATTTTAGAGAGGATTGTACTACTTTCATCTCAGCTATCCAGGGTGATTTCATTATGAAATTTTCATTTCTTTCATATATAGCCTCTTATTGGTTTCCTTAGTGTCTCCTCCTGCCTTCATCTTCCCCTCTTACCTTCCTCTTCAAAACCGTCCTTCCTGTGGCTCAATAAGCTCAAGGCCTGATGAGTTACAGAATTTTTATGGACCATTCAACCATCCCATCTTGTCCTTCTTTTTTTCTTCTTTTCTTTTGCTGCCCCTTCCACATCCCATCTTTATCAAAGCAAGTAACTTTAAACTAGAGAATGGAGGCCCTTCAAAGGCTTTGGAAAATCCAACCTCAAGAAGAAATGGGGTTTCAGTTTCTACCTCCTTTTCTTTGGTGAATTTTTTTTTCTTTATATTCCTGCTGGATATGTGTGTCTCCTCACCCCTAATAAAGCCTTTCTTCACCTGCTGACAAAAGACACAACGCCACCCTCTGTTTTTCTGTTTTCATGCTAAGATAACAGATTTTGAACATGTGTACAATATGCTCACTGGTTAATTATCCCTTTAGAAAAGTTTCCATTTCCCACATTTCCTCTGTTTAAATTTTTAAAACGTTTTCTACATAGCCAACTACTACATATTTTTAAAAAGAAAGTAATTTAAATAACACTTTGAAATACGTTGAAACAAAATTATAAGTTCAGGGGCTGGAGAGGTAACTCAGTGGTTAAGAGCACTGTGAATGCTCCTCCAATGGACCCAAGTTCAAATATCAGCACCCACATGGAAGTTTGCAACTGTCAATAATTCCTGTTGCAGGGGATCTAACACCCTCACAGAGACACAAATGGAGGCAGAACGGCAATGTAAAGAAAAATTTTAAAAAACCTATAAATTCAAACCTTGAGAAAATGTTGAAATACAAATTCAACTTAGGTAACTTTTAAAAGGTATTCAAATTGGTGCCTTCTGTAACTGTTTGATGTTACTAGAAGTCTTCTATGGTCACTCTATTCTTTCCAAGCAGCGACTTTTGTGTTATACTAATAACGGAGATCTGGTTCTGATTCATGAAAATGTCTTTAGCAAGTTGATGATCCTGATACCTGTTAACACTTTTTTAAAAAAAAAAAAATTTGCTTCTCTATGCTCAATTTGAAAATTCCCAAGCTTTAATGCTCCCTAAACTTCTCCCAGTTAATTTTTATTAAAAATGGTTAGTAGAACCAATGCCACAGCCTAGATGCTCTGAAGTTTAGATATTTCTTAGTTCAAATGCACTAACTTACCATTCTTAAACTCATTCTTAAAAAAAAAAAAAAAAAACCCTCAAGGGCACAGATATAATTAAGCCAGGTTCTTTGCAATAGTTAAGCAGGGATGGCTTTTGCTTTAATTGATATCTAGTCCTCACTGCCAAATGTAATTAGCTCATTGGGTTGTCAGTACTCTGAGCCCACATGAGGACTGTGTGTAACAGTCTCTATAGCATTCCTGTCCTTGGCCATCTCCTGTCCATTGCAGTCTCAAAGCTGTTTGCATATCATCACATAGAGGTCTAGTAATGACTCTGCTCTGTGTACTGTTTCTATAGTACTTCATTTCCAGTGCCTGGAAGAAATGTCTGAGCTGAGGTACTTTATAAAGAAAGCAGAGTCCATTTAGTGAGTACTCTTGATGTTTCAGGACACGTCTTCAGTGTTTTCTAGGTGGTGGAGAGGATTGTAAGATGTAATGAAGCACAGTGACTCTATGTCTCTCTCTCTCTCTCTCTCTCTCTCTCTCTCTCTCTCTCTCTCTCTCTCTGTGTATGTGTGTGTGTGTGACAGACAGAGAGAGAGAGAGAGAGAGAGAGAGAGAGAGAGAGTGGCCTGAAGCCAGAGAGATCTGAGAAGTTCCTGGCTTTCATTTCTGTAACCCCTTTGTAAGAATTAAGTGTGGTCACATGAGAACTACATTCTCAATTACCTAAGAACCTTCACTTCTCTTAGGCTTCATGTCTTAAAGACCCCAAAACATCTTTATATTACCTAGTGGGAACAATCACCATGGTGAAAATCCTCATTTGAAAGTGAAGAGGCTCTCCTCCCAATGATGACTGACTAGGCCATCCTCTGCCACATAGGGAGCTAGAGACAGGAGTCCAACAATGTGTTTTCTTTGATTGGTGGTTAAGTCCCAGGGAGCTCTGGGGTTACTGGTTAGCTCATATTGTTGCTGCTCCTATAGGTCTCAGTATAGGGGAATGCCAGGGACAAGAAGTGGGAGTGAGTGGGTTGGGGAGCAGGATGGGGGGGGGGGAAGGGAGAGGGGGTTTTCAGAGAGGAGAATAGAAAAGGGGAATAGGGTTGCCATCTTGGTTCCAGGACTCAGCAGAACTTAGGAAATTAGTCTGAACAGGTGAGAGGGTGCGCCAGAGAACCGGACAGCTTCTGGGAAAGGGGGAAGCACAGAGCCGCTGAGGCAGCACCCTTGGCGGGCCACAGACAGCCGGCCACCGTCTGGACCAGAGGACAGGTGTCCGCCTGGCTTGGGAGGCAGCCTCAGCCTCAGCAGCAGCGGTCGCCATCTTGGTCCCGGGACTCCCTGGAACTTAGGAATTTAGTCTGCACAGGTGAGAGTCTGCACCACAGAAGCTGACAGCTTCTTGGAACTGCCAAAGCAACACAGCTTCTGAGAAAGGCCCTGTTTTGGGCCTTCTTCTTTGGCCAGGAGGAGGTCCAAAAACAAGATATCTGCGCACCTTCCCTGTAAGAGAGCTTGCCAGCAGGGAGTGCTCTGAGCACTGAAACTCAGAGGAGAGAATCTGTCTCCCAGGTTTGCTGATAGACTGTAACAGAATCACCAGAAGAACAATCTCTAAACAGAGTCAACTATAACTACTAACTCCAGAGATTACCTGGTGGCGAAAGGTAAACGTAGGAATCTTACTAACAGGAACCAAGACCACTCACCATCATCAGAACCCAGCACTCCCACTTCGTCCAGTCCAGGACACCCCAACACACCTGAAAACCTAGACATAGATTTAAAAGCATATCTCATGATGATGGTAGAGGACATCAAGAAGGACTTTAATAAATCACTTAAAGAAATACGGGAGAACACTGCTAAAGAGTTACAAGTCCTTAAAGAAAAACAGGAAAACACAATCAAACAGGTAGAAGTCCTTACAGAAAAAGAGGAAAAACATACAAACAGGTGATGGAAATGAACAAAACCATAATAGACCTAAAAAGGGAAGTAGACACAATAAAGAAAACTCAAAGTGAGGCAACACTGGAGATAGAAACCCTAGGAAAGAAATCTGGAACCATAGATTTGAGCATCAGCAACAGAATACAAGAGATGGAAGAGAGAATCTCAGGTGCAGAAGATTCCATAGAGAACATTGGCACAACAATCAAAGAAAATGGAAAATGCAAAAAGATCCTAACTCAAAATATCCAGGAAATCCAGGACACAATGAGACGACCAAACCTACGGATAATAGGAGTGGATGAGAATGAAGATTTTCAACTAAAAGGACCAGCAAACATCTTCAACAAAATTATTGAAGAAAACTTCCCAAATATAAAGAAAGAGATGCCTATGAACATACAAGAAGCCTACAGAACTCCAAATAGACTGGACCAGAAAAGAAATTCCTCCCGACACATAATAATCAGAACAACAAATGCACTAAATAAAGATAGAATACTAAAAGCAGTAAGGGAAAAAGGTCAAGTAACATATAAAAGCAAGCCTATCAGAATTACACCAGATTTTTCACCAGAGACTATGAAAGCCAGAAGAGCCTGGACAGATGTTATACAGACACTAAGAGAACACAAATTCCAGCCCAGGCTAAGATACCCAGCCAAACTCTCAATTACCATAGATGGAGAAACCAAAGTATTCCACGACAAAACCAAATTCACACATTATCTCTCCACGAATCCAGCCCTTCAAAGGATAATAACAGAAAAAAACCAATACAAGAACGGGAACAATGCCCTAGAAAAAACAGGAAGGTAATCCCTCAACAAACCTAAAAGAAGACAGCCACAAGAACAGAATGCCAACTTTAACAACAAAAATAATAGGAAGCAACAATTACTTTTCCTTAATATCTCTTAACATCAATGGTCTCAACTCCCCAATAAAAAGACTTAGACTAACAAACTGGCTACACAAACAAGACCCAACATTTTGCTGCTTACAGGAAACACATATCAGAGAAAAAGATAGACACTACCTCAGAATGAAAGGCTGGAAAACAATTTTCCAAGCAAATGGTATGAAGAAACAAGCTGGAGTAGCCATCCTAATATCTGATAAGATTGACTTCGAACCCAAAGTCATCAAAAAAGACAAGGAGGGGCACTTCGTTCTCATCAAAGGTAAAATTCTCCAAGAGGAACTCTCAATTCTGAATATCTATGCTCCAAATACAAGGGCAGCCACATTCATTAAAGAAACTTTAGTAAAGCTCAAAGCACACATTGCACCTCACACAATAATAGTGGGAGACTTCAACACACCACTTTCACCAATGGAGAGATCATGGAAACAGAAACTAAACAGGGACACACTGAAACTAACAGAAGTGATGAAACAAATGGATCTGACAGATATCTACAGAACATTTTATCCTAAAACAAAAGGATATACCTTCTTCTCAGCACCTCATGGTACCTTCTCCAAGATTGACCACATAATAGGTCACAAAACAGGCCTCAACAGATTCAAAAATATTGAAATTGTCCCATGTATCCTATCAGATCACCATGCACTAAGGCTGATCTTCAATAACAAAAAAAAAAAAAAAAAAAAAAATAGAAAGCCAACACTCACGTGGAAACTGAACAACACTCTTCTCAATGATACCTTGGTCAAGGAAGGAATAAAGAAAGAAATTAAAGACTTTTTAGAGTTTAATGAAAATGAAGCCACAACGTACCCAAACCTTTGGGACACAATGAAAGCATTTCTAAGAGGGAAACTCATAGCTCTGAGTGCCTCCAAGAAGAAACGGGAGAGAGCACATACTAGCAGCTTGTCAACACATCTAAAAGCTCTAGGAAAAAAGGAAGCAAATTCACCCAAGAGGAGTAGACGGCAGGAAATAATCAAACTCAGGGGTGAAATCAACCAAGTGGAAACAAGAAGAACTACTCAAAGAATTAACCAAACGAGGAGTTGGTTCTTTGAGAAAATCAACAAGATAGATAAACCATTAGCTAGACTCACTAGAGGGCACAGGGACAAAATCCTAATTAACAAAATCAGAACTGAAAAGGGACACATAACAACAGAACCTGAAGAAATCCAAAACACCATCAGATCCTTCTACAAAAGGCTATACTCAACAAAACTGGAAAACCTGGATGAAATGGACAAATTTCTGGACAGATACCAGGTACCAAAGTTGAATCAGGATCAAGTTGACCTTCTAAACAGTCCCATATCCCCTAAAGAAATAGAAGCAGTTATAAATAGTTTCCCAGCCAAAAAAAGCCCAGGACCAGACGGGTTTAGTGCAGAGTTCTATCAGACCTTCAAAGAAGATCTAATTCCAGTTCTGCACAAAATTTTTCACAAGATAGAAGTAGAGGGTACTCTACCCAACTCATTTTATGAAGCCACTATTACTCTGATACCTAAACCACAGAAAGATCCAACAAAGAGAGAACTTCAGACAAATTTCTCTTATGAATATCGATGCAAAAATCCTCAATAAAATTCTCGCTAACCGAATCCAAGAACACATTAAAGCAATCATCCATCCTGACCAAGTAGGTTTTATTCCAGGGATGCAGGTATGGTTTAATATACGAAAATCCATCAATGTAATCCATTATATAAACAAACTCAAAGACAAAAACCACATGATCATCTCGTTAGATGCAGAAAAAGCATTTGACAAGATCCAACACCCATTCATGATAAAAGTTCTGGAAAGATCGGGAATTCAAGGCCCATACCTAAACATGATAAAAGCAATCTACAGCAAACCAGTAGCCAACATCAAAGTAAATGGAGAGAAGCTGGAAGCAATCCCACTAAAATCAGGGACTAGACAAGGCTGCCCACTTTCTCCCTACCTTTTCAACATAGTACTTGAAGTATTAGCCAGAGCAATTCAACAACAAAAGGAGATCAAGGGGATACAAATTGGAAAAGAGGAAGTCAAAATATCACTTTTTTGCAGATGATATGATAGTATATATAAGTGACCCCAAAAATTCCACCAGAGAACTCCTAAACCCGATAAACTGCTTCGGTGAAGTAGCTGGATATAAAATAAACTCAAACAAGTCAATGGCCTTTCTCTATACAAAGAATAAACAGGCTGAGAAAGAAATTAGGGAAACAACACCCTTCTCAATAGTCACAAATAATATAAAATATCTCGGTGTGACTCTAACTAAGGAAGTGAAAGATCTGTATGATAAAAACTTCAAGTCTCTGAAGAAAGAAATTAAAGAAGATCTCAGAAAATGGAAGGATCTCCCATGCTCATGGATTGGCAGGATCAACATTGTAAAAATGGCTATCTTGCCAAAAGCAATCTACAGATTCAATGCAATCCCCATCAAAATTCCAACTCAATTCTTCAACGAATTAGAAGGAGCAATTTGCAAATTCATCTGGAATAACAAAAAACCTAGGATAGCAAAAACTCTTCTCAAGGATAAAAGAACCTCTGGTGGAATCACCATGCCTGACCTAAAGCTTTACTACAGAGCAATTGTTATAAAATCTGCATGGTACTGGTATAGAGACAGACAAGTAGACCAATGGAATAGAATTGAAGACCCAGAAATGAACCCACACACCTATGGTCACTTGATCTTTGACAAGGGAGCTAAAACCATCCAGTGGAAGAAAGACAGCATTTTCAACAATTGGTGCTGGCACAACTGGTTGTTATCATGTAGAAGAATGCGAATCGATCCATACTTATCTCCTTGTACTAAGGTCAAATCTAAGTGGATCAAGGAACTTCACTTAAAACCAGAGACACTGAAACTTATAGAGGAGAAAGTGGGGAAAAGCCTTGAAGATATGGGCACAGGGGAAAAATTCCTGAACAGAACAGCAATGGCTTGTGCTGTAAGATCGAGAATTGACAAATGGGACCTAATGAAACTCCAAAGTTTCTGCAAGGCAAAAGACACCGTCAATAAGACAAAAAGACCACCAACAGATTGGGAAAGGATCTTTACCTATCCTAAATCAGATAGGGGGCTAATATCCAACATATATAAAGAACTCAAGAAGGTGGACTTTAGAAAATCAAATAACCCCATTAAAAAATGGGGCTCAGAACTGAACAAGGAATTCTCACCTGAGGAATACCGAATGGCAGAGAAGCACCTGAAAAAATGTTCAACATCCTTAATCATCAGGGAAATGCAAATCAAAACAACCCTGAGATTCCACCTCATACCAGTCAGAATGGCTAAGATCAAAAATTCAGGTGACAGCAGATGCTGGCATGGATGTGGAGAAAGAGGAACACTCCTCTATTGTTGGTGGGATTGCAGGCTTGTACAACCATTCTGGAAAGTAGTCTGGCGGTTCCTCAGAAAATTGGACATAGTACTACCGGAGGATCCAGCAATACCTCTCCTGGGCATATATCCAGAAGATGCCCGAACTGGTAAGAAGGACACATGCTCCACTATGTTCATAGCAGCCTTATTTATAATAGCCAGAAGCTGGAAAGAACCCAGATGCCCCTCAACAGAAGAATGGATACAGAAAATGTGGTACATCTACACAATGGAGTACTACTCAGCTATTAAAAAGAATGAATTTATGAAATTCCTAGCCAAATGGATGGACCTGGAGGGCATCATCCTGAGTGAGGTAACACATTCACAAAGGAACTCACACAATATGTACTCACTGATAAGTGGATATTAGGCCAAAGCCTAGGATACCCAAGATATAAGATACAATTTCCTAAACACATGAAACTCAAGAAAAATGAAGACTGAAGTGTGGACACTATGCCCCTCCTTAGAAGTGGGAACAAAACACCCTTGGAAGGAGTTACAGAGACAAAGTTTGGAGCTGAGATGAAAGGATGGACCATGTAGAGACTGCCATATCCAGGGATCCCCCCCCATAATCAGCATCCAAATGCTGACATCATTGCATACACTAGCAAGATTTTATTGAAAGGACCCAGATGTAGCTGTCTCTTGTGAGACTATGCTGGGGCCTAGCAAACACAGAAGTGGATGCTCACAGTCAGCTAAAGGATGGATCACAGGGCTCCCAATGGAGGAGCTAGAGAAAGTACCCAAGGAGCTAAAGGGATCTGCAACCCTATAGGTGGAACAACATTATGAACTAACCAGTACCCCGGAGCTCTTGACTCTAGCTGCATATGTATCAAAAGATGACCTAGTCGGCCATCACTGGAGAGAGAGGCCCATTGGACACGCAAAATTTATATGCCCCAGTACAGGGAACGCCAGGGCCAAAAAGGGGGAGTGGGTGGGTAGGGGAGTGGGGGTGGGTGGGTATGGGGGACTTTTGGTATAGCATTGGAAATGTAAATGAGCTAAATACCTAATTAAAAAAAAAGAAAAGGGGAATAACATTTGAAATGTAAATAAAAAAATATCTAATAAAAAATGAGAAAGTAAAGAGCCTGGCAGAGTCTGCAGAAGAAAGATATAAGAAGGGCAGTTGAAGTGTTGAAGGAGTGATTTCAGGAGGGGAAAAGGTTAGAAACAGTGGGGAAACCTTTTTCCCATATTCTAGAAATATCTATGAAAATTACAAAAGCAGTATTTTATGTCTTTACCCCAAAGCACCAATAGGTAGAAGAACAACCTGTTGCCTTACATTAAGAACAAACAATTAAGTAATAAACACATTTTTAATTAGGTATTTTCCTCATTTACATTTCCAATGCTATCCCAAAAGTCCCCCATACCCACCCCCCTACTCCCCTACCCACCCACTCCCAATTTTGGCCCTGGTGTTCCCCTGTACTGGGGCATATAAAGTTTGAAAGTCCAATGGGCCTCTCTTTCCAGTGATGGCCAACTAGGCCATCTTTTGATTACATATGCAGCTAGAGACAAGAGCTCCAGGGTACTGGTTAGTTAATATTGTTGTTCCACCTATAGGGTTGCAGTTCCCTTTAGTTCTGTGGGTGCTTTCTCTAGCTCCTCCATTGGGGGCCCTGTGATCCATTCAATAGCTGACTGTGAGCATCCACTTCTGTGTTTGCTAGGCCCCAGCATAGTCTCACAAGAGACAGCTATATCTGGGTCCTTTCAGCAAAATCTTGCTAGTGTATGCAATGGTGTCAGCGCTTGGAAGCTGATTATGGGATGGATCCCTTGATATGGCAATCACTAGATGGTCCATCCTTTTGTCACAGCTCCAAATTTTGTCTCTGTAACTCCTTCCATGGGTGTTTTGTTCCCAATTCTAAGAAGGGGCAAAGTGTCCACACTTTGGTCTTCGTTCTTCTTGAGTTTCATGTGTTTAGCAAATTGTATCTTATATCTTGGGTATCCTAAGTTTCTGGGATAATATCCACTTATCAGTGAGTACATATTACAAAGAGTAGAGTGAGTGGGTTGGCAAATTGTGCAAAGGAAACCCAACTAAACCATAGCTCCTCAAATGTGAGACATGTCATGCAACATGTAGTGGTGACTAAACACTTTCTATTCATGGTGAAATATGACCACATACAGTGTGGAGTCCCCATCTAAATCTCTAGAGGGCATACCACAAATATGGCTGACACCACCTGGCAAAACAGTGCTGGAGCTGTCAGACCGAGCCATGGATTCTGGATGACCTAGACACTTGGACACATTCACAGTTAAAACTGGGTTGAAAAGAAAGCATGCAACCAGCGTATATCATAAAGCCCGAGGTCAAAAGCTGTAGAAGGTGAAAACTACGTAATTTTTCAAAAGCTAAAGATGGGACGCAATTTGTAGATCAAGAGGAAGCAGCCTAGAGTGCATAAGTCATAGAGAAGGGAAACAGAATGAGGCAGACCAACCAGTGTTCCTCATTTCCTGCTTAGATTTGGAAGAATTGAAACTGGATTGCTGGGCATGGGATAGACCGAATGCTGGAGTGTCAGCAGATCCTGAGATCTGTTATCAATCTAACTTGCTTCTGTATAGGGTAAATGAAAGTAACAAGTACCCATTCCACTCTTTGCTGTAGACCTCACTGAAAAAGTGGATTGGAACATAAAAATTCTTCAGCCTCTCGAACTCTGACCAATTTTTATAATAATTATCCATAGGAAAAGATCTAATCCCTTAAAATCTAATTATCATATTTTTCAGAGATAATTGAGTTGTTTGTTTATGTGTGTGCATGAGAAAGAAAGAGAGAGAAAAGAGATGACAGATAGATAGATAGATAGATAGATAGATAGATAGATAGATAGATAGATAGATAGATAGAAGAAAGGGAAAAAATATACGTGGCAGAACAGATAATACTCCTCATTTCCTCCATAGATTTGGAAGAGTTGAAACTGGGTAAAGGATTTGGTGTGTGTGTGTGTGTGTGTGTGTGTGTGTGTGAGAGAGAGAGAGAGAGAGAGAGAGAGAGAGAGAGAGAGAGAGAGAGAGGTGTGTGTGTGTGTGTGTGTGTGAGAGAGAGAGAGAGAGAGAGAGAGAGAGAGAGAGAGAGAGAGAGGTGTGTGTGTGTGTGTGTGTGAGAGAGAGAGAGAGAGAGAGAGAGAGAGAGAGAGAGAGAGAGAGAGAGAGAGAGAGAGAGAGCATCTGCTATGGTTCATGTGTGGAGGTCCAAGTTTGACTTCCCTTCAGTTCTCTCCTGTCACCTTGTGAGGTTCATGGATTCAACTCTATGACCCACTGTGTGATTTTCAAAGGATGCTTATTGCAGTAACATCCATGAACTGCTTTTGTGTCAAATACCTTACATAGGTGCAAAAAAGTTCATCAGTTAAGGGCACATGCTGCTCCTACAGAGGACCAATGTTTTGTATCCACCTGTTAGGTCACAGCCACTTTGTAATTCCAGTTTCAGAGCATCTGATCTCCTTTTGGCATGCATTCTGTCGGTACTGCATGGATCTTGTACACATATACATACATACAAAATTAATCCAATATAGTTTATATAGTTTTCTTCTCTGAAATGTAGCTTATTACTCTTATATAGGGATGGGCAATTTCAATTAATTTTCCAAGATTTTATTATTAGTAAAATGTTCTATTTTAAATCACTTGTCTTTTAATATTTTCCCTTTAAAGAGGAGGCTATATAAAGCCCATGCAAGCACAACTGTCTAGTTCTGTGTCTTTCTAGTTTTCAAATGTAGCAACAAAGTCTGCAGTGAAATGTTTCATCTTAACTTGCATTAGGGAACATCAGAATATTGAGCTCTGTCTGTACCACCATAAAGAGGTGAATGTATTTGAGCTACAGTTTCTGGATCCACAGCACAGAGCAAGCCAGATGCTTCTAGATGCTCTTATTTCCCCCTCCATCCCACTTCTTCTCCACTTGAGTCTAATGTGAAAGCTGAGCATCCATTCACACTATAGAGCAGCCAACATTTTATGGAAGTTTGCTTTTATGTACGCAGATATTGGTCATGCTCATATGAAGGCCATGGGCCTGAACTCAGCAATGAACGAGCAATGATAGGCATCCATATTTCTTGGGTGTGCTTTTATTCTTTATGTCGTCTTTTCTGTACAGAAGAAAGGATGCATATCTGGCCTAGAGAGCTTTTCACTTAAGACTAGTTGAAGGATTTGTGCCTCCTAAAACTTCCTTTCTTATCATAACTTCCCTATTCTACCTCTTTAAAAGAACTTCAAAACTAAAATAAAAGCCTCAAACAAAACAAGCAAACAAACAAACAGACAAACAAATAAACAAAAGAACTTCACTTCAAGGACACATTCATTTCACGATCTGTTTGATCCCTTCAAAAATCACATCTTAAGGGGCTGAAAATAAATTTCATTTTCTACTGTTTCTGCACCTTCAGTTCTCAAAAGTGTCTTTTCTAAATTATCCTTTCTACAGAAGAGGAAGAAGACATAATTTTTTCCTTTAGTTTTGGAACAAAATAAGTAAATTCCTCTCTGCTTTGTCATCTTGACTAATTATGTGCCCTTTTCCCTTGTAAATCAGACTTTATTATAGCCAGGGTGAAAAAGTTATTAATTTTTTTTTTTTTTTGATGAGCAGACTTTAAACTTCTCTCTTCCCACAGTACTTACAGACACTGGGGTGAAGAAGTCCCTGCATGCCACTTGCAAATATGTTTCGACTCGCCATTTTAAATTACTGCTGCCTTTGGAAGAGAGAGAACATCTCCCTTTGTCAAAATGGCAATGGGAGGCACACATGACAATCCCTTTTCCTTAAGACTGGGGACTGCACAAAGCTGTCAGTTTTTAAAATGACACTGTGGCACAGCCCTTCTTTAAGATGGTGTCTTTCATTTTTGACTCCCGCTGTTCCTGACAGTTGAAATGGCAGCAGGAGGTAGAAACTAAAGCAAGTTCTCCCGGCATTTGCCCTTAGGTGGAAATTAATAATAGAAGAAGCAGGCATGTGCTTAAAAACAGTTAGTGTCAGATGTCATGCAATGGAATGTGACCAATCCCCTAATGAGATGACCCAAACTGTCTATAATTTCCCAAAGATAGACGTAATTCTCACACTTGCTCACAGCGTCCATCTGCGTTCTTGGGCTTGCAGAGCATTTGATGTGTTCTGGGTTATTATGAGCCATTCAGCAACTATGCCAAGGCCTGGAACGGTATTACTTAATCCTAAATTACTTGACTGCTTTGAATATGATAAGTGAGGGATCTAATTTCTCTTTTCTGTAACTATATTTCAGATGCATTTCTCAATTCAATTTATTCGTCAACATTATTAGACATCCTGTAGTCCTGGTGATTTCAACTGAAATATTAACTCCATGGTTTTACAGGTTTATTAGAACTCTATGTATCTTTGAGCTTATTCTGTTTATGTGTTGTTGGATTTTATCTTCTCTTGTTTGTCGAACGCTTTCTTGTTCTGCATCATCAGCTGGTTTGTGTATAACATTTGCAATTCCTTTCTTTGTGGAAGGATGCTCTATTCCCACGGCTTGGGATCCAGACCTACAATAGAATTTAAATGATCCACTCTCAAACCCCACTTTGCTACTTGAATACCCATATTCAGCTCTGGGAATATGCAATGGCACTTAACTATGTGGTTATGTATGAGATATACAGTCTTTCTTTCGGCTCCATAAATTTTCATATCTGTTCCTGTGATACCTGCCAAGTGCGTTCGCATGTACTTTAAACTCTTACACAGTCTTCCTCTCCTTGCTTTAGGTGATGTATATTGATTTATTTATCACTTCCTTAGCTTCATGCTATAATCTCTGTGGCTTTCACAGATGCCTCTTTCTTAAGTTTGATTGTGCCTTGTTTTTCTCGTTTATTTCTTTTGATCCACTTTATTCAAGATGCTTTCCTTAGTGGATGGGCTGTCTAGCTATTGGGCAAGATTAATTACCCTTTAACACTTTGCACTTCCTATGCTTTTGTATAGATTATTGATCACATGCATTCTAATGTATCTACTTTGATTAAAGTTTCAGAATGTGTACAGTGTTTGACCATTTAATGTTTCTTTCATGATAACTGTTTGCAGTTATTATAATACTTGGCTATTCTGTTCTAATTTCTAAACTGTCTTTAATACTAGTAAGAATTAAGCTAGTTATTATTCCATTTTTAACTGTTTCATGTTATCAACCAATATTTTAACCTAAGTACAAGTTATAATATATTTTTATAGTTATATACATAACATATTTGATCCTTTGTTTATGAGGATATACCTACTTACTAATTTTTGAAAAATTCTTGTCGATTTTTCTTTCTCTGTGTGTCTGTTTTGTCTTATTGAAGCAAAGCACAGCGTTCACTACAGGAGAAGTAAGAGATAGTTTATTCTGAGACAAATATGCGTATCTATGGCTTGGACAAACAAATTCAGGGTGCTACAAATGACATGTTCCACTATGGCAGTGATTGTATGAACTTTTACTCCTTATGGAACAAAAGGAACACAGCAGTGCATTTACCAAAAGCAGTGATGAGGAACACAGGTTGGGGGACTACAACAAACTGGCAAAAACTGCTCTATGTTTCAGACACAATCTTATGGCATTCTGAGTTTCATTGTTTTTGTTGCTGTTGTACTAGTTTGGTTGTTTTTTCCCCCCTAGGGGGATGGGCAATGTATGTTTGTTAAGGGGTCTAAATTTAGCTCTGGATTCACAACATTCTGGCTCGCAACAATTATGAAACTTATATTAATGTCTTATAGATTCTCCTACACATGTATTTTTCCCCTGGGAACATCAGTTTACTGTTTAGGTATGAGTGGCATTTTGCCATTTGGTCTGGTGAAAGAGTTCCCAAACTTGGCTCTGTTTCAAAACCACATTTTGAGCTGTAGAGAAATAATTTCAAGAAGGCCATTTCCGGGTCATATCTGTAAATTGCCATCTTGTTACTGAGGATCATGACTTACCATTAAGCAAAATGGCAAGGTAGAGAACATGCTGTCAAAAGGTCATAGAATGCATTGCTAACCACCTTTGCAATTAAAGGTGGATCAGTGACACATGGGTGAATGTGGCCTGCTTGAATCTCTCTACCTGAAGGATCTAATGGCATGCATGGATTTTCCCTTTTATCCCCTGCCACAAGTACTGATTGGAAGTACTGATCTGCCAATGTTTTGGATCCCAAAATAAAGGAACTGTGGCTACTATGCAATGGTCATGTGGCATCAGTATGTACTAAAGTATCCCGTAAAGCTGCTGAAGTTCCAAGCTCTTGGCTACTGACTCATTTCATTGTACTGATAAGAGTATGCATAAAGCATGGCCCTGATAGAAAGTCCTTTGATATATAAAATAGTTTAGTAACTCATTAGTTGAGATTTTTCAGATGATTTCAAAATGTTTTGACAGTTAAGAATATGCATTTAACCCAAGGTATAAAAGTCATTGCAAAATTCCGTGGCTTGATACTAAATTTTAAAAAGGAAATAGAAAATCTTAGTTGATAATTTAAACTTACCTAGTCACTGAACTTTAAAGAACCTACAAATGTATATAATTATGACGTGTCATGCCAATGTATTAATAATGCTAATTTACAAGATTTTGTGAAATTCTAGGGACTCCTAGAGTTTAACAACCTATTTTATTCTTTGGTATAGACTGAAAACTCTAAAAATTACTCTTTTTCTATAGAAATATGATAACTAGGTAACTCATTATCTTTTGTGAGTCAGCAAATTCTGCTGAAGGTTATAATTGTTAGGTAGAACTTTCCTAAATTTGAAGAAATTATTTTCCTAAGGGTTCATTTCTCTTCTATTAGGAAATTGGCTTCTGAGTCAGCCAATTCTCTTGCTGGGCCACCACAATTACCAGACAAAATTTGCTTTATATATATTTAGCACTATTTCCACCAGATTACTTACAGTTTGCAAGTTCTACCCTCAAGAAAAGTTTAGATTAAATCCATTCCACTCTTCACCTGACAGTTCTTAAAATGTTAGCTGACAGCCCACCATGTTTCCCATCCAACCTATTATGTTAGCTCTACATATTCTTTCTCTTCAACCATACATTGTAGGAAACTAATCAGACTTTCTGAAGAAAGTGATTGCCTTCCTCCCTCCATCCTCATTTATAAATGTGTTACTTCAGGTGCAATAACAACTGTATCTGACCAGTCAAATGGTATGCAATGATTTTAGAGTTTAAAAGCAGGACTTTTTGCAGTGGTCCTTTGCTTCTGTTTCTCTAGATTGAGGGATTCTTTGCTCTTTTTAGAATTCAATGAAACAATTGTACCATCTTAAACTCCTAGAATTTGATTTGTAGTTTGTTATCAGAGAGATCGTCTATGCTCTTTAAGTGTGATAGGTTCCTTGAAAACAATGTAAAGTTGTGCATTTGTTTGAAATATTTTAAAAAATTATTTTAAAACAAAGATTACTTATTAAATCTAGAGACTACAATTCAATTAAACATTTAAATTCATGTGGCTTTTAAATGAACATTTTTTGTTAATTTATGAGTGATCTGTGAACATTTCCCTCAATTTGAGTCTTTGGAATGATATACTACTATATTTTTTAGCTGTATAACAAAGTGCATGATATATTTATTTCACATATATCACACTTAAAGACATCACTGGCAACATTTTCTGTGAATTATTCATTTGTGGAGATTTTCCATTCCATTCATGTTACTTCCAAAAATAATATGTGCAAATGAAAATTAGTTTGAAATATTCAACATCAATAGAAAAATAAATAATAAATGACAAATTATAGTCAATATTGTATGAAGTACAGAACCAGGCAGCAGTAAACTGTGATGTTTGATGGTTGGTTCTTGGCTACCTTTGGAACTCAGAGATTGTAATTGGAAGGCAAGAGCTGCATCCAGGATACTGATAACCTTTTGTGTCTTATGCTAGGAATTAGACATATTATTAGTGAAAAGTCATTGTTTTATTTACTTATGATGGACAAATGTCTCTTCATGTGTCTTACAACTTCACGTGAAAGTTATGAAATATATTCCATAATGTCTCTACTAGAAGTACTGAGCATGTCGTTCAAAGTTATTAATTGCATTTTCTAGACCTCTGAAAGAGAAATTCTGTTTTCATACTATCACCTGGCCAACACATTATTTCTTGTGCTACACTGTACTTATTTTTTCTACATTTTAATGGACCATGGTGGAGAGTTTCAGAGATAAATCAGTCTGTGAATTGCTTGCTGTGCAAAGATGAAGATTTGCAGCTGGATCTCCAGTGTTCATGTAATGCCAGTCTTTGTGGTGCCCACTTGTAATCCCAGAAATGGAGAGGCAGACAGGGAGGGGGAGGATCCCTGTGGCTTATGGGCCAGTCTTCCCAGCCTAGCCCATGAACCATGTCTCAAAAGCAAAACAGGCAGGTCTTAAAAAGTAACACCAAGTTTGCCCCCTGGCTTTGACATACACACCTAGTAAAAATTAAAACAAACAAACAAACAAAAACCAAACCACTGTGTAATTTACATTGGCTAATATTACTTTTAACAAGTCTCACTTCTGCAGATAAAATGTTTTTACATATTATAGTACCAAAAATATCTTTTTTTAAAATGAAGTTGGCTATTGGTGTCTTATACTTTCTTTCCAAGACACCAAAGAATGAAGTTTCTTTACATAACTGACTAAAGCCTCACATTTCTATATTCTGTTGGCTGCAGGCCCTGTCTCATGCAATGAAGCATCTCTGCTGAAGTGTGCTGAAGTGACAGAATGTGTCCATTAGTAATAATTTATTGTCACTTTGACTTAAGCCACAGGACATAACCATAATCAATAATAAATTAAAGGGAATGGTGTCAGTGGGTTAGGATGGTTAAAGTTGGAAACATTGATAAAAAAAGAAGCAAAGAAGCACAGGATAATCGGTAGAAAGTGCATCAAAAATAAAGAAAAAGTAGAGAATAAAGACCAGGATGGGAAAGCAAGAAATGGGTAAACACAGAAGTGGTTCATCCCATTTCTCTTTTTCTCTTTTTCTATTAGATATTTTCTTCATTTACATTTCAAATGCTATCCCCAAAGCCCCCTATACCCTCCCCCTGCCCTGCTCCCCAACCCACCCACTTCTGATTTCTGGCCCTGGCATTCATCTGTACTGGGGCATATGATCTTCCCAATACCAAGGGCATCTACTCCCATTGATGACCAACTAGGGCATCCTTTGCTACATATGCAACTAGAGACACAGCCCGGGAGTGGGGGGTTGGACTGGTTAGTTCATATAGTTGTTCCTCCTATAGGGCTGCAGACCCCTTTAGCTCCTTGGGTACTTTCTCTAGGTTCATCCATTTTTATTCCTTGTTATTATTTTGGTCATTTTAAGAAACACTTACTGAGGGTTTAGTTCATCTCACTAAGAAGGTTGTAGTACACCACTTGTGAACAGCTTTCCTGAGCTCAGCACAAAATGGACGACTCCCTTTCTTAGAGGAATTTCTTCGCTGCCTGTTCTGGGGAGCCCAACCCACACTCTATCTGGGAAATTTCACATAATCCCTAGTAAAATTGCAGGTTCAACTTCCTGGAATGTCTCTTCATGCAAAGGAGGTATCCCCAGAACCTTGAACCCCAGCCAATGAAGCTTCACCCTAAGAAACCCCTTCTTACTTTCCAAGGTTTATATAGTGCTTGTTCACCCAGAATAAAGTCTATGCGGACAAGCCCTTTTGTTGAATACTGTCCAAAAGAGCTGTTTCTTTGAAGTTTGTCTAAAAAGAACTGTAACACTACAGAGATGTAACACTGAGATCTTTGGAGGAGGGCCCCTACCTGACAATCACAGCTTGACCATGATCCTTCTGTCAAGGCAGGAGGACCACAAAAATCGGCTCTGTTCCATCCTGCAATGCTTGTGTGCAGTAGCACTGGACACCACAAGGAAAGAAGCAAAAAAAGAGAATCATGAGGGTTAAAAGTTTTACTTGCCCCCGAGGACGCCAAAGAAATATAGCCCCAAATATAGCACCTGCCCTGTGGGCACTTGCTTCCTGTCAGACTTTCAGTGCCTTCAATTATCTCTGCCCAGTCAGGATTTCATTCCTTGGTGTGTTTCTTCCTCTTAGATTGACAGTTGTAGCAGTTAACGTTACATATTAGAATTCATGTCTTTGAAGTTATGCATTTTCTTATAACATTCTAAATATATTTGGGTTTCTCATGACATAAATGTATAAAGTGTGACTTTAGACGGAAACATTTTAAGCACGTGGGATTCTAGCTGTTGGTGATTTTTCGTGCCTTTATTTTGTTCTATATTTCGTTTTATTTACTTTTTATTATATTGAAAATTTCCATTGTATACATTCATTTTTTTTAACGTGGTATTGTGCTACATGATGACATTTTAATCCAAGCCTGTGTTTTATGCTGGACACCTGTTCACCTTCAACTTCTGCATTTTTAAAGGTCAGGTTGTAAAAAAATGCATTTCTCAAGTTCTGTCTTAAAGAAATGTAATCTCAGACAGTAAGACAAGGACGACATTCTTGAATAGACAAAACCGCACGCTGCAGACAATTGCTTTAAAACATCAGTGATTAAAAAGGCCTAGTAGAGTTCTGTGTAACTTTTAAAATCTTAACATGTTTAACTTTTCTTACATTTATGTGTGACAAGTTTACAAGATTGCCTTCATTTTGCAGACACAAAATTCCTTTGCCTAGCAAATCCAGACAGAATACTAGTCTCATGGGATCAAGTAGAATTTTTAAAAAAATCCTTAATAACTTTTAGAGTGTAAATAAACTGACAAACAGTCCTGGGTGTCTCACACAGCAGCTGCTTGTGCATCAGTGCTGTGATCCCTCCTCCTACATTCTCCAGCATCAGCACCAGTTTTCTCTTAAGAGCAGGCAGAGATCACTGGGAGCCCATTAAGTCTTCTTAATTGTTTTATCTGATGGCTCTGAATGTCCCATGTGATATCCATAAGGAGTCAAAAGACTGCTGCAGAGGCCTGGGTGGTCGGTCGCACTACATTCATCACTATCAGAGTGAAGAAAAAGAATCTACTTGTTGCATCCACTTAGGAGTGCTTCTTTCTTCTATTTTATGTTGCAACTGAAGTAAGTTGTAACAATTTGTTGTATAACAAAGCAATCAGTTTGAATCCATGATAATAGAATGAAAACTAACACTAATATCTATTGCATGATTTAATCATTCAAAGCATATACAGCTGTATGTATTTATGCCTCTTATTTATTTTGTCTTACATACCTAGTATTTTTAACATAAATAGTATCAATTGCATAGAACAATTCTCTTGGTAAGGATGCTATTGATACAACAACTAAAATCAGCTAATTATAATCAATTAATCAATCAATGAATATTTGTTGGAGGAAATATTTTCTTGTACAAATCTTTACCAATAGAGAATGAATATAAACACACAGCATAATTCATTTTCTCAAGCAGAAAATGTATTAGGAGAGAATATGCATTTGAATAGTCCACTGGGAAACCTAAGAATCCTTGTTCCTGGAGTTTAGAGAACCACTGGGGTGATGCTGAAGCAGAGTGGTTACCTTGGATTAAATGAGCAGAGGAAAGCTGAAAACATGTTTGGCAAGGCTGCAGCTCAGGTTGAGTGTGAGGCTTTGAGGTGAAGGGAGTGGGAGTGTAGCAGTTGGTATATACCGGAGCTGTGCAGTATAAATTAAGCCACTAAATAATGCCAAGCTGTAATGATTCAGCAAGGCTATGAAAACAGAAAAAAGAGAATAACAAGGTAGGTCCACCCACATTTATGGTCTTAGGTGACAGATAATAATAAACAACATTTACAGTTAGTTTGTCTTGTGCTGGACCATGTTATAAGAATTATACATGATTAGTTATGTAAGCCATGGACCAACCATGAGTAGAAGCTACTCTTAACATATGGCTTGTAACCCAAGGGACATATCTCAGAATCTGGGTGATGATATTAAGAGGTGGCACACCCTTGAGTGGTGGGGCTGTGCTCTCAGAAGGAATTGCAACAGTTCTCCTAAGACATTAGTCAAAACGTGACTTCCTAGACAGTTATTTGCTTTCTAACAGACAGTCCTGCCTTGTGCTGCCATCAGCCTTAGCATCTCCACTAGGATGATGTAGAATAACAACAAACCTCGATCTTCCACAGCCATGAACTACATGATAGAAATGGATAGAAACCACTCACCCTCAGACACTACCTTATAGTACCAGAATATAGATGAATGCAGGACATGTCATTATTTTTATGTCACAGAGAGAGAACACAGACAACTAGAGAATGCCATTAGCTTATTTTATACAATTGGAGGTGGATGGAGCTAGGATTTACAGTCACCAAGTTTAACTTCTAATTGTATTCATGGAAATATTTCCCCATTTAATATCATAAGGAATCCATAGGCAGAATAACACACAGCCCTCGTAATTAGGAAACATTATGCCATCTTTCAGGTTGTTACACCCTATCTTCAAGCTACAACTATAATAGCTACAGTTAAAACACCAGCTGATATGAGAATACATTGTTGACTTGATTTAAATTGCAATAAAAGGGAAGTACCTAATCAATAATTAAACCAATAATCATAAACTGCCATATTGTAATATGTGCCAACTAGTTTTAGATGTTCTAAAGATGTAATTTGGGGAGTTTATAGTTAGTGAAATATTTTGTTGTTTGCATTTCTGAATACCCATATTCATATTATAAAATTTTGTTTACAAATATTTCCTTCCATCTGTCACTTGTTTCACCTGATGACTTCTGTATTTATCCTCTATACTCCTTATACTAGGATTTGAAGGCCACAAAGAAAACAGGTACAAAAGACCCTCACACCACATGATGAAAAACAAGTTTGCTTGGTCATAAAGTCACTTAGCTTGGTTTATGAGAATAGATTCTTAAATAGTTACAAAGTTTGTGATGCCATTAATAGCTTCAAATTAGCCACAAAGAAGTGCATTTGTATCTGAAAGTAGGAACACACTGCAAAACAAGACTTTATTTAAAATTAGTCAGTAAATACTTTTTTTTTTTTTTTACTTTCTTCATGAGAGATGTTTAGAGATCTAACGATGAGATGAGCAAACACTGCCTTCTTGATGCATAAGTAGTCTTACCTCATTCCTCTTCCATGTCAGCCTGGACTTGGAATCGAAGCTTAACACATGTTCCTGAAAAGCCCTCTGTACCACCACTGTGGCTAACTTTCCAAGTGGAGTCTTTGTATTCTAAAGAATAAAATTTAAAGCCTACAGCCTGGCTTGCCTTTAGCTAGGGAAGAAATATGCAAGAAGATATATCCAAATAGAATTTGTCCAAACTACTGAATTTTGTTTTAGAATTGTTGGAACTTAAAAATACAAATCTGCCATACTGAAGCTCTGCTAGTTGTCACCTCCTTATTGCACTAATCAATAATAATAATAATAATAATAATAATAATAATAATAATAATAATAATCAATAATTTATCAAGCTTGGTTTATCACTCAAATTCACTCTTGAGCAATTTATCATTTTCATTATCATACAAATGCATCTGGTTATTCACAGACCCAATTCAGCCACCCACTCAGTCTTCACATCTTTGATCATTTCTCTAGGCCTTACTGATTGCACCAAGTGCAGAGCCATTCACCTGCTCTTACCAAGCAGCCACATCAATAGCAGGCAAAGCTCGTGATTCTTTTATGTATATTTTGTATAGAAATAAGCATAAGCAGACGTTTAGTATTACCATAGTTATTTGCCTTAGTTATTTTATAATTTTTAGCATATTCAAGGTTTCTAATCTTGATGGAATATGGTTTTTGTCTTTTTAAGAGAGGAGGGCACATACACAGAGAGAGGGGAGCAGGGGGAGAGGGAGAAAGAGAGAGAGAGAGAGAGAGAGAGAGAGAGAGAGAGAGAGAGAGAGAGAGAGAGAGAGAGAGAAAGGAGGAGGAGGGTAAAGAGGAGGAGGGGAGGAGCAGGAAGAGGAAGAGGAAAGGAAGAGGATAATGGATATAAGAAGACAAAAGAAGAAGATACCCATCTATTAGCCATGAATAGAGCTTTAGAATCATCCCCACCTCCACTTTAGTCTTGGACTATATCTCTAGGATTTTAGAAAAATTAATTTGTTAAATCCCCCAGTCTTTGGTCCTTTCTTCCTGATAGAGACCTGATCTGGGAGTTTAGACAGCAAATCTACATTGCTAATAATCAGGCTCACTGCATTATTTCACTATACAATCTGTTTCTACTCCTACCTACCGCCCCAGCTTCCTGACCTCCACTCTTGTAGGCTATGGGAAGGACCAATGATTAATTACTTGGAGGTCGGATGTAGAGAGTTTAGTAAGGCAAGTAACCATGGTGAGTCTAAATGTCCTGGAGGATTCATTGCTTCACAACTCTAACTTTTGACTTTGAATAACTGTTTTTCATCCATCTGTTTTTATATCCTTAGGTAATAGATTGTTTACCTTTGGTTAAATCTCTTTATCCAGGAAACAGGCATACTAATAACATTTTCATAAGTAGATAAAAATTAAATAAATTAAAGCATTCTCAGCCATTGAACAGTTCGCAGTACTTGTAGCTGGTAGAATTTAACTGTTCTATGGAGACTCTTACCTTTTCCTTGGAGATATTAAATCATAGTAAATAGAATTCTTGCAGCCTGATTTTGTAACGCTTAACATTAGAATGTTGGGATCTATTGTTTTTTTTTGTTGTTGTTGTTTTTTTTTTGGATGCAAAAAAGCAAGAGGGATTTATTGTTCCAGTGCACTGGGGTCGTCCCAGACTCAAAGGAGAAGCAGCGATCCCCAACACCCTTACCGAAAGTTTTTTTTATGGTTTCCAGGGGCAGAACAGAACATCAGCAACTAGGTGCAATATGATTGGCTGAACAGTGCGCCCTTTAAACTGATTGGTCTTTAAGGAATGAGGTGACAAGGACTTCCCTTGTCTGAAGGAGGGCAGCAGTTGGTCCAGAGGAATGTGTCCCTACCCACAGGTCGGCTCCCCCTTGTGGTCTGAGAAATGTTCATTAGCCTCTTCCTTCCAGAGGGGCAAGTGTTTCATGACCTTCCCAAATTTCCTATGCTGGCCTTTTCACAGCTACATAAAGGAGACCTGTTTAAAAGAAAACAAAACAAAGAAATCAGCAGGAGAGATGTCTCAGTGGCATAGATTATTTGTTACTCTTGTAGAGAAGGGTCCAATAGGAAACACTCTCAATTGACCGGGAAACTCCAGTTCCAGGGGATTCAATATCCTGATTCTGAGGGCACCAGTCAAGAATATGGTACATGGGGCCTGGGACCAGGGGCTTGGGAAGATGACTCAGCGGTTAAGAGCGCTGGCTGCTCTTCCAGAGGTCCTGAGTTCAATTCCCAGCAACCACATGGTGGCTCTCAACCACGTGTAATGGGATCTGATGCCCTCTTCTGGCATGGCACGTATGCATGCAGATAAAGCACTCATATACATAAAATAAATTAATCTTTTATTTTAAGTACATGGTACACAAACATGCATACAGGCAAGACATTTATACACATATGATAAAATGGTAAAAAAAAAAAAGTTAAACAACAGCCACTGAATATCAACAAAAAAATAACAAAAAACAACACACTGGAGGTCAGTGAACAGAGAAACATTTCTTTTCTTTTCTTTTCTTTTCTTTTCTTTTCTTTTCTTTTCTTCTCTTCTCTTCTCTTCTCTTTTCCTTTCTTTTCTTTTCTTTTTCTTTTCCTTTTCCTTTTTCTTTTTTGGTTTTGTTTTTTTTGTTTTTTTTTTTTTTTTTTTTTTTTTTTTTTTTTTTTTTTTTTTTGAGACAGGGTTTCTCTGTGTAGCCCTGGCTGTTCTGGAACTCACTCTGTAGACCAGGCTGGACTTGAAATCCGCCTGCCTCTGCCTAACAAGTAAAGGTGTGCGCCACCACTGCCCAGCCTTCTTTCTGTTTTTTTGAGACTGAGTCTCTCACTGGTGCCCAGGCCTTGAATTCCAACATTCCTTTTACCATAGCGCCCCCACCCCCTGCCCCCCGCACGTCCCCCAAGTGCTGCATTTTCAGGCTGGAATGGCCACATTAGCCCCATTTCACAGGCACATGGGGAGTAAGTACTGGCTCAGCTCACTTTTTCTCTGTCCTCAACTGTGTGTTATGGACAGAGCACTGGCTGCCAGCTCCTCTGCAGGCTGATGTGGTTGCTCCTAGTCCTCTCCGGACAGGAAATCCCTCTGATGCTCCAGGCTGCCTCATCCTTTCCCCATGGACCTTGCCTCTTGGTACCAGAAACTGCTGTGAGCTTGCAATTACAGTGAATTAGGATCTATTGCTTTTAAAACATTCTTGGCATGTGTATGTGTTGTTAGCATCTTTGAAATAGGGAGCTAAATGACTCTTTTCCATTTCCTGTACACACACACACACACACACACACACACACACACACACACACTTCTTTATCAAAACAAGAAGTAACATACTAGGACTTCCCTTGTTTAATTTTTTTTTAAAAAAAAAGTATGTATTTTTAGACTTCCTGTAGTTCCCATGTCCCTCATTTGAAAACCTCAAGTATCAGGTCTTCAGCTCTCTTGTTGAACCAACATGGCAAATGTGCTACACAGTCCATTGCTGGTGAATTGACTAAAATGACTTCAGTTGAGTATGTTTTATTATAAAATTTTCCTCTTAAATTAGTGCTATAAAACCAAAACTACAGTTTGAATGGTGTTTCCCTGATTTGAGATCATGGTCTTTAGGTTTTGCTCCCTGAGGGAGTTGCAGAAACAACTGCCTGTGCATATTGTGATCACCTAATCAGTTATATTATGCTAATAATCTTTAATATGGTGTGGCTTTGGGTTTATAAGCACAAACCTTATTATAAGTCAAAATAATTCTGATCTTAATATGTCCCCTGTAGTGATACAATAATAAGAACCATAGGAGCAAATACTGCAGGTGGCTCTTTGTTAATGGACAGGGATCTTTCTGCTATTTGATTTGGAGATCAAAACCCAGAGAGACAGCAAATAACTAATATTTAATTTTAGGATGTAATATTTGCTTTCCCATCATAAGGGAAAACTTCTCTTAAAAAGCCTCATGGATGAGCCACTATGAGAACAATAAAAACATGCTAGGTACATGCTTTTCTCATAGGTTTCGGATTAAGTAGGTAAATCAATGTATTGTGCAGATAGCTGCATTATTGTTGTACACTCTGTGTGTAAACATGATTTTTAATGCCCACGGCTTTGGGTTATGGTATGGGTGCTCTGCAGTTCTAAAAGCTGCTTTAAGAGAAGTTGATTCAACCCATGGCTGAGCCAGATCTATAACTCATTTCATTTAACTCCAAGACTAATTTTTACTTGAAAGTAGTGGTGTCTTTTCATTTATACACTGTAATAATAATTAGAATTATTATTAACAATTGTGAGATTCTTTTATTTAATCTTAAATAATGTCATTTATAAAAATTTGAAAAGTATGAATGTTATTTTTAGGACATATTCCATATAATGATATTCAGAATTGATGTTTTGTTTGTTTGATTGTTTTACTGTTTTTTAACTTTATTTTAATCATTTAGCCTCAATATTCTAATGTATAAAATGGGTAAGATACATTAAATTAGAATTTTTCCTCATGATATCTTTACTGATAGATATTTGCTTTTATGAGGCAACTGCAAATTGTTTTACAAGGCAGTTGCAAGAAAAAGAGTGAAATATTTTTTCCAGTGAGATTGACAGGAGACCTCCATGTTTCTCTTTAGTTGTTTCCAGTATCAGAAGGGTAATGGCCGATTCAAAGTATTTCAACTCACAAATAAGATACAGAGTTTCTTAAGTATTGAATCACTCAGGCAGAATACAAACTTCCTCTCTGCACCGCACAGTGAGTGTTGGCATCTACACTTTATATCTGTAGACTTTGAGGCACTTTGATAGAAGATTATTTCTGATATTTAGAAAAAGGGTAGGCTGTCTCTTGGAGATTTCTAGCTGCTGTGATTGACAACTGGTTTGAGACACTTCTTTTTTTTTTCATTGCTTTGGTTATATGTGAGTATATATCAAAATGAATTGATGAGTGATGTGTAATGAAAGGAAAGTGGGCTTTTTCTACTCTTGTGATCTCCAAGATCTTAAAGAAATCATTTTTAAAACAAATTGATTAAATATCACTTATAAAAGCTCAAGTGGGACTTTTTCTTTTAAATATACAAAAGAGATCTGAGACTTAAGCTAGAGATACTTTTAAACTGAATGCTTTCAGGTAAGCAAACTTGTATTGAATTTTCTCTTTAGCGTTAATGATTCAAGACTGAATTATTCAAGTCTGCAGACGATGTGTTTCTGAACAGTGATTATCTGCAAAGAATTTATACATCTTTCAGTTTAATGTTTGCTATTGATTAATTGATGCATTTTATGCTATTGAGGCTTAATCTGGGGCCTTAGGTATGCTAGTCAAGTTTTCTACCACTGAGCCACATCACCAATTCAATTTATAGACTTCCTGCTGCTATTTTCATTTCCACTAAGGAAAACTGTTGTTCAGAAATAATGACATCACATAGTAAATGCATAGGTGTGATGTTGAGTGACTTTCCTGAGGTCTATATCTTGTTTTTCAAGCTGAATTTAATTAAAAAAATGTATTCTTGAAAGAGATAAAAGTTTTGGGGACCATAAACCTAAAACTTTGCAAGTGACGATGCTTAAATTCCTTGAGGATGAGATGTTTTCTGAAAAAGCAGGGATATATATACTCATCTAGTAGCCCACAGGCAAAATATTTCCTTTTTTGTTGCTGATCTTGGAATACTATCATTTATAAAAAAGAAAAAAAATCACCAAAATTTTACCTTTATGCAAAGACAGAGGTGATCGTTTTTTTCTTCATGATTATCAAGATTCTACAACACCTATTTTTCTAATTGATGCTGTGCACTCACTTTCTGCCACTTGCTCTGATTTCCCTAGGTGGACTGGTTGACCAGAAAACTGCCAGCAGAGAGGCACAGCGTAGTGCTGCTCAGGAGTACCACATGGTTCTTTTGGGAGAATTAACTTATGGTTGCAACATGATAAGCAATAGAGAGGAAGAGAAAAACCTTCACAGAACCATGTTAATCAATTACCTAGTATGTAAGGCACCAGAGTAGTGTGAGTAGTTTGGATGGTTTGGGAATTAGAAGGAATCTGAAGGAAAGATGACATGTCTCCATTGTTAGGAGACTTACATTATTTTAGTCATTTGAAAATCATCAAGTTCTTCAGTAGAGCATGACTCCATGCAGGGACATTATTTCAATAAGACCTAAGCTTTGGTGTGCACTGTGAGTGTAAAATGATGCTGGAGAGCAAGTTATCTTTAGCATCACATCCTGTTCAAGATGTGCCCTGGTACTTACTCTTGACACCCTTAGCAAATGTTTGTGCTAATTCCATATAGCTCTATCCACCCAGTTTTCCTGTTAGAAGCAAGGCATTCGATACTGAATTTAGATTTCAGGAACTGCTAACAGGGATAAAACATTGAGAACTAGTGCTCTTTTCTTTATTATAATGACTACGCACACTTTACTTTCTCATTGTGAGGTTCCTTTACTGTACCGCGACTTTTGTTGTGCACAGCTTGGAATTTTCCATCTCATCCTATAGAACAAATCTGAATCTATAGTTGTATAGGAGAACTAACAAACAAAGCTCCTGCTCTTCTCTTCCCTCTGCTGGCTTCCAGTTGTTCCCTTCCTGCTGTTCTATCTCCAAGCAGACTGTAGGCAGACCGGCCATCTGTTGCCAGGTCACAGCTGCCTCTTCCAAATGATGCTCTCATTCCCCCATCCCATTTCTAAATGCCTGCATATTGCTATCCACTGCTTTTGCCACCTGCTGAAGAGCTGACATGACAGGTCTCTGTTTGGGAATTTTAGTTTTGAATATTCTTCTAAGAAATAGAAGTCTCATTTATTTTTTTGCCGATATGCATGACACAGAGTTCTTTCTGAAAGATATAATTTTTTCTGGGATGCATCCTAGGCTTCCCAGTGTTTCAGAACTCTGCCACATCACAGACTACAGAAAGTGGAACACGCCTGCAAGGTTCTTTCTATTAATCTGCATGAGGTATGTTTAATTTGATGATCAAACCTTATGTTTTCATTTACTGATATGAAATTTGAACTTGGGGTTTCTGTGTTTTATTGATAATATAAAGAAATAAGAAAATAGGTGAAGAAGCATTAGGGATCTGTATTTCAGGTATGAGTTAAGCAGATCGTATGGCAGAGCCTTTTCTTTTGTAAGGTTAGCATGGCCTACACATCATAAACCTATCTCTTTCCTGGTCAAAAAATTCCCATGGATGTCAGATTTTCTGGGACACAGACCTTTCTAATGATGCTGAAAAGCATCCGCTCTAAGTATTTTAAGTTATAACATTTTTTTTCATACCATACATGATGAAATTCAAGGACACAGCCCTCAATTTTAAGTTGAGAAAAGCATTTCTATGGGGATCTAAGACAAGATATTCCAGGCGTATTATCTTCTATAAGTGTAGGCAGCTTAGAGACTTCAAAAACTATTTTGTACAAAAGAAATATATAACATGTAGGTAGTGCTGGTTTTTCTACTGATCACACTAAAGAGAATTAAATGAAACAGGTCCAGGGGCTAAGGAGTTGACTAGGTGCTCAGTGTGTTTGCTGCAGAAGCTTAGAAGACTGAGCTCAGATTCCTTGTGCCCAGGTAAAAATCTGAGTGTAGCAGTAAACACATGCAATCTTGCAGGCGGAGAGGATACAGTAGGACCTGGGGTTCATTATCCAGCTAGTTTGAACAGACAGGTTCAGTGAGAGACTAGCTTAAAAAACAATGGTGGGAAGTAACTGAAGAAGTCAACCCATGATGACCTCTGACCTTCATGTGTGCACACACAAGTATTTAAGCACCTCTCCATCATCCTTGTCTCTGCCTCTGTTTTTGTCTTTGTCTATCTTTGTCTCTGCCTCTGTCTCTCCTCTCGCTCATATACACACAAGCACATGCACACACGGGCACACACACACATACATACATACATAAACACACACACACACAAAACCCACAGTAGAATCATGCTCTTACCAGAAGTCACACATAACTTAACCAAAATTCCAGTGCCAGGCAAGGGATGGCTTGAGTTGCTAGTCAGAGTATTGTACAACCCCCATCCCAGCATAGGCTATTGTTATTATCCTTAGATGCTGGAGAGAATATGACTCATTACTGAAGTCACCACATCCTTGAGACACAAGACATGAAGAACTCAGGATAGCACTGACCTAGAAGGCTCTTGGTTGAAGGCCAGTTGTCACAGTACTGGAAACTGCTACTCAAAGTCCCAAGGCAAAAACTTGTGAACAATCCTAACCAGTGGTAAAGCCTGGCAATCAAAACAACAATAGAGACAGCAAGATATCCTCATTCATTAAACAATGGCACTTGTATCTTGGGCATATACAATAGCTACCTAATCTAACCTAAAGTTCATTCAGGTGGAGGAAACTTATGCATAATACTGTAAATCTATCCAGTGGCTGGCGAGGTCTTAAGCACTAAGGGAAAACCTACTATTACTATATTACTAAAATAATATACTTTCAAATTGCCTTTTAAGTATGAATTTTTACACTCAAATATAAATGTATCTCTCATATATCATCAAAGAGGTCCTTTTTGTAGCAGAAAGAGGCTAGCACAGAGATTCACAACCGTTCAAAATGCAAAGAACAGGTGACAACTCAGCTCCAGTTAGCACACCTATATAGCTACCTACAGAAAACCTGTAAAGGGTACCCAAGTCAGCATACCAGCATGGACAGGAAACTAACTTCCAAATCACCCTACTTTCAGATAAAGCGCTACAAGCAGTCACTGGATCATGATGGAGAAAGAACCAGTTCCTTTTCAGAAATGAGACCTGAAGGCTGAGTGGCCAGCCATAAACATCCCTCCAAAAGGCAACTCTAATTGGATTTCGTAGATTATTGACGAACCAATGAATTCAAGATTGGGTGGGTTGAGAAGATTGGATGACTGGACGTAAGAACAGAGGGTTGAATGGAAATGATCCATAAAATATTTTTTACATGAATTTCTAAAAGGAATACAGATGAGGAAATAAATAAAGGAAAAAAATACAGATTTCCAAAGATTGGGGTAGCTTTGGGAATTTTGTTTAGGAAGATAATAGAGACTGGGATATATCCTAGAGGCAAAATGTTTTATAGGTGTTTGGAAGGTCTGGGTTCTTTATAATTTAGTATAACAGAAAGTAATTTAGTGCATGCAAATCAGGCAAGAATCCCATTTTCTTTCATCATCAGCCTATGAAATCACACATTATACATAGAAATGAAGGAGACAGTCCAACAGTGTAGAGTCAGGGGTGAAAATAAGTCAGTACTTCCAGTGCAAAGGAAAATATTAGATTGAACATTGAAAATCTCTAGGAAAAACACTCAACATCTTATTCTTGCCATGTAGCATGACCTCTTTAAAAGCTCTCATCCCATTTCCAAAAGGAAATAGAAAATCGATAAAAACATCAACAAGTAAAGTAAGCCAGGTGCTTCAAAGAGGAAATAGAAAATCAATAAAGCACCCAGCAACGTAAGTCCAATGGCAACATTTGTAAAGGAAATTAGTATATGATCAGAGGAAGAGAGTCTATGGGCCTAATATACAGAATGATTTAATATCGTAAAGACCCAGAGAGATGTTGATTCCTCAGAGATCATGAGGATTTTCTTTCTTTGCTCTTGAAACCAAGAATGGCTACAAGGCCTCACTGTGCTGCAGTCATTGGATACATAGTTGCAAATTAGCACATTTTAAAACCATAGGTCTTTAAGTTATTTTACATTTTATTCAGATTGAGTTTTGATACAAAACTTAGGTATATGATGATAAAAAGTTGTGACTTTCAGTGTTACCATTTTTTTTTCTGGTATTCACAGTCATTCTGCCCAACTGTTACATTTGGGTATTTCTTTTACTTTAGGCAGAATGTAAATCTTTCTACTCTTTTATCCACATATTTAAAGGACATAATATTAGCTTTCGTAAGGCTGCATGTATTTATAGAACAAGGATTAGCATATGAGCAAGAATCTAATCCCTTTAAAATAACTTTTAATCTATGTAATTTATAATGACTTTTAAATTACCTCAAGATATTTTAAATGGTAAAACCATTAGAATTATGAAATTGCATTCCAAGTTTAATGGAGATAATACTCTAGTTACTTTGATACTATAAGATATGTGGTAGAATAAATGCATTTCGAAAAGATTTTTAAGTTTTAATTTTAATGAAGAAAACTGAAAGAGTAAGATGAATATATGGTTTTAAAGTGCTGCTTCTAACTATAAAAACAACCTTTTTATTTTAGAATACATTTCATATTTACAGAAATTTGGAGATGATACTATTCCCATCCCTTTTAAAAAAACTTACTGATTTTTTTTTTTTTTGGTCAGTATTTTCCATATCACACTATTTAAAAATTATGTGTTACCCTCAGCTAAGTAGTGGGGAATTGTGTTCTATTTTCTTGGACATGGAATGTGTGGATAGGTACATTGAAATTCTACGGTGGAGACCTATACATCTTTGGTGACTATTTGTTCAGTTGTACATATGTTCTTTGTATTTTGTACTTGAAATAATCCTATGTGGCTTAATTTTGCTTTTCAGGATGCTACAGACTTGAGCTGTCCTGCCACATTAACATTCCACGTGCATGTGGACATGTGCATGTGGACATGTGCATGTGGACATGTGCATGTGGACATGTGCATGTGGACATGTGCATGTGGACATGTGCATGTGGACATGTGCATGTGGACATGTGCATGTGGACATGTGCATGTGGACATGTGCATGTGGACATGTGCATGTGGACATGTGCATGTGGACATGTGTGTGTCTGAGCTCCATAGTCTCTGGCCTCACAGGATGTTTTCAAAATTCCCTTACACATTATTTTTTTATTGCAAGCCTTAAATTCATTATTTCTCAGTGAGCTCTCGTTCCTTGTATTGCAGAATAGTTTTAGCTACCAGATTATGGTCAATTTATATGCTCATTGTTAATAGCTAGGTGTCATTATTTCTAAGATTCTCTGTTGATATTATGAGTGTAGAACAGGTTCTGTATATGCACTTGTTATACAATATATATGTGTGTGTGTTTATATATATATATATAATTTAGACAGAATTATTGGACAATATATGCATCATTATTTATCAGTGGTTTTAGGAACTATGTTAGTAACAAAGAGGTTACATTACTCTCTTACTGCTACTTTGTAGTTGTGAGCTACTGTATTTTAATGGGGGTAATAATAATCTGCTAGTACTTACCTGCTACTTCTTCTACCCCAATCTTATTTTATAATTAGGGTTACTACTTTCCTAATTTGTTTTAAAGAGTAACCTTTGCCACGTTCCAAAGTTTTAAAAATTCTTTTTAATTTTTCTATATTATAACGCAATTATATCATCTCCCCGCCCCCTGCTTCCTTCCTGCAAACTTTCCTAAAAGTAAATGGTGACTCGTAAAAACACATGCATAAAAGTATCATTCTACATACTGAACAGGTTGTATTTACACATGTAGGCACACACACACACACACACACACACACACACACACACACACAGTATTAGCCAAACTTGTCATGGCCCGGCATGTCTAAAGCTATACCATGAAATTCTTATTTTTTTTTAACATCAAATGTTTCCATATTTAAAAATTTGACAGATTGCACTGTGTGCAATTTTGTTTACTGTTATAAGCTTTACCAAACAGGCAGTATCACTTTACTTTTCTAACCATTCTTGCTTTGGTTTATGAAGTTCCTTCAGTATATGACTTTTTCTTGTGGCATAATTTCCTTATTAGCCTTTGACCACAGCAAACATTAAAACAAACAAACAAACAAACAAACAAACAACCACCACCAAAAGCCCACAAACAAAACCAACTCCATGCATGACATTCTTCTTCATGAACTGTCTTTATGTATAGTTCCGTCATAAAATCAGGAGATCCAGGATCACAAGTCAGCTTGTGTAGCTAATGCTGATCTTTTCATAAAGGACTGAAATGAAAAAAATGCTAGAGTCATCTCCTGTCAGTTTTAACTATTCTGCTTACATATGGAAAGTGTGGCATGTGACCCCTGTCTTTGCCCAGTGTCTACTAACTGAATCAGAGAAGACATACTCTCTTCAGTAGGAAGCTAAGGGGAGTTGATGACAGAGGGTAGTGAAATATAGAAATATGTCATGGGAAATGAGAGAGGAGTTGTAAAATTTACTCATACTTGCTAGTTTTGTTGAAATATGAATGTGTTGTGATTGAGTAAAGCTATATTTGTCAGGGAGAGTTTTAAAAGTTCTCAAAACAAGATAGAAGTTTATTTCCATGAGTGTATAAGCAAGTGCTTTGGGGTTAGGATTGAACTCCACACTGTAGACAGCTGAAGCTCTTCCCAGCTTGTTCTTCAGTTCTATAAGACTCAGTTTAAGGTAGCTGCAAGCATCAGTAAGGAAAAAAAAGGTAAAGGAAGCAAAAACACTGTTCCCCAAAGCACCAAGAATACTGTTTAGTAACATTGATAGGGCAGAATGCAGACATACAATTATACAACTAAAGTAGTCTGATAAATACATTCTTGATTCTTTGTGTCTAATCGACATGTGCCAGTGTGCTAGTTACTTTTATATGTCAACTTGCCACAACCAAGAATCACCAGGGAAGAGATCCTAAACTGAGGATTACCTAGCTCAGTTTGGTATATGGTTATGCCTACCAGGAACTGTTTTGACTATTGATTGATCTGGGAAAGTCCAACCCATGAAGGTCGATACCATTCCCAGTGAGGATGCTCTTGAAACATGGAAGTGAAGAAATCTGTTTAAGCATAAGCAACATAGAAACCAGTGAGCACCTGTTGCCACCTGTTTTTAACTGTAGATGTTATTCAATTAGTTGGTTTGAGTTGCTGTCATGACTTTCCCTCAGTGATGGTCTGAAACCTAGAATTGTATGTCCAATAATTCTTAGTCTCCTAAAGTTTCCTTGCGTCAGGTTACTTGTCATAGAAAATGGTTTGGAAATGAAAGTGCCCTCAAGACTTGTTGCAATATTTTTTAATTAATTATATAAAGTTTAGAGATGATAAAACAGTAAAAAGACAAGAATATGGAAATTAAATTATAAAATGATGGCTTAGTGTAGTGCAAAATACAAGGGAATAATAACATTCTAATGACTGAGGAGAAATATGTTTAAAAGATGATAATAATTTCAAATAATTTGCATTATTGAAGAAAACACAAATGAATCAGGTCCTTAAAATAGCAAAGTTAAGTATTGTTAAAGTAGTGAACCATCTTAGCAATCTTAAGTCAACACAGTCCAAAACTTCGTTTTAGTAATTAACAGCCTTCATTTTGCTTAAATGATTTTTGTCCTCTAATATTCTTTGAGAATTGCATTAAATGAATCTTTGAGATTCCTGAAGCACGCTTAGTTGTTCAAACATTACCCGAACAAATTGGGAGACATGTAAGTCATACAAAAGAGAAAAAGTTAAGTTGAAAATTCTAATCTCTATTCTTTAAAATTGAAGAATTGAAGTCTATATTGCACTCCAAGATATGGACTGAGAGCCATAAATATACTACCTAGAACAAAGCAATACATGTAAATTTAAAAAGCATAACATCACCCTGAGTGAGGTAAAGCAATCACAAAAGAACACACATGGCATGCACTCACTGATAAGTGGATATTAGTCCAGAAGCTCAGAATACCCAAGATACAATTCACAGACCACATCAAGCTCAAAAAGAAGAAAGATCAAAGTGTGGATACTTCGGTCCTTCTTAGAAAGGGGAACAAAATACCCATGGGGGGGGGAGATATAGAGACAAAGTGTGGAGCAGAGGCTGAAGTTAGGATATCCAGAGACTGACCCATCTGGGTATCCATATCATAAACAGTCATTAAACCCAGACTCTATAGCAGATGCCAAGAAATGCTTTCTGATAGGAGCTTGATATAGCTGTCTCCTGAGAGGCTCTGCCAGAACCTGACATATACAGAGGTTGATTCTAGCAGCCACCCATTGGATTGAGCACAGGGTCACCAGTGGAGGAGTTAGAGAAAGGACTGAAGGAGCTGAAGGGGTTTGCAACCCATAGGAAGAACAACAATATTGACCAACAAGATCACCCAGAGATCCAAGGAACTAAATTACCAACCAAGAAGCACACATGGAGGGACCCATGGCTCCAGCTGCATATGTAGCACAGGATGGCCTTGTTGGGCTTCAATTGGAGAAGAGGTCCTATGAAGGCTCTATGTCCCAGTGTAGGGAAATGCCAAGGTAGGGAGGAGGGAGTAGGTGGGTAGGTAGGTGGGGGAACACCCTCATAGACGCAGGGGGAGGGATGCCAGGATAGAGGGTTTCTGGAGGGGAAACTGGGAAAGGGATTACATTTGAAATGCAAATAAATAAAATGTTCAATATAAAAAAAAGCAGTAGCTAACAACAACAACAACAAAAGTCATAGCAGCAAATTAGAGTATAAGGCGTATACTGTGCTTAGAATTCCATTTGTTTTGTTTTACTAAGTAAAAGAAAAAAAAAATGCCTGAATGGCCACAGTAGATCATGGTCATTTCTGTGGAATTTAGGTTGATATTCCTCGTCTTTTATAAATAATATCAAAGGCAGACCTTAATATTTATAAAGTCAGTCCCTGTCTCTTTGTTTTTGTGTCTCTCTGTGTATATCTTTCTGTTTCTTTGTGTCTCTTTGTCTATTGGACTCACTGTGTATGTGTGCATGTGTGTGTGTGTGTGTGCGTGTGTACGTCACCAGATGAATGTGTGTGGAACATTTCAGTGCTTGAAGGTGGTTTTATAATCTTGGCTGCTAAATATGAGACAGTCATTTTCTGTTTAGCTCTTAAAAAATAATAAGTACATTGATTACCAAAAATGCTTAAGAGTCATGAGGTTAATTTTCATTTTTATTTCTCCATGTTCATGTGTTTACCCTCGTGTTCTTTTATGTCTTTAAGTCTCCTTTTATTTTAACACAGGATGTGAATGCAGAAAATTCTAGCATGATACATCTGGAGGATTAATCTGACCTTTAGAATATCAGGATCATAGGAATCTAGGGAAATATATGCTTATGAACATTTAATAACTCCACAGCCATGACTTAGTGAAAAGTTCCCTGTTTTTGTATTATGAAAATATAGCTCTAGGAGTATGGTTGAAAAGTTCAACACACAAAAGTTAAAGAATTGGTAGAATTTCGAATGTCTGAATTGTTCTTAATGCAAAAATTCTACTTTGTTAGAGCTGGGGAATACTTAAGTCTTGGTAATAGAGATCCCAACAAGGAGAGACCACACAATAACTATATAATATCTAAGTTGGCCATGAAATTTAAAAAGCTTTGAAAATGTTAAGGCCCAGGGCTGGAGAGATGATTCAATTGGTAAACTGCTTGCCATGCAAGCATAGGCCTTGAGTTTGGAAGCCCAGAACCTATGTAAAAACCTGGATATGGAGACACACCTGTAATCCAGTTCTGGGAAGGAAGAGGCAAGCAGGGCCAGGTCCAGCCAGGTTCAATGTGGTTCAAGGAGAGGAAGATATCTGACTTGCACATTTGTGTGAGACCACACAAACCTCTACACATGTACACCTTCTCTGTCTCTGACTGTCT
Source organism: Mus musculus (assembly GCF_000001635.26). Classification (NCBI taxonomy): domain Eukaryota; kingdom Metazoa; phylum Chordata; class Mammalia; order Rodentia; family Muridae; genus Mus; species Mus musculus. The sequence goes on along the minus strand of NC_000074.6, from coordinate 53,422,091 downwards.
CTGTCTCTGTCTTTCACTGTCTCTCTCTGTCTCTGTCTCTCTCTGTCTCTGTCTCTGTCTCTCTGTCTCTGTCTCTCTCTCTCTCTCTCTCTCTCTCTCTCTCTCTCTCTCTCTCTCTCTCTCACACACACACACACACACATACACACACTCCAGTGAACAGCATACTCATGTATGAAATAATCATATTTAACATTGTTCCAAATTCCCATTGTTTGCTTCAGAAGTTACTTGAATGAATAGGTTACAACAATAGGCTTGAAATTTTCTTTTTGTTCTCCTCTGAGAACAAAGGCTTTTTTTTAGAAGATCTAACTGCTCCCACCTCTTTCCTGCTCAAAAAATGTGGTTAGTCCATTGATTCCTCATACCAGTGGCATTTATAGGCTAGACAATGTGTCATTCCAGTTTTTCTACCCTGAGTTCCATGTTTGCCAAATAGCTTTGAATTTGCTCAAAAATCCCTTTGTTGGGAAAATGCTCGATATTAATCTTCCCTCGACTGTTCTGGGAGGAGGCAAATATGTGGAGTAAAGCTCAGAGCCATTTGCTGTTCAAAGGCCTTCAGATCTTGCACCGAGCTCCACAGACTCCAAGCCTTTGCCACAGTGTCTGCAGCACATTTTACTTTTTTTTTTTTTTTTTTTTTTTTTTTTTTTTTTTTTTTTGACAGCAGGAAGAACTCTTTGGCCCACTTTCTCTTCTAAACTTTCGCTAAACTTCAAACTCCTTTCTCCCCCCTCTATTCTTTCACTAAAGCTCATGATCACATGCAGAGTAAATAATCTATAGACCATGATCCGCTGTCCTGTCAGGCTTGTTATCCACACTCTGAGCCCCAAAGTCAAGAAACCTGCCTGGTAAGTATTCCCAGGTAGGTTTTCTAACTACCTCCCCCACCGCTACCCATCATCATTGCTTACACACTCAGAACTCCCTCGTAGCATGCTGACTATATTTGGAAGAACTAATTGGTGGTTCTGGTGTCTTTGTTAGGAAAAAAGTGACACTTTTTGAAGTTAATAAAAATCTCTTCAGCTACAGCCTTTTATCAGATGTAACAAAACATTGTTTGAACAAATGCGCTCTCAGTAGTGGTGACAGTTCATTTCGACTTCTCCTAGCCATCAACATCTTAGGAGAGCAAAGGGAAGGAGAGCTTCCTTAAAGGCAGAAAATTATTTTTTGGATAATGGCAGTTCTTTATAGAAAAAGACTTTGCAAATCAATAACTCAATTAAATTAGGTTCCAATTGGATTGTGTCAGCAATTTTGTAATACATAATTAGGTAAGATGGGTTTTCAATTATTTCAAAGAGACTTTCAGTATATATTGAAATGCTACTGACTTTTGAAGGTTATTTATGTGTGACCACAATTAAGAAACTAACCGGATATTCTATTCGGTTACTAACATCAAGAAAACTAAATTTATAAAGCTCCTTTTAAAATTGTAGATTTTACGTGTGTGTGTGTGTGTGTGTGTGTGTCTGTGTGTGTGTGTGTCTCTCTGTGTGTGTGTGTGTGTGTGTGTGTGTGAGAGAGAGAGAGAGAGAGAGAGACAGACAGAGAGACAGAGAGACAGAGAGACAGAGAGACAGAGTCAGAGACAGAGACAGAGAGACAGAGAGACAGAGAGAGAGAGAGACACAGACACAGACACAAAGAAATTTATTGATCAGTTATGGAAGATCATCCAAAATTAGTTTATTCAATCATCTGAACCCCAGTGCAAGGTGCACTAAATTTTTTTTTTCTTGTTCATTTGTGAGTGTTAAAACCTGTGCACTCCTTTTAAGTAAAAGAATATTATCCATTTCATATGGCACAGCATGGAAGAGTGGCTAGGGGCACTCATTTCTCCCCCTTTTCATTGATAGGAGCCATACCCTCACCCCCTGAAAAGTGTAAAATCTAATTAAAACTGATCGAGATAACCTTAGGCCTTTTTTTCTAAAAGAAATTTAAATGCTACCACTCTTGATATTACAGTGCTCTATTATCAAGTATGGTTTTGAGAATTTGGAAAAAAGTATCTGCTCTCATAAATGGATCAACCATGCTGCTTTCTTTTTTCAAATTGACATATTTGTTTACTAGCATGAGTATAAAAGAGTAACTGATCTAATTATTTTGTTTTGTATTTGCTTGGCTAATGATCTTCTAAATTCAGTTCATTAGTTTGGAGGGGGCATAATCATCAAAAAAGTGTTACACAAATACATGCAAAAGAGTATGTAGAGAATATCTGGGTGAGGATCAGATATATCAGTTAAATGTACATTGTTTTAACAAAAGTAAAATTCAGACATCTAATACAACCAAATATTCATATAGCCAAGCTGATGACATTGAATACAAGCTATTTTTAGCATCTTTTCAATATGATTATTTCTCCAAACTAGCAAAGTTAAAATGGGCCTTTATCAAATCTCTTAAAGATATCAACCAATGTGGAAAATATAATTTTTCTTATTTGCACTATTCATTAATTATGCCATTCACGCAGACAATTACATTTCTTTTCAATCCCTCATATTGTGTGAAATACAAGTGGCACATATCTTGGTAAAATGTGCACCCTGCCTTCTATGGCATTATGGAATTACAACCCAAACTAATTAAAAGAGTCAGTAATTAAGAAAAAAAACACAACCAAAACAAAGTATCAGAAAAACAAAATTAGAAATTGGCAGAAATAATTATAAACCTTTGCCCATCTACCTGACAAGAGTAAGCTTGGCAACATTTTCAAGGTGCTGGATATCAGTGAAGCATGTTTATCATTAAAACTGAAGTTTTTATTATTTTCAAAAATTTGATAAGCTGCAATTTTCCAAATGTTTTGGGATGACTGTTTATATGCCAGTTTGGACACAGTAAGAGTTATTTCAGAAGAGGGAACTTCAATTGTGAAAATAACCTCATCAGATTAGCCTCTGGACAATCTTCATGCATTTTTCTATTGATGATGTGTAAAGATGCAGCTCATTGTAGGTGGTGTCATCCCCAGGCTGGAGGTCCTGGGTTCTGTAAGAAAGTAGGGTGTACAAGCCCTGGAAGCAAGTGTAATCTCTCCATGTGCTCTGGGTCAGCTCTTGCCTCCAGGTTTCAGCCTTGGGTTACTGCCCTGTGTTCTCTCAGTGATTGTTTTATAAACTGTGAGGTCCAAAAACCCTTTTCTATCCACATTGATTTGGGTCTTGGCGTTTTCACACAACAGGAATGTTAATGAAGACACATATAGGATTCAGTTCATCAGAGATCAGTTACTCATCCATACACGGTTTTATTGCTCAAAATGTTTTATTTTTCGTTCTTCACTTTTTCATAATCTCAGCCTCAAACTTGCCAATCTTGTTTCAACCCTCCTGTCACCATATTTATTATTAAACTTTCATTAAACTTTGAATCATAAAAATACTATCTCTGTTTTAATAGGTTGCTGAGACTAAAGACTAAATGATATGCAATTTTATTGAAGTTAAGTATTTAAACCCCATTCTATTAAATCAGGAGTTGATGGATCTCTTTCATAAATGAATCAAACAGTAAACTATTTAGAATTTGTAGGTCATGAAATTTCTGCCTTAAGCACTTATTATTGCTGTAGTAATTAGAAGTTTGTTGTAGATGAATAATAAACAAGTAGGTACACATTTGAATAAAATTTTATGTACACAAACAGCTAGACATATACTTTAAGAAAATAAATGGCAATTCTAGCTTTTTTCTCACATTTCAATCGTATTCTCCTTGTACTTAAGGTCCTGGTGTAACTTTACAATGAACAATATTTTTTTTCTGGATTAGTCCTTAACACAATTCCTTTGCTTGCTGGCAAATAGAAAATCTAATACGTGTGTAATTATATTTGCCAGTGCTTGAAGTTGCTCATCAATGATGGAAACCAGTCTAAAACTCTTAAACTTCTGAATTCTTTCTACCATCCTCAGCAAACTTAAAGCATGTAACACTTACAGTGTTAGGCATTGCAATTGAATTATTTTAACCATGAGAGGAGTCAAGCTGGCTAAGGAGGTAAAAGCCTTGTGGTGAAGCCTGATGACCTATAGTAGACCTCTGTGACCTATGTGGTGTGAGGAGAGAGTTGATTTTTGTAAGTTTTCTTCCAATATCCACATATATGACACAGAATAAAAAATGTATAAATATATAAATAAATGCAACAAATACAGTAATTTGGGTATCTATTAAAATACAGAATAGAAAAATTAAAAGCACCAAGTAAAAAGAAATCAAGATTTGACTACTATTAAAGTTCTTTCTGGACTTTCTGTCTTCTTTCTTCCATTTCTACTTCTCTTTCTTCTTTCATTTCCCTCCTTCTTTTTCTCCTTCTTTCCCTCCTTCTCTCCCTTCTCTTCTTCCTTCCTTCCTCCTCATCCTCCTATTCTTCCTCCTCCTCCTCCTCCTCCTTCTTCTTCTTCTCTCTCTCTCTTCTTTCCTTTTCTACTGTCCAGTTTGTTTGTTTGTTTGTTTGCTTTGTCTTTTGCTTGAATTCATGAGACTGATCAGGAAAAAGTTGCAAACCTTTAGGAATTTCTGAGGCCCTCTGGGAGGGCAAACTAATTCATATTGGACTACACACTGTGTTTAACTTGAAAAATCCAAGTTGTTATTTTAGCCTTGCCCCCACTGAGCTCATTTTTCAGTTAAATACAAAGAACATACACATTGGTTTTGTTAATAATCCAAGAAAATCTGGAGTCTTTTGAGGTCCTTTTTTTTAGCATTAACCTCTTCATACTATATTTTTTAAAAGCTAATAGTATTTAATAGGGGGAGGGGGAGGAGGGAGGGGGAGAGGGAGAGAGGGAGGGAGAGAGGGAAGGAGAGAGAGAGGGAGAGAGAGGGAGAGAGAGACTTCCACCCAAATCCAGCTTTGTTAGCCAATGAATTTATTTGGGTTTCTTACAGGAGCTATGTCTTCCAAAACTCATTCCTGAAGGGGTGATGCTCTTAACCGCTATACCCCTGGAATTCCCTAACAACTTGTAGGCCGTTGAAACACAGGAGAGACTCTGTTTTCAGCAGTTATTCACTATCTTCATAACCTCATGTAAGGAGAATCTCCATTAATCTTCTTGGTATTCTGGGTTTCATAAGCCTTCTGGCTAGGTGGGAGTGTTCAGTCCATGAGGAGAATCTGGATAACCATTAAGAAACTGTTGAGACAACTAACCTAAACCAATGAGAGTGGCTTGCTGAGCAAGAGTGTGCTTCTTGCAGTCTTATTTTATTTTTTGACTCAGGTAACAAGTAGACTTACTTCAGGGCGTTCTGTTTTATGAATTAAGGACATCACACATCTTTACAGAATAGCATTTGGTCCTGGAGTCATCCACAGAGAAAGGATCAGAAGGCAAGGAAGATCTGGATATGCTATATACTTCAATTATATCTACTGTGTTCCCTTTACTGAAAATCCTATGAAACTGTAAGCATCTCAGGACATATAACCCAGCTATTTGCATAAAGGGAAGAAAAACAAGACTCCAAGGATAAGTGTCATTTCTCTTCCATAGCCACTTAAACAGCCTTTCCATGGAGTAGATGCATGTATATGTATATGATATATATGTATGATGTAGATGATCTATATCATATTCAAGGAGATGCACTTTTTACTTCCTGTATATAGTGCCTAAGGTCATCTTCTTATGCACAAGGAGACATACCAGAGACACTGAGCATAAACCTCAAATAAAACAGGAAACACTAAAATTCTAAAACTATGAGAAACTACCAATAGAAGAAATCTAAAAGTAGTAAGAAAAAGTATTGTTATCTGGTTTTGAGATACATGGAGCTGAGGTCTAAATATTACAACTATACATTTGAGAATAACAAAGACTTTCCAGGGCAACAAGTAAAGATTGCATTGTAGATAAAATCACATTTAGCTATAGAGATTTAACAAATACATATTCCTGTCAACTGCTAGAACTCTCCAAGTGTTAGAAAACCAGTTTTCTATAATACATCAAGTAAAACATGCTTTAAAAATGAATATAATGATTCGTGGGGATGCATTTGATTGACAGGTTAAAACAGTGGAACACACACACACATACACATTCCTGGGCACGCCCTATAATTTCTTCCTTTCTCACAGTTTCAAACTCAGTGCTCCCATGAAAAATTTGTTGATGTTGTTTTCCTTTTCCCTTGCCTGCAAATTTTATTATTTGGGACATACCAAAACCTTTTAACTTAGAGGTTATTAGGAGCATTTTGGGGGGAATTGTAGATTTAAGGAATGAACAAAAGTGCTTTTTATATTTTTAAGGTGCTTTTAATATATTTATATATGTTACACTCGATAAAGAACTTCATAATCCTATGAATTTACATTGAAAAAAGAACCAAGCATGTACAGACACATAATACGGAATATTAATGAAAACTGTGTGATGTTAAAAAGCCAATCTCTCATTTAACAAGATTGTTTTGTAGGACAGCTGACAATAAAAAAAATCATTTTCCTAATATAGGACATTGTACACAAAACAGATTTCTTACTCATTTTCATGTCTTCAAACAATTTTTCTAGTGATTGGATATTGTCACTAGTATGCATTGGGTTTAATATGGCTTTCAATAACCAGTTACTGGAGGAGTTAAGCTTCCAGGTTCTGGAGAGTCTAACAAACCAGATTTGGCTACTGTGCCTCAATATGCCTGCTAAATGGATAGAATAACAGTTAAGAGCAGAAGAAGCATGCTTACTCAATGTGACCACATTTGGAAAAGGCAAAGAGAGATACAGGCAGCCTACTCCTGTCTCCATGCACAACTTCAGAAGCCTGACATCAGGAAGATTTTAAACAGAAGGCAAAATAGAAACCTAAGTATTCCTGGTCAAGGTGTGGGGCTGATTCATCAGTGCCACTCTGATAGTCTCTCCTGTAATTCCCTCTGAATGGCACCATATTTTAGCCTGTTTCTTTTCTCTGCCTGAGATTCCTAGGGAAATACTGACTTTTTGAAGCCCATTGTTTAAACAATCTGATAGTGAAAGGGAAGGACACAAGTGGCTCTTTTGAATATCTTCATGCCTACAGGGATAGTTAGTAATATTGCTGTTTCATAATGTTTTAATGCCATTGGTTAGAAGAATATGATGTTAAGACATTTATATAATATTTCCAAACTTCTCTTTAATTCAAATATTGTATTTGTAGTATGATAAGTTTCATTGGTGACTTCTTTTGACACAGGTGGGACATATCTATTTGTTTGTTTGGTTTTCGTATTTTTTTAAACAATAAACAAAACTTACTTAGAGGCTATCAAAATCAGGCTATTGTGGTTTGAGTAGGTTTAGCCTCCATAAACTCATGTATTTGAATGCTTGGTCCATGGGGAGTGGCACTATTCGGAAGTGTGGACTTGTTGGAGTAGGTTTTGCCTGGTTGGAGGAAGTGTGTCACTGTGGAGGCAGGCTTTGAGGTCTCTATGCTCAAGCTCAGTCCAGTGTGAGATTGCAGTCTCCACCTGGCTGCCTTTGGATTACGGTGTGGAACTCTCAACTCCTTCCCTAGTACCATGTCCGGTTTGATGCTGCCATGACTTCCCGCCATGATGATAATGGACCAAACCTTGAAACTGTAATTCAGGACAAATTAAATGTATTTTCTTTATAGGAGTTGCCTTGGTCATGGTATCTTCTCACAATGATGAAACCCTAATTATGACATCTGTAACATAGGCTTCAGCATGTTTATCAAGCTCCTGAAAGAATGAATGTTTTTGATTATATGTGTTTCATATAAACAAAAGTGTATACATGTACATATCCAATGTAATGTGTGAGTGATAGTTTATATATAGTTTATGTCTGTGTATATACATATATATACTTATTTTTTACATATATATATATATATAGTTTATTTTTTAGGGGCAGATGTATAGCTTCTGCTGTGTTTTTAAATTGGATTTATGATTCATAAGAACCTCATCTCATTCTAATTAGAAAAATCTGTGAGTCAGGAGATTCTAAACACTGTTGGCAACTACTGAAGTTTTGAGTTTTACTGTATGCTAGCGAAAACTGTAATCTCCTGGCTTATTTCTGAGAATTGTTCCATCTTTATAGCTTGGTGAATAAGATAAATAAATAAATTTTAGAAAAATTTCCCTTCTTGTAAAGATGCTGTCTTTGTCCCTTAACATTTTCTTAGTATAATAAGTTGTTGGATATTGCATTCTCAAGACATATCTTTGAGCCTGAGACTTGTTGTTTACTGCTAAGAAGTCTACTACTGGGCACAGTCTCAACCGATTGCAAGAAAGAATTCAATTTGATACCTACAGAATTATTAAAGAGGAGGCTATCATCTGCATATTAATACATACATATATACACACACATATGTACTCTAACAGATATATATCTAAGCTAATGTCCATCTATGGGTGGATATATCTGCTTATAAAGAAATGAATCATAAAAGAAAATCTTAAATTGAAAGAAATCTCTTCTGACTATAAAGGTAAACTGAGTCATGGGACACATTTACAATTCACTATTTCTGAGAAACCTCACCATTTTACTATGATGGCTGTAATTAGTATCTTTAGATGAGGTGTGCCACTGCATTTCATGCACCATCTTCAGAAAATCTTGCAGCAAATTGTCCCACTGAGTGCACACTTGAATACAAGAAGATGTGTTGCTACTGCTAGTAGTAAACTTGGATGGATGGTGACCACAGATCCCTTTTCTGGTCTTAGAGATATCAGCAGAATACATTTTTATTTGGGTATTATGGTCTTAGCAAGTGGATAATTCATTGTGTATTTATTCCCAAGTGCACCATTTGTAAGATTCTATACGATTGGTGATGGGATTCCTGGTTTTACCGCAGATGTTCAGTTAAAGAAATGTTAGGAATTTACAAATGTAACCTAGATGTTTGGATCTCTGATATGTGATGTTTATAATCAGGAATTATTATAACTTTCAGTATACCTGGTCTTTTTTTTAAAACTTACTGAATAAGAATAAATGGAGATTACATATAATTTCACTCCTTTATTGTAAAGACAGAAAAAAACTCACTAGGAATGAGGATATGGTTATTTTTTGAAAGATAAAAATGTAGATTTGAATTATAGCTATATGAGTTAATAAATTTGAAATGTCAGACAAGTTCATTTACCAATTTAAATTGGAGTTTTTTCCTTTGTTAAAATAGTATACTGGTTTATTGTATAAGCTAACTCATTAAAATGTTATAAACACTAAAGGCAGCAATACAAATGCACATGGAAACTATAAAGATCCTTTAAACTATGAGTATATGCAAATATCTCTATATTTTGGTAAATATATACATTAAATTTTCATTAATTTTGACACATGGAATTTTAATTCAATATCTTATGATTTTTAAATTTTTACTCTTATTTATCTGTGTTTATGCATGTTTAATTGTGTGTGTGTGTGTGTGTGTGTGTGTGTGTGTGTGTGTGTATGTATGCCACATGTGTGTCTGTATTGGTTGTAGGCATGAGCCAGGGCATGTGTGTGAAGGTCAGGGAGCAGCTAGTGGGAATCTGTCCTCTTCTTTCATGGCACATCAGGAATCTAAGTCAGGTTTATCATGGCTTTATCTGTTGAGACATGTTGCAAGCCCCATAGTATATAATTTTAAGTCAACATACATAAACAAAACCTCCTAATAATAATTTAAAATCTCCGTCAAGGACAACATCTTCAGCTTACTTGGTATAGCCTTGTTCCAAAAATGTCCTGAAGATGGCACAATAAGTACAGTTTGGTGCACACGTTATTAAAGAAGCATTTATAAGAAAAATATATTGGAGGTTAAAACACTAAATTTAAAATAAACATCTTGTGAGTTTGTAGAAGAGAATTTCTTCTAAGCTTTCTATCCAATGTCCATTGTTTTAACGTAACTAAAATAATTTGCCTCATTGTACCTTCAGGAGTACCTGGTAGGAAAATTGACATAGTCAGATGTTGGTGGCACGAGTCAGGTTGGTTCAACTACAGTTTTATTGATACATTTACCCTTGCACTTGCAAATATCTGATCAGCTCATCTGTTATCTTCTATGTAATGTATATTCTGTGTCTAAGTGCCAGTTTTTATTAGACTCATTATGTGGGCAGGGGCTGGGATCGAAAAGAAAAGCAAGCTAAAAGGAAGAATTTGTCAGAATATGAAATAGAGTAGAGCCTGTTCGTAGAAATGGTATGGACAGACTAATTACTTCTCTTGGTTTTAATAATTTTCTTAAAAATGTCTATAGTGTGCCAGTTTTATACTATATAAGCGTGAAGTAGAATTTGTGAAAATATAGTGCATAGGAACATGGCTTACTTTGGAAAGGAATGGTATGAAAATACACCATGCTGCATTGATTTGAGCATGAGAGGCCACATTTCTCAAGCACCATTACCTTGTTTATATCAAGCACACATTATAGTGTGCAGATTGTGAAGTCTTCTTTTGTTAGGAGTTTAGAATCTTAGTATCACCTAAGATACATTCATATGCACAGACATAAATATTAACAAAATTAAAGCTATACACAAATTCTGTACAGTAAGTCTGTATTAGAAGAATTCTCATAAGTACATAAATCTAACTTATATAAATGAACTTCATTTAGAATGATTGAAGTCATGAGGTAATCTTTTTATGAACTTGGCAAATTGTCTTTCACTGCATGAGAAGTGCTTGACATTAGTTGCTGAGAACTGAAGTTGAGTTCCAGTAAGTTACCTGTTTGATAAGATCTCAGTGTAATGTTGTATGACAGCATCATGGCAAACTTGAGAGACTAGAAAAGTGAAAATACCTTTTAGCAATTCCAAACTAGTTATCAATTTACTATGTTCTGTGTTCATATGCCAAGAGGACTAAATTTTGGGTTGCCATCAAAAGTGACATAATATTGGCCATTGGTAAACTGTTGAAAATCAATACAAGTTATGTAGATTGGTAAAGAGCCATGAAGGTAGAGTGTGACATTTTATCAGTTGTTAAGGTAGGAATGGAAAACCAATATAAGTTTTACTCTTGAATAAACCATTTGAATACTTAAAATATGTTAGTACTCTCTTTGTGTTATAATACTTAGGTAGTAGGCGTAGACTCTTAGTTTTAGAAAAACTGCAGACGTTATGTTTCAAAGTTGATATTCACATTCAAAGGAAGAACAGATGATTCAAAAATGTATAGTGCTCATTAACATTATTTTCAATGACCTTGACCATATTATTTCCTGAATAATGGACATATAAAAATGATGCTTCTACATATTCCTGAATATATTCTATTGCCTTTTTTAAAAACAGTTTTGAAATAATCCAAGCACATGTTTCACGGAGTTTCTAGCACATAGTTGCTCACTGTCTCTCTTTTGAAGATTAAAGAAAAAAACAAAACTAGTTTAAAGAGATGGACCAGTGGGAAAAGTGTCTGCTACACAATGTGACAAGCAGAATTCAAAGCTCCAAAATTTATGGAAAAATTGCACATGATAGTGTACATTGTAACCCTAGAATTTTTCTTCTGAGATGAGATTTTGGCATGAGAAAATCCCTTTGAAACTTGTGGACCGAATAGCCCTGTTGCAAACAAAGACCCTCCTCAAATACAGTAGGAGGTAAGAAGTGACATGTGAGGTTGTCCTCTGTCCTCCACATGTGCTGCTGTCACAGTCATAGGCATGAACATACACACACACACACACACACACACACACACACACACACACACACACACATGTGCATGCATGTGTGTATGTGCAAGCTGCTGAATACGTGAATCAGACTATAAGTGAACATGAGAGAGGGGGAGGGAAAGGGGGGAGGGAGGGAAGGAGAAAGGGAGGGAAGGAGAGTACTAGAAAAAAACCCTTCCTTTTTGGCCTCTTGTTTTTAACATAATGCATCAGAATCTTTAGGTGAATCAACTATTTCAGGATTCTCCTCCTAAATTAAGCTCTATGCTATTGATAAGTAGGACTTTCGGTTGTAGTTTCTGTAGCCTCGGCATTCTTTCCTTTATTTCATGGATAAGTGTCATTTTGAAATTTGGCAAATTTATAAAAACAAAAACAAAAGCAACAAACAAACAAAGAACATAGCAAATCCCAAACCCTGTATCTCTGTATTGATATGGCAAGACTTATATAGGTATTACATCTCTAAGTTTACAGAGTTCTAAGATGTGTATCCTGGAGGCTAGTATCCTAGAGGAAGAACACTGGGTCTTTGTTTTGATGAAAGATTCACAAGTTATCAGTGACTGATCAGTGCTGACTTAACTCTCAGAAGGAAAGAAGAGTTGTGGACATGGCCGAGAAGGAGATAGATGGTTTGCTATAGTGATATTTCATTGTGATTAGTTAATTGTTCAGTTTTGGGTTCCTTTATTAAATGGGAGGTAGTATCAAATGAGACCAACTATTATTCCTAATGTAAAATTTACATTCCTAACAAATATTTCATATTCATCTCATTATGAAATGAAATGAAATGGCACAAAGGGATATGTATTTCCTACTATTGTGCTTCTGCGTCTTGTTTTGTCTACCTTCCTTTGTTTTGTTTTGAGACAAAGCCCCACTTGAAGTTGCTAGGTTTCTGAGGATGATAACCAATTCTCCAGACTTCATTTCCCATGTGCTGGGATTACAGGTGTGGACCACTACAGCTGGCAGCCACATGCTTTTATAAAACAACTTGATTTTGGTCATCCCATGAGGATTCATATACTGTGAAGTTTTTTGAAAAATGATGAAGGTTGTAAGTTTTACGGAAGAGTATTAGAAAAGTATTTGCTTTTCCTTAAATTTTTCAATGTATTTTCATTTAATTTTCTTTTTCTGTACTATTGAGCATATGGGTTTCCTTATCATTTTAAAGTAAAAATCACAGTCTGCAAGTGGTTATATTTTATGGTGTCTAAGGGCAACTATCAATCAGAGAGTGTGCCATTTTCTGTTCCAAAAGACTTTCCAATAGTGGTCATTACAGTGATTTAGATGTGGCTTTACATGAACAGCAGCTCTAATGAATAATGGCTAAGGGTTTCTTGCAGCTCTAAGATTGTGTGGTTTTCTGAATGAAGTATGGCTGTTTCCCAAGTAATAGCATTAGTAATGGTAGTTAAATTTTTTATGTAGACTACCTTATCATGACCAACTGATCTGTGTTAGTATATGTGAGCCCTCAATAATGTTGATACTGAGTTTTTTGCAGATGTGGAAAGGATAATGCTTTCCCTTACATCTGTGGAAGTTTTGGGGTACTATATTGAAGGTTCTGAGGTTAAATTTTATTGTAACCATATGTACTATGTACAGATATCTTTTGCACTGTAGAAACTTTACCCTCAGATATCACTGGTAATACCCTCTCTGAAAGTGTTAGAGATTTCATTGATGTATCACAGTGGGATAATTGTACATGTTACTTCTGTTTTAAAACTGTTTGTTGCCAAGAAAGCTACAGGAGTCATTACAGAGCCTTTAGACCTCTCACATCTCTTGCTAGCTCCACCTTGAAGTACCTTTTGGGCCAGTAGCCTCTGCATCTCCCCCAAACACTAGCCTAGCAATAGCCCATGATTGTATGGGTGGAGGTTATTTTCTTTTGGCCCAATCAGTGAAATTATTTAACCTAATCAAGTCTCCACTTTAAGAAAATTAAGAGTGAAACTCATGGAACAGCCAAGTAATCACTGCCCAGCTGTTGTTTCAAGTAGCGTGTAGTCCAACATCTCTTCCGTCTGTTTTATTAGATTCATTAAGTCCATTAAATCCTTCAAGCAGCCTGCTTGGTTTTATTCCTTGGTGTCTGATTTTACACTGTATTTTACTCTGTTCACCAATTTACATTCTTGTGAGAATAAGTTTATTGGAAATCTTAAACATCTCTCAGCTTTTTGCCCAAAGAGTTTTTAAATATGTTTCATTATTTACTGTATTGTCTATATAAATATACACTGCACATATTTTGACTCATTTCTTCAAGTGTTCTCTGACACAATAATAATCATTCCATTGCTGCCTTCCCTGTCTATATTACACTTCTATTTTGTCTGATCATGCTGTCCTTTCTGGAAGAATCCATGCTCTGCTTTCATTACTAAAGTCTAGTGTGATTGTACATGGCCTCTTCCTTCAATATCCATAGTGTCAACCTTGGTCCTGTAAGAACAGTCCTAAAATCATTGACTTATTTATCATTGCTTCTTATATATCAAATTAAAATTTTGAGTAGGATTGTGCCTTAAGTGTCTTCTTTCCAACCTTAATGTGAAGTTGAAAGTGCATTTGGTAAACATTTTATGGTAGAGATCTGACTCTGTTACCACATTTATAAATGATAGATATTTAGGACACATGGTAGAATCAAATGTTATCCACCACTCTTTGCTGCAGTTGCCCTTTGTTGAGTCTTCAGTCCTATTCTGGGTAGTGGGCTATATGCAGAAATTCCATGTTATATCCACCTGACATGCCTGGGAAATAATCTGTCTCTCCCATTATGTGTTTTTATTTCCTCCTGCACTTTCAAAGACCTGGCATGGGGTGGGTTTCAGATGGAAAAGAAATACTGCTTGTAGCCATAGATATTTTGGAATTCCTCTTCAGCTGATGCTAAATTCATTGTGCTTAGGCATATGCACTTAAAGTTGTTTTAATGGGTTTTATGAAATCTTCAATTATACTTAATGCAAGTATATAAATGTTTTGTAATGTCTTCTATATTCATCTAGCATGTAATGATCTTGGAATCTGCTTGTGAGCCTTTTAAAAGAAGTTAAAATATTTTATATTTGTGTGCGTATATGTGTACATGCAAGTTTGTGTATGTTAGTACACATGTGTGTGCATGTTTATTTTGAGTTGGTACACATGTGTGGGCTGGTTTGCATGCTAATATGTATAGATACCAAGACCACAGGATAACATTAATTATCAGTCCTCAGACAACATTCACGTTTTGTCTTTTGAGAGAGTCTCTCACGGATCTGGAACTCACTAAGCAGGCAAGTCTGGCTAGAGAGTGAGCCTTGGTACCAACATGTCTTTACCTTTGTGTGAGATTACCAGTGTGGACCACCACATTTGACTTCTTGCACATGGGTTCTGGACTTCAACTCAGGTCCTCAAACTTTTACAGCAAGCACTTTACCTGCTAAGCTATCTCCCAGGCCTTGTTTCCAGCCAAGAATGGTACATATTTATTGGTTGATTGCATCCCTTGCTGACTCCATCTTGAAGTATCTTGAGACCCTCTCCAAGTTTACTAGATTGTTGAGAATATTATTGGTTACTGGTTTTTCAGTGTTTGTTTGTTTATTTTTGTTTTTGTTTTTGTTTTTATCTTGGGGTTTAGGGTTTTCATTCTTTCTTCTCATCCCTTTTCCCCCTTCCTTTAGACAAGGAATCTCAAGATATATGTCACCGATATGCCTAGGACTTTTAACATCAATAAGACTGACCTTTGAATTTACTATGACTTTTCTGCCTTTGTCTCCCAGTTCTGAGCTTATAGGCACTAATTTTCACATATTAGATCAACATTCTTCAAAATGTATAGAAACATCAGAATTCCAAGGGGATTTCAATATTATGTAGCTTCAATCTTAGTATAATTTAAAAATGTTTGTGAAAAAATTAAGGAGAAAAGTGATTTTTTTATTTCCTATATCTTCAATTTTGTTCCAGATATACCCATCCCATAAAATGTCTCTTGATAAAAAGTATTCAAAGAGCTCAACTACTGATAAAACTCATAACTACTGATAAAACTCATATCCCTTCTAGAATTCTCATTTTGAAAAGTACTTTCAAACCTTATGTTTTAAATTTGACACTTACCAATAATACACACTTTGATGGTTAGTGATAATTGTAAGTGTGGTAAAATCTCGGATTGCCTTGAAGATGTGACTCCGGACAGGCACGTGGAGAGTTATCTTGGTTGCATTGAATGAGATGGGGAGAACTGTCCACTATAGAAGGTACTATTCCCCAGACAGTATCCTGGGTTATATGGGTAAAGAAAAGGAACCGAGCATTCAGGAGTAGGCACCCTTTATCCTCTGCTCCTTGGTCGTAAATATAATGTGGCCAGCTGTTTGAGTCTCCTGTCATGTTGACTCTGTGACTTCCCCATATGTATACTTGAAATGTGAGGCAAAATAGAAATAAATCATTTTTCTGCTTAATGTCTTTTTGCAGAGGGATTTTAAAAAATAAAGCAACAGGAAAAAATTAGAACATGCTATAATAGGATTCATTACGAAACATAATAAGGCCAAAGCCCTTTAGATCTACATTGCATATACAAAATGCAAAGTTAGTTCAAAATAGAATAATCATTCAGTAATGATACAAAGATACAGGCTTAGTAATAGAGATGCTCAATTAGTATGTAAATACTATTGTGAAGAACATGTTTTTTTCTTTTTCTGGAATAAAATTGTAAATAAATATTAAAATCATCACAAATTGTTTGTATCCATTCATTTATATCTCATTTCAGAAAATAGAGATCATCAAGAAATATATTACATGTGTGTACATATTGATATTTTTCTTTTATTTAAAAACATATAGGATGAGCATGAGATATGGCTCATGTGCATATACCCAAACACACACATACACATAATTAAAATAAAAAATAAACGTAAAAATCTTACATAAGTCCTGAACTGTCAACTATTAGGGCGATGTTCAGACACCCTTTCATGTATTCTTTTGTTTATATATTTTAGCATCATGAAAAATGTAAGGAAGAGCGAAGCACATTAACTTTATAAAACAGGCACAAATCTGTCTGCCCTAAATAACTCCAATATAATGAAAATAACTTTGAAGATGCATTAAAATAGCAATGGAAAAATATAGAAATACTGATACTGGTAGAAATCCTCCTTAAAATTAACACATCATACATGGAAGAATTTTCCCATATAGGGACCATGTAAGTGCATTTAGATACTATTAAATGATTAAAAAGAAATGTCAGTTGTTAGAAATCACCAAATTCTTTTCCAGCCAAACTGACCTTCTTAGAGCATATTATCTTTTCGCTCATGCATTTTTAGTGCCTCTGAGCAATCAATCAACAACAAACACTCTCTGCTTCCCAGAATCCCTTCCTTCGTCTGAGCGATCAAGAGCTCAGGTGCCAGCCTCTGGGCAAGGCCCTTGTGCCCTCTTTCAGGTCAGGTTATGGTTCCTTCTCTCAGTCCCACAGCACCCATCATATTCTTTTACAACTGTATTAACATGTAATTGATTTGCTTGGCTGTGTTCCCCACTGCACCGCACCTTTCTAGTTCTTTGAGGTATGAGATGTCTTTCATCACCATGGTCTTAGACTTTCTGCACAATGGTTGGCAGACAAATAGAGTCAATAAATGTCTGTAGACTGAGCAATATTTATGATGACTTACAGTGATGTGTGCCCTCAGAGTTGTCTCTTGAGGTAGAGTTTGCATTGGACTCTTTTTTTTTTTAAACTTCCTTAAGATTCTGTGTACATAGTCTTGAAGCTCAACAAGTAAAACATATACAAATCTGCCTCTGCTGTAATGTATATAATTATAATATGCTAATGTTACATTTTTTTATGTTTGGCATATTTTTTCAGTAGTAAATATGGGACTTTAATCAGTTTGAAAAGTCCTAACCTTTCAAAAGTAGACATGTTAATGGTGGGCTTTAGCACCCATCCCTTCAGGGTCTCTTATAAATTTTAAAACTCACTGATACTCACCTCCCCTATCCAAACCACAACAGTGTTTCATAACTTTATTCGATAAGGTTATTCATTAATTTGTGGGAGAGAGACAGTTGTCATGGCAATAGCTGAGCATTATCTGAGACACAGTGCTGGTAAGATTTACCAAAGCAAATGAATCTGCATCTTAATAGTGCAGGGTGATTTTTTTTTAACAACATCTGTTTAACTGCAGCAAAATACAAGTGAGGTAAAAAGTATGATTATTTTAGGCTATATGCATATAAGAACAAACTTTATAAATATTCTAAAGCAAAGTCATAATTACCATACTCAGATATTCACATGAGTTATTTTTTTCCACAGAAAGCTGATTTTGTTCATATTCAGGGCAGTGAGAGTGGGACTTTAGTCTCTGTTTCTGGGAAGAGTTAATGAAATCAATGTGATAGATGAGTGTGGAAAAGAAGGCAAAAGGATAGGATTATTTCTGTGGACAAAACATGCTATCTTTTATTCCTGCTCAGGCTCTCTTGTCTCCCATCAGCTGCCATGATGGTAATTAGGTGACAGGATGAATGAAAGTGCTCTCATGGAAGAATGGCAGCTGCTAAAAATACAAAGAGGCAATACCTGAGCCTGTGTAATTGTATTATTGCGCATTCGTTCAGACAGCCTCAAAATCTGTGGAACTCGTCCTAGGATCTTCTTTTTCTTACTGAATAGACCACTCAAAAGTCCATTTCCTAATACAATAGAACACATGCTTTAAATGTTTTATGTCTACATAAGATTATATGTATGCATTTGCATACATATTTAAATGCATGTGAATTTGTATTTTTTTATTTGCTGTAACTATCTATGGATGTTTGAATTTCATTGATGCGACCTGAAAAGTGTAGAACAGATTTAAGTAGGGTTTTGTTTGTTTGTTTGTTTGTTTTTGTTCCAAGGCTTCTCTGTTGAAATAGCATTTGGCAAAAAAGCATTGCCTGTAGATTTCTGTGTAACAAAAATAAAATGCAATTGTCTCTCAGACTGTAAGATATATCTTATTGTTTACTTGAAAGTTTCATGATCTTATGACAGTATTTTTTAGAAATATATTCAACATCTTAGAGTTGCAGTCATCTCTAGTTTTTAGAGCTTAAACCTTAGAGCAAATAAGGTTTGCTCATGTGAAATTATGTGCATATTTTTAACACCTGCACAAAAAACAAAAATACATTACATATTTTACAGAATACAAACCCCTTAAGAAATGGTATAGTAACATGCCAATAACTGATGTTCAACATATCTATTTTGATAAAAAATGTTGCCTGGAATAGTATTTGTACATAAATTTCAAGAAATAATTAGATACTCTTACTCATCGCTGAATATATTTAGTTATTTTAAGACAGCGTTTAGGAATGTCAGCAAATTAATATACAATCACACACATTTTTAAATGTTTTATTATTTTTTGGCAGGTGCATATGTAGTGTGTGTGTGTGTGTGTGTGTGTGTGTGTGTAAAACCATATTCAGAAGCCAGAGGAAGGTGTTGAATGTACTGCTTTAGTGCACTTTGCTTTATTCTAAAGTAAGGCTTTGTTCTGAAAGGTGAAGCTAGGCTGACATCCAGTAGGCTCCAGTGATCCTGTGTCTCTGCTGACAGAATAACTGGTCTTACAGGCACATGTTATCATGCCCGGATTTTCACATAAATGTTGAGAATTCAAACTAAAGTCCTCATTTCTGAGCAACAGAGTACTGTACTCACTAAGCCTTCTCTTTAATCCTGTATACTTTTTTTTTTGTAGGTGGCTAGTTATAAAAATTAGCATTACTGAAGACTGCTGAGTAAAAATGACTTCTTCATAATTGGCTTTGGGCCTCACTGACTGTGCTCTGGGTACACAGTAATTTTGCAAGTGACAAACAATTTAAAATACAAGGTGAAATGAAAGCAGGAGAAAGCATAACAACCACTGGCTCTTGCTTGAAATCTAGCATACCACATAAAAGAACAGCTTACGATCAGATCCACGGAGGCATGTGGATCTGGCAGAATTGTATTGAGGCCTACTATGAAGAGAGTTTTACTCCCAATAAAGTGTGGATATTTTTTATAGAGTTTGTTTTTTGCTTTTTCTTTCTTTGATGATTAAGTGCACTGGATGTAAGCTGGGTTTTTTTTTTGGCTGTGAGTAGAAGCCCGATTTTCAGAACCAACTGGAAATTTATAGGATTCTTTTAGCCAGGAGGTTCTCTGGTATAGAATAGAGACAACTCTTGTCCCCTTTCTTAAGAGTTAATCTGAGAAAGTACCCAAGGAGCTAAAGGGATCTTCAACCCTATAGGTGGAACAACATTATGAACTAACCAGTACCCCTGAGCTCTTGACTCTAGCTGCATATGTATCAAAAGATGGCCTAGTCGGCCATCACTGGAAAGAGAGGCCCATTGGACACGCAGACTTTGTGTGCCCCGGTACAGGGGAACGCCAGGGCCAAAGGGGGGGAGTGGGTGGGTAGGGGAGTGGGGGTGGGTGGGTAAGGGGGACTTTTGGTATAGCATTGGAAATGTAAATGAGCTAAATACCTAATAAAAAATGGAAAAAAAAATAAAAAAAAAAAAAAACCATAAAAAACAAAAAAAAAAAAAAAAAAAAAAAAGAGTTAATCTGAATGGTATTGTCCATCACCTTCACAGGAAAGCACTCCTCAGAAAGTTGTATAGAGATGTTTAAAAAAAAAATAGAAAAGCAAAACCAGAACAAAAACCCAAGAGCCTATCTACATGTGTAGATCAGCACAGTGGTTCCTCTGGCCATTGTCTGCTCTTACACTATGATAATATTTTTCTTCACAATGATCCTTTTGCCATTACCCACACCCAGCCTTGAAAGTAACTTACATTATTCTTCAATGTATTGCACCTGTTTTCTATACTACTGCTGTTAATCTTCTCTTAATTCTTACATTGGAAATCACAGGAACTGGGGGTTGGGGGGCAATTTCCTTATACTTTTATGAAACTAAGGGTGTGAATAAACACATTATAATACATTATGGGGAGTCTCATCTAGGACACCACATATTAACTGGGAAATGAGGGTGTTATCTTGGGGCTCTTAGTCTCATTAATAAAATCATTAAGAATGAAGTTTTAAAAAACTGTTGGGCAAGTGATCTCTAAATCTTTGCAGCTGCCTGGAGGAGAAAGATGGATAAAAGGAAGAGAGAAAACCATGATTCTTGACTTAATCTGGCATGTTCAGCTATGGAAATCACTCATGTGGTGGACAGCTACAGGTAAAAGGTGGGTGGGTTGCTTCAGAGAAAGAGTAAGGAAGCTGCAGGTGTGGAAAAGCATCCTTAGGAAAGAGATGGGAAGGAGCAAAGGAAGAATAGGACTATCTAAAAGGAGCAGGCCGGCTTTACACAGCTGCATTACAGGACAGCATCAGCAACTGCAGAGAAGGTATCAATTCTCACTAGGAATGCTGATCATCTCATTAAAGCCATAAGTATTCCTCTCATCCCATATGGCTTAAGATGAATCAGCTTGGACAGTTGGGCAGGTAATTGACAGTGCCAGCTACAATGTTTGAGGTAGATTAGAATGTGATGGATCTCTACTCAGATAGCTTTCCCTCTATAGACTTTCAATGCTAGTTTAACAGTTTAGTGTACAGAGAAGATTTGCCTTGCTCTCAGTTAGGCTGTGTTGTATACAATTTCAGTATGTACCTTGCCTGTTTTACAGGCAGCATTTGGTTCCATTTTGAGTGTACAGAATGACTCTGCATCTAGTTATTCATGTAAATACCTCCACAATTCTAAAAGGGCTCAGATATTGGGCTTAAGGTACACAATAATATGGATTTTTCCATTTACTGAAAGACTTTTAATGCCTTGGCAAGACAGTATGGCAAAAGCTTTGGTGAGAATTCATGCCCAAACGCCACGGATACATAGGAAACTAAAGGTGTCTATGGGCACATCAGTTCTGTAAGGCAGATAGGGAATGCCTTACTAACTATAGGTCTTAGAAGAAAATAGAGGTCCTATGATGTGTGGTTGATGCATTGTCCATAGACCTTGCTTGTAACTCACCCTATCTCTGATTCCTTGACTGCACAGGGAAGGGAGATGGTCTTGAATTCTGAGAAAGACTGTGTGACCTTGAGGGTCAACAGCCGGTTCTGAGAGAAAGGACCCATTTATTTAATGTGGATCTATCTTATAGGACACAGCATGTCTAACCCCTTAGTAGTTTGGAGTCTGGTAGGCTGATACTTATATGCAGAATCAGCTATGCAACTATGAAGGAGAGAGAGGAGCTATCACAGAGGGGCATGATCTGAGCAATGATTAAATCCTAACAGTGTCTGACACTACTCATGAAGTACAGACTTATAAGTAACTAATCATTCAAAGTAAAAGTTACCACCTATATGGCTATTAAGTATACTGTGAGCATATAAGCATATTAAATCATAAAAAATCCAGGCCAAAGGACTTGTCATAAACATCAGATGATTAAGAGTACAATGGCCTTGTCTGGAAAATGTAAAGACACCTCGTACTGCTATTGACTATGACAAACTGGCCTATCATCTCATTACCCAGTGTGTGGACAATAAGCTAATGGCCAGAGCAATACTACCTAAGACTTCTCAGCTCCAGGAATGTTGCCATCTATGGGTATAAATGTCTGTTAATCTCTTTGTCCTCTGAACTTGATCTTGCTGCACCTTGTCTCCTTGGTACTGATTCCACACAACCCTTTTCAACACTGAGCATCTACTAGTAGTTAGTTCTTCCTACCTGCAAGAGTTTTTGAACTGGGCTCCTTGATATCTTATCTAACCATGGCTGTGATTACTTTTGCATTTGTATCAGGCCTCTGACTCCATCTCCAGTGAGACCTCTTTAACTCCTTTAAAAAAGCAATTCTGTAACCTCCATAAATACATATGTATGCATGTAATTGCTGTGTAATGTGTGATCTGAGAATTAGTGCTAATAATTAAGATGGAAATGAATGGACCTGTGTTTGCCAGTGGCCAGCACTTTAGGAGTATTGGGACTACTTGGCAAATTACAGTAAAAGAAAATAGTGTAGGTTGAAAATCAATAAGTTCTGACATCGTGAAGATGTATTCATGACTTCCTCCACTATTCTGATGACTGGAAATATCACAAATTCTATGATCTAGTGTTCAGTTATGCAGGAGAAATGATGATTTATTTGGTTAAGGAGAGCATTAAAGTTCATTTCAAATGTTGATTTTTATGATTACAAATAAAATTTACAAGTTATTTACATTATCTAAAATGGCATAAATCACATATGCAAGTGTAGTTATTGATCTATGAGTTGAGGTAATCTGCTTTTCTGTTTTTAACCTTATATGGAAATTGTTTCATAGACATATTCTTTTGTGCAAAATTAAGTGATTTCTTTAAAAGCGAATTCTTTTAAAGCACAAATTTTTGATTTTCTAAACTGAATAATTCTTTCCAGTATATTAGGAAATCATCAACAACAGAATATACACTGGGAAGCAATAGAAATACTAGTCTTTCTCAGCCTCCTAATACATAGACAACATTTAGTTTTGTTGTCTATGTTTTTGCTGTTAGAAAATTTGCATATGTAGTAATAACTTTATCCTGTTTAGACAATAAAAATTTAAACTTTCTTCAATAATGGTAAATTACTTCTTTTAGTAACAGTATCAGTTAGGGGTTTCTATGGCTGAGATATCACAGTTCAATGTCAAAGGAAATAAGGGCAGGAAGTCAAGACAGGAATTTGGAGGCAGGAACTGATGCAGAGGCTACTGAAGTGTGATACTTATTGGATTGATCCTCAATGCTTGCTCAAACTGCTTTCCTTTCAACTGCCAGGATGATTATATTAGCTCCGGTGTTGTACCTGCCACAGTCAGCTGGGCTCTACCACATCAATCATCAATCAAGAATATTTATCACAGGCTTGCTTACAGGCCAGTATGGTGGGAACATTTTCTTCCTAGAGGTTCTCTCCTTTCAATGAACTTTAGCTTTTGTCAAGTTGACATAGCACTAGCCAGCACAGGAATATTCATTTTGATACCATACTTTATATCTTTTGTAATCTCATTTGTTAGGATAACAAGAATCTTAGTTTTTAGATTCTCTAGTTACATCATGCCTGTAACATCAGTAGGTTTTAATATTTTATTTTGTAAAGAAACATCATTAGTAGCTTACAAAGAATGTTACTAATATCTTCAATGATTTTTCCTCTGGCTTAAATCATGTTTTGTAAGTGAATACAATTTTAATTAAATAACAAAACTTCATGCATTTCTGGAGAGACAGCATTGCATATGAATCCCACTGAAACATGTTAAATTATGATAATGCATCCTATGAACTTATTGAACTTATGGAAAATGTACACATATCAATATGTAACTTCACATAAAACTTTAGAGATAGATTTAACAAAAGATGAAATAGGACTTTCATGATTAATTCAATTTACTTTATATATAATTAATAAAATTATATTTTAAGATCTATTTATAATTAGGTATAAATGATATAAATATTCATGGCTCTTTTAAAAACTTAGTATGTTTGATGTCTATGTGTTCTTTCTTTTAATGTGAACATAGAAAACCACAGAGGTTATTATTTTTTTCCCTTTGGAGAGAAAGCAGTTGGGTTATGGACAACAAACCACCTGTCTTCTGCTTGGAGAATGTTCCCTTGTTGCCTTGTGTTCAAAGAAGGCCTCCTGATGCCCATTGCCATGTTCTATGTAGTAAGTTAATAAAGTTACAGTCTAATGGTCTTTTTGACTCAAGTACACTTCTGAGGCTTTCCCGCCCAAAGGGTCTGCATGATTAGTAATGTTGTTCCCAGAGCTCCTTTGATATTTTGCATTTCAGTACTTTCTTCTGAGTGAATAATGAGGGTGTTGTAGTGAACTGTTCACATCCAGTGATGACTCCAGTGCATCGCAGTTTCCAGCCACAGTTCATACCTGGAAACCTATAATGTTCTTTGTTACACTTACTTAGTTGCCATAAAAATACAAAGTAGAAATCTCAGTTTATTAATGTTGAAGTATATTTACTCTATTTTTTATTGACTCTCCATTTTGTGGAATACACATTTATCCTCAGATCAAATGATTCATGTTAGTTGTTATTGCTTTGGAACTTGTTAAATTTGTATGTTTATTTTCTTGATTCTTTTATGTTATATGTTAATGCCTCACAATTTATGAAGAATTATCAGGCTTATCTTTTCCAATATTAATCTGCTTCTTATTTATGCACGAGTACTAATTTTAACCAGAAATTATTATCTCTTGAGAAAAGATTCATGATGGCTAGGGTTGATGAACAACTTTACAGGACTTGAAATCACCCAGGAACTTCAGTTAATGGAATAGTTAGATTAGGTTAGCTGTAGAGTGTGCTTATGAACATTCATCTTAATTAGGTTGCTGTGGAAATCCCCATCATAAAGAGAAGCTCTACCATTTCAGGGCCATGAGTTTCTGGACTACATAGAAATGAAGAAGCTAGCTGAGCATGATCATCCATTGCTATCTTCCTACTGACTGTGACACAGTGTGTACAGCTTCCTATAGATCTTACCACCTTGACCATGACTAAGAATGTACCCTTAAACTCTTTCTTCCTTAAGGTTCTTTTGATAGTGTACTTTCTCTCTGCCGTAGAAAAAATAACTAAGATATTCCGAATAAGTCTTAGAATAATTCTGCCCCTTTACACAATCCTGATCATTAGCTAAAATTGACATTTTTTTCCTTACTGTTTTTGGATACAATCTTAGTATTTCTATTTAAAAAGCAAACTTGTCTATTGTTGCATTTTCTGAAACAAGTCTTTTGTGCCAATGATAACACATCATTAATATTTTCTTTAGCACAGAGTGACAGTATATATCATCAATGAACTTTAAGTCATGTCTTAAATATTTACTTTTAAAATTCATAATTATATCATGAAATATAAGCGTGAACAATACATGGTTATATATACTGATCAGGCAGTATAGATCTGATATAGACCTGACTGCTCAGATCTATACTACTCAGACTCAATAAACCTGATATGTCCCTCAGAATAATTTTACTTTTATGTTTTATATGCATATATATATATATATGATTAATTAAGATGAAATACAGATTTATTATATTGTTATTATATTGACTATAATAAACTAGTAGATTTTATACCTCATATTTTTTCACAAAACAGAAGTGTTTATTTTTCCACCTCAAAGAAGTATTTGAGTCCCATGAACCAGATGATCTATTGGAAGAACCAGAGAGGGCAGTCGAGGTTATACACTGCAAGGTGTTTAGCCCTCTTGCCTGGCTCACTGTTTCTCTTCTCTCCCACCTCGTTTTCAGAGAATAAAATACCAAGTTTTAAAACTTCAGTCAGACCCTAAGCAGTGATCTTTTGTTCATTAACTATATGCCCTTTGATGTTCAGCTCTCATTTACACAATGTCAATATGCTTCCTGCCGTTCTTTGTGCTCTTTCAAACAAACTATGACCTTTAATTGAAAGGAGAAAATTAGCTGCGATATTGTGGTAAAAGATGTCTTGTGAGATTTGAATTTATCAGAAAAGACAGGTCATTGAGTTTGGTGGTGAGAAATCTAGAGGTGCGAAATGAAAATTAAATAAGAATCCAATCAGAAAACAAGCATGGAATATTTTAATAAACCAAGTAATTTAAAATCTTCGCAAACAGGTGAATGATGCCTGAATATAGCATTATATTCTTCTTAAGATCGTTGTTTAAAAGTGACCCTAAGCTGCTTGTATATAATGAAGAGTAGCTCCCCTCCCTTTTGAAATCAGACAGCTAGTGATTAATCAGTCATAATGGTATTATTACATGTCCTCAGCACGTTAAGCACTGAAAGCTTAAAGCACACCAAATGTCCTCATTCATTCATTGGTTTTATTTTTTTCAAACTCTATGTACAGCCTCTGGGCCCAATTAAATGGTTTTTAAAAATTAGGTTAGCAAAATGAGGAAAAAAATCGCCATGTGTTTTTGCAGATACACAGACTAAATGGGACCCTAGCATTGTGCAGCGAACACAGTGATAATAAAAAGATAAAAAGCAATAGAAGCCTTGCATGTGTACCTCTCTCACCTTCCCTCTTATCCTTTAAAGGGACAAAAAAGCAGCCTTTCCCCCCATCATCTGCTGTCACAATACTGACTGGCTTGCCTTGCAAAATTGCCTGGAGAGAGACAAAAGTTTGTACCAAGTACAAGAGGATGAAAAAAACTGAAGACCAAGTAATAGTCAATGGAAAATCATTTTTGAGGTGGTTTTCAAGACATTTTGGTGAGGACCATGTGCAGAAAAAGAAAAGAAGGAAAAGAAAAAAGAATGAGGAAGAAGGAAAAGAAATGGGGCAGGTAAATTTCCAATCATATTGACATGAGTTATTTTTCTTGTGAAGTGTTCTCCAACTTTCACAGGTATACTAAATGACACAAGGACTGTTTTTATGTAGAGACTTAAACTTTCACTCACATTTTGGAAACATTGAGTATCTTGAAGAATTAAAGTCATTGAGCATTTGAACTATAAACCTTTTGAAAATTCTGAAATACATGATGGTCATATACTCTACTATGTATAAAAATGTAACAAATTGTCAAAAGCCCAGAGAGCGAAGCCTCAAATATCTCACTGTGCTTATGCTTTCTGTAGAATAAAACAAAAGTGCAACACAGAAAGGTGTGTTCCCCCTCCTGGGTATTCACCTTGAAGCTCAGGGAAACTTTGAGTATGAACAGCAAAATTCAATCTCATCTCTAAAGTATAGCTCAAAGTAGTCAAGCCTTGTCAAAATATTAGGGAGGGGGACAGTCATCTGCTATATTCATGAGAGAAATGGCAAATGATTTGTTACCATCTTTAAGATTTTGTCATTACACCAAAAATGATTACTCTTCCCTTTAACATATATCATGATTGCATGGACTGTGTTTCTTTTCTTCTTAAACAACTGATTCAGGAGAAGAAATTGTTTTTAATTTAAAATATATGATAAAGTTAGTCTTGTAAAGGTATTAAATTGGGTTTATAATCCACTTAAAGAAAATAAAAGAGTGATGAATTGAAATAACTCAGTGATGGTTGTGGTTAAGTGCCCATTCATTCCAGTACTTGGGAAGCTGAGGCAAAAGGATTGTCAAAAGGAAAGATCATCCAGAGACTGCCCCATCTGGGGATCCATCCCATATACAGTCACCAAACCCAGACACTATTGTGGATGCTAACAAGTGCTTGCTGACAGGAGCATGATATAGCTGTCTCCTGAGAGGCTTTGCCATTGCCTGACAAATACAGAGGTGGATGCTCTCAGTCTACCATTGGACTGCGCACATGGTTCCCCATGGAGGAACTAGAGAAAAGATTGAAGGAGCTGAAGGGGGTTGCAGCCCTATAGGAGGAACAATATGAACCAACCAGTACCCCCAGAGCTCCCAGGGACTAAACCACCAACCAAAGAGTACATGTGGAGGAACCCATGGCTTCAGCCGCATATGTATCAGAGGATGGCCTTATTGGACATTAATGGGAGGAGAGGCCCTTGGTCCTGGGAAGGCTCAATGCCCCAGTGTAGGGGAGTGCCAGGACAGGGAAGTGGGAGTGGGTGGGTTGGTGACCAGGGGAATGGGAAAATGGGATAGGGGGTTTTCAGAAGGTAAAACAGGAAAGGGGATAACATTTGAAATGTATCTAAAGAAAATATCCAATTAAAAAAAATTTCAGGCCAATGAAGGCATCATTGTAAAGTACTAAACTGTTTCCAAAATGAAGGGATAAGTGAGAAGAGCAATCTAAACTCAATCCATCACTTCTCATTTAAATGGAGTCAGCTGCTTTTCAACAATCATACTGCATTAATCTCATAAAATTTCATCCTTCAAACAGCCATGCATTCTATTATTTCTGAGTATTCTAGAAATGGACAACATATAAGAAAACAAATCTTCATGTTTCTAGGAAAACATCATCAAATAACTGTCTTTGGCAAAGAATATTTTATCAACCTACCTCATGGATTCAGATTACATTTATAATCAAGAAAATAGATTGTGAGGCAAAGGATATTGGGCCCATGGAAGCTTACATGTTTCTTAAGTTACCTATTGTTTATATATATATTTATAGCCATTTTACCTCAACATGTATTACATGAATATAGAGCTTTTCATTTTCTACAAATTTAGTTCACAGATTGGTTATAGCTCAGAGCGATGGGTATATTTGTAGAGGGGAAATGGATGTAAAAATAAAGATAACTTTTTAATGGTCAAGAGTATGGAAGGTTATTTAAGAATTTCATGTTGTTTAATCTTAAACAAAACATCTAAAGTGTTTAGTGAATATTTGTATAGATTTATCTACAGCACCAAAATGAACTTTAATTTTTGTAGCATCCAAGGACTATAATATTTCCAAATTTCAGTCTACCATGTATTACTTATGAAAGCAATTTCTAAAATTCTTTACCAAAAGATAACACACACTTCCAAGCATAAACAATGTCACTCAGATTGCATAATAAGATGCTGTGAACTAAGAGTTTCCTTGTTTTCAATTTGTTTGGAAAGCAGGGTGCCTATCTTCTTGTGATAAGTGAGGAACACATTTGGAAGGGCATCAAAAATTTTGAAGCATATATTCTTTGCTTCTGCAGGACCAAGTGTTAGTATGTGATTCAGTTGTGAAACAGCTTTAAATATTTAAGTAGAAAAAAAAAAGCATGGCACCTTATAATTGGTCTCTGAGCAATAAGGAGACTAAGTTTGAAGGCTATCGATACTCAGTGATTAGGGGGCAAAGTTACATACGTATTTCAATGGGCCTGAAGTGGAGCATTGGGATAGGAAATACATTAGAGGGTCTTGAGTGGAATAGAATTCTATCTTAAGCACAAACCTGGGTAACTGTGCTAGCTTAAGAGTCTGTGCAGTTGAACTACTGGCAACACAGATAGAGCAGGCTTGTATTGATGTTCTACAGAATGTCTTTAGTCTGTCTTTGGCAGGACCTAGACCAGGATCCAAAAGGAGTGATGAGACAGAAAGTAACTTGGATGTCAGTTACCAACAATTTGAAAAGAAGAACAGAAAGCAAAAAGAGTCTTAGTTGAATGAATTTGCTGATTAGATATTATGGTGGGGAAAAGCAAACAACAAAACTTTAACATCCCAGAAGAAATGATAATTCTTGTTAATTACTAGAGCCAAGGGAGAAAAATCCCTGTCAACTGGTCCCAAAGATTTTATACAGGAATGAGTGGGAACAATTTAATGTTGGATACTGATGAGAAAAAGAAAATTGTTGCTCTCTATTTTTAAGGTAACAGCATATGTTCGGTTAATTTAACTATTACACATTTAGGAAATACTAACGCTAGTAAGATATCTATAGGAGAGTTCTGAGCAAAATATCACAGTATGTTGTACTTTCCAAAAAATACAAATTATATATTTGTGTATGTGTGTACATAATTATATGTACACATTGAGGGTGTTACAAAGAGATCCACATAAACACACAGGTGGGAAATTAGATGTTAATACTCCTACCTAAGTATGAGCATATTCCCTCATGTCTGGGGTAAATTTACATTTCATTCTTACATCTCTGGCACTAGAGAAGATCCACTCTATTCAGTCTCTTATGTAAATAATTCCGAGTCCATTGAAAGCCATTAGTGAGAGAATTGGCTGCATTTCTGAGGACGAACAGAACAGCCATTCTATTCTCTTAAGTTCGTGGAGTTGGGTAGCTAAATCCCTTGGTGTTACTTGGCTCTTGGCACCACTTAAAATCCTAGCCAAATTTAATTTTCATGTGGTACATATTGAGTTCATGAGGAACAACCATGTCCCTGGCATGGTTAATGAAGGATTTATTTATATTAGTACCCAGTACATTTTTGTCCTCTTTGTCCAGAAACTCGTTTGCGATCACTATCGCATCTCACAGGCTTCTGTGGCACATAGAGCAGACATGCAGCTTTCTTTAAAACATCTCAGTTTTCATCGTCACTCAGTTTCTTTCTTTAATAGCATGGGGATCATACACCAAGCACACATGAATTCTGAATTATTCAGCTTTTTGTGACTAATAATAATCAACACCTATTCTTGCATCATCATCTTACATATGACGGGATAGAATCAGTCTGACACGAGCATTACATTTTACAGGGTTATTAGATTTCAAATAATAAAACACAAGTTATGATAAAATATGTTCAGGATAAGATATTTTCACTTCATAAAATTTGCCAATGTAATTTGTTCATTAGTAACAGCAGAATCACATAAATATTTCAACAGATTCTTGCCAGAATTTCTTAAAGTTCATAATCTCTTTTAAATATTGAAGCAATTTATGAAGTTGAATTCAACTTAAAATGTGTATTTTTAAACTATCAGAAAATTGAGAGAAATGGTTCTTAATACATTTAAAACTTATATCAAATTATAATAAGCACCATATTTAAAGATTAATTTCAGACACATTATCTTTGATTATTAAAATAATGGAGTTCTATTTTCATTATTATATTTGACTACATCTAAAGATTACAGCTAAATCTTTTGAAGCCATGTAAATGTGAATTATCAAAAAAAATTTTAAAGCCAGGCAGTGGTGGTGCATGCTTTTAATCCCAGCACTTGGGAGGCAGAGACTGGTGGATTTCTGAGTTTGAGGCCAGCCTGGTCTACAAAGTGAGTTCCAGGACAGCCAAGGCTACACTGTGAGAAACCCTGTTTCGAAAAAACCAAAAAAAAAAAAAATTTTTTTTTAAGCAGTATGAATTCAGGTATAACATCTTAGGTTGAAGAGTATTTTAAAATAATATAGACTATTATTATTGTGTCCCAGAACTTGAAAGTAATACCCTATGGCTGAATACACCACATACTTTAGATTCAGGACTTCAAGCAAAGGAGCTGGAACTGACTTTGAAGCATCCTCCTTGAGGACAATCTCTTTTAGTTTCCAAGGTGTTGTGCATCCTGCCAAGGAAGATAAAAGCAATCATGAAGCCTACCCAGTTGTGAAGTCTATAAGGTACAACATTGTCCAACATGTCAAGGTATCCCCAACAGTCAACAGGGGAGCCTATATTTAAGTGATGATCAGTAACTCTTTAATTGGACTTAAGGTCCTGTTAATAGGAAGCAATTCATGCCTGGTATTATATACTTAGCCTTTGATCATGAACCTGAGAGGAAAACCTACTACTGCTACTTTCATAAATAACTATGAATTCTAACTATATTATAAATACTTATTTTTATACCTACTGGCAAGTCTAGCTCACACCACTCATTAGACAAACTTTTTTTAAAATGTAGTAGATGAAAAGTGTTACAGAAAGCCACAACTGGTCAGAATGCAAAGAACTACTGACTATTAGGTAGCAAACCCTAAATGATATAATCTACAACACAATCTTTATACCCAATGATGAGGAAACATTGAAGAAAAACAGACAAAAAAATTCCAGAGGACACTTGTTAAGAGAAGCTGTCTTCTATATATAACAGAAAAGTTGTAACCACGAAATCTCAAAAATATGATCACTTAACATCACCTCCACAATGAAAATACCTATTGACATGCCAACATGATGAATTTCAGGAAATAGAAATGAGGGAGCCAGATTTCTCTAGCAATTTGCTTCTTGGTGTGTCATTGAATTCCAAGAAGCTATCACTACACACACACACACACACACACACACACACACACACACACACACACACACATGCACACACACACACACACACGCACGCACATATGCACACACTCACACACATACACACGATCAAGGCCCAATTCTCCTTGGACTCAAATGGTTTCATTTATAAATACAGATATGTATATAAGTAAATAATACGCACACACACACATGCATGCAGTCAATGACTAAAGAAGAGGTCATGAATTTGGTTGGGAATGAGGGACATGGAAGGTCTTGGAAAGGGTAAACTGAGAGGTAAAAATGATGTAAATAGAGTATGCATGTATAAAATTCTCTAAATAGCTTTAAATTAAAAATAAAAATCTATTAGTGTGTGAAAAACATATGTCATATAAACAAAGACAGTAAAAAGGCATGTTCTCTTTAATATTAGAAAGAATATGTAAATATATAGAATTTAAATTTCATAATTGTAATAAAAGGGGAAAGAAGAGCTTGATAAATGTATAGATATATTGTATTTTTATTTAAAAACAAATCTATTTTTATGAATTAATTTTAAGATCAAAGTACTTATAATATTTAGTAAAAGAGTTTGAGATCCAGAGTATACACACATTTATACTTATGAAAAATTCAGTGGACAAATTTGAAACAGAATATCTCTGCAAAGATTAATGCAAACATCACAAAGCCAAAGAAAAGAATCAGGTTACTTAAATTATAAGGGAAATGGTCATAGGGATGTATTGTATGTGAGAAGAATAAATAAAAAGAAAAGATCCTAGCAATTGGGAGGCAGGGGCAGGTGGATTTCTGAGTTCAAGGCCAGCCTGGTGTACAGAGTGAGTTCCAGGACAGCCAGGACTACACAGAGAAACCCTGCCTCAAAAACAAAGAGAGGGAGGGAGGGAGGGAGAGAGAGAGAGAGAGAGAGAGAGAGAGAGAGAGAGAGAGAGAGCATCAAGTGACGAATGCAGCAAAACAGAATTAAAATACAGTTTTCCCCTTTTGGCATTAAATAATGGTGGCACTATTATTGTTTGCAATGGCAAATGTTAGGACAGTTGATAAATCATTGTGGAGAACACACTAGAAAATCAAATTTGGCTTCTTGTTTCATAGCATAAACAAAGGAAAACTTTAAATTGATTAGTGATTTAAGTGATAGTGACAAAAACAAAAGATGGGGAGAGAGGATTCATTACATACCATTTACGTAACATTAGCTGAAATAGACTCACCTATACAAAATTAAAGATGTTTTTCAAGTCAGAGTATCACAAAACATATTCACATGTTATGGATATGTTGGGAAACATCACTTTCTAAGACTTTATGATCAAAACTATACAGAAAATATCTTTCGAGCAACTCAAACAGGTAAGGAAATTAATAAGGAAATTGGTGGATGTCATAAATAGAATCGTATAACTGAAAATCATGTGCAAACATGTAAAATATCTTTAATCAGATAAAGGCAAAAACCAAAAATCACATGAAAACAATATCATGTTCATCATTCACTGCATCCCCAAAATGGAAAGAAAGATACACCCTGTTGTTGATAAGAACATGGGAGAATGATTGATTCCTTGTCACTTTATGCTTGTAGGAACATAGGCTCTGCAGCTTTTACCAACTGCTTCTTAAGTTCCTGATAACCCTTTCAAACTTAATAGAGCAGTGAGCACAGTGGCTTAACATTCTTTGTAAATTTTAAAGTATTAAGTATGTTTAACTCTAGCATGGACCCCACCAGCTGATGAAAGCAATATGTCTGTATATATATTCACAATGTCATCAGCTATGTAAAGAATATGTAAAATGTATGGCATAAAGTGTAACACAAACATGTTCTTCTTTAAGTAGCCATTATGCTCATTGCATTTAAACTAAGATCAAGTTTAGGTCAATCTTGGGTAAAATTATACTTTACAAATTTTAATGTTGTATAATTGTGACTTTCTGTAATCTAGTTTAGGAATAATCTATATTCCTCCCTTTCCCCTATTTTGCTATTGAAATCCAAATCTAATTATTCTACAAAAATAATTAGTTTGTCAGATTGATATACCAGGTATATCACATAATATGATATCCGTACTTTTGAGATCATACTAGACTTTGCCTTATCCCTGATTGGAATTTTAAAAAAGCATTGTCATAATTCTTAAAGAAAATTCAAATATAACTAGTTTTTTATTCAAATATCTCAAAGATTAAAACCTTATTTGGTAGTAATGCAATGTAACTTCTATGCATTGTATCCAGAGAAGTAGCTAATGATTTTCACAAAATGTAGCAATGAATGCAGTCAAAAGTATGAGTAGCAGTCATTAACAATGCTTGCATTTAGTAAAACTTGTTTAATTTTTACTCTCCTGTTTCATACATAGTGAAAAGTCCAATATTTTACTATGTTTACTCTTTCATTGGAGGATTTTTTTAAGTAGTAATTGATATAGCTATGACTTTCTGCTTCTGTTACTGTAGCAGACCCTCTGGGCCCTTTGTCTGTGTGGAATGGGTCTCTAGTCGCAGGTGGACAAAGCATAGGATGAATTGACAAACAGACGCATACAAGAGAGGTCGTATGGAATCTGAATGTATTTTTTAAATCAAGCATCAGACTTTTTTTGCAGAAGACAATAAGGAAGTTGGGTGACATAAGCTGACTCGACCAAAGTGCATGGCATGTTACTGCTTATTCAAAACAATTTTTAAATTGTACAGAAATGAAAGTTGTTGATTCTCATTAGAGGATTCATTTAGTGCTCTGTTCTCTTGCAGTTTTAGCAATTTTTCTGATAAGATATATGTATTTTGCCATCTGACCTGCCAATGTCCTGCATAGTATTTAATAGTGATATGGATTTTCTTTGTCTTTTTGGAGTTTCAAAATGCCAGCTTATGATATGTTCTTTATACAGTATGAATTAATATAGTTGCCATTCTTTAAAATATCAAGTTATCCCTGATTCATCTTTTATTAGAATTAAATCCACAGTCTGCTATAAACAGAGTCTTATCACATTTTGTTCTCACCTGAGTATTTCACAATATAAATCAGTGTGGTGGGTGTGCTTTCATGTGCTGCTGGGAGAAATAACTGGCTTTTAAATGATTTTTAGTTGTAATTATAACAATAGCTATCCCTCTGTCACTGATGGCTTTTTTTCCCAGATGGTCTATTTTTGCCCTGACATTTTTGTCCATTCTATGAATTTCATCATGGGGAAGAAACAGCAGTTTGTCTCAGAGCTGCTCAATTTCGATCTCCAGGTGACAAGCTGATATTTCTTTCCTTTGAAGAAATTTTTAATATGACGGGTTAAATGTCAAAAAAAAAAAAAAAACCCATCATATATTGAACCTTACTAGCCTCATTTCTCTTAATATTAATGACATATTGACATTTGATTTTTTTAAAAATGGTCTTACCTTTTAAGTAGCTGTATAGATTTTGGAAAAAAATGTATTTAGACATCTTGTATCTTAGTACGAATCATTGAGCATAAAGAGAGTATGTTTGTAAATAAGCAATAAATCATCAATGTTAAAGGCATTTGCTAGTCAATAACTGCTAGTTTAAAAATTAAAACAATTATTTGTCTAAAATACTGTGGTAGACTTTAATTTTGATATATATTAGGAAGACATGGGATAAAACGAGTAGTTCAATTGGAAGACTAATTTCTAGTTATTCAATTGAAGGAAAATAAGTTACATAGAGGAGAGTTTAAAAATAATTTATTTGTGCCTGTTAAGGCCTTTACTGAGAGTATTCCCTGACCATATGTTTGTAAGATCCTGGTTTTTCATATATAGTATTAATTAAAAAACACTAAAACGACATTAAAAAAAAAAGAAAGGGGAGAGATGTATTGCTGCAATCATACAGTCAATAATATTATTTAGTCATCAAAAGTGCATTGACTCTTTACTACTTGCCAGTAGTTATACAACAAATATTAACCTTTATAATCCTTCACAAGTCTGAAAAGCTAACTTCCTACTGATTTTACAACACATAGAGCACAAGTCAGGCATATGGAGAGAGCAGTGACTCAAGACTCTCCGCAGTCATGAGAATGCGCTGGTTTGTAGTTCTTAAAGGAATGCGACAAATGAAACTTATACCATCCTGTTTCTCTATAGTATCTGCATGAATATATACACACACCCATTTAAGCATAGACACATGTACATGGTCTAGGTGCAATAGTGAATATGGTAGTCATTAGCCATATAGAGATAATTAAGACTACATGTAAATTAACTCAATTTTGATAACATTAAAAGTACATTTGCTCCCTTCAAGTGTTTAAAGTCACCTTGTGGATGCTGTTTTCTAAAAAAATTCTCTCATCTTGGAATGTACTATGGATTGATGTCTTAGTGTGGGCTGCAGTATTTCTAAACACTGTATTCAATATTACAATATTTGCTCATACTTTCCTGATAGAATTGAGCTGTAGTGTGAGACTATGCACTTTTCACAAACTACTATTTTAAAAATTCTACTGTTGTGAGCTACAACACTTTTTTTTCTAAATTAGATATTTTCTGTATTTGCATTTCAAATGTTATCCTCTTTCCTGGTTTTCTGGTTTCTGAAAACCCTCTATCCCATCCTCTTCCCTTATGCAACAACCCAACCACTCCACTTTCTCTGTCCTGGCATTCCCCTAAACTGGGGCATGGAGCCTTCTCAGGATGAAGGGCCTCTTCTGCCATTGATGTCCAACAAGACCATCATCTGCTACATATGTTGCTGGAGCCATGAGTCCCTCCATGTGTATTCTTTGGTTGGTAGTTTAGCCTTTGGGAGCTCTGGGGGTACTGGTTGGTTCATATTATTGTTCCTCCTATGGGGATACACGTTCCTTCAGCTCCTTCATTGGGGGACCTTGTGCTCAGTCCAATGGTTGTCTTAGAGAATCCACCTCTGGATGTGTCAGGCACTGTCAGAGCCTCTCAGGGGACAGCTATATCAGGTTTTTGTCATCAGGCCATTGTTAGCATCCACAATATTGTCTGAGTTTGGTGACTGTATATGGGATGGATCCCCAGATGGGGCAGTCTCTGGATAGTCCTTCATTCAGTCTCTGCCCACCCTTGGTCCCTGTATCTCCTCCTATGGATATTTTGTTCCCCCTTCTAAGAAGGATCAAAGTATTCATAGGTTGGTCTTCCTTCTTTAGTTTCATGTGTTTTGCAAATTGTATCTTGGATATTCTGAGCTTCTGGACTAAAATCCACTTATCAGTGAGTGTATACCATGTGTGCTCTTTTGTGATTAGGTTACCTCAGTATGGATATTTTCTAGTTCCATCCATTTGCCTAAGAATTTCATGAGTTCATTGTTTTTAATAGCTGGGTAGTATTACATTGTGTAAATTTATCACATTTTCTGTATCCATTCCTCTGTTGAAGGACATCTGGGTTCTTTCCAGCTTCTGGCTATTACAACTATTGCTGCTATGAACATAGTGAAGCATGTGTCCTTATTACATGTTGAAGCATCTTCTGGATATATGTCCAGGAGTGGTATATCTTGGTCCTCTGCTGGTACTGTATTCAATTTTCTGAGGAACCGCCAAACTGACTTCCAGAGTGGTTGCACCAGCTTGCAATACTACCAGCATTTGGATGAGTATTCCTATTTCTCCACATCCTTGACAGCATCTCCTGTCACCTGAGTTGTTGATCTTAGCTATTCTGACTAGTATGATGTGGAATATCAGGGTTGTTTTGATCTGCATTTCCCTGATGACTGAAGATGTTGAAAACTTCTTTAGGTGCTTTTCAGCCATTTGGTATTCCTCAGTTGAGAATTCTTTGTTTAGCTCTGTATACCATTTTAAAAATAAGGTTATTTGGTTTTCTGGAGTCTAACTTCTTGAGTTCTTTGTATATATTGGATATTAGCCCTCTATCAGATGTCGGGTTGGTAAAGATCTTTTTCCAATTTGTTGGTTGTCATTTTGTCCTATTGACAGTGTCCTTTGCCTTACAAAAGTTTTGTACTTTTTTGAGGATTCATTTGTCAATTCTTGATTTTAGAGCATAAGCTATTGGTGTTATATTCAGGAAAATTCCCCCTGTGGCCATGTGCTTGAGGCTCTTCTCCACTTTCTTTTCTATTAGTTTAGGTGTATCTGGTTATGTGGAGGTCCTTGATCCACTTGGACTTGAGCTTCTTACAAGGAGATAAAAATGGGTTGATTTGCATTCTTCTATATGCTGACATCCAGTTGAAGCAGCACCACTTATTAAAAGTGCTGGGTTTTTTTTCCCCACTAGAATGTTTTAGCTCCTTTGTCAAAGATCAAGTGACCATAGATGTGTGGGTTCATTTCTGGGTCTTCAATTTTGTTCCATTGATTTTCCTGCCTATCTCTGTACTATATAGTTTTTTTTTTAAATCACTTTTTTTTCCTGTAATACAGCTTGAGGTCAGGGATGGTTATTCTCCCAGAATTTCTTTTATTGTTGAGAATAGTTTTTGATATCCTCGGATTTTTAGTTATTCCAGATGATTTTGAGAATTGCTTCTTCTAACTTTATGAAGTATTGAGTTGGAAGTTTGATGGGGATTGCATTGAATATGTAGATTGCTTTCGACAAGATGGCCCTTTTTATTATATTAATCCTTTCAATCCATGATCATGGGAGCTCTTCCATCTTCTGAGGTCTTCTTTGATTTCCTTTTTCAGAGAATTGAAGTTCTTTTGTGGTGCCAACTTTAAATTTTTAAAAATGTACCCAGGAAGTAACAGGACATCACAACCCACAATCACCTCATAGACTTAAAATGATCCATTTTAATAAAGAAAACTAAAAGTATTAGTGTGTATGTTTGGTTCTTTTGGGACAAAAAGCAAAATCAACACCATCACTACCCCACCACTACCACCAAGAACAAAACCCCAAATATTTACCTCTGTTTGTAGGGTTAAATTATTTCCTAAAGAAATATGCTTTCTTTATTGTTATTGTTAAATGATTTGTCTTTAGACTCTATTATTTTATAATTATACGAGAATACTCTCATTTTAAGCAATCCTTTGAAGGAATTAGCATTCTCTAGTCTTAAATCTTCTGAGTAATAAAAGCCATGGGAATTTCAATTTCAGCAGGGTATTTATTATATTCAGACAAGGGATGCAATTCATGAGTCCAATATGAGAATGAAGTGTCATTTAAAATGATTCACTGCCTTCTTGCCCTCCTAAATTTAATTCTTATCAAGATATTCTCTATCGAAACAAGCAATCCCATTCCTGGCAA
Organism: Mus musculus; assembly: GCF_000001635.26. NCBI lineage: Eukaryota > Metazoa > Chordata > Mammalia > Rodentia > Muridae > Mus > Mus musculus. The sequence continues at coordinate 53,382,218 of NC_000074.6, read as the reverse complement.
TAACATCGCATCAAAGTGACTGTCTAAATTCATTCTTGTGGTTACATGTTCAGGATTTCTCTTACCTTCTTGGAACTATTCTGTAACAATTTTAGAGCAATGAAGTGCTGGTAAACCTCCTTTGGGGAGGACAAAAGCTATGGTTTATGTATCATCTACTTTTTGGTAGTATGACAAAATACCTGAGGTCTTCAAATTAAAGGAGGAGGGATTTATTTTGGATCACTGTTTAAGAAATTTCAGTTGATAGATAGTTGGTAGTGATGTTTCTGAGACTACTTTGAAACAGAAAATCACTGTAAAGGGTACATGCCAGAGCAAACCTGCTTATATCAGGAAGCATCCAGACAGAGGAAGTGAGGGTTAAGGTTTCTCTCAAGGTCATACCCACTGATGATCTCATTCCTCCTTACTCTATAAAGGTTTCATTACTTCTTAATAACACCATCAATTATGAATCCATGTACTGGATAGTTTTATTTGGAAAAAAGTGTAAGTATAAACCCATAGATAGTGGATGTCCCTCTTGCTTTGGTTTGCCTTGCAACTCTTTCCTGATCACATCTGAGCTTCAGTGATGCTGGTCTTTGCTGATGATCTTGCATTGGTTTTCCTTGCTTTTTTTCCTGATCTTTGCTTGTTGTGATTTCGTAGAGAGAAATGCATCAAAGAACTTCTGGTGGTACTACAAGTACTTCTTGCTGTCTCTGCAGAGTTATGCAAATTTGGTAGAGCCTTGTAGTGTCTGCTGGATCAAACCTGCCATTACTTACTAATTTTAAGTGTTTGTTATTGGACTATGTGGTTTATATCCTGGCAACAAAAATTGAAATCAACCCCTCAACAACTTCTAAACAGGTCAACCACCCCCTTTTCCTATTAACCTTCTTTCTCTGCTACTTCTGGTCAGTGGGTTAGAAAGGAGTTTGATGAATTTAAGAACCTTAATTAAAATAAGTTGTGAAAAATTTTAAAAGAAAAAGAGAGAAAAATCTAAACATATGATTTTTTTTGTGAACTTGTACAAAGTTAGTTACCTGAAAGAGGGAACCCCAAATTTCATAACAAGTAATTAATGGGAGAGATCCTTAAGCATTATAGGTGATTCTATCCCTGGACTGGTAATTCTGAGTTCTATAAGAAAGCAGGATTAACAAAGCCAGTAACCAGTGCTCCTTCTTGGCCTTTGTATCAGTTTCAGCCTCCAGGTCCCTGCCCTGTTTGAGGTCCTGACCTAACTTCTTTCAGTAATGGACTATGGTATAGGAATATAAGCCAAATAAACCCTTTCCTCACAAAGTTGCTTTTCATCATGGTGTTTCATCACAGTAATACAAACCCTAACTAATATAATCTGTAAATGAATTAATCAATCATGAATTCAGAGTCTACAAAATCCCATAGCATCTCAAATGCCCCACCTCTGAGCACTGTTGTACTGAGGAGCAAGGGTTCAATGCTTTGTCCTTTGGAAGACAATTATGACCCATAAAAATTCATCACAATGGCTAATATCTGTAATGTGAATACTCCCAGTACAACTAATATCAAGCTCAGATTGGATTCACAAGCTGCTTATAAACTTCTAAAAATTGGTTATTGGCTTCTCCTGGTCAGTCTAATGGTTCCAACAGCCAATGTCTCTTTGTTAATATAACATACAACAAATGTGTTCAAATTTGTGGGAATAGGAATGACTTAAGGATTCTAGAAAAATAAGGACATTAGTGAAGTATTAATGATCTGACTTATGTATCTACTCCAGATATTCCTACATGAGATTTTCCAGTACGGAGATCTATCTCAACTTTTACCCAAATACAGTTATCACCAAAGGTAGTAAGTAGCAAGAATACTTGACTGTAATTCTCTTTTATTTGAAGCCTGAGTCATACTGTAGAACCCAAATTAAAAAAACATAGCATTATCATCCTCACTGAAAGTTCTATTTGTGTTTCTTTTACCTCAATGATGTGATGCAAATATTGTACTTGACCACAGATGAAAACTTTTCCCTAATTCATAAATTAAATGTCAATATTTCTGTGATCATGAAGATATCAAGACATTCATTGAAAAGATTTTACTTTCAGAAGGCTACAACTTAAGACTCAAATGACTACATTGCTTAATAATTAGAAAGAGTAGCATGTTATTAGTGATACAATGTTAAAATTATTTCATTTTAAATAGATTTTGAATAACATATGCATATCTTGGTAACACTCTAGGCACAAATGAGACAAAATGTTATCATAAAATTAAAACATCGTCCATCAAACAGTATTGTTGATGGAGATGCGAGATTGGTTAAAATCTCTGAACATATTTAAAGCTTAAATGATCTCTCCATCATGTTCACACTTCCGTGTGCATGAACCTACATGTGAAACTTATTGCCGGGATTAATATCTCAGTTCGATGTCCAAGATCTACACGGCAAAAGAGAAAATGTGTCTTCATGTTGTCCTCTTACTTCCAAATGACATACAGTGCACATGTATGACCCTCTGTACTCCCACACTCCACTCATTACTAGCTTTACCTAAACTAAAATGTAGAAGTCTCAAGATGTGAAATGGTTAACTCCCATGAACAGAAAATTTCAAAGTGTAATATCAGTAAGAAGTAGAATAGAGTTAATAGAAATATTATATTCTAGGTCTGGAGAGATGGCTCACTGGGGCCAAGACTTATGGTGGTTTAAATTAGAAGGGCCTCAACAGGCTCATAGTGTGAATGCTTTGTCCTCAGTTGGGAAGGATTAGAAGGTGTGGCCTTATAGAAGTAGGGCCATTACTGAAAGTGGACTTTGAGGTTTCAAAAACCCATGACATTTCCAGTTGGTCAGTCTCTCTTCTCTCTCTCTCTCTCTCTCTCTCTCTCTCTCTCTCTCTCTCTCTCTCTCTCTCTCTCTCTCTCTCTCTTCGTTTCATGTGTGAATCAGTTGTAAGGTCATAGCTCTCACTGCAGCAGCATGTCTGCTTGTCTTCTGCATGTTCCCTAGTGTGATGGTCATGGAGACTCTAACAACTCTGGAACCACGAACCCTCAATTATATATAGATTGTCTTATTCATGGTCTTTTGACATGGCAATGAAAAGAAGTTCTAAAATTTGAGGCAGTAGAAGTCATAATAACTGGCATGGCAGTGCATGTCTGTAATTTCAGTGCTTCAATGGTAGGAGGAGAGATGGAGATAGGAGTATCATTAGACAGTTGAAGGTGTGCTTGGCATGAACAACAAAATGAGTGACCTTGTCTAGGCTAGGGATAGCTCAGTGGTTTAGAGCACTGGTTTATTTTCAAGAGGTCCTAGGTTCATTCCCAGCAACCATGTGGTGACTGACAGCTAGATAGCTATCAGTTTCAGTGAATGTGACAACCTCTGCTGGCCTCTGCAAATACACAACAAAAATGAGATACATAGAAGTATATGCAGACAAAACACTCATACATATTCAATGAAATTTAAAATTAAAATTAAAAAGAGACTAAAGGAGAAGGCAATGGCTAATATCAGAGGGTGTCCTATGATCCCCACATGCATGGTTTGCATTGGGTCCCCACTCATACATATACAAGTATGTACACAAAGTAAAAAAATGTGTATTTCACTAATGGTGAAGCATAGAGATACCCATTCAAAAGCATTCACAAAAAGTTTTCCAAAATTAGTGTTAAAAACTAAAATACCAGGGTGTAACTCTACATAAGGAAGTGACAGATCTGTATGATAAGAACTTCAAGTCTCTGAAGAATGAAATCAAAGATCTTAGAAGATAGAGAGATCTCCCATGCTCATGGATTGGCAAAATTAATATAGTAAAATTGACTATCTTGCCTAAAGCAATCTACAGATTCAATGCAATCCCCATCAAATTCCAACTCGCTTCTTAACAAAATTAGAAAGGGCAACTTGCAAATTCATCTGGAATAACAAAAATCCTTGGCTAGCAAAACAATAAAAGAACCTCTGGTGGAATCACCATCCCTAACCTCAAGCTGTATTACAGAGCAATTGTGATAAAAACTGCATGGTCCTGGTACAGTGACAGACAGGTAGATCAACGGAATAGAAATGAAGACCCAGAAATGAATCCACACACCTATGATCACTTGATCTTTGACAAGGGGAGCTAAAACCATCCAGTGGAAAAAAGACAGCATTTTCCACAAATGGTGCTGGTTCAACTGTCAACATGTAGAAGAATGCAAGTTGATCCATTCTTATCTCTCTGTACAAAACTCAACTTTTAAACCCTGGGGATATATCAGAAGATGCTCCAACTTGTAATAAGGACACACGCTCCACTATGTTCATTGTAGTCTTATTTATAATAGCCAGAAGCTGGAAAGAACCCAGATGTCCCTCAATAGAGGAATGGATACAAAAAATGTGGTATATATACACAATGGAGTACTACTCAGCTATTAAAAACAATGAATTTATGAAATTCTTAGGCAAATTGATGGATCTGGAGGATATCATCCTAAGTGAGGTAACCCAATCACAAAAGAATACACATGATATGCACTCACTGATAAGTGAATATTAGCCCAGAAGCTTAGAATACCCAAGATACAATTTGCAAAACACATGAAACTCAAGAAGAAGGAAGACCAAAGTGTGGATACTTCATTTCTTCTTAGAAAAGGGAACAAAATACCCATGGAAGGAGTTACAGAAACAAATTTTGGAGCTGAGACAGAAGTAATCATCCAGAGACTGTCCCACCTGGGGATCCATCCCATAAACAGCCACCAAATCCAGATACTGTTTCATATGCCAGCAAGATTTTGCTGACAGGAGCCTGATATAGCGGTCTCCTGAGAGGCTCTGCTAGTGCCTGACAAATACAGAAGTGGATGCTCACAGTCATCCATTGGACAGAGCACTGGGTCCACAATGAAGGACCCAGAGAAAAGACCCAAGGAGCTGAAGGGGTTTGCAGCCCCATAGGCAGAACAACAATATAAACTAACCAGTAACTCCATAGCTCCCTGGGACTAAACCACCTATCAAAGAAAACGCATGGTGGGACTCATGGCTCTAGCTGCATATGTAGCAGAGGATGGCCAAGTTGGTCATCAATGGAAGAAAAGGTCCTTGGTCCTGTGAAGGTTCTATGCCCCAGTATAGGGGAATGCCAGGGCCAAGAAGCAGGAGTGGGCGAAGGGGATAGGAGATTTTCAGAGGGGAAACTAGGAAATGGGATAACACTTGAAATATAAATAAAGAAAAAATATAATAAAAAAGGAAAAAATATCAATGTTTTAAGCAAAAGAAACTCAGGAGGAAACTGGAAAAAAGTGGATGGTTTGAACAGCAGTCAAGTTCTACAAAAAATAATGAACAGTGATACTTAACATTTGTTTAGAAAAATAGAGACCTTTGTTGGATCAGCTAGGTTATCACTACAAAAGATGTATAATTTAATCTAACATTACTTTTACATGTGTATACTCTGTGAGAAGATATTACAGAAAGTTAAGTTAAAGAACTTTAGGTTTATTCCAGCTCACAATTTCCAAGGTTCTCTCTGTGTTCTGCAGGTTTCATTTGTTATAAGCTAAAAGGGAACTGGATTATCAAGGCAGTGAGAGTTTGTGGCAGTGGAGACTGCCCACCTCCCAACACACACAGACACACAAACACACACACACACACACACACACCTCACATGCACACACACATTCACACACACACCTACACATACTCCCTCTAATGTATTCACACACATACAGGCACACACACACACTCTTATGCATTCACACACATGTGTATGCACACACACATACACACATACACACACACACAGATGTGGTGGGGTTGTGTAGATAAACAGGGAAAAGTACATCTTTCAAGGGTAAACTCTTAGCTACTTCTAACACCTCAGAACTGGGCTATACCTCCTAATTCCTCATTCTGCTCTGAACTCCTTGATGCCTTAGACTATGGAAGATTATGAATAAGGTCATGTTGTCACAGTCCACTCTTGTTCCCAGGTCCCTCTTCTGAGCATTGTCACACTGGGTAGCAGCATTCCACACATGTGGATTACTGCACATGACAGTACTACCATTGCTGTCTATCACCTGGTGCTGGCTACTACTGCTGTCCAGGCAATTCAAAATGGTTTGGATTTAGGCTTGATACTTTATTGTGCAAGCACAAATAAGTCCGTGTGAAATAATAATACTTTTCAGGGAAAATGACTTGTGAGATTATATTGAAGTTATCTTTAGAGTTAACCACTTCACCCGCATATGCTCCATTTATCCTTCACTACTTTCTCTAGTATATTTAGTTTGTTCTTTAAGAAGGGAGTTATTTAGCACCTTTGAGACCCATCATCCCTTTTGATCAATCTATTTAAGTTCTTCTCACTACTTCACCTTCGTGTCAGTTTTGGGTAGAGATTCCTCCATTTATATCTTCAGAGATGATGCAGCTCCTTCTCTGAGTATATGAGATGACAATTCATAAGGATAATGTTATTTATCTGTTTTTGAGCGTATTGTGGCTAATATGTTTGTATTTGCTTAGACATCTGGAGTCTCACCACTCCTCAGTGCGTCTTTAAATATAATAGATAATGGCACTGAGAGTTAATCAGTAGTTTCTTGTGCTCTGGGGTAGATTTCATCAAGTCTAGATTACTTGTGAGCATGTAGCTTGACTAAGTGGTCCCTCACCTGTTACTAGACTGGTTTAAATTGCTTCCCTATCAGTGTTGAGATTTATGTGAGGCCTGAGATCACACAGCATTCCTCTTGGGAAGAGGAAAAAATACAATTTAAAATCTGGCATGCTAGGTTACCTGATTTCCTTATCTGTTTAGAGTTATTAAATTTCTCTGCAGGACACTATTGTAGCCTTGCTTACAGCCATCTTTGTTAAGGTGCAGCTGTTGATAGTGGGAAAGATGAAGAACAAGGTCTCCGGAGCCTGTGATTCCAGAACCACAGCTTTGTCACCATTTGCATGATAATGTTTGCTTGTTGTATTTCTCTTGGATCATTTGCAAACTGCAGCCATAGGAATATGTGCTTTAAGTTAGAGGTATCTACAGAGTACAGGGCATCTGGTGAGCATTATGAGTATTAATTGTCATTCAGATGGTTACACACACACACACACACACACACACACACACACACACACACACACACGCACAGGAAAATGCTAGAAAAATGCACAAAATACCACTGAGTTGATTTTGTGTTGACCAGCTACTTCTGGGCATGAAGCCTGCCCTGAAGTGTGTTTTATTTGCCTAATGAGACTCCACTGGACAAAATTGACTTTTCCTTCCTGAACATTTGCATTTCCCAAGAACAACTGATTTTCTTCAAATTTTCTCTAAAAGATATGAAGTCATATATAAAATCATAACGGATTATCTTTCTTCAGAAGATATTAAAGTATGTTAGTCTTTTGTCTATGTATAATTTACACCACTAAAATTTCTTCAGTCCTCTCTCACCTACCCAGTGCCCACTTATATCTATTTAGTCTGGGAATTTTTCTCCACTTGCTAATTGTCTTTTTTGATTTCTATGTCATGGGACAGAATTACAATAAATTCAGCTTAGATGTTTTGTTGATTTTTATTTACAACATGTTGTCCAATACACTAGCAGAGAAGATTGGTTTTATAGTCAAAAAAGTAGGAATATTATAAGGAAAGAAAAGTGGCCATTTCAGAGCAGATTTTGTCTTAAAGGATAAAATCAGAGGGATATCCTTATCATACAGGTTAATACTATTCTGTTTAGGGACTTGCCTATTGGTTCCCTCTTAATTTTTTTCAAGCTCAGATATGCAAGTTATTTTTTGCTTGATGATATGAAACTTCAGAATGACCCCCCACCCCCTTGCAATAGATTTCTGCTCTCATACATCCTATCCGGACTGTTTTCCACTCCTTCCACTTCTTTCAGTTCCTCTCAACCTTCCCTCTTCCAAGATCCACTCCCTTCTTGTCCCCACCCCCCCATCCATCATCCATCTCATCTTCAGAAAGGAGCAGGCCTCCAAGAGATGGCAGCTGGTTTGGTTGGCCGGCCCTAGTGAAGTGGCCAAATCCAAGCCAGTCTCCTATAAGTTGTACATAACAAAGAGAAGACAGTATCTTTTTGCTACTTTATTCTATTTCTGGTGATATTTGAAAGATATCTCGCCCAGGGTTTATTACTCATGATCATTGCTTTAATTATGTATTCCTATAATTCTTTTGTGAATGTGATTAAGTATCCTCTTTTCTCATTATTTTTCCTAGTACAACTTCTCAAATCTGCAAAGGTCCAATTGCTTTCTTCATCATTACAATTTAAAATCACCTCTTGACTATGTTCATCATTCACTGAAATTAGTTCAAAGCCCCCTTCTTGGATTAATGACTTTCACTTGCTTTGTGACCGACCGTGCTCTCCTTTCCTTATGAGATAAATAGGTGAGTAGCCCATCTTATAATCATCACACCCTGAGATTAGAAGACAATACCAGAGGTTATTTAGAGTTGATCCCCTTGATTCCAGATGGGAGGGAGGATACGGGATGTTCCCCAGACTGCCTGTTATCTTTTCTGAGGGAGATTTGAGAACATCTTATGCGAATAAATTTATTTCTATGCTTCAGTGCAGAGTTACTAAAAGTGAAGGTTCAATTAACAGCTACGAATTCAAGTAAGTTTGAATCACATTACTGCCAATTATCCTTTGCTGGTTCCTGCCAAAGGGGAATATTAACCAGAAAATTAGCATGTTGAATGTTTCATTCATATACAAATCAAATTCAAGCAAGATGTCTTTTTCAAGGAGAAAAACAAAGCATATCTTTTTGGTGTCTTTGTATCACAAAAGACTCCACAAGGTAAGAGGTTTTAGAAAAAAAAAACCAAAACAAACAAACAAAAAAAAACACCTAATAGTTTTTAAATATTTTTGTTTGTTTTATAATAATATCAGTAGGTAAGGAAAATGCTATTTGACTTGGAATTTGTAAGTTTTCTACTCTTTATTTATCTCTTTTGTGAGGGACTTTAACTTTATTTACCCACAACATACCATATTAGTAGAAGAGTCATTTTTCTATTTAATCTTATTCTGCTTTTGAAATAAGGATACTTTTGAGTAAGTTTTGCTTGTTCTAGGTCAACAAATACTGTGTCATTACTTTTTGCACAAATAAAAAAAATTATTGAGGTTGTATACAAAGGTGGCCTGGAATAGAAAACTCTAGGGAGCCTTCAGATTTACTGTTACCAGAGAATTGACCACGGGGAGAGAGGAGAAGCTGTTTGGTAACTGTGTGGCAAAGGGAAAATTTGAGTATTCTTTTAAACAAGTGTAGCCTTTCTGTTGATGTATAATAATTTGGGGGAGGAGGAGTATTATATTCAGCACAGGGGATTCAGAGCTGTTGAAGTCAAATGATTGTTGGTGGGAATAGTTGACTTCTATGCCGGTAAAAGTCTATTTCATTCAGGAGGTTCTCCAGCACATTTAGGAATTATGCCCAGGACTTACATGATTTCAACAGGTTCATATTGAAATGGAACGGTAGGCTGAAAACAATTCAGAGTCAATTACCCAGACTTTGTAGCATAGTAATCAAGATTTAACGTTTCCAATGGTGGCATCTTGCCTCTGAACACTAACTGTTTCTTTTGGAAATATCTTAATTTTGCCTATTTATCTGTCAATGTTCTAAGGTTTCTCCAGGACATTTTACCTTATTCTCTCAATTTGCTTGGGAAATACTTTGTACTATTACTCTAGGAAGTCAGTAGTCAAATCTTTCCACTGTGTAGTTAGAATAGCATGTTTGTAGGCCAAGTTGCTATGCAAGCTGTTTGTGGGGAGGATATGATATTTCTAGTACAAAATTCTATTTGTATTCTGTAAGTAGAATATCAAACCAGGTTTTATCATTTCATTCAAAACATGACCATGCTATTTAATAAGCAACATTGTACATTATAAAAATTGAAAAGGCATATGTTGTACAAAACAGAAACAAAGGAACAGTAACCATGGAAGTAGAAGGATGGAACAACACAAATAGGGAGAGAGAGAGAGACATTACAATATATGAATTTGCTAAATTTACAAAACTGGATAAAGGTTTGATAAGCTTTTGCTACTCCAATAGTTTTAAAACTTGGCCCAATTATCAATAGCTTTTGAAGGGGTCTTGGAGGAGTTAGAGTGGGCAACAGGAAATGGATATGATCTAAATTTATTATATTCATGTATGCAATTACCAGAAAAGATTTTTAAAAAAGGAAGCTATGTATAGAAACAACTTTATGGAGAACGATGCTAGAAATGCCATTTAAAAATTACAACATAGCTGATGTGCTCACAGAGACTGTGACAGCATGTACAGGGCCTGCACGGGTTCAAGCCACACAGGGTACTAATGGTCATAGAGATAGTGGACATAATTCCCAACCCTAACCAAGACCCTATCTCCAACTGACAACTGTTCACAAAGGAAAAATTAGGATTCTTTAATGGAGACTTCACTGGGTATAAAAACAATACTCAAGAGCATTTCTTATGTCCAGCAGCATATGACTGACATAAAATGACCTGAGTTGTACTCGACTTTGTCAGTATTCTACCACTTTGAAGACACACCATGACCACCTTGACCATGGCAACTCTTATTTCAAAACAAAACAAAACAAAACAAAACAAAACAAAACAAAACAAAACATGTAATTGGGGACTTGCTTACATTATGGCCAGGCATGTAGACAGGCATGAAGCTAGAAAAGTAATTGAGAACAATATCTTTATTCACAAACAAGAGATGGGGCGTGGGGGTGGCTTTTGAACCTCAAAGCCTATAACCAGTGACAAACTTGCTGCAAGAAGGCCATAGATAATCCTTCAATCATTTAAAGAGTTCCACTCCCTGGTGAGTAAGCACTTAAATATTTAAACCTGTGGAGGCCATTCTTATTAAAACTACAATAATTTTGACTCATAATATTTTAGACATTTTTACTATTAATCTTTTGCTCTTATATTATGATTTCCAACTTTGTGTGTTTATGGGATTTGTGTTTGTGTGTGTGTGTGTTTGTGTGTTGTACTATTATTTTTTAATTGCCTGTTTGTTTTGAAAGAAAGAGAGAAAGAAGTCATGCAGTTAGGTGGATGTAGATATAGGAAGGAGTTGGGAGGAGTTGAGGGTCAGGGAAACTCTACTCACATTATATTGTATGAAAAAATGTTTTACTACTTGCATTAGGTCCTTTGCATGTTTATTATCACTTCCAGTTTAGTGTTTGTATTATTTCCCCCTTTCAGGTGGTATAAGTGACATTCAGGTATTAATATTTACACTATGGCTAAGTTTTAACTATTTATTCATTCATTTTTTAAAAATATAACAAAATTAATAGGATGAGACAAAAGTACTTCATCAAAATTGAACAAGATAATTCAACAAAAAGTGACCAAAACATAACTGAGTATGGAAATTAGTGGGTCCCTGATTCTTGATCCCCTAATAATTAGTTAAAATAACCTAATTCTATTTTTGTAAAAGACGTTTTTTATTTTTTTTAACGTGTCTGTGTCTATGTATGGGCATGTGTATCTGAGTGCCAGTGCCTAGTAGTCCAGAAGATGGTATTATATTCCTTGGAGTTGGAGTTATAGGAAGCTATGAGCACCCAGTGTGGCTGCTGAGACCCAAATCTGTGTCCTCTGTAAGAGAAATACATAGTCAACCACTGAGGAATCTCTTCACCCTCTGCTTCTGATTTTGAAGCATCAGTTTCCAAGAGGTGAGGATTCTGATTCATCGTGGCCCTTGTCAGTGAGGACAGCAAACATGTGGTAAACTTGAATGAAGCAAAAGGCTCGACTGAGGAGCAGAGCTTGCAAGCAGATTGTATTCAGATTCTTAATTAGGAGGAGAGGACAGACATACGTCTTGGACAGAACCTATAATAGCTGAAGGGAGTGCTCAGTCTGTCCATGTTCATACTATTATTTTGACAGCTAGTAGAGGAAAGTCTGTAACTGGCTGGTAGTTTTTTCTTATACTTTTTGTCTTCAATAGCAGTCACTCTTCATCATGGGCAGTTCTAAATTTCAGTGCTAACAGTTCTCTTGATCTTCCTCTTCAGTAAATTCACACTTCAGTGCATCTTATTAAATCCTGGCATCTTCCTTTTTACTGGTTAATCAATGTGAACTCCAACTTGTGACATTCGGGAAGAAGGGAAGGTCCAGGATTCTGAGCTATTAGAAGTATGTCCATCCATAAGAGGTGCTCACTAGAAGCTAATATTCCCAGAAATAAGAAAGGCAGCAGCCAAACCAAAACAATATCCAACTCTACGATAAAGATAATGTAAATAAATGACTAAGCATCTATGCACATGAAAACAGGATAGAATTCAGAAGTTAAACTTGATTCTTGTATCTGCTCTTATTTTAGAAGCAAGCGTGAAATTATAATCAGTCCACAAAAGAGCTTTGTGCCTACGATGAACATTAAAGTCCAACATGAAAGGGAAGTGGAAGATTTGCATGGTTTAATAAGAATATCTTAATAATGTTCAAAGGATCGAATCAATTCGAAATAATTTACCTGTGGACGGAAGATTAAGAGAAGGCTTTGAGGAATTGAATTCTACTTTGGAAGTGAAGACAATTACAGAACAATATGCGACTGTAGGCGACAATTCCTAAACTGTGAGGTTTATGACTGATTACTGGGGATTATGTCAGAGAACAAATTCAATGGATGTAGCCAGTATAGCAATTTTTGTAGAGGAAGTTAGATTAAACCTGACCTTTTTTTTTTTAAAGATGACCAAGAAGGCTCAGGTATATTGCAATATTCCACACAAGAAGCAGCAAGAACATGCTTAAATATGTTTAACTTGGCCTAATAAATCCAGCCGGGTGCCTACCACTCAGTGTTTTATTGCAAGATTTTAATTGCCATCAAGGGCAAGGCTATGATAAAGGGAATTGTTCCCCCTCATTTGCTTCACACTCATTTTTTTTTTTTTTTTTTTTAGGAATTTGGTTTCCCTGACAAAGAACTTATTTCATATTTGTGTGAAAACACTCATTAATAAAATGAAGCAATAAATGCTCACATTTCCACTACTGAAGCCTGGAGTTTGAAATAACATAAGGGTGGCATTCTTCTAAAAAATTCTTCCTATCTTGACTGCATTGTAGACTCTTTCTTTTAATTAAGCAACTCACTAGACACTTTTTAATACTATCCCCTGACTAGGTCCCTTATGTCTTTGAATTGCTTGTACTGCAAGGGGAATAGCTTAATACAAGCTTATTAACAACTGAGCAGCTTGGAAATCCCCCACAAGACCTTTCAATAAGGTTTAATCAAGCAGGTAAGACCCTGATGAGCCTGGCAATTAGACTTACTGTATTTTTAAAGAGATGCTGAGTTTCCAAATACTAGTGACGACAAATGTAGAGCTGCTATTGAAGCAACATGCCCAAATCCTACCTACTTCCATTCTTGTAGCTCATTAGAGTCCTCCGTTGAATTAACAAGTATTAATTTATCTCTGAATTGCTACTATGAGTTTAGCCAGACTTAATATTGCCACTTTAATGGGATAGTTTTATACTATTACATATTGTGCTGGAAGCAATTAAGCCAAGTTTCTTTTAACCTTTCATATATCAGTACTGAATTAACACTACTCTTTTAATCTTCTTTAAATTGCACATATTTATCTTGTATGTATGCATATATATATATTTATATGACAAATGGTATGTAGAACTAGTAAACATAATATGTATCTGATTATATTAGCTAGTAAAACAGTTGCTTCATTCATGCAAATTATTAGGTTGGAATTTTAAAATATAAATTGAAACATAAGGTTCAATTCTCACTGTCAAATGAGAGACTTTCCCACTACCTTTTTCTCTGAGTATTTACTTTAGAAACTTGAACCTTCTTTCTCTGTTTCTTTGAAATGTGTGTGAATCTTCTTTAAAACTAAATAAGCCCTGGACTAGCTTCCTCACATTGCTGCCTCAATGATTGAAGTATGATTTGAATTGTGATTACTAAATAAGTATCTGACCAGAGCAGACAACATACTACTAGGTGGTAGATGTCCCCGTCAGCACAGGCAGGCAGACAAGGATGTATTAGCCTCTGACAAAGTCAAGGAGAAAACCCAAATGATCCCTCCAACTAGCAGGGGAGCTGTCTTTCAAGTGGTGGTGGAAGTCTCTTCCCATGAGGACTTATTACTACTATTTTAGTGACATGGATGGAATGTGTGGGATCTGCTAGATTCCAAAAGTATCAAGTTTCTCTCAGATTTGGCACTCTTTCAGCAGAATATTACCTTCTGGTTTTATGCTTAGATGTTTTCTTTTACTTTTTCAATTTATAATTTTATTTAAAATACAATTACATAATACTGCTCTTTCTACTTTCCACCCTCAAGCCCCTATGTACCTCGCCTCTCAAATTCATAGCATATGCTATTTTGTTCATATGCTTATAATACATAACTAAATATATAAACACATTCTGCTCACTTTATATGTGATTTCAGGATGGTCACAGGAACTCTTCTAAATATATATCCTTATATTCACAGATGTATGTGAGGAAAACTTCATCCATGAAATTTCAACAACATGTGTGTACATTTAACTTTATAAATAGGATCTCGTTTATTTGATTGTACCAATTCTATTTGTTCACTTTAGGTAGACAGATTTTTGTCTTCAGTTTTTGGATATAATATATAAAGCTGCTAAGAGAATTTTTTTTCAGAATCCTGCACATGTTCATGCAATCATTTCAATATGTATAAGGGGTGAAATTGCTGAGTTAAGGATTAAGTAGATAATTATGAAGTGCTGTGGTAAATGTATTAACCCACCAGTGTTTTATGAGTTTCAAGATTTATATAGTCACCCAATCTTAGTAGTATGTGCTTTTAAAACAAATATGATATTTGTATTAATTTTTCCTCTGTTATTTATTTATTTATTTATTTATTTATTTATTTATTTATTTAAAACTCCAGATTTTATTCCCCTCCTGGTTCACTCTCTGACTGTTCCACATCCCATATCTCCTCCCCAGGCACCTGTCTCTACAAGGATGTCCCCACCCTCCCAGTCCCCACCCAACCAGACCTCTAAACGCCCAGGCCCTCTCTTGGGGGTTAGGTGCATATTCTCTGACAAAACCCAGACCCAGGAGTCCTCTGCTCTATATGTGTTGAGGGCCTCATATCAGCTGGTGTATGCCAACTGGTTGGTGGTCCAGTGTTTAATCAGGGGTCCAGATTAATTGAGGGTACTGGTCATCCTACAGGGCAACCCTCCTCCTCAGTGTATTCCAGCTTTTCTCTAATTCAACCACAGGGGTCAGCAGCTTCTGTCCATTGGTTGGGTGCAAATATCTGCATCTGACTCTTTCAGCTCTTTGTTGGGTCTTACGGAGGGCAGTCATGATAGATCCATTTTTGTGAGAGCTCCATAGCCTCAGTAATAGTGTGAGGCTTTGGGACCTCCCCTTGAGCTGGATCGCACTTTGGGCCTGTTGCTGAACCTTCTTTTCCTCAGGCTCCTCTCCATTTCCATCTCTGTAGTTCTCTTAGTCTGGAACAACTATGGGTCAGAGTTTTAACTGTGGGATGGCAATGCCCTCCCTCACTTGATGCCCTGACTTTCTGGGGGATGTGGGACAAGTAGAGGGAAGGGAAACTAATCAAAACCTATTGTATGAGAAAAAAATCTCTTTTTAATAAATAAAAAAAAACTTTAAAAATGGAATTGTTTGTATCTGCTTTCATATAATCAATTCATGTATTCTTACCTGGAGAATATTTCTTGCTATCATTTCAAGAGTTAAAAAAATATTTAAAATGCAACTAAAATAAAGTTTCCCTTCTGTCTACTCCTCCCATTTCTTCTCCACCTCCCCTCCCCTCTGAATCCACTCCCTTTCCGTTTCTCATTAGAAATGTCTCACTCCTAGGAGATAACAAGTAAACAGCACAAAATAAAATTTAAGATGAAACAAAAACCACCACCTTGAGGCCAGATGAGGAAACCCAAAAGAAGGAAAACAGACCCAAGAGAAGAAAAAAGAATCATAGAATCACTTGTTCTCACACTCAGTATTCCCATAGCAATGTTAAGGTGAAAGCTATAACATATATGCAGAGGACCTGGTGCAGACCCCTGTAAGCTCTGTCTATGCTGCTCCAGTCTCTGTATTTATATGAGCTATAGGTTGGTTCAGAGGAAACCTCCTCTGTGCCCTCTGGCTATTACAGTCTTTCTGCCTCCTCTCTTCCAGGGTTCCCTGAGCTTTGATGGGAGGTAAAAACAAATTTTTTTTAATACATGGAGAAGTTTATGGAGGTGGAAAGATGTATACATCCATATGGTTTCATGGGTTATGGTAAACTAAAGACATCTGGGTTAAAGATAAATATGGAACCAAGAGAAGTTATTTAATAGCAATATATGCTTTTAAATCAACCTATTAACTTTTGATTGTTTATCTGAATAGCTAGAAATCCAGAAATAAATAAACTAGGTACTATACTTTTCATATTTTGCAAACAAGAGTAAAAGAAAATATATTAATATTCATTAATTCATTTATGGTGTGTGTGTGCATGTGTGTGTGTGTGCACGTGTGTGTATGATATGATGTATGCAAATGGAAGCTGAGTGTTTTCCCATGTTACTCTCAGGTTTATTCTCTTCAGACAAGATTTCTCAGTGTATCTGTAACTTTGTTCACTGGCTGCTTTTATGTCAACTTGACACAAGTTAGAGTCATGAAAGAGGAAGAAACCTCAATTGAATAAATATCTTGTCTGAAATAGGTTTTCTATTACTATGAGGGAACACCATGAATAAAAACGAATGTTGAGGAGGGAAGGTTTTATTTCCTAACACACCAATAATTGCTGTTCATCACTGAAGAAAGTCAGAAATAAAACATGGCAGGAACCTGGTGGTAAAAGCTAATGCAGGGGCCGTGGAGGGGTGCTGCTTACGGGCTTGCACCTCATGACATGCTCAGCGTGATTTCTTATAGAACCCAGGACTATTTGCGCAAGAACAGCATTACCAACAACGTGCTGGGCCTTCTCCCATCAATTACTATTTCTAAAAATGCTCTCAATATTTTCCTACAACCTGATCTTATGGAGACATTTTCTTAGTTGAGGTTCTCTAGTCTCATATGACTTTAGCTTGTGTAAAGTTGACATAAAATTATTCAGCACAGCCTCCATAAAGATCTCACCAGGGATTCACACTCTAATCTTCCTTCTTTCGCTTAACCACTAAAACATCTCTCAGGCCCTAGTTTTTCATTTTAGACATATTTATATGTCAGAAATTCTATCAGACAGGACATATATATGCATAAATAAGCAGAGTTTTTTAACTCAAGGAATGCATAATTTCATAGAGAACACACAGATTCTATTATCTATCATTTATCTCGTCATCTATGATCCATTCATATACATATGTAAATATGTGTTCATACATGTATGTATGCATACATGTATGTATGTATGTATGTAATATGTATGTGTTGTCTATCATCATCCATCCATACATATACATCCAAAATAATCAAAGAAGGAGTTATTGATGCCTGTGTTTAATGGAATTTATTGGACAGGAAAAAATTAAATAACTATTCCAAGTGGAAGTAAATGTATATGCATACAAGGACGTACTAGAGTAGAAATAAAAGAAATTGACTAAGAGAGTTCAGAACCTTTGTTCTATTTGGAAGACAGAGTGTTGGGGCTTCAAAAGAGGAGAGAGAGAAAGAATTATACTATTAAAACCTCTTATATGTGCTACATATATGTAACTTTAATCTTGCAAATGTTAGCATTATTAGATAATATTAAAGAGAACAACCTAACTTGAATTTATATATGAGCCTTTTATTATCACAAGTGCCTACTCCCAAGAACAGTACTGGGTGTTGCCAATGATTAAGACAACTTTTAAATAGTTTGAAAGCATCCTATCCTTCCATATCCTAAAATGACAGCACATTTTTATTTCATATATTTTTGATATGTATATTATCATTTAGTATACAGTTGTCATAATCAGTTAATTGTCCCCTCAACTATTGATGTCTTTGTTGCAATTTTAGTCAAAATTCATTTAATGGTCAACAGCTATTATCACCCCATTGTGTTTAGTTTTATTTCTTTATCGTTCTTTCTCTAGTTTAAGGAGTCTTGGTCATTGGTTAAGTTCAATTCTACACCTTACTTTATGCTTGCATATTATTATTACATAATTGTATATTATTTATTTATAATAATGCTTATGATTTTATAGAGATAAACACAATTGTTATGAGATCATGAAACTCAAGTATTTTACAGAGAATTATACTGCGTTCCCAGAGCTGTTCTAAAGTGACTACTTCATATAATCTATTTTCATTCCTCAATATTTTTTCTTACCATCACTTTTAATAAATTTCTGTTTCAAAAGATCAGAAGAGACTTTCCACAGACAGAACACCATTGCCCCCCTCCCTCTGTGTATGTGTGTCTGTATGTGTTGGTGTATGTGTGTGTGCCTGCTTATCCACAGATATGCACATGATTGTGAATGTGTGTGGATCTCAGGGAACAACCTCTGTATTGGAGATACTGACCACTTCTATCTTTTAGTGCCTCTTATAACTAGGACTCACCAAGTATGTTTGGCTACCTGGCCAGTGAGCCTCAGGGAACTACCCACTCCCTTCCCTGCATCCTTAGTACTGTAATTATAAGTATGTGTCACTATGCCAGCTTTTCTATGTGAGTTCCAAGATCAAACCTGGGCTCTTGTGCTTTTAAAGCAAGTACCTTTTCAACTGAGCGATCTGCTCAGCCTCAAATCGCCTCTCATTTTGATTTCTGTGCTTACATTCAACATGCTATATTTTTTTTGCAGGTTTCTATAGATGGAATTGGTGATGTTGTCAAAAATCAATGTGCACACATCCCTTGCCAGCTCCATTTCACTTTCCCATTCCCTTGAGTAGCTATTTGCAACTCCTCTTCTGTTCTTCCCAAAAGACACTTCTTCTCCACCGTGATTGCTGTTAGGAATCATCAGTGACTTCCATGAGGGTACCATGGTTGTTATACAGGATGTGAGCATTAGTCTGAGCAGCAGCAGCAACGGCAAGGTGGCTGCTGCCTTCTTGCTCATATCCTATTGATTCCACATGACCAGAACAACCTCCTGCCTGTTATCCACCTCTCATTTAACTGGACGTTCCTTCTCAATTACCTTTCATATACAATAGAAAATAAGACCTTTGTTTCTTAATGTAATAACTGAATATATATATTCTAGGGAATAGTGAAATAATTAAGAATTTGTGTTTCAGGGGAATAAGCTATGTAGAAATTAAAAGCACTGGTGTAGTAGGAGTAGTGGTTTAGTTTTTCATACTGTTTGATTAAGTTGTGTATGAGATTTTCAAATATTGGATATACAATTATTTCTGGATATACACGTGGATGTGTTATTGGAAGGAATTATCACTTGATTTGAAAGAGGAGGTGCTGGGACTTCAAAGTGGGACAGAAAAAATGGCTACACTACAAAAACATCTTACAAATGCTGTGAATCTGTAAGTTGACTCATTAAAGTTCAGCCCTCACTGTTGTACACAGGTTTACTTCTGCCGTTGAGGAGCCACATGGAGTCATGTGTCCTTAATTATAGAGGTGTTCTGAGGAAAACATCATTAGATGATTTAATTCTTGTGTGCATATCACCATGTGTATGCAAGCACACTTAGGGTCTATGGTAGTGCTACCTTCTCCTAGGCTCTAAACTGCTACTGTACAAAACAGGCCAGGAAACTAATACACCAGCAAGTAGTTTTGTATCTAAGCATTTATAAAACATTTAAAAAAGCCACTGAAAATACTGTGCAGTAGAAACTTTCCAGCTCTGTTAGAATCATATGATCCTCTTTCACGTAGGTGCTCTGTCCTTTGACTGACGTGGGATTCATTTGTCTCGTGGACAGAGAAGAGAAGTACAAGCTTGGAAATTTTCTCTTTTCATTAACTGGAGTATTTATCACCTCTTATCCCTCAGTAGGTAGATATCTGACCTCCAGTTTCTTGCATATTTAGGCTTTAAAGCTGAGTGAGAAGAGCACTCATTCTGCACAGTAAGTCATCTGTTTCCATTCCTTGATAGCCGAACTGAAACACAAATTTGTCTCACTTTCCAACTTAAAATTTTCAGCTTTCAAACATCATTGCAAAATGCCATTTTTGGGGCTTTGTAATTGCATGAGCCTATTTCTACAATTATTCTCTCTCTCTCTCTCTCTCTCTCTCTCTCTCTCTCTCTCCCTCCTTCCCTCCCTCCCCCCTGCCCCCCCCCCCCCGCAGTGTGTGTGTACTTTTTTCCTGGAAATCCATTACTGACATAAAAAAATAAGAAAATAATAGTTTTCAGTAATATCTTTGAGTATTGGGGTAGAGAAATTGATTTTGGATAAAATCATAGTATATTTTCTAAGTTAAAATATAGTATAATGGATTCCCTGAGCACAGATTCAGGAGTTGGAGATGTAGTATGGGACTCTGTATACTTCCTCACTGTATACTTTATTCTTGTTGTAAGTTATGAATAAAGCAGTTTGTCTAAAGTAAGGATAGCAAACTGGAGGAGAATGTTCATGTGAGCAGAAACAGTCTAAAGCATTGATGTTTTTATTATCTTTAGATGACTCCCTCTAAATCCCCAAGCTTATACTGAATTCTCTACTTTCAAAGTAATGAAATAGAAACAACCTAGCTATCTATCAACCAATGAAGGTATATGTATACATAATAAAGTACTATTGACTTACCTGAAAGAATGAAATCTTGTTATTTGCAAGAGAATGACTGGAACACAAAATGTTAAGTGAAATAAGCCAAGCACAGAAAGCAGGTTCTGTGTAATATTCAAATATGAAGATTGAGCTTAGACTCGAGGCTGCCAGAGGCTGAAGCAGATTAATGGATGGAGACATGGTTGATCAATGAATACTAAATGACTGTGAGACTGGTGCTGGAAGTTCTGCTATGCTAGTGTACAGTATCTACACTAATAAAAAATGTACCATGTAACTCTAAATACCAGAAGAAAGGAGTTACCATTTATTTTTTACCATTAATGAATATCAAAGTTGAGTAGATATGTTAAAGCTGATTAAATACTAAAAATATATGCATCAAAGTATAATGTTTCTAAAATTTGAGGCCTCTATTAATAGTAATCTTATTAAATATTGCCATTACCAACCAAAAATTTTACCAGCTTTGTGTTAATGACGTAACAGATACAAAAAAAAAAAAAAATAAGGAAATATCCAGGACTCTTTGAAGAAATGGGAAAACATCAAATTGGACCAGGTGGTCATAAGATAACTGGAATGTGGCATGACTATAAAAGGAACATATCCTTGAATGACCTGGGGAAAGAGACTCCTTTTTCCATTAGCCACTCTCTGTTTGTTGCTGAGTACCAATCAATACTTCTATGTCAGTAAAAAGAGAATTTATATTTATGAATCGATCAAGGTCAGAGTTAAGGGACTTTATCCATCTAGCCCATAATAGTTCTAGGGTGATAATTAAGGAAGAACAAACTAGGGGAAAGCAAGCAATCATTTTCACTGACCATCTCTGGATCTTATAGGATTATGACAAACAGCTCTCTGATAGTACAAACCAGACACTCCTTTTGTGTTTAGTCCCTTATTTTCTTATAACATGATATGTTATATTATTTACTGTTTTTAAAAATAAAGTTCTGTCTGTCTCTCTCTGTGTGTTTCTCTCTGTCTCTCTGTCTCTGTCTCTCTGTCTCTCTGTTTTGTTTTTGCTAAGTAGGATTTAAGCTCCTTAAGTGCAGACACTCTTGACAGCTATATGAATTGGCTGTCCACTAACAGTCTAAAGCTCTTTGGAGGGTGTTACTATTTTTTCCCAATAGAGCCTCATCTATCTTTGACTTAGAACTTTGTGTTGTAAAGGGTTGTACTAACTTTTAAATGTTTTATTATAATAATTTTTATAACAGTTTGGCTCTAGATTATGACCATAGACATGACTCTTCGGTTTTAATCTCATATCCCTAGTCCCCTACATGGCATAGGGTATGCTTAGAAATGATTGGTTATTTTTTATTTGTTTGTATCTATCTATTTTGAAGCACAATATCTATGAGATACATGTTTTAATTACATTGATATCAATAGCAGTTGCTCATTTTGTAAAAGGATCTCAGTCTGTCTTAGAATAGTGAAAAGTACTGATGTAGTTCTTTGAGCATGTCAGGAATATTCTTGGCCTACAAGTATGTAGATTAGGAACATAAAGTCCTGGTCAACTAAAGTCAACTTGACATAGTAGTTCTTTTTTTTTTTTTTTTTAATTTTCATTATTTACATTTCAGATGTCATCCCCTTTCCCGGTTTCCCTCCCTCCCAGAATCATCCTATCACATCCTCCCTCCCACTGCTTCTATGAGGGTATTCCTCCATCCATATACCCCCACCTCTCCGCCCTTGGTTCCCCTACACTGGCACACCTATAAAGCCTTCATAGGACCAAGGACCTCTCCTCCCATTGATGCAAGACAAGGCCATCCTCTGCTACATATGTAGCTGGAGCCATGTGTACTCCTTTGTTGATGGCTTAGTCCCTGGGAGTCTGGTTGTTTGATATTGTTGTTCTTCCTATGGGGTGAAGATAGTAGTTCTTGAGTTCATTGTTGTACCATCAGTATGAGGAGTAAAGTGACTATTCACAAGCAAAGATATTGACACACACTGGAGAAAGCAAAATGAAAACAAGCTTTACTAAGAGAACGTAAAAGAAAGTGAGATATGAAGACATAATAAGGGAGGGAAAATATCAAGGATTGAAGTGATTCTAAGAGTGAAAAAAAAAAAAACTTCAACTGTGTCAGATAGAACCTGGACAAAAACTGAGGTAATTTCTATTGAGATGAGTTAATTCTCTGGACTTACCACAAGCCACTCCAAGGAAAGGAACATGTACTCTGTGCATGTTTCTGGTCCAGCCTAGAGGATAATCATTCAAAATTCACATTGTTTGCACAGTTAGGGGTAGTCAAAAGCTCTCATCCATCTCTAACTTCTGTTGTGACAGCTGCTGACCTTAACTTTCTGCTAGTTCTTAGTCCTGGCTGGTATTACTATTGACAAACTTACAGGTGTAATGGTCTCCTGCCTTGACTACCTAGTGTCATGCTGACTAGTAGTCAAACTATGTTGTCCTTGTTCTTCAAATATACGTGGCTTATAGCTTTTACTATGAGACTTTCCAACTTATTACTTATAGAGCACTAGCTGCTGCCACTGTATTAATCAACCTAACAGTAATACTGTGCTCATATATAAAAGGATAGAAATTTAACTGTGTCCATGGTTTAAACTTAATCTCACAATGTAAATGATAGCTGAGTCTCTAAGTATTTACATAGAATTATATGTTTATTGAATGTCAGTAGGTTTTCCATCAGATGGCATCCATACTTTTGTGATTTGCATAATTTCTTTGTGTTATGGTTAATACTTTTATTTTGCAAAGTATATTTAAAATACCTGAAAATATATATTCCTATGCTCAAAAATGCCTCAATGCTGTTTTGAGTAGGTGCCTCTGTATTGAAACACTTTTTTTTTCAAATGGGATATTTAAGGTTTTAGACTTACTTATACTTTAAACTTACAAGCTTGTAATCATCAGTTTAATTCCAACTTTTGTCAGTCAGTTGGCTAACATTGTCCAAGTCACTTTGAACCACTTTGTGAGTCTAAAAATAGTCATCTCATTTCATTCTTTTTGCAAAAACCACTATAATATTTTCAAGGCACTTTGCATTCTTAAGGCAAAATGTAGTATGGAAACTCAAAGTTTCATTATTTCTAGAAGTGAATTAAAAGTTTAAGAAAAGGTGTAAGTTGTGATGGAATTTCGTTTCCCTGAACAAGTAATTGAAATGACATTTTGCATGAGACACTCTTGGGTCCATTGAATAAGCCACTAACTCTTTCCTTAATGCTTGCTCCCACAGGCATCTTATGAGCAATGCCTGCAGTATATAGAACGAGTTCTGTTACTTAGCTGTAGTGTCATTTTGCTTTTAATTCTTTATTCATCATTTACAAAACAATAAAACATTAGAAAATAGAGAGAAAAAATTTGTAGAATTATTTTGCCAAAATGTTGAGGAGTGTAGCATTAATTGTTCATGCTTTCATGTTTCCCTAGAAATAGAAATTCTTGACCCTAAACAGCAGAAGCTACAAGGAATTTTTATTCATAGTAAATGAAAGGACTCTTGTTTAAAAACCCTTCTACAGATGCATTCATTTGTAGAAGGCTGGGGAGAGAGGGATAGGAAAGGAAAGGGAGACAAGTATTTGCAACTGAAAAAAAATCTAAGAGCATTCTTCCTTCATAGTTACTTTATTATCCTCAGTATACTTCCTTAATTTTACTTAGAATTTCCATCTATTATTTTCCCTATGGTTTAAAATTTAATGGCCCCTCTTAGTCATATTGCATTCTTCCATACCTACTTAAGATGCTAAGGTCCATCACCCCATCCATTAATTCTTCTTCATGTTAAAACATCACTGTTCCAATTCATCTCTCTGGATAAATCTCAAATCTGGTAGAGACTCAAATAAAATGCTTTATTCATCCTTAGCTCAGTCTCCAATGCTACATTGGAAGACCGCAGCTTTAGAAACCTCCATTACACCCCTCACTGTCTTCTCAGTGCTTTCAGAGAAGGCTCATAAATCTTTCTAGGGCTCATCAGAGTGTTTCCAATTACTCAACAACCTTCTAAAACCTGGAACTTTTCCAACAAGTTCGGAAGTAGAATAGATTTCAAGATGCTAAATACATGTTCCACTTCGTTCTGGTAGTGGGGCATTTGTCACCAGCTTCATTAGTCTTCTCTCCTACATTAGGAGAGGTATTCTGTTCTCCACACTGCCTATCTTGAAACTTGCAGATCAAAACTTATCTCAGTCCTAACTATCACAGTGTCCTTCAGTCTGTCAACACTCACCCCTTATAATACAATCTCTGAATGAGATTTGTCCTTGGTTGATGGGTTGAGTTAGGTATACATCACCTTGCAGAACTTCATCAGTATTTCCTGTGGTGCTTTTCTGGAAAGACATGAACAAGCAAGTGTATCTTCACTGTAAACAGGACACTGATGGAAGGATAGATAATTAATTGATTTCACGAAAGTCTAGTTTGGTGCACCAATGATATTGGCATCACAGGAGTTTGAAAAAAAAAAGGTTTCTTAAAGTATTGTGGGTTACTTTTGGGCAACCCTGTCACTGAAATACCCAGTGCACCATGAATGAAGACACATGAAAATTTCATCACTAGAGTTCCTTGTTTATCAAGAAACTCAAGAGGCTCTTCTACCCATCAATTGTCTACTGATGTATAAAGCTGGCTGGGGCCTGTGTGTCTTCTAGCTTTCTGGTTCCTGAGTCTTATAGGTCTAGAGTCTTATGAATTTTCCTCCTTCAGATCTAGTAGTGTTTCAGTTAATAGGAAATAACTCCACAATGATCATTTTAATAAATTTTCTGAAAAATATATAGTGAATAAGCTGTCTATTGTCTGATCCCACACCTTCCCTTTTCTATTCTGACAAGTGTTGTGTGGAGAGTTATAACTGAGTTGAGTTCAAGTTCATACTATTCCAGACTTAGCCCCAAATCTTCTCTCACATCTCTCCACTTGTCTTTAGCTTTTGAGTTCTGAACAGCATCTGTTCATACTGTTTGATTCCCATCAAAACCTGATTTTCTCTCTCACTGCACATCTTCCCTTCAGTTTCATAACATCATTGACTACCCGTGGTTAATTACTTCTCTTGTGCCTTTAAATACTCCCATCTTTTCTGTCCTTTTCTTCAGATTTTGGTTTCAGATAAAAAAAACATCCATTTATAATTCCAGGATAATACTTATTACAATAATAGTGCAGAGAGTCTTTTATTAAATCCATGTCATGACTCCAGTTGGTTGTGTCCTGAATTCTGAGGATGAACTATCGAAGTCTCTTGATACAGATTGTTCTGTCCCCTTATATAGGTGACTGCCTACTTTAGATCAGGGATTTTGCTGCTTCTTACCTATCTTAGAGTAACTGATAAACATATATGAAGGAACCACTGTTCTATTTGGGGTTAGTCATTTTTCTAGCAGGAAATGGAATTGATCAAAATGAAGATTAATGAGCTATGTTGGATACAGGCTCTCTTAGTCTCCTCTCTCCTTATTGGATTGGTAGGCCACACTCTGATTACATACCATATCCCCTAGTATTCTCTTAGCAGAAACACTGAATTCCCTTGTGAATTTTTAATACAAGTATTTTTAGCATAAATGCTTAAAATATGAGTTTTTAAAAACTGACATATATTCAATATCTTGTTTTTATAGTTTTGAAGTCACCATCTGTATGTTTAATTGCTCTACAAGGAGAAGCTGCATTTGGTACAAATCATTTTGAAAAAGGCAATGTTGGTTTTTAGACCCTTCTACTCTTTCCTCTTACATTAGAGGCAACCATTGAGAGCCCAGTGTCTTCTTACTGTACCTGGTTCCTGTAGCAACGTATCAGAGTTTCCAATGGGGTAAACTTCATTTGTCTGCATGCCTTGTTTTAAATCTTACTATGACAGGTTTTGAACTTTCAACTTAATTATCTAGGTGAGATTATATGCTAGTATTTTGATAAATTCTCCACATTGACTAGTTTTCTGACATAATTTTCCATGTTCATTCATTATTTAAATTCTTGGAGTTATCATAACATACTTACTGGGTGTTTCCTATGATATAATATTTAGCTGTTGCACATAATTTGTGACAAGGAAGAAAGCAAATAATAGTAGCTCTTTTGGTTATTTTACATTTGCAGCAAAGTTTGAAATGTATCAGTAGTTTAACATTTTATTCTTCCTATTGGTATTCATAGATTTATGTCAGCGAACCAAATATTTGTGTCCATTCAAACAGTTTGCAGGATTTTGTAGCTGTGTGTGTACATATGCTTTGGTATAGAAAGACAGTACAAACCTTATCAATGGAATGTGAGTGAAACCTCTCAAAATGATATTAAAAATTCCTTTGATTTATAGATTTATTTCTGCTCATTTTAAGACAATTTTCAAATGCAATATACAAATATGCAGATAATAAAAATTGATGAAGAGTTTTCGTGGTGCTAAGCTCTTCTTATATATAGTCACCCTGTCTAGTAATTGAGGTGGATCTTATGATAGTTCAATGTGTCTAATGCATATGTACATACCCATACGTGACTGGGCACACATCGAAGCTCTTATTTACTGCTTATCAATGGAACTCATTTTCCGCTAATCTGAAAAACTCCTTTACTTTACATCTTGAGCTAGTAAATTGACTCAAAATCTTCAACTTATAGTTCCACAAACAATTATTAGACTTTAATGTTAAAATTTTAAATGTGGCTTGTCATTACAAAGAATATCAAGTGTAGTCTTAAACTACTATGAAACAGGATTGGTGTGGCACAAACTTGTAGCCAACCCAAAGCTAAATTATTCAATATCTAAGTTGATATCTCTATCCGTGTGTAAATAAAGCTTGTTTTTTACCTCAAAACAAAAACAAAACAAAAAACCCCCCCAAAACAACAAAACAAACAAAACAAAACAAAAAACAAAGATTTTTATATGGCTTCACTTAACTTTCAAGTGATTCCCTGCCCCCCCTCAGTGTGTGTGAGTGTGTGTTCTAAAACTACATTCACTCTTAAAATAGAATAGCAACACTTTGTTAAAGTAATCATCAGACATACTAACCCACGCATGAATTTGAATATAGATTGCTTCATAATATTGCCTAAGGTATTGTTTCTAATAGTAAAATGGTAGGCTGGAAGACATGTTAATTTTAACAAAATTAACTTTGTGCTTTGGTGAGTGTTTTATGTTTATTTTTGCTCCAGGGTGATTCTAGTTGAAAGGAAGAGCTTCATTGTAGTTAAAAAGAACAGGATGCAGGAGTCACCTGGCAGTCCTATTGGTCCAGCTTAAATAGCTTAGCTGAGTGTCTAAAAAACATTAGATGTTGCCTTTAGTCATGTTTTAAATTTCTACTTTTTATTTTAAAAAATATGTAACAAAAGCATGTTGGTTATAAAAATCACTTGAACTCACCTTAATTTTACTTTGTATGAATTACTTTCCAAGTGCAAAGTGCCACATGTTTATCTCTTAAGAAATAGTGTTCATGCTTAAAATCATGTTTGTGCATATAAATTAAAGTTATCCACAAGATGCATAATAAGAGTGCATTTCTCATCTACCACCAAGCTCTCTTTTGCCTTGCTTGATTAATTGATTTTATAATAGTTAAAGTAAATCTAGGCTTCTGTCTCAGTAGTCATACTTTGGAGGTTATATAGAACTTAATATTCCTCAAAAATAAAATTAATAACTTCTTAAAAATTAAGTGTATAAAAATTAGACAAGAGCTCATTCCATAAAATGCACTGCCAATTAAAAGGTCCATTTTCATTATTGCATAAAAGAATGAGGTGACAGGTTTGACCTTCCAAAAGTCCAAGCAAAAGACGAGTGATTCAGTAAACATTGGTCATTGCTGCATCTAAGGAATTATTTATTTTCAAGAATTTTTTTCTATGTAATGAAGGAAGGACAGAAGAGAGGGAAACAAGGAGGGAGAGAAGAGGAGGGGGAGAGAGGGAAACACACTCAGGAGTGGTACTAGACCTTGACCTGGAGACTTCCTGTGTTTCACCTTGTGTCTGGTCAGTGTCTCCTTTATTACTGCGCAGTCCCCATTTAAAGCTCCCTGGAAACACATTCATTTCATCAACACATAATTTTACATGAGCAGAAATAACTTTCCAACTTTTTTCATTTGTTTGGATTCCAATTTATTACAGAAACCACTGCCTGGCCTAAACAAAATAAAACAAAGCAAAGCAAAACAAAAACAAACAAAACCCTCTTTTGTTGGTGTGCTGAAAATGACTGTGCCTAACAGTCTTAATATGTTAAATTTGTCTGACTTATTGGCAGAGCAAAACCAGACAAGCTTCATATTAGAAAGCATAATTCTTAGCAGACAGAAGATCCATTCATTATTTCACTATAATTACAGTGAAAATATTATTGATAAATCAAACCAAAATAATTATTTTCTTTGAGAAGGAAAGGATATTTGCAGCTTTTGTAATGTCGCAGGAAATGCTGTGTGTAAAATCTTGGTTTGCTCACTGTAGATGCTGTGCTAGGACATTCGAGAAATATCAAATGCAACTTTTCGCTTCATTTCCTCCACCAAACCTCATTTCTACCATCAACGGTGGTGAAATTACAGGCCTTCAAACAGAACATATGGAACCAAATCATTTTTATCAGAATGAGGATATAACATCAACCGCCCACACCAACCTCAAGCAAAAGAAAACACAATCAAAGAGGTTTTTATAGCTTCTAAGACAATCCACGGGAGGTAAATTTTTCCTGATAGCAACACCTCACTGCCAAGTGTAGACTAACAGTAGCATTTCAATTACTAGCTAGCTGAATATGATTCATAATTCTCAAACATTTTTTTCCAGTTCTCTGAATATGTAGAAAATTACTGGAAGAAATATCTATAGAGAACAATCTTGCTGAAGTCAGCAAGGTGTAGCCTATCCAAATAACTGAAAGTTACTGAGACCTCACTAATGTATTTGTGTCCCCTCTATTGAGGATAAAGCAAGTGCCTGGTGCAGCTGTTCTTAGCCTTGGGCCTGAAGGCAGCTGGAAGGCCCCATGGGGAGCTAGGGACCTTTTTCATTGTACATTTGAAGACTTTTTTGGCTGGAGGAGATACTTGTTTTTAGCTTATTCTCTTCCCTTGAAAATGCCCAAGGCTTTTGCTAAATGTGAATGACCTCTTTTCTGATTGCAGTGTGCCAGGCTGATGCGTGGGTTGTTATTTCCCCAAAGTCCACAGCCACTCCCTATTGTTTCAAGCTGTGTTCCGGGATTCTCAGAGATGTGCTTTAGACTGCTGTGCTCATAGCCATTGCAGGGCATTCTTGGAACAAAGCACTTTCATAAGAGTATAATAGGAAAAATGCAAAAATGCAAGAAATCACTTTGTTTGCTAAACACACACACACACACACACACAAACACACACACACACAGAGAGAGAGAGAGAGAGAGAGAGAGAGAGAGGAAACATTCGATAAAAAAACATACCTGAAGTGTGTTGCTGGGTTTTGCAACAACAACAAAAATGATCCCTAATTATAAAACAGGGAAACAATGATTTGGACATTTAAATAATATTCTAGGTTAACTTGATTTGAAGACTCCACCAAAGACCTAACACACTTTTAAAAATACACAAAAATACTACTATCACCAAAAACTACTATGCCTATCAAAGAGGGGAGGGAAGCTCTTCTAGTTTACAGGATTAACTTTTGGGAACTAAATATCTTTCAGGTCAGAGGGAATGAGGCAAGTCCCAGGACAGAATTAAATTTAGGAGTTGTAGTGGGTTAAGGTACAAATCAGACAGTCTTCATTATCTTTTTTCATAAACCTAAATTGTTTCTTTCAAATATTTGTAGGTCTTTTGGAAGTAATAAAATATACTGGGTTTTCATTATGATAATAGATGAAATTTCCTTTACAAAATATTTAGGAGGGATAGAGAGATATCTCAGTAGTTAAGAGCATTTGCTGCTTGCTCTTGTATAGTTGCAGGGCTCAGGTCTCTGCACCCACATGATGGTCAACAATTATCTGTAATTCCAGTTCCAGTGAATCTGAAACCCTTCTCTGGACTCTGCAGGCTAGAGATACATGTAGGCAAACATCCATACACGTGAAAGAAAAGGCTTAAAAATATTTTGTCCTCTCTGTCTCTCTGTTCACATCCCACTGTAATTCCAGTATCAATGGATATTCCCTATTCTGGCATCCAAGGGCCAGTTACTTACTACAGGTAAGTGGTGAAAGAGCCACATACAAGTAAAACACTCATACATACACAGTGATATTTTTTATTTAAATGTGTTGGCATTCCTTCTAGACTCTACTCAACAGTTACCTGACAACAGCCAGGTTGCTCTGGCTTGTTATAAAAGGTGCTGTTTGGCCCATCCTTGCTCTCTCTGCTCTCTCTCTCTCTCTCTCTCTCTCTCTCTCTCTCTCTCTCTCTCTCTCTCTCTCTCTCCCCTGTGGGTATGAACATCACAGTATGGCCAGTGTGCAGAGGCCAGGCCAGAGGAAGTCATTGGTGACCCACTCTGTTTCTGGCCATCTAATTACCCTAAACCCAGGCTCCCTAATTGAATCTAGACCTCACTATTTTAGGTTGGCTGTCCATGGAGCTTCTAGAACTCACCATTCTCCTTTTCCAACAGCACTTGGGATACATGTGTCCACAGACACCTTATGCAGATGTAGAGGATTCAAACAGGTTCTAGGGCTGTGCTATAAAGTACTCCTCTGAAATAAATCCACAGCTACGGTTTTATAATATTTAATACAATGACATCAAGTTTTGTGGAAAATATTCATAAAATTAATATGCAAATACTATATTAAAGTATTTAGGAACATTAAATATAGCCATGACTTAATGCTTTTACCTTTGATGACTGAGTTTAGAATATTTTATATGCAGTATAATTAAGAAAAATCCAGAGGTGGTTTTAAAATCCACATATGTTACATATCCACATGATGACATTCAAATTTTGCTGTTCATTCTTGGCACTTAGTTACTAAAAGTACCCTCCCCTTTCTCTCTCTCTCTCTCTCTCTCTCTCTCTCTCTCT
This sequence comes from Mus musculus, assembly GCF_000001635.26. Lineage (NCBI taxonomy): Eukaryota > Metazoa > Chordata > Mammalia > Rodentia > Muridae > Mus > Mus musculus. The sequence goes on along the minus strand of NC_000074.6, from coordinate 53,350,218 downwards.
CTCTCTCTCTCTCTCTCTCTCTCTCTCTCTCTCTCTGAATATATATGTTTAATTTTTAAAATTAGCACAATCTTAGATACATATTGAATATTATGCTTATGGGTTGTGATCTTTGAGAAAATGCCAAAAAGAAATGCTAATTAGGAAGGATCATTCAACAACAGAGTAGATAAACTAGATCCAAAAGCATGTTTTTTTGTACATAGTGTGTGAGTGTACGGACGTGTGTGTGTGTGTTTGTGTGTGTGTGAAGGCATGCTTGTGTGTGTATAGGTAAGAGTTTAGCCTTACAATATTTTCTCCAATAATCTCTCCACCTTAGTTTGTGTCAGTAACTCTCAGTGAACCAGAGGCTCTCTGTTTCATCTAGGCTGGCTAGACACAGTCTTGCTTTTTCTCTGCCTCTTTGAAATGCATGTGATTCTTCTTCAAAGGACCATAAGCCTTAGACTAGCTTTGTAACTCTGCCCCACCATGTGGTGCTGGGAATTGGACCTGAGTCCCCACCAAGAACAAATACTCTGAACTTCTGAACTTCCTACCCAGACCCCGTGCCTGGGTGTTTTACAAAGGTCTTGAAATCTTGATTCAGATTTTCATGCTTGCACAACAGGCATGTTACATACTCTACTATCTCCCCAGCCCTAGGATCAGGAAAGCTGAAGCAAACACACACTACATCTAATAAGACATAATTAGGATGGTGACATAAGGAACCAAGTATAGCTCTTAATTATAACTTCTTTGATTTTCCTTCTGTCCTTCACATTGCCCTAACCTCAGAGTGCAACATAATTTTTAAGTATTGGGAAAATGTCAATTTTCAATATGAACTATATCATCATGTTTCCATTTCAAACTGAACCCTTTGAAGAAAAATGTAAAATTTCTATTACGAGTTCATTACTTTCCTCCTCCAGATAGAATTTATTCAACATAATTGGCTTAGAACCCCTTTCAGTAGCAAACTGGCTACTAATATTGGTAAGAAACTGTCTTAAACTTGTGATATTCAGAAAAGCTTAGTATTAGACATTTCTTTTCAAATGAGCTTGTTCAAAGTGTCAATAACCTAGAGTACTGCTATCTAAACTAGGTGTATTGGTACGAATAAGACCAACTCTTTCAGATTTCTTAATTTACATTGTAAATATCTAATCTCTGGACTGATATATATATATATATATAATCATACAAATGATAAAAAAATCATTCAAGCCCTACCCCCCAGTCAAACAGGTTGTCAGAAAATTAGCTATAGAGGCTAGAGAGATAGTTCAATGGTTAAGATTAGTGGCTAAGTATACTGGTTAGTGTTGCAAAGGACCTGCATTCAAGAGACAGAACTCACATGGTGGCTCACAGCCATCTGTAATTCATTTTCAAGGGTATCCAATATCCTTACCCTCTTCTTTCCCCTATAGGAATTCCTGGAACTGAAGTTACAGATGGATGAGCCACCTGGTGGGTGCTGAGAATCAAACAGGGTTAGATATCAACCTATATGAAGATTAAACTATAACTAATATGTGGGATAGTAAGCAGGATCAGAATTCTACACACGACTCAAAGAAAATAAGAAAATAGGCAACAGTCAAACTTTCTTTATTCTTTTTGACAATTTAATATGCACATGCATTGCACTGTATTATCATATTTCATATCTCCTGTTCCTTCTCTTACCTGTTGACTGCTCTTGCTGATATCCTTTTTCCTAGTTAGCACTTCTCTCTCTCTCTCTCTCTCTCTCTCTCTCTCTCTCTCTCTCTCTCTCTCTCTCTCTCTCTCTGTCTTTGTGTGTGAATATGTGTGACTGTGAAGGTTTTATGCTAGTAGCTAGCTACACATGCTGATTTTGATAGCCATATCAAGCATTTCATAACATACATCATTACTCTTTGGCTTTTACAGTGATTTTGCACCTATTTCTGAAAATGGATCCTGGGTACTGGAGGAGGTGACATGGTTGTTCCATCTAAAGCTGAACACTTGAATGCCACCTCTTAGTATTTTGACTAGTTGTAAGTCTCCTCATTCACTGTTATCCACTGTTAACAAGCTTTTTAAATAAGACTGTGTTGAACACTAGTGTAAGAATATTCACACAAAAATTTAGAAGTAAATTGAATACATGTTAATTTTTAAAAAAAAATCAGAAGCACACCCTTCTAAGGCTTGAACTCTCCCCATCTGTAGGCCTTTACTAGCTTTAAAGTACTAGATATGTATTCTATTCCATAAACCAGGCTCCAGTTCCAATGTGGAAACACTTGGTTATCCCTCATACAGTCATGCCATTACTATATAGGTGGGCATATTGTGACTGATGAGTTTGCAAACACAGTCTACAGCTTACTTACTTACTGTCTGTGTTGAAATGAAGGGAATTTATAAAGGGAAGACATGGAAGTTATTCTGTAACTTAATCATGTGTCTGCTTGAGGAGAAGGGGAGTGAAGCGATTGGATAAAGTATTGTCTCTTTTACAGATTACACATCTACTTTTCAAGTTGAGTATATTTGTTTCTTTGTAGAACATGATTTTAATATTTTCAACTGTTAATATTCAACAAACAGAATAATTATATTAAGATATATTTCATTGTTGTGTCTCCCTTTTCATTTCCGATTTTATTAATTTGGATACTGTTAATGTGCCCTCTGGTTTGTCTGACTAAGGGTTTATCTATCTTGTTGATTTTCTCAAAGAACCAGCTCATGGTTTTGTTGATTCTGGGTATAGTTCTTTTTGTTTCTATTTGATTGATTTCAGTCCTGAGTTTGATTACTGTCTGCCATCTACTCCTTTTGGGTGTATTTACTTCTTTTTGTTCTAGAGCTTTCAGGTGTGCTGATAAGCTGCTAGTGTATGCTCTTTCCAGTTTCTTTTTGGAGGCACCAGAGCTATGTGTTTTCCTCTTAGTACTGCTTTCATTGTGTCCCATACATTTTAGTATGATGTGTCTTCATTTTCATTAAATTCTAAAAAGTATTTTCTTCCTTGATCAAGTTATCTTTGAGTAGAGCATTGTTCAGCTTCCATGTGCATGTGAGCTTTCTGTTGTTTTTGTTGGTATTTAAGATCAGCCTTAGTCTGTGGTGACTGATAGGGTACATGGGATTATTTCAATATTCTTGTTTCTTTTGAGGCCTGATTTGTGACCAATTTTGGAGAAGGTAGCATAAGGTGCTGAGAAGAAGGTATATTCTTTTGCTTTAGGATGAAATGTTCTAAAAATATCTTTTAGATACATTTGTTTCATAACTTCTGTAAAATTCACTGTGTCTCAGTTTAGTTTATGTTCTCATGATATATCTATTGCTGAGAGTGGGGGAGTTAAAGTCTCCCACTATAATTTTGTGAGGTGTGATGTGTGCTTTGAACTTTAGTAAAGTTTCTTTTATGAATGTGGGTGCCCTTGCATTTGGATCATAGATGCTCAGAATTGAGAGTTCATTTTGGTAGATTTTTCCTCTGACCAGTATGAAGTGTCCTTCCTTATCTTTTTTGATAACTTTTGGTTGAAAGTTGATTTTATTCAATATTAGAATGGATATGCTGGCTTGTTTCTTGGGACCATTTGCTTGGGAAATTGTTTTCCAACCTTTTGCTCTGAGGTAGTGACTCTTTGTCACTGAGGTGTGTTTCCTGTATGCAGCAAAATGCTAGGTCTTGTTTATGTATCAAGTCTGTTTGTCTATGTCTTTTTGGGGAATTGAGTCCATTGATGTTAAGAGATATTAAGGAAAAGTGACTGTTTTTTCCTATTATTTTTGTTGTTAGAGGTGGGAGTATGTTTATGTATCTATTTTCTTTTGGAGTTGTTGAAAGATTACTTTCTTGCTTTTTCTAGGGTGTAGTTTCCCTCCTTGTGTTGGTGTTTTCCATCTTTTATCCTTTGTAGGGCTGGATTTGTAGAAAGATATTGTGTAAATCTGGTTTTGGCATGGGATATCTTGTTTTCTCTGTCTGTAGTAATTGAGAGTTTTGCTGGGTATAATAGCCTGGACTAGCATTTGTGTTCTCTTAGGGTCTGTATGACATCTTCCCAGAATCTTCTAGCTTTGATAGTCTCTGGTGAGAAGTCTAGTGTAATTCTATTAGGTTTGCCTTTAATATGTTACTTGACCTTTTTTCCTTACTGCTTTTAATATTCTTTCTTTGTTTACTGCATTTGGTGTTTTGATTATTATGTGACAGGGGGAAATTTTTTTTCTGGTCCAGCCTATTTGGAGTTCTGTAGGTTTCTCATGTGTTCGTGGACATCTCTTTCGTTAGGTTAGTGAAGTTTTCTTCTATAATTTTGTTGAAGATATTGACTGGCCCTTCAAGTTGAAAATCTTCTCTCTCTTCTATACCTATTATCATTAGGTTTGGTCATCTCATTGTGTCCTGGATTTCCTGGATGTTTTGGTTTAGAATCTTTTTACTTCTTACATTTTCTTTGATTGTTGTGTCAATGTTTTCTATGGTATTTTCTGCACCTGAGATTCTGGATTATAACTGGCACTAAGTAGTAAAGAAGGCCCAAGGGTAGATACTTGAGTCTTGCTGAAAAAGGAAAATTAGACTATTTGATCACAGCACTTACTCTTTAGTACTTTAGTTCCCATTAGTGTTTCTCTAGATTCAAGTCCCAATATATATATATATATATATATATATAATTCTCTCTCCATATATATATATATATATATATATATATATATATATACAGACATGTGTGTGTGTTTGTGTGCATGTGTGTGTTTGTAAATTCACAAATAATAGTGCCAGTTATAATCCAGTGTTTCCCACCAACAATGGAGGAGTGTTCCTCTTTCCTTGCCACCATCTACTGTTACCTAATTTTTGATCTTAGCCATTCTGACTGATGTGAGGTGGAATCTCAGGGTTGTTTTGATTTACATTTTCCTGATGATTAAGGATGCTGAACATTGTTTCAGGTGCTTCTCAGACATTCGGTATTCCTCAGGTGAGAATTCTTTGTTTAGTTCTGAGCCCCATTTTTTAATGGGGTTATTTGATTTTCTGGAGACCACCTTCTTGAGTTCTTTATATATATTGGATATTAGTCCCCTATCTGAATTAGGATAGGTAAAAATCCTTTCCAAATCTGTTGGTGGCCTTTTTGTCTTATTGACGGTGTCTTTTGCCTTACAGAATCTTTGCAATTTTATGAGGTCCCATTTGTCCATTCTCGATCTTATAGCACAAGCCATTGCTGTTCTTTTCAGGAATTTTACCCCTGTGCCCATATCTTCGAGGCTTTTCCCCACCTTCTCCTCTATAAGTTTCAGTGTCTCTGGTTTTATGTGGAGTTCCTTGATCCACTTAGATTTGACCTTAGTACAAGGAGATAGGAATGGATCAATTCTCATTCTTCTACATGATAACCACAAGTTATGCCAGCAAAACTTGTTGAAAATGCTGTCTTTTTTCCACTGGATGGTTTTAGCTCCCTTGTCAAAGATCAAGTGACCATTGGTGTGTGGGTTCATTTCCGGGTCTTCAATTATATTCCATTGGTCTACTTGTCTGTCGCTATACAAGTACCATGCAGTTTTTATCACAATTGCTCTGTAATACAGCTTTAGGTCAGGCATGGTAATTCCCCCAGAGATTCTTTTATCCTTGAGAAGAATTTTTGCTATCCTAGGTTTTTTGTTATTCCAGATGAATTTTCAGATTGTCCTTTCTAATTCATTGAAGAATTGAGTTGGAATTTTGATGGGTATTGCATTGAATCTGTAGATAGCTTTTGGCAAGATAGCCATTTATGCTATATTGATTCCTGGAAATCAGTCTGGTGGTTCCTCAGAAAATTGGACATAGTACTACCTGAGGATCCCACAATACCTCTCCTGGGCATATATCCAGAAGATGTTCCATCTGGTAAGAAGGACACATGCTCCACTATGTTCATAGCAGTCTTATTTATAATAGCCAGAAGCTGGAAAGAACCTATATGCCCCTCAACAGAGGAATGGATACAGAAAATGTGGTACATTTACACAATGGAGTACTACTCAGCTATTAAAAAGAATGAATTTATGAAATTCCTAGGCAAATGGATGGACCTAGAGGGCATCATCCTGAGTGAGGTAATCCAATCACAAAAGAACTCACACAATAAGTGGATATTAGCCCAGAAACTTAGAATACCCAAGATATAAGATACAATTTTTAAAACACATGAAACTCAAGAAGAACGAAGACCAAAGTGTGGATACTTTGCCCCTTCTTAGAATTGGGAACAAAACACCCATGGAAGGACTTACAGATAAAGTTTGGAGCTGAGACGAAAGGATGGACCATCTAGAGACTGCCATACTCTGGGATCCATCCCATAATCACCCTCCAAAAGTTGACACCAATGCATACACTAGCAAGATTTTGCTGAAAGGACCCTGATATCGCTGTCTCTTGCGAGGCTATTCTTGGGCCTAGCAAACACAGAAGTGGATGCTCACAGTTAGCTATTGGATGGATCACAGGGCCCCCAATGGAGGAGCTAGAGAAAGTACTCAAGGAGCTAAAGGGATCTGCAACCCTATAGGTGGAGTAACAATATGAACTAACCAGTATCCCATGGATCTCGTGCCTCTAGCTGCATATGTATCAGAAGATGGCCTAGTCGGCCATCAGTGGAAAGAGAGGCCAATTGGTCTTGCAAACTTTATATGCCTAAGTACAGGGGAATGCCAAGGCCAAGAAGTGGGAGTGGTGGGGAAGAGAGTGGTGGGGAGGAGGGCATGGGGGACTTTTGGGATTGCATTGAAAATGTAAATGAAGAAAAGACCTAATAAAAATAAGGAAAAAAATCCAGTGTTTTTCAAATAAATTTTCTTGTCTCAGAAAATATCTTTTTTCTTCAGTCTTTGGGTGTGCTACCCCATAGGAAAAATAGCAATATCAACCAACCACAACACCCAGAGCTCCCAGGGACTAATCCAGCAACCAAAGAACACACATGGATCGACCAATGGCTCCAGGTACATGCAGAGGTTGGCCTTGTAGGGCATCAAAGGGAGGGGAGGCCCTTGTTCCTGTGAAGGCTTGATGTGTCCTAGTGTGGGGGAATGCTAGAGCTGTGAGGTGAGAGTGGGTGGGTCAGTGGGGGAGCACCCTCATAGAAGCAGAAAGAGATGGGATGTGATAGGGGGTTTCTGGAGAGGAAACCTGGAAAGGGGATAACATTTGAAATGTAAATAAATAAAATATCAAATAAAAAAATTAAAATAATAAAAAAGAAAATACCTTTTTTTTGAGTCAACCAAAGTCCTCTATCCCTACTTTTTCTGAAATTCTCCCCCATACCGTTATATATAGTTGGTTTTAAGAACTGTTTCTTTAAGAACAAGACTGTAGCAATGACTTGTTTTACAATTGTATGTCAAATCTATCTGAAGAAGAGGTTTGTGAGTGATTTTTCAGATGCCTCTATTTTTAAGGCAACCCAACAAATTATGCTCTTTGTATTCTTTAAAGGAATGTTCTTATAGTATTTCTGACCCAGTGTTACATCCCATCCTGTTTAGAGTTTAGCATTATTCCTAATGGTTCCCTTTTATTGGATTTAACTTGTAGATTTAGTAGAAGATCCTAAAAACTCGCTCACCCTCAGGGGATGTGCGAATGAGCTCCTGCTTTTCTGGCCACAAATTGCAGATCAGCATTTTTAATGCTGCCTAAAATCCTTTGTGTGTGTGTTTTTTAAAATTACCAACACAGATCAAGTTTATGTTAATTGTATGAAAAAGCAACAGAGATAATCAGTAACATTTACCCAACTTAAGTAGTTAACCTAGTTCTGAGGCAGCATAATTATTTAATTGTCAGCACCTTAAAGTGGGTAAAACATGGAATAAAACATTTCTTTCTACTCTAGGTTTTTTTCCTTTTCCTTTTTTCTTTTTCTTTTCTTGTAAGCAGAGTAGGAGACCTATGTATAAATGTTGTCAATGTTAGGATGTGGTTAAAATCAAACCAGTCTGCATTGGAAGTAAATATAACTCTTTATTCATACTAAGTAGTCTACTGCCAGTGTCTTCTCTTTCCTTCAAAGTTTCCAGACAGCCATTAACAGAAGCAGATATATCACTAAAGGGACAGTACAGGACAGGCACACTTTTTTTTGTGTGTGTGTGTAAAATTCTATGTAAAAGAACATAGAACAAAATATCTGTGCTTTCAAAGCTTCATAAGAAATCAATGTTTATTGAATATATAGTTCTAAGCTTTAGTGACCAAACATAAGGATATCCTTTCTTTGTAAAGAAGGCACGGGAGTAATGTGGAACCGAAAACACATCTGGAACTGAATTGTTTATTATATTCATTTTTTTAGAGGCTAGCTTTTCATATGTAAAATTTAACTTTCTTCAACTTATTTGTATCCTTCCAAATAAATGCATAGCTTAATAGTCAGTAACAATTTTTAGGGTCAAACCCCTAAGATTTTAGAATGAATGTATGTCTAATTCAGTACCACCATCATCACTGATAAAACTCACATAGTCCTAAATTTATTGTTAGTTCTTGAGAGATGAAGACTCTAACTTAAGGCTACCTCTGTTATTATTTATTTATTTATTTTGGTTTTTGTTTTTGTTTTGTTTTGTTTTGTTTCCTTCATCTCCTAGTGTGTTATTACCAATCTTGATAGGCTTGACTGGTTTGCTTCTTTTTCTAATCTTTTTTTTTTTCATTTTTTTATTAGGTATTTAGCTCATTTACATTTCCAATGCTATACCAAAAGTCCCCCATACCCACCCACCCCCACTCCCCTACCTGCCCACTCCCCCTTTTTGGCCCTGGCGTTCCCCTGTTCTGGGGCATATAAAGTTTGCGTGTCCAATGGGCCTCTCTTTCCAGTGATGGCTGACTAGGCCATCTTTTGATACATATGCAGCTAGAGCCAAGAGCTCCGGGGTACTGGTTAGTTTATAATGTTGATCCACCTATAGGGTTGCAAATCCCTTTAGCTCCTTGGGTATTTTCTCTAGCTCCTCCATTGGGAGCCCTGTGATCCATCCATTAGCTGACTGTGAGCATTCACTTCTGTGTTTGCTAGGCCCCGGCATAGTCTCACAAGAGACAGCTACATCTGGCATCATCCTGAGTGAGGTAACACATTCACAAAGGAACTCACACAATATGTACTCAAAGATAAGTGGATATTAGCCCAAAACCTAGGATACCCAAGATATAAGATACAATTTCCTAAACACATGAAACTCAAGAAAAATGAAGACTGAAGCGTGGACACTATGCCCCTCCTTAGAAGTGGGAACAAAACACCCTTGGAAGGAGTTACAGAGACAAAGTTTGGAGCTGAGATGAAAGGATGGACCATGTAGAGACTGCCATATCCAGGGATCCACCCCATAATCAGCATCCAAACGCTGGCACCATTGCATACACTAGCAAGATTTTATCGAAAGGACCCAGAACCCAGATGCCCCTCAACAGAGGAATGGATACAGAAAATGTGGTACATCTACACAATGGAGTACTACTCAGCTATTAAAAAGAATGAATTTATGAAATTCTTTTTCTAATCTTAATTTCATTCCAGTGGTTTTCTTCTTAGAAACATCTGTGCATGTTTTAAGAAGATTCTAAGACATGTTAAAAACCTTTAAAAAGCCATTGTGGTTAAAAACAAAAAGACAAATCACAATTTGCTACCAGTTACAGACAAGACAGCACATATCCTTCACTGGCATTTACATGGATGCTTTGATCCATATGCTTGTGGGGCCAGGGATTTAATATTGAGCTGAGGCATATATATTATATATATATGCATGGCTTTTAAAAGAAAGAACCACAAGAGATTGTCTTTAGTGTGAACTGTCAGACAGTTGCTCAAAATATAAACCCATAATCACAAAAGAAAGTAGACACTAGTAAAAGAAGCTATTTTTCTCAATTATTTTTATTGTACATGGTACTTCTAAATGTCTTTTTTTTTTTTTTTTTTTTTTTTGAGACAGGGTTTCTCTGTGTAGCTTTGGCTGTCCTGTAACTCACTCTGTAGACCAGGCTGGCCTCAAACTCAGAAATTCTCCAGCCTCTGCCTCCCAAGTGCTGGGATTAAAGGCCTGTGCCACCATGCCCAGCATAATTAAATGTTTTTACATCACAATAATTAACTTTGTCTTAATGAAAGTAATTTTCAAAACCTATTTTTGAATGTTTTCTGAGAACTTGTATATATTCCATTTGTATGCATCTTAAAGACTGACATAACCCCAATTCAATAATGTGAGAAAACATGCATTCTTTTCTCATTTTAGAAGGAAAATTGTGTGGATTTTTCCTGCAGAGTATCCTGAACATTAGCTGTTTAACAACTTAGATCGGCTTTTGAATAATAAATTAACAATATTATGATAATAAGAAACTAAAATATTTGCTTAACAGAGTAAATTTACTTACATTGGAAGCAGAATGTGTGCTTTAAAATTTAGTTAAAAGAGTATTATAGAAAAAACATCAAAGTTCTCTTATTCAAACTTATGGTTTAGACCAGTTAATAATGTAGGATTGGTCAATACCCACTACAAAGTCCCCATCTAAAATGTCTCCTTATAAATAAATGATATAGATGTATATTTTATTACTTCACAGAATTTAAGATATGTTCAATATATTATTTCTCAACGGAAAATGACGTAGTAGCATTACTGCATGAATTACAAGACATTATCTTATTTCATTTCTTTCTTTTAAAAAATATTTATATTTATTTATTCACTTTATATCAGCCCTCCCTCTCCTCTCAGTGCCCCCTCATGCAAACCCTCCTTCCATTCTACCTTCCCTTTCTTTTTTGAGAAGTGAGGCTTCCCTCTGCATGCCACCCCTACTTCCCTTCCATCAAGTCACTGTGGGTCTAATTATATCCTCTCCCCCTGAGACTAGAGAAAGTAGTCCACTTAGGGGAACTGGTTCCACAGGCAGGCAGCAACAGGTTCAGGGACAGCCCCTGTTTCAGTTGTTGGGGTGACCTACCTAAAAAACAAACTGCTCAACTGCTAGGCATGTGAAGAGGGCCCAGGTCCAGCCTAAACTCAATCTTTGTTTGGTAATTCAGTCTCTGAGAGCCCCCAAGAGTCCAGATTAGAGGACTGTGTTGGTGTTTTCTTTCTGTGTAGTCTCTGTCCTTTTCAGGTCTCTTAGTCCTTTTCATAACTCTTTGGTAAGATTCCCTGAGCTTCAGCTAATCTTTGACTATGAGTCTCTTTTCCCTTGTCTGTTGGGTGGAGCCTCTCACAGGACAATTAAGCTAGGTTCCTGTCTGCAAGCATAACTGAGTTATCATTAACACTGTCAGGGATTGATTGGTTCTTGACCATGGGATGTGACTTAATTTGGAGAAGTCATTGGTTGGCCATTCTCTCCGTCTCTTTGTCCCTGCAAATCTTGTAGGCCAGACATATTTTAGAGTAAAGGTTTTGTGGGTTGGTTTCTGTCCTTATCCTTCCTTTGGGAATCCTGTCTCACTGCAGGAAGTAGCCACTTCAGCATCCATCCATGTTAGTAGTTTCAGATAGAGTTGTTTGCATAGACCATCTGCACCACTCCTTCTTGGCTGATTTAATGAGAGAAGGGGAGAGAGAAGAGAAATTGGTAGAGTTTCGTTTCTTCTAATCTAAACATTTCTATCTGGATTGGAAAGAAAAGCTTATGCCGCTCAGAGGCTCATAAATCTTTTAAGATTCAAAAATTCACAAGGCTCACAAATCTCCACTTTCCCTCTCCCAAGTTCAAGTTAATAGTGAATGATTGCTAGGGTAGTAAAGGCTTTTCAGTGAAGCTGCCTGCTTATTGACCAGGAAACTCAAAAGATGCATCTTGTAGTCTTGTCTGTTGGATACATTTATCTCCTACAAGAAACAATAGGTTGTGACAAAGCCTGGAACCCTTTAGTGAATCATGTGGTGGTTTAAAATTAGCAGCCTGGATGTTAGCTTAGGGCTTATCAGACCCAAGAAGTTTATATAGTCATAGATAACAGCAAGTAAGAGCAATGCAGGAACCAGCTTTATTATCCTATGGTGGATTGCAAAACACAGAGCAGAATTAACATTAGTTCTCCCATAACGAAGCAGTAGGTTGGCTACTAGAAAACAACTGCAGATTATAATAGAAAGCTAAAAGACGGTAGAGTATCTGTGCCACTGTAGCCAATATTCCTCTTTAAACAAAGCAGTTGAAAAAAGTAATGAGATTTTTTTTAACGTATTGGAGCTCAGTGATACTTCTTTTTGTACCTCCGACTACCTGTTGAATGTGAAAACCTATTGGCATTTTCTTGGACCATATAGCAATATGCCATTAGTCATCCTCCCTTGTCACACAACTGATTCATCATGAGGATGGCATAATGATAATTCCTATGAGAATTACAGGTTAAGAAAATGTTCTGCAAAAACAGTAAAAAATATAAGTTAGAATTTCAGTGAACTCATGGAGTCTGGATGAAATAAGGAATTCACCCAATCTGTAAGATGGTTATAGATTTTAGGTGTTGCTTACTGTCTTCCTACTCGCTGGCCAGGGATACAGAATGCACAAACTGAAAAGGGTAGTTCTACTTGGGCTATGTCCTGTGTAGTTTGGTCCTGGAAACCTGGATGAGGGTGGAGTAGAAATAAAGAAAAGACAGACACACAGATACATGTTCAGAGAAGCTGGGATGGAGTGGACCATGTTTGCTTAGACAGAAGAGCACCAAGTATTAAATGACTAAGAACTTCAGTCCATTCATTATGTGCAAGAGGAGGAGTTAGCAAGTCTCCATATGAGTCTCTGTTTGGGAAGCAGTCTCAGGTGGCAGTGATACAGGGAAAGGAAGCTACAGTTTCTAGTTTTTGCATTTATTAGACTGATTGCTCAACCCTTTCTAAACACTTGTACTTGGACCATAAGAGGGCTTCATTGTATCTTTGGGCCTTACCTGGAGGAATGTTTTGCCAATTCCCCTGAGTCTGGGATATTGATCTTCCTAAATAATACACATTCATTCAGTCTTCACCTACTCCTTATATAATTCACTTAAGATTTTTTGGCTCTCTGCACTACTGGTGTTGGTTATATTCTACAAGTAGTTAGTAAGTTTTTATTGCTGAATAAACCAAACTCTTTGACTTTAGAACTAGTTGGAATTGAATCAGAAGCTCCCTCCTTGTTTACATCACAAAGTGAACTTCTGGAAGAAAATTGTCATCAACAGGTTTTGGAGCATGCACATGATATACTGATATATCAGGTAAGATGTTTCGGTTAGTACAATAGTAGCATGGTTGTCGTGCATACAATCTGTTGCTTCCGGGTTGGATATAAGGTCTGTTGTACATGACCTTATACTTGGTACTGTAATTTAAAGCAAAGAACTGTGACTTGGAGGTTGTAGGTCACTTGAGGGAAGTAACTGTGATTGCTTTGTAAATGGATGTGATGTTAATTGTGGGGAGCCGCCCTCACATTCGCCGTTAAAAGATGGCGCTGACATCCTGTGTTCTAAGTGGTAAACAAATAATCTGCGCATGTGCCAAGGGTAGTTCTCCACTACATGTGCTCTGCCTTCCCCGTGACGACAACTCGGCCGATGGGCTGCAGCCAATCAGGGAGTAATACGTCCTAGGCGGAGAATAATTCTCCTTAAAAAGGGACGGGGTTTCGCCATTTGCTCTCTTGCTCTGGCTTTTGCTCTCTTGCGCTCTAGCTCCTAAAGATGTAAGCAATAGAGCTCTTGCGCTCTTGCTCTGGCTCTTGCTCTCTTGCTTTTGCTCTTGCGCTCTTGCGCTCTGGCTCCTAAAGATGTAAGCAATAGAGCTCTTGCTCTCTTGCACTCTTGCTCCTGAAGATGTAAGCAATAAAGTTTTGCCGCAGAAGATTCTGGTTTGTTGCGTTCTTCCTGGCCGGTCGCGAGAACGCGTGTAAGAGTTGGTGCTGAAACCCTGGACGAGAAAACCCGGGACGAGAAAACCCGGGACGAGAAATCCTGGGATGAGAAAACCCGGGACGGTTACCATCACCGGCGCAAGGAAGATCCCTCATTCCGGAACCAGAACTGCGGGTCATGGTAATGAAGTGTTCCCGTAAAACAGACTGTTGAGAAGGATTCAACTGCGTGAATTCAGAACTCTTCAGCTGGGGAACGGTGGTAATGAAGTGTTCCCGTAAAACAGACTGTTGAGAAGGATTCAACTGTGTGAATTCAGAACTCTTCAGCTGGGGAACAGTGGTAATAAAGTGTTCCCGCAACACAGACTGTTGAGAAGGATTCAACTGCGTGAATTCAGAACTCTTCAGCTGGGGAACAGGGTACCCGTAAGTATAGCTTTACAAGGTAAGTCTGGTCTTGAACTTTCTAACGAAATTCAAGACAGTCTATCAGAAGTAAAGTGGGAAATAGCTTTACAAGGTACGTCTGGCCTTGAACTTTCTAACGAAATTCAAGACAGTCTATCAGAAGTAAAGTGGGAAATAGCTTTACAAGGTAAGTCTGGTCTTGAACTTTCTAACGAAATTCAAGACAGTCTATCAGAAGTAAAGTGGGAAATAGCTTTACAAGGTATGTTTGACCTTGAACTTTCTCTAGTGTTAGGAGCCTTTTTGTTCCTTTTCACATGTTATCAAGCGGTTAAGGCAGGGCTGAAAATTCTGGATGAAATTCAGGGCAATCTATCAGAAGTAAAGCGGGGAGAGAGAGTAGGAGCAAAGAGGAAATATGGTACACAAAATAAGTATACAGGCCTTTCCACGGGTCTTGAACCCGAGGAAAAGTTTAGGTCAGGTAAGAATACCTGGGGAGAGATTAGAAGGAAGGAAAAGAAAAAAGATCAATCAGCGGAGGTCTCTAGTAGAAGGAGCCTATACTCATCACTAGATGAGCTCAAGGAGCCAGTTCTTAATAGTTCTGAATCAGATGAAAAGGCTATTAGGGCCTGGAAGGCGCTCTCCCGCGCAGGTGAAGCCACTGGACAACTAACAAAGATCGTCCAGAGACCTCAGGAGTCCTTCTCAGATTTTGTGGCCAGAATGACAGAGGCAGCAGAGCGTATTTTTGGAGATTCAGAGCAAGCCGCACCTCTGGTAGAACAGCTCATTTATGAGCAAGCCACACAGGAGTGCTGAGCGGCCATAGCCCCAAGAAAGAACAAAGGTTTACAAGATTGGCTCAGGGTTTGTCGGGAGCTTGGCGGACCTCTCACCAATGCAGGCTTAGCAGCCGCCATCCTCCAATCCCAAAAATGCTCCATGGGCAGAAATTAATCAACGCATAGATCTTGTCCAGGAACAACTAGATGTATTATGGCAAATAGCTCAGCTGGGATGTGAACAAAAGTTTCCGGGATTGTCCGTTACTTCCATTCAGTATGAGAAATTTACTAGGGCATCTAATTTGTCAAAAAGTCTTTCTCAGTATATGTTACAGAATTGGACGGCTGAATTTGAACAGACCCTTCAGGAATTGAGACTTCAGGTCAACTCCACGTGCTTGGACCTGTCCTTGACCAAAGGATTACCCAATTGGATCTCCTCAGCATTTTCCTTCTTTAAAGAATGGGTATGGGTGGGATTATTTGGAGATACACTTTGCTGTGGATTAGTGTTGCTTCTTTGGTTGGTCTGTAAGCTTAAGGCCCAAACTAGGAGAGACAAGGTGGTTATTGCCCAGGCACTTGCAGTACTAGAACATGGTGCTTCCCCTGATATATGGTTATCTATGCTTAAGCAATAGGTCGCTGGCCATTCAGCTCTTGCACCCCACGAGGCTAGTCTCATTGCACGGGATAGAGTGAGTGTGCTTCAGCAGCCTGAGAGTTGCATGGCTAAGCACTGCAGTAGAAGGGCTCTGCGGCATATATGAGCCTATTCTAGGGAGACATGTCATCTTTCAAGAAGGTTGAGTGTCCAAGTGTCCTTCTCCCCAGGTAAAACGACACGGGACCAGACCAGGACCCCTCTGGGTGATAAACCTGGGAGGAGGTTATGTGTACGGCTCCTTTACCTGCACACTGCGGATTTGACCTCTATCTCCACTCTCATTAATATGGGTGGCCTATTGCTCTTATTAAAAGAAAAGGGGGATCTGTGGGGAGCCGCCCTCACATTCGCCGTTAAAAGATGGCGCTGACATCCTGTGTTCTAAGTGGTAAACAAATAATCTGCGCATGTGCCAAGGGTAGTTCTCCACTACATGTGCTCTGCCTTCCCCGTGACGACAACTCGGCCGATGGGCTGCAGCCAATCAGGGAGTAATACGTCCTAGGCGGAGAATAATTCTCCTTAAAAAGGGACGGGGTTTCGCCATTTGCTCTCTTGCTCTGGCTTTTGCTCTCTTGCGCTCTAGCTCCTAAAGATGTAAGCAATAGAGCTCTTGCGCTCTTGCTCTGGCTCTTGCTCTCTTGCTTTTGCTCTTGCGCTCTTGCGCTCTGGCTCCTAAAGATGTAAGCAATAGAGCTCTTGCTCTCTTGCACTCTTGCTCCTGAAGATGTAAGCAATAAAGTTTTGCCGCAGAAGATTCTGGTTTGTTGCGTTCTTCCTGGCCGGTCGCGAGAACGCGTGTAAGAGTTAATGTTAAACTTTATCTGAGATATTAATGTTTATGCATATAGAATATCAATACTGGTTGTCTCTATTTTTAAGGAAAAGTTTTAAAAATAGTGGGCAATGGTTATTGCAAAAATTGATAGCCAATCAAGCTTCTGAGTATACATGAGCATTGCTGTGACGTAGTGGCTAAATATTGAGCCATTGATAGAGGAAAATAATGATATATCTGCACTCTTTCAGCTAATGCTAGGGAAATTTAATGGGAGAAGAGGCAGAAAGAATGGTCAGAGTCAGAGGAGAGAGATGGACATAGGCTTCTAAAGTATGTATAAAACCCTCTGAAAAGTTGAAGAAGGAGATACACTTTTGACTCCTGAGAAAACAAGTGAATCTTATGAGGTTCATCAAATTGATGAAATTTACAGGACTCAGGACATTCATAATGTTACGTGAATCTCAAAAGCTCCCTATTTCGAGTTCATATTAGAAGTGAACACCTTTTAGAGGTGAGGAGACTCTTCAGTGTGCTTCATTGAAAGCAGGGAGAGAACTTCTCTAGATGCATTAGTTTTAGTCATCACCAAGGTGAGTTTTATGATGATGCAGCTCTGTATAATCCTGTAGGTACCCCCTTCTGCAGTTAAGGCCCGAGTCTCATTAGTTTTCCATGCTAGAATTCGGTGGAGTCATTTCTTTGGTCTTTGGTCAGTGTCTTACCTAGAGTGAAAGGCGCTTATTTACTCTCCCTGGAAGATGCGCACAATTAAGGGGAAGACAAAACAGGTTTTGCTCTTTATGTACTTTAAAATGTTACAAACAGGTCTTATACATTTCTCATTCAAAATGTTTCATTTTTAAAGATTCTTTATTTAAAAAGGAAAGATACGGTGGGTACCCTAAACACAAAGTGCTTCTTAGGAGAGAAAAGGCTAGAGCGAAATGTGTTCTGGAAGCTGAGATCTGTAGAAGAGGTCGAATGTGCCCTCAGGCGTAAGGATGCTAATTTTGTGTTATTGGATTTTACTGTAGCTATTAATATATTTTGCTAGAGATTTATGTGATCAATTTATCCTATGGCCTGAACTAATTCCCACAGTATATTTTATCAGAATATGTGATTTTTATAAATCTAGCTTTCTTCTATTTCAAGAAATGGGAAATATCCTATTTCTAGAAATGTTAGGTATTATAGTTTTTGAACTAATATTAAATAATGGCAAATAGGATCATTGTTTTTCTCATTATTTATCCTGCTCTTTTACAAGGAATCAGAGTCATTTTGTTACACTACTCTATGTCTCCAGCTTTATTGGTTCTTCAATGAAATGACAAATGGATTACATTTTGGGTTGCGTGACTCTCATTGCCCTATTGCACTTCTGATAATATTTGCCTGTGACAAGCAGTTATTTTTCATTACCACATTCAATCATGAGTAATAAACTATTTTAATAATGGTGAATGTGAAATTAATTAATAATCTGCAGGTATGCCAGGACATGATTGCTTTCTCTCTCTGACACAAAGAAAACAATTCTATCCGTAGTTATAAATTTGCATATGAATGACCCATGCATAAGGAGTTCTGAATAAAAATCATTTATAAGTACATTGCCAAACTATTTTCAACTTCCCTGTTACTAGATAAACTATTTCAGAATATGTTAGTTGCTATGACAATCATAAGAAGTAAGATTTTTTTAAAGGAACTTGGAGTTTTCTAGTAGATATTAACATTGAAATTTTTATGATATTTAACACGGTTGGCAATGTAGTTGAATAGTTATTTTGTTTTATACATACTTAAGAGACCTATGTGACTCTCCTCCATCCTTCAATGCTCCTTCATAGATTTGAAATGCTTAAATATGCACAAAAAATTTGTATTTATTAGCATATTATTATCTTATTAACAGACATATTCTTTCCTCTTCTCTCATCTTCCATCTTAATTCCTTTGTTTTCTCTTTCTGATAATTGTCATTTCTTCCTTCTTCCTCTTGTCTCATCCAGCCTTTCTTCTACTCTTCTCTTTTTTTCAAGTACTAATAATGTATTTTTTTATTGTCTTGATTAGAAGGGAAAATAGTAAAATCTCCAATTACTGTCTTTAAAACACTTTTATGGTTCACTCCTCTGTGGTCTTTTTAAAAATTATGTTATTTTTATGTGTGTGGTTTGCCTGTGTGCTTGTATGTATACTTTATGCTTTCTCAGTGCATGTGGAGGTCAAAGGAGGGAGTCAGAAGTCCTGGAACTGCAGTTACTGATATTATAGAACCACAAATGTGTATGCTGGGAAACAAACCCAAAACCTCTAAAAGAACAAAAGGTGTTCTTAGCCACAGAGCCATCTCTCCAGTCCCCTCACTCCACACATGCTCTTTTGGGAAACAGAAATACCACAAGGAGAGCTAAACAAAATTCTTACATGTATCTTGAATGTTCATTTGCGTATATCCTCGGAATTTTACCTATATAAAAGAGAAAACTCAGTTTTCTCACTTTATATCCTAGGCTTTGATTTCTACTGGTCAATTAATTAGTTTTACAGATATATGGAAGTATAATCATTACTGATTGTTAGTACTTATTGACAGAAGAATAGAAAACCAAGAGAAGCTCACAAGGATAAGTAATTCATGAAGAACAGTGAAAAGGCTTTGATTTCTACTCTGGATGACAAACAGGAGTTGGGAGATTGAGAAGCAGAGAGCACTGATTTCTTAGGGAGAATGTAAGAATCCATAATTTGAGTAAGACATTTCACTTGTTGAGACCAGGGTTGATGATGTGCAAATGGCTAAAGTGGCTGGATTGGGGATCCAGATTGATGAAGAATCATACTCCGTCACTGACAGATTAGTTATTTTGCTTTTCTGAAATGAGAAACAAAGGGCAGTTTCAAGGCTTTTATTCTGAACTACTGAAAGGATGTTGATGTAAGATAAGCTCAAAAATCATGTGTTCAACAAGCTTGGGGACTATGATTCTCAGATATCAAGCAAAACAAGCCATTTGTATTATGTGTGTTGTTTACTGGTATACACTGGGTATGTGAATCTGAATGAGCGTCCTCTTTATAGTAAGGCTGTAAGTTTCTAAATCATAATTTGGATGTAATCGTGTAAGGAGAAAATGGAGTTTATCAGTCTGGACTCTAGTGTTCTTTTTCATTCATGACTTAGGGTCAGTAAACATCTAGTGGAAATGACCAGAGGAGGAGTCAACACTTTGTTAGGATAGTCACAGGGAGTTTCCACAGCTTGACAAGTCATATCAAAGGAAGACTTGTTAATTGATTGAAAAAATGGACGTTGAAGATAACTTGTTTATGCCTGAAAGAGATAGCCTAAATTGGATATTGATACATTATAGCTCACAAATTACTATACCTTTCAAGTTCTCCTATCCTGTTCCTGGCAAGTCAAAATACATCCATAGCTATTGATTCATTAATTCTTCCAATAAACCATGGCTTGTGTCCTTTATTTTTCTCACCTTAAAATTATAAAATTATATTCAATTTTAAAGTCTATGAACAAGCTTTGAAATCTAGATTACAATGTGATGACATACTATTTATCTCTTTAACATTTTGCCTGTGTTCCTAACTTGCTCTCCACAGAGCATCATTTCTCTCCTTGTTCTGAAAGCCCTTAGAGCTGGAACTAAGGTTAAGAACTCACCCTAATCTTATTCAGGATCTCTTGACAGGCCCATGTGTCATTAAGAATCTACTACATGTGATTGTAATCAAGGAATGAATCAATTAGATAAAGCAAATACACTCTCCTTGATGAACTTAAAACTTCTAGAAGATTTGACAAACGGTCTTCACAGCCTTTTTGTATCTGACAGATTGGACTAACCAACTAATGTTGACACTGGCATGAAGATCTAGGAAAAAATTATACAAATAATACACCAATATATAATTTTTAATAACAAATAAAACTAAGTTAATAAGTAAAAGACTTCAAACACCTATAGACATATGCAGGCACACACACATATCTATCTATGTCTATCTATCTATCTATCTATCTATCTATCTATCTATCTATCTATCCATCTATTGATTTTTATAGAAAACCACTATTAAGGATTGTGCATAACACACTGATTTCTTAGGATTCAGAAAAATATATTTATGTATATTGAAACATACATTTTTAGATATATGTTTGTTATACTAGTATATAACAATTCTACTTAAAATTGTGGTTTTAGTATTTAAACTAGTCTTGACTTTATTCTGTTTTTGATGGTATTTTTTAATATATTTAAAGATGATCAAGTGAGGCAGTACCATCTAACTACAAAATGCTAATAGAAGTTCTAAATTGCATTATGTGTTAACACTGTTGTAATATAAAGTGCACATTAACCAAACTCTAAAATTCTACCTTTTAAATTATAAATGGTTATACTAATTAGGCTGATGGCTTCCATTAACATTCACATTAAAGAATTATCCATGTATGGTATCTTAAAATATGACAGTATTTTATTTGATATCAAAAGCTACTGGGAACATATAAAAAATGTTAAACTATTAACATTCAAATCAACTAAATAATATTAACATTTGTATTTTATTGTGTTTTTCGGTTGAATATGTAATATCATTTATAATATATAGTATTTATAAAACACTAACATTCAAGAATATAGATTTTATGTTAATTAAATATAAAATGGTGTCTTTTTGCTAGATGATTGAATTATTTGCTCCAAATATATAAACAATTAAAAGATGAAGCTAAGCCAAACCCCAGATAGGTTATCTTTGCTAGATTCTCTAATTATGAAAATATCCATATATTCTATTGTGCAAGTTTTAGATTATATTTTAAACATTGAATACCTGGGACTTTTCTTTGCAGCATTTATTGAACAGTTATTGACCTTCTCTAAAGAGAAATTAGATCTTTAAACTAGAATTGGTTGGAGAGATTTTATGTATAATAACAAAACTATTTTTTCATGGGTATTTCAATTCATTTTAAATATATTCACTATATGACTTTCTGTTTGTTTATTTGTTTATTTGTTTATTTTTTCAGGGAAGTTCATTTCTGGACAAATATTACTTACAAATCTGTTGAATTATATCTAAAATCTGAAAAAAGAAATCCAGAAACAACAGTAATACCAAATTATACTTCTAATCTTCAATAATATTACAATTTCAATTCCATATTTATGTTACAATAACAGTGCATATAATTAATCACATAATATTGTAAAGAATCTTCACAAAATTTTAATAGGGTGCTATTTATTAGACAAATATAAGAAAACAGTTTATTCTAATTCAATAATCATATTATTCTGTGTCTTCTATAAATTAATGGTTGAACCCCTTGACATGAGTGTTTATTGTTCCTGTGATTCAGTAGCATTGGTAATGCATAATGTCCTACTGTTCTTTAGGGAGCATCAGATACTGTGGGGATAGGATGTTTAACTTTTTATAAAGGCTGCTAAGAAGATAAATGAAAGTTTCCCAACTCTACTAGTTACTTTCTGTTGTGAAAGCATGCCTAATAACAACAAATAGAAACAAAATTAGAGAAATAAGTGTTTATTTTGGTTTACCATCTGAGATTGTGGTCCATCACAGTGGTCAGCCATGATGACTGGAATGTGAGGTGACTGGTCACATGTGTCTGCAACCAGGAAGTACAGAGACCTGAAAGGTGGTCCTCATTTACCTTAACACAGTTTCCAGGGGTTGGGAGGAGAGTGGGGGGAGACATACCTGCTAGTGCAAAAAAGCCAACAGTTGATGCTGAGATCCACAGATGACAGCTTAGATCCAAAAATGACAGCCTTGGGACCTTCCAGGAACAGATGAACTCTTGCCAGAGCCTAATGGCTACCAAACTTGGGCAAACTTACATGATAGTAAAGAAGACGTTATGTCTATATAGATAAATTAAATGTTGTTTAAAACCAATGTTAATATCCTCATAAACTGTACAAACTCGTTCTCAATTTCCATCCACTGAAAAATTAAGTAATTCAATAAGCCCTTGTCTTCCTAACCCCTACCTCTTGTTACCCCTGTGGCTTAGGTATTGCTTTATTTTGATGCTTACAACCCACCTCACCCAAAATTTTTACTGCAAATAACATAAGAGACAGTCACTCTAATAACATCTCTTCTTTTTTATAATTAGATATTTTCTTTATTTACATTTTAAATGTTATCCCCTTTCCTAGTTTCCCCTCTGAAAATTACCTATCCTGTCCCCCATCCCTCTGCTCCCCAACCCACCCACTCCTGCATCCTGGCCCAGGCATTCCCCTATATTGGGGCATAGAACCTTCACAGGACCAAGGGCCTCTCCTCCCATTGATGACCGACTAGGCCATCCTCAGCTGCATATGCAGCTAGAGTCTCTGTGTGTTTTCTTTAATTGGTGGTTTAGTCTCAGGGAGCTCTGAGGTTACTGGTTAGTTATATAGATGTTCCTCCTAGAGGGCTGCAAACCCCTTCAGCTCCTTGAGTACTTTCTCTAGCACTTTCATTGGGGACCCTGTGCTCTGTCTAATCGATTACTGTGAGCATCCACTTCTATATTAGTAAGGCACTGGCAGAGCCTCTCAGGAGACAGCTATATCAGTCTCCTGTCAGCAAGCTCTTGTTGGCATCTGCAATAGTATCTGGGTTTGGTGGTTGTTTATGGGATGGATCCCCAGGTGGGGAAGTACCTGGATGGTCATGCTCTGAAATTTGTCTCTGTAACTACTTCCACGGGTATTCTGTTCCATCTTCTAAGAAGAATTGAAGTGTCCACACTTTGGTCTTCCTTCTTGAGTTTCATGTGTTTTGCAAATTATATCTTGGGTATTCTGAGCTTCTGGGTTAATATCCACTTATCAGTGAGTGCATATCATGTGTGTTCTTTTGTGATTGCGTTACCTCACTTAGGATGATATCCTCCAGATCCATCCATTTGTCTAAGAATTTCATGAATTAATTGGTTTTAAGAGCTGAGTAGTACTCTATTGTGTAAATGTATCACATTTTCTATATCCATTACTCTGTTGAGAGACATCTGGGTTCGTTCCAGTTTTTGGCTAATATATTTATAACAGCCTTAAATAAGGCTCCACTATGAACATAGTGGAGCATGTGTCCTTATTACAAGTTGGAGCATCTTCTAGCTATATGCCGAGGAGTGGTATTGACACCACAATGAATGGAGAAACACCTCTTCTTTATACAAAAGAAAAGGAGGAGTTGTGAGGCAGTGGACCATCGTAGGAAATTTGGTAAGGTTGAGTGGGTTCAGAAACCCTGGCATCCCCATGAGGAAGGTAGGATTTTACTTACTCCCAACCGGATTCCTGGCCTGGAACATGTAACCACAACTCCTCACATAATGCATGACCACTGGTCACATGTCACTGAACAGAGTTAGTTCTCCATGATAATGAGGTATCTAGATGGGCTCTGAAGGTTTAGCCAATGAGTTTCCCTTCCTGGACATTCCTTCCTGCAATTTAATTCCTGTATTTAATCTCTGGTCCATCTTGAGGAAGGGGTATGCACCTATTTTCCATGATGAACACTGAATGAACATTATGGACAACCCATCACCTTGGGGTTAAATGGATTTCAGAACTACACATTTGTACTTGTTCTTGGACTCCTGTCCACAGAATGGTCTCTGATAATTCAGGCTGAGTTTTCTTCCTCAATTAAACGTTTTTGGAAATGGCCTCACAAGCACCACAGGAGTGTGTGTCCTAGGTTATTCTGAATGGAGTAAGATTGAAAAACAGAAAAAAAAAACAAAAAAACCTAAACATCACATTCATGAAAAGAAACCTCAAAAGAATATATGTGAATAATCATAATGGCTACTTAAAAGTAAGATGTAGGTTTAATTTGGCCATCATTAGTCAAGATCAGAGGCAGATAGAATCATGAAAGATGTGTTAAAGTCAGAAAACACAAAAAGTTTGAAAGAAAAAAAGATACCAAAAGTTCTTCTTAAATGGCTACATGCCAATTACTATAATTGAAATATTTTATTTAGTCTGAATCTCTGTCATCCTCTTTCTGAGTCAGAAATTAGATGAAATAACCTGGAAACTGGCAATATTCATTAGAAGGATTTAAAAAGTATCCTTTAACATGTCTATTTCATCCTCTTTCATGTGTTATCTTGTAGGGCTGTAGGTATAGGAGAAAGAGGGATTGGGAGAAAACCCGCATCCTGCCAGAATTCTGGTGCTCTGGGCAGGTGGACACAGGGGGAGTTCTGCAAGCTTTCCATGCAGCCCCAGGTGGGTGTCTGGCTGTGGGAAGCCACTGATCCCAGCTCAGAGGGTGGTGGACAAGGTGCAGTCCTAGGCACCAGGTTCCCAGCTTCCAGCATCCCACACTGGATACAGTGGAAGAGCTGAGAACAGAATGGGCCCCCCCTCCCCCGGGGCGGCATTGAGCCCAGGGGCTGAAGCGAGGAGAGGTCAAGGGGAGAAGGTGCTTGATGGTTCCCACATGGGGGAGAGTCCTTGGTCCCATCTGTGGTTGGAGTGCAGGAAGTCCTTCTGGTGGGAGGTTAAACCCAGCTCATTAGGAGAAAGCCTATCCCATCTTTCAAGCACGGTGAGCCTTGATGAGCAGTGACAGTCTATGGTTTTAGAGCGTTATTGTTGAAAGACAGGGAGAAGGAGAGAAGGTAGAAAAAGAGAGGCTGGCCATGGTCACATGGAGAGAGGGGGGAAAGGAGGGAGAGAGAGAAAGGGCTACAGAAGAGAGTAAGAAAGATGAAGGCTTAAAGTGAGTGAGGAGGGGCCAAGCAGCTCCTCTTATAGTGGGCTGAGCTATCTTGCTGTTTCCAGGTAACTGTGGGGAGGAGCATACCTGGCTATAGTCAGGTAACTGTGGGGGTGGAGTCTAGCCAGAATGCCTGAAGCTTGGGACATTGTCTGCTTGATTTAAAGTCACAGAATTATGGAGGTGGGGGCTCTGTGGTATCAGGCACCTGGCTCTGGGAGAGTGGCTCGCTTTTCTGTCCGTTGTACAGTTCTCTACTGGGTCTCCGGAGCAAGCCCCATTCTACCAAAATAGGCTGCCTATCACAGCCCCACACTATCTTACCTTTTTATTATCTACTCTACCTAAATTCCCTGGAAGCTATTTGAAAATTAAAAGTAAGGTACTGAGCATATCTGTACTTTTTAGAGCAAGCACTAAAATCTTGTGAAGTGGAGTAATAGTTTTTTTTTATGGGATATATTATTCAGAATCCCCTTATTGCTCTGTAGTTATATTCTCAAGTATAAGAAAAACCTTTGGGAGGGTTCAGTGGATGTCAATGCCACTCACAGCCCCACCTTCATCTTCTGAAATAAATTGTAACCAAATCAAGGCTGAGGTAAGCAAATGGCCAAAGGAAGCTTTTTATAAAGATTTTAATCACTTACTTATATATTGCAATTAAAAATAATTTGATGTGTCTTATCATGTCTGTATTAAGGAAATCTGGATTTTCAAACCTGGGTCCTGTTTCTTCTCTAATACATAAGCTTGTAAAACTGATAGACTATAGTTTCCTCTCCTATAAATGGAAGAAGGTACTAACAAAGGTGTAAAAGTTTGTTAATGAATCTAGACTATGACAAAGAAAATGGAAGGGCTGTCTTAACAGCACTGCCAGCACATTTGCTAGTATTTTTAAAAATGGCTCGTTTAACTCAATTACCACCAAAAAGTTTCATTGTGTTATGACTGTGGACAGGTAAAGACTGAACTATTTAACAGGCATTTGGTAGTCAGTTACAAACATCCTTTACACTCCTTGCTTTAATCTTAGTGCCCAAAATGTGTGTATTAAAATATCTCATGCTTTTGAATGTAGTTTCATAGCATTTTGGATCACATCTGAGTATATTTGTTCCTTGTGGTATTCCATTTGAGCACAAGTTTTCTTTGAACAGATTTTTCTAAAATTTTCCAATCCTTTTTTTTGCAAGGTGCTTGCTTTAAAACAGATCTCATTTTTAAAGTCTTTTTAAAAGCAAGCTTTGATCTTTCTAGTCTTTATTGATTAGTTTCTCCACTAAATTCTCATCAGACTTTTATACACTTATTTCATGTTATAATCTGAACTGTAGTATTTTACATGTGAATGTGTGAGTTCATGTATGGGTGCATGTTTTCACATGTATAGGTGCACATGTGTGTGACAGAGCCAGATGTAGATGTCATATAAATTACTGGATCATGCTTTACTTTATGTAGTGAGCAGAGTCTCTTCATGATTTCAGAACTCATCATTTTGGTTTGTCTGCACAGTCAACTTTCTTCAGGGACTCTCCACCTTGTTGTTCTATGTTTTGGGATTATAGGTGAGCTGATATGATGAGCTGACTCTCGTATTAGATCCTAGAGCAGAATTTCATGACTCATGCTTTCCTAGGAAGAACTTTACCTGTTGAATCATCTGCAAGGTCTCAGTATTGTAGAAATTCTTAGTGTGGCCTTTTTGTGGCAAAAAATTACAAATTCTTCATAAACTTTAGAAATTGTTTTCATGTCTTATATTTATCATATCACTCATGACAAACATTTAATAACGTCGGAATTATGAAAAATGGAACATATTTGTGTTCATACACAGAGCTATCTGTATGTTTTCCAAATATAGATATACATATACATATATATATATATATTTATAAAATTTCAATATGTATATTTACATATATAGTTGACCTAAATCTTTAGAAGCCAACTGAATCTGTTATCACCTTGACTTTGCTTTATTTCTGTCTTAGTCCTTGACTTCCTCAATTCCAAACTATAACTAATAAATTTATCATTAAAGCTAACATTTATATCATTGTCCAGTAGGACAGTTTATATTATGTCCAGATTACTTGGATATATACTATCATATTATCACATATATAATATTTGATTGTAACATTATATAGAGAAATGTTATTTAGTCTGGAGTATGGATTTATGACGAGAGTAGACACTGGCTAGATTACCTTAAGTCTTTTGATGTTAGAATGCTTTAACTAATTGAATATAGGGAAGTTAAGAAGACTATAGATTAACCAAGAAGCTTAGCTTAAACTTAGTTTGTAGTGCAGTGATAAAGAATAAATGTAAGTGACCAGGTCACAATGAGTGAGTCTATTGTACTGATTGACAAAAGAAATACTTGCAGCTATTCTTCGTTGAACTTCACTGTAAAAATTGAATGTCTCACATTTATAAATTGTGATCCAATTGGTCTCACCAAATAAAAGTTCACAATTTTGCATATTTCTGTTTTCCTCTGAATGCTTCTTTTAATATTCTAGTAAATTGCCTATTAATTTTAAATTAACATATAGCAAGATAGATATCAACAGGAATACTAAGCCTAAAAGTTAAAATAGTCTATCTGTTTCAAAGAGAGCCAATAATTATTTTTTAGATGACCTTGATAAGAGTAGAGAAATACATCAAGCGGTTAGAACTAGACCCATGAATTCAACCACAGATTGAATGTGTATTTCATAATATCATTGCAGTTTGAGCAATTAACCATTCATATATTCATATATTATTCAGGTCATTTAATTATAATAATACAAATTATAATATACAGCAATAATACAACCATTTCATAAATGGTTGATAATTGGGTGTTTCACAAAAGTAAGTTTTAATTTGTAAAAAGTAACCAGGATGATAATAATAGATGTTGAGTCTACTCCTTCATAAATATAGCTGCACAAACATATCTGCACCAGTATATAAATAGATATTTTTTAAAGGTTTGGGACATTATGTGACAAATGGCACATTAGGTCCCATCCTCTAGTGTACTAGAATTTCCTTTGAACTAATGCTGCAGTTTATCTATTATCTTGCTGTTATGTTTGGAAAATATATGTGTTCTTCAAAATAAATACCCTGAGCTACTCTCCAGCTACATATATAACTAGTGCCCATTGTCTATAGGTTTACTTCCTACTGCATAAATCAACCATTTTATTTCTACTTAGATTCTAGTTTTCTGAGAAAAAAAAAATACTCTGGTCCATAAGTCCCTATGTTGTAGGTCTGAGTTGACAAATCTATGTGTTGCTAGGAAAATAGAAGTATGATTTGCTATTTATTGCAGACAGAGAGGAAGGATATCCTTCTTACATGTATTCAAATAATCTTGTATTATATTTTTGCATGCTTAATAAGTAACTCCTTTCATTATATCTTCCTTTGTTTGTTTCATGTTTTGTGATGTGATGGATTGATAATAATTTTAGGCTCTAAAGTGTGTTGTGGTTTGGTTTAAATATGGCATCAACTTGCTGGGAATCAGAACAGGTGCAATTTAAATTGCTGATCTATCTTACTGATTCCCATAAACTTCTATTCTTATTTTATACTAATAGGGATATATAGGAATGAATAGGAATGAAATCCAGTACAATTATGTGTATAATAAGCTAAGTTTTAAATAACCTAATACTATCACCTTCCTCCATTTTTTACCAAAAACATTTGTTTTTATAAGAGTTTGTTTTTATTCTCATAGTGGAGAAAAATCTCATGTGGACTAATTTCTCCAGGCAGCTGTTTCAACATCTCTCATTTACCACGATAGACTTAGCACATTCAACTGGCTGAAAGTCAAAATATTAACTTTGAAGTTCTCTGAATCGTAGACATTAATGCACCATTTTTGTTCAATGAACTACTTTAGCATATGGGATATAAAGTCCCACTGTGTGATTATGTCTTGAGTTAGCTGAGTTATGGATGCTTCAAGTAGATTTTGGATAGCAGATTTTAAATAACCCAGTTCAGAGCAGTTTGAAATGCTCTAACTTGCTGAGGGTTACTTGTACTCAGATTTCAACAGACATCTGCAGTATCAATAAAGTTCATTCATAGTTGACTATTTTTAATGGAAAAATATCTTATATAAGTAGAAGACTGTCATACCAAATATGAAATTCTGAACTGTGCTTGGGAGGAAACTTTCTTTGTATTCATGTCCATAACAATATAATCATTATGGAAATCTTATGTTAGATTTGATGAAATGAACTTTTAGTAGTTTAATGGTAAGGTTGTAAATTGAAGACTATTGTCACACTATAGCAAAGAAAAGTTAAAGACAGAATAAGAAGAACATGGTACTAGATGACTGAAACAACAACCTTGTCTGCTTTCAGTGATGCCCAAGTTACTGAGAGGATGGAAAAGTTTCAGTTCAGTTGTATTCATGGACATAATAAACTTTTTGTTTCAGAGTAACCCTCTGCTGAATTAAGTTTAAGAGCTAATTGGCACATAAACAGTTCTTCGAAGGAATCAGAGAACAACTAGAAAGGTCCAAATTCTGAAACCAAAGGAGGCAGTGGGATGCGACACAGAGATGAATGAAAGACCATGTGATTGCTTTTGATCAGTTTCCAGAGTCTTAGGGGTTCAGGGGGCATCAAGAGTCAAAGAGAAAGGCATAGTTTAGTAACTATGGGTTTGGGCAAATAATGCCTGTAGTCTTATTCTAAAGATAATGGAAGCAAGTTTATAGATTACCACATTTATAGATTACCAAGGTGTGGAATTCTGTAAACTCTCAGTATTCCTTGAAAACTATAAGAAAGAAATTCCACTAAGGATTCCTTCTGTGATGTAGAAGACAGAATCGAATAAAGACACTCATATTCCAGAAAGTGTTGGACCATTCCATGACTAGATGTGGGTCATTGATTTAAGAGTTCATGAAAATTAGCCTACCTTTAAGTGAAGTTATCAGTTAGGTACACTATAGTTTATATGCACACTGCATGCCATTTAATAAAACTTAGCAGAGTTATTAAAAAGTGGATCAACATCAAAATCAAAGATTATAAATTGTAAAAAACTAGAAATAAATGTGATCTGGAGATTCTAATTACGTTCAAATCGTCGACTTAAAATAGTGGTCATTAAACAAAAAGTGGAAAGATGGGAACTTGATAGGAAACTGGATTATGTAGATAAGCAGAGTTTTGAAACCAAAATAATGAATAAATATATTCATTAAAATTAGTCTTAGCAATGTTTTAAATAAGGCAGAAGATGAAATTAGAAACCTGAAAAAGCTTTATATACTTAAACATATACAGAAATAAAATGACAGAATTCAGAAAATCTACATGAATTAGAGGAAATTCAATGAAATTAAGAACAGGACAGAACAGTATTTGAATTCTTATTGTCTGATAATTTTCCTATAAAGACAAAAACATCAAACTTACAATTTAAGAACTTTGACGAATTCTAATTAGGAGGAATACAAAGAAAGAAATCCAGTGAAGTGCACCTTAAAAAGCAGCTGAACTAAGACAGAAACAAAAATCTTCAAGGTGGACAAAAATCAAAATCACATTTCTTAACACAGAATAAAATAATAGTAGCTGCTGGCTTCTCTATAGAAACAGATGGGAGAAGCCACCCTTGATTACAAGCTTTAGTTCCAAATGAGAATTTATCATCATATAAATATTAGCATAAGTGGTGTAGTTGACCCAGATATAATAATATAGCAATAATAAAAACATGAATGCAGGTTCTGGGACTCTGCCTAAAGTAGTTTCCACAGGTGAGAGTGTGCACTAAAGAAGCTAACAGCTTCTGGGACAGGCCAAAGCAACACAGCTTCTGGGAAAGGTCCTGTTTTGGGCCTTCATCTTCAGCCAGGAGGGAGGTCCGAACGCCAGATATCTGTGCACCTTCCCTGTAAGAGGAGAGCTTGCCTGCAGAGAGTGCTCTGACCACTGAAACTCAGAGGAGAGAGCTAGTCTCCCAGATCTGCTGATAAGAGGGTAACAAAATCACAAGAGTAACAATCTCTAACCAGAGACAACTAAATCAACTAACTCCAGAGATTACCAGATGGCGAAATGTAAATGTAAGAATCTTACTGACAGAAAACAAGACCACTCACCATCAGCAGAACCCAGCACTCCCACTTCACCCAGTCCAGGGCACCCCAACACACATAAAAAGCTAGACCCAGATTTAAAAGCATATCTCAGGATGATGGTAGATGACATCAAGAAGGAATTTAATAACTCACTTAAAGAAATACAGGAGAACACTGCTAAACAGATAGAAGACCTTAAAGAGGAAGCACAAAAATCCCTTAAAGAATTGCAGGAAAACACAACCAAACAGGTGATAGAATTGAATAAAACCATCCAAGATCTAAAAAGGGAAGTAGACACAATAAAGAAAACCCAAAGTGAGGCAACGCTGGAGATAGAAACCCTAGGAAAGAAATCTGGAACAATAGATGTGAGCATCAGCAACAGAATACAAGAGATGGAAGAGGGAATCTCAGGTGCAGAAGATTCCATAGAGAACATCGGCATAACAAACAAAGAAAATGGAAAATGCAAAAAGATCCTAACTCAAAACATCCAGGAAATCTAGGACACAATGAGAAGACCAAACCTAAGCATAAAAGGAGTAGATGAGAATGAAGATTTTCAACTCAAAGGGCCAGCAAATATCTTCAACAAAATTATAGAAGAAAACTTTCCAAACCTAAAGAAAGAGATGCCCATGAACATACAAGAAGCCTACAAAACTCAAAATAGACTGGACCAGAAAAGAAATTCCTCCCGACACATAATAATCAGAACAACAAATGCACTAAATAAAGATAGAATATTAAAAGCAGTAAGGGAAAAAGGTCAAGTAACATATAAAGGCAAGCCTATCAGAATTATACCAGATTTTTCACTAGAGACTATGAAAGCCAGAAGAGCCTGGACAGATGTTATACAGACACTAAGAGAACACAAATACCAGCCCAGGCTACTATAACCAGCAAAGTTCTCAATTACCATAGATGGAGAAACCAAAGTATTCCACAACAAAACCAAATTCACACATTATCTTCCCACGAATCCAGCCCTTCAAAGGATAATAACAGAAATAAAAGCCAATACAAGGACTGAAACCAGGTCCTAGAAAAAGCAAGAAGGTAATCCCACAACAAACCTAAAAGAAGACAGGCACAAGAACAGAATGGCAACTTTAACAACAAAAATAATTGGAAGCAACAATTACTTTTCCTTAATATCTCTTAATATCAGTGGACTCAACTCCCCAATAAAAAGACATAGACTAACAAACTGGCTATACAAACAAGATCCAACATTTTGCTGCTTACAGGAAACTCATCTTAGAGAAAAAGATAGACACTACCTTAGAATGAAAGGCTGGAAAACAATTTTCCAAGCAAATGGTATGAAGAAACAAGCTGGAGTAGCCATTCTAATATCTAATAAAATTGACTTCCAACCCAAAGTCATCAAAAAAGACAAGGAGGGGCACTTCATACTCATCAAAGGTAAAATCCTCTAAGATCAATTCTGAATATCTATGCTTCAAATGCAAGGGCAGCCACATTCATTAAAGACTTTAGTATAGTTCAAAGCACACATTGCACCTCACACAATAATAGTCGCAGACTTCAACACACCACTTTCACCAATGGACAGATCAGGGAAACAGAAACTAAACAGGGACACAGTGAAACTAACAGAATTTATGAAACAAATGGATCTAACAGATATCTACAGAATATTTTATACTAAAACAAAAGGATATACATTCTTCTCAGCACCTCATGGTACCTTCTCCAAAATTGACCACATAATTGGTCACAAAATAAGCCTCAACATATACAAAAATATTGAAATTCCCCCCTGCATCCTATCAGATCACCATGGACTAAGGCTTATCCTCAATAACAAAATAAATAATAGAAAGCCAACATTCACGTGGAAACTGAACAACACCCTTCTCAATGATACCTTAGTCAAGGAAGGAATAAAGAAAGAAATTAAGGACTTTTTAGAGTTTAATGAAAATGAAGCCACAACATACCCAAACTTATAGGGCACAATGAAAACAGTTCTAAGAGGAAAACTCAGAACTCCGAGTGCCTCCAAAAAGAAACTAGAGAAAACACACATTAGCAGCTTGAAAACACACCTAAAAGCTCTAGAACAAAAGGAAGCAAATTCACTCAAGAGGAGTAGATGGCAGGAAATAATTAAACTCAGGGGTGAAAGCAACTAAGTGGAATCAAGAACTATTCAAAGAATCAACCAAACAAGGAGCTCATTCTTTGAGAAAATCAACAGGATAGATAAACCCTTAGCCAGACTCACTAGAGGGCACAGGGACAGAGTCCTAATTAACAAAATCAGAAATGAAAAGGGAGACATAACAACAGATCCTGAAGAAATCCAAAACACCATCAGATCCTTCTACAAAAGGATATACTAAAAAAATTGGAAAACCTTAATGAAATGGATAAGATTCTAGACAGATTCCAGGTACCAAAGTTACATCAAGATCAAGTTAATGATCTAAACAGACCAATATCCCCTAAAGAAATAGAAGCAGTCATTAATAGTCTCCCAACCAAAAATCCCCAGGATCACATGGGTTTAGTGCAGTGTTCTATCAGACCTTCAATGAAGATCTAATCCCAGTTCTTCACAAACCATTCCACAAAATAGAAACAGAAGGTACTCTACCCAACTCATTCTATGAAGCCACAATTACTCTGATACCTAAACCACAAAAAGACCCAACAAAGATAGAGAACTTCAGACCAATTCCCCTTATGAATATCGATGCAAAACTCCTCAATACAGTTCTCGTTAACCGAATCTAAGAACACATCAAAACAATCATCCATCCCGATCAAGTAGGTTTCATCCCAGTGATGCAGGGATGGTTCAATATATGGAAATCCATCAACGTAATCCAGTATATAAATAAACTCAAAGACAAAAACCACATCATCATCTCGTTAGTTGCGGAGAAAACATTTGACAGAATCCAACACTCATTCATGATAAAATCTTGGAAAAATCAGGAATTCAAGGCCCATACCTAAACATGATAAAAGCAGTCTACAGCAAACCAGTAGCCAACATAAATGTAAATGGTTAGAAGCTGGAAGCAATCCCACTAAAATCAGGGACTAGACAAGGCTTCCCATTTTCTCCCTACCTATTCAACATTGTACTTGAAGTCCTAGCCAGAGTAATTAGACAACAAAAGGAGATCAAGGGGATACAAATTGGAAAGGAAGAAGTCAAAATGTCACTTTTTCCAAATGATATGATAGTATATATAAGTGACCCTAAAAATACCACCTGAGAACTCCTAAGCCTGATAAACAGCTTCAGTAAAGTAGCTGGACATAAAATTAACTAAAACAAGTCAATGGCCTTTCTCTACACAAAATTAAACAGGCTGAGAAAGAATTTAGGGAAAAACACCCTTCTCAATAGTCACAAATAATATAAAATACCTTGGCGTGACTCTAAGGAAGTGAAAGATCTGTATGATAAGAACTTCAACTCTCTGAAGAAAGAAATTAAAGATCTCAGAAGATGGAAAGATCTCCCATGCTCATAGATTGGCAGGATCAATATAGTAAAAATTGCTATCTTGCCAAAAGCAATCTACAGATTCAATGCAATCCCCATCAAAATTCCAACGTAATTCTTTAAAAAATTAGAAAGGGCAATGGGCAGATTCATCTGGAATAACAAAAAAACCTAGGATAGCAAAAACTCTTCTCAAGGATAAAAGAACCTCTGGTGGAATCACCATGCCTGACCTAAAGCTGTACTACAGAGCAATTGTGATAAAAACTTCATGGTACTGGTATAGCGACAGACAAGTAGACCAATGGAATAGAATTGTAGACCCAGAGATGAAACCACACACCTATGGTCACTTGATCTTTGACAGGGAGCTAAAACCACCCAGTGGAAAAAAGACATCATTTTCAACAAATGGTGCTGGCACAACTGGCATGTATCAAGTAGAAGAATGAGAATTGATCCATTCCTATCTCCTTGTACTAAGGTCAAATCTAAGTGGATCAAGGAACTCCACATAAAACACTGAAACTTATAGAGGAGAAAGTAGACAAGTGCCTCAACGATATGGGTACAGGGGAAAAATTCCTGAATAGAACAGCAATGGCTTGTGCTCTAAGATCAAGTCGATAAATGGGACCTCATAAAGTTGCAAGCTTCTGTACGGCAAAAGACACCGTCAATAAGACAAACAGACCACCAACAGATTGGGAAAGGATCTTTACCTATCCTAAATCAGATAGGGGACTAATATCCAATATATATAAGAACTCAAGAAGGTGGACTCCAGAAAATCAAATAACCCCATTAAAATTGGGGCTCAAAGCTAAACAAAGAATTCTCACCTGAGGAATACCGAATGGCAGAGAAGCACCTGAAAAAATGTTCAACACCCTTAATCATCAGGGAAATGCAAATCAAAACAACCCTGAGATTCCACCTCACAACAGTCAGAATGGCTAATATCAAATATTCAGGTGACAGCAGATGCTGGCGAGGATGTGGAGAAAGATGAAAACTCCTCCTTTGCTGGTGAGATTGCAAGCTTTTACAACCAGTCTGAAAGTCAGTCTGGCAGTTCCACAGAAAATTGAAAATAGTACTACCTGAGGATCCCGCAATACCTCTCCTGGGCATATATCCAGAAGATATTCCAACTGGTAAGAAGGACACATGCTCCACTATGTTCATAGCAGCCTTATTTATAATAGCCAGAAGCTGCAAAGAACCCAGATGCCCCTCAACAGAGGAATGGATACAGAAAATATGGTACATTTACACAATGGAGTGCTACTCAGCTATTAAAAAGAATGAATTTATGAAATTCCTAGGCAAATGGATGGACCTGGAGGGTATCCTCCTGAGTG
Source organism: Mus musculus (assembly GCF_000001635.26). NCBI lineage: Eukaryota > Metazoa > Chordata > Mammalia > Rodentia > Muridae > Mus > Mus musculus. The sequence continues at coordinate 53,313,837 of NC_000074.6, read as the reverse complement.
AGGTAACCCAATCACAAAGGAACTCACACAATATGTACTCACTGATAAGTGAATATTAGCCCAGAAACTTAGGATAGCCAAGATATAAGATCCAATTTGCTAAGTGCATGAAACTCAGGAGGAACGAGGACCAAAGTGTGGACACTTTGCCCCTTCTTAGAACTTGGAACAAAACACCCATGGAAGGAGTTACGGAGACAATGTTTGGAGCTGTGATGAAAGGATGGACCATCTAGAGACTGCCATATCCAGGGATCCATCCCATAATCAGCCACCAAACGCTGACACCATTGCATACACTAGCAAGATTTTGCTGAAAGGATCCAGATAGAGCTGTTTCTTGTGAGACTATGCAGGGGCCTAGCAAACACAGAAGTGGAATGCTCACAGTCAGCTATTGGATGGATCATAGGGCCACCAATGGAGGAGCTAGAGAAAGTACCCAAGGAGCTAAAAAGGATCTGCAGTCCTATAGGTGGAACAACAATATTAACTAATCAATACCCCCCTGGAGTCGTGTCTCTAGCTGTATATAAATCAGAAAATGGCCTAGTTGGCCATCAGTGGAAAGAGAATTCCATTATTCGTGCAAACTTCATATGCCTCAGTACAGGGAAACTTTAGGGCCAAGAAGTGGGTGTGGGTTGTTGGGGGAGTAGGTGGGGGAGCGTGTGGGCGAATTTGGGATAGCATTGGAAATGTAAATGAAATAAATACCCAATAGAAAATATCAAAAAAAACCCATGAATGCAAGAGGAAGACATTTATGAAATCAGGAATATATATATATATATATATATATATATATATATATATATATATATATACGTACACACATATATGCACATATATAAGATGGGTTGTAAAATATAGATAACAAACAATGACATTTTACACTTTTACCTCATTAATTTAAACCATACTCTTACAAGTGACTGTATCAGGTGATGGAGTCTTTAATACCTGTTACAACTTGAGACTTTATATATAAACAATTATTCTCTTTCAGTTCTGGGACTGAATCACAGTGACAGTTATGGGCGTCCCTTAGTTAAGGTTTTACTGCTATGAGCAGACAACAGGACCAAGGCAAGTCTAATAAAGGACAAAATTTAATTGGGGCTGGCTTACAGGTGCAGAGGTTCAGTCCATCATCTTCAAGGCAGAGGCATGATGACATCCAGGCACACATCATGCAGGTAGAGCTGAGACTTCTCCATCTTCATCTGAAGGCTGCTAGTGGAAGACTGACTTCTAGGCAGCTAGGATGAAGGTCTTAAATCCATGCTCACAGTGACAAATACTCCAACAAAGCCACACTCCGAATAGTGCCACTTCTTGAGCTGAACATGTACAAACCATCATAAGGCATTTCTTTTGGAAGCCTTGTGTAAGTATATCCATACCATAGAATCAGAAAAGGAAAGCAGGCTGGGCCTGGTGGCACATGCCTTTAATCCCAGCACTTGGGGGGCAGAGGCAGGCAGATTTCTGAGTTCCAGGCCAGCCTGGTTTACAAAGTGAGTTCCAGGACAGCCAGAGATATACAGAGAAACCCTGTCTCAGAAAAACTAAAAAAAAAAAAAAAAAAAAAAGGAAAGCAGAACTATGAACAATGTAGATGTTTATCAGAGGAACTAGAAAGAAGTCTTTCGTATAAGCCCACATTCTGTATGATTCCACTTAAATAACACTCGTAAAATGATGAATCTATAGACATGGAAAAAAAAATCCCTAGTTATTATTACCAGATCTTAGCAGTGTTGTATTATAGAGGTGACTATAGCTATACTACAAGGTCTCTGTTTGTCCAGTAGTGCATGTAGCCCTGCTATTATTTTCAACTGATGTGAGTCATTGAGAACATTAGAAGTCTTTTATTTTTTATTATTATTTAATCCTTTATTACAGTCCAGTCTTCATCCCCTTCCAGCCCCCCCCCCCCGCAACGGCTCCCCATCCAATACCTCCTCTCTCCCTACCCTGTCTCCAAGAAGATGTCCTCACCCTCCCAACCCCACCTTATTAAATCTCCCCACTCCCTGGGGCCTCAAGTCTCTCAAGGGTTAGGTGCATCTTCTCTCACTGAGGCCAGACTGGGCAGTCCTCTGCTGTATATGTGTCTGGGGCCTCATATCAGTTGTTGTATGTTGCCTGACTGGTGGCTCAGTGTCTGTGAGTCTCAGAGGTTCAGGTTGTTGAGACTGCTGGTCTTCCCATGTGACCCCCTCCTCCTAAAAAGCTTCTTTCAGCTTTTCCCAAATTCAACCACAGGGGTCCCTGTCTTCTGTCTATTGGTTGGGTGCTAGTATCTGCACCTGACTCTTTCAGTTGTTTGTTAGGCCTCTTGGAGGGCAGCCATGCTAGGTTCCTATAATGCATGTCGTTCTGTCTAGGTCTGGATCATAACATACACAAAAACATAAATGCAGATGTGCATGTAGTTCTTTTTCTCTGTCTCTGTCTCTGTCTCTATCTGTTTCCCTCTTTCCCTCTCCCTCTCCTCTCCCCGCCTCTTCTGTTTGTGTGTGTGTGTGTGTGTGTGTGTGTGTATGCTACTTTCTGCATATAGATTAAAAATAAAAGACAGCTCATAAAATGACAGTGAACTGGCACTACTATACACAAGGGCTTATCTTAGTAACTAATATTTGTAAGAAATCACATAATTCTACTTTTCAAGGCAAGTAACTGGATTTTTCAATAAAATGCAAATGAACACCTCACCAATTATACACACTTACTGGAAGTGGCTAAAAATGAAACTAAACAAAACATAATATACAAAGTGACAAGCAGGTTACCAAGTAATTAGAGCTCTAACACATTGCTTATGCACCTCTCTGGAAAATTCTCTAGCAACATCTGCAAATATCAACCACATACCCTCCTCCCTACCAGGTTCTGTTTAGTGTAAATTAGCATTAAAGAGGCCACATTTGCATGAAAGGCACATTAGAGCAAAGTCTAAGCTTTCTGCACTGGATAACATCTTTCTGTTATACTGACAAAACAAACCAACCAACCAAACAAACAAACAAAAAAAATAAACAAATAACTAAAACCAAAACCAAACCAAAAATCCAACCAAAACCAATAATAATGATGATGATGATGATAAATAATAATAATAATAATAATAATAATAATAATGCTAACAACAACAAACCCAAAAACTGTGAATGGCATTTTCCAGAGTCCAGTCCCTTCTAACTCCCAGACTTGAATGTCACCAATGAGAGTAATTCACATCAGGAACTGGAGGAGGAAGCGATTTGCACAGGACTTTTGCCGAAAGTGGTTGACAAGTGGTGGTTTGATGCGTGATTTACTACCCTTTCACAGCCAACACTTGGGAGCCTAATTTGCTGCTGCAGACTGTGTTCTTTCTCACAGATGACCATGACTTTTCCCAGGAGCCCTTGGGAACTGTTCATTTTGGTGATTCAGATAGAGGTTTCCCAATATCTACATCTGCAACTTTGTTTCTGCTTATGTCTAAAGACAACATGCTCATATCGGTGCCCCTGGACCTGAAAAGTTCTCACTAAATTCCTGTAAATTCGGGCTCATATAGAAAAGCATTTCTTTTTGAGGATAACTGAGTAACCTTATGTTTCTTGATAAGATCCAGTATATTACCAACCAACCAAATTTGTAGTTGAGTAGATAGTTCACCACTATGCAGTACAGCAAGAATTGTATATCTGCAATGCACAGCCTTAGCAATGTTATTCCCCACTGAACACTAGGAAATGTCCAGAGATATTCTTGGTAGTCACATCACAGGCAATTGTTGCTGCCTTGCCTAACAAAAGAAAGCCCCAAGATGCTGTTAACATGCATAGAATAGCTGCAAGTAACAGAATTAGACAGTCTAAAATGTGAATAATGCCGATTCTGAGAAACATGCTATACAGCAATAAAACCAATGAAAGATGCATCTCTGCTACTATATTAAACATTCAGCGATATTGCAAACTCGGTGACAGGCAAAAATGTCAGACTAAATCATTGTAGAATGTAGATTCTGTCTGGATGAAAATTAGTTAATTATAAGTCTATGGCTACCTTTGGAAGAAGAGGCGTTTTGGAAGTAAAATATTCTCTACAAGCACGTGTTTGATCATTTGGTCTCCTGCTGCTGGTGCTTTTTAGGAGAGTCATGTAACCTTTAGAATATGTACTTTAGCTGGAGGAAGTAGCTGGCAGTATGGGAGGCTCGGAGTTTTATAACTTACTGCAGTTTCTCGCTGGGTGCCTCAGCTTCATGTCTAATGCTGAGAGAGAACTGGTTTTACCACCAGCTTCTGCTATTATCTCTTTCCTACCATGAAGGTTCAATAGCTTCTGAAATCACGATGCAGAATAAATCCTTCCAACTCTCAACTGCTTTTGTCAAGTACTTGATCATGCAATGAAAAAAAAGTAACTCAGAGAAACTTTCTGCAGTTCTATAGAAACTTGCAGAAATCCACCACTGATCAAAATGCGGAGAACAAATGACAAAGCTATACCACAGGGACAGAGAACATTGAAGATGGAGTGGAAAGAATGTAAGAGCTAAGGGCCAGAGGACCAGGATATCAGGTGCAAGATAATGTCTTTTATGTATGACGGGGAATCTGCACCCAAGGAATCACAACAATATAGCTACGTGAGCAAGTCCTGTATAATGACAACACACTGCAACACCAGTGTAACAGGGGCCAGTCCCACAGACAGGTCCTAGCAGAAGAGATAAGGAACAGGCAGAGGGGTGTAATGGAAGAATGGGTCAGACAGCATGGCTGAGAGTATCTTGCATTTCTGACTGACTAGCAACAAGGATGTTTCCTTATTTACACAGCTTCCATAAAGGAGGGAAACGGATAATTTCAAAAGAAATTCAGGTTGCATCATCTTGTCCCCAGAAAGATGTAATAAGTACAAAGAGATTAGGTATTATCATTCTCAAACCATTTTAGACAATGTAAGCTTTTATGACATGTGACATTCTATTCTTCTGGAAAGTGAAACTTTAAAGAGATGGAAAATATCTGAGTCTGTCTAGAGGAGTTCCAAAGCCTTGAACAATGCATAGTGTTTGAAATACAACTTGTGAGTTAGCCTGGCTTAAAGTTCGAAAGCTCTCCCAGGCTACAGGCAAACTTGTTCTATTCATTTGTATTTTTTGGTATTTATTTGTATTGTAGTTGAAAGACCTTACTGTAACTTAAAATGAGCCAGTTTCTGTACAGTTGTTAAGTACTTTTTTTCATATATATATATATATATATATATATATATATATATATATATATATATATAATTGAACATTATATATACATGTGTGCATATTATATATATATATAATGTATATAATATAATGCATATATAATATGCGCGCGCACACACACACACACACACACACACACACACACACACACACACATATATATATATATATATATATATATATATATAGTGTTCAATGGTTGTTTTAGGCTAAAGCCTTTTATCTGATCTGTTGCCAAATCTATCGTTTCTGAGTATGTTTAGGGTTAGGTAATGCCAAGAGAACTCTGGGGCTTATCCAACCTTTTTTGTGTTTTGCACATTCTCCATGGTAAGGAAGTCTCTTGAGTAGGGCCAGATAAGGTTACTTCTTTGAGGGTTGAAATAATTTTCTAGGAAAAGACATAAATGAATTGTAATGTAAAAGTTCCCCCACAGATGCAACACATAGAGTTAAAGAAGCCAAGGAAAAGGCAGCACGAAGGTGAAGATAGCATCCAGCTCACCTTTGCCAGACTCTGTCTACAGTTGTGCTGGCTTCATGGCTCTCCACATTTCATTCACTAGTTATGACTATACCACCAGAAGATATGCTGATATGGGTGTGGGAATCTTACAGGGCTCCTCACCTAGGTAAGTTTAGGCTGAGAGAGAGCAAACCACCCTTCTGCAAGGACTAGCTGCTTATTGGTTATGTAATCACACGTGGTTAATCCTAAACACATATAGGTAGAAAAATAAAAAATGTAGCAGGTTGCAGGTTATATTTCTCTCTTTGTATATACATGTATGTTGTATGTGTGTGTGTGTGTGTGTGTGTGTGTGTGTGTATTGAGAATGCTTTAACAATTGGAAATAAATGGAATAAATTTAACGTGATATTTAATTATATATTATTTTACATATGTGTTTATATGTGGTTCATTTTATAGTGTATCTTCCTCTATATTTAATATTTCTAGAAATATATACAAGAAAGTGAAGATATTTTAGAAATTATATAAAAATAATTACCTCATGGAAATCTGTGAAAATATTATAAAATGACCTACTAATAAATCAAGTCTTTCTTTCTTCCCCACAATGATTCATGCCTAGAGTCTTGGTTACACAGTGCAAACTTTAGAAATACTGTTTTTGCTGGCAACTTCTTTGGAAAATATTTTATCAAGTTTAAAGATGCAATGACTGTAATAAAAGTGATTCCCTGCATATATAAAGCTAGCCTGCATATATAGAGTTTAAATCAATTAACAATTGATCAATTAGAGATTCTTTATATTAGGCAATTATGAATTCTATTAATTATCAATAATGTCTTATTAATTATTTCCATTATACTTGTAATTGATAGTTATTGTAATCTGAAGTGTGCCCCATAGGTTTATGCTTTGAACACTGGACCTCTAGACACTTGGCTTATTTTGAATGTTGTTGTATCTGTAGTAGGAGAGGTTTGGCTGGCAGAACTAGGCCACTGTATCAGTATTTGAATGACATTGTCTGGTTCCTGTTTGCCTCAGGATATAAATAATCAACTTTCGTCACAAGCTCCAATAGGACAGTCTAAGTCAACTTTCCTCTCCTGAATGGCCTATGTAACAAAATTTGGCCAAAGTAAAGCAAAAGTAAGTAATACATACATGCTAACTTAGAAAAATTCCAATCTACTTAAGAAAGCTATACATAAGCACAAATTGAAATTTATGCATTTATGCAAGCACACAGAGATAAGAGGGAAACTAAAGTTCTGCAGCATTAAATTACAATTATTGAATTGCTTTACTGCCTTTTGATTTATGAAAATCCAACTGAGTTGTCTCTTTGATCTTATTGTTGGAGGATTATTATGATATTTAGTGAAGAATAAAATGAATCAGAAATACATCAGCTGGTTACATCTATGGGGAACATAAGGAATAAAGCAATATTTTAAATACATAGTCGGCATTATTAGGTTATGAGTGAATATCAAGACATGGTTTGCTTTAAGGTTGATCACTGTCATCTAAAAAAAGATAATTGTGGCTCATATAACCATGTGCCAAATCGTTCACAAATATGTCTATGCCTCCAAGAGTGGAAGCACAATTTGTTAGATTTATGATTAATTTTCCCCCTGACTTCTCTCTCCCATAACCCCCAAGATCCCTCCCTCTGCAGTCTTCTTTCACACAAGAAAAAAAAAAAAAAAAACGAAAAAAAAAAAGAAAAACGAAAAACAAAAAACAAACAACAACAACAACAACAACAAAAAAAAAAAAAAAAAAAAAAAAAAACAGGCATTCCAGAGACATCAACCAAAGACTGTAAATCAAGTTTCAATAAGACCAGGCACAAACTACCACATCAAGGCTGGTCAAGGTAATCCAGTAAGAGGAAAAAGGTTCCACAAATGGGCAAATGAATCAGGGACAGCTTCCTCTCCCATTTTTAGGATTCTCACAAGAACACAAAAGCTACTCAGTCAGAACATATATGCCAAGTTCCTAGGTCAGATGCCCTACAGGCTCTGTGTTCTCTGTGAGCCCCCTTGAGCACCAACGAGTAGTCAGTTGATTGTGTGGACCATCTTCTCCTGTCCTCCTGGTGTCCCTGACTCCTCTGGTTCCTCTGATCCTTCCTCATCCTCCCCATCAGGACATCTGAGTTCTGTTCTCTGTCTGAGCATGAGACTCTGCATCTGTTCCTATCACTTGCTGGAAGAAGTCTCTCTGGTCTGCCTAGTGATGATTCTGTTAGGCTCTGGTCCCAGCACATTTTGCAGGCAGGACAAACTTGGTCCAAGGCTTTGTTACTGGGTTTGTGCCCTAATATCTTCACTTGAGGAGTGCCCTAATATCTTCACAATCAACAGAAGATGTTTACTTCAGGCTCCCTGTCCCCCATTACTAGGTGTCTTTTCGAGTGTTAGTCTCATGGATTCTATGGAGTTTTCATTGTAACAGATCTCCACCTCTCTCCCGAAATACCCCTAATTCCAAGAGATTGTTATTCCCAGAACCCTCCCAACTGTCCTTGCCCACACTTAACACTAAAAATTTATTCTATTTCCCCTTCCCAGGAATATTCCTGTATCTCCCTTAAGCTCTCCCTAAACTCTCTTTGTCTGCAGGTTATAGAATAGTTTCAGTTAATATTTACCAATAAATGAGTACATACCATGTTTGCCTTTCTGGATCTGGGTGACTTTGCTCAGCTAACTTCTTCTTCTTCTTCTTCTTCTTCTTCTTCTTCTTCTTCTTCTTCTTCTTCTTCTTCTTCTTCTTCTTCTTCTTCTTCTTCTTCTTCTTCTTCTTCTTCCTTCTTCTTCTTCTTCTTCTTCTTCTTCTTCTTCTTCTTCTTCTTCTTCTTCTTCTTCTTCTTCTTCTTCTTCTTCTTTTTTTGGTTCCATACATTTACCTGTAAATTTTATTTTGTCATTGTTTTAAACAGCTGAATGTACTCCATTGTGTAAACATACCGTATATTCTTTATGCATTCATCATTTGAGGGACATCTAGGTTTTCCACAGTTTTTCGTCCCCCCCCCCAGTTTTTGTCTATTATTAATAAAGCTTCTATGAACATGGTTGAGCAGATCATAGCCAATGAGTTTTTAATTCACTCTAAATTACTTACAGTCATAATGCCACAAAGAGTTGATTTCATATGTTTTCTAGGAACAATACAATTCTTTTATCTGTTGCTATTTTAGCTATATTGACTTTTCAGTGTTTCCTATGATACTAAGTAGTTCCAAAATTACTTATAGATAAAAATATATGTTATAAATTAGTTTTATTAATGAAAATTCTATTATACATTACTGAGAAACCTGAATCAATGACTTTACCAACACTTTGAATAGTTACAAATTAATAAACCATTAATTGTGAGTATAAAATCTGTGGATTTTTTTTCTAGATAGAAAATTCCATTATCCTCAGTTATAATCCATGGGAATAACTAACTTATAATGTGTGAATGTATCTTACCAATAGCAAGCATGGAATGCCTCCCTTCGCTGACTACCTCTTAATTAGCCATTATATGATCTTAAATAATTATGTATTTGAGAGTATTGGAAAACGTCTTTTACTAGGAATATCTTTATGAGTGAAAGGTCCTGACAATTACTAAAATGCTCATGAACAAGACAAAGCAAGATAACAAACAAAAATCTACACAGATTGAACACAGCTAATGAACCTTTAGATATCCACAACCCCCCAAAATAGTGAATTTATTTAAGATCCTTGGAATGATACTATGTGGTAGAACAAATAGCCAGTTTCTGGAAATAATTAATAGAATCTAATAAATTGCAAGGAGTAGCTTTACTCTTTTTTACTCTCTTGGTAAAAGTATTATATTAATAGTAAATATTCTAATTCTAAAATCATAGTTCTCCAAACCATTGATAATCACCATGACATAAAAAAAACGTGCCATCAGACCAGAAGATATGCCAAGAGTATGGAAGAAACAAGAAAGAAGTTCGTAGGAAGAGGCCCAAATACCATGATCGGAAATGTGGTGTGTGGCTACTGATTCTGTCAAGTCTCTAGGGGACGATGATACAGCCCTTTGCTTAGACTGAAGAGCTGCCTGAGGGTAAGGTTACTTAAAATTTAAATGCACCTCTGCTACTGCTGGGGGGTTAATGATAGCTTAGAAACCAAGCCATGCAAATCGATTGAAATGCTACTCTATAGCAGGTAAATCTATAAAACCACAACACACACCCTCATGTCACACTGCTAGATTGGTCAGGTCTATGTATTTCAGGAATAGAAGAGTACACAAAATGTTTCTAAAGTTCTACAAGGACTCATATATTTTATTGGTGAGCCACTGAACAGTATAGTATTTTACTAAATATTTTACATGTGCCTATTAATCTTTGCTAAAACAAACTTATAATTAACTTCAGCCTAGCAATTTCTAAAATCATCCTTTGCTCATATCTCCTATTAATTCCTCATGATTATGTTCTTGTATCACTTTTACAGCAGCAAATAAATGACCAAGATTATTTCAGTCACAAGCATGTTCTTGTTAAGTCTTTAGTCGATAGAGTCTATCATTAGCAACAACAACAACAAAAAATAAAGTTTAGTGCAATTTTAGACTTGCTTTTCAATGTTCATAGATGAATTTCAGCATTGCTATTTCAAAGTTTTATCTAAAAGACTAGAGGAGCACATACTAACGTTCAAAGTGTTTTCCTCATTGTTGTTTTTAATTAAACCTAGAGCCTGGTGACAGGTGAATTAGATAACTCTAAAGAATGATTAAATGGAAAGTGAAAAACGATGAAAATCTTCACTCCCACTGAGTTTTAAAAGTATCAGCAACCATGTGCATTAATGAAAAGTCACCCATACTAACTCATGTGAATTCATTTTCTTTGGTAGTAAGATTGGTTTTATGACAAGTAATCTAAAACAGGAAAATCCCATGCCCAAATGTTCTATTGATCCTAGTTTCTACAATTAAACATGCAAGTACAAATGTAGAGGATGATCAAGAGTTGGCTTTGTAAAGCCAACAAATACCAGCAATATTAAAAGCCAAACTCTTTTTCAAAACATTCATTGTGAAACCTGATGAATAAAAAAATATACATTTGTATGGAATTTGAGACGTATTTAATTTTATATAAAATTATATGAATTAACATGTTCAATAAAAGGAATACCTTAACTTTTTTATCTCACAAGTCTTACACTGTTTCTATAAAGGTTTATTTATTTAATTAATTTATTAATTTATTCATGCTACCTATTTTATTATTTGTAAATAAATATTCTTTAGTAGAAAAGCATGAAATGTTTCATTTGTGATATAAACATTTCCATTATGAACCCACTAGTCTTTTTAACTTAAGACAATTATATCACATAAAGGCATTACATTTAAATAAAGCACAGATGTTTGTGATTTTACCATAATTAAACCCTGCAGGTTTTTCCCCTTATTTTAATCCTGTTTCACTAACTTTTGCTGAATCTTTGTATCTACTAGATAAAGGAAAGGGAAAATAACATGAAAGAGGTCAGCATGTCACATTTAGTCTGCTAAACTTTCTTTCCTGAGGAGAAAGTGGGAATGGTTATCATTTTATTTCAAAGGACCTTGCTGTTGACCTTCCTGTTTTGAGAGAAGATCACATGAGCTTGAGTTTTTAACTTCCTATGGATGGCCAAGGATGATCATGAACTTCTGATAGTCTTGCTTTTTACTCCTGAAGGCCTGGGATGATGGGCATACAGCCCATCCAGTCTTAATTGACGATCACATTATCTCAGGATTCCCATATGGCATCTTGGTAATATTTATACGTTTTGATACAAACCTGCTGAGTGTTTATCATTATGTATTTACAATATTTACTGTGGTTCAAAATCTCCTTTCGTGTTGTGCTGTTAGTGACAGTCATTAATGTATGGCTGAGCAATACGATTTGTTAAAATTACTATTTTTAGCATTTTGTGAGTCTCATGGAGTCAGAAGTCACACATTAGAACAACACACTAAGTTTTGCCCATGTTGAAATACACAGTGGCTTTGAAATGCAGAATTTTATTAATGTAAATAAATATTAACTTTAGAAAGGTTTTTGAAACTTTTATGTTGAGACAGGGTGTGGGCATGAAACCATACCCTTGCTAAGAAGCCCTTGGGAATTGATAGCTGTTAGAAGACATTCAGAATTCCTCCAGAATACAGGCCTTGGTAAGTCGATTATTCTTAACGGCAAGCCTAGACCCAAGAATATTGATACAGAGTGAATTGGACTCAAGGCTTTTTAAATTATTGTTTTAATTATTTGAGATTATAATATAATTATATCATTTCCACCTCACCTCCACCTGCTCCTCCAAACTTTCCTATGCAACTATCTCTCATCTCTTTTAAATTCATGGTTTTACTTTTCACAAGTTGTTGCATAAATACATAGATATTCCTACACACAAAATGTACTTCTTGGGTCTACATAATGTAGTTTATAAGTCTGCCTATTGAGATGACCATTTGGTATTGAATAGCCCATTGTTCTACTCTTCTCTGAGGAAGACTAACTGTTCTGCTTTCAACGTTCCTTTACTTATATTGTTGTTTGTGTGTTGTTAAATGTCAAATTGGAGAAGAAATTATCTCCAAGGGTTGTTGTTTTGTTTTGTTTAGAAGAAATGGAAAGTTGGGTAGGTAGAATGATGGGTGTCAAAACCCAGGATAGCAAACACTATTCTCAACAATAAAAGAACTTCTGGGAAAATCACAGTCCCTGACCTCAAGCTGTATTACAGAGCAATTGTGATAAAAACTTCATGGTATTGGTACAGTGACAGACAGGTAGATCAATGGAATAGAATTGAAGACCTAGAAATGAACCCACACACCTCTGGTCACTTGATCTTTGACAATGGAGTTAAAACCATCCAGTTGAAAAGAGACATCATTTTCAACAAATGGTGCTGGTTCAACTGGCAGTCAGCATCTAGAAGAATTCGAATTGATCCATTCGTATCTCCTTGTCCAAAGCTCAATTCCAAGTGGATCAAGTACCTACACATAAAATCAGATACAATGAAACTAATAGAAGAGAAAATGGGGGAAAGCCTTGAACACATGGGCTCAGGGAAAATTTCCTGAACAGAATACAAATGGCTTATGCTCTAAGATCAAGAATTGACAAATGGGACCTCATAAAACTGCAAAGCTAATTTGTCTATAAGGCAAAATACACTGTCAATAGGAAAAAATGGCAACCAACAGATTGGGAAAAGATCTTTACCAACCCTACATCTGATAGAGGGATAATATCCAATATATACAAGGAACTGAAGAAGTTAGATTCCAGAGAATCAAATAACCCTATTAAAAATAGGGTACAGAACTAAACAAAGAATTCTCAGCTGAGTAATATTGAAAGTTTGAGAAGTACCTAAAGAAATGTTCAACATCCTTAATCATCAGGGAAATACAAATCAAAACAACCCTGAGATTCCACCTCACACCAGTCAGAATTGCTAAGATCCAAAACTCAGGTATCAGCAGATGCTGGTGAGGATGTGGAGAAAGAGGAACACTCCTGCATCGTTGGTGAGATTGCAAGCTGGTACAACCACTTTGGAAGTCAGTTTGGTAGTTCCTCAGAAAACTGGGCATAGTATTACCTCAGCATGCAGCTATACCACTCCTGAACTTATACCCAAAAGATGATCAAACATAACAAGGACACATGCTCCACTATGTTCATAGCAGCCTTATTTATAATAGCCAGCAGCTGGAAAGAACACAGATGTCCTTCAACAGATGAATGGATACAAAAAATGTGGCACATTTACAAAACGGAGTACTACTCATCTTTTAAAAACAATGACTTCATGAAATTCTGAGGCAAATGGATGGGGTGTCAATATGATCAAAATTTATGGAACTCTCAGAGTTAATAAAGATAATATTTTAAACTTTCAGAAGTTACTGGATGGAAAAAAAAAAAAACAACACAAACTTGATCCTAACTCCACCTACCAGGAAAAAGTGCGTTATTCCTATTTGTTAAATAGAATTTATTAAAAACCCAAATTTGATTGAGAAAATTTTAGATTGTCATGATATGATGATACTTTTTATAATTCTGCCTATTGTAATGAGATTACTTTTGCATAGGGTTTTTCATAAGTATTTTAAATGCTGCATTACATTGCTATTGTGATTTGAATATACACACAACCACCCACACCCCCATATATATATACCTAGTTTTCATATTTGTAGAACTTTTAAGAAACAGAGGCCAGCTGGTGGAAGTAGTTCATTGGGGGCCAGCCTTGAAGTTTTGTAGATAGGCTTCCAGTCTGTTGTCTGCTTTCTTTCCTATGAAAATCTGATGAAGTTAGGGGTCTAAGCTGTGAACAAATTGGCTCATCCTACAGTGGCAGGAAAGAGCAATGCTCCTGGTGCCATTCCTGCTCCACTATGGTGAACTATACTTTCAAGCTAATTAAAAGAAAGTGTTTTTCTCTTAGTTGCTTCTTGGATGACATCTGATTGCAGGAATGGAACAAATAATGCTGCCAGTTTAATCCATAGTGGTCTGAAAGCATACATGTGAAATTCATATTGTAATTGACTCATTGTTAGACAGAGTTGCCTGAGAACACATTGGAAGTTCAACTAATCAAGTCAGGCCTCCTTTCTCTTCTCTGTCAGTTTGTGTTCACTGACAATGCAGGCTCACATTAAAATTTAGAAGCCTCATTCACCTCTGTTTTCAGTGCTTCTTCCGTACTTTTTTTTATAGGAAGCCTCACTTGAAACTACTGCTTGCCTTCTTAATATTCATATTTGTAGTTCTTCAGAGTTGATTATCCAAAAGAGCGGGGAAACACCCAACTCATGTTCATTTTAGATTTTTGTATCCAGCCCTAAAAGTCTAATATCCTCCCAAAGGCCCAATCTTTCAATGGTATTGCTTTAGAAATTAAACTTTATTATGAATAAAGAAAAATTAGAGATGGACCTGCAGCCAATTGCCCAATTATTTTATTTTAAAATAAAGTCTCTGATCAAAATAAATGTTGAGTGAGGCATCACAATGATGAATAAGGTATTTAGTGACTCTAGTGATGGATGTGCTGGCAATACAGTTACATATTAGGTATAAGTGTCTAATTTTCTGAAGACAAATTGCCACGCCTGCAATGTTGGATGAATTCCAATGTGATCAATCTTAATTTGCCACCAGGTGGCTGTCTTTCCCTCCAGGGAATGGTGCCATATCAAAGAAGCAACAGTTATTTCTGTGGTTGACTTAGTGGATGTGCAGTAGTAATAATGGCCAAGTCAGTCTTGGTAAGGCAGGATCGCATAATCATTTTATCCCAACAGCATTTGGTACATTTTTCTTGTGCTAATTTAGTGAGAACTAGATCAATTGGGAAGGAAGGAAGATTAACTAGCATGGAAAAAGATCAATTTTGTTTACCTGACCAGAGAAAGCTTGAAATGTAGAAGATACTCTTCAATTATCAATCTAAAAGCCATTAAAGATTACTGCATTAGTTCTTGTACTGAGCTCCATCTTCTGTTCATTCTTGAATTGATAATTTTTTTAAAGTTGGAGATAATTTGTGTAGAGATCAGCTACCATCTATGTACCAATTCAACATCAAAATGTCAGTCACACATCCTGACCTGCAATGCAGACATAGAGATTTATCATTTAACATCTACTACTCATTTCCATAGGGGATATGACGTATTTTTTAATCATCATTGAAGGACATATCTTGGAGGGACTGTGTGAGCACCACTGCTGTTTTACCATGGGACAACATGTTATATAGAAAGTTCATGTGGAAATGAATCCTGCAGAATGGTAGAGAATCATTGTTATCTATGCACCTGATAAAGGATTAAACCCAGACTATTTACAGAATCCAAAATGTCAAAAAAGAAAACAAAAACAAAAACAAAACAAAACAAAAAAAAAACAAACAAAATAAAACCAAATGTCCCATTGAAAAAATGCTTCAGATTTGAACAGAGAATTAGCATTCAAAAGAAGTAAAGATTCCTTAAATGTTATCTCTCTTTTTCCCTAAAAATTAGGAAAAGCCAAACCTAAACAACTTTGAGATTTTCCTTTACTACAATAAGAATTGGAATGATCAACAAGACAACTAGCGCCAGATGCTAGAAGGGACATAGGGAAAAGAAACCCTCAGTCACTGTTTGTGGGAATGAAAGAAAGTCTAGTCATTCTGGAAATCAGTGTGGAGCAATCTCCAAAAGCTACAAGTGAATCTATCATATGAACCATCCCTGAGAATACGCCCAAAGAACTCAACATCCTACTTTATGGATACTTGATCGGCCGTGTTCATCACTGTTGCATTCACAATAGCTAGGAAAGGGAAGTTACCCCATTCATCATACTCCCGCTGATGAATGGATATTAAAAATGTGGCACACACAAATTAGATAACACTATCCAGGTGTAAACAAAAATGAAATCATGACATTTGTAAGTAAGTGGTGGAATATAGAACAGATTACTTTGAATGAGGTAGCATAGACCCAGGCAGATAAATGTTACATGTTCTTTGTCATCTGAGACTCCTAAGTCCAAATCTTTATATGTGAGTGAATAACCCGAGTAACTGCAGTGGCCAGGAAAGTAAAATCAGATCATTGCTGAAGTTGAGGGAATAGTAGAGAGGAAAATAACAGGGGGAGTAAAAGAGGGCAAAACGGCATGTACAAGTGATCTGGAGAGGTAGTTTCGAAGACAAGAGAGGCTTCTAATTAGGGAGAAGAGGGGAAATAAACAGCTTGGTGTCTGAAAAAGGCAGAAGGAATTATACTGTTAACTTTTTCTAAAATTACCTTTACTCTACATGCATATGTAGTTTAAATGACACTTTTAAAAAATATATGGGTTGGCAATCTTGCTTCCAAGAGCTAAAGACTGTCTAACATAAATTCTTTCATTCTATCTATCTATCTATCTATCTATCTATCTATCTATCTATCTATCTATTTTTGATCTATCTATCTCCCTCTATCAATCATCTATATTTATCACCTTTGTATACACATATGCATATGTATTTAATAACCATTAATGGGGAAAGAGATTATGAAATTGAAAGAGAACCTGGAGAGGTATGTGGGATGGAAGAGTTTTGAGAAAGAAAAGGAAAATGGGAACTATTGTAAGTATATTATAATTACAACAACAAGTAAAAGAATATAAATAAAATAATATTTAAAACCCTAGTCTGAGATGCTTTTGGGGGAGTTTCTGGTATCTTTCAACAATAGACCATAGTTGAAGGAAGTAGAGGACTATAGGTTGTAGTTCTTGAAACTAGTTTTATCTTTTCCTGATCTTTGTCTTGCTCTCTCCTTCCAGGGTCCATGAAGTTCTTGTCCTTGTAATGTTTTGCCAGCAAAACATACTCAGACAACCAGATCCTTCTATGGCAAAGCTTTATTGCTTACATCTCAGGAAGACCTTGAATACAGGAAACTCAGTCCTTTTATAACCCACAAAGAGCGGTTAGAGACGTGTCAGCTTCTGATTAGCTGCTCACTATCAGCCCAGATGACGCCACGGAACAGGCAGGGCACAAGGCATGGAAAAATACCCCAGCACATACGCAGACTATTTGTTTACCAGTTAGAACACCGGATATCAGCGCCATCTTGTAATGGCGATTGCAAGGGCGCTTCCTCACATGAAGTAACTCATTTTTCTGTCTCATATCTCATTAATCATAGTCTTTTCTCTTTCCATGGTGCCCAAAGCACCATAACATTCTGACTTATTTAATGCTGATGACCCAAAACATCAGAGCTAGCAAACCATGACATCAGTTGCCTTATCTGACTCAAAGGAAAGTTTCCTTTTTTGATTTTTTTCCTTCATGAAAAGTCAGCATTGCACACACTAGCAAGATGTTGCTGAAAGGACCCTGATACAGCAGTCTCTTGCGAGGCTGTGCCGGGGCCTAGCAAGCGCATAAGTAGATGCTCACAGTCAGCTATTGAATGGATCACAGGGCCCCCAACAGAGGAGCTAGAGAAAGTACCCAAGGAGCTAAAGGGATCTACAACCCTATAGGTGGAACAACAATATGAACTAACCAGTACTCCCCTGGAGCTCGTGTCTATAGCTGCATATGTATGAGAAGATGACCTAGTCGACCATCAGTGGAAAGAGAGGTCCATTGGTCTTGCAAACTTTATATGCCTCAGTACAGGGGAACACCAGGGCCAAGAATTGGGAGTGGGGGGAGAGGGGAGTAGGGGGAGTGTTTGGGGGACTTATGGGGTAGCATTGGAAATGTAAATGAAAAAATACCTAATTAATAAAATAATAAAAATAAAATGTATACCAATGAAATTAAATGCACTTTAAATATATATTTATGGACATCCTTGCAATAAAAAAGAAAAAAAAAAAAAGAAAAGAAAAAAGAAAAGTCTTACTACCACAGGAAATTTTGCTAGGCATCTCTAGTCACTGCTAGATTTCACCATGTCACAACAAAATTTCACCATGTTGTTCTAAGCTTTGAACTTGACTTACAGAAGGAAATGATGCAAATTTAAGCCCAAAAACCCTCTGAGGCTGTCAAAGAGTGTTTACTTTGCAGTTCTCATGGAACTGTAGAAGACTAGGGTTAACTGGATAAATGAACTGTAAAGACTGGTGCTTATTTCAGTTTCAGGTGCAAATGAGAATTCTGCTGGGATTTACACTAGGAGATGTGAGAAACATTTTAACGAGTAACTTTTGTTTTGAATGCTCCCTAAGATTTTGCAAGGGTGAATCTTAAATGTGATGAACTAATGAATCTGGAACAGAAAATCTAAGAGGATTTAATATGAAAGAGTGTTATAGTTATCAATTTCAGCTTCCCACAATTTTTAAAATTTAATTTTATTTGTAATTAATTTTTTCTTTTATTTATTTATTTATTTATTTTATTATTATTGGGTATTTATTTCACTTACATTTCCAATGCTATCCCAAAAGTCACCCTCACCCTCCCACACCCACTGCCCCACCCACCCACTCCCACCTCTTGGCCCTGGTGTTCCCCTGTACTGAGGCATATAAAGTCTGCATGGCCAATGGGCCTCTATTTGCAATAATGGCCGACTAGGCCATCTTCTGATACATATGCAGGTAGAGACACTAGCAATGGGGGGGGGGTACTGGTTAGTTCATATCTTTGTTCCATCTATAGGGTTGCAGATCCCCCAGCTCCCTGTGTACTTCCTCCAGCTCCTCCATTGGGAGCCCTGTGATCAATCCAATAGCTGACTTTGAGCATCCACTTTTGTGTTTGCTAGGCACCAGCATAGTCTCACATGAGACAGCTATATCAGGGTCCTTTCAGCAAAATATTGCTAGTGTATGCAATGGTGTCAGCATTTGGAGGCTGATTATGGGATGGATCTCCGGGTATGGCAGCCTCTAGATAGTCCATCCTTTTGTCTCAGCTCCAAACTCTGTCTCTGTAGCTCCTTCCATGGGTGCCTTACTCCCAATTCCAAGAAGGAGCAAAGTATCCACACCTTGGTCTTCGTTCTTCCTGAGTTTCATGTGTTTCACAAATTGTACCTTATATCTTGGGTATTCTAAGTTTCTGGGCTAATATCCACTTATCAGTGTGTACATATCATGTGAGTTCTTTTGTGATTGAGTTACCTCACTCAGGATGATGCACTCCAGGTCTATCCATTTGCCTAGGAATTTCATAAATTCATTCTTTTTAATAGCTGAGTAGTACTCCATTGTGTAAATGTACCACATTTTCTATATTCAGTCCTGTGTTGAGGGGCATCTGGGTTCTTTTCAGCTTCTGGCTATTATAAATAAGGCTGCTATGAACATAGTGGAGCACGTGTCCTTCTTACATGTTGGAACATCTTCTGGATATATGCCCAGGAAAGGTATTGTGGGATCCTCCAGTACTACTATGTCCAATTTTCTGAGGAACGGCCAGACTGATTTTCAGAGTGGTTGTACAAGCTTGCAATCCCACCAGCAAAGAAGGAGTGTTCCTCTTTCTCCACATCCTCCAGCATCTGATGTCACCTGAATTTTTGATCTTAGCCATTCTGACTCATGTGAGGTGGAATCTCAGGGTTGTTTTGATTTGCATTTCCTTGATGATTAAGGATGCTGAACATTTTTTCAGGTGCTTCTCAGCCATTCGGTATTCCTCAGGTGAAAATTCTTTGTTTAGCTCTGAGCCCCATTTTTTAATGGGGTTAGTTGATTTTCTGGATACTACCTTCTTGAGTACTTTATATATATTGGATATTAGTCCCTTATCTGATTCAGGATTGGTAAAGATCTTTTTCCAATCTGCTGGTGGCCTTTTTGTCTTATTGACGGTGTCTTTTGCCTTACAGAAGCTTTGCAATTTTATAAGGTCCCATTTGTCTATTCTTGATCTTACAGCACAAGCCATTGCTCTTCTATTCAGGAATGTTTCCCCTGTGCCCATATCTTAGAGGCTTTTCCCCACTTTCTCCTCTATAACTTTTAGTGTCTCTGGTTTTATGTGGAGTTCCTTAATCCACTTAGATTTGACCTTAGTACAAGGAGATAGGAATGGATCAATTCATATTCTTCTACATGATGACTGCCAGTTGTGCCAGCACCAATTATTGAAAATGCTGTACTTTTTCCACTGGATGGTTTTAGCTCCCTTGTCAAAGATCAAGTGACCATAGGTGTGTGTGTTCATTTCTGGGTCTTCAATTCTATTCCATTGGTCTACTTGTCTGTCACTATACCAGGACCATGCTGTTTTTATCACAATTGCTCTGTAGTACAGCTTTATGTCAGGCACGGTGATTCCACCAAAAATTCTTTTATCCTTGAGAAGAGTTTTTGCTATCGTAGTTTTTTTGTTATTCCAGATGAATTTGGAGATTGCACTTTCCAATTCATTAAGAAATTGAGATGGAATTTTGATTCATATTGCATTGAATCTGTTGATTGCTTTTGGCATGAAAGCCATTTTTACTATATTGATCCTACCACTCCATGAGCATGGGAGATCTTTCCATCTTCTGAGATCTTCTTTAATTTCTTTCTTTAGAGACCTAAAGTTCTTATCAGACAGATCTTTCACTTCCTTAGTTAGAGTCACTCCAAGGTATTTTATATTATTTGTGACTATTGAGAAGGGTGTTGTTTCCCTAACTTCTTTCTCAACCTGTTTATCCTTTGTGTAGGGAAAGGCCTTTGACTTGTTTGAGTTAATATTATATCCAGATCTTTCATTGAACCTGTTTATCGGGTTTAGGAGTTCTCTGGTGGAATTTTAGGGTCAATTATATATACTACCATATCATTTGCAAAATGTGATATTTTGACTTCTTCTTTTCCAATTTGTATCCCCTTGATATCCTTTTGTTGTCGAATTGCTTTGGCTAGGACTTCAAGTACAATGTAGAATAGGTTGGGAGAAAATGGGCAGCCTTGTCTAGTCCCTGATTTTAGTGGGATTGCTTCCAGCTTCTCATCATTTACTTTGATGTTAGCTACTGGTTTGCTGTAGATTGCTTTTATCATGTTTAGGTATGGGCCTTGAATTCCTGATCTTTCCAAGACTTTTATCATGAATGGAAGTTGGATTTTGTCAAATAATTTCTCTGCATCTAACGAGATGATAATGTGGTTTTTGTCTTTGAGTTTGTTTATATAGTGGATTACATTGATGGACTTCCCTATATTAAACCATCCCTGCTTCCCTGGAATGAAACCTACTTGTTCAGGATGGATGATTGTTTTGATGTGTTCTTAGATTCTGTTAGCGACAATTTTATTGAGTATTTTTGCATTGATATTTATAAGGGAAATTGGTCTGAAATTCTCTATCTTTGTTGGGTCTTTCTGTGGTTTAGGTATCAGAGTAATTGTGGCTTCATAGAATGAGTTGGGTAGAGTACATTCTGCTTCTATTTTGTGGAATAGTTTGTGAAGAACTGGGATTAGTTCTTCTTTGAAGGTCTGATAGAACCCTGCACTAAACCCATCTAGTTCTGAACTTTTTTAGTTGGGAGACTATTAATGAATGCTTCTATATCTTTAGGAGATATAGGACTGTTTAGATCATTAACCTGATCCTGATTTAACTTTGGTACCTGGTATCTGTCAAGAAATTTGTCCATTTTATCCAGGTTCTCCAGTATTGTTGTGTATAGCCTTTTGTGGAAGGATCTGATGATGTTTTGGATTTCTTCAGGATCTGTTGTTATGTCTCCCTTTTCATTTCTGATTTTGTTAATTAGGATGCTGTCCCTGTGCCCTCTAGTGAGTCTGGGTAAAGGTTTATCTATCTTGTTTATTTTCTCAATGAATCAGCTCCTCGTTTAGTTGCGTCCTTGAATAGTTCTTCTTGTTTCCACTTGGTTAATTTCGCCCCTGAATTTGATTATTTCCTGCCATCTACTCCTGTTGGGTGAATTTGCTTCCTTTTGTTCTAGAGCTTTTAGGTGTGTTGTCAAGCTGCTAGTGTGTGCTCTCTCTATTTTCTTTTTGGAGGCACTCAGAGCTATGAGTTTTCCTTTTATAAATGCTTTCATTGTGTCCCATAAGTTTGGGTATGTTTTGTGGGTTCATTTTCATTAAACTCTAAAAAGTCCTTAATTTCTTTGTTTATTACTTCTTTGGCCAAGGTATCATTGAGAAGAGTGTTGTTCAGTTTCCACATGAATGCTGGCTTTCTATTATTTATGTTGTTATTGAAGACCAACCGTAGTCCATGGTAATCTGATAGGATGCATGGGAAATTTCAATATTTTTGTATCTGTTGAGGCCTGTTTTGTGACCACTTATATGGTCAGTTTTTGAGAAGGTACCATGAGGTGCTGAGAAGAAGGTATATCCTTTTGTTTTAGGATAAAATGTTCTGTAGATATCTGTTAGATCCATTTGTTTCATAACTTCTTTTAGTTTCACTGTGTCCATGTTTAGTTTCTGTTTCCATGATCTGTCCATTGATGATAGTGGTGTGTTGAAGTCTCTCACTATTATTGTGTGTGGTGCAATGTGTGCTTTGATTTTCACTAAAGTTTCTTTAATGAATGTGGCTGCCCTTGTATTTGGAGCATAGATATTCACAATTGAGAGTTCCTCTTGGAAGAGTTTACCTTTGATGTGTATGAAGTGCCTCTCCTTGTCTTTTTTGATGACTTTGGGTTGGAAATCAATTTTATTAGATATTAGAATGGCTTCTCCAGCTTGTTGCTTCAGACAATTTGCTTGGAAAATTGTTTTCCAGCCTTTCATTCTGAGCTAGTGTCTGTCTTTTTTTCTGAGATGGGTTTCCTGTAAGCAGCAGAATGTTGGGTCCTGTTTGTGTAGTCAGTCTGTTAGTCTATGTCTTTTTATTCGGGAGTTGAGTCCATTGATATTAAGATATATTAAGAAAAAGTTATTGTTGCTTCCTATTATTTTTGTTGTTAAAGTTGGCATTCTGTTCTTGTGGCTGTCTTTTTTTAGGTTTGCTGAAGGATTACTTTCTTGCTTTTTCTAGGATGTGGTTTCAGTCCTTGTATTGTTTTTTTTTTTTTTTTTTTTTCCTGTTATTATCCTTTGAAGGGCTGGATTCGTGGAAAGATAATATGTGAATTTGGTTTTGTCCTAAAATACTTTGGTTTCTCCATCTATGATAATTGAAAGTTTGTCTGGGTATAGTAGCCTGGGCTGGCATTTGTGTTCTCTTAGTATCTGTATAACATCTGTCCAGGATCTTTTGGCTTTCAAAGTCTCTGGTGAAAAATCTGGTATAATTCTGATAGGCTGCCTTTATATGTTACTTGAATTTTTTCTCTTTCTGCTTTTAATATTCTCTCTTCATTTATTTTATTTGTTGTTCTGATTATTATGTGTCTGGAGGAATTTCTTTTCTGGTCCAGTCTATTTGGAGTTCTGTAGGATTCTTGTATGTTCATGGGCATGTCATTCTTTAGGTTTGGGAAGTTTTCTTCTATAATTTTGTTGAAGATATTTGCAGGTCCTTTAAGTTAAAAATCTTCATTCCCATCTACTCCTATTATCCGTAGGTTTGGTCTTCTCATTGTGTCCTGGATTTCCTGGATATTTTGAGTTAGGATCTTTTTGCATTTTGCATTGTCTTTGATTGTCGTGCCAATGTTCTCTATTGGAATCTTCTGCACCTTAGATTCTCTCTTCCATCTCTTGTATTCTGTTGCTGATGCTCACATCTATGGTTCCAGATTTCTTTCCTAGTGTTTCTGTCTCCAGCGTTTCCTCACTTTGGGTTTTCTTTATTGTGTCTATTTCCCTTTTTAGGTCTAGTATGGTTTTGTTCATTTCCATCACCTGTTTGTATGTGTCTTTATCTTTTTCTTTAAGGACTTGTAACTCTTTTACAGTGTTCTCCTGTATTTCTTTTAGTGAGTTATTAAAGTCCTTCTTGATGTCCTCTACCATCATCATGAGATATGCCTTTAAATCCGGGTCTAGCTTTTCAGATGTGTTGGGGTACCCAGGACTGGCTGAGGTGGGAGTGCTGGGTTCTGATGATGGTGAGTGGTCTTGGTGTCTGCTAGTAAGATTCTTACATCTGCCTTTTGCCATCTTGTAATCTCTGGAATCAGTTGTTATAGTTGTCTCTGGTTAAAGCTTGTTTCTTTCTTGATTTTGTTAGCCTCTACCAGCAGACCTGGAAGATTAGCTCTCTCCTGAGTTTCAGTGGTTAGAGCACTCGCTGCAGGCAAGCTCTTCTCTTGCAGAGAAGTTGCACAGATATCTGTTGTTGGGATTTGCCTCCTGGTAGAAGATGAAGACTGGAAATAGGGCTTGTCCCAGAAGCTGTTAGCTTCTGTATTCCACACTCTCACCTGTGCAGACTAGTCTTGGTGGGATCCAGGAAGGAAGATGGCTCCTGTGGATGCTCCCGCAAAGCCCTCCCAGGCTGGGCAGACACCTTTCTCTGGCAGAGAAGGTGCCAGGATGTCTGGAGCCCGATCCAGGCCTGCCTTAGAAGTTCTATGTCTCCTGCCTGACCCAGAAGCTGTTAGCTTCTGTAGTCCACACTCTCACCTGTGCACACTAGTCTTGGCAGGATCCGGGAACCAAGATGTTTCAGCAGATCTGTAATTCATTTTTTTACACTCCATATTTTATTCCCTGCCCCTCCCCTCCCACCCTCCAACTGCTCCACATCCCATACCTCCTCCCCACCACAGCCCATCTCCACATGGATGCCTCTACTCTCCACCCCATCTTAAACTCCCTGGGACCTCCTGTCTCTTGAGGGTTAGGTGCATCATCTCTGAATGAACATAGACCTGGAAGTCCTCTACTCTATGTGTGTTGAGGGCCTCATATCAGCTGGTATATGCTCTCTATTCGGTGGTCCAGGGTTTGAAAGATCTCCAGGTCCAGATTAACTAAGACTGCTGGTCCTCCTATATGATCACCCTTCTCCTCAGCTTCTTTCAGCCTTCCCTAATTCAACAACAGGGTCAGCTGCTTCTGTCCATTGGTTGGGTGCAAGTATCTGCAATCTGACTCAGCTGCTTGTTGGGTCTTTTGGAGGGCAGTCATGTTAGATCCCTTTTTGTGAGCACTCTATAGCCTCAGTAATAGTGTCAGACCTTGGGACCTCCCGTTGAGCTGGATCCCACTTTGGGCCTGTCATTGAGCCTTCTTTTCCTCAGGTTCTTCTCCATTTCCATCCTTGTAATTCTTTCAGACAGGAACAGTTATGGGTCAGAGGTGTGACTATTGGGTGGCAATCCCATCCCTCATTTGATGTCCTGTCTTCCTGCTGAAGGTGGGCTCTCTAAGTTTCCTCTCCCTGATGTTGAGCATTTCATCAAAGGTCTCTCCCTATGAGTCCTGGGAGTCTCTCACCTTCCAGGTCTCTGATGTACTCTTGGAGGGGAGTGGTTCCCCCAGCCTCCCATTTCCTGAAGTTGCCTGTTTACATTCTTTCTGCAGGCCTTCAGGGTTTAAGTCCTTTCTCTCACCCAATACCAGATCAGGTTGCCCTCTCCACACACCCAATGTCCCCCTACCTCATCCACTTTCCCATCCAAGTCCTTCCCTCCCTCCCCACTTATGATTGCTTTCTTGTCTCTCTCAAGTGGGGTTGAGGTTTCCTCACTTGGACATTTCAGCTTGTTGAGCCTTTTGAATTCTGGTACTGTATCTTGTGCATTCAGTATGTTTTTGTTTTTGTTTTCCTTTTTTTGGGCTAATATCCACTTATTAGTGAGTATATACCATGCATATCTTTTTGCATCTGAGTTACCCCAGTCAGGATAACTAGTTCCACCCATTTGCCTGCAAAAGTCAGGATGTCCTCAACAAAACCTGAAAATCTGGATGAAATGGATGGTTTTCTAAACAAATGCCACATACCAAAGTTAGGTCAAGAGTAGGTAAACTATCTAAACAAGCCCATATCACACAAGGAAATAGAAGAAATCATTAAAAACCTCCCAACCACAAAAAGCCCAGGGCGAGATGAAGTTAGTGTAGTATTCTACCAGACCTTCAAAGAAGACCTGATACCAATTTTCTTCAAACTATTCCATAAAATAGAAACAGAAGGAACACTACCTAACTCATTCTATGAAGCACAATTACTCTGATACCTAAACCACACAAAGACCCAACCAAAAAAGAGAACTTCAGACCAATCTCGCTTATGAATATTGATGCAAAAATACTAAGTAAAATTCTAGCAAACTGAATTCAAAAATACATCAAAGCCATCATTCACCACGATCAAGTAGGCTTCATTCCAGGGTTGCAAGTTTTGTTTAATATATGAAAATCTGTTAATGTAATCCACTATATAAACAAACTCAAAGGAAAAAAAATCACATGATCATTTCATTAGATGCTGAGAAAACATTTGACAAAATCCAACACACTTTCATTATAAAAGTCTTGGAAAGATCAGGAATTCAAGTTCCATACCTAAACAGAGTAAAAGCAATTTACTGCAAACCAACAGCCAATATCAAATTAAATGGATACATACTTGAAACAATCCCACTGAAATCAGAGACAAGACAAGGATGCCCACTCTCCCCATATCAATTCAATATAGTACTTGAAGTGTAAGCTAGAACAATGAGACAACAAAAAGAGATCAAGGGGGATACAAATTGGTAAAGAAGAAATAATGGTATCACTATTTGTAGATGATATGATAGTATACATAAGCTACCCCCAAAATTCTGCCTGAGAACTTCTCTTGATGATAAATTCAGCAAAGTGGCTGGATATAAAATTAACTCAAATAAATCAGTAGCTTTCCTTCATACAAAGGATAAACAGGTTGAGAAAGAAATTAGGGATATAATTCCCTTCATAATAGCCACAAATAGCATAAAATATCTTGAAGTAACTCTAACCAAATAAGTGAAAGGCATGTATTAAAAATAACTTCAGGGAAGAAATTGAAGATCTCAGAAAGTGGAGAGATTTCCAATGCTCATGGATTGGAAGAATTTACATAGTAAAATTGGCCATCCTACCAAAGGCAATCTGTAGATTCAATGCAGTCCCCATCAAAATCCCATCACAATTCTTCAAAAACATGGAAAGAGCAATTCTCAAATTCATCTGGAAAGGCAACACACACACACACACACACACACACACACACACAAATCAAAAACAAACAAACAAACAAACAAACAAAACAAAAACAGAATAGCAAAAACAATTTTTAACAATGAGAGAACAGCTGGGGGGGCCACTATCCCTGACCTCAAGCTTTACTAAAGAGCAGTAGTGATTAAAACTGCATGGTATTTGTTAGAGACAGACATGTTGATCAATGGAATAGAATTGAAGACCCAAAAATAAAACCACTCACTTACTGTCACTTGAATTTTGGTACCAAAAATACAATGGAAAAAAAAAAAAGAAAGCATCTTCAATAAACGATGCTGTTCTAATTGGCTGTCTGTATGTAGAAGAATGAAAATAGACCCATATTTGTTACCTTGTACAAAGTTCAAGTCCAGGTGGATCAAGGACCTCAACATAAAACCAGATGCACTGAATCTAATAGAAGAGAAAGTGGGAAAGAGTCTTGAACTCATTGGCACAGGGGGAAATTTCCTAAACCAAACTCCAATGACTCATGTTCTAAGATCAAGAATTGATAAATAGAACATCATAAAATTGGAAAGATTCTGTAAGGCAAAGGACATATTCAATAAGACAAATTGGCAACCTACAGATTGGGGAAAAAAACTTCACTAATCCCACATCTGATAGAGAGCTAATATCCAAAATATATAAAGAACTCAAGAAGTTAATCACACACACACACACACACACACACACACACACACACACACACACACACACACACATACACACAACCAAACAACTCATTAAAAAAATAGGGCACAGAGTAAAATTGAGAATTCACAACTGAGGAATCTCAAATGGCTAAGAAACACCTAAAGAAATGTTGAAAGTCCCTAATGATCAGAGAAATGCAAATCAAAACGTCCCTGAGATTCCAGTTTACACCAGTCAAAATGGCTAAGATCAAAACCTCAGGTGACAACACATGTTGGAGAGGATATGGAGAAAGAGGAACACTCCTCCATTGCTGGTGGGATTGGAAACTTGCCCAACCACTCTGGACATCAATCTGGAGGTTCCTCAGATAATTGGAAATAGATCTGCCTGAAGACTCAGCTATACCACTCTTGGGAAAATACCGAAAGATAGCCCACCATGCCACAGGGGCGTGTGTTCCATTATGTTCATAGAAGTCTTATTTGTGATGGTCAGAAGCTGGAAACAACCTAGATGTCCCACGACAGAAGAATGGGTACAGAAAATGTGATTCATTTACACGATGGAATACTACTCAGCTTTTAAGTGCTTCCCACATTTTATAAAAAGAACTAGGAGCCAATGTTGTGGAGGAAAGAAACATGTGAAAATGAGGAATTCTATAGAAAGAGAAAAACAAGTTTAAAGTTTCAGACAGAGGGGGCATGGTTATTAAAGAAATTAGAGTCATTAAAAAGAACTCTACTTCTTTTCACTGATGTAACAGCAAGAGACAGCCTTGAAGGTATCCCAGGAATAGAGGCTTCATCCACTGCAGCTCAAGACTTTTGAGGTCATTTGAAAGACCAGAATGAGAAGAGTGCTGTGATACTTACTGCTCCTTGTTTCTATTTTCTAAAGCTCAGGTGTCAGAAGCTACAGCTGTTCTAAAAGGGAAGTGGGGTAGGTAGCTATGTGTTGACCTAGCAGCAAGCATTGGAAATTTCCATGGGTTCTCTATGCACACAGATACAAAAGTGACAAGGTCATGGAGGCCTCCACCGACATTACAAATGAAAGCTGCTGTGAGCATGAAGTGTGTGACAAGGTTATTATTATGTCTGCAGTTAGAGTCGGAAAGGAAAAGATGGCTTCTGAAGCTGTGATGATGAAGCCATCACAGTAGAGATCTCAAGATCCTAGAAAGGCTCAGAACACAGAACGTTTTTCCAGAAAGGCCACAGTCAGTGAGCAGCCTCAACACAAGAATGTGGACAGCTGGGCTGAAACTAAAAAGAATGTGGAAGCTAGCATATTCAAGTCTTTTGGAGCTCACACTGCATGACAAACAGACTATTATGTCTGATTTGGAGGTACAGAATTTTATGTTTCACCGTCTGTTTTTTTTTTTTTTTTACCATGCTCTCAGATGACCCCTCCATGCTATGTTTTCATTCTCTCATTTTTCAGTGGGAAACCTTGCTGTGTGTCATGGTAGGTTTTTAAGGAAGAATCTCAGATAAGAGTTTGATTTAAATCTCAAGAGACTTCTGGGTGTAAGGAGGAAATGGTTGCAGGTCACCAATTTCCCTAAAAAGATCTTGTAGAGACTGTTCCAAATACCCTGGCTGAAGCTCCACCTCAGGAGTCAGGTTAATCAGTTTCTATAATTGCACAGTTTTCTCAACATATCTGTGCAATGTTCTGGCTGTCTGGTGGTAAATCACCTAGGTGGACTTACCTTACACTCAAGCTATCCAAGGCAAGAACTGCTGCTTATGAATTCAAATTTTTCTATCCTCCAATATTTTCACCTGTTTACAGGGAAATGAATAGAAAAAAAAAATATATATATATATATATATATACATATACATACATATATATATACACATATATGTACATTTCATATATTATATATATATATATATATATATATATATATATATATATATATAATTAACACTAATATATTACTTTAAAACAGTGTTTAACAGTTCTCAATCCTAGCCAGGTGTGGTGGTACACAGCTTTAATCCCAGCACTCGGGAGGCAGAGACAGGTAGATTTCTGAGTTCGAGGCCGGCTTGGTCTACAAAGTGAGTTCCAGGACAGCCAGGGTTATACAGAGAAACTCTGTCTCGAAAATCCAAAAAATAAATAAAACATAAATAAAAAATAAATACAAAATAAAAAAAATAAAAACAGTGCTCAATCTTTTGCCAGCACCCAGGAAAAGAAGTGGTAGATTCCTTCACTTCTATCTTATTAGGGTGGTTGTATCTTTTTGTTTTCTTGTATCACCATGAAATTTAATGTTAAAAATTAGAAGCCGACAAAATGGTTGGGGAATCAAAAGATTATGGATGCTTAGGGACTCTAGGGAAGCTATCTCCAGCAGTATCACTGTGTTCAGACTGGTTTAGATAGCTCTCCCTAGGACATAAAAACATCCATAAGCTTCAAAGCCAATCTGCAAATTGCCAACATCTATTCATCTTCTCATGGTGACCATTGGAAGAAAATTGCTTCTATCTTGAAAGAATATAAGTTATACCTGTCCTGACAAGATGTTTACAACATAAATGCTTCTGTGTAGAAAAGAGAGTTTGAAATAGAATGGAATACACTGAGTCTCAACCCAGTTATAAGCATAGCAAAAGCCACTGCATTGTAGTTTCCCATATAGGCAACTGCTTAACTCTCTCTATATGTACAAAGAATACCTGTCCTCTGATGGACTGTTACAGGTTTTATAATCCCTAAATTTAGAATGTGCTGTAATACTATGGTAAATGTCACAGGAAAAAACTATTTTTATTTCACTTTAAAAGTAGAAAATTAAAACTGCAACAGAACCTCATACTAAGCAATTGTTAAAAATTAATCTTTTTTATATGAGTATGTATAGATTCTATAACTTACTATCAATGGAAGTTTACGCTTTAACAAAATAACTACATGGATTTTAAAATGTTTTAGGCAGAGTGATTAATTTAATAGTTTCTATGAATAAAATATTAATTTTATAGCAAGTACTTCTGAGGCAATGCTATGAATTCAATATATTCCTCACTAATTTACTCTAAGGTCTTCAAGGTTATGCTTATATAGATGAAATACTATTGAGCCATAAAAATGAATTAACTGTTCATGCAAGAGAGTGCATGGGACTTAAAAAGCATTGTACTGAAGGAAACTAGACATAAAAGAATATATGCTGTAAGATTCTATCCAAATTGAAGTCAGCAAGAGTCCACTTTAATGAGTGAAAACAGACTCATAGTTACCTAGGACGAGACATATAGAAAGTGCTGACTTTTATGGATACAGAAATCTCTGAGGGGAAAAAAGGTGTTCGCTTTCTGATGAAAATGTGTGTATAAATAAGTGAGATTTAGGTAAACATAGTCTTATCCAAGTATACTTTTGTTGCTTCCCTTTTCCTGGGGAGGTATTAATGAATGGCTGTCCCCCTCAGATAGCACACTGCTTAACAGAACAACAACCACAAGATGATTCTTCTGACATTCAACACAGTGACCAAATGAGTTCATTGTAAAAACTCACAGGAGCAGGTGTGAGGGGTTACATTTAGGCAGATGGCTGAAAAAACAGCCACATCACCAAAGAGCCCCACTCTGCCTGGTTGAGGACCTCAGGATATCTTCATGATAGAGTCCCTTATTCGTGTAGCCCTCCACACTCTACAGAATATATCACACTCCGAGATCACCTACAGGAAAGTTTAATGTCCATAGTGTGAGTGTGTGTGAGGGGGGTGTTTCTAAGTTACCCCTTTCTTCCATGGGAAATATTAACACCCCTATTACCTGGTGCATTGATCTGCTAATACCTGTGTTATATACTTATTTTGTTAGCATATGGCTGAGACCAGGCCCAAGTATTTTTTTCTCAAAATCATACTCTTTTTAGTGTCTAAGACAGAAAAATGTTTTGTTTTAAAAAAAATGACATTCAAAAAGAACACTATCCCTATCATTCCCAGGATGAATCTCCTTAGAGTAACATGTACCTTGTAGAGAGAGATGCTGAGTGGGTTGTACAAACTTTTTGGGGGATTTACAGGATATCTCAGAAGGCTAAATGTCTTTTTTAGACTGCTGATTATGAGAATACTACAGGTTGAATCCCTTTAGTGATAATGAATCCTGCAATTAAAATAAAAACTCCATTGTAATGTCTATAATTAGGAAAATGGTTTATGGAGAAAAATGCTGTCTTTGAAAAAATCTATTTTTAGTTTTTTTTTTTTAATTTTAAATGTGAGAGCAAAGACAGAAAAACAATCATTTTAAGCATCAGTTTGTTTTCAATTGACCATAGATGACAATTCTTTCTCAAAGTACTAATTTCAAAGCACTCTGAACTTAATTGCTTCCTTCCAAGGAAGATTCAGCATCGTTAGGATGGAAGAGAAACACTTTGTGGAATAACCTTGATGAAGATTTCAGTGATGAACACCCTCAGAGGAAGAGGATTTAACTGCTGATTCAGCAGTCTCCTTAGTGGGCTTTCTAAATCCAGGGTGGCGGCTGAGAGGATTCCTGTGAGGGGTGGACACCAGATTTTTACTCCTAGCAGCTTATTTAATTGTTTGAGGTGCTGTATATTTTCTGAAGTTTTTCTGCCTAGATACCTACAATGTTTGTCCTGCACTTGTGGAAACCTGACTTGTGGTTTTCAATTCAATATGTACATGTTTTCAGTCCCTCCTGCTTCTCCCTACCAGCAAAAGGAAACTTGTCCTTGACTTGATAAGGCTCAATAGGCAACCTGACATTATTCCCTCCTGGTGATTAAGCATAAGGGAGAATCTATCTTACACATGGTACCAGGAAGGAGAAATGAGGTCAAGACATTTTACTAGAAAGACATTCTGAAAATCTTTATTGTAAACAGACATAGGTTAACACCTGAATGAATGAATGAATGAATGAATGGATGGATGGATGAATGAATGAATGAATGAATGAATGAATGAAAGAATGCCATAGGTAACAAAAGTTCAGAAGAACTGGTCTTGCCCCTCTTGGTGTAGCTGCCCTACTCCTTCCAAGCCCACAGCACTTAGGATGCAGGCAAATTTGACCATGCCCCAATAATGTGGACAATACAAAATGAACTAGCTTTTCTCTTAATTTGTTGGGAGAGGAGTTATAGGGGTTGTGAGTGAGAGGAGGGTGCATGATGTGAGTGTCCCAAATAATTAAAAATGAAATTAAAAAAAAAAGTTGGATAAGATGCCTCCCTCACAAAAGAAAGCAAGCAACAGCCGACATTTGTTTCAGGTTTTGGGTAGGGATGGCTTAGAAATAATGAGACATGAGTAGAGTGGTTGGATTGGTTTGAAGGTTAAAACTTGTCAGCTGCCTATTATTCATGGATGTGGTTTCAAAGGCTGGTTTTCTTTTGTACACAACTTTCTGGTCTGGTGCTTGGTAGATAGAGTTGTGGGCACTGATTTTATTACAAGATGTTAAGTTTCTTCTGTTGTCTAAAGTTCTGTATTTAGAGTGGTGCCCCATGAGATTTCTCCCATCCCTATCGCCACCAACATATCTATTGGTACTCTCTTTGTTCAGGTCTTGTTTAAGCAGCCTTATTATTGAGGATTCATGATGAAATTTCTCTGTCATTTCTAGAACACAGTGCCTTACAGCAGTTTTCGGGGTCTTTCAGCTCTTACAATGTTTCTGCCTTTATTCTGTGGGGGTTCTCAAACCCCAATTGCAGGAATTTTATGGTAGATATATCAGTTGGAGCCAGGCAACCTATGCTCAGTTTTTCTGTGCCTCAAGTTTTAACTATGAACAACTAAAGCCACAATTCTTTCTCATCTTCATTATTTGGGGAATTCTACTAGTTTTAGATTGTTTTGAGCATGCAAGGTTTTAGTCTGTCAAAATCTGACTTTAGAAGTTAATTGATTTGATACCAGGTAAAAACCAATGCTAAGTTGCTGGTTAAAGACAAGAATGAAAACAGAATTTACCTTGGGGCCCTTTTATTTTGTTTGTATTTTATTTTGTTTGTCTGGTGTTGTTGAAATAGTCTCCCAGGAAATCCAAGCTTCTGGTCTTCCTATTTTTATATATTAACATCTGGGAAAACTCGTGCTTCTGGCTTGCCATATCATGTTTTTAGTGGAGGCTAGACTAAGGGCACAGAATTTGTAATTTGTCTTCTTGAAGAGATCTCTCCCTGTCTAACAAAGATTTTATACATTAAGAAGTGGGAATAGAGTTCAGTGATGCAGTAACTTTATAACTTTATACATGAAACATCAAACTCAAGACCTGTTCTACCAATTTTATTTTCTTAAAACAAATTCCAGGCTAACTTTCCATGTATTAGGCAGATAGGTGGCAGCACTTACCTGGGGAAGCATCTTTGTGTTACAACCTCAACCATTTATCCCCAGAAATCTTCTCTTTTTAGCTGTCCCTTACAACTCTCTCTTCCTGGTCTTTAACTTGCACCTAAGTCAAGGGGCCTGCTGTTAACAAGTATCCTAACCCAATTAGCTGGGAAGCAGAGGAATACATTATGCAGATGTGTGGACATTAAAAGTTACAGGGCTTTAATTGAAAGTGTGTTTTCCCATAGATTTTATAGCCTTGTTTATTGTAATACTAATTCAGTAATTTAACATAAGTATCTTTTTTTTTTTAATGTAAAGCATTATTGATACCAACTTTCATCTGTTCCCTAACAGGGTTTATTCTTCAATAATTTAAAAGTGGACTGTGATATAGAATTGTAGAATTTTATGTGATTATACCTTGGGAAAGGCCAACTTTTCAGAGGTCAAACAAAGGCCATCTGGAGTGTATTAAAGAGTTTGGAACATGAAAGTTCTGTTGTGATAAAGCTAGTTAGTTGTTTTTACACATGCTAGGATTATTAGAATGGTCAGAGCGATGACAGATTGGGAGTTTTGTGGTCTTTTTTTTTTCCTATGTAAACTACGTAGATGTGGCAATTTCAATGAAAGTACATCCCCATAATCTCACATAGCTTAATATTTGATTTCCAGTTGGTAGAACTCTTTGGGAAGAATTAGGAAGTGGGTCACTGTTGAAGGATGTGTAGCACTGGTAAGCACTTTGCACTTTCAAAAGTCCACATGATTTTTGATGATTCTTTCTACATCTGCTTATGAACCAAGATGTGAGCTCTTATCTACTTCTGCAGCATCATATCTGCCTGCCAGTGCTGTGCGTACTGCCATGATGGTTATGGACTTTAATTGTATAAAATCATAAGCCATAGATTAAACACTTTCTTTTATAAGCTGCCATGGTCTTTACCTCCAATCACAGCAATAAAAATGTAACTAAGACAGTAAGCAAATGTATACAATATTATAGTAAATAACTACACAAACATACTTATAGTTAAAGAGGAGAAGCTGTGAGGAAGCAATAGAGACAATTTGATAGTCAAGGGAAGCACAATAAGAATATTGAGGGTGTGCCACGGTTTTGTGGGAAAACACTAAGTCATGGTGTTGGAGATAGAAAAGCCAATTTAATTCTCAAGGTCTAAGTCCCACCAGGAGAAGCTAAAGAGCACATAAGAGTGACACTAATGTAGACTTTATGTACAATCAGGTATCTTGAACTTTGTACATGCTCTTTCCTGTGAGTGATGACTGTTACTGCGGACTGCAAATACAAAGAGAACAGTCCTCCACCCCCAAGAGAGGTGGAAATACCATAGAGTTGGCAGGTTTGACAAACCCCAGTTGACTTGCAGGTAGAAGATTCCTATGATGGAGAATTCTACTATAGCATGACAAAGAGATCATGAATGTTTGACTGCTTTTAGGTAGATTGGAAAAGGAAAGACTGCTACATCTTAGTAAACATCTCAGTACTAATAATTATAGGAGCAAATATTAAAACTGAATTTCAGAAACAAATTTGTGTGGACATATAATCAAGATATAGCTTCTCCAAAGTTGTGAGGAAAAGACCTAAACCTGAAATTCACAGAGGAAGGTGATAATGTCATATCTAGGTGGAATGATCTTCGAATTAATGAAACATTTAGAAAGTAAAATATATAATCATTTTGAATTCAGGTAAAGTAAGATAGCTGTTTATGTAATTAATTAGCAAAAGAAACCCCAAAATGCCAAATAATACTAATATTGCAGGACAGAGGAAAAGTAATGGAAGATATTACTAACAAAAGATGAGAATTGTTCACAATGGAAAATACTGCCAACACTTAAAATAATTAAATATATAACCTCTGTTCTCCTCAGTTAAATTATACATACCAAATCATTAAAAATGACTAAAAATAAGGCAAATGTTCATTATATTGACATTCATAACAAATGACAAAATTTAAATGAAAACCTGTACATAATATGCACACACAGATTATCGTCCATCAGTTAAAAGAATAACTATTTTGCTATATAGTATAAGTACAGCAAAATCAAATGTACTGAATGGAAAAGAAAATCAAAATTGAATCCTTTCAGCATTAACACCTCAAAACATGATCAAAATGATTAATAGATATGTTAGTTGCCAATTTTTTAAAAAGTCATGTTAAACATTTTTTTTTATAAAAAAACTTTTTCTTTATAAAAACTGGTTGAGCCAGGCGTGGTGGCACACTCCTTTAATCCCAGCACTTGGGAGGCAGAGGCAGGCGGATTTCTGAGTTTGAGCCCAGCCTGGTCTACAAAGTGAGTTCCAGGACAGCGAGGGCTACACAGAGAAATCCTGTCTCAAAACAAAACAAAATGAAACAAACAAACAAACAAACAAAAAAACTGGTTGAAGGGTAGCTTACTTCTAGTTTGCTCTAAGAAATAATTCATAATACCCACACTAACTATCACTATACCACGACATCATTATAACCAATTGTTTACATTATCAAATACATAGCTTCAGTCATTGAACTTGACTTTTACTATATCTTTACTTTTCAGTTTCAATCATTACAGGTGACCTGTACTCAGGCCTTCCCTCCTAGAATTCTTCCACTTATTGTGTTCCAAGATGCCATATTCTATTGTTTAACAAATCCTTTCCTGTTTGTCTCATTTTGTGTGCTCAAATTTTGAATCACTCAAAGGCACTCTCTGCTTTTTCTTCTTATTTGATGACCATGAAAAGCATTTGTCTGACACTTTGAGTTCAAGTGAAAGTAGATAGATGTTCACTGTAAGCATATGTCTCCTTTACATTTATTTAGATGCCATCCATGAATGGGGATGCTAAATATAACTCCATAAGAAACTTCTGTCTTTAAAACACATTCATGGACTAAACTATTTTCATTGTAACTCCATTTACTTAGGGGAGTTGTAATTCCTTGTCCTAGATATGATAATAGCCTTTTTAAAATGGCGTCTCAAACTCTCTTTTTGTGCAGTATCAATTATCTTCAGAAACTGGGCAGGAAAAACCTATGTAGCTCATAATAAGCACTCTCAAGTTTTTATGAATAGAATGTAAGCGTACCTTTTCAGTGATTAATCCAGAGAGAATTAGTCCAAAATCAACTAATTACATTTTTAAAAGGACTTCTTGGGCTTTATATCTCTTCTATTTTACTTTTATAATGATGCCTGCTGTTGTGTGGCTGTTTCTTTCAAATTGAAGTGCATTCTCCTGGAAGGAAGAGACAGACTAGTGTAATACATTAAACTCTGGAAGCTTAGAAAATTGGGAGCTTCGTACAGGGTACTATTTGTATAGCATTTTCCTCCAAGGTTAAATCTTTCCCCCTTGTAGGGAAACTTCACAAGATACATATGATAGGCAATGTGAGATGAAGTAACAGACTAATTTCAGACAGCATGCTTACGGACTGGTGGGCTGGTGATACTATCTATTTCATTGGGAAGCTCATTAAGAAAAGAAGCACACACCTCAAAAAAAAAAAAAAAAAAAAAAAGCTTCAGGAAGTCCCTGAAACTGACCAGAGTCATTAGACTCTTTCTTCCTCAAGAGTATATAAATGATACACCTACTAGAAGAAGATTCATGTTAGTCCAGGAGCCTGGAACAAGCAGAGACTAACTTTACTGCCTAGAAGAAAGAAAGATCAGCTGAACTTCCTGGAAGAAGCCCAAGCCTTTCCAGCCACTGAGAAAGAACAGTTGCCAATCTGATGGCACTGTAGACAGTGTGCAGGCTTCTCCAGGTTTCTAGCCTTTGTGAGCTGCTTTCCAAACTGTGCTGGGCTTTTGTGATACAGTTATTCCTGCTCCTGTAAGTAACCTCTCAATCCTTTTGGGATGATAGAGAATGGTTTTCATATGAGCTATATTTGAATACTTGGTTTCTGGTTACTGGAACTGTTTAGGAATGGTTAGGAGGTAAGGCTTTGTTGGAAGACATTTGTCATTGGAGGTAATTGTTTGTTTTTTAAAGAATCATGCTATTCACAGTGTGCTCTCTTCCTCTTGCTTGTAGATCCAGATATGAATTCGCAGCTACAGTTCCAGACACCTGTCACCATGCCTTCAATCCACCATCACAGAATCTCACACTCTGGAACCATAATCCCAGTTAAACTTTTTCTAAGTTGACTTTGTCATGGTATCTTCTCAAAGCAGTAGAAAGGAAAGCAAGACAAAAACAGATCCTAGAAATAAGTTATTGATATGACAGGTGTAATCATGATGTTTTCTTGAGGAATATGGAAGACTTGGGGTCTATGGACTAGCAAAATTATTGAACACTGTAAGTGAGGCTTAGCAGGTCATTCTGATAGGAGCTTGGAAGACAGTAGTGCTAAGAGCATTGTGGAATATGGAGGACCAAACTTGAGCTCTCAGTGGGGAACAATATCAGCAAAAGAGTCAGAGATCATTGTGATATTTTGGCAAAGTTGTGACTGCCTTCTGCTCTTGTCTTAAGAGTTTTCCTGAGAATAAATTTCCAAATAATTTTATTTGATATTTCAGGAAAGCCAATTCTTGACTCTGTCACATGATTGTGTTGTCATACTACACACTGACTGCTCTTAGTATTGTCCCTTCAACACAGAAAAACATTCTACTTTTTTTTTTTTTTGCTGCAGCTGTCTCTGGAGGTCACTCTGCTACACTCATAGCCATCTCATCCCTATTCTCCTCCTGTCCTCCCTTTGTCCTCTCAGTCTGATGGCCAATAACCTAGAGGAGAATGGGGGTGGGGCAACAGCAATCATTCTTATGATGATCTACAATAAAAATGAACAAATGTGGCAACCCCTTCTCTCCCACACACAATGCACAATTTAAACAGATAAAGAACAATGCAGCTAATGCTTGTGCTGAAAGAGATAAAGAGATAAGGAGATAAGAGATAAGGAAGGCCTGCTTTCCATCTGGATAATGGGAAGTGAGTCCTAGGACAAGACCCCACTCAGCTAAGCTTCCCAATTGTCAAAAAGGTAAGGATTTTCTCCTCCTAAAATGTAAGAACAAAGGGAAGCTTCAAAATATGTAACTCAAAGTGGCAGGCTTGACTTCTAGAGGGCATCTCAAGTATCTGAACTTGGCAGTGTGGCCAACGTGGTTCTAATGTTAAAGACATGAAAGATGCATGAGTAAAGAAGTTGTAGACTGTTTATCTGTGGTAAAGGAGAGGTACAAAGGCCAGTCAGTGTGTAATATGACAATGTTTGCATGAAGGCTCTGTAAAGCTATAGCATAAATCCAGTGCATGGGAAACTAGGATTGGCTTGGAAATTCCAAGTAGAATAGTCAACAGTGAGACATAGGGAGTATAACAAACCCAAGAGAGAGAATTGTGTTCCAAGTAGCAAAACTGGAACGGCAGAGATATCTAAGCCATGTGAAATTAGGGACAGAGTTAAAGGATCCAGAGTTTGCCCTGATGGGTTTCCATTTTGCTCTCTTCTAGTATTTTTGCAGTATACCCTGTTTCTTCCTCTGTGAAAAGGTAATGTAAATTCGGTGCCACTAGATATTAGGACTATATAGTTTACATTTAAGTATTTTTTAAACAGGGAATTAGAGTTAAGAGATTGCCTTGATACACTAGGATGATTTATATATGGAACAGTAAAATGCT
This sequence comes from Mus musculus, assembly GCF_000001635.26. Lineage (NCBI taxonomy): Eukaryota > Metazoa > Chordata > Mammalia > Rodentia > Muridae > Mus > Mus musculus. The sequence continues at coordinate 53,273,668 of NC_000074.6, read as the reverse complement.
GTAGAGACTGTGAAGACTATATATGTCTTTATATGAGTTCCTAGGACTCACTTCCCATTATCCTGATGTAAAACAGGCCTTGCTTAGACTATATATGTGTAGACTGCAAAGACTGGGCTAGGAGGCTTGAAATTAGTCTAAATGTGTTGCACATTATGGTAAGGCTACAAGCTTATGAGAGCCAGGAATTTGAGTGTGGAGGTTTGAGTAAGAATAGCCTCTATAACTCATATGTTTGAAACATGGTTCTACTTGGAGGAATAGCTTGGTAAGGATTAGGAGGTATAGTATTATTGGAGGAGGTATGTCACTAGAGGGGACCTTGAGGTTTATAAATCCCATGCCATTATCAGTTACATCCTTCTTCCTCTTGTTTCAGGGTCAAGATGTGAACACTCAGCTGTTGTTCCAGATGTTTGTCACCATGCCTTTTCTCTGCCACCATAGACTCTAAGACTCTGGAAGCAAAAGCCAATTAAACTCTTTATTTTCCGGTTGCTTTGGTTATGATCCTTTACCACTGGGTGGGGGGAACCTAAGATTTCCATATTCTTTTAAGCAACTCTAATAAAATTTGATGGTTCACCAAATTGGAATTTGGTCCTCTAAGTACTTTGGTAGGTCAAGTGCTTCCTCTTTGGGTGATAAAACATGTGTAAGTGTGTTGCAACTCTGCATGAAAAGTTGGCCTCACAGCAAGTCCCTTCCGAGAAGTATGCAAGTAATAGTGGTTGCTAAGGAAAGGGGGTTTTTCAGCCTTCAGGTTTTTCAGGGAGTGATAAGGATATATAAAGATTCCTAAATGAAATTAGAGTACTCTGTAGAATTTATTTATCTTATCTGTGAATTTTAGTACTTGATTTGCATGCAAGTTAGTAGATGATTTCAACAAGTGGTAGAGTCTGGCTAAGACAAATATTATGGAGAATAAAAGGACATTTGTGCATTAAATTGGATAAGTACAAACCAGGTTTTAGTTTTCAGAATTCATTGTGGAATTTCACCTGAATAATTAAGATTAAGTGTTTCTAAGATTCATGAAGACTGTATGTGGAATGGGGAACTTTTTATGGTGTTGTATTTTACAGATGCTCTGTTTACCTAAAATATTCCTAGTGTCCCTAAAGAATACAAAATCGTTCTACAAATCAAATAACTTTTAAAATTATGTTAGGTTGTTGATGTGACCCATCTGAACATCTGTTTTGGGGAGGATTGTTTTTTTTTTTTAATATTATTTATTAGGTATTTTCCTCATTTATATTTCCAATGCTATCCCAAAATTCCCCCATACCCTCCCCCCCACACCCCTACCCACCCACTCCCAAATTTGGCCCTGGCATTCCCCTATACTGGGGCATATAAAGTTTGCAATTCCAATGGGCCTCTCTTTCCAGTGATGGCAAACTAGGCCATCTTTTGATACATATGCAGCTAGAATCAAGAACTCCTGAGTACTGGTTAGTTCATAATGTTGTTCCACCTATAGGGTTGCAGTTCCCTTTAGCTCCTTGGGTACTTTCTCTAGCTCCTCCATTGGGGGCCCTGTGATCCATCCAATAGCTGACTGTGAGCATCCACTTCTGTGTATGCTAGGCATAGTCTCAAAAGAGACAGCTATATCTGGGTCCTTTCAGCAAAATCTTGCTAGTATATGCAATGGTGTCAGCGTTTGGAAGCTGATTATGGGATGGTTCCCTGGATATGGCAGTCTCTAGATGGTCCACCCTTTCGTCACAGCTCTAAACTTTGTCTCTGTAACTCCTACAATGGGTGTTTTGTTCCCAATTCTAAGAAGGGGCAAAGTGTCCATACTTTGGACTTCGACTTCTTGAGTTTCATGTGTTTAGCAAATTGTATCTTATATATTGGGTACCCTAAGTTTCTGGCCTAATATCCACTTATCAGTGAGTACATATTGTGTGAGTTCCTTTGTGATTGGGTTACCTCACTCAGAATGATGCCCTCCAGGTCCATACATTTGCCTAGGAATTTCATAAATTCATTCTTTTTAATAGCTGAGTAGTACTCTATTGTGTAAATGTACCACATTTTCTATATCCATTCCTCTGTTGAGGGGCATCTGGGTTCTTTCCAGCTTCTGCTATCATAAATAAGGCTGCTATGAACATAGTAGAGCATGTGTCCTTCTTACCGGTTGGAACATCTTCTGGATATATGCCCAGAAGTGGTATTTCGGAATCCTCAAGTAGTACAATGTCCAATTTTCTGAGGAACCGCCAGACTGATTTTCAGAGTGGTTGTAAAAGCTTGCAATCCCACCAACAATGGAGGAGTGTTCCTCTTTCTTCACATCCTTGTCAGCATCTGCTTTCACCTGAAATTTTGATCTTAGCCTTTCTAGATGATGTGAGGTGGAATCTCAGGGTTGTTTTGATTTACATTTCCCTGATGATTAAGGATGTTGAACATTTTTTCAGGTGCTTCTCTGCCATTCGGTATTCATCAGGTGAGAATTCCTTGTTCAGCTCTGAGCCCCATTTTTTAATGGGGTTATTTAATTTTCTGGAGTCTACCTTCTTGAGTTCTTTATATATGTTGGATATTAGTCCCTTATCTGATTTAGGATAGGTAAAGATCCTTTCCCAATCTGTTGGTGGTCTTTTTGTCTTATTGATGGTGTCGTTTGCCTTGAAGAAGCTTTGTAACTTTATGAGGTCCCATTTATTGACTCTCGATCTTACAGCACAAGCCATTGCTGTTCTATTCAGGAATTTTTCACCTGTACCCATATCTTCCAGGCTTTTCCATACTTTCTACTCTATAAGTTTCAGTGTCTCTGGTTTTATGTGGAGTTCCTTAATCCACTTAGATTTGACCTTAGTACAAGGAGATAGGAATGGATCAATTCGAATTCTTCTACATGATAACCACCAGTTGTGCCAGCACAATTGTTGAAAATGCTGTCTTTTTCCCACTGGATGGATTTAGCTCCCTTGTCATAGATCAAGTGACCATAGAAGTGTGGGTTCATCTCTGGGTCTTCAATTCTGTTCCATTGGTCAACTTGTCTATCACTATACCTGTACCATGCAGTTTTTACCACAATTGCTCTATCGTACAGCTTTAGGTCAGGCATGGTGATTCCACCAGAGGTCCTTTCATCCTTGAGAAGAGTTTTTGCTATCCTAGGTTTTCTGTTATTCCAAATGAATCTTCAGATTGCCCTTTCTAATTCGCTGCAGAATTCAGTTGGAATTTTAATGGGGATTGCATTGAATCTGTAAATTGCTTTTGGCAAGATAGCCATTTTTACTATATTGATCCTGCCAATCCATGAGCATAGGAGATCTTTCCATCTTCTGAGATCTTCCTTAATTTCTTTCTTTAGAGACGTGGAGTTATTATCATACAGATCTTTCACTTCCTTTTTTAGAGTCACACCAAGATATTTTATATTATTTGTGACTATTGAGAAGGGAGTTGTTTCCCTAATTTCTATCTCAGCCTGATTATCCTTTGTATAGAGAAAGGCCATTGACTTGTTTGAGTTAATTTTATATCCAGCTACTTCATTGAAGCTGTTTATCAGATTTAGGAGTTCTCTGGTGGAATTTTTAGGGTCACTCATATATACTATCATATCATCTGCAAAATGTGATATTTTGACTTCTTCCTTTCCAATTTGTTTCCCCTTGATCTCCTTTGGTTGTCTAATTGCTCTGGCTAGACTTCAAGTACAATATAGAATAGGTAGGGAGAGAGTGGACAGCCTTTTCTAGTCCCTGATTTTAATGAGATTGCTTCCAGCTTCTCACCATTTATTTTATGTTGGGTACTGGTTTGCTGTATATTGCTTTTTATCATGGTTAGGTATGGGCCTTAAATTCATGATCTTTCCAAGACTTTTATCATGAATGGATGTTGGATTTTGTCAAATGCTTTCTCCGCATCTTAGGAGATGATCATGAGGTTTTTGTCTTTGAGTTTGTTTATTTACTGGATTATGTTGATGGATTTCCGTATATTGAACCATCCCTGCATCTCTGGAATGAAACCTACTTGGTCAGGATGGATGATTGTTTTAATGTGTTCTTGGATTCGGTTAGCGAGAACTTTATTGAGGATTTTTGCATCAATATTCATAAGGGAAATTGATCTGAAGTTCTCTATCTTTGTTGGGTCTTTTTGTGGTTTAGATTTCTGAGTAATTGTGGCTTCATAGAATGAGTTGGTTAGAGTAACTTCTGTTTCTATTTTGTGGAATAGTTTGTGAAGAACTGGGATTAGATTTTCTTTGAAGGTCTGATAAAACTCTGCACTAAACCCATCTGGTCATGGGCTTTTTTTGGTTGGGAGACTATTAATGACTGCCTCTATTACTTTAGGGGATATAGGACTATTTATATCATTAACCTGATCTTGATTTAACTTTGGTACGTGGTATATGTCTAGAATCTTGTCCATTTCATCCAGGTTCTCCAGTTTTGTTGTGTATAGCCTTTTGTAGAAGGATCTGATGGTGTTTTAAATTTCTTCAGGATCTGTTGTTATGTCTCCCTTTTCATTTCTGATTTTGTTAATTAGGATGCTTTCCTTGTGCCCTCTAGTGAGTCTGGTTAAGGGTTTATCTATCTTGTTGATTTTCTCAAAGGAGCAGCTCCTTGATTGGTTGATTCTTTGAATAGTTCTTCTTGTTTCCACTTGGTTGATTTCAACCCTGAGTTTCATTATTTCCTGCCATATACTCCTCTTGGGTGAATTTGCTTCCTTTTGTTCCAGAGCTTTTAGGTATGTTGTCAAGCTGCTAATGTGTGCTCTCTCAAGTTTCTTTTTGGAGGCACTCAGAGCTATGTGTTTTACTCTTAGAAATGCTTTCATTGTGTCCCATTTGTTAGGGTATTTTATGGCTTCATATTCATTAAACTCCAAAAAGTCCTTAATTTCTTTTTTTATTCCTTTCTTAAACAAGGTATCATTGAGAAGTCTGTTGTTAAGTTTCCACCTGATTGTTGGCTTTCTATTATTTATTTTGTTGTTGAAGATCAGCCTTAGTCCATAGTGATCTAATAGGATGCAGGGGACAATTTCAATATTTTTGTATAAGTTGAGGCTTGTTTTGTGACCAGTTATGTGGAAAATTTTGGAGAAGGTACCAGGAGGTGCTGAGAAAAAGGTATATCCTTTTGTTTTAGGATAAAATATTCTGTAGGTATCTCTTAGACCTATTTGTTTCATAACTTCTGTTAGTTTCACTGTGTCCCTCTTTAATTTCTGTTTCCATGATCTGTCCATTGGTGAAAGTAGTGTGTTGAAATCTCCCACTATTATTGTGTGAGGTGCAATGTGTGCTTTGAGCTTTACTAAAATTTCTTTAATGAATGTGGCTGCCCTTGTATTTGGAGCATAGATATTCAGAATTTATAGTTTCTCTTGGAGGATTTTACCTTTGATGAGTATGAAGTGCCTCTTCTTGTCTTTTTTGATGACTTTGGGTTGGAAGTCGATTTTATTAGATATTAGAATGGCTACTCCAGCTTGTTTCTTCATACCATTTTCTTTGAAAATTGTTTTCCAGCTTTTCATTCTGAGGTAATGTCTATCTTTTTCTCTGAGATGAGTTTCCTCTAAGCAGCAAAATGTTGGGTCCTGTTTGTGTAGCCAGTTTGTTAGTCTATGTCTTTTTATTGGGAAGTTGAGTCCATTGATGTTAAGAGATATTAAGGAAAAGTAATTGTTGCTTCCTATTATTTTTATTGCTAAGGTTGGCATTCTGTTCTTGTGGCTGTCTTCTTTCAGGTTTGTTGAGGGATTACCTTCTTGCTTTTTCTAGGACGTGGTTTCAGTCCTTGTATTGGTTTTTATTTCTGTTATTATCCTTTGAAGGGCTGGATTCATGGAAAGATATTGTGTGAATTTGGTTTTGTCGTGGAATACTTTGGTTTCTCCATCTATGGTAATTGAGAGTTTGCCTGGTTATTGTGGGGAGCAGGTGTGGCGGCAGTCCCAAAGGCGCCAGGGACTGCAGCTAAGTCATATGACTTGCACCTGACTTCCTCATATGAGACACAAACATCTTGAGTGCTGCGCAGGTGTATCAGGATACAGGTGAATCCAATTTGGTGGAGATTTGCCCCTGCTGCCCTGATTAGCTGAAGCTGCGTGCCTGGTGAGGTGGCGTGGCCTGCTGTGCGTGGATGGGAACTGAGAGTATAAAAGAGTGAGAGGCCCAGGGTTCGAGGGAGATATAAACAAGGGAGAGATATAAAAACAGGGGGAGATATAAAAACAAGGGAGATATAAACAGGGGAGATATAAAAACAAGGGAGATATAAAAACAAGGGAGATATAAAAACAAGGGAGATATAAACAGGGGAGATATAAACAGGGGAGATATAAACAAGGGAGATATAAACAAGGGAGATATAAAAACAAGGGAGATATAAAAACAAGGGAGATATAAACAAGGGAGATATAAAAACAAGGGAAATATAGAGAAAGAAGAAACAGGACTGAATAAATGTGTGCAGAAGGATCCTGTAGCAGCGTCGTTCTTCCTGGCCTGTTGAGCGCGCGCAGCAAGTGGTGCCGAAACCCGGGAAGAAAAGACCCGGGACGAGAAAACCCGAGACGAGAAGACCTGGGACGAGGAAACCCGGGACAAGAAACATCTTCAGGCAAGAGTGAAGACCCCCTGCTACAGGGAGGATTCAGAACTGCATAACGGGGAAGAAGGGGTTAATAAAGGTTCCCGTGAAACAGACTGTTGAGAAGGATCCGGCGTGGATTCAGAACTCTTCAGCTGGGGAAAGGTACTGATGAAGAGAAAGAAGAGAGATGAAGACTGAATAAACTGTTGTTAGAAGGACTGGTGGTCGTGTCGTTCTTGCTGGTCGAGAGCGGGCGCGACAATTGGTGGCCCGTACGGGGAACCGACTCCCCCACCGAGTTCAGAACTTTCAGCAATCAGTGGTTGCCGGCAGGGTAAGTTCAAGGTGAGTGAAACTTGCGACCCCAGGAGTTTGGGAAGGACCTCGGATAAAATAGAGGTGAGCATAAAGTTGCCAGCAAGCAGGCACAAGGTAACGAAAGGTTCCTGGTTTGGGGACAAGTTAAGGAACTATGATAACCTCAGTGTAGTGATCAATAGATCCTCACTGTGTAGTTATGCTTTTTTCTCCCATTGACCCTTTGTGGGTAGGTCTGATAGTTTTGGTCTTGTTTGTTCTGATATATGGACTCTGTTACTGTTTGAATCGAGAGGCAGTCAAGACAGGTCAGAAAATCCTTACAGAGCAACAAGAAAGTATGTCGGAAGAGGAGAAGGGCTTAAAAAGAAAAAGGAAAAAGAAAGGAGACACAGTGTTATCAGGTGGACAGAAAGGACAAAACAAAAGAGCCGAGGCGGAGGAGGAAGGCGAATTAGCTTCTGTGCCTCCTCCCTATGCCTCCTCAGCAGTGAAAACTTGACTCTCATATTGACTCCCCAGATGGACACACAGGTGATTGAGTTTATGGTCTCATCACCACGAGGTATTGTGTCCATCCCCCCTGGGGATCGAGTAGATCAGTGTTGACGTGGGCGAGAGGGTCTGTTTGTGTGTTTCCACAGGACCAGATGGAACCTCTTTGGGTGCCGGAGAGATTGGTGAGACGCTGCAAGAATGAGGCTCCTGATCCAGTTGCCCCTGTGGATGTGGTGGATGATCCCACAAGCACAAAGGATGGAGCCGAGATGAGAGATCCTTTCGGTATTCCAGAAGCCGATACCAGCTCGACATGACATTCAAATTTTTCCACGCTTTTTGATCCCTGAATTCCCCTTAAAGAGATAGCCCCTCTGGCCATCTATCCCTTGCTTCAGGGAAGATGAGCGGGGATGAGAGCCCTGGGATGTATGCTTGTTATAGTGTGTGTGTGTTTTGTGTTTGGCACATGTGTTAGGTGCAGAGTGTGCGGCCCGCACTTTTGCCATGGTAGCGTAGGCTTTTGCTGCAGTGGAGGCGGGACAATCTCCTCAGATTCGGTTTGCCGCTCTAAAAGAAATTATGCTGCGTTATGCCGTGGGGTGCGAGGCTAAGCACTGCACACAGGATAGCTTGCTGTTGGCATCCTGTGGAAGGCACGTCTGAGTGCATGAAGGTTCAGTGTCCTAGTTCCCTTCCCCCAGGAAAAACGACACGGGAGCTGGCCAAGACCTCTCTGGGTGATGAGCCTAAGAGATGGTTTTGTGTAGGGCCCCTATGCTTGCACACTGGGGATCAGACCTCTACCTTCACCCATGAGGCTTGCTTGCAGCAATTAAGATCTGGCCATAGGTTAATTAATATCCTGGCCTTTTGATGCACCTGCCACAAGCAAAACACAATCTCCCCAGGAGTGGCTTGGCATGATTGAGAGGTAGTCAGTGATAAGACTCCCTGGGCATGTCACCAACCTAAGACAGGGATCAAACCAATGCTGTTTGTCACCCAAGGACGGGTAAGGGGCATGGCTGCGGGGGGCTATCTACAGACATTCTCTCTGCCAAAAAAGAAAAAAGGGGGAAGTGTGGGGAGCAGGTGTGGCGGCAGTCCCAAAGGCGCCAGGGACTGCAGCTAAGTCATATGACTTGCACCTGACTTCCTCATATGAGACACAAATATCTTGAGTGCTGTGCAGGTGTATCAGGATACAGGTGAATCCAATTTGGTGGAGATTTGCCCCTGCTGCCCTGATTAGCTGAAGCTGCGTGCCTGGTGAGGTGGCGTGGCCTGCTGTGCGTGGATGGGAACTGAGAGTATAAAAGAGTGAGAGGCCCAGGGTTCGAGGGAGATATAAACAAGGGAGAGATATAAAAACAGGGGGAGATATAAAAACAAGGGAGATATAAACAGGGGAGATATAAAAACAAGGGAGATATAAAAACAAGGGAGATATAAAAACAAGGGAGATATAAACAGGGGAGATATAAACAGGGGAGATATAAACAAGGGAGATATAAACAAGGGAGATATAAAAACAAGGGAGATATAAAAACAAGGGAGATATAAACAAGGGAGATATAAAAACAAGGGAAATATAGAGAAAGAAGAAACAGGACTGAATAAATGTGTGCAGAAGGATCCTGTAGCAGCGTCGTTCTTCCTGGCCTGTTGAGCGCGCGCAGCAGGTTATAGTAACCTGGGCTGGCATTTGTGTTCTCTTAGTGTCTGTATAACATCTGTCCAGGCTCTTCTGGCTTTCATAGTCTCTGATAAAAATTCTGGTGTAATTCTGATCAGCTTGCCTTTATATGTTACTTGACCTTTTTCCCTTACTGCTCTTAATATTCTATCTTTATTTAGTGCATTTGTTGTTCTGATTATTATGTGTCAGTTGGAGTTTCTTTTCTGGTCCAGTCTATTTCGAGTTCTGTAGGCTTTTTGTATGTTCATGGGCACTCTTTCTTTAGGTTTGGGAAATTTTCTTCTATAATTTTGTTGAAGATATTTGCCAGTCCTTTGAGTTGAAAATCTTCATTCTCAACTACTCCTATTATCCGTAGGTTTGGTCTTCTCATTGTGTCATGGATTTCCTTGATGTTTTGAGTTAGGATTTTTTTTTCATTTTGTATTTTCTTTGATTGTTGTGTCGATGTTCTTTATAGAATCTTCTGTTAGTTCTCTCTTGCATCTCTTGTATTCTGTTGCTGATGCTCGCATCTATGGTTCCAGATTTCTTTCCTAGGGTTTCTATCTCCAGCATTGACTCACTTTGTGTTTTCTTTATTGTTTCTACTTCCCTTTTTAGGTCTTGTATGGTTTTATTCAATTCCATCACATGTTCGGTTGTGTTCTCCTGCAATTCTTTAAGGGATTTTTGTGCTTCCTCTTTAATGTCTTCTACCTGTTTAGCAGTGTTCTCCTGTATTTCTCTAAGTGAGTTATTAAAGTCCTTCTTGATGTCCTCTACCATCATCATGAGATATGCTTTTAAATCCGGGTCTAGCATTTTGGGTTTGTTGAGGTGCCCTGGACTGGGCGAAGTGGGAGTGCTGGGTTCTGATGATGATGAGTGGTCTTGGTTTCTGTTAGTAAGATTCTTAGGTTTATCTTTTGCCAACTGGTAATCTCTGGAGATAGTTGTTATAGTTGTCTCTGGTTAGAGATTGTTCCTCTGTTGATTCTGTTACCCTCTTTCAGCAGACCTGGGAGACTAGCTCTCTCCTCTGAGTTTCAGTGGTCAGAGCACTCTCTGCAGGCAAGCTCTCCTCTTACATGGAAGGTGCACAGATATCTTGTGATTGGCCGAAGATGAAGGTCCGAACAGGACCTGTCCCAGAGGCTGTGTTGCTTTGGCCTGTCCCAGAAGCTGTTAGCTTCTGTAGTGCACACTCTCCCCTGTGCAGACTACTTTTGGTGGAGTCCCATAACCAAGATGGCTCCTGCAGATGCTGAGGGAAAGTCCTCCTGGGTTGGGCGGACACATGTTCCCTGGCCAGGAAGGTGGCTGGATGTCTGGAGCCGGAAAAGGGCGCTGCCTCAGAAGCTCTATGGCTCCCTCCTGTCCCAGAATCTGTTAGCTTCTGTAGTGCACACTCTCACCTGTGCAGACTACTTTCAGGGGAGTCCCGGAACCAAGATGGCTTGGGGAGGATTGTTAAAGGACTTTGTGCCATTGGATAAGAAAATTTCTTGAGTATTCAGAGCTTATTGAGCTGTTATGAGAACTTTAAAGGTAAGGTTGATAGCAGTGCAGTCTAGGAAGTTTCAGAGGGTAGTTTAAGAGTTCCTCAGAGACTCTGTGAGAGCCATATATGTGATGATTTAATTGAGAATTACCATAGTAAAATTTTTGCTGCCCTGGGTCAATGGGTGCTGGGCAACTGAGGCAGATCAATAATTGTGATTAAGAATGAATTTTGTCATTGAGCAGAAATTTTTTGGAAGTATTTCCTCAGGATTACACACAGAAGCTCTGGTTAGGAGGGTGGGGATATTCCTTTGTCTCCTACTGATAGATGAATTGTATCAGAATCACCCACGTGTTACTAGATTTGCAGATGTGACAAGTAACAGACATCAACTGTGGTTTGTCACCATGAGTCAAGCCTTGAATTCCTTAAGAGGGGACATGAGAAACCACCAGGAGAGGTATAGCTCAGATATAGTAGATGGCCCAGGATTGGAGAAGTCATGAAGAGAAGCTGCAGTTTGGCACCATATGGAAAGGTCAGAGTTACTGAAAAGGAACCAAGGAAGGACTATTTATGTAGGGACAGCCTGGTGCAGTGGAGACCTGGGCATCTTGGAAATGCCAGTACCATGAAATGACCATGTGAGACATTAGCAGTTGTTGTGTAGATCCAACTTGTAGAGGGGAGCTGGTGAATCAATATAATTCCTATATGAAATCCACAAATTGCTTTGGTCATGTTTTATCTCAGTAATAGAAACCCTAAGACAGCTGTCTTTATACAGAGATCCTTTGCTTGTTAATGTTATTTTCTTCATACATGCTACCTATCTTCCAAGGTTTTCTTTGATTCTTTTGAACAAGTCACATACTCTTCAGGCTATAGTCTTTTGAGCTTGCCAATCCTATCCTCATTTCAGCTGCCACCAACTTCAATTATATTTTATATCCATATAGATTACCAACATCATCTATGCTCTACAGCTGCTTTGGCAAGATGAATGTTTTTTCTATATAATTCTACTTGAAAAAATAAATACATGGTCGAATCTCTCTTTTTTAACTAGAAATGTCGTTTGGGACATCTCACACTAGCTTCTCAAAGGTTTCACATTGTTCATAGCACAGATAGTACAGTGAGAACAGTAGTAGTTTATTAGTCCTTATTAAAGTGAATTTGTCCATATTATACTTGTGATGAATATATTTCAGAATGATCATAACACTTTCTGGGTAGGACAATTTTAGCGTCAACAGAAAAGGGATGATTAGTTAATTAGCAACTAATTAGGACTTTTCCTTGTCAATTGGAAAGAAAGATTAAATATATTCAGATATCATGTTCTATAATTGATTAAACAAGCTGCTTGTCGTCAACTTATTGGATAAACTAATATAAATGTCTTTACACTATCAAAATTCCAATAACAACCATAATCTGTTTAACTTTCTATTATTCACTGTAATTTTTATTAAGTAGTATTGTCACAGGTTAAACAAGATTTAAGAGTTCAAGATAATTAAGAGTTACTATGAGAGAAAATATAAAGAAAAACGTTAAATGGAGCTTTGTTTCTAACAATGTAATAGATACATTACCTGTAAGATTAGCATTGATATTTTAACATAAATATTCTGTAATGCCATATATACTCAGTGTAGAAACAATAATCAAGAGTCAGAGCTATAGAGAGTTTGAGATACTTTTGTCCACCTGGGTAAGCAAATATTGTATCATAATGAAGAATGAGGAAGTCTCAGATCCAAGTGAAATAGTACATAAGTAATGAGTTTTCTGAGGTCAAAGTGATGGCTAACAGCACGTAGTACTGAAATGAAATTTAATGAAAAATTAAAACATTTCAGAAGAATGAGTTTTCCTCCTATAGTAAGAAACAATAAATGATTTATAAACTTTTCCCAATGCAGATTAAAATACAAAAAAAAAAAAACAAAAAACAAAAAACAAAAACATTTTCTATGAATCACACTAGTGTAGACAAGTATGGTTCTTAAGAACAATAAAAAAAAAAAAACATTAACTATAGCAATACACTCTTTGAAAACTACTGCCTAAAGCACTCTGTGCTAATGGTAGATTAAGGGAGTAACATCCATCATAAAAATGACACAACTAAAAAATAATTCAGGTTTTATCTGAGATCTGAGATTAGGAGGAAAATGAACACACATTTGTACAATGGCACTGTGGTCCAAGTTGAGCTAAGGAGAAAAAAAAACAATAAGTAAGTGCTTTCATTAATAAGTAAAGAGAGGATGGGGGAAAAACGTCTACCCAAGGATATTGCCCTAAATATCAACATTGTTAAGCAACAAAATACTCTATATTAATTTATATAGAAGAGAAGCTTATTGTTAAAATATTAGATAACTCATAGATTCATTAAAAATCAGAGGAATAATTATGGAAGCAGAAAGCGTGTCCAATATTTGGCCCAAGAGGTTTCTCATCACTCCCACTCCTGTTATGATACAATAGCCTTTTCAAAGCCAGTGCTCTTCAATCGTGAAGTCTGTGACCTCACCATGAGCACAAAGTTTTTTAATAAAGTGGGTCATAATAAAATGGGCTTAACTGATAATTGTGTTTTAAATTAGAACTTGGTCTTTGCTTGAAACTCAAGTGGATGTTAGATTAGTAGAATGTTTAATAAATATAACTCTCAGACTTCTTCTAGGGAACTTCAAAAATAAATGTAATACCTAAAAATTAATACATTTAGAAATACTATAAGTGCTTTGTTTTAAGCAAGGCACATTGTTATCAGAAACTCTGATCAAATTGGCTTGGTTTAAGTCATAGCCAACCTTAAGTGACTCAAGTGTCCCTTGTAGTTTAATTTGTTTTGTACCTCCATCAGTCTCAGGCTACCTTCAATATCCAAGGTGTCTGTCGAGTTGTAATTTGAAATTATTTTCTTACTAATTCAAACCAATGGTGGAGAGAAGTCATCCTCCTACTGTCAAATTCTTACAGTCAGTCCTAATTCTCCTGTTTTAAGCCAGAGATCCTTGGACAAAGCAAATAAAATTATTTTGCTGTCACACTTAGACTACACAGTCATGCTTGATGCCAGAGAGCTGGATCAGTTCCAAAGAAACTCCACAGGTAGTTAAACAAGAAGTGATGGATATGTCAGAAAAGATAGATAGGACTATGTGATTCAGTAACACATGACCAAATATCTCAAAACATCTTATTTACTGTTTATTCAACAAAATAAATACCAACTTGTCCTTCCCTGAGAACTTTAGGATCAGTGGAATTTCCATCTTACACATTTGGCCATTCTCATAAACTCATAGCATGAGCCTAGATCCTCAATCACTGGGCTCTCCCAAAGTCTACTTTTGAGACTCACTAAAGTCAATTCCTAGCAAATGGATTGCTTACCAACTAAAGTAATGACAATACTTTACTTTTTGAACAAAGCTATTTGGTTGTAGTTTGCTTCTGTCACTGAAAGACAAGTAAATTTTACTTTAATCATTTCTTAGTTGCATAAACTTGAGTAGACATAACTATATAGAAAATATATGACCTGAAAATGCATTTTTACAAAATTACTTTTCAATTGAAATTGAGAAATTATAAAAGTATTCATCCAAAATATATTCCATGTTTTAACAAATGATATTTTAGTATGTGTATTTTTCACCAATTTTGAGACTAACTAACTATCGATCACATCTACAAGGAAATAAATATATCCATGGGCTTCAAAGTTTCTCACACATTGTATGGATGCAATTTCTTTGTAATTCTCTAAATTTCAGAATGCAGAATGTATGGATCAAGTGGTAGGCATTGTTAATATATTACAGCTGTTAAATTGTTTTATTAAATGGCTACAAAATATTTCATTTTTATTATTAGTGTTTGATACATCCAATCCACCGAGCTCCTTGTTTGCACTGTGACATTGTCAATCATGTTTTAATGTGTGTGTGTGTGTGTGTGTGTGTAAATGTATTTGAACTTTGCTAAATGGTATTATATAGGTATATCTCATTAGATGCAGAGAAAGCATTTGACAAAATCCAACACCCATTCATGATAAAAGTCTTGGAAAGATCAGGAATTCAAGGCCCAAAGCTAACATGATAAAAGCAATCTACAGTAAACCAGTAGCCAATATCAAAGTAAATGGTGAGAAGCTGGAAGCAATCTCACTAAAATCAGGGACTAGACAAGGCTGCCCACTTTCTTCCTACCTATTCAACATTGTACTTGAAGTCCTAGCCAGAGCAATTAGACAACAAAAGGAGATCAAGGGGATACAAATTGGAAAGGGAGAAATCAAGATATCACTTTTTGCAGATGATATGATAGTATATATAAGTGACCCTAAAAATTCCATCAGAGAACTCCTAAGCCTGATAAAAAGCTTCAATTAAGTAGCTGGATATAAAATTAACTCAAACAAATCAATGGCCTTTCTCTACACAAATGATAAACAGGCTGAGAAAGAAATTATGGAAACAACACCCTTCTCAATAGTCACAAATATATAAAATACCTAGGCATGACTTAACTAAGGAAGGGAAAGATTTGTATGGTAAGAACTTCAAGTCTCTGAAAAAAGAAATTAAAGAAGATCTCAAAGGATGGAAAAATCTCCCATGCTCATGGATTGGCAGGATCAATATATTAAAGATGGCTATCTGGCCAAAAGCAATCTACAGATCCAATGCAATCCCCATCAAAATTCCAACTCAATTCTTCAACGAATTAGAAAGGGCAATCTTCAGATTCATCTGTAATAACAAAAAACCTAGGATAGCAAAAAGTCTTCTCAAGGATAAAAGGACCTCTCCTGGAATCACCATGCCGGACCTAAAACTGTACTACAGAGCAATTGTGATAAAAACTGCAGTACTGGTATAGCAACAGACAAGTAGACCAATGGAATACAATTGAAGACCCAGAAATGAACACACACACCTATGGTAACTTGATCTTTGACAAGGGAGCAAAAACCATACAGTGGAAAAAAGACAGCATTTTCAACAAATGGTGCTGACACAATTTGCGGTTATCATGTAGAAGAATGTGAATTGATCCATTCCTATCTACTTGTACTAAGGTCAAATCTAAGTGGATTAAGGAACTCCACATAAAACCAGAGACACTGAAACTTATAGAGGAGAAAGTAGGAAAAAGCCTCGAAGATATGGGTACAGGAGGAAAATTACTGAAAAGAAGAGCAATGGCTTGTGCTGTAAGATCAAGAATAGACAAATGGGACCTCATAAAATTGCAAAGCTTCTGCAAAGCAAAAGACACCGTCAATAAGACAAAAAGATCACCAACAGATTGGGAAAGGATCTTTACCTACCCTAAATCAGATAGGTGACTAATATCCAACATATATAAAGAACTCAAGAAGGTGGACACCAGAAAATCAAATAACCCCATTAAAAAAATGGGGCTCAGAGCTGAACAAAGAATTCTCACCTGATGAATACCGAATGGCTGAGAAGCACCTGAAAAAATGTTCAACATCCTTAATCATCAGGGAAATGCAAATCAAAACAACCCTGAGATTCCACCTCAAAGGAGTCAGAATGGCTAAGATCAAAAATTCAGGTGACAGCAGATGCCCATGAGGATGTGGAGAAAGAGGAACACTCCTCTATTGTTGGTGGGATTGCAAGCTTGTACAACCACTCTGAAAATCAGTCCGGCCATTCCTCAGAAAATTGGACATAGTACTATCTGAGGATCCTGCAATACCTCTCCTGGGCATATAGCCAGAAGATGTTCCAACCGGTAAGAAGGACACATGCTCCACTATGTTCATAGCAGCCTTATTTATAATAACCAGAAGCTGGAGAGAACCCAGATGCCCCACAACAGAGGAATGAATACAGAAAACGTGCTACATTTACACAATGGAGTACTACTCAGCTATTAAAAAGAATGAATTTATGAAATTCATAGGCAAATGGATGAACCTGGAGGGCATCATCCTGAGTGAGCTAACCCAATCACAAGGGAACTCACACAATATGTACTCACTGATAAGTGGATATTAGCCAAGAAACTTAGAATACCCAAGATATAAGATACAATTTGCTAAACACATAAAACTCAAGAAGAACAAAGACCAAAGTGTGAACACTTTGCCCCTTCCTAGAATTGGGAACAAAAACCCATGGAAGGAGTTACAGAGACACAGTTTGAAGATGAGACGAAAGGATGGACAATCTAGAGACTGCCATATCTGGGAATCCATCCCATAATCAGCCTCCAAACGCTGACACCATTGCATACACTATCAAGATTTTGCTTAAAAGACCCTGATATAGCTGTCTCTTGTGAGAGTATGCCAGGGCCTAGCAAACACAGATGTGGATAATCACAGTCAGCTATTGGATGGATCACAGGGCCCCCAATGGAAGAGCTAGAGAAAGTACCCATGGAGCTAAAGGGATCTGCAACCCTATAGGTGGAACAACAATATGAATTAACCAATACCCCCCGGAGCTTGTGTCTCTAGCTGCATATGTAGCAGAAGATGGCCCAGTTGGCCATCATTGGAAAGAGAGGCCCATTGGTCATGCAAACTTTATCTGTCTCAGTACAGGGGAATGCCAGGGCCAAGAAGTGGGAGTAGGTGGGTGGGGCGTGGGGGTGGGACTTTTGGGATAGCATTGGAAATGTAAATAAAATAAATACCCAATAAAAATTTAACAAAAAAGTAAAAGCATCACTATAATAACTTACTATAATATCTATTGTACTGTAGCATTACATTTTTCTATGTGTGTGAAAGAATAGCTGTTATCTCAACAAGAATCTCTGATATAGCATGATCCTATTAGCCCTAATCTTCATTATGTATTTTATATCGCTGGATTTCCTTTTCATCCTACATATCTGCTACATTACACCTTTCAAACTACAGCTCCCCCCTGTTCCTCAAGTGATAACCTCTGTTAGTCTCTATCTTTTATTTTAAGAAAATAAAAATGAAATACTCTTTTATATAGACAACTGAGTTGATATGTATTGTCATACTATAACAGATATTTTTTAAATTTGCTTTCTATTTTATGGTGCTAGATTGAGTCCAGAGATTTCTAGCCTAAATACTAGATAGAAATGTAGTTCAGGCTGGAGAGTTCCAGCCTAGGATGTCTAAGGTACTTTGCTTAATCCTGAATATGAAAAGAAAAAGGAATATAAGGCCTTCCTTTTGTCCTAACATAGTTTTACATGTAAGTTTGTGACTGTATGTGTCATTAGTGGTATTATTCTTTATCTGTCACTTAATGATTTGGGGTACACTTCTGTCTATCAGGCTTTAGTACTAAGATCCTCCACATGAGTTGTGATCCTCTCCTTTGTCATTCAAATCACGTTTGCCACCTTGTATTTTGTGGCTTTATTACTGACAAAGTAAAAGTTAAATACATATACTCTTTTAATTATTTTCTTAAAATATTTTTAAATCACATTTTATTTATTTGGGGTGTTTGTTTGCATGATTTTATAATGAAGCTATGCCATACTACCTCACCAAGGACTCTCACAGAAAATCCAAGTACTAACAAAGAAAACCTTCCTTGGAGTTGTGTCTAACAGGATCAGCAAGGCTCCTAAAACAACCTAGGCTACTGCTACTGTACTTAGTTACTTACCAGACTTGAAGGTAAGAACCTGTTGTAGAAAAAGTTGACTTGGAGGAGCCTAGCTTCAGCTGATTTGGAAGCTTCCTCACTGAGTAGTAGCTTTTATCAAAAAGACTATCTGCTTACTTACCTACAGTTCTGTTTCAAGGAACTAACAGAAACAAATGAAGTGTTTGAAAAAGATGCTATGGTCTTTACTGTCTGATATAAACAGAATCTCCTGCTATCATGAATGACACGGTAATGTTCCAAACAAGACAGTTCATGACTAATCATCTGCTTCAGAGGAATCAAATGGTCATTGATATCCTTCATCTTGGGAAGGCAACATGACTAAAGACAGAAATTCTGGGTAAGCTGGTCAAAGTATCCCAAACTGAACTGTATGTCCAATCATTTTATTTGGATTTATAACTC
Organism: Mus musculus; assembly: GCF_000001635.26. NCBI lineage: Eukaryota > Metazoa > Chordata > Mammalia > Rodentia > Muridae > Mus > Mus musculus. Next base: position 53,254,975 of record NC_000074.6, on the reverse strand, counting down.
ATTTTGATGGTGGAAAGAGTACAGCTTCAATTTGCTTTGCTTTCTGCAGAGAAGGAGATAAGATCCTGGTTAGCAGATACAACCTCATAAAATTCAAGCAGAGTAAAAAGAATTCAAGCAGAGACTGAAGAAGTTTAACGGACTGCAAAGGCCAATGTTAGTGCTGGCTAAAATGAAAGGAGTAGAGATCTATGGTGACATGTGCTGTGATGTCATGATCTCTAAGGAGATAACTAGTAAACTGCAAAAATGTCACACACACACACACACACACACACACACACACACACATATATATATATATATATATATATATATATATATATAGAGAGAGAGAGAGAGAGAGAGAGAGAGAGTGAGAGAGAGAGAGAGGGGGGAGGGAGAGGGAGAGGGAGAGGAGCATAGTATGAAGGTATAGAAGGTATACCTAAAATACATTTTATTAGAATACTAATTTAATTTTTATAGCACTGGAGAGAGAAAAGGGTTTTTTTTTTTTACTCATTGGTAAACAATATGAACTATGAGACAAATTTTTGAGACAAGATATGCTCCCTTGTGTGATAGTGATACTACTATCATAGGATAGAAGTCTTTTCTCTGGTTTGAGTTGAGTCTTGCTCCACATGAGGTAACTATACCTGGTACTGTAAAAATTTTTGAAAACTCTTGGTTAGAGGCTATGGGAGGATGTAGCAGTTTATTTAAATTGATTTAGCATCAAGCTACATTCTAAATACATTTGTTTGTGTCCGTAGGCATATGCTATCATCAATTTCATTAAAGGAAGCCACATTCTCTAATTAACAGTCATGAATGTAGAATCTCATGGCTATACAGTGTACCAAGAACAAGTGACTTATAGGTGCTCAACCCTAAATAAGACATTCATACCTCCTTTTGTATGGCTGGTAGAACATTACAGAATTTGGGAAGAAAAACCATAATGGATAGAATATAGGAAGAAGAGCTTCAAAATGCTCTGTTTTAGGTAAGAGGCAGGCACTGCAGCTTAAAAGAGGAAGAATTAGTCTCTCACAAAGATTCATTACAGAGTGTTCAGCCATAAAACTGTATAAATGCAGCCAATACAAATGGACTCTATCACTTCTATTTATACATTTGTGCATATGTGAGTGTGTAAAACAATAATAAAGAAAAAGAGGCCCTTGATTTGAAGGGAATTGAGGCTGGTACATGGGAGAAGTTGAAGGGAGGGGACAGAAAGAGGAAAAGGCAAGGGACATGATATAATTAATTTTTTATTAAAATTCAAAATAAATTAAAAAATGGGTCTATCAACTGTTTAGCATGGATACAGAAAGAACTCTGGAGATTCTGCTGCTCACTGCTGAAACATTTGCTTCTTTGATTTGTGGAGAGAAGGACTCATTGCTTTATGTTATGTACCCATTGATGAACCCACCAGGCTCCAATGCTCACACCTTCTATGCTGGTTAAGTTAAATGGGTATAAAAATAAAATTAAAAGTCATGGGATGGGAAAAAGACGGGTGTGGGTATGGAGTAGTTACAGGAAAGAAAGAGAGATAAAAAAGTGGATGTCTAGAGGAATGAGGTTGCATTATATACTAAATGGATAGAGTTGTCAAAACTAAAAGTGAATCAATAATAGAGGAATGCACAATCTGTACAAGGAACAGTGGTTTAAGGGCTCATGACTCCTTATTTATTTATTTATTTATTTATTTATTTATTTATTAGATATTTTCTTTATATACATTTCAAATGCTATCCCGAAAGTTCCCTATACCCTGCCCCTGCCCTGCTCCACTACCCACCCACTCCTGCTTCTTGGCCCTGACATTCCTCTGTACTGGGGCATATAAAGTTTGCAATACCAAGGGGCCTCTTTTCCCAGTGATGGCTGACTAGGCCATCTTCTGCTACATATGCAGCTAAAGACAGGAGCTCTGGGGGTACTGGTTAGTTCATATTGTCTCACCTATAGGGTTGCAGACCCCTTCAGCTCCTTGGGTACTTTCTCTAGCTTCTCCATTGGGGGCCCTGTGTTCCACCTTATAGATGACTGTGAGCATCCACTTCTGTATTTGCCAGGCACTGACATAGCCTCATACGAGACAGCTATATTGAGACAGGGTTTCTCTGTACAGCCCTGGCTGTCCAGGAACTCACTTTGTAGACCAGGCTGGTCTTGAACTCAGAAATCCACCTGCTTCTGCCTCCCAAGTGCTGGGATTAAAGGCATGTGCCACCACCGCCACCACCGTCCAGCTTCCTGTTTCTTTCAGGTCATTGACTTTACAGAGTTGCCAGAATTTGACACATTTGATTTTGGTCAGAAAACTATCATGTATGATATAAAGTATATGATTAATTTGTTTAAATAGAGTAATGCAGTTGATAAAACCACACATACATATAAATGTACACACACGCATTTGTATGTATATAACATATGGCCCCTCATACTTTCCACATTCCAACTTCTCCCATGTACTCTCCCCAATTCCCTTCAAGTTGAGTGCCTCTTTTTTTATTATTATTGTTATGCACACACATATGTATAAATATGCTAATAAAACCCACTGAGTCCATTTGTGTTGGATAGGGCTAAATATTCCATTATATATTTATGTATATGTGTGTGTGTGTGTGCGCGCGCGTGCGTGTGCGTGTGTGTGTGTGTGTGTGTGTGTGTGTGTTATGAGTATTGTTTTAACATCAATTTAACATAACCAGGATGGAAGGTGTGAGCACTAGAGCCTGGTGGGTTCATCAATGCATACATCACAGAAAGCAATGATTCCTTCTCTCTACAAATCAAAGAAGCAAATATTTTAGCCATGAGAGGCAGCGCCCTCAGAGTTCTCTCTCTCTCTCTCTCTCTCTCTCTCTCTCTCTGTCTCTCTCTCTCTCTGTCTCTCTCTCCCTTCACACACATATACACACATGTATATGTACATATATATGTATATGTATGTCAGTACATTACATTCAAATGTATATTAAATAAAGGAATAATTATTTTCCCAAATACTTTGATTAGAAGATGTATACTAGTTTACTTTTCAAGGATTACTCCATTTGTATTATACAGCTCGTTGCATAAATATTTACAATTGTGATTCCTGTATGTTTCTGGATATTTAGTCTAATACTTATTAACCCATATGCCTAGCATGGACTTTCTTAATTGCTAAGACATTTTTAGGATCCCATTTGACTCTAAATTGTTAGCCTGACATTTTCTTAAGAACTGATCAGATAAAAGTGCCTCAACAAAAAGAAAATGTAGGCTCCACAGGTCATAGTCCTGATGTCCAGTATCATAGCTTGCATTTCTTAATATGGCTAAGTAAAACTTTATTGTATCTATTACTTACATATTCACTACAAAAGGTAACAAATTTGATAATAAACCTGAAGTTTAAATTATATGCAACACAAACATAAACATGTACAATTAGAAACTTTATATGTTAACTCTTAATTTTCCTTAATACATAGTTATTTTTATTATAGTATAATATATAGTTAATACTTAGGAAAGTTAATCTTTAAAAACACGTCTCAGGATTTAATTGATATTTTGGAATATTTTTTTCAAATTTCAAATTTCATTTATTAGTTATCACACTGCCAAATCCACAAACACAGAAACTTATCTGTTTTGTTTATCAAGAATAATATCAACCATATTTAAAACTCAATTATTAAGTGGTGAAGCTAGCTAGATATTACATTTAAAGGTGAGGAAAATTAATAGATATTCATTAAAGATAAATTCCTGACATGTATTGGTTTTGTATTACATCTTGGGTGATATAGTATTTTCAACTATTATTTTTCTATATTATTTTATGAATATTAATCTTTGCAGACAAAATATTGAGTACTATGGTTACTCAGAGGTCAATATATTAATAACTTAATATGTTATTCATATTAAGTCATAGAACATATTCACAGAGACCTGATGCTAGAAAAATTATTATGGAGACATATCATTATCTATTTCTTAGGAAGCTATGATACCATTAATGTAATTGCATCAGTACTTGGAACTGCTAAGTATTTACCAAGTAATATATTGATGTTTATTTCCCTTTGATTCCTAATTATGCAGGTTTGAAACAAGATATTTCATAGTGCCCTGGGATAAAAGTGTTTTCCTTTATTTTCACACCAACCTAAAGTAAGGCTAATTTAATGAGGGATCATTTATTAGATTCATAGGGAGCAAATCACTTTTCAATAATAAATAATCTGTACACTCTTAAATCTTTCACACAGCATATTTCTTATATTCTTAGTTGATTATGTATTGTACAATGTCCTAGATTCTGCTGTAAATCATTCCTTGGAAACATGAGATTACCAGATAAAAATCTCAGATAAAAAGTACTTTAAGCCTGCACTTGAACTAAGCAGCAATTTTTTGAGGGGGGGGGGTGGGGGAGACAAGTGGCAGATAACTCAAACCAAAGAGCAATGGGACAGTATTTGTTAGGACTTTATTACATTGCATGTTTAGATTGTTCACTTATATTTTGTTACTAAGCAGTGTGGGAAGCCGTAGACATGCACTTTTCATAGAAAGAGTGTCAGAAATGGCAGCTGATTTCAAATCATGTCCGAGAAATTTAAAAGCACCATATTCTTATTCCTGTTTCTGATGATAGGTAGGGAGCAGAAGGATAATGGTGTTGCAAATACTTCATGTAATTGATGGTATAATTGGCAAAGTTATTAGGAAAATAATTCACATTCAAATCAGAATGTCATCGGCATAATAACCTGTGGAAGACTGGGCTGCCAAAAGATGACATCCCATCTGCAGAACCCATCCAATTTCCCTCTTTCCTTACTTCAAATGCGGTATTGACAGATTCTCAATGAGGGATGTGATTTGTATTCTCTGCCCTTGTACCTGAGTGTACTGTGATAACTTCTTGTAGAATGTAGGAGTTCTGTAGAATGTAGGAGTGTGTTGATGAGTGACTTCTAAGGTCAGATCATAAACATTGACATGGCAGCATGAACATCTCTGATAATCCCATTTTTCTACCCAGCTAAGCACCAGCTACCCAGCTAAGCACCCGTGTCCTTCCTGAGATATGTGAATGAACTTACAAGTATTTCCAGGACTTGACAATTCTGCCTTTTGCTCTGGTCCCACACAACTCCATGTGCTATTTTAAAACATATAATCTACTGAAAATCAGAATCAATATTTATTGCTTCTAAAGAGTTTACTTTTTCCAGGGATATTATATTGAGACAGCATCTTGCTATTTAGTTTTTGCTTGTCTGTTATTATTTGAACTTATAGCAATCTTCCTGTCTCAGAAACCTGATTACTGGGAGAGGAAGTATGTTGCACTGTGGCTATCAACTCTTTAGCTCTGAGGTATGGTGTTTTTCAGGAATAGATAGCTGATGTACCTCTGTGGTTCTGGTAATACATTTTACAGTAATGACAAAGTTCTTCAAGACACCATCAGATTTATTGCCCTACCCATACTCATTGAACCCTAACTTTTAAAAAGCAATATACTTATTAATTAGGAATGTCATGTATTGTGAACATATTAATTTCTGCTTGTAATACCACCTATAATTACCCTCAGTTCTGTGACTTCTCCTTTTTTTCTTTCTATATGAAGTCTTTTTCTGTTTCTAGCCCATCTTGACATATGTTCAACATACCAAGGGTCCCATCAGTTAAGAAAATTGACTCTCTCTCCCAAAATGTATCAAATATCAAAGGTTCTGAGCTAGTGCTGAAAATTCATGCTCATCTTTCCCATCTTTGTGATGGGATTTTTGTCTGTGAGGGTCGTCTTTATGACATCACCATAACAATGAGTTTATATGTGCAACAGTTCTATTGTGTCTAGAAATTACTGCTTCCTTAGTGTGACATTGAAAATGTCTTTCTCTTCAAGTACCTTTGCTTCCTCTTCTTTCAGGATCCCTGAGCTTTGAGAGAGGGGTGTGATATGTATGTGTCATTTCATCTGAGCTCTCTACAGTATCATATTCTACTCAAATGGACCAATTTAGGGCCTCTTCTAATATCTGACTATTGCAATTAGCTTGAAAATGTTTAAACACTGAGTTTTTCTTATCATCTTAAAAAATGTTCTAATATGTTGGTACTAATAGTTCACTGCTGAAATTTCTGACCTTGTTCATCTTGCTTAGAAAAATTTGACAAGTATAAACAACTTATTTAAAAAGATTCACATGGGATGTTTAAATCCCACTTCTGCTATTTCACCCTATTCAACATTTTTGCAGTTGAAAACAAATATTTGGCAGTCAAACAGTATATTTTAAATTTGTAGGTAATTTCTATTAAAAAGGTCAACTATTACACTTTTTGCACATTTGACTAATAGAATTATTGTTGCTGAAGTGTACATTCATTTTCCTTTCCAGAGAAATGTCAAGTCCTTTATACTCTGACTCACAAATTCTTAAGAAAAATACTTACATTAATGACTTGAAATTCACAGGTAAATCTTATTAGTAGCTATGATTTATGTTCTTTGATATTTTAGGTCAGTCTACTGCCAGATGTGTAGTAAGTAATGGACTTCAAGAATAACTTTTAAAACTGGTATTTAGAAGAAAATTTAAAACCAAAGTTTTTGTTTTTAATAACACCATACCAATAGTATAGGTAACTGGGTATAATGTACATTCCTATTACATGTTTGAAATTATTTGCTCCTGTTTCTTTTTAAAGACAAAGGCCCTAACTTTCTAATGATGATGTCCTTTGACATAGTGCTTGGAATGTATTGCAAGCTAAATAAATTTAGATGAAATAAAGAGGGCCTCAAAAGATTAGAATGATACCCGTATTTTATAGCAACAAGAACTTAGTCAAGCATTGTGCAAGGAATAATTGTATAGAGATATTTCACCAGAGAATGGAGGTATAAGAGAAACCAAAAGGGTTGACAGGTGGGCATCTAAGGAAAGTTTCCTGTGTATATTGTACAGAAATATCTCTTCTACAGCATCTTTATGCAGTTTCTCAAGGTCCTCTACAGATTTTCATGTACTACTTAATACAACATAATTATGGATAGATTGTTATCATTTGCCTTCAATGTGGCTATATCTGTCCAAATGCCAGGTTAACATATCAAGCCTTGTTCCCTAGTTTGTATGATTATTGGAGGGTGGTAAGACTTAAAAAGATAAGGTCAACTGAGAATGAGTCAGGTCACTGAGATTTCTGTCAGAGAGAATACAGGACCCTGCCTACTTCTTGCCTTTTTTGTATTAAGATACGAGGTGAATGGTTTGCTCTGCCATGTAATTGTACTCTCCAAGTCTATAGACCTAAACATGGGGTATGTGATCATCAAAAGGAATATTTGAAGCCACGAGCCAAAATAAGGCTTTTTTTCCTTTGGAAGTATTTTTTTCAGGCATTTGTGAGAGCACTAGAAAGCACATCTCCATTGAGACTATTCTAACCACACTAGATATTTTCCAAGGTTCCACTCAGAGCAATGACTAGAGGTGTAGCTTACACATAGTGAATATCAAATTATCTCTTCTTAAATGAAAGAAGATATATATAAATGAAAGGACAAAAACACTTTTGCATAGACTTCTTTAAAACTGGCTTAAAAATGACAGAAATAAACGTGAAATTCTGACACAAAATGAAATTACATGCTAACCAGTGTTTGTAAATCTTTTTATTTCTTAAAATATAATGAGAAGGGAGACAGTGGTTAGCCATATGAAATAAACTAACACTAGCAGGGAAATGATGCCTGTTTTCTTCAGGCTGTGATGAATAAGAAAATAGGCTTTGTATGTTGATTTCATATGTTTTGTTTTTTCTTTTTGATACCCCCCATTGGCTTTATAAAAACATGCTTCAAATTTGAAAGAAAGGAAACAGAGGCAGTTTAAAATACAAGTTGCTATTAGAGAATGATTTATTATAGTAATTATTATTTTCCCAAATTATAGAGCATAAAAGTACTAGACCCGAAGAGAGGGACAGACAGGTAGATCAATGAAATAGAATTGAAGATCCAGAAATAAAACCACACACTTAACAGACACTTGATTTTGACAAAGAATCCAAAAAATGTACAATGTTTTTTGTAGCATTTGTTGATTCTTTTCATCCATTTTTGTTCTCAAATTTCAAAATGTTTATTTCATTGAATAGATGCTCTATATCAGTTTTTGAACTGAACTAAAGCACACAGAATATTGAATTTGAAAACATTCAGGTATATATGCCAAAACATGCATATTTATATACAGTGAGATTTACTTAAGATATTCAAATTACAGTAAAAATAATTTCAAACAAGGTTACAGAAATACATGGAAAATTAACATCCCATTATGAAGATGTGAAGGATATAATAAACATAAAACTCTTAAATGTTTGCTTTAATGACAAAAAAATTAAAAACAACTAACAGTGTAATATGGAGATGCTAACCCTGAAGTAGTTATTTTCCTAAGCTCTGTTCTTCCTAGGAATTGTGTTGGTTTCTTTAAGAATCATTTCTTCTTCATAGTCCAGTGTTTACTTTTAGTTTGCAGTCAAAGTTTTGTAGTTTGGTGAGATTTCTTATTTCTTTACTTACCACCCCGTGATTGAATTATGTAATATGGAAAACCTGGAAGAAGCTGAGGAAGAGGGACATCCTATAGGAAGACCATCAGTCTCAACTAACCTAGACCCTCGAGATCTCTCAGACACTGAGCCAACAACCAGGCAGCATACACCAGCTGATATAAGGCCCCAGACACATGTACATCAGAGGACTGACTGGTCTGACCTCAGTGAGAGAAGATGCACCTAACCCTCAAGAGATTTGAGGGCCCAGAGAGTGGGAAGCTTTGGTCGGGTGGGTACAACCTCTTGGAGACAGGAGAGGAGGAATGGGATGAGGAACAGTGGAAGGGCAGACTGGGAAGGGAATAAGGACTAAACAGAAAAAATGATATAATAATAATAATAATAATAATAATAATAATAATAATAATAATAATAAAATATATATATATATAAAATTAAAAGCAAAGAAACATTTTTCACCACCAAACTTTGATACTGGATTGAAAACATCAACTCTTGTTTGTATTGTATATACCAGTTATGCAAAGAATATTTCTAATCATATTCCTAGAAATCCAACAAAAGAAAACCCAGCAGAATGTAAATATACATATACATATACATATACATATACATATACATATACATATACATATACATATACATATACATATACATATACATATACATATACATATACATATACACCATATACATATACGTCATATAGTATGAGTGTGTATTTGTTCATACTCATACATACATATGCATATATTACATATATAACAATAACAACTAAATAAAAATATTCTACCAACTTGAGAATGAGTGTGTAGTTGGGTTTGAGAAGGGGTAGCTGGGAAGGGTTCGAAGGAGTAAATGGAGGGGAAATGCAATGTAACTCAGTTTCAATTAAAAACATATCTTAAAACAGAATCTAAAGATAATAAATCCAAATTAGACCGTCTTAAAGACTTTGGGGTTTTACTTTCACAAATGAGCAAACTCTAGTAACTACAAATTAATGAAAGAGAAAACACTCATCTTCTTAGAGTTTAGTTTGTGTTTTATTCCTGTAGTTTTAGTGAATAAAATTCAAAGGATATTTTAATTGACATTATTAATATAGAAATATAATAAGAAGAAAGTGACATTTTATCTTTACAAAGTACAGCCTATGTTATGTGTGTTTGTATGTGTGCATGTGTGTGTGTGTGTGTGTGTGAGAGAGAGAGAGAGAGAGAGAGAGAGAGAGAGACAGAGAGAGAGAGACAGAGAGACAGAGAGAGGCAGAGAGACAGACAGAGACAGAGACAGAGACAGACAGAGATGAAAGTTTCAGCTGCTGCCTAATCTGCTGTAGATGAAATGTAATGGGAAATCCAACAGGAAACTTTGGCATTAATTGTGATCAGCATTTTTGCTCTTCAGAACAGTAGTATAGATCACACCCCACTATACAACCTTTGAACTGATTGCATACCTTGTTTTTCTGAAGCCACCTGAAATTTCAAAATAAATACTGACTTTTAAAGATTTGAAATAAATATACTACCATTGGTAGGTATCAATGTGATAAAAACCCAACTGGTTTGAGAAGTATATCATTTAGCTTACCTGTTAATATGGTTACTAGAGGCTTACAATTACATGCTTGTCTTCTCAGGTATATCTGACATCTCTGATCAAGAGCTTGAAGCTTATCGTAACCACAGGGAGAAAGCTGCTTCTTCTGGTAGGTTCTTTGATCAAACACCCTGTAGCCTAGTTGTGAAAACAAATTGCTTAATTGTAGCCAATAATCTCCATAGTGTCTGGCAAATGAGTCTCTAAGGTCTCCAGTTGCTGTTTGTACAGCTAGGGATTAGCAGTAGAAATTGAGGAACTAAGAATATGGGTCAGTATTGATTTCCAAGGACTCTTCTAGTATCCTCCCTTTAGATCCTAGAGGGAGGAAATGATATACCCACTTCAGTGGACACTGGCTCTGGACAGCCTCTGCTCTGAAAGTGTGGGATCTTCTTTGGTGGTCAGTGGTATGTGAGGCCCGCCCTCTTTAAGACTGATTTGGTATGGACATCATAACTTCTAAGTTCACTGAATTTCTGGTGGTTAAAAATCTTTTCTTCAATAGAACTTAGATTTTTAACTCAAACAGTTAAACAATATTTTTACTGTAAACCATCAAATTTGCCTCTTTTAAAAAATCTGTTTATCATCTTTATGTTCTCCTAGGAGGTGGCCTAAGACTCCCAATGTCACCATATGGGCAGAAAACATTATTTTTGGATAAATGTGGATTTGCAAGTGCCATTAATCAAATTTACAAGATTGTTTTCTAATATGCTTTGCCTGTCAACTTTCCTGGTAATTCTTTTACACCCCACGGTGCAAATGACCCATCGTACAATCTGTTGATGACATTCATTGAATTGGAATTAGTCTCATAATAAATCTCACATACTTTAAAGTACAGTAATCAAGAGGATATGTTATTCAGCATGGTCCACTTCCATCTGGTATGTACTGTTAATGCCTGCATATTCTACTCTGCTCTGAGACAGCGCTGTGCCCTGATACTTACACGTATGAAAATCAAACAATATTTTGTAAGTTACTCTGTATTTTTTTTTTACATTTTAACTCAAAATTTTTTTCAACTAGATCCCTACCTGACATGCCTATATGGCAAGAATTCTTTCCAGCTTTATTAATGTCAATCAATGAACATGCTTTATAATATAACTTTAATTTAAAAATTATTACTATGTAAAGCTGTTTTGCGTACATGTATGCTTGGGCACAGTATGTGTGCTTGGTACCTATGGATGACAGCAGTGGGTATCAGGTATCCCAGAACTAAAATCATACATGCTTGTGAGCTGTGATGTGAGACCTGGAAATCAAACCTGGGTTTTCTGGAAGAGCAGACAGTGCTTTTAACTTCTAAGCCATCTCTTCAGTCTCAGTTATGGTCTTATGATGGACTCTAGATAATTTTGTTTAGAATCGTATTGTCTATGCTGGTGATATTGGCTTCACTCTTTTCTATATGTATGCTTTTTTGTCTGTCATATTTTTATTAATTTTCTTAAATTTTCTAGTACTAATATTGGATAGGACCCATTCAAGTACACACTTTATCTTTATTCAACATCTTAGAGGAAAAGTTCATTTTCTCCCCACTTAAATCATGACATTGGCTGTAGACTTTATGTGTAGTCTCCACTGTGTTAGAGTATTATTCTATATATTAATTTTCAGTTTTGTATTATTAAGAGATTTCATATATTCACATGTTTATTACACTTCTTGATATTATATAATTTCTGGGTTTTTGTTCTTTATAGGATGTGATGTGTTGTGTTTATTGATTTGTGTATGCTAAACCATCTTTACATTCTTGACATGAAACCAGATGGCTTATGGCCCATGACATATTGATTTGTTAACACATTTTAAAAGATTCTTGTATCTTTGTTCATTATTGATATTATTCTTTTGTTTCCTTTTCTCTGTATTTTCAGGTTTTGTTAATGGAAATCAATTTCATAAAATGTGTTTGAATAGCTTCCCTATATTTTTTTCCTATGGTTTATATTGAGAATCATTTGAGTAGTTCTTTGGAAAAAAAAACTAACATTCAACAGTTAAAAACCCCTGGTTATTGAATTTTACCATTCTGAAATTTTTTAATAGTCGATTAAATCATCAACTATTTTTTTCTATTCTTGATTTTTATACCTTTTTTTACCTTAAATTATATTACTATTGTAAATTTGTCATTATTATAATCTATAGTTTTCAGAAGAAAGAAAAAGACTAGGCAAGCTAATTTGTTCAAATTGCATAAATAGAATATGGTGGAGGGAGATGGTAATAACTCAACTAAGTTAATCCAATTTCAATCTTTTTTTTTTTTCTGTAGATTGTGATAGTAGCCTGCTGCTTCTTTTCCTCTGTTCAAAGTGTTTCTCTGGGGAGGAAAGATTAAATTCATAAGCACAGATAGGTTACCAAAGTCATATCAAAGAAATTACTTCATCCACACCTGTCTTGGTGAATCAGAGTTTGCTTTAGAGGTTACTGTAGGAGCTTTGGTAACTGAATGCTGCACCATCAAACTGCACCCTGGCATGACTGACTACTTATCAACCTGACTCAGGAATTTCTGGTATTGTTGTCAGGCAACTATGTCACTGGAATATCCACCAAACTAGCAGTTATTTACAATCATATTTGATATCTATGATAGGTTATGTGAGTCTCCTGAGATCAAGAGCTAAATTGGTTTTTCTAACTTACTTGTGAGTTTCATGTACGTCAGAGTCTCCCTGCTTTCTTTATTGAGTGATTCTATCAGGGTAGCAGATACACAACGTTTCCATGGGTTAATTTTTAATTTTTTCTTGAATTTACATCTAATGTGACACTGAAGTCATCACTGCCTCAATTTATCTTTTATTATTTTTATTGTCCATCATTTCTAAAATCACTTGTGAATTTATTGGTAATTTTTGCTTAAATTTATTAAAGTTAAATCTCATGAAGAGTTTGCTTCATCTTTATCAATTTAGTCTCATACATGTTTTGATATCAGACAAAATTAACTCTAATATTTTGAGTGTTCTAATTCTTAACTAGTTTCTGTGAGTATTAAACTCTTGCTCTTTCTGTTTAGTAGTTCTCTCATTGTGCAGTGCTGTCAATTTCTTATTACAGTCTTTGAGTTTCTCTCTTGACTCTTCCTCTGAGTAGATTTATCACTTGCTTAGTTTTTGTTCTAATCTCTAAGGTCTCAGATCTTAATTATTTCAATGAGGTTGTTGCTTACTATAGTAGCTGATTATTGATTGATTGATTGACAAAGAGATGGCTTCACAGAGCACAGCCATATCTTGAATTTGATACTATGTGAGGTTGGCCTTGAACTTGGGTCTCCTTCATCTACTTTCTGAGTTCAAGGATTAAAGGCTTGTGTTACCATGCTCATATTTGAGTCCCATGCCACCACTGAAACATTTATTTCCTTTATCCTTATCTCATCTAACAAGAACTTTTAGTACACTCTGATGGTAAAAATTGAAAATTATCATTTCTTTATTCTCGTTCATTTACATCTTGATGTGCCTTGGGTTAATTGTGCTGGATTTATTTATTTCCTTATTTTTTCAAGAATGATTTCCAATTCAGAATCTCACTTCAGTATCTTGAGTGCTAGGGTCATAAGTCCTTGTTGTCATAGCTGGGCCCTGGCATGCTTTTTAATCCTCAACATGATTTATTTTATCATATTCCAAATTTGTATTTGTAATTATATTACTGTTTTGATAGCTGAGTAATTGTGTTTTAAAAATTATATCCTGTATACACAGTAGTGCTCAACTGATAAAACAGGCATATAACACAGTTGTATTATTTATTTATTTATTTATTTATTTATTTATTTATTTACTTATTTGTATTGAAAATAGATTCTTTTCTCACATAATACTTCGCAACCATACTTTCTCCTCCTTACACTCCTCCCAGATCTGTGACCCTACTCCCCCTCTTACCCTGATCCCTCCTCCTGTTTCCTTTTCAGAAAAGAAGGGGCCTCTCAGAGATGACAACCTAACAGGACAAAACAAGTTACAATCACACATGGTATAACCAACCTAAGAGAAGGAAACAATTCCCAAGAACAAGCAAGAGTCAGAGAACTGCCTGCTCCTACTATTAGGAATGCCACGAAAATATTATGCTAAGAGCCTTAACATATACTTAGGGTAACTGGTGAAGATTGGTGAAGGCCTACTGCATTCAGCTTCAGTCTTGGTGAACACTGTGAGCTGCGCTTAGTGGATTCAGTGGGCCATGTTCTCCTGGTGCCCTCCATCTTCCCTGACTCTCACAGTCTTTCCTCCCCTTCTTTTGTGGCATTCAGGGAATAATCCTGATAGAGAACTACATGTTTTATTTTTTAATTAATCATTTTATTTATTTATATCCCAAATGTTGCTCCGCTTCTGGTTTCCCCTCCCAAGTTCTTCAACCCATTCTCCTTTCCTTCACCTCTGATAGGGTTTCCCTTCCCACCCCATACCCCCCAGCATCCCTCCTCTCTGGGTCATCAAGGGTTAGGCTCATCCACTTCCATCAGGGCCAGACAAGGCAGTCGTTCATCCACTGCATATGTGCTGGAGATCTCAGACCAACCAGTGGATTATCTTTGGTTGATGGCTTAGTCTCTAGGAGCTCTCAGGGGTCCAAGTGAGTTGACACTTGGTCTGTCTGTAGGGTTTCCTTCAGTTCCTTCCATCCTTCCCCTAACTCTTCCATAGGGGCCCTGACCTTAATCCAATGGTTGGCTGTAAGTATCTGCATCTTTCTCAGTCAGCCGTGGGTAGAGCCCTTCAGAAGACAGCCATGCTAGGCTCCGGTCTGCAAGCAGAACACAGCATTAGTAATAGTGTCAGGGTTTTGTATCCACCCTTGGGATGAATCCCAAGTTGGGCTGGTCACTGTTAATCCATTCCTTCAGTGAGATCTCTGATTTAGATTATTCCACATAATGTCTGGTTCTGGGTGCCTGCATACCCTCCCATTCTGCTGTCAGAGAAAGCCTCTCTCATGACATTGTGACAACTGGACAAAACACTGATCTATGAGTTTAGCAGAGTATCATTAGATATCATTTCTTTGATTATTTTTTTCCCAGTCATGTTTGGTTCAATGCTATGTCTCAACAGTTTCTGGCTGTCTAGGCAGTATAGATCATGGGCTCCCTCTCAAGCAATAGGCAAAAACAAAAAACAAAGAGTTTTGCTCCTCCCATGTTCTGCCTTACCATTACCCCAGTACATCTTGCAAGCAGGACAGATTGCAAGTTGAGGGTTTTATGGCTGAGTTAGTGTTCAGGTTTCACTTTTCAAAACCTGGAGAATACTTTTTTCATGTCAAAGAGACTAATGTGTAGGGGTGAAGGCTCCATACAGCCACCAGCTCAAACCCAGTTCAACAAGCTGTGTGGATGTTTTCTTTGGGAATGGGGACCTAATGTCAGTTTTCAGGGAGTGACCTTCTATGTTTCAGCATCAGTCTAGGATTTTTCTTTAGAAACCCATCCTACCATAAGGACACTGGCTCAACTATATCTGTTGTGGTTTTATACATAACAGCTAGAAACTCGAAACAACCAAGATGTCCCTCAAACAAAGAGCGAATAAAGAAAATGTGGTACCTTTACACAACAGAGTGTTACTCAGCTGTTAAAAAATGACATAATTAAATTTATAGAAAAATGCATGGAACTAGATAAAATTATTGTGAATTAAGCAACCAAGATGTAGGAAGACAAATATGGTGGCCATTCTCTGTGGATATTAATCACTAAGTAAATGATAATCAAGCTATAGACCCAGAGAGATTAGGTAGAGAAGAAAAGTCTAGTGAGATGCATGGTCCTTCCTGAAAGGTGAAATAGAATAAATTTTGTAGGTGGACTGTGGGTAGGTAGGAACAAGAACAGGAAGAGTCAGATAATAGGGGTAGAGGGAAAGAGTGTAGAGAGATACTTGGAATTAAGGAGCTTTGGGGGAGTGGTATGGAAACCTAATCAAGTGGAAACTTCCTGAAATATATAACAATGACCCTAGTGAAGAGTCCTAGTGAAAGAAGATACAGAGGCTTAACTGGCCTGTATTAGGTTGATTTGTCAATCAAGTGTGTCCCATGGATGGATTAATTCACAGTCATGTAACACAGGTCTTTAGTCTCATAAAATTGGTAAACTCTCTTTTAAAATATCATTACTATATGGGATAAGTACTTATAAACATACTTCAACTATTTTTAATTCCATGAAAGAAGTAACTGTACCAAAAAATTTATATTGCTGAAATCATTTATGGATGAGAGAATTAAATGTATTGAGTTAAGTTAAAAGTTTCATATATGTGTGTGTATACATATGCATACGCATACACATACATGTACACGTATATGTATACATATACATATACATACATTTGAATGGCACATATATCATCAGACTTTTTTGAGGAGGATCATTTGTTCTGCCCAGTTTAATGTCAATTTGTTATAATCATGAGTAATATTATTGGAGGGAACCTCAGTAGAGAAAATTCATCCATAAGATTGAGCTATAGACAAGCCTGTGAGGAATTTTCTTAGATACTAATGTGGGAGGGCCTAGTTCATTGCAGGCAGAGATGTCGCTGGGATGATGGTTCTGGGTGGTATGCACCTTTCCTCTGTGGTATCTATATCAGTTCCTGACTAGATTTTTGCCCTGAGTTCCTGACCTGACTTCCTTTGCTGACATGATGACTATAAGTGTAAGCAAAATAAACTCTTTCCTCCCCACCTTGCTTATGGTCATGTCGTTTTCTAGAATAGTCCTGAAGGAAGAACCATTCTAACAGTAAGAGAAACCTCAAAAGAGACATCACTAATATTTACTTTTAATTGCTTGTAAGTACCAGTGCCTGATAGCTGCCACAGAACATTTCTTTTGCTTTTCTCTTTTATAAATCATTTTATTAGTTTACATTCAAATAATATCCCCCTCCCTGTTTACGCTTCCACAATCTCCACATCCCACTCCCTTCTCTCCCCTTTGCCTCTATGAGGGTGCTCCACCACCCATTCACCCACTCCGGCCTCAGTGTTCTAGCATCCTCCTATGCTGGGGCATGAAACCTCCACAGGACCAAGGGCCTCCCCTGCCATTTATGTCACATAAGGCCATTCTCTGCTAGATATGTATCAGGAGCGATGGCTCCCTCCATGAATACTGTGGATGGTGGTTTAGTCTCTGGGAGCTCTGGGTGGTCCAGTTAGTTGATATTGTTCTTCCTATGGGGTTGCAATCCTGTTCAGCTCCTTCAGTCCTTCAACTAGGTCTTCCATTGGGGTCCCCGGGCTCAGTCTGATGGTTGAACATTTCTACACAGTGACCTCATTCTCTTTGCCTTTATCCTTCTTCTATCCTTGATCGCATTAGATATTTGTGATCTCAGTGACCTACTCATCTGGTCTGTTTCTTATGGTATTTTATGGCAATTTGTATTTTTATCATTAGGAGGATAATTTTAGACACAAATAATGCCATGTGTCTTGTTTGAAAGGTCCTATAGTGCCGAAATCCCAAAGATCTTTCCTATTGTATAAGTGCATTTACTGAGTAAAACCTTCACCTGACAGAGAAAGAGTGTTTTCAACATGTGCAAGAGGCCATTTGTCAAATCTGACCTTTTCTGTGAAACAGCTACAATTATTAGTTGATTCAAGTGTCAAAACCCCATCATAAGATAAGGAAGTCAGCTAGGACTTTTTTCTTTTCATTTGATAATAGGTTTCAGAAAGAGTTATAGATGGATTTGATATTTCTGTCTAAGGTTGATATCTCAGCCTGAAATGAGCCCAGAACAATTTAGGTGGCCAACTTTGTTGAACAGACTGATATATCACAATGTCTGTTTCCTTATAGATTGTTCGTGAAGCTGTAATAAACTCTCTGAACAACATCTCATTGTAATTTATGGCGTTTCAGGGCCTAAGCAGGCAACACCTTTCTTTTTTTTCCTAAAACAACTTCTCTGGATGCCACTATTTTATAAAATATATAAATTTAATAAGCAGTAAAATAAAATGTGAAGTATTTATTTAAGAGCTCAGGTATAGAGTCTATACTTCATATGTTTACTAGTGATGAATAATTGACTATAGAAAAAGCACCACAGCTTTCTGGGATCTACAGTACAATCAAAACCAAAACCTTTTGAAAAGAACAAAACCTTTACGGTAAACTGCATCACAGAAAGACCAAATGGGAGGAGTAGAGACCTATGCTAAATTCAAAAGCCTAAACGTCCTTCCATATATTTAACGGTGCTTATTTTATAGTTACAGCCTGTGCCAAAATCATGAAGGCTCGCACAGATTTTTATAGAGATGACCATACAAAACACAAATATTAAGGTATATAGATGTTATTGAAAAAAGAAAGTATAAAATATTCTTCATATGCTCAAAAGGTGACAATAAGAAAATGAGCTGAATGAAAGAAAAACTTAAAGGCAAAGAAAGTGACTTGACATTAAAACCATAGCATGTGTTCTGCTTAAGGCACACTTACATGATTTAAAAATCCTGGCAAGAAAGTACCCTGCTTTGCAATTATGAAAAACATTGGGTCAATCGAATGGAAGTCTAAAAATAGCTTCTATTGCGTTTTGGTTTAAATATACCACATTAAATATAACAACTGAAAATAACAAACTTTACATAATTATACATTAATTATAAGTTTATCTACATGAGAGTACCATATAGCAAATACATTGGAACAGAATTGGCATGATTTTTTAGCCTAAGTGCAGAGAACTTACCCCTCCCTAGAAGAGCTTTGTTATTCTTAATGGCATTGTGGACTCATTCTATCTTGCTCTGTATTGTACTTTAAATCATGAACAATACCATACAAATGAGAGCTGTGAAGAATGTCGCTTAATAATCAGTGGGAAGTTATTGTAGCTGTTTTATAAGCTCTGTAAACTTTGGTGAAAATATTAAATACACCTCATATTGTCATTTTGAAATAAATGGAAAAATGAGAACTGCTCAAACTAAATTATTTACATTTCAATATGTGACATTAACTTCAATATTTTTTTTAAACTGAAATCTACTGAGACTCTGTCTCAAACATTATTGCCCTTCTCCACATCATGTTGCTTGCAGTATGAAAGAGCCTCTGACCCTATACTTATTATCTGATACCTAAGTATTACCTGATAAGCTTTCAGGATGTCCCAACTCCTGGTCTTAATTATTTGAATTCCTCTCTCATACTCACATCTCTCATCCTCCTCCTCCCTCCGATCTGTCATCAGTACATAGTTTAGGACAAACATTCATCTTTGAAAACATCCTCTTGCTATGTAGCAATGGTTCCTTCAGTAACAAACATGTGACATTGCTGGCACCATCTATCTATGCTGCAGGTCCCATTTCCTTTTGATTCCCTTTGACTTCCAGTATGAACACTGACATTTGTTATGAGTTCATATGCTACTTTGTTTCTTTTTCAATTATGGAGTTAAAACAATTTTCACCTACATTTACCATTGGTAGATAAAGAGGTCACACAAACATGAATTACTGTGTACACAAATGGGGAAGTGATGTCTATATGATTCTAGGATTTTTTTAAATGGCAGGTTATAGAAATTTTTTATACTATTATTCTGAAGAATACCTATGGGTAGAAAACATGAGAAGAAAGCCTGGGGAGGCAGACAGAATGAATCACTTGATCTTCAGAGTTGTGATCCACTTAACTTAAGCAGTGATATTAAATCACTTTATATAGAAAATCTGTGTATATACTGAAAGAATTTACTGGATATTTTTATTTTATATATATATATATATATATGTATGTATGTATTTCTGCATTTATTTGCAATACATCATGAAGCAACTTGTTAAAATAGTTTGGCTTTTTCTTAATAGTATAATGTACTATACAACATTATAATGAATTTATATTATACGTACATACTGAATAAATGGCCGTATATATGTACATACCAAACATTACTTACATTATACCTCTTAACGGCTTTTGTTTGTTAAATGAAAAAATTCAAGTGTATAATGAATTTGTTTGTTTTACTGGACAGTAGAAAAAGGTTTTCTCTGGGGAGGGTATGGGGGACTTTTGGGATATCATTGGAAATGTAAATGAAATAAATACCCAATAATAAAAAAAAAATGTTACTTTATACCAACATGTAACCGGCAGTATCAGAGTTTGAAAGCCGGAGCTGATAGATCAAGAATTCACTTTTCAGATAAGACTGTATGGAATTAATACAGGTAAAGAAACCAAAATGGAGTTAGGAACATATTTGCTTAACTAAAACAGTGCAGTGACAACACATTTAACATCTCAAGTGTATATATACTTTTGTACCTCTCATCTCCCTTGAGGAATACAATTATCCTACAAAGTTACCAGGAAATACTAAAGTGACTGAGCAAGTATGAAAATTTAAAGATGTTCAACATTTTTTTCCAAGAAGAGGCAGCTGGCACACATGGAGCCTCACACTGCTATCCACTCATTGTCAAGCCAAGGCTATGTCTGCTCCTCACCCTGTGCCCTTGTATAATTGGAAATGGACGCTACTTACACTCAAATGCAGAATTTCATTTACAGAAACAACAGAATAAAACAAGTTGTTTTCAGCATAAATCTTTAGCAACCTTGATTTTTTTCCAAAGGTTGGAAAGGTGTTATTACTATAATCTACAGAATATAATTTGCTCGAAATACATTTAATGCAAGGTCAAGCCTAAAGCTCTCATATATTCAAACAGAATAAAAATGATTAAATGGTTTACTTATGGAATGTAGACTGTATGCTTTAAAATCATTCACATATGCATTGTTTTGCTTTGGAGCCTTGCAGGTGAGCTAGGAGCAAAATTCTTCCATGTCTTCCTTCATTTCAATGCTACCTAATCTGGATAATGATAATCTCATGAGTTGATTGTGTTTAAACGTTATTTTTAAACTTTTCCAATGTATCTTACTGTGTTGCATACATACTGTTTAAGTTTTCTTTCTGTTGTGATAAACACCAGGAATAAAATCAATTTGCAGGGGGGAAGGGTGTATCTCTCTAACCCCTCCAAGTCAAAGTCCATTAATGAAAAAAGTCAGGGCAGAAACTGAAGCAGGAACAGAAGCAGAAGCCACATAGAAAGGATGTGTTCTAGTTAATGTCCCTGAATCATGTTCTTAAATACAACTCAGAAACAACTGCCCAGGAGAGTAAATGCCCACAGTAGGCTGGGCTCTTCTGAGTCAATCAGCAATTAAGACACTTCCCTACAAACATAGCCAAGGGAGAAAAATCTATGTGGGAAATCCTTATTGCTATGACAGGAATTCTAAACCCATGAAATTTCAAAATGTGGCTGCCTACGCAAGACAAGCATAATGATCACACCTGTCAACATGCCAATGTGAAATGAAGAAATTTCTCAAATTCTTACCTATAAATGAAGAGTTACAGACAGTAGCTACTGCAAGAAAGAGAATCAGTCTTTATCAGAGGCTACCACCTTGATAGATTATCCAATTCCTAGTTATCAACTCTAAGGGCAGGTGTACAAGAGTAATACTCGATAGACTCAGTTTGCATGTGTTTATATTCTTCTACATACATGTATAAATGTTTGCATAAATATTTAATATGTATAAATAAGATGTCATGAATTTAATAGGAAGTTTGGGAGGATATGAGAGAAGCTGGAAGAATATAAATTGTTGTAGATAATGTAAATACTGTAGCCACATATGAAATATTAAAGATTTAAATAAAAATGGTGGTATAATGTGTTGGATAGACTTTTGTTTTAAGTAGTCACTCGCAAGCAACAAGTTATGTATTATAAATAAAATAAAGGTCAGATAATTAGACCTCCTTCCCCTTTATCTAAATAATATTGAATAAATATGTAAATGCTTATAGTTTAGAAAGAAATTAGTATAAAAGATTCACTGTTTAATGGTATTTTTTCAAATGGGCCTGGAAATTACATTTGAAGTCTTGCAATTTATAAAACAGTTCAGTGGGATAGTATGCATTCAATAGCCCAGTACAGAACTCAGATTTTCCTCTGTGTAGCAAGCAATTTGTTCAAGGTGAACAGTCTGACTTAAACATATGTGAGGTTTGCATATTTCCTAGAGGCTTACATTAAATTCATCGAGCAGTCTAACGACCTTGCCACCAGCTTCCTCCCAGAAAACTGACATTCACATTTGTAAGGTTAAATAAAATATATAACAGGAACACCAAAATGTAGAACTACTATGAATCAAAGAAGCGCGTCATAGGTGTTCTCATCTTCACTGCACAGTTAAAACTTTGGATAATGATCATGTCAAGAACAATATCTTTTTATGTGAACTGTCTGTACATTGAGGCTGACAATTCAAGTTTGGGATGACACGCTGAAATAATTCTTTTACGTATCAAACGGGCTTTTAAAAATGAATTATTCTTGGTTATGATCTCAAGAAGCATGCATTGATTTCCCCCTGGCACTGTAGTTTCCTTAGTCTATGAAGATATTATAAGAGAGCAACAGTGTGGCACCAAGGTATTTTAGATAAAATGTGGACTAAATTGCAATTCAGTAGAAAAATCATTCATTTATTTTGAAGAATTATAAGGGTATTATTAGTGAGTTATGGTATGAGAAATGGATATTTAACCACATTTAAACATAGTCAATACTTTAAAAATGCTTATCTATTGTGCTTTTTAAGAGCCTATATTTTTCAGAACAATTTAATCTTCACAAAACATCATATCTTATATTATAAATCTATTTCTGGGTCTATATTTCTAGAAATTAATTTCAATAAGACTACACTAAATTTATTTTAACGAACTGAAAATTTTATTTCTACTGTTTCAGTGTGTGTGTATGAGTGTGTGTGTATGAGTGAGTGTGTGTGTGTGTGTATGAGTGTGTGTGTTTGTGTGTGTGTGTATGAGTGAGTGTGTGTGTGTGTGTATGAGTGTGTGTGTTTGTGTGTGTGTATGAGTGTGTGTGTGTGTGTGTGTGTGTGTGTGTGAGTGTGTGTGTATGTGCACAGATAAATGCATAAGTTCAGGTTCCTGCAGAAAGGTCAGAGCCATAATAGACCTGGAGCTGGAGTTAGAGATGATTGTTACCTGCCTCATTATGGCTGCTCAGAACTAAAAATCTTGGGTCCTCTGGAAGTTCAACCAGTACTCTTAACCACTCAGCTATCTCTGCACCCTTAAAAACAAATGGATATTTTCTTTATTTATATTTCAAATGTTATTCCCTTTCCCGTTCTCCTTCCCCGAAAGTCCCTACACCATCCCCATCCACCTGCTTCTATGAGGGTGTTCCCCAACCACCCACCCACTTCCACCTCCCCTCATTCTCCTACACTGGGGTATTGAGCCTTTTCAGGACCAAGGGCCTCTCCTCCCATAGATGTCCAATGAGGCCATCCTACATATGTGGCTGGAGCCTAAGGTCTCTCCATGTGTACTCTTTGAATTGTTGGTTTAGTCCCTGGAAACTTTGGGGGATATGGTTGGTTGATACAGTTGTTCTTCCTATGGGATTGCAAACCCCTTCAGCTCCTTCAGTTCTTTCTCTAATTCCTCCATTGGGTACTCTGGGCTCAGTCCAAAGTCTGGCTTTTAATGTTGGGAATTATAAATTGTTTTAAATTTTTAAAAAATTTTTTCATTAACTTGAAATGATGCTTTTTTCCCTTGTAGATAAACAAATTCCTCTTTCTATAGCAAATTAAATAAATTTGTTGTTACCTGTCTTATTCATTCTACTTTCCATAAGGAATGAATAAAAATATACTGTTTTTTAACTGTCATTTTCTGTTTCTCATTTACTAGATATAAATTTAATACATCAATTCATGTTAAGTGATATTAGCTTCCCCACATTGTTTCTCTCTCTCTGTCTTTCTCTGTCTCTCTCTGTCTCTGTCTCTCTCTGTCTCTTTTTGTCTCTCTCTCTCTCTCTGTCTCTGTCTCTCTCTCTGCCTCTCTCTCTCTCTCTCTCTCTCTCTCTCTCTCTCTCTCTCTCTCTCTCTCTCTCTCTCTTAGAGATAGAAAGGCAGTGCTTGAGCCAACCATTGGACTGAGTCTGGGGTTCCCAATGTAGGAGTTAGAGAAAGGGCAGAAGGAGCTGAAGAGGTTTGCAACCTCATAGGAAGAACAACAATATCAACCACTCACATCCTCCAGAGCTCCCAGGTACTAAGCTACCAACTAAGGGATATACCTGTCTCCAGATGCCTATGTAGCAGATGTTGGCCTTGTCAGGCATCAATGGGAGGAGAGGTCCTTGGTCCTTGAAGGCTTGATAGATGCCCCAATATATGGGGAATGCCAGGTTAGCAAAGCAAGAGTGGGTGGATGGGTAGAGAAACACCCTCATAGAAGCAGAGGGAGGGTAATGGGATAGGGGCTTTCCACAAGAGGAGAAAACCAGAAAGGGGGATAACATTTGAAATATATATAAAGAAAATATCTATCTATGTATCTATGCATGTGTGTATGTATATATGTATGTATGTATGTATCTATCTATCTATCTATCTACATCTACATATATATATATATATATATATATATATATATATATATATATATAATTAAAATAAAAAAATTGTTTTGTCTTCTATCAACAATAAACAGTTGGTATTGTATGACAATGATGCCTCCACAATGAAAGAGAATAGGTATAGTGACAAATAATTAATTCCCTCTCCAACAGCGTTTAAAACTTTCAGTTACACTGCTGTTTTACCTTAACATTCTTTAAATAAGTCTATGCAGATTCTTGGACTCTCCTCATAAATCGATGCCAGCAGATTTTCTGTGATGCTTATGTTAATTATAGAGATAATTTTTACTTTTTATTAGATACTTTCTTTATTTAGATTTCAAATATTATCCCCTTTCTTAGTTTCCCCTCTGAAAATCCCCTATCCCCTCCCCCTTCCCCTGCTCTCCAACACACCCACTCATGTTTCCTGGCCCTGGAAGTCCCCTATACTGGGGCATAGGACCTTCCCCAGACCAAGGGCCTCTCCTCCCATTGATGACCGACTAGGCCATCTGCTACATATGCATCTAGAGCCACGAGTCCCACCATAAGTATTTTCTATGATTGGTGGTTTAGTGCCCTGGGTGGGGGTGGGGTACAGGTTAGTTCATATTGTTCCTCCTATGGGCTGCAAACCCCTCCTGTTCCTTCAGAACTTTTTCTAGCTCCTTCATTGGGGACCCTGTGCTCCATCAAATGGATGGCTCTGAGCATCCACTTCTGTGTTTGCCAGGCACTGGCAAAGCCTCTCAGAAGACAGCTGTATCAGGATCTTGTCAGTAAAATCTTGTTGGGTTCTGCAAGAGTGCCTATGTTTGTTGGTGGTTTATGGGATGGATCCCCATGTGGGGCAGTCTCTGGATGGTCATTCGTTCAGTCTCAGCTCCAAACTTTGTCTCTGTAACTCCTTCCATGGGTATTTTGTTCCCCCTTCTAAGAAGGATCGAAATATCTACACTTTGGTCTTCCTTCTTCTTGAGTTTCATGTGGTTTGCAAATTGTATCTTGGGTATTCTGAGCTTCTGGGCTAATATCCACTTATCAATGAGTGCATATCATATGTGTTCTTTTATGATTGGATTACCTCACTCAGGATGATATCCTCCAGATCCATCCATTTGTCTAAGAATTTCATAAATTCATTGTTTTTAATAGCTGTGTATCACTCCATTGTGTAAATGTACCACATTTTCTGTATCCATTCCTCTGTTTAGGGACATCTGGGTTCTTTCCAGCTTCTGGCTATTATAAATAATTCTGTTTTGAACATAGTGGAGTATGTGTCCTTATTGCAATTTGGAGCATCTTTTGGGTATATGCCTAGGAGTGGTATTGTTGGATCTTCTAGTAATACTATGTCCAATTTTCTGGAGAACAGAGTGGTTGTACCAGCTTGCAATCCCACCAGCAATGGAGGATTGTTCTTTCTCTACATCCTTGAAAGCATCTGCTGTCACCTGGGTTCTTGATCTTAGCTATTCTGACTGCTGAGAGGTAGAATCTCAGTGTCATTTTGATTTGCATTTCCCTTATAACTAAGCATGTTGAACATTTTTTAGGTGCTTCTCAGCCATTCGGTATTCCTCAGTTGAGAATACTTTGTTTAGTTCTATACTCCATTTTTTAACAGGGATATTTGCTTTTCTGGAGTCAAACATCTTGAGTTCTTTAAAGGTATTGGATATTAACCCCCTATTGGATTTAGGATTTGTAAAGATCTTTTCCCAATCCATTGGTTGCCGTTTTGTCTTATTGACAGTGTCCTTTGCCTTACAGAAGTTTTGCAATTTTATGAGGTCCCTTTTGTTGATTCTTGATCTTACAGAACAGGCCATTGCTATTCTGTTTAGGAATTTTTTTCCCTGTGCCCATATCTTTGTGACTCTTCCCCATTTTCTCCTCTATAAGTTTCAGTGTCTCTGGTTTTATGTGGAGGTCTTTGATCCACTTAGACTTGAGCTTTGTACAAGGAGATAAGAATGGATCCAAAGAAGACTTAATTCCAATACTCCTCAATCTATTCCACAAAATAGAAACAGAAGGTATTCTATCCAACTCTTTCTATTAAGCCACAATTACTCTGATACCTAAACCACACAAAGACTCAACAAAGAAAGAGAACTTCAGATCAATTTCCCTTATGAATATCAGTGCAAAAATACTCACTAAAATTCTTCAAATGGAATTCAAGAACACATCAAGATGATCATCCATCATGATCAAGTATGCTTCATCCCAAGGATGCAGGGATGGTTCAGTATATGGAAACCCATCAATGTAATCCACTATATAAACAAACTTAAAGACAAAAACCACATGATCATCTCATTAGATGCTGAGAAAGCATTTGACAAAATCCAATACCCATTCATGATAAAAGTCTTGGAAATATCAGGAAATCAAAGCCCATACCTATATATAATAAAAGTAATATACAGCAAAACAGTAAGCAACATCAAGCTAAATTGAGAGAAATTGAAGCAATCCCACTGAAATCAGGGACTAGACAAGGTTGCCCCCTCTCTCCCTACCTATTCAATATAGTATTGAAGCTCTACCCAGAGCAATTAGACAATAAAAGAAGATCAAGGGGATAAAAATTGAAAAGAAAGAAGTCAAAATATCACTATACAGATGATATGATAGTATATATGTGACCCCAAAAATTTTAACAGAGAACTCCTAAACCAAATTAAGTCAAACAAATCAGTGGCCTTTCTCTACACAAATGATAAATAAATAGGCTAAGAAGGAAATTAGGAAAACAACACCCTTCACAAAAGTCACAAATAACATAAAATACCTTGATGTGACTCTGAGTAAGGAATGAAAGATCGGTATGATAAGAACTTCAAGTCTCTGAATAGAGAAATCAAAGAAGATCTCAGAAGATGGAAAGATCCCCCATGCTCATGAATTGCTATGATTAATATAGTGAAAATGGCTATCTTGCTGAAAGCAATCTACAGATTCAGTGCAGTCTCCATCAAAATTTCAACTCAATTCTTCATCAAGTTTGAAAGGGCAATTTGCAAATTCATCTGGAATAACAAAAACCTAGGATACCAAAAACTATTGTCAATAATAAAAGAACCTCTGGTGGAATCACCATGCCTGATCTCAAGCTTTACTACAGATCAATTGTGATAAAAATTGCATGGTACTGGAACAGGGACAGACAGGTAGACCAATGGAATAGAAATGAAGACCCAGAAATGCACCCACATACCTATGGTCACTTGATCTTTGACAAAGGAGCTACAATCATCCAGTGGAAAAAAGACAGCATTTTCAACATATGTTTTTGGTTCAACTGGCGGTTAGCATGTAGGAGATTATTTTTTAAAATTGTCCCTTTCAATTTTGAACAACAACATGAGACGAAACCACATATCCTAAGTGTTTAATATGAAACTTCTAGAAACACAGAGATGAGATCTGTGTTCCACAGTTTCTCTTATAAGTAAGAGACTATTGTTTTTATTGAAAGTATTTATAAAGATCCAAAAAAATGATATCTAAGGTCTTGAATATGGTTTTAGTTGAATATTCTTTGGCAGTTAAACTGTCTTATTATTTTGAGACCTTTGATTAAATTGTGTATGAAATTTTGAGTTTTTTGACCTCCTCAATAATTTTGTCAATGATATATGTTAAGAGTAATGGATATACTAATGGAAGTTGGATTATAAGGACATGTAATTTTGTTTTACCTTAATACATGGAAACTGCTACAGTTAAATTATATGTTAAAACCCTACAATCCTCAATAATGACATTTATGTGTTATTTGAACCACAGAGACCATACTAGCAAACATATCAGATGTTGAACAAATATACCTAAAGAAGAATTTAACATATAATCAACCATAAGTCTAGCATAGTTGTTAGGGATGTATTACTTAGAATCAGACTGATGGGGCTTTACCCTTGTGTTATCCATACAAACGACAAAGAGTACAGGATTTTGATATCTTGTAATAATTATTTTCTGAAACAGACAACAAATTATCATATAAATATGTTAATTCAATAT
Organism: Mus musculus; assembly: GCF_000001635.26. Taxonomy (NCBI): domain Eukaryota; kingdom Metazoa; phylum Chordata; class Mammalia; order Rodentia; family Muridae; genus Mus; species Mus musculus. The sequence continues at coordinate 53,226,136 of NC_000074.6, read as the reverse complement.
TGGAGCATATTATAAACTCATATGGCATGAGCTCACAGAATGTTAGCCAATATTCTTTTTACTAGTGGTATATTCGAATTAAAGCTGAAGAATCTAAAATCAAAGATAATGTCAATGACAAAACACATCTGTATCCCACAAAGGAAAATTGGCCTGTTTATAAATTACAGTAGGGAATCATTAAAAAGAATATTGTTTATAACGAATGAATCTGAAATCTGTGTCTGCATGTTATTAAAAACATGCAGATGATTGAAGGCTCTCATTTTAGGACTTTACAGTTTTATTTATAATCTACATATTAGATATGAAGCAGTTGTTTTGTGATTCATAATTTTCATTAAATCAAACTTTAATTAAAAAGTTTCCACCTGGAAACACCTACCTCTGATATGGCTGTATCAGCCTGTTTGCCTGTTCGTGACAGTATTAAATGTCAGGCTGACAAATGTCAGCCCAGCAGATGGATAATTGTATACTTTAACACTTCTAATGGACAGATGTATTTTAGCATAAATTTTAATATAATCTGTGATTTAAAAACAGCTCTTTAGCAATCTTGTTATTTACAGGGATAATGTACATCTATATCATACTGGCTCAATAATACAAATGCCATGAAAGATAAATATGCATGAAATCATTAATATCTAGGATTGTTCCATTAAGCATAGCATCTTAGTTGAATTTCTTCTAACAGTGCATTTTTGAGAAAATAGGTTTTGTTGCTTGTTTTCATATCTATGCAAGTAAGGGGAAAGGACTCAGGGAAGGCATTATATATTATCAATGTTGCTGTTAGCAGGGACTGAACTTTATGCGGATATAAAAAAGCAAATAAATTAATTCTTGGAACTCTCTAGGACCTGTAGCACCTTTGCACTAGCCACCACACTGGGTAGCTTGAGAGTTTCCACAGATTGTTCATCCCTCATTCTGGCCCACAGCCTTGGAAATCCAGTCTTCTAGAATCTTAGTCTCAAAGAAGAATCTATGATGGAAATATAAAAGAAATTGGAAAGGCAATTTTGGGGAAATAATATCAGGATGTGAGTTTTGTATCAAACAGTTTGACACTTCTAGTATGGTTGAAGCTAGAGCTGAGACAAGAGGCTAAGGAAAGGGATTCATAGGATGCCCATTCTCCAACTGCCACTGTCACTGTTCAGACCCTTAATGGTCTATTTAGTAAACATGTCTGTAAGATGGTGTCCAGTCAAGATTTTGCATAGGTAGTGAGTGAAACAGGGAAGCCTTTGCTGTTTATGATAGTTCTTGGACTATAATTGTCATTATATCCCCTTGGTCCTTCATGTTGGCAATATTTTTAATGGCTGAGAAAGATAGAGAGATGAATTTTACATTTGGAGTATTGGATCTATCATATCACAAATACTGTAATTGATCCTTCCCTGTGCCAACAGACATAGAAGCATCATGTACTCCTATTGCTGCTTACCCCACTGGTTATTTGACACAGGCATAGAGACTCATGATACCCTGTCTACCACTATTAGCAGGCAATAGTTTTTGCATTGTATTTCTGCAATGACAGTAGCCATTCTATCCTTGCTGCTAATAAATGCTGATGTGCATATATGTGAGTAGTCTTTATCTCTGTGACTCCTTCGTGTGGGAGCCACTCCACAAGAACTGGGCTTCTATGGACATGCTGGCAGAGAGCTCCAGACAATTCCATCTGTCCATCACATTGATCCCTTAATCTTAATATACGGAAAACCACAGCCAAAATGCTAAGCCATTTATTATTGTGTAGGATTTCATGTCCATCTGTACCTTACACTAACAGTACCTATAGTGAAAGCAGTCAGGTAACATACAATGCTATACTATAAAATTCAAGTTGGGAGCATGTCTCCCCATTGTTTTTAGTTCTACTGTTAAGTACATCTCAGCGTAATACCAATACAGAAACTATACTGAACATTAGGCATCCCTGTCTCACACTTGTGGGCAATACAGGAACCTCCTTCCTTAAACTGAGTAGAGGGAACGTCTTTAATCTCATGTGTTGATGTGAGATATAGTTATTCCACAATGAGATAGTGTAGCAGGTCTCTATATTCTTCTAGTAAATGTCCTTGGGAATGTGGATAGACTTTGGATAGATAACCAGTGTGGCATACTCACTACATGTAGATTTGTGATATATTCAACTTCTATTGTGTCTTAAAAATATGTTGTTACTATATGGTAGTTAATTATGGCACTATAGTGACTGAAAACATAGGGTCGAATGCTACCAGAGTGCAAACTTTGAGAAAACAAAGTTTGAAAGGAAGAATATACATCTATTAGTATATAAAGAAAAGATATAAGCAGACTGGTAAAGATAACACATTTCTTTTTGTATTTAATTTTAATTTCATTTTTATCCTTATTTCTTATATTACACCCTGACAGCACTTTCTCCTCCCTAACCTCCCTTCTTCTCTCCTCTGACCTCTCTGCCCCCCAGATCCATCCTTAACCTGTTTCTGTTTGGAAAAGAGTAGGCCTCCAAGGTACATGAGCCAAACATGGCACAATAAGCTACAATAAGACCAGGATCATACCACCACATCAAGGCAGGAGGAGGCAACCTAGTGGGAGGAAAAGCATGGATGCAGACAGGTGAGGGACTCCAGTACATTACCTTTCTCACTAGTTTGTCTTTGTGTCAATAACAGAAAAGAAACGATTGGTAGATTAGTGACAACAATGGATAGTTTTTCCCATTGGATGCAATAGTATGATGAAGAGTGAACTAGGAGTAGAAAGTCAAGGCACAAGCATGTAAATGAGCACATACATACCTGTATGTTTAAGGACATGTGTGACAATGAGAAAATTATTTCCCCTCCTAAGTGAAACTTTCACTCTCTAAGAAGAAGTGAGTCTTGAAATTCTAATTGACAAAATTTCTCACATAGATATTTCTTATCTTCTAGGGACCTAATGGGTTGAGCTAACATTTCTACACTTACTTGCAGACAGACCTATTTTGTAGTTGAGCCACAGGGACAGATGTACAATTATAGAATTCCAAAGACTTAAAGACTATTGGGCTGATTTCTATTGCAACATGGCATTTTTCTAATGTTGTTTAAATTCAGAAAGTAGCTATTTGCCCACAATTTATGTAACTACACAATGGCTAAATTACAGGTGAAAATGACTCTAACTAATTATGGGGAACAAGTCATTCAGTCATCTAGATGGTCATTGTATGCATATGGATTGAGCTCAGGTATTTTGGATAAAGAAGATTTGATTGTATTTTTAAAAGACAAATTTCATCGACAGATTGTGGAAAATGTTATCATATGTTGCCATTTAATTTTGAAAATGAACAAAAATAAAGTTTATGAAATACCCCTAACTTAGCACAATAGGCCAAAGAAAGTTAGCTATTGTTAAGCTAATCTGCAATATTATAAAATTCAGATTCTCATGTGTGTGTGTACCTGAGACTGTTTACTCTGATGATTCTCAGAACAGAGTTAATGAAACCCAAATTAATGATGTTTTTATTTACCTCTGTCCCATGATTCAAGTTTTCCCTTGCTGGATGCAGTAGGAATCGTTCACAAGATTGCTGATTGTCCTTAGGGAAATTAAACATTGTTATAAGCAGGTATCCCAAAACAAAAGACAAAGAAAATCTTGATCTCATGGTTAATGTGGACATGCAGTTTGCCAGCTGCCAAGTAAGGGAAATGAGGGCATGTCTCAGCGTGAGTCCAACATTCTCAGAGAGGGCGTATGAAGATACAACTCCAGTTGGACATCAAAGGACTGAGAATAAGGTGACTTCTGTTACCCAAAGGCTTTAGACACTGAAATCACTGCTCCAGAGAAGAAGGTGCACACTTTTTCTCTTAACTTTGTTGACCTGTCCCTCTGCCGAGTGCATGCTGCTTACACGGACCATGAGCCATTCTTATTCTGCCTATGGATTCTAAAGCCAGTTTTTCCTAGAAACACCTTCATAGACATACCTAGAAATAGTCTTTTATCAGCCATCTGATTGCCTCTGAATTCAGTCAAATTGGATAGACCATTAAGCATTAAAGTAAACAGTATTTTTACTTTAAAAAAATGAAGTTTGAAATATTCTTTTGAGGTTCTATAATAATTTAAATAGATCAAATATTTACACCGAATTTATTTTGATTTCTTAATACAATGCAGATCTTCATATAACATATATGTCAAAAATTTTGTATATATTTTTAATTCATGCAGACTTTATTGTTAATGAATTTAGCCTCTAAAACACTAATGGAAAGTTAGACATATCTTACCTTGTCTTCTTTTTTATTATTTATTTGCTTCCTGCTACATAGAAGGTGCACTGTGGGTGGCTGTTCTCTTTCTCTGTCCAGCAACATGAGCTAATGCACTTGGTCACTGTACTTGTGAGCCATTACGGATAGTGACCAAAAGAATTAACTTCTAAGTTCACATTATTGGCATTCCTTAACTAACTCCATTTTTAGCTCTGTGGCCTGAGTCTTATGTATATGGCTTTTTAGCTTTTTATCAAATGATCTCCAGCTTAATTAGACATACGCCCAAATTCCCTCCTATACTGATATAGTTGAGAAACTGGCATAAGAGGCTGGCTACATGGCAGAAGGTAAAATTTGTGAACAGTAGTAGAGTGGACAGAATACCTATATATTTTCTGTTTCCACCCCTACTTGGGATAATAGTATTTTACTGGAAGAGTTCATGGACACTTCTACCTTTAGGGCCTGTCCATTTACCCCCTGAGGGATACAACATATGGGTCTATGGATAGTTGTCCCAGGTTTCACAATTGTAATTTTATGAGTAATACTTGACAGTACTCAATGTATTTGGCAGCTATGTTTTCTAGAATTATATTATAGTTTAAGGGAAATCTAGTGTTTAGTACAACGTTGGCTTAAAAACAGCATTATGATTGCATGCAAGAGCTAGAGGCTTTACTCATAAGCTGTGTATGTATCCTCATTTCACTTCCTTTTGTAGACAGCAAACTTGCAGGGTGTAATGAACGTAGGCTACAGTTATTAAAACCTCCAATAGCCCATCACCTCTTGTGAGCACTTGAGTTAATGCATTATCATACTGTGCAAGCTTACTTTTTTAATAGAAGAGAGTTGAAAATATCTATGCTTATTCATCCATATCTTATTTATCAGATCAAAACAGGCCTAGGAATGATCTGTGTAGTGCTAGACAGAAACAGAACCTGGAAAGCTGGCAATGTTGCTTACTCTTTGCTGTTTGATGTTAATTAAAATGACTGTCATTGCTTATCACATTGTCTTTGAAATCAGTTACTTTGATCTTAAAATTATTTTTACCTTTAATGCTTTTGAAAATTCTTCTCTGGTCAGACACATATTTAACAAGGAACATCCTGTCCATAATTAAACAGTGTAGTGGTTTTCATTATACAGAGAAATAAAATAGCTCTCCCCTCTCATTTGTCACTAATATATTTTTTCATGTAATTTCTATTGTGTGTATGAATCTACATCTATGACTATATACTTTAGAATACCTGTGGAAAATGTTTACAGTTGCAATATTTTTATTTTAATCAGTGATTATCATGAATTAATCTATCTTCTGTACTCACAGACATTTATTTTATCTTTTCACTTAAGCTAGTGCTCTTGTAGCTGTTTTGGAATGCTTCAAAATATTAGCTCAAAACACATACCTCCAGTATCATTATAAATTTGTATAGGACTTCAGTCAGTGTCTTGTTACTAGAAGGCTTTCATTATTTTCTCCTACTACTTTTTATATGTTTTATTTTTCTTAGTCAGTTTTATGGCGTCGTGACTCTTTTCGGTGAAGTGACTTAAAGCCTGTTCTTTTAATTATAGTAGTTCACCATCTAAAATGTCTATAACTTGAGTTCAATAATGACTTTCTAGTACTATATATTTTTAATATATTCCATTTGGAAAAGTTATTAGAAATACATGCTAGTCATAATTCCTTTTTTTCTTCTAATACAAGGACTGAAATAGGACCCCTACCTATCTCATGCCTCCTGACCTATTGCAATTAAAGTGGTACTTTTAACAATGGCTTTGATAGAAATTGAAGCAATAAAACAATTCAAAAACACATTTTACAACAATTACATGACTCTTTCCTCTTTCTCCACTTAGCAGAAAGTTCATTACTTGGTAATGTGTGTTCTGGCAGAGTAGCGTGCTTTTAGCAGGGTTATGATGCAGACTGTTGTGTTCCTTGAGTGTCCTATGTAGTGTTTGAGCTTGACTGGTCACAACTTAGGTTGATCAGCATGAGTTCTCATGGCTCATTCTCTGAAAGCCAATGTGTGACAATGAGTTCAGAACATTGACTCAGGATCACTCTCAGTCTGAAGTCCTTCAGGAGGCTTATACTAAGGTTAGAATAACTCATTATCTGGTGTAGTTCCAAAGAACTACTGTTTTATAATGATGGTTCCTTCACATTCCTACTCTACTCTCTTCAAGTTAGATATATCCCCATGTAACTAGCAAGTGTTTCACAGTGCATGTAAAATATAAGTTAGGATGTCTTTGTAATGTATGATTACTTGTAGAAACTTAGTCCCTCAAGATGCATATTGACTTAGGTGTCACTAACACTGCTAGCATCCAAAATGTATCCTGTCATTATGGTTTGTTGCTGTTTCCCATTTGGCTTCCAGGATGTGTGATGAACACAGGCTCACATTTACTAGTGCTACTTCATTTTATATTACCCTAAAGTGCTTGGCTATTCTGTAGTCACCTCTTCTACACAGTTCCCCCACCTCCACCTCCTAGGAGAATTAAGTAGTACACAGCATGGCTTCAAAGAGTCTGGTTACTCAGCAGAAACTCCTGGGGTTTAATTACTTTTGTCTGCTGCTTGATAAAACATGCAGAAATGCAGGCAAACCAAGTCAAATATGTAATGTGGATATTATGATTGAGTGTAGATACATTTTAATTTCATTCTTTAAAAATTGACACTTTGGTAAAGCTTAAACATCAATAGATCATTTTTTTAGTATCAGACATTTAGGAATGTATGAATGCAAATGTTCTCTTGAGAATGAGTAGTAAGAGGCTAATGATTATATTTCCGTAAAAAAGGATATATGTGTGTATATATATATTGAAACCCTGCCCGACTGTAGGTTTACATACAGGGAATATAGTAAAGCAGATTGTGTTATTTTGTCTCTTTCCAGGTTTTTCTGTATTTTTTCCCAGTATTAAGAAGACAGAAGGCAGGATTCATAACCAACTATCTTTTGTGGGCAGTGTTGTCTTAACAGCAAAGTGGCTTGGACATAGTTTTTAATAGGATGGCAAAAGAGTTTAAACCCTAGGGTTTTTCAAATGTAAAATTATTGGTTCAGTCTAGGAAATAGACTACTAAGAAAAAAGGTGAAGGAAAGTGATAGGTATATTTGATAGGTTTTTTTTTTTTTTTTTTTTTTTTTTCCTCTCAAGACAGTTTCTCTGTGTAGCCCTGGCTGTCCTGGAACTCACTCTGTAGACCAGGCTGGCCTTGAACTCAGAAATTTGCCTGCTTCTGCCTCCCAAGTGCTGGGATTAAAGGTGTGCGCCACCACACCCAGCTAAATAGGTTCTTTTTTCTGCACTGAATTTGCATCAAAATCCTTTATTTTCCTTTCACTAGAATGTATTCATTTCATTGAACTGTTATGCTGTATTTAATGTTTTGCATTTGTTTTGGAATGTATAGCTCTGGGTTTTTGTTGTTGTTGTTATTATTATTTGACAAACACACTAATTGTATTGTCTTTCAGAGTTATCAGATTTTGTACCATAAAATTCCATATTTTTGGTGGGATTAAAATTTCAGGTGTGTAGAGTTTGGGTTTATTGCTATTAATTTTTCATTTTAGGCCTTGATATACTACAACAATATAAATCCATCTGCTGAATATTAGACATGTTCTCCACAAAACCTAAAAATTGAATTTTTAAGTCATATTTTGTTGGTTGTTGTTAATAATGTAGATAGTCATGTGGAAAATCTGTAGCCTAACTTTCTCTAGACTGACGAATTAATTAGTGTAGTTTGACATTTTAATGAAGATTTCAAGATAAACTTTTTACCTTCAGGTGACTGAATTATTCCTAACACATTCAACTCCTTGTTTAGTTCCAATCATAGATTTTTCCTGACAATGATAGAAAGGTTGAAACCTTAGCTACTATTTATTATTTTATTTCATTTCATTCTTTTATTTCATTTTAAAATTATTTTATTTATTTAAATTTCATGTTCCCCTTTCTGGTTTCCCGCCATAAGCCCCACACCCATTCCCCTCTTCTTTACCTCGAAAAAGGTGCTCCTCCATCCATCCACTTACCCCTGCCTTAACATTGTACAATCCCCCTTCTATGGGGCATCAAGCCTTCACAGGACTAAGCGCCACCCCTCCCATTGATGCCAGATAAGGCAATCATCTGCTTCATATGTAGCAAGAGCTATGGACCTGCACATGGATACTCTTGGGTTGGTGGTTAAGTCCCTGGGAGCTCTGAGGACTCCACTTAGTTGATACTGTTCTTCTTTCTATGGGGTTATAATTCCCTTCAGCTATCATATCATCTGCCAATAGTGGTACCTCGACTTCTTTTTTACATTCTGTATCCTTTTACCTCCTTTTGTTTTCTTATTCTCTAGCTAGAACCTCGAGTACTATGTTGAATTAAAAGGAGACAGTGGACACCCTTGTCTTGTCCCTAATTTTAGGAGAATTGTTTCAAGCTTCCCTCTATTTAATTTGATGCTGGCTGTTGGTTTGAACTACATTGCTTTTATTATGTTTAGGTATGTGTCTTGAATTCCTGATCTTTCCAAGACTTTTAACATGAACGGGTGTAATAATTTGTCAAAGGCTTTTCATCATCTAATGAGATGATGACCATTTGAATTTTTCTCAATGAGTTTATTTATGAGTGGATATTTGGTGTGTTTTGTTTTTGTATATTGAACGATCCCTGCATCCCTGCAAAGAAGCCTACTTGATCATTGTGAATGATTGTTGTGATGTGTTCTTGATTTGTGAGAATTTTGTTAGTCATTTTTGCATCAATATTCATAGATATTAATTATTTAAAATTGGTCTGAAGTTCTCTCTCATTGTTGAAGCTTTGTGTGGGTTAGGTACCAGCGTAACTGTGGGTTCATAGAACAAATTAGATAGTGTTACTACTGTTTCTATCTTGTAAAATGGTTTGAGAAGTATTGGTATTAGGACTTCTTTGAACGTCTGATAAAATGCTGCACTAAAACCATCTGACCCTGGACATCTTTTGTTTGGGAGACTTTTAATGACTGCTTCTATTTCCTTAGGATTTATCAGGTATTTTAGATTGTTTATCTCATCCAGATTTAAATTTTGCACCTGGTATCTATCATAAAAATGCATCCATTTCATCTAGATTTTTTTCCCAATTTTGTTGCGTATAGACTCTTATAGTAAGAACTGATGATTTTTAAAATTTCCCCAGTTTCTGTTCTTATGTCTCCCTTTTCATTTCTTATTGTGTTGATTTGGATACATTCTCTGTGACCTTTAGTTAGTTTGGCTAAGGGTTCATCTCACTTTTGATTTTCTTGAGGAACCAGTTCTTAGTTTTGTTAATACTTTGTATCATTCTCTTTGTTTCTAATTGATTGATTTCAGTCCTGGGTTTGATTATTTCTTGTGATTTACTCCTATTGGTTATTTGCTTCTTTTTATTCTAGAGCTTGCAGATGTGTTGTCAAGCTGCTAGTGTAGGATCTCTCCAATTTCTTTATGAAGGTGCTTAGTAGTATGAATTTTCTTCTTAGCACTACTTTCATTGTTTCCCATAAATTTGGGTATGTTCTGCCTTCTTTTTGTTAAATTCTAGAGTCTTTAATTTCTTTATTTATTCCCTAACCAAATTATCATTGAGTGAGAGCTGTTCAATTTCAATGGGTCTGTGGGCTGTCTGTTGTTATTTGTGTTATTAAAGGCCATCCTTAGTCCCTGGTTATTTGATAGAATGCATGGGATTATTTCAATCTTCTTGTTGAGGCTTGTTTTGTGACCAATTATATTGTCAATTTTGGAGAAGGTACCATGAGGTGCTAAAATAGAAGGTATATTCTTTTGTTTTAGGGTGAAATTTTCTGTATATATCTGTTAAATCCATTTGGTTCATAACTTCTGTTAGTTTCATTGTGTCTTTGTTTAGTTTCTGTTCCCATGATCTGTCATTGGTTAAAGAGGGGTGTTGAAGTCTCTCACTATTGTGTGAAGTTCACTGTGTGCTTTAAGTTTTAGTAGGTTTCTTACAAATGTGGGTGCCCTTGCATTTGGGGGCATATATGTCCAGAATTGAGACTTCATTTTGGTGGATTTTTCCTTTGGTGAACATGAAGTGTCCTTCTCCATTTCTTTTGATAATATTTGGTTGAAAGTCTACTTTATTGATATTTGAGTGGCTACTTCAGCTTGTTTCCTTGGACCATTTTCTTGGAAAAATTTTCATCTTTTCACTCAGATGTTGTGTCTCTTTTTGCTATTGAGGTGCGTTTCCTGTATGCAACAAAATGCTGGCTTCTGTTTTCATATCCATTCTGGTAGCCCATGTCTTTTTATTGGGGAATTGAGTCCCTTGAGAGATATTATAGACCAATGATTGTTGGTTCCTGTTATTTTGGTTCTTAGAGATGGCATTATGTTTGTGTTGTTCTCTACTTTTGAGTATGTTGTGAGATGATTAATTCTTTTTTTTTCCTAGTGTACTGTCTTTTTATTTGTTATAATTTTTCCCTCTAGTATCCTCTGTAGGGCTGAATTATTGGAGAGATATTGTTTAAATTTGGTTTTGTAATGGAATATCTTGGTTTCTCCATCTGTGGTAATTGAGAATTTTGCTGGGTATAGTGGCCTGACTTGACATTTGTGTTATCTTAGGGTCTCTGTGACTTCCATGTTCTTATGACTTAGAGTCTCTGTTGAGATATAAGGTATGATTCTGAGAGGTCTGGCTTTATATGTTATTTGGCCTTTTTCCCTTACTGATTTTTAATATTCTTTCTTTGTTCTGTATGTTTGGTGTTTTGATTATCATGTAATGCAAGCATTTTCTTTCCTGGTACAATCTATTTGGTGTTCTGTAGCTTATAAGTTTATGGCCAGCTCTTTCTTTAAGTTAGGGAAGTTTTCTTCTATGATTTTGTTGAAGATGTTTTATAGCCCTTTGAATTGTGAAACTTCACTATCTTCTATTCCTATTAATCTTAGGTTTGACCTTTTTATTGTGTCCTGAATTTCCTGGACAGTTCAGGTTAGAAACTTTTTGTACTTTGTATTTTCTTTGACTGCTGTGTCAGTGTCTTCTAAAGTATCTTATACTCCTGAGATTCTCTCTTCTATTTCTTGTATTCTGTTGGTGATGCTTGCATTTATGAATCTTGATCTCTTTCCTAGGATTTCTATATCCAGGGTTGCCTCCCTTTGTGATTGTATTATTATTTCTATTTCCATTTTTAGATCCTGGATATTTATTCTTTTCAATTCATTCACCTGTTTGATTTTGTTTTACTGTATTTCTTTAAGGGATTTATAGGTTTCCTCTTTAAAAGCTACCTGTTTAAGCGTGTTCTGTATTTCTTTAAGGGAGTTATTTACATCTTCCTTAAAGCTCGCAGTCATCTTCATGAGATGGCATTTTAGGTCAGAATCTTCCTTTTCAGGTGTGTTTGAGTATCCAGAGCTTGCTATGGTAGGAGAACTGGATTCTGATGTTGCCAAGAAACATTGGTTTCTGTTGCTTCTGTTCTTACACTTGACTCTCGCCATCTGGTTATCTCCTATGTTGACTGGACTTGCTGTCTCCAACTCTAGCCTTTCTGTCCTTATAGGAATGTAGAGCCCTGTAAGCTGGCTTTGAGCAGAACTTCTGGGAGAAAAACTTCTCTCTCTTATGTGATGCTTATTATGGCAGACCTTCTGGGAGTATGGCTGTCTCTGTGAATTGGCAGTGGTCGGGGGAGCAGAAGGAAGATGTGTCTACAGCAGGGTGGATAGGTCCCTTGTGCACTGAGCCATGTGGGGGTCCCATTTTATTTCATGTATCAGGGGGCATGATTATGATAGATCTCCTGGGAGTCAGGCTGTCTCTGGGTCTACTATTTATTATTAATTGATATTCAATACACCATATTTTCCAAAACTATGTAATAATAATGAACTGAAGTCATTTTTTGAGATATGGCAGTTCTAATTTTCTTAATGTTACATGTTTTAGAATTATTTATAAAACACATGTTTAGGTACAATATTGCCACTATAGACTTTACATACACTGCCACATTTCCATAATACTTTAAGAAAGAGCAAACATTGCAGAATTCAACACAGAAGTCAGAATCTTTAGAAACTTTGTCCGTTTGACTGAAAACAGAGTGTAAAAGCATTGTCATATTTCTATTTATTTATTTTTGTTCTGTTTTGTTTGCTTTGCTTTGCTTTGCTTTATTGATTGGTTGGTTAATTGATTGACTGATTGCATCCCAAATGTTGCCCCTCTCCTGCTCCCCCCTCACAGAGTTCTTGCCCCTATCCCCTCCTCTTTCATCTTAGGGAGTTGGCTTCCTCCCTTGGTAGGTCCTCACCCTTTTGAATCAAGTTGCTGCAGGATTAGGTGCACCCTTCCCCACTGAGGCCAGACAAGATAACTCAGTTGGGATACAGGTAGCATAGTCAGGTGCAGCTTTTGAGAAGAACCTTTGCTCCAGTTGGTGGAGTACCCTACATGGAGACTCAGCTGCACATCTGCATGCAGCCTCTTTCCAGCCTATGTATACTCTTTGGTTAGTGCTGGTCTCTGAGATATCCTAGGTGACCAGGTGAGTTGATTTTGTTGGTCTTCCTGTGAAACTCTTATCAGCCTCAGGTTCTTCCATCCTTCCTCCAGTTCTTCCTTAAGGGTCCCCAACCTCCTTCCAATATCTGCTTGTGAGTATCTGTACCTATTTCAGTCAACTGCTGAGTAGAGCCTCTCAGAGGACAGCTATGTTAAGTTCTTGTCTGTGAGCATAACACCAATTTAAACATACACTTGAAAGCTCTCGAACAAAAAAAGCAAACACAATCAAGAGGAGTAGATAACAGGAAATAGTCAAACACAAAGTTGTAAATAAATAGAAATAAAGAGAATATAAAGAAAAAGTAAAACGAAGAGCTGGTTCTTTGAGAAAATCAACAAATTAGGAAAACCCTTAGTCAAACTAACTAAAAGGCAGTGAGACAGTATCCAAATTAGCAAATTTATAAATGAAAAGTGACACATAACAAGAGAAACTGGGGAAATTTAGAGTATCATCAGGTCTTACTTCATAAGCCTATACTCCACAAAACTGGAAAGTCTAGATGAAATCAATGATTTTTCTAGACAGATACCAGTTCCTAAAGTTAAATAAAGATCAGGTAAGCTATCTAAAGAGTCCCATATTCCCTAAGGAAATAGAAGCAGCTGTTATAAGACTCCCAACCATAAACAGACCAGGACCAGATGGTTTTAGTGCAGAATTCTAACACACTCTCAAAGAAGAGCCAACACAAATATACTTCAAACTATTCCACAAAATAGAAACAGAAAGAACACAACCCAAATCATGCTATGAGGACACAGTCACCCTGATATCAAGACCATACAAAATCTGAACAAAGAAAGAAAATCTGAGCCAGATTTCACTGTGAACATCAACACCAAAACATTCAATAAAATTCTCACAAAGCAAATCCATGAAGGCCATCCCTAGATGAACAGCTACAGGGAATTAACAGGTGCTTAGAGAATTAGTCTTCCAAGGAAGGAGCCCCTGATTGGTTATAAAAGACCAATTGTTGGCCCTAAAATCATATACAGGCAAACAAAACTAAAACGACTCTATAGATTTTTTGTTTATGTAATTATTTATTTACACTTCTCTATATCTTTCTATCTGTATGTAATAATGAATAACAGATTTTATGAGAGAGTTGGTTATACATGGACGGAAGAGATTGAACTATAATTTAATTACAAATAATTTTAAAAGTAAGATCACAAACAATTAAGGAAGATAAGCAAATGTCACACTCTACCCTCCATTCCACATACAGGAACAAACACTTGCAAGCACATCTATATTTACATTAACACCACATATACAGACATGCATACATGCATGCACACACACACACACACACACACACACAGAGAGAGAGAGAGAGAGAGAGAGAGAGAGAGAGAGAGAGAGAGAGAGAGAGAGAGAGAGAGATAAGGGACTAATATCCAATATATATAAAGAACTCAAGAACGTGGGCTCCAGAAAATCAAATAACCCCATTAAAAAATGGGGCTCAGAGCTGAACAAAGAATTCTCACCTGAGGAATACTGAATGGCAGAGAAGCACCTGAAAAAATGTTCAACATCCTTAATCATCAGGGAAATGCAAATCAAAACAACCCTGAGATTCCACCTCACACCAGTCAGAATGGCTAAGATCAAAAATTCAGGTGACAGCAGATGCTGGCGAGGATGTGGAGAAAGAGGAACACTCCTCCATTGTTGGTGGGATTGCAGGCTTGTACAACCACTCTGGAAATCAGTCTGGCGGTTCCTCAGAAAATTGGACATAGTACTACCGGAGGATCCAGCAATACCTCTCCTGGGCATATATCCAGAAGATGCCCCAACTGGTAAGAAGGACACGTGCTCAACTATCTTCATAGCAGCCTTATTTATAATAGCCAGAAGCTGGAAAGAACACAGATGCCCCTCAACAGAGGAATGGATACAGAAAATGTGGTACATCTACACAATGGAGTACTACTCAGCTATTAAAAAGAATGAATTTATGAAATTCCTAGCCAAATGGATGTACCTGGAGGGCATCATCCTGAGTGAGGTAACACATTCACAAAGGGACTCACACAATATGTACTCACTGATAAGTGGATGTTAGCCCAAAACCTAGGATACCCAAGATATAAGATACAATTTCCTAAACACATGAAACTCAAGAAAAATGAAGACTGAAGTGTGGACACTATGCCCCTCCTTAGAAGTGGGAACAAAACACCCTTGGAAGGAGTTACAGAGACTAAGTTTGGAGCTGAGATGAAAGGATGGACCATGTAGAGACTGCCATATCCAGGGATCCACCCCATAATCAGCATCCAAACGCTGACACCATTGCATAGACTAGCAAGATTTTATCGAAAGGACCCAGATGTAGCTGTCTCTTGTGAGACTATGCCGGGGCCTAGCAAACACAGAAGTGGATGCTCACAGTCAGCTAATGGATGGATCACAGGGCTCCCAATGGAGGAGCTAGAGAAAGTACCCAAGGAGCTAAAGGGATCTGCAACCCTATAGGTGGAACAACGTTATGAACTAACCAGTACCCCGGAGCTCTTGACTCTAGCTGCATATGTATCAAAAGATGGCCTAGTCAGCCATCACTGGAAAGAGAGGCCCATTGGACACGCAAACTTTATATGCCCCAGTACAGGGGAATGCCAGGGCCAAAAAGGGGGAGTGGGTGGGTAGGGGAGTGGGGGTGGGTGGCTATGGGGGACTTTTGGTATAGCATTGGAAATGTAAATGAGCTAAATATCTAATAAAAATGGAAATGGAAAAAAAAGATAATTAAAAAAATTTTTATTAGATATTTTCTTTATTTACATTTCAAACGCTATTCTGAAAGTCCCCTAAACCCTCCCCTGCCCTGCTCCCCAACCCACCCACTCATTTTTGGAGATCAAAATTAACATTATAATACAAGCAGCACTAAGGCAAACCCACTACAGAGAACACATGTCTGGTACCTAGCCTACATCAGATGCCTCACAACCCCTTCTGTACACCTAGCTCAAGGGTCTGAAACACTCCCGTGGCTTCCTCAGACTCTTAAGCTTATGTGTCCACACCCACACACTTAGGTTTAAAATAAAATGAGCATTAAAAGAAACTCAAACATCTTTATATCCTTTAGATATCGATGTCTATGATTTTTTGTGTGTCAGATCCACTTTTAATCTATTCATGAAAGTTGCCAATTTTTACATGCTTTCTATAGTTATTAAATGACAATCTTTCCTCCTATTTCAAAAATTATAGAATGTAATTCCAAATTTTATTTTCAACATATTTTTATTTATTTATTTATTTATTTATTTATTTATTTATTTATTTAATTTTTTGCCTTTTGAGACAGGGTTTCTCTGTATAGCCCTGGCTATCCTGAAACTCACTTTGTAGACCAGACTGGCCTCGAACTCAGAAATCTGCCTGCCTCTGGCTCTCAAGTGCTGGGATTAAAGGCATATGCCACCACTGCCCTGCTTCAACATAATTTTTATTGCCCTGAGATACTAAGTAATGTCATTAGTATCATCACCAAATATTCCACTTACTATCTCTTTATCTAATCATCATGATATAGGAAGACAGATAATAAAATTTGCAGGTAGTCTTTACTTTAAAGGATACTCTATGAGTTGGAACACACACACACACACACACACACACACACACACACACACACACACATATATATATATACGTATCCTAACTTTGTGCTTTATATTATATTCCAAAATATTCTTTAAAAGATTTCACCTTGATTGCTAAATATAATGGATGGACATTTATAAATATAATTCATACTTAGTAATTTTCATAATTGCTTGAAAATAGTTCCTACTATGTATTGATTCTTACTAGAGAAGGAGATTTTTTTAAATGGGCAAAAATGGGAAAATGTTTCGGGCCGCCTTGATGCTATTTATATTCTGATGATAATTCTTCTTCCTCAAGAGAGATTGTCACCAATGAGCAGTCCATCATGTACTCAAGGCATCTCATGTGAACCTTCTCCCCATTTTAACTGGTCAATTAGGCTAGAACCTGTGATTGGTCAGTGAAGTGAAAGGTTAGACTGGAGGTTTGAGAGTGGGGACAGGTAGACAGGCAGAAGAGGATGAGAGGGAAAGGACAGGGGGCAGAAGAAGAGGAGGAAGAAGCCATGATGAACTAGAACTATGTGGCCAGAAGAAACCACAAGTATCAAGGGGTCTGATAGCTGGGGAATAAGTTAGTGTAGTGTTTGATCTGCCCACTCTAGGCATACAGCTTATAATAACTGGATTATATGGTTTTATGTGGGCTTATTAGTTTTGGAAATTCTGGCAACAAATTGATGCCCTATATTTGGCAACATCTGTTGAAATAATTATCTAATGAATCCTGGTGTCAGGTTTGCTATACATCTCAATGGTTTAGGTTCCTGAATGAAAGATACACACAGCCTTTATATTTTAATTCCTTAAACAGTGTAATAGTTGGTCCACTTTCTAATAATCCCAAGTTATTACTTATTAATTCTATGTTCTATCTTGGCTGCTTTGGACCTAGTTGGGCAGTCCTCTGGGCCACACTCACTGGGTGCCTTCTCATGGTGGCTATTTCTTACATTGGTACAGAATTTGTATATTGGTACAGTTTTAAGGTTTTCATTGGTATCAATATTTGTCAATTGATACAAAATTTAAATTAATATTGTTTCTCTTAGTTAGGAATTGTGCCTCCACAACTCATTTAAGAATGCAAGACTTAGACCCAGTCCATTTAATAACTACTATTACAAAGAGTTTGGGATGACTAAGTAATGCAAGTTAATAATCAGATAAAGAAACTCATGGTAATATTAGTTTCTAATTTAATTACACACAGCAAAGTGTTTCCAAGATTATTCAAATAGTGAATAGGTAAGAATAATCAATGTTTGACAATTTAGTTATGCTATGTATATAGATCGACTGTCTTCAAAAGCATCAGAGATCCACAGAATATTGCATTTAATGTTATTTCATTATTAAAAGAGCTTTTGGCTATGAGACATGTCTACTCCTTACAGTTACCTCATTCTACTTCCAGGAATATATTGAGAATCATTACCTCCAAGCTGAGTTGCTTCAATTGTGGCAAGACATGCCTCAATATCATCTACAGACAAAATATTGTACAAAAAGTACAAAAAAATTCAGGATAGTCAACAGTTAAGCTCTGCCATAATTCCTGCTTCACTTAAGGTCTGTCAGATGGTTCTGTGTGAGAAGGCTGAAGATAGATGTTCCAATGTTATAAGGAATATTGGAGGTTGTCCAGGAAGTCCACTGTCTCTGTTGATTGTGTGAGTTTTTTAAGCTATGTCTTTTTGATTCCTGCATATTCAGTTAATATTTAATTCCTTCTTATATCTCGGACAGGGCTGAAGACTAGTGATAGTCTCACAATTGAATTTATACTGTTTAACATTAAAGAAGATGTTCCAGATTGAAAAGATGGTTTCAGATGGTAATATGAGTTAAAAATCAAACATGATTGAAGTATAGCTTGTAAACTCTTTTAGTTAAGATAGGTGCTAATAGATTTTATTTTGATTGCAATATATAATGGACTGGATGTTAGAAGTGTATATAATACATTATGTTTTATATAATTTTTATATTCAGTGTACATCTGAGAGAAAAGAGCCTTTTTAATTGGACAAAAAGAGTCAAACTTAACTGCTTGTATTATGTATGAATGCTAGTTATGTTCCCCCCAAATACTCTTTCTATGAGAAGGTCTGCATGTAGCATCTGGGGATGTGCCCTCATTTGGTTCTGATATAGACAGAAGCAAAATTTTAGGATTTCCCAGGTTTGGGACTGGGAACCATGCTGAGAGAGTGTGGAGGAGAGGGGAGTTCTATGTGTGAGAAGAGTGCAGGGAAGAAAAGAATAACTGCTATGTGAATGATACTAGAGACCACAGCTCAGAGGCCTGCCCAACTGGATCCAGAGCAGCCAAGACAGAACATAGAATTAGTAATTAATAACTTGGGATTAACTGCATGGAAGTTAGGCAGTAGTCCAGCTACTGTGCTGTTTAAGGCATATTAAAATATAAAGGCTGTGTGTGTCTTTCATTTGGGAACATAAACCACTAGGGTGGGTAGTGAACCTCAAGCTAGGATTCATTAATTAGATAATTATTTCAACCTCTCTCTCTCTCTCTCTCTCTCTCTCTCTCTCTCTCTCTCTCTCTCTCTCTCTGTGTGTGTGTGTGTGTGTGTGTGTGTGTGTGTGTGTGTGTGTGAAATTATAATTAGGAGCACAGAGTTCCCAAATGCTTTCCACAATATTCACTCAAATGTTTCATTTTGTACAGATATAGTCAATACAGTCCAATTGTTAAAATGAATAGAATAACTGTGCTTAATGAAATAACATGACTTAACATGAATATCACATCTTTTTTCTACTAATATCCTTATTTATGTTTAAGATTTTATCCATCATAGCTCTTTGTATTTACTCTTCTTAAACTCTCTTTGTTTATTAAAATGTTTGGTTTTTCTTGTCCTCCATTAGTTAACACTTCTGAAGACCACTGTTATGTACTATAGAAAAACTTGCTGGAAAAATGCAGGTTCAAGCTTTAGACAGAACATTTTTGAGATGCTTCTGGGTTATACTGTATCTTTAGAAAATAAATAAGTAATAAAAACAATTTCAAAATTGTAGCTTGTCAAAAGTCCCCAGGAATTATATCACAAATATCCACAAACCCAAAGCTAGAACAATTTTATCAGCAAAGCAGACTGGTAGAATTTAGCTATAAAGCCCAAATAAAATGGACAGCTGAATAAATTATCATAAAACTGACTGACAATGAATTTTTTATAAAATATTTCCAATTATTAAGTATAGAAATTATTGATGGTATAGTGAATCATCTAAATATAATTACAGTCCAATTTAATAACATCTGTAAAATTATATAGCTCATACAATGTTTATCAGATATGTAAAAAATTTGCATTATTTTCTTTTATTTAATCAAATTTAATTTATGACACACAATATGATGATATTATTATTACTTTATAAATACCAAAAATGTAGAAACCAAAGTCATATATTTTCAACTAGGTTCTAGGCTAGAAAACTTCCTGGATTTTTCTGTATTAATGCACAGATTTCTGAGTGCTTTTAATGTCTCTATATATTTTACATGAAATTTGATTAATGTTAAACCTGCCAATTTACTCCTACATTTTACTTTTATTTTATCTTCAGCCCTTCCTCTCATTAAGTAGTATTGAATTCTTTTTAAACTATCAACTTAATTTATGGGTTCTACTGTACAAACAATGCATGAAGAAATTTTAAATTTCTCCTATATCATAAGCAATGCTGTAATAAGCATCTTTATATATGATCTTTTTTTTTACACATTATTTGGTTTTGTTAAATCTTCAGGAATATTAAGTGTAGGCTTCAGTTTTTCAAAACCTACTTAGTAAGGGTTCTCAAATGTTTCGTCCCTTCACTTCTACCTAACTGCCCAAAAGTGGAGAAAAAAAAAAAGATGGCAAATAGGACAAGGGTATGTGGACCTGTATATAAGTAGTTCTTTGGGGCAATTCCAATCCCTGTTGTCAAGATACCAGCATTCCAGTTCATTAGTGTCAGGGTACCCACAGTCCAGTTCATCAAACCTGAGTCAGAAGCATCAGCAGGATCCTGTAGAAACAGCCAGGTGTCACCTGAATGGGTATGAGTCACTGTGAGCAACCAAGGAGAAGTTCTCTGCTTTGCCTCTCTCAACAAAGTGAAGAAACCAAGGAAGCATTGCACGGCTAGAAATGAAAGTGCTTCAAAACTGCTGGTTGGGTCCTACTTACACTCTCTCCTTACATCCTCTGTCCTCTCAGCAAACCATTACATGAGTCTGCTTCAGCCAAACATCACGTAAATCAGCATTACATGACACAAGCAGAAATTTCTACTTCAACTAATGTGTCAAATAATACATTCATTTAAATTATTTTTGTGTGTAAGAAAACATGACTTTCCAATATACATTATGTATAAATAATATTTCTAGTATTTGTGTTTAAGTAAGTTTTTAAGTAATTTACAGGTATTATACATAATGCTGAGTTGGTACATCTTTATTTAAATTATTCACTAGATTCCTAATTGACTTGGAGCTCCTTACATGTTTCAATACTAATTTCAAAAAAACCACACCAGCATCAGTTATTGTTTTTTCTCACATACCTTTAGCAACACTGGAAATGTCATTGTGCCTAACGCCTTTGCTTATGTTATATGATTAATTTGCCAACTGTTTTCTTTGCTATTTTTAAGTAAGATCAAGTATATGATATTGAAAATCAAATTATTTAGGTACAGTTTTATGAGAACATATATAAATTTATAATGCATGTAATATAGCCCATTTCCATCTAATAGCTCATAACTATACAGTTGATAACTGTATTCATTAAATAAAATTTAAAAATTGAGTCTTACATTTTAATACCTTTTGTTCAATTTGTTTACTTTTAATCACCAAAATTGCATAAATATTATTAAAATATCAAATATGAATTATTAATTTATGTACTTTGAGCATATGATGAAAATTCAAACTAATTTAAGTAATCCTAGCATTTGATAACTTCAACAGCAAAAGTCACATTACAAAAATTTTATTATGTAATCTTTACACTTTGAAACATTGGTGGTGGTAGTGGGTTCTGTGAGTGTAAATGTTTGTTGGTGGCCTGAAGAACTGTAACTTGATGTATCTACTCTGTGATTTCATGATGATTGCCATATTTAAAGGAAAGCTAGATCTCTACTTTAATAACACAAAACAGACTCTGGCCTAGTCTACTATGTTCCTTGCCAGGAAACAAGAATATATTAAGATAACAATCTTCATTTTGGGAACACCTGAAGAGGTTAGAAGGGACATTAAGTTCTCTCATCAACTGCAAGAAAATGCAAAAGTCAAGATGTAATGCACATTTCATTATGTTAATTTTTTTAATCAGCAGAACTTGAGAAGCTATGCATCTGTTGAATCAAAACATGTTTGCCAAGCTCTTTATGCTTTTTAAATATTGTGTGTGGTTGAAGAAAAATGAAATCTGTGTTTGCTATCCTTACTTTCAGATTCTATCAAAATTGAGAACATTTTTGCAAGTTCAATGTGCCTTTTTTTCTCTCAGTTTTTTTCTTTATGAGCTTCAGATTTTAAAATGTGAGGAGAGGCTTCTACTTCCCTTATAAGTGGAAGAGGAGAGCCTGCAATACTGGAGTAATTCCCTGAACACATATTTCTCTGGGTAAGGATTCTAAACCAGATGCTATCAGGTTAGCTAACCACAGTGGTTTCTCCTAATTGTGAGAAGATGCAAGTGGAATGCAAATAAAACTGTAATCACATATATATGGCAGAGTTAGTGGTGTAGATTGATTGACATGGGGTGACATATCGATGGCAGCAAGTGCTGCCACAGCTTAAAGTATCACAAGTGTTCTTCTGTGTGATTTATTGTTATCAAAAGGTTTCACTTTTTACAATCAGTGAAGTGGTGGCTTAGTCAGGGTTTCTATTCCTGCACAAACATCATGACCAAGAAGCAGTTGGGGAGGAAAGGGCTTATTCAGCTTACACTTCCACATTGCTGTTCATCACTGAAAGAAGTCAGGATTGGAACTCAAGCAAGTCAGGGAGTAGGAGCTGATGCAGAGGCCATGGAGGGATGTACTTTACTGGCTTGCTTCCACTGACTACCAAGACTACCAGCCCAGTGATGGTCCCACCCACAAAGGGTCATTCCCCCTTGATCACTAATTGAGAAAATGCCTTACAGCTGTACCTTGTGGAGGCATTTCCTCAACTGAAGTTCTTTCTCTGTGATAACTCCAGCCTGTGTCAAAATTAGCCAGTACAAATGGTAATCCCTGACTACCATTTTACAAGTTCATAATTTGAACCAGGTCCTGATTCTATAGTCCACATTCACTTACTGCCATTCAGAAGGATGAATATAATGAGATTAAATTGTACAAAGGCATAGAATGTGTTCTGTAAATGATTCCTGTTACCCTGTAGGTTGTTCTCAAACATGGAACATGGGTAAAATGTAGCCTTTTTTTCTATTAATAGTATTGGCTTAATTTTAGTTTCACATGGAAATACAAAATTTTCACCTACTAATTACAAATATCTGCTCCAAGAAAGTTTCTTTTTGTCTCTATATTTTAATGCAATTTTGGGCATCAGCCTCTGGCACATTGAGGCATTATAGCACCATGCAAGTCAAATTCTTTCCATTCATGTTGTGGGTATTGTAATCTATATCAGAGCAACACAAGAAGGAAAGACACTGTAAAAGATATGGGGGAGCAGTCTAACTCCTTAACACAAATAATTAAGATGGAACAGCACAAATGTACTATACTAAATGATGATGGATTTTAAAGTTTTAATTGAAAAAAAACAAGAAACTCCATATTAATGGTTAGGCACACAGTGTTTCAGTATGCTGTGCATATATTTTCTCAACAAAATACTCAAATATAATCATTTTAAATATAATCATTTCCTTCTGCACTATTTATGATTAAACTTCCTATCTTTTAGCTTCTATATTAAACCTACTGTGCTAGGACACATTGGAGCTTTCTGTTCTTTATATAACATAGTACTTATTCTTCTACCTGTTCCCATCTCTCCCGCACTCTAATATTCTTAGCCACTATTCCACTTTAAACTTGACGAAATTTTAAAAATTCTTCTTCTTCTCCTCCTCCTCTTCTTCTTCTTTCCCCTCCTCCTCTTTCTTTGTTGTGATTTCTTCCAGATTCTATTCTATATCCTATTCTGTTCTGTTCTGTTCTGTTCTGTTCTGTTCTGTTCTGTTCTGTTCTATGACATATCTAAACATGTCTGTCTTGTCAGCTTCCCATTTGTATGGACTGTTACAAGAAACTTTAAGTACCATTGCAGAGTTTAAAAGCGACTGTATAGTAATTAAAGCTGAAAATATTTATTAAAATTCACACATTTATTTGAATACCCAGCCTAATTTCCAAATAATTTCTGACTATGAAAAGAGAAAACTTATCACAATCAATATTCAGTGTAAAGCAAAATTATACAAACCAAGTATTAGATAGTCTTTTGCGTAGCATTAAGTTTGAAAGAAATGAAAAAAAAAATACCTAGAAAAATTAAGGCATGAAAGAATCCAGCTAGATCTTTTATAAGCAAGCATCTATTGAGAATTTTTGGAAAAATATTAATTTTGAAATGAAAATATATTTATACCGTTTATTTTTTTCATCTTGAACAAAACCCAAAAGGAGATGCATATTATGAACTCATTTCTAAGTAGATATTAGCCATAAAGTGCAGGGTACTCATGCTACACTCCACAGACCAAAAGAAGCTAGACAAGATGAAATCACCAATGGTAGAATGTTTTAATATCACTTAGAACAGGGAGTAATATAGCCATATTGGGCAGGTGGAGAGAAGGAACATGATAGGAAAGAGGATAAAGAAGGGAGTGGGAGGAGGGTTTAAGATCTGGTATAGGGAGAGTCAGGAGAGAGGATCAGAGAACTAGGAGAATGAATGGAAATCTGCAGCTGGTGGGACATGGTTGGTGTAGGGGGCATCTCTAGGACATGCTAGAGATTTGAGATTGGGGAGACTCCCAGTAGTCTATGGGGGTGACTCTAGCTGTGACTCATAATAGTTAAACCACTGGGATAGGGAACCTTAAGTGGCCACCTCCTGTATCCAGACTGGACCCTTAGTGGAGGGATAAAGACACCAAACCACACACAAAACTTTCAACCTAAAATGTGTCCTGTCTACAAGAAATGCAGGGACAAAGATGGAGGAGAGACTAAGAGAATGAATGGCCAATAATGGGCTCAACTTGAGAGCCATCCCATGGGCAAGCACAAATCCCTGACACTATTAACAAAATTCTGTTATCCTTGTAGAGAGGAACCTACCAGAACTTTTACCTGAGAGGCTCTACCCAGCAGCTGACTGAAACAGACACAGACACCCGTGGCCAAATATTGGACAGAGCTTGGGGAGTTTTATGGAAGAGAATGTGTGGGAGGAATTGAAGGCCTTGAATAGGATAGAAACTCCACAGAAAGACCAACAGAGTCAACTATTCTGGATCCTTAGGGGCTCCCAGAGACTGAACCAACAACTAAAGAGCATTCAGGGGCTGGACTGAGGGCCCTTGCACACATGTGGCAGATGTATAGCTCTGTCTTCATATGGGACCCTCAACAACTGGAATGGGGGAGGGAGAGTAGGGCTGTCTCTACAGCTGATGTCTGTCTGTGAAATCCATTCCCTAACTGAGCTGCCTCTTCTTGTCTCAGTGGCAAAGGATGCACTTAGCGTGCAGAGCTTGATATGCCAGGGTAGAGGGATACTTAGCGTAGAGGAATATCATACTCAGAGGAGAGTGAGAGTAAGTTATCGGGGAGGGACAGTGTGTGAGGGTTGAGCATCTGGGAAAGGGGGCATCAATTGGGATATAAAGTGAATAAATAAATTAATTAATGGAAAAAGTGAAAGTATTCAGCTAGATTTTTGATACAGCCAAGAAGCATCTATTCATAACGGGATTGGGAAAAAATAATTTTTATAATTTTTGAAATTAAAATATAATTATACCATTTATTCCTTCCTTTTGATTCCTTAAATCTCTCCAATGGAACCTTTCTTTTTGCTTTCGGTCAAATCACAGCTTCTTTTTCTGAATAATTGCTAGATGTAAACTCATAAAATATGCTTATTAAGCAACATACACACATTGAAAAGAATTGAACACAGAAAAGTATTCCCATTATTTTCAACTTAGCACATACTGAATAATATATTAATCTAATAATAAATGTTAAATATGTATTTGAAACATCTTAGGAAAACTAAAATAATATTGTATATCTCAGAATCAAGCACAAGTTAATGTGAACCAAACATACTATATTGAGATAACACACAAGCAAGATTACATATCAAAATACCAAAAAGTAGATATTAAAGTATAATTAATTAAGTAATAAAATAAAGCTGGGATGATAACTTTCAGGCAAAACTGAGTTTCTGTGAAAGAAACAGAATGAATGCATAAAAGTATCTCATAAGAAAGTATTTGAAGTAAATTCTTAGTGAAGATAAATAAGTGGTTATGATTTTTAAAACTCATAATAAAGGAGAATCACAATAAGGAGAATGGACATTCTGACTTTTTAACTTGAAGAGAGTTCATTAAGATATAGAAAAATATAAAATAATATTCATTTAATGTGCACCAGACCCCCACAGTATAGTTAACCATTTTAATAAGTTAACCAATATTAATGAATAGTAGGATTGCTATTACCCAGTCACTGTGTTTTCTATCTCCAAGTTTTTTCATGTAAAAGAATCCTGACAATGTATGTTCTTATTTTGCTTTCAAGAAGTTGACCTAAACCATTAGATGCCTCAGCCTGTATCCCAGGCAGTCAGGAGATCCAAGTCAGCATTCAATGGTGAAAGGAACAGGGGTAATCTGCTACCTCTACCTCCCCTTAAATGAAATTCAATGAAGAGTCCTCGAATATCTGATCCAGGCAAACACAACTCTCTTGCTTTTCCCTTCCCCCATTCAGTTACCTGAATCAGATATGTGTAGCTAGAATTTAGTAGTCATCCCCAAGACTGGAATGCATTGTTGAGGATGCATTAATGTAATACCCAGATAGTAGTATCATAGGCAGAGTGGTGAAGAAATCTGGGCTGCTGACAGCATAGCAATACCACTTGCACCCTGGTTTAGTCATCTGCAGAGTAGCTTTATATAAGAATGAAGGAAAAAATAACATATGCTGTTCAGTCTTCATCTTTTGAGATTTTGTTTACTATAGTCACACAACATTTCTAACCCAAATATAAATAATGTGTTAAGTCATAACCTCATTATTTTTATGTTCTAAAATTAAACTATAATATATCCCCCTTTCTTCTTACTAATATCACTAATGTTGTGCGTAGTTTTAAGCTACCACCTTTTCTGTGGAGTCAGACATGCTATCAGCCCCTCCTAGTTTCCCTTTTGCTTTACCTATCTTTGCTCAGCGGAAGTAGACCGTAGTACCTGCCTCTTCCCAGTTTCCCTTGAATCCATGGTTAAAAGACAATACTAAAGGTATATTCTCAGACTCAATAAAAGATTGTTTTCTATATTTGTTGATGAGATGTATTCCAAGGAAGCAAAATGTGGTTCTATACATATTTGCCCTTGAGCTGAGAATTGTGTTTCATTATTCAGATGTTAGAAAAACAACCTAAGTAAAAGGCAAATGGCTTTGGATTTTTCCTGACTATACTCAACCCAGCCCTCTATAAGCGTATAGTGTAAATAATATGTCTTCTTTCTTTTTTTTTTTCTGTAGATTCTTAGACATTACTTCAATATGAAACAATTCCATCGAAATAGCCCAACTGAGTAGATTTTGTATAACAGAAAGTTTATTGAGTGTAAGGTAACTATATATTCCTTTAATGTCTGTTTACCAGTACTGAAGTCACAGAATGTTTTCCTGTTTGTTGATTGCTACAGCACAAACTTCTTGGAACTTTAGGTGGCATCCACAAAACAGTTGTCCTGATGAGAATTCATATAAGAATATCATGATTCATAACAGAATTTGTTCAAAGAAAATTTCTTGAATATGTATGACTCTACATTTATATGATATTTTTATGAAGCATGATTATGTATATTCTAATGGTTTTATGTATGTAGTGTCTTCTTAAGTGTGTTTATTTTTCTTCTAAATATAATATTTAACATATAGAAAATCCAATAAAAATGGCCAAAAATTCTAAGTAGAAATAAAAAGAAAACCACAGTAAAATTTTTCTAACAACATGAATTGAAATGCTACCTATATTAGCTAATACATTTCCCCCTGTATTTTCTGATATATAGGCATCTCTCCTATATTGGCTTCAGCATATAAACATCTCTCTGGTCAAAGAAGGAGTCTTGTCAGAAAAGATTCCTGAAAAACACTGAGATCAAAACTTGAGCTTCTAAATTTCAAAAAGGGTATTTGGAGAAGTTTACAATGAAACATTTCTCTGCATGCAAAGAGGGAAATTGGTAAACATATGGGAGATTATGGGTCAGAAACGTAGCATTTAAAAGTATTTTATATTTGTAGGTTTGAATGTTTCTAGAATGAAAAGCATGGTGTGGAAGAGGTTGATGAGAAGTCACAGCAAGACTTGATTCTTGCAAAGAAGTCAGTGAAGTGACAAGTGAATGACACCAGTGACGTCAGCTCTGGTAGCATATCATGTGTTTATAGAAACAGGATAATGAATATAAGTTCACAGATGTTTATTCATTAGCTATAAATGATCATACATTACATAGCATTCTTCATACAACCGAGGCAAGGAATACCTACAGAAGTACTGTCTTCTGAAGCATTGTCTGTTATGGTAGTTATTCTGGTTTATAGATTAAAGACAAAATGGAATTTATTCTACTTCTAACTGCCCTGGTGTTTGCAAAAATGTCAGCAAGGTGTCACTTGTTATGCTAATTGAAATGGCAGGACATTTCCTTCAAGCAATAGAAACCACTGTCAGTTTGTAGCTTGCAGAACCTTTAGTGATGTGGAAGACTATGTCACAGTGTCAAGACCTTCAGTGTCAATGTAGAAGTATTCACACTGAGAATTCATAGGTGGAAGAATTGTCATATTATCTGCCTCAGTATTCAGTGATTATGGGAGAATGACCTACAGAATGAATTTGAAGGATGAGTGCTGGGGTCATTTTGCAGGTGAGATGAGATTTAGTAATTATCTTTTGAAAATGAACATAGGTTAAATAAAGATATATAAAGTTGAACATATTGTTGGAAGACTGGTATGTCTCTAGTTAGTCCAGTAATTAGTAAGTGGAAGCATTTATGCAAAGCTTAAATGTCTTCTCTGTTGCTATCTTAATGCTTCATAACTATTATGGCCTGAAATAAATTGTGAATCTGCACCAATATTTTGATAACAGTGTTAAATAGAATAGAAAGAATATTTGGATTATAGCAATGTATATTTCTTATACAAGACTGTTGGAGAAAAAATTATGCTATCTCTATTTCGAGAATAAGGGCTAAGTTTAGTAAGACAAGCAAGAGAAGACTATTGTCATTCCGACATATGCATAAGGTGTTCCTGGACATATAAAACCTACAGGGACCCTTAATGTTGACCTCCTCCAACAGGGGAGTATCATTTGATATATTTCCCCTAAAAATATAGATTTATGCTTGATGAATCAGTTTAGTCAGTTAAATGCTTGTATTAAGGGTATAATGATCTATGTTCAACTTTTAGAACACATGCAAAATTCCCAAGTGTGATAACATCCTTGAAATCCCAGCACAGGAAAGGAAAAGTCAGGAAGATACTTGAAGTCTATAAACTAGATGAAATGTCAAAGTTTAAGCAAATGAAAGGTATTATCTCCAGAAAGAAAGTGTACATGTTCTATGATTTGACATCTGAGGTCAACCTCTGGCCTGAACACTCATGTGCATATGCATGTACTGAACTCTGCACATACATGTGCACATGCATGCACACACACATATCAACATATGCATTTAAAATGTTCTCAGGACTTACTAAAACATATATTCATAATAAATATGTAATGTTTCTGTAAGTTGTCCAAATATCTGTGAATATGGCCCAACTTCTCAGAAAGAAAAAGTGCAATTTGAAAATATTTTTTTTTGCACAGAATATAAAGATAAGCTTTAAGCATCTCTTAAGTTCCTGTCTTGGCTTCTCTCAAAAAATGGTTTGTAACCTATATATTAATCCTTTACTTCTTAATTTGCATTTGGTCATGGCACTTATCACAGCTACAAAAACTAAATTAGAACCATTCCTAGAACCAGTTTTGACATTAGGTTGTTTTTATAAAGAACTTGATTTCAAACATTTTAATAGTAAATGTTTTTGTTTTGTATGTATATGATAGAATCTGATTCCTGGAAATACTAGCATATTCACAGATTAAATTACATCTTAATTCATTCTCCAAACATTAGCACCTATGTTATAGTTCTTTAGGATATTCAAGGTCTAAACCAACTCCAACATGGATGCTGAATCTACCGATTGATAATCTTATCTTCACTGATTACCTTCTTTTAAGATTGACTTTTTAAAAAAAGATATTTAACTTATGGGTGCTTTGCATGAATGTGTGTATGTACACTGTGTGAATTCCTGGTGTCCCTGGTTTCCAGAAGAATGCATTGGGTACCCAGGAAGTGGAGTTATGAATTGCTGTGAGTTGCCATGCAAGTGCTGGGTCCCCTGAGTCCTCTGAGGCAACAAAACACCCCTTAACCTCAGAGCTAAATCTTTTTAACTGCATAAATGTCAGTGCTACAAATTACATACCTTTTGTACTATTACTCAGCGAAATATTTTATTTTCTGTGAGTGAAAAGAAACAAACAAACAAACAAACAAAACAACAACAACAAACCCCTGCAGAGTAGTCGGTGAATCAACTAAGAATCAGTTGGGGTCAACAGAATCTCTGCTCCAAGTAGTGTCAATGCTTCAATATTGGCTTGGATCTCAACTTCCTACAGCAATATTTCTATTTTTAAAAATTTGTTTCATAGTTTTACACCTACATAGTCTTTCATCAATCCTCCTTCCCAATTATTCTACGTCATCTTTTTCTTTTTCTCATCCAATTTCTTCTTCCTGAGTCTCCCTTTGTCAGAACATGGTCCAAGAATATAGTCCTGTAAAGAGATTTCTGAGTTCTTATAAGAAAAATTCCAATTCCAAGCCAAGAGACCTTGTGATCTTAGTTTCTTTGAAATCATGAAATTGATCTTAGATTATGCTTTTGTACCTCTCCCAGGCACAGGAGACAGGAATGAAGTTACATCAGATTATTCATTACAACTGGCTATTGTTACTGGTTTATATACCTCCGTGGAAAAACATGCTTTTGCCATGTGTGGCTTGTTCTTGTGACTATACACTTTACACAGGTGACTCCTCTAAACCTCAGAGTATAAAATGTCTGATGTTCTTAATAAACCTGGCTATTGTATGAAATTTTAGCCAGATTCCTTTATGGATTTCATTCTCCCAGGTCCCACTGCTTCTAGAGTAGGACACACCTTTCCTACATTCACACCTCTTCTTTGTGTATGTGTGTTGGGTGGTAGTGGTGTATACAATATCTGCTTGTGTGTTCATGACTGTACTCTATTTAATTAAGTTTGCTTGCATGAGCATGGGTTGAAGAAATATCTTTTGAGTAATGGCAATGTGACAATACTACTGAAAAACATGCCACCCCTTCTATTACATTTAGTTTTTTCTCTGCAGCAAGAAGTATTGGACTGCTGAGCTCCTGGCCTTTTATGATAGTATGTTGATGGACTTTACCTTGTGTCTTTGCAGGGAGCCATGACAAAGTTGAATAGCTAGATGTAGCTGCTATGTCATGTTCAGAAGGAATATTTGGCAGCACTCCCTTTCATTCTCCTGGCCTTACATTTCTTTACAATACTACCTGAGTTTGAGGGGAGTGTTATATTGTCTGATTTAGAGTTGTATAGTTAAGAGTCACTATATTTCAATACGCTGATTTATTATGAGGAGTTTCTGAATTAACCATCACCATTGCAAACAGTGTCTTCTCAGATAAGGGTTTCAGTGATGCTCAACTTTTGTTATATTTGGGCTTTTGTTACACAGTTTAATTTTTTTTAATTTTTGGTTTAGATGTTTCTTTGTTTTTCTAGACAGGGTCTTTCTGTGTAGCCCTGGCTGTCCTGAAACTCACTCAGTAGACCAGGCTGGCTTCAAACTCAGAAATCCACTTGCTTCTGCCTCCCAAGTGCTGGGATTAAAGGTGTGCGCCACCACTGCCCGACCCAGATTAACTTTTAAAATGAAAATAGAAAGAGAACTTTTACTTTGTGTATAGATTTTATGATTATTAAGGGAAAAATTGTAGAGTGCACAGAGGAGTGACAGATTAACAATGTAAAAGGAGAGTGCTTGAGGTAGAAGGAGTGAACATTAAAAAAATTATTCCCGAAAAATAGTAAGATAGTGTGTTTGTTTAGAGTCTAGTAGGTCATTTCTAATCCCCATTAGATCCTCTATGTCTATCTATTTTTGTTTTTCCTGGTTATTTTAATTAGAAAGTCTTTGTAGGAGTTCTTTTTTTCCCCCTAATTTGTGCCCTCTGTGAGATAATACATTTTTACTACTTTGCTCTTCAAGTTATTTAATTTAGCATTTTATATAATCTAAAGTAGCTGTGTTCTAAACAATATGAGCTATAGCAAAATAGTGTACCCATTTTATTTTCTGTGAATGTTTGATATTAAAAATTTAAAAATAACTACTTCACACATCTCCTTCCAGAAAACATGTCTGTTCCATCCTGAGAAAGGCACATAAGGACTCACATGAGTCCTGTGTAAACAAAGTGATTTCAAGTTATGTTTTCCAGACACATTTGATCTTGTGAGTAATTATAAACATGTGTTAAAAATATCTTTGGATACAGTCCTTATAAGTACTTATAGCATCAACAGCTCTCTGCGCTACACAGAAATATACACATTAGCAAGACATTGCAAGTTAGAACTCATTAAAATTGGTTTAAAGCAAAAGAGTTCACACAGCTTTGTGCATAAATACACATATTAAATATATAGCACAGGGTGTTCCTGTTAAATAGTACTTACAACATTAACTGAGCTTACTCTAAACAATGCAGGAGGGAAATCTATTCCAAAAAGGTATTTACCAGCAACGATCTAAGTAGACATAAACACAAAGAACATTGCAGTTTAGAGCAAAAAAAAAAAAAAAAAAAAACAAACAAACAAAAAAAAAACCAAAAAAAAAAAAAAATTAAGGGTTCAGAAGTGTTGTGAATGGTCAAATTCTTCCTTACAGCTCAACTAGGTATCATCTAACCTAAAGCAAAAAAAATTAGAAATTATCTTTACATATTTTCATAACCTTGGAATGTCGTCTCTAATTGCCTCCAGAATCGATATTTTCCAAATCAATTACTTGACTTTGAAGTACTTCTAATTATTGTCTAGGAAAAAGTCTCTTTTCTCGCTAATGCTCTACTACAGAATGGAGTCGCATATGCAGGAAGTACTCATTTAGTTTATAGTGCCAAAGACTTCACAATGATTGTATTTATTTAACACATTCTCAAGTTGGAAAAAAAAAAAAACCTGAAACATAGAAACTTCAATCTTTATAAATAGAATTTTTAAATACCAAGATATGCTAAAAGAGAATGGGCCCAGGGTAGTCCTTGGGGCTTGATAACTAGCTGTGAAATTTCGAGGGCATCTGCAGGGTGAACAGAATTGCTCTTGGTGAGTAGGTGGCCACTGGTATAAGAAGAGCTCTCAGCTGTTCAGTAATGGCTTCTAGCCAAGAGTCATTTACACTTCAATTCCTGTGCCATTTACTTGATATTTCTTAATTAGGATGTTTTATTCTCTTATTTCTCATTATAGCTCCAATATTAAAATATTAGAATGCCTAGGACCAAAGTCAGCTTGGAGAGTGGCTCTGAGAGAAGAGTTGTCTGGGAGCAAGGAAAAGAACGGTTAGAAGTCAATTCATGGTTCAGGCTGACAACCTGTGTTCTGTTTAATAGAATTTTTCCCATCTGCTTATCCCATCTTCTACATTGTGCTTTCTCTCTGGAGATTTCTCTGTCTATATTCTCCTTGCTTACTATTCTAAGAGAACTCTTTGTCCATGTCCTGCTTGTGTGTGTGTGTGTGTGTGTGTGTGTGTGTGTGTGTGTGTGTGTATGAGGTCTCCAAGCAGTTCTCTCTTTTTATTGTACACATTCTCTGGATAGCTCACTTCCTGAAAAACACTAGTTCCAGTCTTTTATTTTGCATGTTAATACAGTCATTTAATCCAGGTTTTCCTTTTGATTATCTTATGAATCAGCATCCCATGACCCCAGCATTTTATTCTTAAGAAACAGCAGCAAATATATATATATATTACACTGAAAAATAATTCAGAGATCTGTCTGCCTTAGTTAAACACAAAGGATAAACTAATTGGGTGGGACCCTGCCCTAAAATTACCATTTCCACCACACCTAATTCTAATCTTCCTCTGTCCAAGGCTGATCCTGAACTCAGGAATCTATTTGTCTTTGAAAACATTAACACAAAATCTTAACTGGGTGGAATCTCCTTCAATCACCACTCCCTACATTTTTTTATCTCCTTCCTTAGTAATTTTCTAACAAGTTGGCTCACAGCACAGATGCTTTTGCTCCTTTTGATTTGAGAAGCTCTTCATAAAATTCATATTACATCCTTATTTTTTGCATAGTTGAGAAATTATGTATTTTCAAATTCATGTATTTAGAGCTCTTACCCATAGCTTTAAGGGCTGTTTTGAAGGCCCCAGTGTTGAGCACTTTTTGATAGTTTTCTCTTTGACTACAGAAAAACATAAAGCACAACTTCAACTCTTGCCCTCCACAGGGCTCAAAAAGTTTTTCTGGGCAGACAATGGAAGGTTTAACGTCTTCCTCTCATTCTGTGTATACTATGTCTTTCTGCTTCTCCAGGTGAGACACTGCTTACCATTCAGCACACAATGCATTTTCTGTTGTTTTATATAGGAAAAAGTTTTTTTTCGACTTTTGATTTCAGAGATCTTATCCACAATGTTGGGAAGGCCTGGCAGCAGGCTGCCTGAGCAGGAAGTTGAGAGATTAGATCTTCACCTTGTCACGGAGGCAGAAAGCACAGTCTGGAAGTGTGGAAAGGCTGAACAATCAGAAAGCCAATGTCCCTGTGATGTGCTTCAGCTAGGCTTCACCTCCTAAAAGTTTTATGGCCTCCCCAAACATACCATCAAAAGAGCAGCATGAGGTCAATGCACATCTAGGGAGTACATTTCTCATTCAAACACACAATTGCACATGCCAAAGCTAAAGTTATAGCCAGAGTGAGTGTTTCAACTATATTTACTATAAACTAAGCAGTTAATTGAATATTTTAAGAAATGATTATTAGGGTATGAACAGAAGGAGAAGCTTGGAATATCACAGCAGTACAATCACTCCCTGTGCACAGTGGCACAGGAAGAGAAAGACTTTCTGAGCTTTGTGCATGTTCATCACCACTGTAGTACTGTGCATGTGAATGATAATATATGAGATATGAGTATTCAAGTAAGGAACAAAAATATATGGACAGCATTCATAACTTTCTCTCATTTTTTGCGTGAATTTAATACTTCCATGTAATTAGTGTCAGCTCTTTAAAAAAAATGAACCTTATTCGTGGCTCAGGACTTTGGGAATATCAGCCTTAACTTGGTTGCCATAAGTATATAATTTCTATGTTTTAAGTAAACTATACTGAGTATATAATATATAGAGTCTCATTTAATCTCTCCTAAACAGTCCATAGGTGACTATCTTGATTTATGGGGCTTCCCAAGTAAACCAAAATAAACAGTTTGTAAATTGTAAAATTTTAGGCCATACCTTATGCCTAAGTCACACAACATTTTCCAAAGTTGCACCTCCCTCCAGAAGATAGTAAAGAAATGGAAGTAATCTAAACTATACTGAAAGAAAGGAGATAAATGACATGTGCCAAACTAGTAAGAATGCTAAACGATCGAACACATCCTCATCCCATGCTGTGTACACATCGATTTTCAGCTGGCCAACTGAAATACAGAAGACTATTCATAAATAACCAGTGAGATGGTATACCAGAATGTTTTCTTTTTGTATGGCTGATAACCATTTCCCACCCTGCACAACACTTCAGAAAGCACCCATTTCCTGTAGATTACTACATGTGACTATTGAGTAAATTAACAAAGGGAAGAGCACACAAATCTTTGTACCACTTTAGAAAAATAATCATGTTACACACTGAAGAAACCTTTTGTCTTTGTCATAGCAATGTCAGGTGCATTTAAAAAACTATCCCTCCATTCCTTTTCCTTTATTTTCTTTTTAATGTATTTAGAATGTTGTTCATGTGTATGGAATTAACTGAATAGATATGGATGGAGTGGACAGACCTGTTTTGATCCTGATTTTAATGGAATTGCTTTGATTTTCTCTCCCTTAATGTTGGATACCGATTTTGTAAATTGCTTTTGTTATGTTTAAGTATATTACTTGTATATCTACTGTTTCCCAGACTTTTATCATGAAGGGGTGGTGAGTTACTACTTGTAAATGTGTATAAAGCCAGCAGACATCAGGAAATATAAAATAGTTATATAATACAATGACTCCATCTCATTTGGACTTTCTGATAAAGATCACATTTTGTTGTATGATATTTTAAATTCTATCTGTATTTACATTTTTTCCTGCAATTGTACACTGTGAGTGGTAGTGACACAAAATTACATCAATGACTAGATTTATTAGAAATTATTGAAAACCTAGTTATTAAAAAGCTTGATGACCTTGGATGTTTTTGTAGAATATATAATTTAGAATTTTGTATGCCAGAGCCTTTTAAATTTTATAAATGTGTAGACTTAGACTTTTTAAAACATATTTTGAATAAGGATTCAAAAGTGCTTTGACTCCTGTCTCACATTCTATCCCACTGTCCAAAGGTAGGGGAAAATGAATGGGAAATAGGACAAGAGGATGTGAATCTGTTTAGAGTCTTTGGCACTATTCCAGTCTTTATTTTTCAGGATACTAGCTGTCTAGTATAGTGGTGTCAGTGGAAGGGTTTGTAATTCAAAGGAAAATGATATTCCAGACTCAAATAGTATGCAAGCACTAAGAGTGTTTATTCTGTATAGATTTAGCATGCAGAAGTCTATCATATATAAGGATGGAAGATAAAGGTATGTTCTTTGCAAGGTCAATTTAAAGTCTATTAGGATAGTAGTAGGGGACTTTTACTTTTCTTTTCCTTGATTGGTTGGCATTATTTCCAAAGGTGTGGGTGACTTTGTGATCAGCTAAGGCTCTAGGGTTAGTTGTTCTTGGAATTAACTTATTTTGGACTTTTCTAGTTCTGCAAAACAGAAAATTAGGTCTACTCTAAAATTTGCAGCCTGTCCTGAAGTCTACCTGGCTCTGGATAACTGAGTCCTCTCATCAGGATACCAAACCTGAATCAGCACAAACAGTAAGGGCTCTGCTGAATTAGCATGAGTCAGCAGGAGTGACCAGAACCAATCAGGAATCCAGGAAAAGTTCTTTGCTATGACTCTCTCAAAGGGAAGATCAGCAAAGGAACAAGATCAATGAAGTCTTGCAAGTCTGGTTATGCAAACATCCAGTCACTGTCTGTTGAGTTCTTATTTATACTCTCTTCAAATATCACATGTCTTCCCACAGGTCTTGCCTCAGCAAAATACCATGTATTTGACACAACCAGAAAATTTCATTTCATAACTGAGTGCCATTTAGAGAGGGATTGTCCCTTCCTTCAGTCTCTGCTCCATTTTTTTTGTTCCTGTTATTCTTTTGGACAGGAACATTTCTGGGTTAAAAACTTTGGGATGGGTGTGTGGCCCCATCCCTTTACCGGGGACTGTGCCTAGCTACTGGAGGTCTCTACAGGTCTGAAGGAAGGGCCATCCAGGGACTGTCCCACCTGAGGATCCATCTTGTCTGCATACAGCCAACCCAACTCTGAAGCTGTTGTCAAGAGGCACTTGCTGACAAGGACCTGGTGTGGCTGCTCCTTGGGAGATTCAGCCAGCAGCTGATCAATGCAGAGATGGGCACTTGGTGGCAGAGCTGGCAGAAAGACTGGAGGAGCTGAGGGGGATTGCAAGTCCATAGGAATAACAACATCATGTGGCCGGACCACCCAGTGCTTCCAGTGAGTAGACAATCAACCAAGGAGTGTACAGGGAGCAATCTATGGCTCCATATATATAGATAGCAGAGGATGGCCTTGTCTGACATCAGTGGAAGGGGAGACCCTTGGTCCTGTGGAGGTTTGATGCCCCAGTATAGGGGATGTTGGAGGGGTGGGGCAGGAGATGGTGGGTGGGGGACCACCCTCATAGAGGTAAAAGGGAGGGAGAAGAAGGAAGTTGTGGGATGGGGGGCTTGTGGAGGGGTAACAAAGGAGTTGGATATCTTATGAGATGTAAATGAATGGAATGTTAATAAAAACAAGAAATAAAAACAAAATACCAAGTGAAAAGAAAGAAAGAAAGAAAGAAAGAAAGAAAGAAACAAAGAAAGAAAGAAAGAAAGAAAGAAAGAAAGAAAGCCAAAATGCAGAAAATAACATTAATTCTTCTTACTGGAGATTTATCATTTTTGCAAAGATTTATTTTCTTGAAAAAAATGTGTAGATCAAAAAAGAGAGAGAGAGAGTCATTGTTATCAATACTGCTTTCAGTACCTAAATACTCTGTGATTCTTGGGAAAGATGATTTGATTCACTATTTGATTTAGACTTATATAAGGTTCATCAGAAAGGTACAACCTCAAAGATACATTTTTTTTTTTTTTTTTTTTTTGGCAAATAGCTAGGTGCATTGAATTGTTCGCATGACAAGAGTCTTCTTTCTAATGAACAAAACTTGTTTCAGTACAGGCACATACATATTGCTTTGTTCTCTTCTGTGTAGTGAAATAGACGTGATTATAGATAGAAATTATGAAAGGATTTTGTAAAGATTCTTAAAACACAAAACAAAAATATCCTTCCATAATACTGTCAGTCTAACAGAAGAATAATAAGCCAAATGACTGAAGAGGGAGAATTTGTTTAAAGATTAGATCTAGTTAGTAAATCTTGTTGATTAACTCAGCCAATGAATTTTAGGGTTCTAGTTCTAAAGTATGAGTTCATTGTGTGACTATAGAACAAAAAGAATGGCTGGGGTGATGTATATTTGTTTTCAACTGGAAGGAGAATTAAATGTTTGAATATTAATCAATCATCAGATATATTTTGAAGTCTTATGTCTTGTGCTGCATTATCTACATTTGATGATATTCCTATGAAGCCAGATTTCTTTTGTTTGGTTTTACTGGATAAAATTCAGTTTTCCATTATATTTTCATACAAGATTTTTGTCTACCCTTTATCTTTCTTTCTTTTTTTTTAATTGTTGTGAAGATGGACTGTGGCATCTCTAAGAAGGCCATTCTTCCTAGTTCTTTCCAAATAGTTCTACAAATTTGGAACCAAGTACTCAAGCATATGAGTCTAAAGAGGCTGCTGTAGATTGAATAATACTCATCCCCATAATCTCCTATAGTTGAATGTTTAATAACCAGGGAGTGGAATTCTATGATAAGATTAGAATGTGAAGCCTACTTGGAGTAAGTGTGTTCATGTTAGAGGAAGCATGGCACTCAGGGTGGGCTTTGAGTTTTCAAAAGCCTATGCTAGGCCCAGTCTCTCTCTCTCTCTCTCTCTCTCTCTCTCTCTCTCTCTCTCTCTCTCTCTCTCTCTCTCTCTCTCTCTCTCTCTCCCTCTCCCTTCCTAGATCAGTAGAACTTTCAACTACTTCTCTAGAACCATGTCTATGTGTGTGTGGCCATTCTTCAGGCCATTATGCTAACCTCTGATATTGTAAGCAAGGCCCCAATTAAATGCTTTCATTTCTAAGAGTTGCCTTCATTATGATGTCTCATTCCAGAAATATAATAGTGGCTATGACAGGGGCTGTTTGTATTCAAACCAGCACAGCATTTATTTAGGTCCTCATCCCAACTGTCAATTTCATTCAAGATTTGACATTTCTCAAGAACTGATCTCTACCTCGCTTCCAAGTACACTGATTTCAACTCTTTCACTGATTTGAATTCTTCCATCTTTTAGACTCTTTTGTTTGTTTGTTTTTTTGAGAAGATTGATATGAGTACTCTCATAACATTTAGAAGAGAGGTGTCATGTCTTGATAATAAAACTAAAGAAGGAAATTAATCATCCTAATGGTTACTATAATATTAATCATTATTAATTATTATATCTTTGTTAATTATTCTATACTACAGTAAGGAAAAACATTCCACCCCTCCAAAATAAATAAATGAATGAACAAATGAATGAATGCCTACATTTCATCACATGATAGGACATTTATTTATCTGTCAAGTGGTTTCACATTGTATAAGACCATCATCTGTTGTAAAAGAACTCTTACTTCCATGGAGATGGGAGGGTCAACATTCTCTCTCTCTCTCTCTCTCTCTCTCTCTCTCTCTCTCTCTCTCTCTCTCTCATATTGTATCTCTGACATTTCTTCTTTTTTTATATTCTTTAATGAATCTTTTGTCTGTTCTGGTATGGTAACACTTTTATCCCCGCAATTTTGGCTTGTCATTGTCATTCCCATAATGACATATTCAACAAATAAATCCTTCTTTATTTTTTTATTCTAACTTATTTTTTCTTCTAAATATTTACTTTATACTTTCCTAAGAAAGCAGTAAATAATTTAATCATTTAAATATACAACCTCCTCTATTTAAGAGTCAGTTGTATTTTTTCTGATATTTCTATCCTATAAAATAGCTGTTGACATTTTCTAGTTCCACCCATTTGCCTGCCAACTTTACGATATCCTAGCTTTTAATAGCTAAGTAGTATGAATTTTGCAGGCAAATAGATGGAACCAGAAAATATCATCCTGAGTGACGTAACCTAGACCCAAAAGGGCACGCATGATATGTAAGCACTGATAAGTGGATATTTGCCAAAAAGTTCAGAATACTTAGGATATAACCCCACAGGCAGTAAGAAGTATAGCAAGCAGAAAAGTCCAAGAGTGGATGCTTCAACACCACTTAGAATTGGGAAGGATATATCACTGGAGACAGAGGGAGCGAGGTACCTGGATGGAAGAAGGGAGGGAGAGGGGAAAGATCAGGTGTGGGGTGACAGGAGAGAAGTCCAGAGGGCTAAGAGAATGAATGAAGATATGCAGCATGGGGGCTGGGGGGACCCTCTAGAAAGTACAAGAGTCATGGGAGGTGAGAGACTCTAAAAACTCCGTGGGGGTGACCTTAGCCAAAATGTAAAACACTGGGGAGAGGTAACTCAAAGAGTCTACCTCCAGTAGGTAGACAGTGCCTCAAGTGGAAGCACAGGGTTATTAACCCACAGTCAAAATTTCTGACCCAG
The DNA here is from genome assembly GCF_000001635.26 of Mus musculus. Lineage (NCBI taxonomy): Eukaryota > Metazoa > Chordata > Mammalia > Rodentia > Muridae > Mus > Mus musculus. The sequence goes on along the minus strand of NC_000074.6, from coordinate 53,184,973 downwards.
AATTATTCTTGTCTAAAAGAACTGCAGGAACATAAATGGAGAAGAGACTGAAGCAAAGGGGGTCCAACCTGGGATCCATCTTATGGGGGTGGGGAGCACCAAGTCTTGACACTATTACTGATGCTATAATGTGCTTACAGATAGGAGCCTAGCATGGCTTTCCTCTGAGAGAACCTTCCAGAAGCTGAGACAGAAGCAGATGCTTACATATCATCATTGGACTGAAGTTGGGGACCCCTATGTTTGGATTAGGGGAAGGATTGAAGAAAGCTCCCATGGAAAAGAGGAAAGAGGGCATTTGAGGAGACAAGAAATATCCTGAAATAATTCCATATCCTGAAGTAATTTCAAATCAAAAGAGAAGCATAATCCAGGAATGGATGAAAGGAGGAAGCACTAGAACCGCATGCACCCTTCAGATTGTCTGTGGTCTGCAAGTCAACTGATTTTAAAATCAGAATATAAACACATTCCAAATGTGGGACTAACACGATAGCTTTTGCCTTCTGTTTCTGACATCATAGTGAGCACACTGAATGAATCATTTAATATTTATTTATCCCCCAAACTTGATTGTCCTGTCAGCTCTTGACTGAACTCTTCAATATACTGTATGTCATGGATATAGCTAAATGAAATGATTGAATGTCTCCTCTCTATACATGATAAACAATGTATGTGTTTTATATATTGTATGGCCTTGACAAAGCAGAATTTTACGTTGATTTCATATGTAAAAAGTATTTTCTTACCACATATTTGATGTTAAATGTCATACAATTATACTATTTCTAAGTGTTTATAAGCTGCCAAGTTCTGGGTCTTTATTTATAAAGTAGTTTCTTGACATTTACACGAATGGAAGGAAACATGAAGTTTGTTCAGATTTCTGTTTTCTTTGACCAGGTTACCTGCTTTGTTGGTTTTGACATTTCTTCTGATACATATATGAAGAATTTCCAAGTCTCTTATTGCTTCTGAGTTCTCAAATAAACACTCTATCTTGAAACTCTCTCCTCTCACAGCTATATCTTATTTTCAAGCAACTTGTCCTTTCGAGTGACAACAAAATGAGCTTCCCAACTATGAGCCATAATGAAGTATACACATATTTGTAAAAATATCAGTAGGCATTAATGTCTTAATAGAAGAAGAAGACTTATAGTACCTTCTGCATAATTTTGTATTTCTTTTGAATAGATTAAAATATTTTTGGGGGCGGGGGGTAAAGTCCTATTGCTGAAGATACTATATACTTTAGTTATATGACCTAAAATTCTCAAGCTGCTACTGACATAGAAGTTTCCTCTCTCTGCTGGCTTTTATAGGTTTGGATAGTGCTTTGCAGGGTAGTGGGGAAGAAAATATATTAACAGTATTACCTAGCTGTGAACCCTGTTAGTTCCAGAGGTGCCTGACCTGAAAAAAATAATCTCACTCTTGCAAAGTGGCTCTCTGATTGGATTTGAGGCCAATTTATAGGTGAGAACACATATCTAGGACTGTAAACCTGACCACAAACCTTTGCTTTGGAATGCCATAGGTATTAAAGGAGAACATACTAAATGGAGATAGTATCAACCTACCCTCTATAGAATTATCTTAATAAGAGTTGATTAGGGAATCTCCCAGTCTTCATTATAAAAATCTCTCTCTCTCTCTCTCTCTCTCTCTCTCTCTCTCTCTCTCTCTCTCTCTCTCTCTCTCTAGCTCTCTCTCTCTCTAGCGCTCTCTCTCTCTCTCTCTCTCTCTATTGGGCTGTAGTTGACAAAGACAATTGTTCAGTGTGATGAGCAACTGCAGAGTGCTCAGCCCAACATTGAAAATTGGACCCTAAAGTATTGGGTACCATCACAAAAGAGCCAGACAGAGTCCTTGCGCCAAAGCCTGGGAGGACTGCTGTAGAACAGTGTTGCCCTTGCATCACAAGGCTGAAGTTGTCATGAATTCACTGTAGCTATGGTTTCTGTGTAAGACTAGGAAGTCTTATACATGGTAAGGAAAGTGTTCATCCCTCTCTAGGAACTATTGACAGTTAATAGTGACTGAGCGAAGATTTTTCACTTTCTTTAGTCTATCAGTAACTACCTATCAACAAACTATCTCTGCTAGAGATCAAAAAGCTCCCACTACTGCTACACACTCCACATATTTTTTGAGTGGTCACACTCAAAAACATGTGGGCATAGGAATGAGACTTGCTAGGAAAAAGGATTTCTGAGAAAGGTGGTAGTAGAATGAGACATAATAGGGCATGAGAAAGTCTAAAATGTGTGACATGCATGTATGAAACAGTCCAAAACAATGGTCTGTATGTATTTTCTCAAATGCCATGAGTTACTATTTCATTCTCTGTTATTTTTCTCTTGATAGGTCTGTGTTTATAAGTTTTTGACGTTCAGTTTATTGTACTTTTATTTTATTTTATTTATCTCTATATCTATCATATATCATCTTTTTATCATCTATCTACCATCTACCTTCTATCTGTCTATCTATCTATCTATCTATCTATCTATCTATCTATCTATCTATCTATCTTCCTATTTCTCTCTCTCTCTCTCTCTCTCTCTCTCTCTCTCTCTCTCTCTCCCTCCCTCCCTCCCTCTCTCCCTCCCTCCCTCTCTGTATGTTCATGCTTTTGGTGTCAAAGTTATTAAAATATTTTTACATTAAAATTCATGTTTATTTTATCAATTTTATTTACTTTTTAAAATGATACATTTTAAAATATTTTTTCTTTTTCTTCATTCTTGCAAGATTGATATTAAAAATAAAGCCTTGACTTGAGATTTATATGTATTTTATTGTTCCCATGGTTATCTTTCTTTGTATATTTGAATCTGAAACCTAATAAAATATTCCATGTATTATTTAGTCCATTAATTATTTATCCTTTGGTTAATGATGAACTCACAGTTAGCATTGGAACAGGTGCCATAGTTACAAGAGAGAAAACATACAATTTCTAGTTTCATGGATCTCTGTATCAAATGAGAAAAAAGTGTATTTCAATGTACTCACCAGAGCATGACCCCATATTAGAGTTAGGTTCAAAATATCACTGGAGTCCAGAATGAAAACTACCTGGCAGACTGCGATAAAACAGGGTTAGTTTTGTAGATCAGACAGAGCATTAACTATCTTTATAAATTTCTATAAATCATCTAGCAGTGACTTAATCAAAAGTTTTATAAAACAGTAGTTTTTGTTTTATCTTAGATAACAGCAGTTAATTTTAATTTCAATTACACCAGTGTGCTTTATGCTTCTTTTCATGTCAAAATGAATCCCAATTTCCTGAAAATATCCCAGGGCTTGGCCTCATTCTTCTCTGATGAACAGTCTCTATAGACACAGCACTTGGTACCTGATCATTGGGGCATATTATACTCAATAATGATATAAAATGACATGTGAGAATTTTATAAAAACTATGTCACATCACTTAAAGCCCGTTTAAGCATCCTTATAAAAAATACGTACTGTTGAAACAGCTGTGATCTGCTTTTGTTTTATCAATTCTAGCAAGTCTTTTATTCACAATAAAGAAATGGAAGGGCTATGAAAGTTGTGTGGAGCCATCTGCTTCTGAAATTACTCTCATACAGAGGTTTTATCCTGCATGGTTTTCAACGACTCATGATTGGAGAAATGCATTGTACTTTTATGTTTCCATTTAACTATGAATACCTAATTCTACTCTATCATCTCCTAATGAGTGTATTGGCACTGTGTGTTAAATGGTGAAGGATGACAAGTACCCAGAATTTACACTTGATAATGGAGCACACTACAGTACTTTGTCTGTCTAACCAACTATTAGCAACCCTATCTACCTGCTAAGAAGCATACTGAGAAATGTTACCGATGATCCTGTTTGCAAAAACACAGCTTAAAAATTAATGTAGTTAAGAGCAGGTGGGATTTCTATAAATAATTAGATAGACTAGCTTTTATCCACATTTCTATTGGAATTGAGTCATATGATGCCATCCTTAATAGTCTTCAGTCTCTTGGAAAACAGGAACACCCAACAACAGCTATTTGTTTTGTTTGTTTTGTTTTGTCTTGTCTTGTTTTTTTGAGACATGGTTCCTCTGTGTAGCCCTGCTTGTCCTGGAACTCACTCTGTAGACCAGACTGGCCTCGAACTCAGAAATCTGCCTGCCTCTGCCTCCCAAGTGCTGGGATTAAAGGTATGCCGCACCAGTGCCCAGCTGCATTTTTTTTTAAAATCTATGTATTTCTATAGGCATTTCCAACTCATTTTTTCAATCTAAGGAGTTTAGATGCAAAGCTGAATACTTGTATTAAGATATTTAAGTAAAGTTAAATTAATTTTAATAGGAAAACTGTTTTGTAAAATGCAACTACTTCTATTTGGTATTGGATAACCAATTAGTGTGCTCTTCCCTAGAGAAAACTGTTTTTAATCTCAATAATAAAAAAAATTTAAAAAAAAAACAGGTATTTCTGAATCAGTGCTGTTTTTACTTGTATACATAAGTTCATTTATTTTAAAATTTACAGCTAGTCTTTTAGGTAATTATTAAATTATATGTGTGAATGTTGTTTGCTTATATTGTCCTATGTGCTATGTTCCTTGATTACCTCTAAAGCTTTGACCCAAATGAGACCACAGTTTCTAGTTCTCTAACAGACTTGCATTGAGTAATATTAAGTCTAAACAGAACACTATGAAATATTAATCTTCATTCATTAGTACTGAAAATTTCGGTTAGAAGTAATACTGAAGCCCTGAGGGCCAGCAGAAACAATGGAAACAGGCAACCTCGGGAGGTAGGAGGTGGCAGGAACCTCCAGAATGTACCAGGGACCTGGGAGGTAGGAAGCTCTCAGGACTCAGAGGGAGGGACCTTAGATGAAGTGATCTACAATGGGGAGAGGGAGCATGTAGAATCAACCTTCAGCAGACAGACAGGGCATCAAGTGAGAGATGCAGTTGTCATTCTACAGTCCAGAACTATTACCCATAATTGTTCCTGTCTGACTGCAGAGACAAAAATGGAGAAAAGGTTGAGAAAAAGGAGATCTAGGGACAGGCCCATATTGGAATCCAGCTGAAGAGGAACCCAACTATTACTGAGGCTATGGTGTGCTTACAAAATGGGGCATAACATGTCTGCCCTCTGAGAGGCCCAACAAGCAGCTGAAAGAGTTATATGCAGATATTGACACCCAACCAATGGACAGAAGCTGCTGACATCTGTGGTTGAATTAGGGAAAAGCTGAAAGAGGCTATGGAGGAGGGCGAACCTGCAGGAGGACAAGCAGTCTCATTTCTAAGTTTTTTGATTTTTTTATTGGATATTTTATTCATTTACATTTCAAATGTTACCCCCTTTCCCAGTTTCCTCTCTGAAAGCTCCCTATTGCATCCCCCCTTACCCTGCTTCTATGAGGGTGCTCCCCAACCCACCCACCCACTCTTGCCTCACTGCCTTAGGATTCCTCTACACTGGGGCACCAAGCCTTCACAGGACCCAGGGTCTCCCCTCCCATTGGTGCCAGATAAGGTCCCTTGAGCTCCTTTGGTCCTTCCCCTCACTCCTCCATTGGGGTTCCTGTGCTCAGTCTGTTGGTTGGCTATGAGCATTCACATATGTATTGGTCAGGATCTGGCAGAGCCTTTCAGGACACAGCTGTATTAGGCATCTGTCAGCAAGCACTTTTTGGCATCCACAATTTGGATGATCAGGAGATTTGGTGTCTGCATGTGGGATGGATCCCCAGGAGGGGCAGTCTCTGGATGGCCTTTTCCTCACCCTGAGATCTCTCAGACACTGGGCCTCCAACCCGGAAGCATATACCAGCTGGGTACTGCCAGATCTGGACTCAGTCAGAGAAGATAAACCTAACCTTCAAGAGACTAGAGGCCCCAGGGAGTGGCTAGGTGGAGAGGTGGGGACATCCTCATGGAAGCAGGAGTTGGGGGGAAGGGTGTATGGGATATGGAACACTTAGAAGGTGGACCAGGGTGGGGATAAAATCTGGACTGTAAAAAAAGATTAAATAAAATTTGAAAACATGGCCTAATAAAAGAGAAACAAAGTTTGTGACACTGGTTGTAAAAGTATTTGTAATATCTGTAATGTTATTGATGTTTTGATAATTCTTTGCAAATATGAGTCTTTTGTCAAATGAGTGTTTCCAAAGTGGAGAGTTTAAATTTATAAACATGCATTTATATTTGGGGGAAGTTTTATTCATTTAATTCAATAGAATGTAGTGCATTCCTCTAGTGTTAATATAGTCTACAAGTAAGTCAGTAATAAATAAATCAGAGTACCTTGAAAGGTAATGAAATACCTATGAAGTGTTGGTAAGCATATATTAATATAGTTTGAAAATATAAACAACATTGCATCTGACTATAGTAAACAATTCACAGTCTTTCCTATGGATTTTGTTTTAAAAATTCAATACTGTAAACAACCATTGTTTCATTCTTTCACTTATTTCAGATAATATTGATTCATAGGGATGCATTAGGCAGTTCAAATGTTATAATCAAATCCAATGTTCCCTTTTTATCAGAGAGATTTAAATAAACATTACAAGCAAAATTAGGCAATAAACAAATTTCAAAGAGCCCATAAGCAAGTTGAGTTGATGGAAAGAGCTATCAAAGAAAAAAAATTAAACATTTTACAAATAAAAGTAATAGAACCTACAGAATGGAGTAAAAACTGACCAGCCTAGACAATTAGGGACTTAGATCTATATTCTTGTGTTTTCCCATGTTTGACAGAAGAAAAATAATGTTCCTTCCTATGGAATGTGACTGTGACATAGAGCATAAAGAAAATTGTCCTTAGTAATATTATAATGTAAGCTTTGAAATTAATAAACATTTTGATTAGTGAGAAAAATATTATACATTATGAGGTTGTCAGTGTCCACTTACTATATCTTAATGTTATTTAAAATTCATTATGATGTGATTTTTGTGTTGCAAAGTAGTGATTATATCTGTTGTGCTAATTCTCTATATTCCTTCAGATGACTTTAGACATGAAATAAACCAAATTACCAGAAGTTTACAAACTAAATGAAAGTTGGAAACTATTATTTGAAATATATAGCTCAACTATCATATAAGTCATAAGCTTAGATTCATCAATTATATATTATATAAGGAAATACTTGCTTTATACTTTATAAATTACATATCATATAAGGAAATCTTTCTTATGTACAAAAATTATAACACACAAAAATATTAAATAAAATCACTAGTTATTAAATATATAACTTCAAAACACTATGTGAATAGAAACTGAATATATAATGGCTGGCTTACACATTTTTATATTGATTTTATTACTATTGTTTCATTAAATTAAATAGTGTATACAGTAATTAGGAGCTGTGATGGTTAGTGTTAATTATTATCTTCGCTGGATCTGAATCTAAGAGATGCACCTGAGTTTGTCTATAAGGGAATTTTTTGGAAAGGTTGACTGTCAGAACAGATTCTCATGCCAACTGGGTGATACATTCCATTAGTCACCCAGCTACAAGGAAGTCCAAGGAAAAGCTGTTGATTTTTATCTGGTTGTTTTGATTCACTGACAGTGAATATGTTTGTCCTGGGGCTGCTACTGCTATAAGATCTTTGCTGAACCTGAACAAATGGTCTTGTGGAGTCTTGTGTTTGTTTGTTTGTTTTTTTGTTTTGTTGGGTTTTTGACATTTAAATATAAATAAAGTCACCTGGCTCTCGAGGAATCCCATAATTATTCTTTACATGATTGAGGTTGCAGAGATATCTAGCAGCTTGGACTGGGAAATAAATAGGCTCACAGATCTCCAGTGTACAGATAGTCTGTGTTGGAATCCTTCACTTGAATTGTCAATTACCAATCTAATTAATCAGTTTTGAAATATTTATTCATTCTGGGAGGTCTATTCCTTAGAGATGCCTGAGTAACACTGGGGCTTTATATGTTGCATTATATGTTCTGCTATATCCTCTCTAAGAACACTTCTCAGGCTGAGAGTGGAGCTAAGTGACAGAGTACTTTCCTAGTGTATCAGAGTTTCTGGGTTTCATCTTACTAGTTCACTGTTTGTTTGTTTTTTTTTTTTTATCTCAAAGTAGTTAAAATAACAGATGGAATATCAAGATATATTAACTGGGCTTTTATTTTATGGTTATTTTATTTAAATTTTATTTATGGTAGAGAATTATATTTTTCCTAATTACTATAGTGAGCTCAATAATAACATGCAGAAAAAGAAGACACTGGACGGATAAACTTGCTGACATAAAGTTATAGAAATCAGTGGTTCTCAACCTGTGAGTCATGACTCCTTTGGAAATACTCTATCTCCAAAATATGAACATTATAAGTAAAAAAGGTAGCAAACCTTCAGTTATCAAGGAGCAATGAAAATAATTTTGTGGTTGTGGGTCACCACAACATGAGAAAGTGTATTAATGGGTCACAGTATTAGTAAGGTTGAAAAATGAAGAAATACCTTGACACATTGGGACCCATATTCATGCATTAGAAGACATTTTAAAACATTCAACTCATTCAATATAATCTATTCCCTAATGCAGTCATGGCCAAAATCACAACTAGTACAGAAAAAATGTGCAAAATTTAACCGGGAGTTACACAACTTTAAATATACCAGATCACCAGGAAGAATGAAAGTAGAAGCATCAAAGTTCCCAATTCTAAAGTACATTTTAACCTGTAATTAATTAATCCAGTATAAAAGAAAATACTTGTGTAAATCAATGCATGTCAAAATCATGGAAAAAGTTCCATTCTCAAACACAAAAGAGCCTATAAAGAACCATGTGACTTTGCAACTTAATGATACCAAACTTTCAGGGGTATAGTGAGCAAATAAAGTTCTGAGTGAATGTGTATTGTTTGTCATGTCCGTTATCTCAAACCCATGACAGTGACAAAGTCTTTTCTAGTTGGGGGCTCAGAAACATGGCAAAGATATTATTGGGTTTGAGTGTGAATGTTGACAGTGTGGGCAGAAAAAGTCCATAATAGCCTTCTCCCACAGAATGTTGTATGGCCTTGAGACTACAGCCCTACAGAGACCAGTCCTATTTATATTACACAAGATCTTTGTTTTAGCTACAGAGTAACCCCACATCCCTGTTATCTATAGATATATATAGTAATCCTGCTTCCTTTTTCCAACTGTTCCTAATAATCATTTCAAGTTTTTTCATCAGAGACCCCAGATTACCAGATTTCATTTTTCTGTGTTCCCCCATGCCTGGCATTTCTTTACTCATTCAATACCCCAGTTAGGACACTCCCTGGAGTTGAGTAGAGCAGGGCACAGGGGAAAATTGGAAACACCACTTAATGAAGTCTTCTTATGAATAAATAAAAATGAGAGCTAGAAAGAAGTACAACACATCATGTACAAGTTCAACATCACTTTATAAACTAAGGCTCTGTAATTAAAACTACAGCTCATGATCTCTGATGAATTTTGTTGCAAAATCCTGAATAAGACACAAATAATTTGAAATTTTAAATTCAAGTCATCAAGTGAAAATTATCTCTGCATGCAATGGTAGTTAAACATATGTAAATTAATCACTGTGATACATCATAGCAGTTAGAAACAAGGAATTCATGATTGTATCAATGGGTGGGAAAATTTTTGGCAAATTTCAACATTTTTTTCTGGATAAAATTACTTTGTAGAAATAGTAAACAAGGAGTACTCTTCAAAAATGATAAATATCATTAAATCAGATTCCCAATAGGCTTTTGGAATAGATGAAGAGGACATGGATGCTTATTCACAAATATTTATTTGATTTAGAGCAAGGAGTCTCACTCTTACTATTTCTGTTTAACATATACAGGAGGTACTCTCAAGATCAACTAGATAAGAAAAATAAGAGATACTTAAAGAAGAAGGAAAGAAACAAATGATTTCTATTTCAAGATAACCAATCATCAAATTTAAAGATTCAAACAAAGATTTTTTCAGTTGTATTTAAATTAATTCAGCAAAGTTTCAGGATATAACCAACATAAAATGTCTGTATTTCAATACAAGGCAAATGGTCTACACAAAATACGTCACAAACTATCCTCTTTGCAACTGAATAAAAACAATGACAAATTTAGCCAATAAAGCAAATTATCTGTGCTCTGAAAACTATATTTTCAGTGACTAAAGAACTTTAAGGGGACACAAATAATTTGAAACACAATCTATGCTAAAATTTTAAAGGGATAAATTTGCTGAAATACCCATGCTACTTATTTGATAAAATCTCTGTCAAAAATCTAGTGGCATTTTCTTTTATTTTTAAATAAACTATCTTAATTTATTCTTTAAGTCTTTCATAGAGGTACAGAAAATATTTTGATGATACCCCATGCTCATTAACTTCTTTCAACTCCAACAGTGTCTCTCCACAAACATTGAACAAACTACTTCTTTTCACCTCTTATTCTTTGTCTTGTTCAGTTTTTATCATCTACTTGCGACAATTTGTAATCCAGAAAAACTTAGTTAAATAATTGTTTAAATTCAAACAGCCTGTGAGCATGTCTATGAGGTGTTGTTATGCTTGCAAAATTTAACATAGGATGTTTCAGTCCACAGTGGGTGTTACCCTTCATGGGCAGATGTCCCTAGAGTATATAAGAATGCAAATATGCAGAGAGCAGGCAAATAAAATCTTTAAAGGTTTATGCTTTCATTGTTGCTTGAATTCATCCTTTGGGTTCTTTTAAATATGAATTTGTAAGGTGAAATACATTCTTTTCTCCTCCAAGTTGTTCTTGGTCAGACTGTTTCATCACAGCAAGAGAATAAAACTAAACCAGAAACCAGTATCAGGAGAACTCAGTTGTTATTATGATAAACCTTATTATTTTGTTCTGGAGAGTATTGTAGAAGTGTTTGGAATTTTGGTCTGAAAAAGGCAAACAGCAGCTTTATGTTGTCAGGTAAGAATTGAGAAAAAAAATGCAGAAAACTGTAGTCTGTATTGGGAAATATAAGATGGGAGCAGACTGCATCAGGACAGTTTCTGTGATATTTCAAATTAAGATCTGAGCAAATGTGAGTTGGAGAGGTATCTTAGTCATTTACATCCTATACTACTCTTGCAAAGGATACAAGTTCATTTTGCAATGTCCACATCATGTTGGCTCACAACCCATCTGCATCTCCATTTCCAATAACTCTAATGTCCTCTTCTGGCTTCTGAGGTAACCAATACTCTAATGCAAAAACAGCCTTTGACTTTGCCAAGCACATATATAATTTCAATAGATGAAACTCTGGAAGTAAAATGTCTATGCACTTATTGTGCAATAGGTGATAGACAGCTAAGGGTGAAAAATCAGCTGATTAATCAGAGATCAGCATCACTAAGTTGAAATATTTGAGGTACCATTTCCTCAGAGTCAGCACACAGAAGTTGTAGTCAGGTTATATAAGCTTACATCCAAAGCTGGAAACAGGGCTTGGCAATGGGTAAGAGTCATCCACCAGGTATTAGTTTTGGTGTCCCTATGAGAACATTCCCTATTCAGAGCAGTGTCTTGACATGGCTCAGTCTGTGTACATGTTGAGTGGATAATCACTGCTGGTGTAAGTTCAAGAGTTCAACAGCTTTGTTATGCCTGAATATCATTCTTCCACATTAATTCTCTCCTCTCCTCTGGATCTTACCTTCTTCCTGCTCCTTAATCAATGACATTTTAAAAGACTTGGCATTTATGATAGAGTTCTGTGTTAATACTGAACATTCAAAAGTCAATTATCCTTAGTAACTGACAATTTAGCAGTGTTCACAATTACTATGGCCTATTGCAAGAAGAAGCTTTCTAGAGAATCAGTTAGGTTCTACTATTTAGGTCCATTATTAAAAGTTACTCATCCAGTAGTGTGACAATGTAACAAAGCATGTTCATAATAGATATAAATTTAGTGAAGAATAAAAATGAATCAAGAGTTACTTTCATTATAACCTTCATATTACATGAGCTTTTTCTTAAATATCACCTACACATTCCTTGTTATACTCTTTTCTTGGGAAAATGTCATAATTTTCACCATGAATCGAAAGTCCCACTTAAGAATTGATGCCAAATAAGAGTGTTTCTCTTGCCTTTTGCCTATTCTTGGAGTGTCCCCTTGAGCCATTCCTCACTCTTTCCCCTTATATAAAGTAAACATGGAGGAATGGAAGGGTAGTGAGTGGCTGGGCAGCCTCAGATCTGAACCAGACTCCAAGAAGACATCCAAGTTACCCCAGTTGGGGGGAAATTTCCCTGTGGTGTTCTAGTGATATATGTATTAACCATGAATAAACCTCCATAAGGAAATATCTGATTCATGTCGTTGATTGTTTTTTTCTCTTCAGAAAATGTCAGTTTCTTATGTATAATTCTAACATGAGGAGAGTTAAGCATAGACAATTTGAACAAGAGTCAATTATCAATTATGGGTTTCTTTGGGTCTGTAGACATTATCTTGTAATGTATGATTGTTTTTTATTTGATTATTTGTAAACAATATAGTTTTTGTTCCTCCCAGTGAATTGCAAACTGAGTTCCATCCTGATATGATTATAATTAAGAAAAAAAATCTTAGATGTTCCTATTATCTTTTGTATGTTTTAATAAAGAATAACTTAAAAGTAATTCCACAGAGAACAATGAAACAACGTGACTAAAATGCACTACACAAACAACTCCTTTGATAGCCTTTATTAATATTTTTATGGAGCTTTTAAGTTTAAGTGACTTTTAATGTAACAGGCTGCTGTGAGGCTGTCTCTCTGTGTGTTTGTACTCCCCACAAAACACTCACGCTTACACACACACATAGACACACACACATAGACATACAGAGAGAGAGAGAGAGAGAGAGAGAGAGAGAGAGAGAATATCATACATTTCTGTATTTATCACAGTGGAATCAATAAAGTAACAGACCACAATGCATTAGCATCATAAAGGAAATGTAATAAATGACTTTATAACTGCAGTAAAAGTTGCATGAGCTCCAGCAGCTGTACTAGAGCTGTTACTACAGCACCGCTTTACGACCTAATGGTCCTCAGTAGGCTGATAATATGATGTGTGTGTGTATGCCAGCAATTTCCAAGGCCTGGATTTCAATTCAATAAATAATTTAAAGCACTCAGACTTTTCCATAAAATGTTTAATAAGAGATCACACCCTCCCTCCCTATAGTAGAAAAATTAAATAGTTTTTACGGGAGTATTTTATGATGAAATTCTAACTACTAGCTGCGGGGAAAGTGGTGTTTTTAAACACAGCAGTTGAACATAAAGAATGCTTCCAGGAACTCATAGTACCTTGGATTTGATTAAAAATTTGGAGACTAAGATTTTTCTCTTTTCCCTGAATTTCTGACTTAAATTTTAAGGAATGCACATAAGAACAAGGGTGACCAAAATCAGAATATGGAATGGGCCACAGTCATGCAAGAGGGTGCACATGAACTTTGAATATAAAAGAATAGGAATATTATAATGAATTAGAATTCTAAAAATGCCAGAGAAAGTATTCACCACATATGTATGTGTGTGTGTGTGTGTGTGTGTGTGTGTGTGTGTGTGTGTGTGTGTATAAACATGTGTTCTATATATGGTCAAGAAAATAATCTGAAAATGATTTTCCATGTCATTTATAGAACAGATTATATAAGAAATAACTATTCTTTACATGAATGAAAATTTCATAAAACATACAATTTGTCGATTGGAATGTTATTTAGAACAAAGAAAGCAAAGCAACTCAAATTATGATGCAAATTTCTCTTAATAATATGCTTTAAGAAAAATATAAAAACACAGAGGAATGACTTATTAACTGTTTCTAGCTTGATAAATATCATCTTTCTTCTTTGGCTGTTAGAATCCTGCGAAGAATTGGTAAACACACAATATTGATTGGATTGAGGTTCCTCATCAATATTACAAACATTGTCAAGTACTCCATATGGAACATCTTCTTACTTAATCAAATTTTCATCATTAGTAGGCTTCCAGCTGAACATTATATAAAAAGACAAAAAAGATAGAAAATAGTGAAATTCTTTTAAGACATGTCAAATAGTCGCATTCAACAGATACACTTATGGACTGGTATGCGAAATGTATTGTAGCATGAAACTGAAGTGATGGTTTGTTGAATAGCTTATACATAGCTTAGAAATAAAGAAGACACAGTGGTTCCTAATCTCTCACAGTATCTCATATTGCTCAGCTTGTATTCTTTTCCATTTTATTTTTGTCCCTTTGTCTGACGTTTCACTAAGACATAAAAGCACAGAAAATTTCATCATGTTTTCCAGTGCACTGTTTTGCACATGTATTGACTAATACATCTTTTGTGTAAATTTCAATATCATCACATATATCCTGCTCACTATAATTTGTACAAAAATGACAAAACATTTTTAGAAAAAAAAATCATATGGCTCTTCCAACACTGTGACATTGAAAGAAAACTGAATAACTGGACATCAGTTTCTTCTTTCATCTTGAATGTTTATATGCTTTCTGCACAGAATACATAGGAGCCCAAAGGGCAAGAATATCACGCTTAGAATCAAGGAAGAAAGTTAGAGAAAGGAATGAGACAGTGGGAATGTGCCACTCTTCATCCCCTGTAAACACAATGAGAAAGACAGGAGGCAAAGAAACTTCCGTGTTTGTATTAGTTTTCTTTTGTATGCTTTTTCTTTCACGTCCTTCTTTAACTATGGTCAGCTCTTGTACAGTCTTCCCTATGAGGGAAAAAGGTCAAACTAAAGCTTATCTTTCTGTCAGTCTGGGGCTGGTACTTCCACAACAAGCATCATTTCTGTGACACTTGTATGTGTTATCCTCTTTGTGTGACATACTCTGAAATGTGCTAAAAAAAAAAATGGTTCATAAAAATCTTTCTGGCCATTCTGCACCTCAGGCTGAACCTCAGGTCTGTATCTCTTTCTCATTCACATGTCCAGTAAACCCGTGACTAAAGCAACTAGATAAAATAGAATATTAAGGCCGTTCGGTTACAATTTAAAGACTAATGAGCTGATGTTCCTACCTGGTGATTGGATAGGTTCATTGTGACAAACTTAAAAGAAACTTTCTACCAACTGTGTAGGTAGGACTGTGTTCTACCTACATAGCAACTATGCAGTTTCTTAAGAATTTAGAATATTTGGACTACATCAAGTCTCTCTTCAAAAATAGTTTTAAGGATGACAGAAAGTTAATGGAATAAAAAGAGAAATGGACTAAATTTCAGCATAAGCACTTAATGAAGTTGGTTTCAACCTTCAAAGTTCTATTGTCTAGAACTGCAGAATACAACAGAAACTCAGGGAGGGAAGGAAGAGATATTATCTAGAATGCA
This sequence comes from Mus musculus, assembly GCF_000001635.26. Lineage (NCBI taxonomy): Eukaryota > Metazoa > Chordata > Mammalia > Rodentia > Muridae > Mus > Mus musculus. The sequence continues at coordinate 53,169,551 of NC_000074.6, read as the reverse complement.
ATCTATCCACATAATGTATCCACTATCAGTGAGATGAGAATTATGCTTCCTAAAAGGTCTTAATTAAGTGTTTACTAATTTCATAATTCTGTTGTATCTGGAAAAAAAAATCTACTAGTAGCTCTTCTCAGGAAAAAGCATTCAATACACTGCTGATCTCTTGTGGTTATATAGTTTTGAATTGTTTCTCCCAAGTGTGACTTTTATTTTAGTCTTCTTTTTTTTCTGTCACAGAATACATTAAACATGTTTATAAATTTCAACTTCATCTTCAAGAACTTTATGTCTGAACTCTATAGAGAGGTAATAGGTGGACCATTGCATGCTAAGGAATTGTTGAGTCCTATGAAAATTAACCTCTAGAAAAAGATGCTTCCATGATATTATATTTGAGCTAACTGTCAAGTCGTCATCAGTAAATCCTGAACTGCAGGTTTGTTTTCTGAAAGGTGTCTTTCATGTGACGGATCCTTGTGTTAGCTTTTTTTGAATTATACTTCCAGTCAGTTAGAACTATTTCCTTATTATCTTTTGCATTATTCTTAGAACAGCACCCGTTTTAGACAAACATTTTCATCTTTTGAATCTGTGAATATTTGGAACTATTTTTTCTGCTGCTGTTGACTTTTTGTTTTTATGAAGCAAAATTAAATTGAAAAACATTTTTAAATTTTTTTATGTGTTTTTGGCTTTATATACCAGTATCTATGCATGTATATATGCATGCATGCATATCTGTATATACATTATATCAATCAGTCTATCTATCTATATAGGTTGGTTTGTTTTATATTTGTTTGCTTATTTATCTTTCACACATTACATCCTGACTGGAATTTTCCTTACCTCCATTCCTCCCAAGTTATAATAAGACTAGGGACAACCCCTCATATCAAGGCTGGATGATGCAACCTAGTGAGAGAAAGGGTCTAAAAATCAGGAAAAGAGTCAGAAACAGCCCCTGCTCCCACTGTTAGGAGTCCCACAAGAATGCTAAGCTACACTATATCAAATATACAGAGAACCTAGCTTAGAAACACACAGGCTCTGTGAGTATTGCTTTTAGTCTCTGTAAGACCCAATGAGCCCTGCTTGGTTGATTCTGTGGACTAAGTTGATGGTAGCTTTTTGGATTGAGGTTCACCTTTTCAGACAATTACCGGTTTAGTGTCCACTTGACAAAAACATCATCATCATCAACAACAACAACAACATATCCAAACAAAGGAACAAATCACAACAAAGAATGCACAGAGAGGTAAGGATTTATTTGGATTACATATCCAGATCTTCATCCTTCACTAAAAGAAGTCAGGGCAGGGAGTGAAGCAGAGATCATGGAAAATACTACTTTAGCTTGCTTAAAATAGCTTGATTCTCTAGCCTTATACAACTCAGGCAATTCTTCCCTGGATGATGATGCCCATAGTTGAACAGACTCTCATGTTTCAATTAGCAGTCAAGGGCATGTTCATGATACCAGTCTAATAAAGCTGAGTTTCCCTTTTCAGACATGAGCCAAGTTGACAACCAAGATTGGAAGCTATAATTTTATCTGTTTGTGCCTGTTACTTTGTATCTTTGGATGTCAAAATTTTGCTTTTTTTCCTGCAGATTTCAATTCATTCTATTATCACATACAATATTCTAAGATTTAGGTGTTGTTATGTTCCTGTTTTTTTTCTTTTAACCTATTTTCAAACATGGAAAAATGTTTTCTGTCTCTAAATTTATGTATGAGGGGTTCCCCCCTAATCCCTGACCTTGGGATTCAGAGTATAAAGACAATGTTCTATACCAACTATCCCTTAATAGCTGAATACAATGAACTATTTTTGTGTTGTTCAGTTGGAGTGAAGTTCTTTGAAACATTTCAGCCTAAACAAAACCAGAGAGACCTATTTGTATAAGATTATTGTTCTCTTTCAGATCAGAACATAGTGTTGATCTATGAAGTCTTAGGCTATGGCTATGGATAGAACTGATAAAATTACAAAAATGAAAATGTATCCAACACAATTTGTAAGGTAGGAATTAAAAGTGTCTCCTTGAATTAAAAGTTTTTCTTTAACCTCAAATGACAAATTAGAAAGCTTCATTACATAACAGAGCATTAGGTCTGGACAAGTTTATGCCAAGTCATTTTTTCCTTGATATAAACCATTTAAACCACTAGTTCAGAATTTCCCTCTAGCTAAAATAAAATAATAATAGCTAGCATTATTCAGTTCTGTTTGTCAGAGACACATTTCAAATTCACATGTAGTTTAATTTTCCTCAATGCAGCCATAAAATATGGCATTACTATCCTCGTTTATAGACAGGAAAATAAAATACAGATGTTTTAAGAATTTATTCTAAATGACAGCAAAGTGCTGGCACTAAACTTAGATGTACCCTTTCCAGTGTTTAATACTGTCACCTCCTGTCCTGCAAAGATATACTGAAAGAGCTGTACATATAGTGAAAAGAAAGATACTGTCACTAACCACTTTTCAGTGGGACCAAATATTTCTTTCATTTTAAACTTTCTAGAGATTATACATTTTCTAAACAAATTACAATGCAAACTAATATTTTTTATTTATTCTTGGTAAACTTTTATACATATTTATAACGTAAGTTGATTGCATTCATTCACTACTAAGCCATTCCAAGTTCCTCACTAGTATCCTCTTATATTCCCAACTGTATGGAAGCCTGTACATTTTTAGTGAAACTTCACTTACAAATTTCAAGATAGCTTTCTCTGTCTCTGTCTCTGTCTCTGTCTCTGTCTCTCTCATAAAATCCAGCATGTTCTTGGCCTACCAACTTCCTCAGCTTGGTAAGTGACACAACTTTCAGGTCTAAGTATAAGAAACAGCCACTTTCCATAGGGGTCTCTGACTTCAGTCCATTTGTTGGCTGTAGGTATCTGAATCTGTCCCAGTCTTCTGCTGGTCGATCATCTCAGAATACAACTATGCTAGGCTCCTATCTGTAAATACAACATAGCATCAGTAATAGTGTCAGGGTTAGGTGCATGCACATGGATTCCTATGGAAGAGTTAGGGAGCACACTCATAGAAGCAGAGTGAATGGTAGAGGGGATAGTGGGTTCAACTGGGAAGGGGCATAACATTTGAAATGTATATAAATAAAATAACCAATAAAAATTTTAAAAAGTTGAAAAAGGAAAGAACCGAGTTTGCTGAAGGGGGTTGCAACCCCATAGGTATAACAAGAGTATAACTAATCTCAGAGTTCCCAGAGCCTAGCCCAACAACCAAGGAACTATCAGTGAGTGCATACCATGTGCGTTCTTTTGTGATTTGGTTACCTCACTCAGGATGATATTTTCTAGTTCCATCTATTTACCTAAGAATTTCATGAAGTCATTGTTTTTTTATAGCTGAGTAGTACTCAATTATGTAAATGTACCACATTTTCTGTATCCATTCCTCTGTTGAGGGACATCTGGGTTCTTTCCAGCTTCTGACTATTATAAATAAGGCTGCTACAAACATAGTGGGATATTTCTCATTTTTAAGGCTAACCCTAATGCCCACACTACAATTCAGCTGAGCATTCATGACAGGAAAATTGAAGCTTGTTAGTTTGTAGGAGTACTCTCCTGTGAACATTCTATCACTGACCTGGTATGGACACAATTTCTTTTAAACAAAAGAACATTTTAATAGTACAACCAATTACCAGTTGGTGATCATTATCCACAGTATTCCATGCTTTTAAATGTAATATATTGATCACCAATATATAAATTATCCCTTTTATGTTTATGTAAAACATTGTGCAGTTAAGTAGTCTATTTTTCCTCAAGTATACAAGTAGTTTTAAAGCTGATGCAACATGCATTATATTCTGACATTTAAAAGATTGGTTTTCTTTAACATTGTTCAAATTAATTTCAGCATTATTATTGATTTCCTGGAGTTGAGTATACCTCATTCGCTCCCAAGAATTTTATTGTTGATTGCTTTGATTTAATCTTTAATAACTTTTAGTAGATAAAAGGTATTTTCTCCTAAATTTTTAAATGTAAAATTTCCTGACCACATGGGAAGAACATTCAGTGAGGCTGTTACACAAAACTCATTATATTTAACTTACTATGAGTGTGACCAAAGATCTGTGCCCAATGGATTCTGTGCATCACCATTCAGGTCTTACTGGACATGTTTGCATTTTTTTTTCCTGTCTATAGCATATCAATCTTAATGAATATCAGGGAGATGAAAGGATGGTTTGCAGACAATCATGAGCATTTCTGATGGAACTGTTAGTAAAGTACCAGTCTATATTTCTTAAAATACATATTCTTTATATATTGGCTACCTATTTTACATAGTATTCTGATAGTAACCATGACTACGCTGTGTGAGCTGGATTGCTCAATATCTACAATGATTTAATAAAAAAAATAAAGAAAGAAATAACCATTTACCTGTGAAAAAATACAGGCTTTTGTCTTGGAAAAGATGCTCTAAGGTGTTGTTACTGCTAATGCCAGTGCCTATGGGGATCAACATTGTACCCACAGAATGCATCTCTGTGGTTTATTATAAATTTCATTCATATACTGAGATGCCTTGGTCTATACACAAAATCTGCGCAGATTTTACTCTCATAATTTTTCATTCATATTGGGATTTATTAAGGAGCAGAAAAGAACCCAAAGATAATCACCAGATGAATGGTCTGTTTTGGAATATGATCGTGTACTCGAGATGAATGGTTTTCTTAACATACAGACATATTAACAAAGAGTTCATCTTTTGCGTAGAGAGTCCTTAAACATATCCTGCATATAAGAGAGGACTAAGAATTCTCTTAAGCAGTGCTATCAAGAATAGAATGAACCTTGTGATAAATTAGGAAAGTCACTCTTTTTACATGACAAAATGATTGGAAGCAGGAAGAACACATATCTCAGTCAATGAAAGCTGTTCTCCTTGAGTAGTAAAAATATCATGAAAAATGTTTGGGATAAATGTGATAACATCAACTTTAGCTATTAGCTTGACAATTTCTTAAACTCATTCTTTTACATTTATTATTTTTAATTTTAACTATTACTATACTTATTCCTTGACATGTACACACACACACACTCACTCACACACACATACACACACACACACTCTCTCTTTTTCTCTCTCTCTGATTGCTCTTGTCATGTGTCCTTTCTTATCTACCTTTTTCCATCACCATTTGATTCTTTTATTCATGTCCCTTTTCACTATTCATATGCTTCTGATTTGTTTTGAGACGCAATGTATTTAATCAGAACCATCTGTGTGACAATGTGCTTAGAACTCTCTCTTGGAGTCTGGCAGCTCACCAGCTAGAAAATCTTACACAAAGAAAGTATAAGCTGAGCCAGGCTTCGTGGTGCATGCCTTTAATCCCAGCACTTGGGAGACAGAGGCAGGTGAATTTCTGAGTTCAAGGCCAGCCTTGTCTACAAAGTAAGTTCCAGAACAGTCAGGGCTATACAGAGATATCCTGTCTCGGGGGGAAAAAAAAATATAAGCTGGAATCAAGCATGTTGTACTCAGAGATGGTGAAAAAAACCCCAATTCATTGTGTGACATGCTCAGAATGTGTAGATTATATATATGATGGAATTTAGATATGAGCCCCACTTTCCTCTAACTTACCGATATTTTTAGATACTCTTCAAATGAGGAGATTTTGAGCACTGTATTCTTTTCTATAAAGGGTACAGAATTCAGAGATCTTTGCAAGTAACTAAGAAAAGACCATGACAAAATCAGATTTCATGTAGGAAACGTTTTCTACATAAGCATTGCAGGAGAGATCTGAAAGTGTCTTAATCTAAGAGGTAAGTTGTAATTTAGAAGCTATGGAAGTTGAAGGATCTGAGTGTATTTGGCTTTTGTTTTGCAGTTTGAGTATCAGAACTACTTTATTTTTAAATGAGAGAGAAGACTTGATCCAAGATACTCAGCTGATGTAAATGGTGGTGTCAGTGCCACTGAATTAAATGGAAAAGAATGTAAGCAAGACACACTGGTTTGTTTTATTGTTAAATATAATGTGTTGAAGTAAAGACATGGAATAAAGACTTGTATTATAAACTTAGAAATTGACAATGTTTGTTGTATCTTAACATAGAGATGTTAGGCAGATAATTTCATCTTTTAATAGCTATTATTAAAATTTTGGGCATGGAAATCACACATGGTTATTGATTTCTAAGATTCTATTTCTGAATCACCCGTCCAGAAATTATTGAACTAGTCTTTCCTTCAGGGATCTTAACCCACAGCAAAGACATAGAAAAGGCTCTTTGATTAATTAACACATATTAATTTGTCCACTCATTCATTCATTAAATATGTATTGAAATGATATTTTTAAATGTTCAGTTTATAGAGATATACTGGAAGTAATAGCAGGCACAGAAGATCTATTGCACAGTGGCAGCGTACTCTGACATTCATAACTCCGAGTTTGTATTGCAGCTTAGAAAGGACGTCATGGTTTCAGTTAGAACAAGAGAACATAGGCTCATATGACAAATTTGATCAAAGGAAGACCCATGAAATAGTCTGGATTAGAGTAGGGAACAGAACAAGACAATCCCAGAGTGCCATAATCTTAATGGGTATCTTTAGATTTAACTTTGTATCAATGCCTGCCACCATGAATCCTAAGTTCCTCTAATTACTTCTGGCCATTATGGCAATGGGACAAAATAGAAAACTGTCCCTAACAATATAATTTTCCAGGAGTGTTGAAGGTGAAAATTACATTGGGAGAGTGAGGTAAGGCTAAAATTTATAAATGCCTTAATAAGAAAAGTAAGTTAAGGCAAGAAGCACTAACACTGGACATGGGGTGAGTGGAAGGAGCTCAGAACTGTATCATGGGAGACTAAATCTTTTGAGTTCAGATTCATCCTAGAAAATCTGACCTAAGATTGAACTAAGTTAGCGAATAGGCCTATACCTAGCTCCAGTGTCCTGGCTAACCCCTTCCCCCAAGCTCCCCAAAAATCTCAGGTCTAGCACCACTTTCCAAGTTATTCCCCAGCAAATCTGCCTGCCAGGCTACAAGCTTGCCCCTGAAACTTCACTTCTTAACAGCTACCAATCAGGAGAAAAACAGAAGTTAACTGTAAGGGTTGGCTCACAGCACCAGCCAATCAAGTCGAAGGCCATAATATCTCACCAATCAGATGTGTACCAGGCTAGATACTCTCTCCTTGTCTCTGTAAATATTTGCCTGAAACAGCTTCCTGCTGTGAAGCTCGAGCTTGGATAAAGAGGCCCTAACATGATTCCATCGGATTTGATGTGTTTTGCAGGGTTCATGGAGACTTCATGGCACGGCAATTAGAAACATTCTGGAGAAAAAGTTTAGATCGTTCTCTCCCTAGCTTACCTAAAAACATAAGAATCATTTCCTGGAAAATTGTGAATGAAATTGTGATTGTTTTGTTTGGATGAGACTTTGGTATCTCTTAAAATTTATTTATTGATAAAGATTTCAGTAGAGTATATCCTTACTGAGTTACAATGGAAAGAAACGTTTTTTTTCTGGGATATGTTCAAGAATGTCCAGAGATGTACTCCAGGAATGACAAAGTGTGTAATTCTGTGAAGGATGGATTGGTTTGGAAACTTGTCTAATTCATAGTTGAGGAATCACGGCCAGTGAGGCTCTTCTTTACTCACCTAGGCAATTGAGAATGGAGGGGAGCATAATATAACTCCTGTTGTGCTCTTTGTTTAGGACAATTTCTCCAACTAAGGTTGTTGATAAACGGAGCTTAGAAGAAAAGGCAACCTAGCACCAAAAGAAGCCAGTCACCAAAATCAACTTCATGTGAAAGAAGCTCTTCAGGGAAATCTAGGTGGATTTATACCAAGGAAAGAAGTTTAGAGAGACATTTAAAACCTACTTTTAACGGTAGAGTATGTGAGTTTCCCAGAGCCCCATAAAGAATGTGAAGCAACGTGCAAAAGACAAGACTGGACCAGAAAGGAGTCCACACAGAGACAAATAGACGAATAACAATAGAAGCTTTGAGATATTGCTTTGAATATACTATTTCTATTGGAGAAAGTCAAGACTATAAATAATAGAGTGTTGTCATTAGAGGTGTTAAAGGAAACATGGGAAAAATAAAATTTATTTGGTCTTTTTTTTTTTTTTTTCTTGTGATACAACATGGCCTCTCTATTTTACACATAAAGATCAGTGGAATCAAGGATAAAATGGATCTTACTGAGAACTACAGTTGCTTACTAGAAGAATATTAGTGGTTGAAGGGAAATAGAATATTTGCTTAAGCCTCCTCACTTTACTGTCAAAGTCAACACTAAATTAGGCCTATATTTTTCTTATGTAATAAGAGTTATAGCTATAATTTTAGACCTTAAAACTAATTATCAAATAATATTATTTTTTAAGAAAATTAAAATTATGTTTATGGCTAACTAATCAGTTTTTCATTTATTATAGACTAAAATATATACAATAATTTCTATGTATACTGTTCTAGTTGTTTTTGTCATTTAAATTATGTAAATACACACACACACACACACACACACACACACACACACACACACACACTGTTAGATTTAGTCCTTTCCTTAACTTGTATGTAAACTTAAATGTTCTTTAATCAAATTCTCAGAATTCTTAAAGTTTTTCTGGAAGGATATTATATATATAAAGATTTTGATGCCTCCAAGTATTTTCTGTTGTATAGTATCTGATTTTTCTTTAACACCTATGCTTCCTTCCCTTCTTGAATTCTATTTAAACATGATAAACACATGGGAGACCATAAAGGAGAATAACTACAGTCTTAGGTCCAGGAGTATGCTTGAAAAGACATGGGACTGAATGTGGAAGACAGTAGTTTGCCAGACTCCAGCCTGGAGTGATGAACATCAACTTAGTAATGAGCACCGTCAAGAAAAACAGTTCATGTTTCATTTTATTTATGAATGCTTCATTCTTTATTTGCAAGACACAGAGGTGGTCAGTATTGAAAACAATAATCACAATTATTTGGCTGATTGTACTGATAAGATTGTGTTTCATGAATTCTGATTTAAAGTTTTAAATATTTTACTTTTTTTATTGATTAATGGCTAAACATATGTAACTGCTACATGTTTTAAATCACAGTATTACTTCTGAAAAAACTGTTTTGATTATTTAAATTTTTAACAAATAAAATTCAAAATTTATAAATATGGAAAGTTCGAGGATTTCTCTGAGCACACAGATTAGATCATTTTGCTCACTAAGCACTGATTCATGTATTAGGGATATTTATGCCAGCACTGACTTTCTCACACAGGGCATAATTTGCAATCAAAAAGCCCAAACTTGAAATTAAAAATTGACTAAAGTAAACTTTTTAAAAATTTTCTCATGCAAATGAAGTTAATCAGATTAAATATTCTGCAAATTTTTACTGGTCTGTAAATTGTTTTCTACTTTTTTTCCATCTTTGTTTTTATGTTTAGTCATTAAAGTTAATGGGGCTATCAAATTGGACATTTCTTTTTCTTTTTCTTTTTCTTTTTTTTTTCCTTTTGACAGGGTTTCACTGTATAAGCCTGGCTGTTCTGGAACTCACTTGGCCTCAAACTCAGAAATCCACCTGCCTCTGCCTCCCAAGTGCTGGGATTAAAGGTGTATGCCACCACTGAACAGATTGGTCATTTCTTTTAAAACTCAAGGCAGCCATAGAACATTAATCATTTTTAAGCAACTTAGCCAACTGATAATGTAGTAAAATCTATCAGAATCACAATGAGACAAAGTCTACTTATAGTTTTGAAAAGCAATATAGCAAGTTAACAGTTACACAGAACTTATACTACACAATCTCCTTAGGGTTTAGAGACAGCTTAAGTGTCATCCTTCCACTAAACTTATGTTCAAGGTATTCTAAATTTTAATTTCATTGAATTTGTATCTTAATTTAGAAAATATCCTTTCCATATAATTTTAACTACTGACGAGTAAAACCAATTTAATTATAAAATCATAATCTGTTATTTCATAAAATGCACCACCAATACATTTCTATATTCTTCTGTTTAGATTTGATATGATCCAAATTTGATACTAGTCAAATCTGGATAAAATTAAGTGTATGATCTTATTTCCTGTCCTAGTTCACCAATGGTGATGATAAAAGTACTCAATATAATTCTGTTCAATGATCAACTTAGGCTATCAGTCAAATATCTTATAAAATTCTCTGTAGAGTAATGAATTTCTACTCTCATTTCATTTCATTAATAGTCTAGCTCTTTCAATCTCATAACTTGCTGGCGATCTTCACTCTTAGAAAAGTATCAGTTATTGGTGAAGAAAGCCAAACAAATTAGATTCAGACTCACTCTGATCATGTATATTCTGGTGGAGTATAGTCAGGACAGGAAAATCATAATCGAAGCAAACAAGGTAAAGGACGAAAAATGGAATACTATGTTCATTTAGTAGTTTACTACTTTTTAGGAATTTATAGCATCCTACATTTGTGCCACATATCTATATGTGAATAGAACAAAAATAATTTCTTTTTGGGTGTTTATGTTCAAACAATAGGTGGAAAAGGACAGGAAAAGTGAAACTTTATTTTATGTGAAGCTAAAACTGAGTTTTATGATAACACCGCAGAGAGAGACTGGGAAAGGTTAGTGCCTCTAAACAAAGATTGACAAGTACAGAAGGCATTTGTGGACAGGACAGTTGGAGTGTTCTCTGTGACTTAACTAAAATGGACAAGAACAATATAAGGTAGGATGATTCCTAAGCAAAAGACAATGTGTGGCTTTGAGAAGCAGGGCACAGATTGGAGTTTAGAGTAAGCTATAACACTTTTCTGGAACTTTCAAACAGGCAAGTGTACTGTTTTGCAATTCAAACAGTTCATTCTGCTTGCTTTGAGTAGAAAAGAAACAAGTACTGTCTGCGTGAATGCACATGTGAGCTTCATGAATCCTACTAGCACTTTCTTCAGGATCCTTTAAAGGAGTCCATATGCATAAAAGTATCCTAAAGAACACACAACACAGACTGAGCACTACATAGGCTACCTGTGAGCTATCTAATGGTAGTGAGTCAAGGAAGAGAAGAGTTTGCAATATTACTGTAGTCATGCTAAGTAAGGGTCATGTATCTTAACATTAATGTGGAGGGAGCAGATGTAGAAATACAGTAAAGACTTGAAATGTGGACTTATTTGGGAAAGGGATGACAATTTCCTTGTGGATTGTATTGTGGGAATCCAGCAGACAACAGAGTCTAGAAATTTATTCTTTTAAAATTCTTTTTCTTTCAACTCCTATATATGTACTGATATCATCTACAGGATGTATAATATATAAAAATAAAAAAAAATCGGAAGGTAATAAATGGGAAAAACAAATTCCTTGACAAGTTTATAGATTTTCATAACTACATTAAATGCTATGGAAGAAACTGAATCTAAGAACACATCAAAATGATCATCCAACCTGACTAAGTAGGCTGAAGGTGAACCCCAGGGATGCAGGGAAGGTTTAATATATGGAAATCTATCAACGTAATGTACTATATAAACAAACTCAAAGACAAAAATCACATGATCATCTCATTAGTTGCTGAGAAAGCATTTGACAAAATCCAACACCTCTTTATGATAAAAGTCATGGAAAGATCAGGAATTCAAGGCCCATACCTAAACATAATAAAAAGCAACATCAACACTACCTATTCAATATAGTACTTGAAGTCCTAGCCAGAGCAATTCAACAACAAAAGGTGATCAAGGAGATGCAAATTGGAAAGGAAGAAGTCAAAATATCTCTATTTGCAGATGATATGATAGTATATATAAGTGACCCTAAGAATTCTACTAGACAACTCCTAAACCTGATAAACAGCTTCAGTGCAGTAGCTGGATATAAAATTAACTCAAACAAATCAGTGGCCTTTCTCTACACAAAGGATAAACAGGCTGAGAAAGAAATTAGGAGAAACAACATCCTTCACAATAGTCACAAATAATATAAAATACCTTGGTGTGACTCTAACTAAGGAAGTGAAAGATCTGTATGATAAGAAGATCTCAGAAGATGGAAAGCTCTCCCATGCTCATGGAGTGGCAGGATTAATATAGTAAAAATGGCTATCCTGCCGAAAGCAATCTACAGATTCAATGCAATCCCCATCAAAATTCCAACTCAATTCTTCACTGAGTTAGAAAGAGCAATTTGCAAATTCATCTAGAATAACAAAAAACCTAGGATAGCAAAAACTATTCTCAAAAATACAAGAACCTCTGGTGGAATCACTGTCCCGGACCTCAAGCTGTACTACAGAGGAATTGTGATAAAAATTGCATGGTACTGGTATAGTAACAGACAGGTAGATCTGTGGAATAGAATTGAAGACCCAGAAATGAACCCACACACCTATGGTTACTTGATCTTTGACAAGGGAGCTAAAACCATCCAGTGGAAAAAAGGCAGCATTTTCAACTAATGATGCTGGCCAACTAACAGTTATCATGTAGAAGAATATGAAGTAATCCATTCTTATCTCCTTGTACTAAGGTCAAGTCTAAGTGGATCAAGGAACTCTGCATAAAACCAGAGACACTGAAACTTATAGAGGAGAAAGTGGGGGAAAGCATTGAAGATATGGGCACAGGGGAAAAATTCCTGAATAGAACAGCAATGGCTTGTGCTGTAAGATCAAGAATAGAAAAATGGGACCTCATAAAATTGCAAAGCTTCCATAAGGCAAAAGATACTGTCAATAAGACAAAAAGGCCACCAACAGATTGGGAAAGGACCTTTACCTATCCTAAATCAGATACGGGACCAATATCCAACATATACAAAGAGCCCAAGAAGCTGGACTCCAGAAATTCAAATAACCCCATTAAAAATGGGGTGCAGAGCTAAATAAAGAATTCTCAACTGAGGAATACCGAATGGCTGAGAAGCACCTGAAAAAATGTTCAACATCCTTAATCATCAGGGAAATGCTGATCAAAACATCCCTGTGATTCCACCTCACACCAGTCATAATGGCTAAGATCAAAATTTCAGGTGACACCAGATGCTGGCAAGGATGTGGAGAAAGAAGGACACCCCTGGTGAGATTGCAAGCTTGTACAACAAGTCTGGAAATCAGTCTGGGGGTTCCTCAGAAAGTTGGACATAGTACTACAGGAAGATCCAGCAATTCCTTTCCTGGGCATATACTCAGAAGATGTTTCAACTGGCAATAATGTTCCACTATGTTCATAGCATCCTTATTTATTGAAAGAACCCAGATGTCCCTCAACAGAGGAATGGACACAGAAAATGTGTTACATTTACACAATGGAGTACTACTCAGCTATTAAAAAAAAGAATTTATTTAATTCTTGAGCAAATGGATGTGTCTGGAGGATATCATCCTGTGTGAGGTAACCCAATCACAAAGGAAGTCCCTTGATATGCTCTCGCTGATAAGTGAATATTAGCCCAGAAACTTAGAATATCCAAGAAACAGTCTGCAAAACACAAGAAATTCAAGAAGACAGAAGACCAACGTGTGGATTCTTCATTCCTCCTTAGAATAGAGGACAAATTACCCATGGAATGAGTTATAGAGGAAAAGTTTGGAGCCAAATTGAAAGGATGGACCATCCAGAGACTACCCCCTTGGGGATCTGTCCCATAATCAGCCACCAAAAGCAGACACTATTGCACAAGCCAGGAAAATTTTTTTCTGAAAGGACCCTGATAGAGCTGTCTCTTGTGAGGCTATGCCAGTGCCTGGCAAATCAGAAGTGGATGCTCACAGTCATCTATTTGGATGGAACACAGGGCTCCCAATGGAGGAGCTAGATAGAAAAAGTACCCAAGGAGCTTAAGGGGTCTGCAACCTTATAGGTGGAACAACAATATGAACTAACCAGTATCCCGAGAGTTCGTTTCTCTAGCTGCATATATAGCAGAATGTGGTCTAGTCAGCCATCATTGGGAAGAGGCCTCTTGGTTTTGCAAACTTTATATGCCCCAGTACAGGGGAATGCCAGGGCCAAGAAGTGGGAGTGGGTGGGTAGGGGAGCAGGGCGGTAGGGAAGGTATAGTGGACTTTCAGGATATCATTTGAAATGCAAATGAAGAAAATATGTAATAAAAAAATGAAAAAAGATATAAAGGCAAATGAAGTTATTTCAAGAACAATCAAAGGGAGGGCAAACTCTTAGGGTATATTCTTAGTTGTATCAAAGCAAAGGAGAAAAATAATCAGTGAAGAATCAGGCCTCTAAGAAAATAAATGTAACATCATTTAAAAAAAAACCAACAAATTTTACAGAAAGGCAAAATTATCAATTACATTGAATGCAACTGTAAAGTCTAGGGAAGAATGTTTTAGAACTGGGGAAAATAAAATTATTCTTGATGGTCACCAAATGGTCAGTTCAAGTGTTTTACTTTTTGTTAACTGGCTTTCATTCTGACTCCATTATACTGGATGTAACAAGAGGACTTGACACTGGTGAAGACCTGATTGCTATAATTTTTATGTCTATTTGTAGTTTCTGCAATCATGATAAATTCTTTATTTAGTTTGTTTTTAGAATTTATATATGAATATTATCTTTACACCATTTCTACCCATTCTTGTCCAAACTTGTCTGTGTCCTTCCTATTCTCTTTCAAATTACTGATTTGTCTGTCTCTCACTGATCTCTCTCAAATTACTGTTCTTCTCTCTTTCTTTCTCTCCTTCCCTCTCCCTCTCTCTCCCTCTCTCTCTTCCCCCCCTCTCTCTGTCAACACACATATGTGTGCGTGTGCACACACACACTTACACAAAGGAAAAACAAACAAATAAACAAAAACAAATTGTGCTGGTCCATTTTGCATTACTTATAAATGTCTGTTTAGGGCTTACTAGCTGAGTCAGGAGGGAAATCCTTAAAAAAATATTTCTTAATGTCAACAACCTTATGCAGCTCCTCATCTTTAATTTAATGCCTTTGTGGTATCTATGCTGTAGTCCAGAGATATTTGCTAGTGTATCATGTTAATTTATTTCTGTCTAAAGATGTTAAGTACATATCCTATTGCTCATAGTTAGAAATTTTCTAAATTTTAAAGAGTTTGCTTTCAAAACTAACTTTGCTAAGTGGGAGTCATGATTGAAATAGCACTTAAAACTGGCCCATATTGACATCAGTGTTCTCATTCTCCTATAAAAAGGGCAGAATATTTTCCATTTCACAAAGACATTGGGTTTTCCAACATGTTTATAAAAACTGTTTATAAAAATTAAATATTTTTAAATAAACTGAAATTTGCTTAAGGTTCCAGGACTCTGCCATGAAAATGAAATAAAATTCATTTTCCCTTGATTTTATTTTTCTCCACTCTGTCTTCCTGAGGTTTTCTGAATTCTAAAATCTCTTACAAGTCAGACCCCTGGGTTGTTCCTTGTTCTTTGTTACCCTTGACTGTATAATAAAGCTATGCTGCTTGTTTCATCTGACACACTGGTCAGGTTCTCTCTGGTTCTTATACTGACAGAGTTTCCAGTGGGGATGATCTTATGTAAGCATACAGATACATTACCATACAAGAACTTAATGTCAACATGCCTGTGCTAGCATGCCTTTCACATGTGTCCCCATGAAAGTCTAGAGATGTTTTACAACCTTGAGAGTATACATATGTCTTATCCTTGGATCCTGTCCAGTTGTTGTCAAGAAAATTTCTGAATTCAAGTTTCTTAATACAGTTTTCCTCATTTTTTATTATGTTCTTAAATGAAGGCCAAGCAGTTTTTTAAAATATACTTCTCACACATTGGTAAACATATTTAGGAGGGATAAGTCTCACGTTTCCAATAAGAGAATATAATTTAGTGAATCAACACTGGATTTTAGAATTTGTGTTTTAATTAGTTACCTATAAGATGTAATGTATATTATATAATATTCTACATTTAAAAAAAAAATTCTATCAGGACACAAAGGCATCATATAATATTTTCCAACTTATTTTGACTTCTAAAGTATTATGATGATCAGAGACTGACTATCATGGAACATAAAATAATAATTGTGAATCTAGGTTCTTTCCTTGGTTTGAACCTACTGACATGGCAGTGATGGTCAACCGAGTATTCTGGATACAGCAGGACCACTGAACTCATGATCACATAGGTCCTGTGGTTGCTTGCACAAGGCCTATATAAGATCAAGACAGTATGTCAACATTCCAACACAGGAAGGTGGGAGGCATTTATCAGTCCCATTGCTACCTGCTGCTGCTGCTGCTGCTGCTGCTGCTGCTGCTTTGACTCTCTATGAACAGTGGATGTCTTCCATAAGAAGACCTTGTGTTCCTTAAATATGCTGCCTGTGGGAGTTTGGCCATGCTCCAGTAGGTGGACATAACAGGCAACACAGACCGGACTGAATGGATTATGAAAAACAAAAGAAAATAGAATTTGTAAGGGATGGGGACTCACGTGTATCTGGGAGACAGAGGAAGGGGTTGGGAGTGTATATTATAAAATATAACATATGCATATGTAAAATTCTCAAAGCAAATGGAAAATATTTTAAAATCTAAATAATAGCAACAACAATAGTGATAACATATAATCCAGTGAAAAGAGAGGTCTGGAAATAGACTAGAAGTTATTGATACTCAGGAAACAACTGAGATACATGCATACAATGCTGGGTTGACTTGGCCATCTTGTTGGTTTTATAGACCAATCACACTCTCCTGCATTGCTCCAGACTGCCTACATTCCAGGTTTCCTATACTTAAAGTGAATTAAAATTTGGAATCATTTTAAAATAGATTATTTGTTTTTAAGGAATCCTTGGTAACTTGGATGTCATTTCCAAGAAACATTTCATTTACAATTTTATCCAGAGAGTCAGTATAAAAAATACTACATTACAACAATAGCAATTTCAAAATTTGAAGCTTCTCTTCTGATGTTCATCTAGTCTTTACATGTAATCATTTCAAAAATAAACTAAATATATATTATTTATCAAACAAAGAAACAAAATAATCCCAATAGATATTTTACTGTTACTTCTAGATAATAGAAACTGCTTTGCTAAAGTGCCTCATTCAAAAGCATAAACATTTTTTTCTTCATATGGTATTGATAATCACACAATAAGCTTTACAATAATAAAGCAAATGTTGCAAGCTTCACTTAAATGAAATAGCATAGCCAAGATGATTTTCTTTAATTTCTAAATATTCAAATTACATTTCATTCATACCACAGAAATGTTAATTAATCAATTACAAAGAGATACTTGCCCCTCTGCTGAGTTAGAGCTTACTTATAGCCCTGGTGAATATAGCTTTCTAGCATACCACCAGGGAGTAAATTCAAATTTGGATTATTAGGTATTTAAAAGTAAAAACTCAGCTAGAATTGCACTTTTAATGCAAACAATATTCTATTATGTTGTCAGCTCCCTAAGGAGAGTCACTCTTTCTTTCTAGAAGTTTTTTTCCCATTCTCATAGCTAATATTCACCGTAAGAATTTTAGATAAGGATAGCAATAACAAAAGGAAATGTTTATACACACACACACACACACACACACACACACACACACACACACACACACACATACATTGAGATGATTTGCATGATTTGAGAATAAAAAGCCTGCAGCTTGATATTGCTTTGACTTGAAGAATATATGATCATTTCCTTTCCTATTCAGCCTTCCTATTATTTTAGAAGGAGTGTGGAAGGAAGAGTAATACATAGCAATTTCACCAGCAAGATAGGGTTCCAATAAAATTAGAGGTTTTTCTTCATTTTTATTTTTATTTTGCTCTTATAAAGATTCCTTTAAACAAGGCCTAGTGATAAAGCCAACAAACAATGATAGGCAGCATCTTTCCTTTCACTATTCTTACTATCTTTTAATGTAAATATATAGATAGAGTACAGTTTCCATACAAAAGGGATACTGGCTTTTCCTTCTAATTCTGTCTCAAGAATGTCTTCATCATAATGTGCAGTCTGGCTTGTGCAATTTGATACCCGTTTTCAGACTCTGACCAACAAAACACACTGTTAATCTCTGGATCTTTTAATCCTCTACTAGCAAATATATACTTTCTCACTGTGCCTTGGTCATATGTTTTCTTTTATATTATATATAAACTAATAGAAAAGTAAGGAAAGGGTTATTCTTCTTTAGCTATTTGAGTATCTTCTCATTTTCTGCAGCTTTTAGATAGAAAATAAGTTGCAATATAGCAAGAAAACAGAAAAATGCCCATGTACCCTCTCAATATTTAAGGGAGATTGGAAATAAGTGTGTAGCATAAGCAATTAGATTGGGGGTTATGTTAAAATACCTTTTAACTTCATCTTATTTGAGTTCTGTAATTATACATGGATTTCCTTATAAGCTTCAGGGAAACCTTACATACATCATCTGGATTAGAGATTGATCAAAACTATTCTTATTTCTGTAGATGGAAAGCTAAGTCTGTGGCTTTGGGCATGGGTTGTGAAGACCAAAGTGATGGTGGGTTACAAATAACCCAGGAACTCTGCTTCAGGAAAAAAAATGCTATTTGTATTAATGATAACATACCTGCCACTTTCTCTTCTATGTTTGGGAGAATAATTGGAAGTAAGTGGGATTAATATTAATATCTGTATAGATACAGGGTTCTGAATGGTAACTTTCTCCACCTTAAAAATAACCATTATAACACATGTAGTCTTCCTGGGGTTATTTTTGGGTTCAATAATTTTAAGCAAACAAGTAACATAAAAAATACAATAGGCATTTCTGGTTGTCTTTTGCTCTTGCCACCGGCAGTAGGTTGGCAGGTGTTCATGAGTCCTGATGAGACTGTCTTATTATATTATAAGACCAATTGGTGCTCCTAGATATATTTTGACTAGTTCTGTACCGATGGCAACTATAAATTTTAATTGACTAGTGATGACTTTTACTGTTGCATCCATGGTTGATAATGAAATGTGATATCATATAAATGAAAAAAACTGATAATAATCTCAAAATTGTGGTTATTTATCCAAGAGCAGTATCTCAGAAAGTCCATAGAGATCTCATCTAAGAGATTCTTAATAACCTTATCTTCTTCAACAAGATATTTCTTCATTGATGTACTATTTTTAGAATATGTCTTATCATTGCATGTAAATACATTCTATACTGAATGGTTTACCGACACTCTGAAACTCACAACTAGCATAAATACTGCCTATCATCCTTCAGAAGTTTTGTTTCTGGTCATATAAGTAGAACAGTATATATCACCTGTATGCTTTATGGAATTATATGGATACAGTATAAAGATGTATCTCTCAAAATACAGTATATGCAAAACTTACAAGACAGGCTTGTTAACATATTGAAATCCATTTAATTCTAAGCTCAATTTTACAAGTAGAAATATCTTTTGTTTTATTGATAGATATGTGTGCTCATGAAAACTGCCTTCATGTTAAAGGTAAGACAAAGGATATCTGTGTTATAAAATAACTTTAGCAGACACATTGTAAGGATAGTTTTGAGAAACAAGAGTACATTCAGAGGGGCTGTAGAAATGGCTCAGTGGTTAAGAGCATTGACTGCTCTTCCAGCGGTCCTGAGTTCAGTTCCCAGCAACCATATGGTGGGTTACAACCATCTGTAATGGTATCCAATGCCCTCTTTTAGTGTGTCTGGCGACACATAAACTCACAATAAATAAATAAATAAATAAATAAATAAATAAATAAATAAATATTATATAAAAAAGAATGTACTCAAAAAAGTATGGGGATTTTATTTATCTTATAAGAGAGATAGGTTGTGCTGGGGACATCCTACTTGTATTAGAATATTTAAACAAATATCATATAGAATGGAGAATCCCTATTACAAGTATTTAAAATACATTATATTTATATTGTATTTAAAATGATAACATATTTATGTTTTACAAATTATTGTGTTCATGTGTTTGTAAATTCCTTATTAGAGACTTTGTTGAAAAATAAAATCATTGAATTTTGTATAAAATGTCTGGAAAACACTGTGCAATCTTACATACAAGGCTAGGTAATGCAATTACCTGGAATTTAGAAATTCCCTGTATTTTAAACACAAAATTATTGGTTCTTGGAGCTTGCCTTCACATTTGACCACATAGACCATGTTTTAAAATGACATTCTGTATTTGAAGACTAGTCAATTGTGATGAAATTAGGTACAACAACAAAAAAAAAGTTGATTTTATTCAGTAAATCCTGCCTACTTGGCCCCACAAGAAGCAGCATCTTGATTATGTCGGTCCTGCTGCTTAAGTGCCCATTTGGGACTATTGTACTGAGCTGTGACAAATTGGACTATCCATAATATTCTATCATGCCTGATTCTACTATTGTTGTATGAACATGGATGGCATTATCTTAGTGCAACCACCTGGCTCACCACAATTCAAAGCTGCTGTTACAGCAAAGACAGCAAGAAGGCTGGCTGGTGAATAGGCGTTTGAAGCAGATGGCAAGGAGAAGCAAGCAGTGTTGATTATGAAGGTGACTATCCACAGGGCACATTTTTTTTCTCACCAAGCATTGCAATTAGAAGTAGATTTTGCTTCCAGGAAGTATCTCTCTAAGAGGCTTGGTTCACATAATTCCACCAGCCTATTTCATATGTTGCCAAGCTGTGCTCCCATGCTTCTCAATGCCTCTTCAGAGAAAAGAGTATTTGTCAAATGACTAAACATAGTGTGATACGTTGCACGGAGAGATAGTAAGCAATGGAATACAGAGAAGAGACTAAATCTGAAAGAAAATGTTTACAAATATGTCTGTATACAAGACGTGGCATGAAGTCAGATAAATCTTTCATAGTAGATATTTTACTAATTGCCAAATGCTATTTGAAATTTAGAGAATTTCAGTTTAGGTTTTCACTACTATGGTGGTAGATAGTTGTACATTGAACTTGCTTATGAACATAGAAATAAGAAATAAAATCCTCTGTTTAGTAGGTAGACATCACGTGAAATAAATCTTCACAGGGAAAAAGATGTGCTGTTCTAAAAATAAGATAAATAAGTAAAGGAATTAGAAAGGTTTATAGAGTTATTGTTGAAGGTGTCAGGATTAAAATATACTGTTCATCAATGCTATATTCACTGAAAGATATTGTTGTTGAAATTCAGTGTGAAGTCACACTTGTCTGATGAAAATATTTTGCCTGCACAGGTCTAACTTATCTAACAACTCAATTCCTTGTTACGATTCTATATGCCATTGGTAACTGGAGCTTGTAGATTTGAATGGTAAAAGATGATCCAGAGACTAATTTCCTTGCCTTATGCTATTAAAGTTTTCTAGTCCAGAAAAGACATGTGCCAAGCCTTGAATATATTCACCATCATGATAGACTTTACCTTGAAAAGCCTTTGGGGAGAGAACCAGATTCTTTGTAATAAACTCTTCTGGGTAGAAATATTAGCACATAATGAAATTCGGAAACATTGTCTACTAGCTTTGTTGTGTGGTTTTTAGAGGCAATGCAAGTGAGTGAAATGTAAGCTAATAGATGTCTTTATAATCTTCTCTATAATTATTTATAGACTCCTGAATTTAAAATAGGTATCATCTGGCATTGTATGAAAGAAGACAATAGGTAAGAAGATGAGAGCTACAGAACATCTCTATGAGCCAGGATTGGTTAGGTCCTGCCCTCTTACAGTATGCACTGCATAAATGGAGTGACTAATGCTTTGTCCATATGAGCATGTGATCCTCAGAAGAACCTTCAAAGTTATTTTAATCTCCTCATTAAGCAACTGGATTTAGAGAAGATAAAAATTACTCATGCAACTCCCATAGGTTTAAATAACTTTTACATATTTGCATAGGTGAACGCTGAAAGAGCTTTTCCCAGAGTGGCCAATTTCTGGTGCTGTAAAGATAGTAGATCACTGTGAGGTCTTAGGGAGTGTTATAGAGGGTTCAAATTTTCCTGTTAACATCTGTAATATCACTCTTTTTGCCAAATGGAGATATGTGTTATTGATAATACCTAGAGTACCAAATGTGTATTTTTAAAAATTACTCTATATATTTCCATTCTGGGAGGGAGGTAATAGCTAGACTGTAAAAAATAAAATAAAATAAAAGTAACAAAAACAAAAAGAACTTCTATTAACATTATTATTATTATTGCTATTATTTATTAGAGAAATAGAAACAATAAAAACAACCGAGGTATTTGCCATATTTCTTCATTCAAGTCATATTCCCTTTTGTCTTGGATATTTCTGTCTGAATGGAACTTAAAGTGTTTAGTAACAATCATATCAGTATCATAAAATTAAACATCAAGCCATTCTTAGGTTTCTTAAAAAGTAAACACATTTTCACAAGCAGGGATGATGAAAAAAACCATGGTGTCCTTTGGCAAATCTAAATCAAGTTCATCCTAGGTTTAACTGTAGAAAGACTGAGTAGAATGAGAAGAAGAATGAGGGCTCTTAAGCAAGATACTATCTATACATGAGAGGGAACTTGGGGAAGGAAAGCTGGGCTGTTTAGGTGCAGTTTCTGTTGCTCAGTGCCTCCCTCTTCCATGAGTCATGCATTCAGTAAAGGTTAGATGATGCTAATGTTGCTCACTACAGTTGTTACTCTCATAGTGAAGATGGCAATTACAGTCTGTAAGGACTCCCTGTATGAGCCCTGCTGGAAAGTGTGATGATAGAAAAACAAACCCTAAAAGGAATTTCAGAATTCTGCCAGTCCTTGCTGAAACTATGCATCAGGGTCAGATAAGAATAGGTAAGGCTGTTGGATATCACTTCCTTTCCCAGAAAACTGTATGGGGCACAGGTATACTTAATAGACATGAAACACTAGTTGATGTTCAGTCATTCTATAACTGCCAGAATTTTAAATTTCAGGCTTTTATGGCTAAAATATGTTTTTCTTTTCCCTTCAGTGGTTAACAGTATTACATACTCAAGCGACAGAATGCACCAATGTGTCTATTCTTTCCTGGAATCTCTTAAATTAAGGCTAAACAAAGAACACTAAAGCAGAGAATCCAAGCAAATACATATGAAAAAGGCACCCTAGGATATTTGAAGAGCCCTGTGACACAGCCATTTCTTGCAAATGGGTTTACTAAAAAAAAGTGACAAGCCCAGTGGGAAGAGAATGGACTGGTTGACAGTAAAACAAGCTAAAAAAAAAAACAGAAAACAAATGTAGCCACTATGTCAAAGTCAAGAGAACTCAGGATGGTAAGTGAATGAGGGGAAAAAAATTCAGATAAAATGCTTCCTCTCTAGACAAAGGAAGCCAATGATTCTCTCTGACTATAGCTTAATTGATGGTTAAGAACATTGAGGCTTTCTTTCAAATTTCTAAATGATTCTTTCTATTGTGTGGTCTGAAAACAACAGAAGACATGAATAAGTTGTGTGTGCTCAGTGCTACCTGGCACTGAGGACCAGTAATGCCTGATTACAATAGTGTTTTCAGGATGAATAGCTGTGTAGAACTGTTTTACAAGTTTTTTTTTTTTAAGTCAGAAAATTTTATATAGTATAACCTAGCACACAAAATTTCAATGATCTGCCCTCCTGGGGATTAACTATGAATAAACTAAGAATTGTTTTATACATTTGACTTTGCTGTGGGTTACAGACTGCTTCCTACTATACTTTGTTTGGCTTTAAGTGGAGATGAAATCAGCAGCTTATAAATATTATGCTCATGGAGATGATTAAGTTTCAAAAGAGACAATATATTTCTTAGGGAAGGTGAATGAAGGGATTTGCAAATTTTGAGTAGTATTTGGTAGAAATCAAGTACATTGTCTTTCATATTGTTTTTCCAAACTTTTATGTGCTGGATTGTAAGGTATATGACTTACAAAAAGAACATATAAACCTAAAGATTTAATGTGTTCATATGAAATATTTTTAAAGTAACCTATTAGGATTAAGAAACAAGAGAAAATTAATTTTAACTAACTTACTTGCAAATATTAATTGTTTTATAATGTATAGATATATAATCCACCATTTTGGGTTTCATATCTTTAATTTTTTATAATAATTTATATTATATATAACTTATAAAAATGAAAGGGTAAGTTTTACACACATGTACACAAACACATACAAGTTTATGTTTATATTTGGGAACACATTTGAAAGAACATGAAAAAAATCATTCTCAAAGTGTCTGGCAAATACAGAAGTGCTCACAGTCATCTTTAGGATGGAACACAGGGACCCCAGTGGAGGAGCTAGAGAAAGTACCCAAGGAGCTGAAGAGTTCTGCAATCCTATAGATGGAACAACAATATGAAGTAACAAGTACCCCCACAAGCTCCTGTCTCTAGCTGCATATGTAGCAGAAGATGGCCTAGTCAGCCATCATTAGAAAGAGAGAACCCTTGGTCTTGTGTAGTGGCTATTCCTGGTGGTCAACTTAACTATATTTGGAATGAACTACAATCCAGATTGGAAGGCTCACCAGTGACCCTTATCTGGAGTCTTGGAAATAGAAGTTTCTGATCTGGATCTTGGTATGGAGATCTTGAGGCATAGCGGCTATGAATTCCAGAAGATTAAATCTCTGAGTTCAAGGTCATCTGGGATGAAAGGTGTGGTGGAACATAAATTTCAACAGATATCTATCTAAAGGTGTGGTGGGACTCAGTAACTGCTAGATCCTTGGACTTCCATTCACAGCTACTACTGAACCATTGTTGGGAATTGGACTGCAGACTGTAAGTCATCAATAAATTCCTTTACTATATAGAGACTATCCATAAGTTCTGTGACTCTAGAGAACCCCAACTAATACAGTCTTGCAAACTTTATATGCCCCAGTACAGGGGAATGCCAAGGCCAAGAAGTGGGAGTGGGTGGGTAGGGAAGCAGGGCGGGGGGAGTGTATAGGGAACTTTCGGGATAGCATTTGAAATGTAAATAAAGAAAATATCTAATTAAAAAAAGAGAGAGAAAAAAAGAACTAAAATTATTGTGGTTGTTCATGATTTTTCATTCTTTTGCTCCCAGAAAAGATAATTACTATTTTGTATTTTGTGTTGTAAACTTGTACTGTTTCTGCACACTTTATTTCATATGTATATATCTATTACTATACAGAAGAATAAGAGCTTTGGTTGCTTTCACTTAATATAGAAATTTAACCACACTTTATTTGTTCTTCTAGATTATTTCCTTTTTTCTATTATATTCTTTATAAGTCATCCATCCTCTCTCTGTTTTGTTGTACATGGTAAACATTAATCTCACTACTATCACTGTCATGCCTACTATCATTCATATATATATATATATATATATATATCATGTAACATTAGTTATTTCCTGAATGGTAATTTTTGTCCTTGATTCTTTGTTTATTTTGATTTTTATTAGGAAAAATGCCAGTGGTAGAATTCTTGCACAAGTGTTACATTTCAGATGTAAAAATAGAATTTTTACTTCAAAGGGAAAAATGTGGCATTGGACATTCATTGTACTAAACTATGTTATCATGAAGTATACAGAATAACACTTTATTTTATTCTATTAGCTTTGTGTTAACTTATACTTTCATAAAAAGGTTTAGAAATTCCAACGGTCTTTTTTTATAACTTCAAATATTTGATACTTGGAGGCTTTTAAAAACCTAATAATTTATCTGATATGGAAGTATATTTTAATCCCATCTTAATCTATTAATGTAGCTGGGCAAAATTTGTCTTTGTAATTATTTCTTCTTTTATGTGTTTCATTCCCTTTACAAATTATCTATAATGTTGTCATGTTTTGATCTCTTATTTCCTTTATATAGAAAGGTTTAGTTAATATTGTGGAAGATGGATCTCAGGTATTTCTAAAATTGGTCATACCTGACCATACCTTGAAAAATCTAGCAAACATATAGAGTTGCATATGTAATTGAGACTTTTATGTTGGTTATCATGTGTGGGGACTGGGAGGAATAGAAAGTCCTTATGCAAATAAGAAGATATGCGCAGTAAGATTTTGCAGGAGATTCTTTTTAGTACCTTGGTCACATGTCAGAAAAGAGGAAAGATGGAGTGGTTCCATGGAACCCTGTTCTCAACAAAAGTTCAACAATAGAGCTAGGATCCCATTACATAGCATGAGGTAGGGATACATCTTTTTCTTCATGTGGTCAGCCAGTTAGCTCAGTTTCTTTCATGGACTACTCTTCCCTTTCTATGGGAATCCCCTATACCTCCTCTGTTTTAATGCCAAATTTCAACAGATATCTATCTAAAGGTTATTATCAGTTATCTTAATTCATCTCTTAGTTCAGGGCCATCCAGTTGTATTTTACAGGCTAAATGTGGCTAATTTTATTAATAAATATTGTAACATAGTTTTTGGCATTTGCTTTTGGCCTTTTAGGTATTATGATCATCTATTTATAGAGTTGGAATAGAAAACATATGGTTCATAAAGCTTAAAATATTTATTATTTCAAAAAATGTTTATTAAGCTATTATAGCTTTGTAGATTTAAAATGAACTTGCATTGGTTGTAATCTATATGTCTATAACATTTCAACTTTCCATCAATCAACAACTTTCTCTAACAGGTAACTCAGTAAGGGTACTTCCAGATTTAGCTTTATGTCAAAAGAAGTGTAACTTCTATATCTCATCAAAGATGCTTCTTTTCACAAAAGCGGGAGATTGTTACAGAGATCCATAAGTGATCAAAATGCAGAGAATGTGAATGACTATGGATATTCAATCCATGTGAATGCACCTAAAATGCAACCCTTACACCTAAAGATGCTAGACAGTCATAGAAGAGTGGGGAGAAAGATGATGAGATCTAAAGAATCAGGCTATCTATCCCCTAGATATAATATGGAACTTTATGAAATACTAACAATAGAGCCAAACAAGACTGGCATAATGGTAACACAGTTAACTGGGGCGGGGGATGCACAGGGCACTGCCCATAGATGAGGAGTTCTTCATGATATATGAGGTCAATAGCTTTTGGATGGGTGTATTAGTTTGCTTCTATGCCTATGATAAAGTACCAAAATCTTCTTGGAGAGTGTCTTAGAGTTTTACTGCTGTGAGCAGATGCCAAGAACAAGGCAACTTTTATAGGTCAACATTTAACTGGTCTAGATGTTCAGAGGTTCAGTCCATTATCATCAAAGAGGGAACATGGCTGCATCCATACAGACATGGTACAAGAGGAGTAAGAAGGCTACCAGCAGAATAATAGCTTCCAGGCAACTAGGATGAGGACATAAAAGCCCACACCCACAGTGACAAACCTACTCCAACAAGGCCAAACCTACTCTAATAGCCATACCTTCTAGTAGTGCCAGTCCCAGGCTGAACACATGCAAACCATAAGAGAGAGTAAATGGGTTATTTGGCTTACACTTCTTAATTCAACCTTTGTGAAAGATATGGCAGAAACTGAAGACAGGAACCTGGAAGCAAGAACAGAAGCAAAGTCTGTAAAGGAATGCTGTCTATTCTCTTTTTCTTATGGCTTGCCCAGTCTGATTTATTATACTATACAGGCTCACCTGCACAGGGTGGGGCAACACTTACAATGGGCTAAGCCATCCCATATGAATCATAAATCACGAAAATGCTCTACAGACATGCCTACAGTAATACCTGTGCATGGCAGTAAAGCAGATATCTATTCAGTTACAATGGCAGGAAATAATTTACTAATGTTAACCTTTGGGTTTATCATTGAGAAAAAGGTATGTGTAAACTCAGGCTCAATGCACCCATCTTTCCAAGTCCAGATTAGTTCTATAGGTTTATTTCCAAACCAGCCATTGCCTAGGTAAACAATAGTGTCATGATTAATGTACTAGTTAGATATCTGCTTCAGTAATGGTGTGAAACAAACATTTTCAATATATCAAAGTCTTACACTGTAAAATATCTCACCTTCACAGGTCCACAGGTCAGATGGTATGGCTTTTACTTCAGAATACAGGTCAGGCCAGGGTACTTTTCTCATTGACTCCCTTTGGAACTAATGGCTACCTGAGCTATGCTTTTCTCTTGGGGGCAGACAAAATCTTCCAGAGGGCAGACAAAACTGTGCAGGCACATTGAAGGTCACTGGCACTTGTGATATCTGCTTTCCATCATTGGTCAAAACAAATTGCTAAGAAAAACTTATAATAATGATAGAAAAAAAGAAACCTCTACTTCCATGAGAAAATATTGCAAGGTTGGATAACAGAAGGATGCAGCTGTAAAATTCTATCACATGAAAGTAAGAAGTATTGAAATAATAAGTAATACTTGAGTTGGCTCAAATGATTAAATATATGTTATTGGACAGAAGAGTAGACTTCCTAATGTGTTATCACCACTTGATGTAAACACACCATAAAGATTCTCATATTAAGAAAGAAACAAAGTACTATATGGTATTTTAAAAATCTTTTTAACTGTATTTTATTGTATCTTTTTAATGCTATTGTGGCATTCCAGAAAGAAAAATTCAAGGGTTTCACTTTAAACACGATCACTGGGATAAATGACCAGAATAAGAAAAAGCATTTAACCTATTTTGCACCATATAAGTTACACAGGTAACCAATCTCTCTTAAGTACAGTAGGTTACCTATTTACCCACAGCCAAAAGGGAGTTGACACAAGTGTCTCACATCTCAGTCCTTGCCACTTAGAAGTAACATCTTAAGCATTTGCCATTCAACATTACATAGGCACCCTTCTTTATTTTCATTGTTCTCATGTAAATAGTTTTCTTTTCTTTTTCCTTTATAGCAACACAGACAATAACAATTCTTTCTAATCTTTGTAAACTGTACCTCCTACCAGAAATATGATAATTGTGTTTCTTTGCTTATCAGTTATTGTTATTGAAAATTGTTTTCTTGATTTGATCTTAAGTCAGAAGAAATGGTATCTTTGGATTCAGAACACTGTCATCACATCTAACAACTCCTCTTCTTGGAATTAAGTTGATTTCGTTCTCTAAATTGTTTTATCTTGAAAAAGTCATTAAAAATAAATCTTTTTGTAAATTGGCCTACCCAATTGTATTATTTTTCAAACCTTATCTTATTAATGAGGATAATATTTGTGTGAGCATGTTATAGTTATAAGTGGGCTTCTGTCCATTAGCACAGGCTGGGTGAGCGGCAATTCACTACTGAGCTTCAGGCCAGTGGAGCATGTAGTGATACAGGAGGCACCGGGGCGGGACATAAGGAAGACAGTTTTATTGAGCAGATTATAAGGCTCCCGGGAGCTGTCAAGAGCAGCAAAATAGCACTAAAGGACAGCATGCAGAAAAACACCAGAGAAAGACAGATGGATGGGCTGCCCAATAACTAGCTTTAGAGAATTGGGAAAGAGCGTCCTTGAGGAGAGATTAAATAAATAATAAACAGAGCTGCGGCGACAACTCACAGCTAGATCACAGGCCGAATGGTGGCACATCCTGTAAAAGTTTGATTGGTAGGATGCAGCTGCTGCCGGAGATCACTCTAAAAGTTTCCAGTAAATAAACAAACACACAACGACAACAGAAACCAAGAAAAGTGATTCAGAATTAGGATTACAAGTAGTGCTTTCAAACTCCAGAAGTGAAATTAGTTTTAAATCAACAGTCTGCTCTCATTCTACCGTTTTTCATGTGAGCACGCTACTGTAAACATAATACAAGAATATGTAGACAGTTGAGGACATTTAAGGTTGAAAAAGAAAATTTAAGTTATATTATCTTTACAAAAGTACTAAAGCTAAACTTTATTATTAATACAACTTGGGCTCTGTGCATCAATTTATCCATTAAAATTTGAGGATCTATATTTTTTCTCTGAGATCTCTGGGATGATAAGGCAAAAATGTATAAACACACCATAGGTTAGAGTATGCATGCTCACATAACACATTTGTAAACAATAATAATAATAATAATAATAATAATAATAATAATAATAATAATAATGGAAACCCACAGGCATGGCCAAAATAAATAATATTAGGTTGGCAATTTTGCCTACTGCTAAGTCACTGGGAATACAGACTCCCCTATGTTAGAGATATTGTTAATATGTTTATGATTTAGGATATGTAATTTCTAGGTCTTGAATCACATATGAGCACAAACTGAGTTGCTCAAACATTTTTTTTAAAGCAGTCTTCCAGTGTTCATTATTGTCAGAAATCTAAAATTAGCATGGCAAGTAATTTGGCTCTTTTTGGTTACTTTGAGAATTATTTCTGATTTTGGACACCCTACTGGCCATCTTTCCTGTTTCTCAGCATGTAGATGTACCACTACTTTAACTCTGCCTATGTCATCACAGAATGCTAAAAGTTAATTTTCTTCAGTTAAGAACATAGTTTATATTATGTACATTGAGTGACTTTTCTGTGGAACAAAGGAATGAATGTTTATTTACCAGTGACAGAAGAAATTATGCACCCATTCTACCTTAGTGAACTAATGAATTTATTGGAGTTATTATTACTATGTACAGAAGGATGGCTGAGGAAATTGAACAGTTAAGTATAGTAGTAGGCTCTAAGGCAAATTATGTTACAGAAACTCTTACATTGTATTGATAATGATTCACAAATATCATTCAAATTCTCTGTTATTTACAGGCAGACTTATATAGCAGTATCTCCATGTGTCCTGGCAAGTATTTACTATTTAAATTAACATAGTAAGTAGCCTTGTCAATCTTTACTTTTGTGAATGTTCCAGGTCTTGGAAGTCTGTGATGTGCAGATTTTTTTAAGGAGATGTAACACAGATATCTATTTATCCCTAGTTAAAGACATGAATACACACAAGGTAATGATTCTACTGAAGTCCAATTTGGTGAACCAGTGGACTTATTGGTATTACTTACATGAGTCTCAGTGAGAGGGAACTAATGGGAGCTTGGGTGACTCAAAGGCAGCTGCATTACCACAAAGTTCACAGCAGTTTGGTCATGGGTCAGAAAAATGGTGTTACCGAGTTCTCTGCCTGACTTGAAAGCTGTATGACAAGTTAAAGAGTCTTATCTGCAATCCTTATGACTTACACAACCAAGTGGAAGGGAAAAAAAACCTCATCATCTAGTAAGTCTTAGAGAATTCTTGAGACTTGAGATTTATTTATTTTCTGAATCTCGGTGAGTCTCCTTCTAGGGTGAAATGTTTTATTTCAAAACGAATCCCCAAGACAAAAACTCTCTGAGCCTGGTAATCTTTTCTTAACCAGCTGAGTAGCACATGCTTCCTTCCTATGTGAAGAAGTGAGTGAGTGTGTGTGTGTGTGTGTGTGTGTGTGTGTGTATGCGTGTGTGTACTCTCACACACACATATACATAGGCATGTGTTTCACCAATGTGTGAATACTAGTCTGTGACTGGTAAAATTGACCTCAAGAACCTTTCTATATATCTATTTAACTTTCTTTGTTTGGTAGATTTCTATGTGAAACTGAATTTACTGTTTAAGCTAATTTGTGTGAGCACTGGGTTATACCTGTCAGCATTGGAGTTACTGGAACTTGCTTTTCTGTCCACTCTTCTTTTATTCTGAAAATCCAAACTCATGTATTTATTATTGCATAACAAGCAATGTATCCACTGCGCTTTCATGCTATCCCCAAAAGACAACATCTAATGTTACCCCTGATGTTCTTTTGTACACGTTTTTGTTAGTCAAATTGCCTTAACTATATAATTTGGCTCATGATTAATATATTTTAAATGTATTAAATTATCTAAATATTTAGGAGAAGTTGCTTTTAACACAAGGGGACAGGTTTGTTTTGTTTTGTTTTGTTTTGTTTTTTTGGAGTAGAAATACATACCAAAGAAATTTTTTTTAAATTTATTTATTTTATTTTATTTTTTTATTACGTATTTTCCTCAATTACATTTACAATGCTATCCCAAAAGTCCCCCACAATCTCCCCCCGCCACTCCCCTACCCACCCATTCCCATTTTTTGGCCCTGGCGTTCCCGTGTACTGGGGCATATAAAGTTTGCCTGACCAATGGTCCTCTCTTTCCAGTGATGGCCGACTAGGCCATCTTTTGATACATATGCAGCTAGAGTCAAGAGCTCCGGGGTTCTGGTTAGTTCATAATGTTGTTCCACCGATAGGGTTGCAGATCTCTTTAGCTCCTTGGATACTTTCTCTAGCTCCTCCATTGGGGGCCCTGTGATCGATCCAATAGTTGACTGTGAGCATCCACTTCTGTGTTTGCTAGGCCCCGGCCTAGTCTCCCAAGAGACAGCTATATCATGGTCCTTGCAACAAAGGCTTGCTGGTGTATGCAATGGTGTCATCGTTTGGAGGCTAATTATGGGATGGATCCCTGGATATGGCAGGCTCTAGATGGTCCATCCTTTTATGTCAGCTTCAAACTTTGTCTCTGCAACTCCTTCCATGGGTGATTGTTTCCAATTCTAAGAAGGAGCAAAGTGTCCACACTTTGGTCTTCGTTCTTCTTCAGTTTCATGTGTTTTGCATATTGTACCTTATATCGCGATATACTAAGTTTCTGGGCTAATATCCACTTATCAGTGAGTGCATTTCATTTGAGTTCTTTTGTGATTGGGTTACCTCACTCAGGATGATGCCCTCCAGGTCCAACCATTTGCCTAGGAATTTCAAAAATTCATTCTTTTTAATAGCTGAGTAGTACTCCATTGTGTAAATGTACCACATTTTTTGTATCCATTCCTCTGTTGAGGGGCATCTGGGTTATTTCCAGCTTCTGGCTATTATAAATAAGGCTGCTATGAACATAGTGGAGCATGTGTCTTTCTTACCAGTTGGGACATCTTCTGGATATATGCCCAGGAGAGGTATTGCGGGATCCTCTGGTAGTATTATGTCCAATTTTCTGAGGAACCGCCAGACTGATTTCCAGAGTGGTTGCACAAGCTTGCAATCCCACCAACAATGGAGGAGTGTTCCTCTTTCTCCACATCCTCGCCAGCATCTGCTGTCACCTGAATTTTTGATCTTAGACATTCTGACTGGTGTGAGATGGAATCTCAGGTTTGTTTTGATTTGATTTCCCTGATGATTAAGGATGTTGAACATTTTCTCAGGTGCTTTTCAGCCTTTTGTATTCCTCGGGTGAGAATTCTTTGTTTAGCTCTGAGCCCCATCTTTTAAAGGGGTTATTTGATTTTCTGGAGTCCACCCTCTTAAGTTCTTTACATATATTGGATATTAGTCCCCTATCTGATTTAAGATAGGTAAAGATCCTTTCCCAATCTGTTGGTGGTCTTTTTGTCTTATTGACAGTGTCTTTTGCCTTGCAGAAGCTTTGCAGTTTCATGAGGTCCCATTGGTCAATCCTCGATCTTACAGTACAAGCCATTGCTGTTTTATTCAGAAATTTTTTTTCCCTGTGCCCATATCTTCGAGGCTTTTCCCCACTTTCTCCTCTATAAGTTTCAGTGTCTCTGGTTTTATGTGAAGTTCCTTGATCCATTTAGATTTGACCTTAGTAAAAGGAGAGAGGCATGGGTAGATTCACATTCTTCTACATGATAATAACCAGTTGTGCCAGCACCAATTGTTGAAAATGCGGTCTTTCTTCCACGGAATGGTTTTAGCTCCCTTGTCGAAGATCAAGTGACCATAGGTGTGTGGGTTCATTTCTTGGTCTTCAATTCTATTCTATTGGTCTACTTGTCTGTTTCTATACCAGTACCATGCAGTTTTTGTAACAATTGCTCTGTAGTAAAGCTTTAGGTCAGGCACGGTGATTCCACCAGAGGTATTTTTATCCTTGAGAAGAGCTTTTGCTATCCTAGGTTTTTTGTTATTCCAGATGAATTTGCAGATTACTCTTTCTAATTCATTGAAGAATTGAGTTGGAATTTTGATGGGGATTGCATTGAATCTGTAGATTGCTTTTGGCAAGATAGCCATTTTTACAATGTTGATCCTGCCAATCCATGAGCATGGGAGATCTTTCTATCTTCTGAGATCTTCTTTAATTTCTTTCTTCAGGGACTTGAAGTTTTGATCATACAGATCTTTCACTTCCTTAGTTAGAGTCACGCCAAGATATTTTATATTATTTGTGACTATTGAGAAGGGTGTTGTTTCCCTGATTTCTTTCTCAGCCTGTTTATTTTTTGTATAGAGAAAGGCCATTGACTTGTTTGAGTTAATTTTATATCCAGCTACTTCACCGAAGCTGTTTATCAGGTTTAGGAGTTCTCTGGTGGAATGTTTTAGGGTCACTTATATATACTATCATATCATCTGTAAAAAGTGATATTTTGACTTCATCTTTTCCAATTTGTATCCCCTTGATCTCCTTTTGTTGTCGAATTTCTCTGGCTAGGACTTCTAGTACTATGTTGAAGAGATAGGGAGAAAGTGGGCAGCCTTGTCTAGTCCCTGATTTTAGTGGGATTGCTTCAAGCTTATCACCATTTACTTTGATGTTGGCTAATGGTTTGCTGTAGATTGCTTTTATCATGTTTAGGTATGGGCCTTGAATTCCTGATCTTTCCAAGACTTTTATCATGAATGGGTGTTGGATCTTGTTGAATGCTTTTTCCACATCTAACTAGATGATCATGTGGTTTTTGTCTTTGAGTTTGTTTATATAATGGATTACATTGATGGATTTTCATATATTAAACCATCCCTGCATCCCTGGAATAAAACCTACTTGGTCAGGATGGATGATTGCTTTAATGTGTTCTTAGATTCGGTTAGCGAGAATTTTATTGAGGATTTTGATATCGATATTCATAAGGGAAATTGGTCTGAATTTCTCTATCTTTGTTGGATCTTTCTGTGGTTTAGGTAGCAGAGTAATTGTGGCTTCATAGAATGAGTTGGGAAGAGTTCCCTCTACTTCTATTTTGTGGAATATTTTGTGCAGAACTGGGATTAGATCTTCTTTGAAGGTCTAGTTGAACTCTGCACTAAACCCATCTGGTCCCTGGGCTTTTTTTGGCTGGGAGACTATTAATGACTGCTTCTATTTCTTTAGGGGATATGTGACTGTTTAGATTGTTAACTTGATCCTGATTTAACTTTGGTACCTGGTATCTGTCTAGAAATTTGTCCATTTCGTGCAGGTTTTCCAGTTTTGTTGAGTATAGCCTTTTGTAGAAGGACCTGATGGTGTTTTGGATTTCTTCAGGATCTGTTGTTATATCTCCCTTTTCATTTCTGATTTTGTTAATTAGGATTTTGTCCCTGTGCCTTCTAGTGAGTCTAGGTAAAGGTTTATCTATTTTGTTGATTTTCTCAAAAAACCAACTCCTCGTTTAGTTAATTCTTTGAATAGTTCTTCTTGTTTCCACTTGGTTGATTTCACCCCTTAGTTTGATTATTCCTGCCATCTGCTTCTCTTGGGAGAATTTGCTTCCTTTTTTTCTAGAGCTTTTAGATGTGTTGTCAAGCTGCTAGTATGTGCTCTCTCCCATTTCTTCTTGGAGGCACTCAGAGCTATGAGTTTCCCTCTTAGAAATGCTTTCATTGTGTCCCATAGGTTTGGGTATGTTGTGGGTTCATTTTCATTAAACTCTAAAAAGTCTTTAATTTCTTTCTTTATTCCTTCCTTGACCAAGGTATCATTGAGAAGAGTGTTGTTCAGTTTCCACGTGAATGTTGGCTTTCCATTATTTATGTTGTTATTGAAGATCAGCCTTAGGCCATGGTGGTCTGATAGGATACATGGGACAATTTCAATATTTTTGTATCTGTTGAGGCCTGTTTTATGACCAATTATATGGTCAATATTGGAGAAGTTCCCATGAGGTGCTGAGAAGAAGGTATAGCCTTTTGTTTTAGGATAAAATGTTCTGCAGATATCTGTCAGATCCATTTGTTTCATAACTTCTGTTAGTTTTACTGTGTCCCTGTTTAGTTTCTGTTTCCATGATCTGTCCATTGATGAAAGTGGTGTGTTGTAGTTTCCCACTATTATTGTGTGAGGTGCAATGTGTGCTTTGAGCTTTACTAAAGTGTCTTTAATAAATGTGGCTGCCCTTGCATTTGGAGCGTAGATATTCAGAATTGAGAGTTCCTCTTGGAGGATTTTACCTTTGATGAGTATGAAGTGTCCCTCATTGTCTTTTTTGATAACTTTGGGTTCGAAGTCGATTTTATCCGATATTAGAATGGCTACCCCAGCTTGTTTCTTCAGACTATTTGCTTAGAAATTTTTTTTTCCAGCCTTTCACTCTGAGGTAGTGTCTGTCTTTTTCCCTGAGATGGGTTTCCTGTAAGCAGCAGAATGTTGGGTCCTGTTTGTGTAGCCACTCTGTTAGTGTATGTCTTTTTATTGGGAAATTGAGTCCATTGGTATTGAGATATTAAGGAAAAGGAATTGTTGCTTCCTTTTATTTTTGTTGTTAGAGTTGGCATTCTGTTCTTGGGGCTGTCTTCTTTTTGGTTTGTTGAGTGATTACTTTCTTGCTTGTTCTAGGGCGTGATTTCCGTCCTTGTATTGCTTCTTTTATGTTATTATCCTTTGAAGGGCTGGATTTGTGGAAAGATAATGTGTGAATTTGGATTTTTCGTGGAATACTTTGGTTTCTCCATCTATGGTGATTGAGAGTTTGGCAGGGCATAGTAGCCTGGGCTGGCATTTGTGTTCTCTTAGTGTCTGTATAACATCTGTCCAGGCTCTGCTGGCTTTCATAGTCTCTGGTGAAAAGTCTGGTCTAGTACTGATAGGTCTGCCTTTATATGTTACTTGACCTTTCTCCCTTACTACTTTTAATATTCTCTCTTTATTTAGTCCATTTGTTGTTCTGATTATTATGTGTCGGGAGGAATTTCTTTTCTGGTCCAGTCTATTTGGAGTTCTGTAGGTTTCTTGTATGTTCATGGGCATGTCATTCTTTAGGTTGGGAAGTTTTCTTCTATAATCTTGTTGAAGATATTTGCCAGCCCTTTAAGTTGAAAATCTTCATTCTCATCAACTCCTATTATCCGTAGGTTTGGTCTTCTCATTGTGTCCTGGAGTTCCTGGATGTTTTGAGTTAGAATCTTTTTGCGTTTTGTATTATCTTTCATTGTTGTGCCAATGTTCTCTATGGAATCTTCTGCACCTGAGATTCTCTCTTCCATCTCTTGTATTCTGTTGCTGATGCTCGTGTCTATGGTTCCAGATTTCTTTCCTAGGATTTCTATCTCCATCGTTCCCTCACTTTGGATTTTCTTTATTGTGTCTACTTCCCTTTTTAGTTCTAGTATGGTTTTGTTCATTTCCATCACCTGTTTGGATGTGTTTTCCTGTTTTTCTATAAGGACTTCTACCTGTTTGGTTGTGTTTTCCTGTTTTTCTTTAAGGAGTTGTAACTCTTTAGTGGTGTTCTCCTGTATTTCTTTCAGTGAGTTATTAAAGTCCTTTTGATGTCCTCTACCATCATCATGAGATATGCTTTTAAATCCGGGTCTAGCTTTTCGGTTGTGTTGGGGTGCCCAGGACTAGGTGGCGTGGGAGTGTTGCATTCTGATGATGATGAGCGGTCTTGATTTCTGTTAGTAGGATTCTTAAGTTTGCCTTTTGCCATCTTGTATTCTCTGGAGCTAGTTGTTATAGTTGTCTCTGGTTAGAGCTTGTTCCTCAGGTGATTATGTTAGCCTCTATCAGCAGACCTGGGAGACTAGCTCTATCCTTAGTTTCAGTGGTCAGAGTACTCTCTTCATGCAAGCTCTCCTCTTGCAGGGAAGGTGCCCAGATATCTGGTGTTTGAACCTGCCTCCTGGCAGAAGTTGTGTTCCACTCACCAAATGACTTAGGATCCAGTGGCTGATCCTTTGTGGGTCCTTGCGGGTGTCCGGAGACTCCCCGGGCCAGGGACCCTGGTTCTGTAGTGTACTGGAAGGGACTTGATCCCGATATCAGGCCGGGTTACCTGCTTTCTTAATTAATGCAGTCTCAAGTCCTGCGTGATTGGATTGGAGCAGGCGCTGTGTTCCACTCATCAGAGGTCTTAGGATCCCTTGGCGGATCCTGTGTGGGTCTTTGCAGGTGTCTGGAGACTCCCCTGGGCCAGGGACCACGGTACTGCAGTGGGCCGGATGGAAGGGCCCAAAGAAATTTTTAACTTATCTTCATTGACAAGTATAGAGAGAAAAGTCTTTGTTCATCCACATGAATTTAGCTTTTTTCTCTTTTCTTCATCTTTCCTTTCAACACTAAGGTAGACAGACTTATGCATGATTTCACTTTGATATTCTGTAGGTACATTAGTGTTTACATATCATGTCACAAAAGTGTTTACAATGAGCAAAATCACAATTGTCCTTCTAAAATTTGCATTGAACACAGTTTATCCAAAGCCCATTGTTCTTTATATAAGATTTAATTTTCCAAATGTTTTAACAGTGTGAAAACTAATATATTTCTGATACTACAGAAAAATCTCTACCACGATAGGCATCCAGATACACCTGGAACTTTATTAAAACCCAGCAGTTTTGGCTGCTTTCTTCTGGATTTCTGCACTGGTAGCATCAGGATGTGATTGCTCTCATCTGAGTTCTTCCTCAGCAGGAACTTCGCTGCTTTGGAAGCCAGGGGTAAGGAAGAAAGAAAGAAAGAAAGAAAGAAAGAAAGAAAGAAAGAAAGAAAGAAAGAAAGAACTGTCTCTTAAAAGCTGCTTTCTGAGGTAGGATTCTTTTTTCACATCCTAATAAGTCAATTTGCTTCTCCACAGATCATTGCATCACAGATGATAATTTTTACTATTGCCAACACAGTAATGTAAAAGCCAGTGTTCAGAGTACGATTTGATGACCTGAGCCTTTTTCTCTCTCTAAATGAGCTCTTCCAATTAATGAAAAGGAGGTCAACCTCCAACCCCAAAACATGCCTGTGGCTCCCTTTCTTTGGAATAAATTCTACTCATGAAAAACCAAGAGTCCCTGTAAGTTCTTGGGCTTTGTTTTTGTTTTTGTCTTTTGGATAGTAATTAGTTAAAAACAAATATTGACTTTTTTTTGTGATTGTGGAATAGAAGTAAATATTGTATATGAAATTCCCTGACTGTCTTTCAGTCTCATTATTATTTTTAGTAACCTTTGACGCATTTCAGTGTAGAAAATTGACACAATTTTACTAGACACATGGTGACCTTACCCACTGAAATATCTCTGAGCACACTGAGTTCTGGATTCAGATGGACATGTCTTAGGCAATACTGTCAAACCCATGTGATCACAAATTTAAGTACCGTTAGTAGTAAGAAAGCAACTCTAATATTAATTGAGGAAAGGAGTCACTTAAACACTAATTTTGCTTTAAAAATGTACTATAAGCAATAAAAGTTTTAATAATTACTTCATAAATAAATTGTTCATGGTCATGCAGATATTCCTCAAGGTCCTTATCATTTAAAAACCTCAAAGTTTTCTTCACCATTCCTCATGATAGTCTCAGCTTCCAAAACCAGCCACATTCTGCAATGTGTATGAGCATACTACCTGCTTGAAAGCCTGAATATGGCCATTGACCATGCAGGACCACTGCATAGAAAGAATTCTGAGCCAGGACTCTTCTGGAGAAGCCAATATCATCTTCTATTGCAATAGGAACAGATCATTATATAGTTTAATGACTGAACTTATCTTTATATTTGTCTGTGAAATTAACTGAGGACTAATCACTAAAGCTAGTATGTTTCCTAACAAGTAAGAGAAATTTGTATATATGTACCCTGTCCTTTTTATGCTTTATTTTTGTGTATTAGTATACTACTATAGCAAACTTTGATGTTTTGACTTGGTCTCTTCTATATTGCAGCTTTGATTGTATTGTACCATAATTAATTGGTGTGCCTTAGGCATGTAGATTAGTTCTGACAACTCTTAGGATGTACAATAATATTAACTTGGTTGTGTCTTCTCTGTGCACAGTATCTGCAACAGCTTGAACCTGCAAATGGCATGTCTTTGAAATCTTAGAGAAGTTTGCTCCTTTGTTACAGCTTTCTTGTTAGACATAGTGAATTGATTTCTTGTCATTTTATCTCAAGGCCATGACTTTGCCCACTCTCCAAGTTTGCTCTTATCCTACTATCCCAGTACATTACTCTGCCATTGCTCGCTGAACATCTTTTTATTAAAATATTTTAGAGTCTTTGACCAGTTTCTTAAGCCTTTCTATTAGTTTGATCTCTATCTAGAGATCTTATTAAATGAATATTCTGAATCAGTAGACCTGGATTAGTTTCACATTCTGAATTTTTTGTAAGTCACGGGTCCCAATGATATTACCTCACAGAAATGTTTTGAGTAATAGGAATTAAATGATATTATGAGATAGGTAGACAGCCCTAACTGTTATTATACTCATAATATACACACATCATTTTCATGTTATAACAAGATCTGGCTATGGGTTGTCTTTGAGATATGTTACCTTTTAAAAATATTTCACAATGGTTTTACATTAAAATATATTTAAATTTATAATTCTGTTAATGTGTGGATGTGCAATGTGTATGCCAGTGCCTGTGAAGATCAGATGAGACTGTCAGAGCCCCCGAAGCTAGAGTTACAGGTGGTTGTGAACTGTTCAGTCTGTGTGCTATGGTCTAAACATTCCCTTTCAAAGAGAAGCAGGCACTCCTCTGAACTTACAAGCCATCTTCAGCCTCCTTGTTTATTTTTAAAGCTTAACACATTATGAAATTTTATTTTGCAAAATACTTGATCGCTAAAAACATCAAGTTTAATGAGGTCAAATTTTAATTCAGAAACATTGTTAAGTTGTATATGTACATTTAATATTAAGATAAAGATTTCTCCCTTATCAAACATGTTTTGAGGTTTTTTTTTTCCTTAATCTGAGTAAGAGAAAATGTATTGGCCATTTACTATGCTAGACTTTATATCATTTCAGAAATAATAAACAGTCGTATTACTAAGTCTGTGAAATTGTGACATTGGTTTATATGCAGCCTATGAGAACTACAAAGTACTTTAATCTTGGACTTAACATTGACAATATAAGTCAATACATTTACTGTTGTGCACAGAAATAGCATTTTAAATTTCTATGGTGCATTTTTGTATTCAATAAAATATGGGCTTTAGCAAAACTGCATCCACAATTTATTTTAGGGCATATGAAAACCTCTTACACATTTAAGAATGGATCAAGGGTGATGCTTCTTTTCTATGTCAAAAAGCTATGAGTCAGAGGCTATAGAGACTATAGAGACTATAGAGACTATAGAGACTATAGAGACTATAGAGTCAGAGTCAGCTCAGCTATTGGGAACACTTACTGTTCTATTCCAGGACCAGAACTTAGAGCCCATCAATAACATTGAGTGACTCACAAATGATCATAATTTTAGTTCCAAAAGTTTCAACACCCTCTTTCAAAGACATGGGCTCCTGAAGACACGTGTGCATTCATGAAAACAACTATACATACAAACATACATACATACATACATACATACATACATACGTACATACATACATACACATACTGAAAGACATTCACACACACACACACACACACACACACACACACACACACACACAAAGTAGTTATTAGGTGGATTATTAATTTTTTTAGTTTGTAGCTCCCTCCATTTATTAATTTTGAATGTCGTTGTTTGATATATATATTTTATTACGTATTTTCCTCAATTACAGTTCCAATGCTATCCCAAAAGTCCCCCATACCCTTCTCCCCACTCCCCTACCCACCCATTCCTACCTTTTGTCCCTGGCGTTCCCCTGTACTGGGGAATATAAAGTTTGCATGTCCAATGGGCCTCTCTTTCCAGTGATGGCTTACTAGGCCATCTTTTGATACATATGCAGCTAGAGTCAAGAGCTCCGGGGTACTGGTTAGTTCATAATGTTGTTGCACCTACAGGGTTGCAGATCTCTTTAGCTCCTTGGATACTTTCTCTAGCTCCTCCTTTGGGGACCCTGAGATCCATCCAATAGCTGACTGTGAGCATAAACTTATGTGTTTGCTAGGCCCCAGCCTAGTCTCATAAGAGACAGCTATATCAGGGTCCTTTCAGCAAACACTTGCTAGTGTATGCAATGGTGTCATCGTTTGGAGGCTAATTATGGGATGGAACCCAGGATATGGCAGTCTCTAGATGGTCCATCCTTATGTCTCAGCTTCAAGTTTTGTCTCTGTATCTCCTTCCGTGGGTGATTGTTTCCAAATCTAAGAAGAGGCAAAGTGTCCACACTTTGGTCTTTGTTCTTCTTCAGTTTCATGTGTTTTACAAATTGTCTCTTATATCTCAGGTATACTAAGTTTCTGGGCTAATATCCACTTATCAGTGAGTACATATCATTTGAGTTCTTTTGTGATTGTGTTACCTCACTCAGGATGATGCCCTCCAGGTCTTACCATTTGCCTAGGAATTTCATAAATTCACTCTTTTAAATAGCTGAGTAGTACTCCATTGTGTAAATGTACCACATTTTTTGTATCCATTCCTCTGTTGAGGGGCATTTGGGTTATTTCCAGCTTCTGGCTCTTATAAATAAGGCTTCTATGAACATAGTGGAGCATGTGTCCTTCTTACCGGTTGGGACATCTTCTGGATATATGCCCAGGAGAGGTATTGCGGGATGCTCCAGTAGTACTATGTCCAATTTTCTGAGGAACCGCCAAACTGATTTCCAGAGTGGTTGTACAAGCTTGCAATCCCACCAACAATGAAGGGTTGTTCCTCTTTCTCCACATCCTCACCAGCATCTGCTGTCACCTGAATTTTTGATCTTAGCCATTCTGTCTGGTGTCAGATGGAATCTCAGGGTTGTTTTGATTTGCATTTCTCTGATGATTAAGGATGCTGAGCATTTTTTCAGATGTTTCTCAGCCATTCGGTATTCCTCAGGTGAGAATTCTTTGTTTAGCTCTGAGCCCCATTTTTAATGGGGTTATTTGATTTTCTGAAGTCCACCTTCTTGAGTTCTTTATATATATTGGATATTAGTCCCTATTTTTAAACACTAGATTTGGGACTAATCTGGCATCTTTTATCATACTTCTAGTTCTAACCACTATGTCCCAAGATTTTAATAAAACCACTACAGCAATTTAAAGTAGGACTCCTTACAGATATACCACCCCCAGTTTTATCTTGTGTACAATACATAAGTGCTGTTAGTGCACACAAACCTGGAAAATGCACACGGCCATCATGACCTGTCCTCAGAAGTGAAAATAGAAACTGCTTGCTGTTTCAAATGAATTTGCAGCAGCTTAGTGACATGAAATTTGCAACAAAAAGGTGGTTAGTATATTTTAAATCTATAGGAGTTAAAGAAGAAAGAGCCAGCATTATCTGCACAAAATGCTTCTGAGAAGGAAAACTATTAAAACTACATTTTGATAACTTTTCTCCATTAGATCATGGATTTTGCTTTAGTATGTCTTGTAATGTCTGGTGGGGAGGCAACAGCATGTCAAATATATTTAATATTTAGAGAAGAGGGGAGATGATTTCTACATCTCTAGCTGATTTTTTTCTCCAGGAAAATAACATGAATACTAACTGTCATAGTTTGTTTGTGATGCAATAAAATAATATGTAAAACTAGATAGTTTATAAAACTTAAAAGT
Source organism: Mus musculus (assembly GCF_000001635.26). Classification (NCBI taxonomy): domain Eukaryota; kingdom Metazoa; phylum Chordata; class Mammalia; order Rodentia; family Muridae; genus Mus; species Mus musculus. The sequence goes on along the minus strand of NC_000074.6, from coordinate 53,125,876 downwards.
TGTGTCTAATGTTTCTGGAGACTAGATCATGTAAGTGCCTAAGCAAGTTTGATAGTCTTGTTTTGACAATATTTGTGGCACCTTGAACCATGATTTCTCCAGAGAAAACTACTGTTCCATGCTCAAGGGTGAAAGAGCAAAATGAGAAACCAACTTCCTACTTTATTTTACTTTAAGGCTCTAGAATTCTCTAAATAAAAATGACAAAGCAAAACAAAATGGACAAAAAAATCTGAATTTTAGAATCCTTTTGAGACTCAAGCTCTATTAATAAAAATATTGCACACCTTGTACTGAACCATAAATTTGCCCCAGCTACACTTGTAGAACTGCAGGAATGGTCCATGAATCAAAGTTTATCTATGTGTGTGCAAGCAATCATTTGTGCACATATGTGCATGCATGGTGGATATATGCATATGTGAAGATGCATATTTGTATGCATATGTTTATATTGACATACACATATACACATATATGTATATGCATACACATATGCACATTTATTTGTCGGGATCCATTAATAAATGTCACCATTACATAGATTCTAGGCACAGGATAAAGCAGATGAGAACAGAGATTCACTTCTTCACATCTAATCAGTATTCTTCCATGTGTAAATCTCTGGCTCAGATATCTGAGTCACAGTTTCTTATTATGTCTCTACTTGAATTAATTGTAAACATTATAATTTAAGAATTCACAGCATTATCCTTTGCTTAGCTCTTCCATATCCTCACAGTCGTTTTGTCCCTTGAGTATAGTATTTGACTGTTAACGTATTCTGCCCAAACATGAGCTTTTTGTGTCTTACTACACACCAGTATTTTGCAGCATGCCAGTAAAACCTTATGGCTTCTGATCAAAACCAATGTATGTCCAATGTAGATCTTCTCTCTGTAATCATTTTTGTGCTTACTAACTCAAATAGTTAGTATCCTTGGAGAAAATTGATATAATTTTTGAGACTATCATTTTGTATTCATATTTTCTGTTTCTTAAAACATCCAGTTGAAGATGAATATTTTTTTAAAATATTTGGGTGAATTTTATTAATCTTTAAAATACTTCTCCATGTTTGTCAAATATATTTGAACATAGAAAAGTTTTTAAAGTTTCATTTCTGCCAAGCTTCTGTTAACACTCAATTTATTTATTAATTCATATCAAAACTACTTATTCTGCAAATACAGTATGTCAAAATAATAGTAGTTTTACCGAGAATGCAAATTAATAATACAATCCTCAGACATAAAATTAATTTACTTTGTTGGTGAAATTCTTTGATAAAATTAGAATTGATTTACCTCCTACATTTTCAAATGTAATCCCATAATGAAAGGCAATACACTCTATATAATATCCTATTGTTTATTAACCATTAATCACAGTTACGGCAGACATAGCCAGGAGGAAGCCCTGTACCAGACCGCTTACTGTGTAATTAAATGTTGTTCTCTCACAATGTTCTCTTTCACAAGAGGTTCTTTTCACTGTATTGAAAATAATTATTTCCTTATAATAAGTAGTTTACAGATAAACATTCTGAGATGTTTCTAGAAAATGAATAGTATGAAAAACTAGAATTTAAAATATAAACAGCCCACTCTCAGGACTCTAGAAATCCACAGAATTGATAAATATAAAAGTTAAAGTTATAAGCCATTGTCCTATTACTTAAGGGATTATTTTTTAAATATGCCTAACGAATATACTTATAGTAAAATAATCCTTGGTAACATTGCTATGGAAAATATTTTGAATATGTATAATTATGTGCAATTACAACACTGACTGCACTTCATGTTCTATTGCAGTTGATTCTAAAATGATTGGGACATCAGTGGACAAAATAAACCTTTTAAAACTTTCTTCTTTTACATGTTATGAAAATAAGAGAATGTGGCCTTCTCAGCCCTCGATAGGACATCTATATAACACTCTCTTCTAAACTTCAAGAAACAGTGAGGCTCTAAGATTGTTAGAGACTGAGAGAGAGGAGCAATTCAAGGAAGCTTGTTTTCTGGATAGAACAAGGCAGTTGCATGTAAGAACTCACAGTGATTGTGAAAGCATGCACAAATCTCGTGAAAGGAAAATCAGACAGAGTCCTGTCATATGGGGGAAAGGGATATGGAATTCCAGTGAATGGGGTGCTATTTTCATTTGCTAACTGCTGGGAGTTGGAGGGTCAGATGTGTTTAAAGGTGTAGCCCTTGGTAAGTCAACTATGTGCTAAGGATGCCTCACTTCCAAGAGTAGTTAGATAATACAAAATGTACTCAATGGAAAGAAACAAGAAGGAAAAAAATCACACCTTTGTGCCATCATAAGGACTTGGTCTCTTGTTCTATTTAAAACGGAGACTAATAAACCATGCCAGTAGAGAAATCCATGACTTTTATTAAAAAATATTACATTAGCTGCAATTGATGACTATGGCATGTGATGCAGTGGGAGAATGTTAGAAAATGCTACAATTATCCTTATATATGGTAATTATAGAGATAAACAGGGTATTCAGAGAGGAGGTGCTTGAAGTTCTGTTGGTCTAAAAGTAACTCTAGAATAAATGGATTCTAAGTTTTGCCTTATATAATTAGGGAATCTAAGTTGATGTCTACTGAGATGAAGAGCTACAGATAGATTTGCTTTCATTTCTTTGCTTGGCTTTTAGTGGAAAGGATCTCGGAAATCCAATTTAGTCTGTTATGTTAAAGTTGTCACTTGGTTTTCCTCAGACTGAGAAGCCAAATACGAAGACAGGGATGCATTTTTTTTGGGGGGGGGGGGGTAAGCTTGAAAGAAAAATGGTCACAAGAAGGAAGAAGTTTAGAAATTTCCAGTCATATACTACATTTAGACTAAAGAACCCAGATGAGGTTAGCAGATGAATGAGAAGAGATGGAGAGGAAAACTAGGGAAGCAACCCTCAAATACTAGTGTATAAAGAGTTTGGATCAACAAGAGACCAAGTAGCAAGGAGTGTGGAGAGGTAGAGCAGGAGGGTCACCAGGAGGGTGTAGTGTACCAAATACTTCTTTGATTTGTTCAGTGGAATCAATTTTTTATATTTCCTAATCTGCAGGGTGGAGCTGATGTCAATGCACATCAAACTGTATAATGGAGTAGACCTTCATGGTCCTGTAACTGTAAGGTCACCTAAACACTCAGAAAAGCATGGATTAAGTTTATGGCTTGCTGTTATCATCTTATAATGAATTAATTATTAATTGCCATTTCCCATTTTTATTTTATTCTGGGACCATGTAATAACATCTCTTATATTGGGACACTTCTACCTTGTCCTCTTAAACCTTCTTGAAGCATCCTTATAAACCACAGCTATGTTGCCATGGTGCCAGGAAGATGACAATGTGGAGTAGCCATCACAGATAAAATGTGCACATTCTATGTTGAGAAAAGCCTTCTCAGAGTTTGATCCTAGGATGAAATCACTTAGGCAAGGTGCTCCTTGTCTTTCAAAATGATAAGGAGTAAAACATATTCTATCCCACCTTGATTTTCTTAGATATTGTGCCATTATCACTTAATAGACTTAATTTTTTTCTCTATCAGATGTCTAGTTAATCTACCAAGAAGCAACGCCTGAATCAGAAAATTTGAGCTTCTAACCAAAGATCACAATTAGCACGAAGTGCATCTACAGCTACCTACTAGTAATGGGTCCTCCAAATTGCTCAAACTATTCTAAAACTTGTGTACTATGGTTTTTTTTTTTACTATTTCATCTTTTTATGTGAATTATAACCCTTGACCCACAGAGAGTTAGAACTAGATTTGTAAATGTGTTTTGACAACCTTTACTCTCTAAGTTTTAAAAATTCTTAAATTTAGTTTTCTAATTTTTTTTGTTTCAATTTGATGGAAGACCTTCCACTTAGAAGGTCTGGACTTCTGGGTTTTATGAAACCACTTTCCTGACTTATGTATGTAGTTTTATTTTTATTACCTATGACATTGAAGAGATAATTTTTATAACTTACATTAAGTTTAAGATATATATTTTACATCTCAAATTATTTACAAAAGGTGATTTAATAGTTAACTTTGCTTCTCACACAATTACTATACATATATTAGCTTGTTTTATTTTATGTTAGTTGTTTGTTGTGTTAACTTATGATATGTATCATGTATATCAATTTTTCATATAATATTAAGAGCCTTTTTTCATACAAATGAGATAAAAGATTGTATAAGCAATATATTAAACATTATTACAACCAGTATATGTTCATATACATTTCGATTTCCTATGTAGTAACCAGTACTATTGCTTATTCTGTTTCCATATATTTTTATTTTTAATTATGTATATGTGTGTGTGTCTTTATATATTTTAGATATATTTTCTCTTGCTGTGGTAAACTACCACAACCAAAAGCAACTTATGGAGGAAAGGGTTTCTTTAAGCTCACATATTCCCATCATAGTCCTTCTTGAAAGGGAAGTCAGGGGAAGAACTAAAGGCAGGAGATGAAACAGAAACCAGTGAAGGCAATTGATAATTTGCTCTTTCCCCATAGCATATTCAACCTGTTTTCTATACCTCAGGAGCACTTGCTTAGAGGTGGCTCCATCTACAATAGGATGGGCCTCTCACATCAATCACTAATTAAGAAAATGCCCTACAGGATTGTCTATGGAGGCATTTTTAAATGGTGTGTGTGTGTGTGTGTGTGTGTGTGTGTGTGTGTGTGTGTGTGTGTGTGTATGTGTGTATATCTTCACAGATAACTCTAGTTTATGGTAAGTCAGTGTGGGTAGGAGCTTGGAAGTGCAGGAGCCAAAGAGGTCAGAGGTGTCAGATTTTCCTGGAGCTAAAGAAACAGGCAACTGTGATGCTCAATGTGGATGCTGGAAACTGAACTCAGTACTAGCAACTGAATGGCAGTCCTCTAAGATTAATAAGTGCTCTTCACTACTTAGCCATCTCTCCAGCCCTTAACTTCTCTTTTAAGTATGTAATAACTTGTTTTTTCTTTAGAAGGACTATTTATTTCTTTTACTTGATAAAGCAATGTAATGATGTTCATTTCAATATGTGCAGCTGTTTAGAAAGTATCATTTACTCTCTGTCACTACTTGACTGTGAACTTTTTCCCTAAAACTCATGTGCTCAGTTCTTGGTTCTTCACTTGTGCCTGGTGGTAGGAAATTCATGAGGTTGTCAGGAGGTAGTACGATTATTATCCCCCATTCTGTCTGGAGTTCAGGGCCCATCTGCATTTAATACATGTAGAGATCAATTTCATCTGGCCAGGAGGAACCTGGATAAAATGATGACGGAAGGAACGAGCAGCAGAGGATGGGCATGATAAGCTTTGTGGTTGAAAACAGTTCTGCCTAGGTCCATTGACTTGCTGCTGTAGAGCAGAGGCCTAGGCCCCAGGCTCATCAGAATATTATCTGGTGTAAAAGAGAAAACTGATTAATGAAAATGATTGATTCTTAGATTTTAAGACGGTACCTATCTGTCTGATGACAGAGATTCCTTAATATATATTATCAACAGATTAGAAAACATGAGTCTGACACAGATCTAGCCCTTCCTCCATATCTACAAGTTTATAGGGAGCTTGGACAATGAAGAAATACTACCTGACACTCTAAGGATGTGGTAAATTCTAATGAATAAAAAAGCTCAAAACCATAGAGCATGGGTCCACAAAAAAACGTGGATGATAAATCTTGGCTTACCTTGCAAGCTTTGACATACAGCATGCTGACTTGTCTGGGAAACTTATTAGACTACTGATGAACTTCCAAAAGATCATTCTTTAAGAAAAATCATAATTATGCATGGAAAATAAGATTATTAAGAAATTAACAGCAATTTTGAAGGAGTTTTTTTTTATTTTTTATTTTTTTCCATTTTTTATTAGGTATTTAGCTCATTTACATTTCCAATGCTATACCAAAAGTCCCCCTTACCCACCCACCCCCACTCCCCTACCCACCCACTCCCCCCCTTTGGCCCTGGCGTTCCCCTGTACCGGGGCACACAAAGTCTGCGTGTCCAATGGGCCTCTCTTTCCAGTGATGGCCGACTAGGCCATCTTTTGATACATATGCAGCTAGAGTCAAGAGCTCAGGGGTACTGGTTAGTTCATAATGTTGTTCCACCTATAGGGTTGAAGATCCCTTTAGCTCCTTGGGTACTTTCTCTAGCTCCTCCATTGGGAGCCCTGTGATCCATCCATTAGCTGACTGTGAGCATCCACTTCTGTGTTTGCTAGGCCCCGGCATAGTCTCACAAGAGACAGCTACATCTGGGTCCTTTCGATAAAATCTTGCTAGTATATGCAATGGTGTCAGCGTTTGGATGCTGATTATGGGGTGGATCCCTGGATATGGCAGTCTCTACATGGTCCATCCTTTCATCTCAGCTCCAAACTTTGTTTCTGTAACTCCTTCCATGGGTGTTTTGTTCCCACTTCTAAGGAGGGGCATAGTGTCCACACTTCAGTCTTCATTTTTCTTGTGTTTCATGTGTTTAGGAAATTGTATCTTATATCGTGGGTATCCTAGGTTTTGGGCTAGTATCCACTTATCAGTGAGTACATATTGTGTGAGTTCCTTTGTGATTGTGTTACCTCACTCAGGATGATGCTCTCCAGGTCCATCCATTTGGCTAGGAATTTCATAAATTCATTCTTTTTAATAGCTGAGTAGTACTCCATTGTGTAGATGTACCACATTTTCTGTATCCATTCCTCTGTTGAGGGGCATCTGGGTTCTTTCCAGTTTCTGGCTATTATAAATAAGGCTGCTATGAACATAGTGGAGCATGTGTCCTTCTTACCAGTTGGGGCTTCTTCTGGATATATGCCCAGGAGAGGTATTGCTGGATCCTCCGGTAGTACTATGTCCAATTTTCTGAGGAACCGCCAGACTGATTTCCAGAGTGGTTGTACAAGCCTGCAATCCCACCAACAATGGAGGAGTGTTCCTCTTTCTCCACATCCTCGCCAGCATCTGCTGTCACCTGAATTTTTGATCTTAGCCATTCTCACTGGTGTGAGGTGGAATCTCAGGGTTGTTTTGATTTGCATTTCCCTGATGATTAAGGATGTTGAACATTTTTTCAGGTGCTTCTCTGCCATTCGGTATTCCTCAGGTGAGAATTCTTTGTTCAGTTCTGAGCCCCATTTTTTAAGGGGGTTATTTGATTTTCTGAGGTCCACCTTCTTGAGTTCTTTATATATGTTGGATATTAGTCCCCTATCTGATTTAGGATAGGTAAAGATCCTTTCCCAGTCTGTTGGTGGTCTTTTTGTCTTATAGACAGTGTCTTTTGCCTTGCAGAAACTTTGGAGTTTCATTAGGTCCCATTTGTCAATTCTCGATCTTACAGCACAAGCCATTGCTGTTCTGTTCAGGAATTTTTCCCCTGTGCCCATATCTTCAAGGCTTTTCCCCACTTTCTCCTCTATAAGTTTCAGTGTCTCTGGTTTTATGTGAAGTTCCTTGATCCACTTAGATTTGACCTTAGTACAAGGAGATAAGTATGGATCGATTCGCATTCTTCTACATGATAACAACCAGTTGTGCCAGCACCAATTGTTGAAAATGCTGTCTTTCTTCCACTGGATGGTTTTGGCTCCCTTGTCGAAGATCAAGTGACCATAGGTGTGTGGGTTCATTTCTGGGTCTTCAATTCTATTCCATTGGTCCACTTGTCTGTCTCTATACCAGTACCATGCAGTTTTTATCACAATTGCTCTGTAGTAAAGCTTTAGGTCAGGCATGGTGATTCCACCAGAGGTTCTTTTATCCTTGAGAAGAGTTTTTGCTATCCTCGGTTTTTTGTTATTCCAGATGAATTTGCAAATTGCTCCTTCTAATTCGTTGAAGAATTGAGTTGGAATTTTAATGGGGATTGCATTGAATCTGTAGATTGCTTTTGGCAAGATAGCCATTTTGACAATGTTGGTCCTGCCAATCCATGAGCATGGGAGATCTTTCCATCTTCTGAGATCTTCTTTAATTTCTTTCTTCAGGGACTTGAAGTTTTTATCATACAGATCTTTCACTTCCTTCGTTAGAGTCACGCCGAGATATTTTATATTATTTGTGGCTATTGAGAAGGGTGTTGTTTCCCTAATTTCTTTCTCAGCCTGTTTATTCTTTGTGTAGAGAAAGGCCATTGACTTGTTTGAGTTAATTTTATATCCAGCTACTTCACCGAAGCTGTTTATCAGGTTTAGGAGTTCTCTGTTGGAATTTTTAGGGTCACTTATATATACTATCATATCATCTGCAAAAAGTGATATTTTGACTTCCTCTTTTCCAATTTGTATCCCCTTGATCTCCTTTTGTTGTCGGATTGCTCTGGCTAATACTTCAAGTACTATGTTGAAAAGGTAGGGAGAAAGTGGGCAGCCTTGTCTAGTCCCTGATTTTAGTGGGATTGCTTCCAGCTTCTCTCCATTTACTTTGATGTTGGCTACTGGTTTGCTGTAGATTGCTTTTATCATGTTTAGGTATTGGCCTTGAATTCCTGATCTTTCCAGAACTTTTATCATGAATGGGTGTTGGATCTTGTCAAATGCTTTTTCTGCATCTAACGAGATGATCATGTGGTTTTTGTCTTTGAGTTTGTTTATATAATGGATTACATTGATGGATTTTCGTATATTAAACCATCCCTGCATCCCTGGAATAAAACCTACTTGGTCAGGATGGATGATTGCTTTAATGTGTTCTTGGATTCGGTTAGCGAGAATTTTATTAAGGATTTTTGCATCGATGTTCATAAGAGAAATTGGTCTGAAGTTCTCTATCTTTGTTGGATCTTTCTGTGGTTTAGGTATCAGAGTAATAGTGGCTTCATAAAATGAGTTGGGTAGAATACCTTCTACTTCTATCTTGTGAAAAAGTTTGTGCAGAACTGGAGTTAGATCTTCTTTGAAGGTCTGATAGAACTCTGCACTAAACCCGTCTGGTCCTGGGCTTTTTTTGGCTGGGAGACTATTAATAACTGCTTCTATTTCTTTAGGGGATATGGGACTGTTTAGAAGGTCAACTTGATCCTGATTCAACTTTGGTACCTGGTATCTGTCCAGAAATTTGTCCATTTCGTCCAGGTTCTCTAGTTTTGTTGAGTATAGCCTTTTGTAGAAGGATCTGATGGTGTTTTGGATTTCTTCAGGATCTGTTGTTATGTCTCCCTTTTCATTTCTGATTTTGTTAATTAGGATTTTGTCCCTGTGCCCTTTAGTGAGTCTAGCTAAGGGTTTATCTATCTTGTTGATTTTCTCAAAGAACCAACTCCTCGTTTGATTAATTCTTTGAATAGTTCTTCTTGTTTCCACTTGGTTGATTTCACCCCTGAGTTTGATTATTTCCTGCCGTCTACTCCTCTTGGGTGAATTTGCTTCCTTTTTTTCTAGAGCTTTTAGATGTGTTGTCAAGCTGCTAGTATGTGCTCTCTCCCGTTTTGTCTTGAAGGCACTCATAGCTATGAGTTTCCCTCTTAGAAATGCTTTCATTGTGTCCCAAAGGTTTGGGTACGTTGTGGCTTCATTTTCATTAAACTCTAAAAAGTCTTTAATTTCTTTCTTTATTCCTTCCTTGACCAAGGTATCATTGAGAAGAGTGTTGTTCAGTTTCCATGTGAATGTTGGCTTTCTGTTATTTATTTTGTTATTGAAGATCAGCCTTAGTGCATGGTGATCTGATAGGATACATGGGACAATTTCAATATTTTTGAATCTGTTGAGGCCTGATTTGTGACCTATTATGTGGTCAATTTTGGAGAAGGTACCATGAGGTGCTGAGAAGAAGGTATATCCTTTTGTTTTAGGGAAAAATATTCTGTAGATATCTGTCAGATCCATTTGTTTCATCACTTCTGTTAGTTTCAGTGTGTCCCTGTTTAGTTTCTGTTTCCATGATCTGTCCATTGGTGAAAGTGGTGTGTTGAAGTCTCCCACTATTATTGTGTGAGGCGCAATGTGTGCTTTGAGCTTTACTAAAGTTTCTTTAGTGAATGTGGCTGCTCTTGTATTTGGAGCATAGATATTCAGAATTGAGAGTTCCTCTTGGAGGATTTTACCTTTGATGAGAATGAAGTGTCCCTCCTTGTCTTTTTTGATGACTTTGGGTTGGAAGTCAATCTTATCAGATATTAGGATGGCTACTCCTGCTTGTTTCTTCATACCATTTGCTTGGAAAATTGTTTTCCAGCCTTTCATTCTGAGGTAGTGTCTATCTTTTTCTCTGAGATGAGTTTCCTGTAAGCAGCAAAATGTTGGGTCTTGTTTGTGTAGCCAGTTTGTTAGTCTATGTCTTTTTATTGGCGAGTTGAGACCATTGATGTTAAGAGATATTAAGGAAAAGTAATTGTTGCTTCCTGTTATTTTAGTTGTTAAAGGTGGCATTCTGTTCTTGTGGCTGTCTTCTTTTAGGTTTGTTGAGGGATTACCTTCTTGTTTTTTCTAGGGCGTTGTTCCCGTTCTTGTATTGGTTTTTTTCTGTTATTATCCTTTGAAGGGCTGGATTCGTGGAGAGATAATGCGTGAATTTGGTTTTGTCGTGGAATACTTTGGTTTCTCCCTCTATGATAATTGAGAGTTTGGCTGGGTATAGTAGCCTGGGCTGCAGTTTGTGTTCTCTTAGTGTCTGTATAACATCTGTCCAGGCTCTTCTGGCTTTCATAGTCTCTGGTGAAAAATCTGGTGTAATTCTGATAGGCTTGCCTTTATATGTTACTTGACCTTTTTCCCTTACTGCTTTTAGTATTCTATCTTTATTTAGTGCATTTGATGTTCTGATTATTATGTGTCGGGAGGAATTTCTTTTCTGGTCCAGTCTATTTGGAGTTCTGTAGGCTTCTTGTATGTTCATATGCATCTCATTCTTTAGATTTGGGAAGTTTTCTTCAATAATTTTGTTGAAGATGTTTGCTGGACCTTTGAGTTGAAAATCTTCATTCTCATCCACTCCTATTATCCGTACGTTTGGTCTTCTTATTGTGTCCTGGATTTCCTGGATATTTTGAGTTAGGATCTTTTTGCATTTTCCATTTTCTTTGATTGTTGTGCCGATGTTCTCTATGGAATCTTCTGCACCTGAGATTCTCTCTTCCATCTCTTGTATTCTGTTGCTGATGCTCAAATCTATGGTTCCAGATTTCTTTCCTAGGGTTTCTATCTCTAGTGTTGCCTCGCTTTGAGTTTTCTTTATTGTGTCTACTTCCCTTTTTAGGTCTAGTATGGTTTTGTTCATTTCCATCACCTGTTTGTATGTTTTTTCCTCTTTTTCTGTAAGGACTTCTACCTGTTTGATTGTGTTTTCCTGTTTTTCTTTAAGGACTTGTAACTCTTTAGCAGTGTTCTCCTGTATTTCTTTAAGTGATTTATTAAAGTCCTTCTTGATGTCCTCTACCATCATCATGAGATATGCTTTTAAATCTAGGTCTAGGTTCTCAGGTGTGTTGGGGTTCCCTGGACTGGGCGAAGTGGGTGTGCTGGGTTCTGGTGATGGTGAGTGGTCTTGGTTCCTGTTAGTAAGATTCCTCCGTTTACCTTTCGCCATCTGGTAATCTCTGGAGTTAGTAGTTATAGTTGACTCTGTTTAGAGATTGTTCTTCTGGTGATTCTGTTACCGTCTATCAGCAGACCTGGGAGACAGATTCTCTCCTCTGAGTTTCAGTGCTCAGAGCACTCTCTGCTGGCAAGCTCTCTTACAGGGAAGGTGCGCAGATATCTTGTATTTGGACCTCCTCCTGGCCGAAGAAGAAGGCCCAAAACAGGACCTTTCTCAGACACTGTGTTGCTTTGGCAGTTCCCAGGTGGTACAGACTCTCACCTAAGCAGACTAAATTCCTAAGTTCCTTGGAGTCCCGGGACCAAGATGGCGACCGCTGCTGCTGTGGCTTAGGTCGCCTCCCCAGCCGGGCGGGCACCTGTCCTCTGGTCCGGAAGGTGGCCGGCTGTCCCCGGCCCACACAGGGTGCTGCCTCAGCGCCTCTGTGCTTCTGCCTGTTCCAGAAGCTGTCAGGTTCTCTGGCGCACCCTCTCACCTGTTCAGACTAATTTCCTAAGTTCGGCGGGTCCCGGGCCCTTGAAGGAGTTTTAACCTCTGTTGTAGTAGTGCTATTAGTATCTCCTTTACTTTAATTTAAAACAACGAAATACTAAATCGAGTTCTAAAGTTACTATTATGAATAGAACAAGGTACAGATTTAGGATTCACTCACTGTTTATAGATATACAGTGTGACTTGTTGGAAGTTAATTTTTCTTATGTCAATTTTCCAAGATTTCCTGTTTCCATATACAGCAGAGCACTGCCTGGTCTAGCCTCAGTGAGAGAAGATGCACCTAAACCTTGAAACCCCAGAGAGTGGGGAGGTGGGGGAAAGGGTGGGGTGAGGTGATGGAGACATCCTCTAGAAGACAAGCTGGAGGAGGGATGAGATGAGGAACTGTGAGAGGACAGACTGGGAGGGGTATAACAACTGGATTTTTTTTAAGTTTAAAGTTAATAACAAAAAGACTTTTTGTCTCATAAATAATATTAAAATTAATTAAAAATGCCTACATCAACCCAAAATCTTTACAGATTCCTTAACTGTTTTAAGCCTTTATTTTTTTCAAAGAAAAATTTTAAAATTCAAACATTTTATATAGATAACTAAATGCCCTGGATGCTAGAAAGGAGGTTGGGACATTCTTAAATTGTGACAATGAAGACAGTAATTGTTAGGGATTCTTCGACTCTAAACTAGCCTTATAGCCCAGGCTTACAGAATATGATTAAAATTTAAGCAGAAAAATTAGATAGAAAATGTGATTTTATGCACTGTGGTTGTGGGCTGTAGGAAGAAGAGATAATCCAAGTGTAAAGGAGTATGGACTTAAAGAGAAATCTCCAGACCAAAACCAAACCTCCTTTTAAGGTAAACATGAGTTTTTCTAAAGGGGAGCAGTGTTGACTTCTGAATAGTCCCAAGAGTCACCATAACTTAAATGGTAAGAGGTTAAGCTTCCCACCTCTGCAGATACAAGAACAGATAACTGTTCCCAGTTGAGATAGATCCAGAAGGCTACTCTGCCAATCCATTTATATTAGATGTATCTATTTCAAGGCTATTGCTATTTGTCCCCCTTCCTAGCCTTGCTTTCAATGTTTCCCTAAAATCCTTGTTTCTGAAAACAGGTAATCTCCTATGAACCTCCAGTTATTCCTCAATTTTTTTACTCTTGAAAATGTTCTAACATGCTCTACAAATTGAAAGGAAAGATAATTATCTATACTTCCAGGTAGTTGACGCTAATCAATCTTACACTAAATTGCATTCAACAACTGACATAAAAGGAGGATGATTTGAAGTACACTTTAAATGTGGAGATCAACAAAATATGAGGCAATGCCCACTCAGATAATCAGGTTTAACATGAAAATATGCTGACAGGGTAAGACATAGTTATAAAATTGACCTCCTGGAAGTGTTTAGACCCTGGAAGGCAGAGTTGAATATACCTAGAGTCTTAGTTACTTTTCTTGTCATTAGGATAAAATTCTCTGACAGAAACAACTTAAGGAAGGATTGATTCACATTCGCTGGCAGTTCCAGGTTATAGTTTATCACAGTGGGGGCATCATGTTGACAGGACCTTGAGGCAACTGACCACATTATACAAAATGTCAAGGAGCAGAATAAGGTATGGGCATATCCGTGCTTAGCAGTTTCTTCCTCTGTATACAATGTTAAACCTAAACCCAGGGTATAATGCACCCCAGATTTAGGCTAGTTCTTCCTATCTCAAGTAATCTAATTAAGAATATTTTTCTCATGTTATTACTGAATCTTGTCTCTTAGGTGCCCCCTAGATCCTGTTAACTTGAAAAATCAGTATTAAACATCACATCTAGTAAGTCCTGTAGAATGCTCCATCTCAAGTCTGACTCTAGAGTAAGAAAAGGTCAACGATTTAAAAATATGAAGCCAACCCTCCACCACTTAAAAGAGAAGATGGATAAAAACTCATACTTTACTGACTGTCTTAGGATATTACCTTTCAAGATCATGAACAAAGTCATTACTTATTATTGAAAAATGTTCTCTCAATGTTAGTCCTTTCAAGTTTACAATTTGTGGGATAAATCATACCCTTTGGCTGCACAATGCCAGTGTTTCTTACATATTATCTTATTTTTATTCAAAAGAACTGTGTTTCTTTTGTGTATAAAAAAATTCCAAAGTCTTTTCATTTTCAAGATCATTGTTCTTTACGCATTCCAAACATTAAATACATAAAAATGCCAATGAGAAAGTTAAAAATGATGAAGGAATAATTGGGCACAGGGGATTAGTCTCTACTATTATTAACACAAAATTAATCAAATGCTAAATAAGAGGCTTAAAGGCAAGTTTTATTATAGAAGTACATGAAGAATTAAAAATATTAATTGAATATAACCATAAGTAATATTAATAGAGAAATGTATTTGAGGACTTTGTACTTTTTAAAACTAATATATGAAATAAAATAATACAGCAATCAGGAAGGCTTGTTTTTAAAAGACATGTGAGTTGTACATAGTCCTAAAATTGAAATAAATGAAAATATACAATTATAATACCTAAGCTATGCAGCCAAGAAAATTTTATACTAATCATGATCATTGAATGTCAGTGACAATTTATGTTCATAATGTTTGGTTCAGTAAGAGAATAATAAGCTTAGATGATTTAATATACATAAAGGATGGAATTTCAACTTTTCTATTCACCAGTGAGGTTTATGGGACTGAGAAAGCTCTCATTCCAAGAGTATTTGTTGTAACAAGGAAATAGAATATGAATAACCTACCTGAACCTATAAACTGTAAACTCCTACAGTATGATGTTGTGGGGAACTTCTCGGATCTAACTTTCTCCTAGGGTAGTAAAAGAGCTACTGGCTTTTACTGTTCTCCATTAAAGCAATTATCTAAAAGTATACAAGTCTGTAGACATGGTTCACTCTGTCGTGAATAGTTTGAAAAGGGAATTAAATTGTCCATAAATCCTGTTACTCGTCCATAAATGATCAAAGGGAGGTTGAATTTGTTACTTTATAACTGACAGCTGTGATTATATAGAAAAGTAGTTTTAAAGCTATAGTTCACTAAGACATGCTAAGAACAAAAGAAGTTGTCTTCCCCATGGAAGAACACATTCACTGGTTATAAACTGTCAATCCTGAAAACATATATACAAGCAACATTATAGAGACTGCATGCATGTGTCCTGTGCAACAAAAAAAGCATAGTTATGATCATTGGGCAAAAATTTAATGTTTGTTAAGTCCATTTGTTTTAAGATTCAACGTACTTTTGGTATTTCTATACAGACTTTATTGGGAGGGGGATATGTTGTCTTACACACTAGTATAGTTTTAAAACGTATCATTTCCCTACTTCAGACTCTTTTTTTCTCTTTCTTTCTTTCTTTCTTTCTTTCTTTCTTTCTTTCTTTCTTTCTTTCTTTCTTTCTTTCTTTCTTTCCTCTTTTTTTTTTTTGTTTTTATTATAAATTAGATAAACCTCAGACTCTAGAATGCCCACACTTGTACATTTCCATGTCTGGTATTTTTATTGTTTTCTTGTCTGGATTGTATGCATTTTTATAAAGTTATAGTCATCTTACACTATTATTACTACAGGTTCTGTCTCTCCCATTATAACCAACAGTATTTGTTTTAGAAAATTGGGAACTTTGACACTTTGTGCCTGTATGTTATTATTTCTAAATAATCATTTGTATTATCAATACAAAGTGACTATTTTTCCTTCTTTTCTCATCCAATCTCAGGTCCTTATGTACATATGGCAAAACTTTACCAATGGAGCCATTTTTTTTTTTGCCCCAGCCCCGAGTTCATGTTGTAGGAACTTACTCCTTCAATTCACATATATACTTCATTTTGGCACAGGACCATCTAGATAATTAATCTTAGATGAGATCATAAGAGTCACACTTATAAAGGTATTAGGGACATTATAAAAAGTTTCACTAGAATTTGAAGACTTTCAATGTCTTACCAAGTGATATTTATAATCATGTCATGACAGCAGACACATACTTGCTAGATGCCAGCACTACACCTAAGACTTTTGGGTTTCCAGAATCCCTAGTATAATATACATCAGTTCTTTATAGGTAACTCAGTTTTAGCCACTGAAAATGTTATGCATAGAAAATTAGTAGTATTAGGTGCAAGTATTCATTTATGTTTTATTTACTTTGGTTGATAATATAAAATACCATAAAACAAAGTCATTTTAAAAAACGTAGCAAAATGTTTTCCAGTGAACTTGGTTACCAGGTAAAGAAACGTTTATATAGCCAACCATTCCAGCCATGGTGAAGGTAACTAAGCTTCCTGAAGGTAAATGAGCAGAGAAAAATGGGAAATTCTCAACCTGTCTGCACTGTACATAATGAGAGGGTTTTTTTTTTGTTTTTGTTTGGTTTTTTGTTTGTTTGTTTTTTGTTTTTTGATTTGTTTTGTTTTTTTGTTTGTTTGTTTTGTTTTTTGTTTTTTCCAGAAGAGGAAACTTGAGGTATGTCGGTATGTCAAAGCATCTTTTTTTTTTTTCAAAAGAACTTTCTAGATGAAGGATAATGTAGACAATGAGAGAAAGACTAGAAAGACATTTCAGAGATTTTTCCATGATGCCCTTCCTGTCACATACATAGAACAATGCAGAATGGTTTTGAAACATTACCTAGCCTTTGCCAGGTTACATTTCATGGCCCTATGTGTAACTGCTACCAAATCTCTCAGTCATACTACTAATGCTAATTATGAATCTTTCTTCATCTCATAAGACTTGCTCATATTTTTAGATATTTATGAGAAGGCTAGTTGAATTGATGTACAGCACAGGAAAGATTAATAGAACATCTTAGGGCCATGTGTTAGTAACTAAACAAAGTAAAGATATCAAGAAATATGTAATGGATAAAATGACTCAAACAAAAATTAAAAGATAATACTAGGGGGCTGAGAGGTTGCTCAACTAATCAGAACACTTGTACCTCCTACACAGGACTTGAATTGGGTTCATAACGCTTAGCTTACAACTACTATTCACTTTGTCTTTAGGACATATGACATCACTATTTGGACTTCATGGGCAACTGCACTCATATATTGTTACACAAACAGACACACACATACACACACACCTAAATTTTGAAAAATGCAAAAGCTAATACAAAGCTATATAATTCAACATGAAATCTCCTGCTCACATCAACCAGTAATGTTCACTTCAAATTGGTTTGTATGATAGAAGATCCCAGGGAAATGTACATATGTATTGCAATTTAACATCAGAAATATTAGCAAATCCAGACATATACTTAGGCTACCTTAAAATCAAACACCCAGTACATTGCAGCCATACTGGTATAGGATCTTATGAACCACAGTGCACATATTGTTAAGTCATATTCCAATTTTAAAGAAAACCAGTGTTATACTGATAAATGAGTTAAAAAAAATCTTAGACCACGTCACCTACTAATTCAAATGTTAACTATGCTTTTATTTTTATTTTTGTTCCTTATTTTCTATTAGATTTATAATTCACAAGATTTTCTTTACAGATTAATTAGGATGATTTTGTATAAATTGAAAGAGCATGTAGGTATTATTTGATCATGTTTAGATGTGATATTTGGAATAAATTAACATTTTAATTGCCTTTTTATCTTTTGGCTATATACTTATAAGCATAAGACTGTTTTCAGAGGAGCAGGGAAGACAGCTCAGTGGGTCTTTCTTTCTGCACAAGCTTGAGAATCTGTGCTCTGATAGTAACACCTACCTGTGAAGATGTGACTGGCTGTCCAAGCCTATGACCCCAGTACTTTAGGAATGGTGGTGGTGGGAAACAGACTGGAGTATCTTTGGGACTTATTGAGTATCAGCTAGCTCTGTAACTGAGAGATGCTCATGAAGAAACAAGATGGGGAGAGGGAAAATAAAACATCAGATACCATTTCTGTCACCATCTCCACAAACAAGTGGAAAATAAAGCAATTTTAGGTATGATCTTCAAACTTGTCTTTGTAGATGGGCTATTATGTCTGCAGAGTACTGTGCTCTGTAGAACAAACACGAATTTCAAAATCACGAAAACATAAGGTTACTGTTTTGATTTGATTTTAGTAAAGAATGGTGTTACAGACTTTAAAAATTCAGGGTTGCAGATTCACATTAAATTACAAAAATCTTTATGCTTATAATTTTCAGAAATCAATTACTTTGTGTGTATAGCTTTTGCATGCTAACATGCTGTGTTCATTAATAAAACATAGTTTTTCTTTATTATAGAGAAAGCAAATGTTCCATATATCACCCCAGAGAAAGACCATTTAGGAATAAATAAGCAATGCCTAAGGAGATGTGTAATTTAGCAAAAATAGCTGCCCAAGTTGAGTTATCTTTGGGGGAAAGGAAATAGGAGATAAACAGCTATCCTGAAGGGAGTACATTTGAAAATAAATTAAACATTTCACAACTTTAGAGAGAGATCAAGTGTTGGCTTATACCACCCAGCAGCCATTCACAACAAAGAACACCCAAAAGACATTTAAACAAATGTTGGTTCTTTTGTACCCCTATTTATAAGATTCCTAAATTACTCAAAATCTATTAATGATCTCTGATATTTTGGAAATAATGTAAATGTAGTCTTGTACTTCTAATATTCTTATTTTTAGGCTTTTTCCAAATAGTTTTGATTTTTTCTTAGATCAATGTTGGCATTCATTTTTTCTTTAACATTTAAAAGAAAAGTTCAAGATTACATCGAATTTTGTTGTTTGTTTTTACAAACCTGTCATTAGTGATCACCATCTGAAATTTAAATAGACAAAGAGTTTAGGTACCATTGCATTATTGTGGTTAAGGTTATGTGTTCTATTTAACATCAAATGTCCTGTGGCTAAAACAAAGCCTATCCATGAACTCCACAACGTTCTCTAGACATCTGCTTTTTCTTCGCTTTCCTTAAATCTCTATGTCCCTAGTAGCTACACAAATATGGAGAAGGCTTTTCATCTCAAACTCTGTATTAGCCCACTAGCAAACAGAAGCCTTATTTATTCACATTTCCACAAATACCATTGGCACCACTGTTAATTTCCTAAATCATAAAGTTTAATTTAATAAATCCAGATATATTCACTTCAGTCACCCTATTAAAGTAGGCTTTCTCTAAAGTAGAATTAGGAATAGGTATTATGCATATATAGTTTAGTTGTAGTACTGCAAACATAAGCATACTAGTACAATTTATTTGGTGAAATATTAGGGTGAGTTTACTGAAGAGGGATAGTTACAACCTTCTTCATTCTGTGTACATATACCCTCCTGTCACCTCCTAAGATCAGCTATTAGAGTCTTTAGAAATGCTACATAGGGAAGTATAGAAAAATAGACTACACCAGATAAAATCTGTTATTTAACAAACAGAAATAATAAAGCTTTATCTCATAAATAGAACTTATATTTAATTTTCTTCAACATTCTACTTTACTGTTATATTTTATACCTTTCATATATATATATATATATATATATATATATATATATATATATATAATACATACATATATATATATAATCTAATGTGATATAATTAAATTTCATTATGTTGTAAAATGATTTTATATTATTTTCTTACTACCTTACATAGTTATTTTGGGCACAATCAGTAATCATTTGTTTTAATTATATATCCAGAAGCATTCTACTGTATATGAAATGTGTATTTTAACACACACACACACACACACACACACACACACATATATATATATATGTGTGTGTGTGTGTGTGTATTTTTTTCTACATATTTTTTGTGATTTTGATGACATAAGAGCTATAAGACCTCTTTCAGAAAAATAAAATTAAATATAAAGAAATTTAAAATAGCTTATTAATAGTAAAAGAATGGATAGGGATTCAGTCTTGCATAAATTATAAGAAATGCTATTTTAATCAATTCAGAATAAGATAACTGAATTAATCCATTTATGTGTCTGAGTTGTAAATAAGAATAGAATATAGACATTTAAACAACAAATGTGTATTAACCAATGAACAGAACTAAAGGGTGTGTCTATGCAGTAGCTAGGTATAAATGATTAAAACAGGGAACAATAGTCTGGTACCCAGCTTTCACATTCTGAGCTTTGATGAATCAAACTAAAGTTTTTTTTTTTCCTTTCTGTTAATTGATAAACCAAAGTGTAAAAGACAGCTATAAATACGATGAATTATGATGTTTTTGTAATGTCATCCAGTCAGGACACTTAGAAGAGGTACAGTGTGAAGGTCCTTACATCTGTGGCTTTTGGTCTATTACAATATCAGTAGAAAGAAAATCGAGGTATAGCAATATATTTAAACAGCTGGCAAGACTGTGGCAAGAAGTTGTGGTATAATATAAAGTCAGTAGTTATCTACTAGAAATAGATATGCCCCTGTGTCATTGCTGGCTATCTGTGGAAGTTGAACTGCTATGACTTCAAACACAAGGCATTGCAATATAATACACAAAATACTTTGCTCCTATAATTCTGAAGTCTCTCATATTCTATAATCTAAAACCTAGTGTGGGGAGCCGCCCTCACATTCGCCGTTGCAAGATGGCGCTGACATCCTGTGTTCTAAGTGGTAAACAAATAATCTGCACATGTGCCAAGGGTAGTTCTCCACTCCATGTGCTCTGCCTTCCCCGTGACGACAACTCGGCCGATGGGCTGCAGCCAATCAGGGAGTGACATGTCCTAGGCGGAGGATAATTCTCCTTAAAAGGGACGGGGTTTGGCCATTCTCTCTCTTGCTCTTGCTCTCTTGCACTCTGGCTCCTAAAGATGTAAGCAATAGAGCTCTTGCTCTTGCTCTCTTGCTCTCTTGCTCCTGAAGATGTAAGCAATAGAGCTCTTGCTCTTGCTCTCTTGCGCTCTGGCTCCTAAAGATGTAAGCAATAGAGCTCTTGCTCTTGCTCTCTTGTGCTCTTGCGCTCTGGCTCCTAAAGATGTAAGCAATAGAGCTCTTGCTCTCTTGCTCTCTGGCTCCTGAAGATGTAAGCAATAAAGCTTTTGCCGCAGAAGATTCCGGTTTGTTGTGTTCTTCCTGGCCGGTCGCGAGAACGCGTGTAAGAGTTGGTGCTGAGACCCGGGACGAGAAAACCCAGGAGGAGAAAACCCGGGACGGTTACCATCACCGGCGCAAGGAAGATCCCTCATTCCGGAACCAGAACTGCGGGTCATGGTAATGAAGTGTTCCCGTAAAACAGACTGTTGAGAAGGATTCAACTGCGTGAATTCAGAACTCTTCAGCTGGGGAACAGGGTACCCGTAAGTATAGCTTTACAAGGTAAATCTGGTCTTGAACTTTCTAACAAAATTCAAGACAGTCTATCAGAAGTAAAGTGGGAAATAGCTTTACAAGGTATGCCTGGCCTTGAACTTTCTAACGAAATTCAAGACAGTCTATCAGAAGTAAAGTGGGAAATAGCTTTACAAGGTATGTTTGGCCTTGAACTTTCTCTAGTGTTAGGGGCCTTTTTGTTCCTTTTCACATGTTATCAAGTGGTTAAGGCAGGGCTGAAAATTCTGGATGAAATTCAGGGCAATCTATCAGAAGTAAAGCGGGGAGAAAGAGTTGGAGCAAAGAGGAAATATGGTACACAAAATAAGTATACAGGCCTTTCCACGGGTCTTGAACCCGAGGAAAAGTTTAGGTCAGGTAAGAATACCTGGGGAGAGATTAGAAGGAAGGAAAAGAAAAAAGAAAAGAAAAAAGATCAATTAGCGGAGGTCTCTAGGAGAAGGAGCCTATACTCATCACTAGATGAGCTCAAGGAGCCAGTTCTTAGTAGTTCTGAATCAGATGAAAAGGCTATTAGGGCCTGGAAGGTGCTCTCCCAAGCAGGTGAGGCCACTGGACAACTAACAAAGATCGTCCAGAGACCTCAGGAGTCATTCTCAGATTTTGTGGCCAGAATGACAGAGGCAGCAGAGCGTATTTTTGGAGATTCAGAGCAAGCCGCACCTCTGGTAGAACAGCTCATTTATGAACAAGCCACACAGGAGTGCCGAGCGGCCATAGCCCCAAGAAAGAACAAAGGTTTACAAGACTGGCTCAGGGTTTGTCGGGAGCTTGGCGGACCTCTCACCAATGCAGGCTTAGCGGCCGCCATCCTCCAATCCCAAAAATGCTCCATGGGCAGAAATGAATCAACACATAGATCTTGTCCAGGAACAACTGGATGTATTATGGCAAATAGCTCAGCTGGGATGTGAACAAAAGTTTCCGGGATTGTCCGTTACTTCCATTCAGTATGAGAAATTTACTAGGGCAGCTAATTTGTCAAAAAGTCTTTCTCAGTATATGTTACAGAATTGGACGGCTGAATTTGAACAGACCCTTCGGGAATTGAGAATTGCCATCATTCAGGTCAACTCCACGCGCTTGGACCTGTCCCTGACCAAAGGATTACCCAATTGGATCTCCTCAGCATTTTCCTTCTTTAAGGAATGGGTATGGGTGGGATTATTTGGAGATATACTTTGCTGTGGATTAGTGTTGCTTCTCTGGTTGGTCTGTAAGCTTAAGGCCCAAACTAGGAGACACAAGGTGGTTATTGCCCAGGCACTTGCAGCTCTAGAACATGTTGCTTCCCCTGATATATCTATGCTTAAGCAATAGGTCGCTGGCCATTCAGCTCTTGCACCCCACGAGGCTAGTCTTATTGCACGGGATAGAGTGAGTGTGCTTCAGCAGCCCGAGAGAGTTGCATGGCTAAGCACTGCAGTAGAAGGGCTCTGCGGCACATATGAGCCTATTCTAGGGAGACATGTCATCTTTCAAGAAGGTTGAGTGTCCAAGTGTCCTTCTCCCCAGGTAAAACGACACGGGACCAGACCAGGACCCCTCTGGGTGATGAGCCTGGGAGGAGGTTATGTGTACGGCTCCTTTACCTGCACACTGGGGATTTGACCTCTATCTCCACTCTCATTAATATGGGTGGCCTATTGCTCTTATTAAAAGAAAAGGGGGATCTGTGGGGAGCCGCCCTCACATTCGCCTTTGCAAGATGGCGCTGACATCCTGTGTTCTAAGTGGTAAACAAATAATCTGCACATGTGCCAAGGGTAGTTCTCCACTCCATGTGCTCTGCCTTCCCTGTGACGACAACTCGGCCGATGGGCTGCAGCCAATCAGGGAGTGACACGTCCTAGGCGGAGGATAATTCTCCTTAAAAGGGATGGGGTTTGGCCATTCTCTCTCTTGCTCTTGCTCTCTTGCGCTCTGGCTCCTAAAGATGTAAGCAATAGAGCTCTTGCTCTTGCTCTCTTGCTCTCTTGCTCCTGAAGATGTAAGCAATAGAGCTCTTGCTCTCTTGCTCTCTTGCGCTCTGGCTCCTAAAGATGTAAGCAATAGAGCTCTTGCTCTCTTGCTCTCTTGCGCTCTGGCTCCTAAAGATGTAAGCAATAGAGCTCTTGCTCTTGCTCTCTGGCTCCTGAAGATGTAAGCAATAAAGCTTTTGCCGCAGAAGATTCCGGTTTGTTGTGTTCTTCCTGGCCGGTCGTGAGAACGCGTGTAAGAACCTAGGAAAAAAGAGGAAGTAATAAAAATATTCTTATACTCTTAGGAAATTTTTTGGTATTTTTTTAGTATTTTCAATAACTCCTGTTCATAGTAATGTTATTAAAGGTCAGTTATGAAATCACTTAAGAAATTATCTTCTAATTGGTTACTTAAATGTTTGTGTCCAAGATTCAGTTAGCTCTTTGTGTAATATCTGTTGGCACTTGTTTTTAACATCAAATGAATTTTCTGTTTCCCAGATATTTATCAAATTCATCTTCTGCCTTGTATACACAAAACATTTTCGTTTTCCAAAATATAATTCTTACTTCTAACATTCCTTACTTACTAATGTGTTATTTCTAGGAGGGATGCTCTGAAAAAAAGAAAAAGGTTTATTTCTCAGATTTATGCCATTCATTCCCATCTAAGCAAAGAACTGTTGAACAAGCTACTGGAAATGGAGACAAGATGCAGTGAAAACCATATGTTAACATATACTCTGATTCTTGGTCAGGCTAAAGGGTTTTTGTATCATTACAGTGAACCTAGGAAGTAGCTATACAATAGTTTAGTAAATCTTAAAAGTACTTAAATAATAAGTACTTTTAATATTAAATTCACGGGAATTATAAAACTAATTTAATGACGTCAGAAAATAAAATTATACTATAATTTTAAGAGCAGTCCCTATTATTCAGTAATTTGTGATCTTATTATAGAAAAAGGGTTTTAAAATATTTTTCTTTTAATTGAACATGTAAACTTGCCCCCATTTTGTGGAAAACATTTTGTTGCTGGCTACTGTTACATGACCTTGCTCCTGGGATAAATAAACGTCTATCTATCTTATATAGGGAAACAATGACAGTCAAACATGAAGAGTCCATCAAGAGCAACCTGGTGAGTTAATGAGTTTTACTGATGTTACTTAGAGTATATGGATGACACGAGGTCATCCTGTATCTACAATGCACACCCGAGCAAGGGCGATACCTCACAACAGCTGGAGCCCTGAAACTTATTTGACTACTTGCAGGTTTACTTCACAGACTGGAGAATGTACTGATTAGGCATCTCAGATTGCCTGGAATCCTCTTTAGCAACCGGGCTGCTCTGTGTGACTCTTCTAGCCAGTTCATTTGGATTTTGCCTCTTCCTGGAAGCTTGGCTGATCTGAGCCCATTCTACATAGCTCAACTGGTTTGAGGTTCTCTCTCTCTCTCTCTCTCTCTCTCAACTTAATCTTTTTTGGTTTTACACTTTAGATTTTATTCCTCTCCCAGTACACCTCCTGACTGTTCCCCATCCCATATCTTCTCCTCACCCCCGCTGTGTCCATGAGATGACCCCATTCCCACCCTACCAGACCTCTAAACTCCTTGAGGCTTCCAGTCTCTTGAGCGTTAGGTGCGTCTTCTCTGACTGAACCCAGGCACAGCAGTCTATGCTTTATATGTATTGGGGGCCTCATATCAGCTGGTGTATGCTGCCTGGTGGTCTAGTGTCTGAGAGATCTTGGGGGACCACCTTAATTGAGAGTGCTGGTTCTCCTACAAGGTCACCCTCCTTCTCAGCTTCTTCCATTTTTTTCCCTATTTCAACTACAGGGGTCATCTGCTTCTGTCCACTGACTGGTCCCACATATCTCTGCATCTGACTCTTTCAGTTAATTGTTAGGTCTTTCAGAGGCCAGTCATGATAGGTCCCCTTTTGTGAGCACACCAAAGCATCAGTAATAGTGTCAGGTCTTGGGTCCTCCCCTTGAGCTGGATCCCACGTTGGCTCTGTCCTTGGACAACCCTTTCTCCTCAGGCTCCTCTCCATTTCTGTCCCTGCAGTTCTTTCAGACAGGAACAATTACAGGTCAGAGTTTTGACTGTGGGATGACAACCCAAGAGGAAACTTGTAGAACCCACCTCCAGCAGAAAGTCAGGTCATCAAGAGTATTTCTTGAGTCTTTGGTACTTTGATATATGCTTAGGGAGGAAAGAAACCTATGAACCTAATCAGTTACAGGGATTTCCAGAACCATTTGAGCTCAATCCTAAAGATTTTAGTATTGAGCACTGGCTACTCTTCCAACAGACCAGTGCTCAAATCCCAGCATCACATGGCAGTCCACAATTATCTGTCATTCCACTTCCAGTAGATCTGACACCCTCACAAAGATGCCCACGGAGACAGAACACAACACCAGTAAAAATTAAAGAAAAATATTTTATGATTGTTTAACTTCCCTAAAAAAATCCTAGCAGTTTTTACTAGGATCCCTCTAAGATGGAATGCTTATATTGGAGGAAATTGCAACGTGACAGTTGTACATACAAGTGAATGGTTCAGTCTTTAATATATGTCAGAGTTTTCATATCTAAACAATGAGGGATTATTAGTATGTAATCTCTATGGTAACTTTCTGATGTACAGGTAGATCTTTGAAAAGCTCCAGAAACTTTTGCAAACTACACGATTACAGTTGAATTGTCACATGATTTCTTTCTTTTCTTTTTTTTTTACATTTTCATTTTTGTATTTGTGTGTGAATGTTATTTGTAATATTAGTTATTTAATATTTCAATCCTACTTTCTGAAAATTCTGCAAGATGCCGATATATATCATTTAACTTATTTTTTAAAAAAATTATTAGATATTCTCTTCATTTATATTTCAACTGCTATCCCCTTTCCTAGTTTCCTCTCCAAAAGTCCCCTATACCCTCCCAATGCCCTGCTCCCCTATCCACCCACTCCTGCTTCCTGGCCCTAGCATTCCCCTTTGCTCTGTTTATTTCACTTTCGTTTTTAAAAATTGTTTATTTTATTTATTTACATTTCAAAAGTTATCCCCTTTCCAGGTTTCCCCTCCACAACCACCTGACTCCATCCCCCCTCCCACTGCTTCTATGGGAGTGACCCCCCCCCCATCTGACCACCCACTCCAGCCTCACCGACCTATCATTCCCATAAACACTTGGGCATTGAGCCTGCACAGGAGCAAAGGCCTCTGTTTCCATTATTGCCAGATAAGGCCATCTTCAGGTACATATACGTCTGGAGCCATGGATCCCTCCATTTGTATTCTTTGCTTGATGATCTAGTCCTTGGTAGCTCTGGGGGGCCTGGTTGGTTGATATTATTGTTCTTCCTATTGTTGCAAATCCCTTCAGCTCCTTCAGTCTTTCCCCTAACTCCTCCATTGTGGTCCCCATGTTCAGTTAGATGGTTGGCTGCAAGCATGTACATCTATATTGGTCAGACTCTGGCAAAGCCTTTCACAAGACAGCTATATAAGGCTCCTGTCAGCAAGCACTTCTTGGCATCAGCAATAGTGTCTGGGTGCATATGGGATGGATGCCCAGGTGGGACAGTCTCTGGATGGCCTTTCTTTCAGTCTCTGCTCTACTTTTTGTCCATGTATTTCCTTTAGACAAGATCAATTCTGGATTAAAGATTTGAATGGGTGGGTAGCTCCACTCCCTCAACCAGAACTGTGCCTAACATCTGAATATGGTCTCTATAGGTTCTCTCTCCCCTTTGTTGGGCATTTCAGCTACTGTCATCCCTGTTGGGACCTGAGAACCTCTTGCTTTCCTGGAATCTGGGACTTTCTGGTACTACTCCCAGTTCCCCATCCCCCATTGCTACACAATTCCATTCAATTTCCTGACCCTCTGTACATCTTCCTATCTTCTCCCACACCAGATCCTGCCTCCTCCTTTTCCCTTGCCTCCTTTCTCCCTCCAAGTCTCTCCCTCCCTCTACTTCCTGTGATTAGTTTGTTCCCCCTTCTAAGTAGGACTGAAGCATACACACGTTGGTCTTCCTTCTTCTTGAGCTTCACATGGTCTGAGAGTTGTATTGTGGGACAAAACTGCAACCTTTATATTGGGAAAAGATCTTTACCAATCCTATATCCTATAGAGGGCTGATATACAATATATACAAAGAACTTAAATAGAGTCCAGAGAGCCAAATGACCCTATTAAAAATGGGGTATAGAGTTAAACAAATAATTCTTAACTAAGAAATCTTGAATGGCTGAGAAGCAACTAAAGAAATGTTCAACATCTTTTGCCATCTGGAATATACATATCAAAACAGCCCTTCAATTCCACCTTAAACTAGTCATAGTGGCTAAGATCAAAACCTCAGGTGGGAAACAGTCCTCCTTTGTGGGTAGCATTATAAGCTGGCACAAATGCTCTGGAAATCAGTCTGGCAGTTCCTCAGAAAATTGGACATAGTACTACCTGAGGACCCAACTATATCACTCCTGGGTATATACCCAAAATATGCTCCAAAATATAACAAGGACACATGCCCCACTATATTCATCAGACTTATTTATAATAACCAGAAGCTGGAAACAACCGAGATGTCCCTCAACAGATGAATGGATACTGAAAATGTGGTACATTTACACAATGGAGTACTACCCAGCTATTGAAAACAATGACTTCATGGGATTCACAGGCAAAAAGATGGATCTACAAAACATCATCCTGAGTGAGGTAATTCAGTCACAAAGAACACACATGGAATGTACTCACTGATAGGAAGATATTTTTAAAAATCTCAGAATACTCAACATACAACTCACAGACCATATGAAGCTCAAGAAGGTAGACCAAAGTATGCTTGCTTCATTTAAGTTATTAATTTCAGCTTTGAAAACAACTGTGCTCATTCACTATGTATATACAATCTCTATTAAAATTCTGTTCTATATACAGTTACTAAAATTATCAAATTATCTTGAATATTAACAATAAATCAGTAGGTCATTATTTACCACCAAAGGATAAAAATCTAAGTTCAATTTCCAGCACCTATGTGAAAAGCCTGCGGGTTGTATTGGGAAGACAGAGATGGGAGATTTGTGACATATTCTGGTAAATGAGTCTTTCCTAGTTTGAGTCTAAGGTTCCAGTAAACAAGATAGATGGCTCTTGAGTAGTGACACCTGAACTTGATTACTGAGCTACATGTACTTTGATATATGTGAGCAAACACACACATGCGTGCACACGCACACACACACACACACACACACACACACCTTGCTAGAAATAAAGAAACAAGAACAGTTCAATGAGCAGGGCTGATTTTCTCTGTCAAACTGAAGACTGTAATCCTATGGTTATGTTGAAATTAAATTGAAGACTGTAATCCTATGGTTATATTGGAAATTTGTAAAACAATGGTACCATTAAATTAATTGAAATGCAGCCTGTTGATAGACATTTCATAAGATCACTGTACTTAATTTTAATAAAATTAAGTTGTTGAATTCAGGACAAATTTAGAATATCTTTTACAATATAAACCAATGCATTTATTTTAAAAGCAGTTAAATTTAGGTTGAAGTCTCAATTTTGTATACTAATAGTCAAAGTCTTAGACAGTGGATCACAATGTTCAAAATACTGAAGGAAAAGAAAATGTAGCCCAATATTATTATCCCTGCTACAGTACAATTCCAGAATTAATAAGAGTCTGCAAGACAGAGCTGTGAATGCTAAAATTCAAGGAAAAAAAAAAAAACAGAAAAAGAAAATTTCCTTGATAACCATTTCTAGTTGCAAATATAGTTTTTTTTCAGAGTTACTATCACTACTGGCAAAACTGATGACAATTGTTTATAAAAAGATGACTCAGCAAAATATATGTAGTGATGCTCATCATTGCTAGGTACTGGGCAGTTTTTAAAGAACTTTTAAAAAATCTTATC
The DNA here is from genome assembly GCF_000001635.26 of Mus musculus. Classification (NCBI taxonomy): domain Eukaryota; kingdom Metazoa; phylum Chordata; class Mammalia; order Rodentia; family Muridae; genus Mus; species Mus musculus. Next base: position 53,096,510 of record NC_000074.6, on the reverse strand, counting down.
ACAACTCTATAATATAAATACTATTACTGTCTCCACTTTATGCAAGAGAAAAATGGAAGTGTGAAGTGACAAAAGCAACCAGGCAACATTACAGGAAACTTGGTTTGAGTCCAATAACAAAGGAATTCTAGGCTTCTTCCAGAATTTAATAAAATGGAGTATTTTTCCTTCTACCATGGTCATTATAGAAGATACACTGGCCATAACAAATATTAGAGAAGATTGTTGAAGAAGCTCTTTTAATTTTGATATGATTTGTCTAATTTGACTCAATTCAAGTGTATGTTTTCACTTATGTTTATAGAATACTTGCATTTTCATTAACAGTGTTGTTTCCTGTAGTACAAATCAAAAATTATAAATGTATAACAATTTATGCATATATGTAATATATATAACATTTACATAATGTATACTTACAAAATATAAGCTACCTAACAAAAGTGTATTTATAAACATATCTTTATGTTCATGCACATATAAACTATTGTGGAAAATGCACTTAAGTGTTCATAGTCTGACTATTTTATGAAGCTGAACGGAAAGGTGATTCCTGAAGCCATATTCAGGACTTCAATCTTTCTGAAATATTTTATGATTAATTCCCTTAAATTTTTTTATGATCTAATCTTGGGCTGCTGTAATCCCCAAACTTATTATTTAGTAATTGGATTGTTTGTTGCCTTGAGGATAGACTAGAAAGGAAGAACAGATTATTTTATAGCCCAAAACACCGGGGGCATTTTACAGTTTAAATGCAAGTGTATGCCACAGCTTTTCTTTAACATTTTATTTTAGGTGATGAGTAGATACCAGATGGCACTTTGAATATTCCACTTGAAAACCTTCTCAGTAATGTCAACAAGTTCAGTGACCACCTTTTTCATTTTCTAGTTTTGCAGATGACAGTTGTTGGCAGGGACCATGTTCGTACATACCAGGTATCCTCTTAGCCTTCCCTTCTAACAACCTTTGACTTTCTTTAAACCTTCACTAATTAAAATTTCATTTTCCTTTGTATCTTACTAACAATATTCTCAGGAGAGATCCTAGTCCTTTCAACAGAAGTGTCATAGATTTCAGACACATCTTATTATTGTAAAACCTGGTCTAATCATGTCTGCCACACAAGGCACATCTCAAAAGTATCACACAGTGCCTTAAATAGTCACCAGTCTTTTATTTTGGTCAGAAACTTGTACTTTGGGAAGACTAAACTTGGTCAGTTCATATCTGTTCACACTCATGTTACAATTTAGGATAGACTTTTGATTTTAAATATAGATGTTTTCATGTGGTTTTGTGGATGTGTGTATCCTTATATTTAAGTAGAAGCTCTTCAGTTATCAGCTATTGTTGGCTTATGAACTCCTTTAGATTGTGTTTATCATAAATACTCTCAATTATGAAGAATAATTTTGCTGGACATGAATTAACAGTTGTTAGTTATTGTTCTCCAGAGCTTGAAGTACATTATTCCACGTCTTCAGGACAGTAGCTTTTACTTTTATCTAAATAGTCTACTATTATATTTGAAGGATTTCCAGTGTTCAAGTAGAATTAAATTACAATGTGATTCTGAAGTTGTTTCTCCACTTTGGACTTGAGGTACAGCTCACTTGTTAGAGGGACCAGATTTGATCTCCAGCAATACCGCAAGAGCACATTAGTACCCATAGAAACATCTATACTCAATACATACATACATATATATATATATATATATATATATATATATATATATATAAAACCATTTTGCAAACACAGTAATAATCAACTAAAAGCCATCTTTTCTTCAAGTCCAAAAGTTTAATAGGAACAAGACTACAGTTATAAAATGGTAAGTTGTTACATATTAATTACTGAGCATGAAAATGGAAAGCAAATGTGTAAAATAAGACAAGCAATTTATTTGAACACAACAGAGAAAAATAGAGAACAAACCAAAAATAGAATAAGACAATGATACCAAAGGGATTAAATAAAAGTAAATCACAGCATGGAATTTATAAAAAGACACAGACAGATAATCCCAGCACCTGAAGGGTGGGTACCTGCTCAGAGGAGATGAGGACGATAGGATGGGAGAAGGACTGTGGAAGGAGGCAGCCAGGAAGGGGACAGTGAGCAAGAAAAAATTAATTAAATTAAATTAAATTAAAAAAGAATTGTCTTCTACATCTTAACCTAGAGACTATAGAATAGATTTTAATGTATTGAGTCTGAAACCAAGGACTATCTTTAAGATTCTCAAATACAATTGGCATATTAAAACTGCTGAACTCTGTTCATATTCTCATTACCTGACTCTTGCAAGAATGCTCGGTGTATGTGTGTGTGTGTGTGTGTGTGTGTGTGTGTGTGTGTGAATCAATTATAACTAATAAACACTATCACCATGTATCTGTAAAGTGTTTATAGTTTGTATATATATATATATATATATATATATATATATATATATATATATGCTTTAAATCAAGGACAAACCAATTAAACTTACTCTATATTTAAATTAGTGTCTAATTACCACATTTCTCTCTTCTGTATGCTCCTTCCAAACTCTCCAATATGGGCCTCCCAACTCCACTTTAAGTTCATACCCTTCTTTTTTGCGCTAACTTTTATTATATGTATATACATATATATTCCTAAATATAACCTGTTTAATTCGTATGTGACTTTGTTTGTTTTTAGAGTTGAAAATCATTATAAAGTTTAGAGACAGATCAACCTTGGAGAGATCTAAATATGTCTACCATCAGAACCGTCCCTAGGGTTAACACTAACAAATGCACTTTTGTTCATGTTTGCTTCTATAGCCTCTCGCAGAATAATCTGTAGGTGTGCCTGTGGAGACATTTTCTTGATTAGTAACTTAGGTGGGAGAGTTCATCCCACTGTAGGTGGGATAGTTCATCCTACTGTAGTTAAAGTTACCTGTGATCTTGCTTTTTTTTTTTTCAAAAACTACAATAAAATAAGACAAAAACCATACAACAGTAGAAACAACAGCAACAAAATGAGCAAGTCGTTGGGAGAAAATAAATTAACAGCATTTCTCCATGTTTTATTCTTCATTTCAGGCTCCTACCCTGAGTTCTTGCTTTTGTGATGAATTGTGACATGGAAGTTTAACCAAATAAATTGTTTCATCTCCCATGTTAGTTTTGTGTGGGTGTTTGTGTGTGTGGGTGTTTATGTGTGTGGTTTTCTTATGTCTTTTTTAATTAATTAATTATTTTACTTATTTGCATACCAGATATTGTTTTCCTGTCACTCCTTGAAAAGCTCTTCTCCCATTCCCTCTTTATTTCTTAGAGGGTGAATGCCCCTTTGTATTCTCCCACCCTGGGGTATCATGTTGCTATAGGATTAGGCATGTCCTCTCCTACTGAGGTCAGACAAGACAGTCTTTTGCTACATACCTGGGCCTCATACCAGCCTGTGTATGCTCTTTAATCAGTGGTTCAGAATCTGGCAACTCTCTGAGGTCCAGGTTAATTGGCACTGTTGGTCTTCCTGTGGGGGTAGCCATCAGTTCCTTTAATCTTTCGTCTAATTCTTCCACTGGGGTCCCTGACCTCCATCCAGTGAATATATGCATCTGACTCAGTTAGCACTGCTAAAGCCCTTCAGAGGCCAACAAAGTTAGACTCCTGTTTGAAAGCATAACATGGCACTAGTAGTGTAGGGTTTTGTTGTCAGCCCATGGGATATATCACAAGTTGGGCCAGTCACTGGTCAGTCATCCATTCAGTCTCTGCTCCATTTTTGTGCCTGCATTTCTTTTAGACAGGAACAATTTTTAGCTTAAAGTTTTGCAAGTGGGTTGATGTTTCTATCCCTCCACTGGGAGTCCTTTATGACTACTGCAGGTAGTCCCTTCAGTTTCCATGTCCTGATTGTTTGGCATTTTGGCTAAGGTCATTCACATTGAGTCTTGAGAGCCTCCTGCATCCCAGGTTGTGGGACTTTCTAGAGGTTACCCACACCCATGGAAGCTGCATGTTTCCATTCGTTCTCCTTGTTGCTTTTTTTTTTTAAATCAGTTTATCAGAACAATAGAATGCAAAGCAAAATTCCTCCTGTGTCTCACTCATTGGATTACTGTATATTGAGTGTTGGTGCTCAGAAGTCAGAAATCCCACATATAAGCATACTTTTTATTAACAAAGCATTATTTTTATTCTGTGTATGGCAATGTGGAGGCAGTGCATTTAATAGAAACAATGTGATACACATTCTTCCCTTAATGCTCACAGAAGGGTAGTATAATCAAATGACACAGGAAGAACACACCAAGCCCAGGAATTAAAGCAAATATTATCTATACATAAAAAGGCACCAATAAGATGACAACACAGAATGGAATTTAATTCCCAGAGGTCATACTGAAACAGTATTATAAAGATAGGAGTTAAGAAAATACACATGCTATGTACTCACTGATAAGTGCATATTAGCTCAAAAGCTCACAATGCCCATGATACAAACCACAGACCATATAAGACTTAGAAGGAAGGAAGACCAGGGTGTGGATGCTTTATTCCTGCATTGAGGGGGAAGCAGGAGGACCATGGGGGACCTGGGAGGGAGAAAAGAGGGGGAGGAAATAAGGTGGGTCAGTATCAGGTAATGGAGGGGATGGGAGAGAGGTACAGAGAGTCAGGAAATCGAATAAAGACATGTAGCAATGGTCAATGATGAACTAGGGACAGCCATCGGAGGTTCCCAGAGGCCAGAGACTTCTATGACCCAATAGGGTTGGCTTTAGCCCAAATATTCAGAGAAGGGGAGATAGAAACTTTAGAGATCACATCCACTAGATAGATAAAGCTCCCAGTCGAGAAGTGGGGCCACCCACCCATATCAAAGTTTTTAACCCAGAAATGTTCTTGTCCAAAGGAACAACAGGCACAGAAAATGGAACAGAGACTGAAGGAATGTCCATCTGGGAAGTCCTCCACTTGGAGATCCAACTTGTCTGCAGACAACCAACTTGACACTATTGCTGTTGCCAAGAGGTGCTTGCTGAGAGGAACCTGGCATGGCTATTTCTTGGAAGGTTCATCCAGGAACTGAGCAATGTAGATGTGGATGCTTGGAGCCAGTCATCAGACTGAGCTCAGAGACCCAAGTGGGGGAACAGGCAGAAAGACTGGAGGAACAGAGAGGAATTACAACCCCATAAGAACAACATCAGCTCGTAGGACCATCCAGTGCTCCCATAGGACCCTCCAGTGCTCCCAGAGGCTAGACCAACAACCAAGGAGTGATCCATAGCTCCACATATGTATATAGGAGTGGATGGCCTTGTCTGACATCGATGGGTGGGAGGACCTAGGTCCTATGCAGGTTTGGTGCCCCAGCATAGGGTGATGTTGGAGTGGTGAAGCGGGAGAGGGTGGGTGGGTGGGAGAGCACACTCATAGAGGCAAAGGGGAGGAAGGAGAGGGCAGATGTGTGATGGGGCCTTTGTGGAGGTATAATCAGGAAGTGGGATATCATTTGAGATGTAAACGAATGGAATGATTAATGAAAAATATAGATAAATTTTCTTTATTTATTTTCTTCATCTGGCACACTGTTACAAGTGTTATTACCAAATACCAGGGCAGAAAGTGACAAACTGAGAATCTGCTGTGTGAAATATATAAGAAGTGATGGAACCCTAATCATGAGTTTGTAGGTCTCTGATGTGAAGGCTTACTAAAACCCGTTTTAAAAAAATATAATCTGCTGACAAAATTTCCTAAAAACCTGTGGAATTTCATAACATCGCTGAATAACCATGATGCCATCTATCCAAAAATAGAATATTTGTGGAAAGAGTTAAAATGTGTCATAAAATCAGTATGTTTTCATGAAAAAAAGTCATGAAGCTATTCCACTGCCTAAGGTACTGTAGGGGTCTTTAATTTGAAAAGCTCCAGCTTTTTTTTTTTTTTTTTTAAACTGGGATTTAGAATACCTTTTTAGAAAAGCTAGACAGAATTTGAAGCTATGGTGAATGGGAACGTGGCTATGATCACATTCTCTGTATGTGTGTTGATGGTGTAAAGAATAAGCTATACTTGTATCCAACAGCATTGTGCTGTATCCTACAGCATTGCAGAATATATTTCTAGAACTTACTTCATAGAATTTTTAATATCTGTTAAAATAATAACATGTCATCTATGAATAGGGATATTTGACTTCTTTCTCTACTTGTATTACTTTTTTTTTTATTTTGTCTTATTGTTTCAGCTAATGTTTCAAGAACAAAATTTAAAAAATAGAGTTAGTGCCCAGTGCTATTCTGTTTCTACCTTCTTTGTGTTTGCTTTAAGTTTTTTTTTTCCCTTCTTACAATGATGATGATGGTTTTGGGTTTCTTATAAATAACTTTAATTATGTTGAGATATGTTGCCTCTCTTTCTACATTTCTAACACATTTTATCATGAAGATATATTTGATTTTTTTCAAAGGGCTTTTAAAAAATACATCTATTGAGATGATCATTTAATTTTTGTCTTTAAGTTCGTGTGTCTTATTTCATTTATTGTCTCTCTTGTGTTGAAACACCCCTATAACACAGGAATAAGGCTAACTTGTTCATGGGACTTCAAAAAAAAATTAAAAGCAAACAAACAAAACAAAGAACCCTTTCATTTGAATGCAGTGGCAATCTACATTGTGAGGAGGAAGAGATTAATATTTAAAAATGTAGAGAACTAAACAATAAAGCTTTAAACATTATGAAAACAAATGTCTCAATTAAAAATGGGCACAAAATTAAAGACATTTGGGCAGATGAAATACAAAAATATAAACAGAGAAATATTTAAAGCAACATTAGATCATAAAAATGTAATTTGAGACTAATTTAAGGTTTCACTTTACCACAATCAGAATGGCCAAAAGCAAGCAAACAAACAAGCAAATGATATCAAATGCTGGAGTAGATGTGAAGAAGGGTAATAGTTATTCACTCGTGTTCAGCGTGGTATATCCACTGTGGAAATCAGCTTGGAGGCTTCTCAAAACAGCTAGAAATAGATATATCACACGATTCAGCTATATCACATTTGGACACATGCCCTAAGGACTTTAAATTTTACTATAGAAGTACCCACTTATATGTGTTTATTGCCTTTCTTCACAATATCATTGCAATGAAAAAAATCTTTAATTTCTATCAAGTAATGAATGGCTAATAAAAGTACATTCTATTTATACAATGACATATTTTTCAGTTTTCAAAGAAAAGAGAAGTTATAAAATTCAAAGGTAGTTCGAGTATTGGAAACACTCATTTTGAGTCAGGTACTCCAGATATAAAAAGATAAAAAATGGCATGCTTTTCCTCCTATGTTGGTGATAGCTTTGAATATTTGGATATTTTGAATATTTGGTGCTTCATTTGGAATATCGTAGAGTTTAGGATATTAGTCAGGTTACTGGTGTAAGAAAGGGAAATTGAATGCAGTGTTATAAAGGGTTAAATGGGAATAACAGAACATGAAGGCTAAATTGGCACAGTCATTGCTCCTCTGTATGCTCAAGAACATGATTGTGACTGCCTATTCCTGAAGACCCCAGATGTTTGAGTCAGAGAACACATAGATACCAGGATAATAATCACTTGGAAACTTCAGTTTTACATATAAGATTTAACAGTGCTGGAAGATAGTATGCATTCCAATGGATGAGTAAGACAGTCAGCATGCTTAACTGGGTGTAAACAATGTGAGATTCAACAATGACAGTCCTGGCAGGTCGTGCCTACTAATGCAAAAGTGGCAAAGACATCACGGGTGATGTTGATGTGTTCATTGACTTAGTTTACTTTTTTATTTTTATTTGATCATTTCCATTAGAGATATTGGGGTGTAATTTTCTTTGCTTTTTGTTGGGTATTTATTGGATTTTAATGTCAGGGTAATAATAGCTTCATAAAAGTAATTTACACATGTTCTTTCATTTCCTATTTTGTGGAATAATTTAAGGCATATTGGTATTAGCTTTTTTTTCTGAATTTCCTGTGTATATTTTTATTCCTCCTTTTAATCTCCAATTTTACTATTTTTATTTTGTTCATTAATTTCACAAAGTTTTCAGTCTTGTTCATATTTTAAAAACCAACTCCTCATTTCATCAATTCCATGTATTATTTCTAAATTGTTTTACTTTTATTTTTTTATTGGTTATTTGTATTTATTTACATTTCAAATATTATCTCCCTTCCCAGTTTCCCCTCCACAAACGTCCTGTCCCATCACTCTGCCCACTGCTTGTATCATGGTGCCCCTCCCACCTGGAAGCCCTGACATTTCCCTACATAGGGACATCGAGCCTTAACAGGACCAAGGGGCTTGCATCCCATTGATGCCAGACAAGGCCATCCTCTGCTATGCAGCTGGAGCCATGGGTCCCTTCATGTGTACACCTTGGTTGGTGGTTGCTCCTCTTATGGTGTTGCACACCCCTTCAGCTCTTCTTTCCTTCCCCTAACTCTTCCATTGAGGACCCCAAGCTCAGTCTGATGGTTGGCTGTGAGCATCCACATTAGTATTGGTCAGGCTCTGGCAGAGACTCTCAGGGAACAGCTATACCAGGCTCCTGTCACCAAACACTTCTTGGCATCAGCAATAGGTTTGATGCTGGGTTTGGTAGCTCTTTTTCAGTTATTTCAGCCCTGATTTTGGTTTTCTCTTCCAGTCTACTGGTGTGTCTGCTCATGAGGACTATTTGCTCTTTTGTTTTTTTCTTAGACTTGAGAAGTTTCAAGGGAGAGTGGGATTGCTGAGATGAATTAAAAATTTATTGAAAGCCATCTCAGGGCTATTCTAATGGAGAGGTTTGTGCAGAAGATCCCCTCTACAAATAAATGTCCAGGCATTTTATTATTGGTGGAAATAGTTTAACTAATGAATATGGTTGCATTCTTTTCCTCTGAGATCTCTCATTTTCTCTCTCATTTTTTCTCTCATTTTCTCTCTCATTTTCTCTCTTATTTTCTCTCTCATTTTCTATCTCATTTTCTCTCTCTCTTTCTCTCTCTCTCTCTCTCTCTCTCTCTCTCTCTCTCTCTCACACACACACACACACACACACACACACACACATAAACATACTGCACACAAGCACAAACTGGAAAAAGATTTAAGGACTTTTCTTTTCTCCCACACCTGTTTTTGTGTTTATTACCAATATTCTCCTAAGAGGAGCTGAGAGGCTGGGCTTTGCTTTTTACTGTATCGTCCTCTTTGCCTATTAATCCTGAGGTTGACAGTATTGCTCACCCTTTCAGATTGCTACTTTCTCTTCCCATGAACATTCAGCACTCTCAACCCTTCTTTGAAAGTCTGCCACTGTCTCCTAGAATGTTCTCACAGCTCCTCATGCTGCCAGTGCTGTCCTCTTAACTTTCTCTTGCTTGGCCACACAGAGATTCTCATACATTCTACATTTCTTTGTATACTACAGTGGCTCTAAGTGGTCTTTCCTCTGCCAGGTAAGTTTCTATGGCTTCTTTTCAGGGAAAAGTCCTCACTTGTGTATCTTTGGGCAACCTTCTCTAGGATCCTGTTGTCTAATCTAATGCCAGCTAGAATGTCTCTGTGATTTGCTTCCCACACATTTTATGTCCAGTGTACTTGGTTTTTTTTTTTGTTGTTGTTGTTTGTTTGTTTGTTTTGTTTTTTTTACTATATCAGTTAACAATCTACCTGTTTTCTGGCCATCATGAATGAGGACTACCAACCACACTGTTAAATTTTTCACTGCGAATAATCTCTCAAGTATGAGATTTTATACCAATTCTTGAATACCAGAAATTTTTTGTTAATAAAAAAGTTTATATCACTACTGCATATTTTTTCAAATTTACAGAAGGAATGAAAGCATTCTGTAATTGTAAAACTAATGAACACATAGCTAAAGATTTAAATTATGTGAATATTTATTTATATAAATTTTTATTTTTATTTATTTTTAAATTTAATCTTTCTTGTTGTTGTTGTTACACTCCAGATTTTATTCCTCTCCTGGCTCACACTATGACTGTTCTACATCCCATACCTCGTCCTCCACTCCTCTCCATGAGGATGTCCCCCCCTCCACCCTCCACCCTACCAGACCTCTCCACTCTCTGGGCCTCCAGTCTCTTAAGGGTTAGGTGCATCTTCTCTGACTGAATCCCAACCTGGCAGACCTCTTCTGTATATGTATTGGGGTCCTAATAATACCTGGTGTATGCTTTCTGGTTGGTGATCCATTGTCTGAGAGATCTCAGGGGTCCAGGTTAACTGAGACTGCTGGTTCTCTTACAGGGTTGCCCTCCTTCTCAGCTTATGCCATTTTGTTGTTGTTGTTGTTGTTGTTGTTGTTGTTGTTGTTGTTTTGTTTTGTTTTTTGTTGTTGTTTTGTTTTGTTTTGTTTTCTAATTCAACCACAGGGGTCAGCAGCTTCTGCCCATTAGTTGGATATAAATATCTGCATCTGACTTTTTCAGTTGCTTAATGGGTCTTAGAGAGGGTAGTCATGACAGGATAGGTCCCTTTTTGTGAGTACTCCATAGCCTCAGTAATAGTGTCAGGCCTTAGGGCCTCCCCTTGAGCTGGACCCCACTTCTGGCCTGTCACTGGAACTTCTTTTCCTCAGTCTCCACTCCATTTTTGTCCCTGCAGTTTTTTTCATACAGGAACAATTATGGGTCATAGTTTTGACTGTGGGATGACAACCCCTTCTCTCACTTGATGTCCTGTCTTTCTGCTAGAGGTAGACTCTACATGTTCCCTCTCCCCACTGTAGGGCATTTCATCTAACGTCCCTCCCTTTCAGTTCTGAGGGTCTCTTACCTCCCAGGACTCTGGTGCATTCTGAAGGGTCCCCCACCTCCTACCTCTGGAGGTTGCCTGTTTCCATTCTTTCTTCTGGCCCTCAGGGCTTCAGTCCTTTTCCCCTATTGAATACCTGATCAGGTTCCCCTCTTCCCCTTCTTGTCCACTTTCCTGCCAAAGTGGAATTGAGACCTCCTCACTTAGACCCTTCAGCTTGTTAATCTTTTTGAGTTCTGTGGACTGTATCTTGGGAATGCTGTACTACTTTTTTGGCTAATATTCACTTATTAATGAGTATATGCCACGCATGTCCTTTTGCTTCTAAGTTACCTCACTCAGGATGATATTTTCTAGTTCCATCCATTTGCCTGCAAAACTCAGGATGTCCTTGTTCTTAATAGCTGAGTAGTATTCCATTGTGTAAAGCTTTATATTATGTGCCTATATATTTATATAAACTTTTAAAATGAGCCTATCATATACAAATAGATATAGTAACATAAAGGAGGCAAATCTCTGTTCCTTTAATCATACACAAACAACTACAGGCAATTAAAGAATGATAAGAGTCGGAGAAATAGGCTTCCCTAGGAAGAGCCCCCAAATTGGGTATTTAACAGGAAGTGGTCAGCTCTGAAGAAAGAAACTTTAACTGGACTGTGCAGGTGATATTTATATATTTATGACTGTATGCATGTAAGTATTTAACAAAAATAAATAAAATAGAGGCATAGGTTTGAAAACCAGCAAGGGGTACATGTGAAGGTTTGAAAACCAGCAAGGGGTACATGAGAAGGTTTGAAAACCAGCAAGGTGTACATGTGAAGGTTTGAAAACCAGCAAGGGGTACATGTGAAGGTTTGGGAGGAAGAAAGGGATAGAAATATATTTTAATTTAAAATAATAAAAACTAATCACAGTTTTTAATAAAAAATGATATAAATAATAATAAAAAATTAATAATAAAAAAGGATCACAATGAAGGAATGTATTTCACATATTTGATTTGTGTGTGCGCTTTCATCTGTATTTGTGTGAGCATGGAGCATGTAGGCACTGCACTGCACATGTGGGCACAGGAGGACAACTTGAGGAAGTTTGTTCTCTTCCACCTTGTGTTTCCTGGTTATCAAACTCCTTTCTCCGAGCTTCATAGCAATTTTTTTTTATCTGCTGAGCCATCTTTCAAGTCTTAAAGTGTATTCAGGTTTAGCTGACAAATATTCATTGCACACAATGCTGAGTTTCAGAAAGACCATGGCTGGTATATGACATATTTGACTTTATTTATATCTGTACCATACCTTCCTCTCTACACCCCCCATTTCTTTAGTCTCTTCATGATACCCATTTTCTCTTCTGTTTTCATATCTTTTCCACAATCTACTCTTCTAATCCATTAGGAGCCAGAAATCACCTTGATGTGTAATTGAAATGTGTGTGTTCTTAGTATATTTTAACTAGGTGTTGGAAGGTTGATGTCATAGATATACATGTTCCATTGTTATCAGATATGTATTGTGAATAATATAACAATGTGTTACAACTACCTAGAGGAAAGGTTTCCATGGAGATGTGGTGTCCATGACAGTAACTGTGGCTTAAATGGTGGCCTGCTTCTGCTCAGGGACTGGGCCACTAGGCAAGGCAGGATGCGCGTGTACCCCAGCTGTAAGAAAGGGGTAAGGAGTTCAGTCTGAGGTCCTGTGGACTACCAGAGTTGGTTTGGGAGTCCCAGGACCTGCACAGAGGCCGAGGATGTCAGGTTCTCACACTCTTGGGCATCCCAGTTGTGCTGGATGCTGCAGAACAGCTGGATCTACCCCAGGGCTGAAGAGGAAAGTGAGGAAGAGAGCTCTGGCTGGGTCCGCTGGGGAGAAGAGAGTCCTAGGCTTGTTCTGAGGGCAGCTTGGTTTGGTGGAATCCATAACTGGGAGCGCAGAGAGGCCTCCTGCTGGAGATTAAATGCAGCTCTTTAGAAGAAGACCTGCCCCATTGTTCCCCCTGGTGGATCCTGAAAAGAAGAGACACTATAGTTTTAAAGCATTTATTGTCATGGAGGAGAGTTGTGACGAGTGAAACTGTACCCCACTTTCTCAGGGCTGGCATAGGTTCAATACCTTTTTCAGGGAGGAGTGTCTGGGAAGGAGAGCTTAATTGGCTAATTAACTAAAGACCCTTCAGGTCTTTAGGTACCTCATTAAAGTGGAGATCTGTCTTTGGGCTACATGATCTGTGGTCACATCCTGTGGAGGGGCTTGGGGTACTGCCCTTACATGACTGATGGCCATAGACCTATGTAGTGGAGAACTGTGGCCTCCTATCTAGGAGCATGGCAAAACACCTACTGTCCCTTGCTGGGTCACCAGGATTTTAAATCTAGTTCACCAAGATACCAGTTCACTGTAATGGTCCCACAAGTAACCAGCAAATTTGGACTGCAATCTTGTAGATTAAACTTTTATGAAAATCAGCTTCTTATTTCGTAACATCAACCTGGTGCCTAACTTAGTGATATTTTGTTCAGTACTTCATCAGTCTCAGTTATCAAATTGTTTATTTTAAATATATATATTTAAAATCTAACTTTTCCCATAACACTTCTTCTGTTTTATTTATATTTCAACCCGTAGTCCAGTAAACCTTTGTACCAAGTCTGACAATAAATATTTTAGGCTTTGGGTTCCATGTCAGTTCTGTGGTGGATATGCAATCATGTGCAATTAGTGCATTAAGCTATACAGCATGCAAATGGAAGAGCAATGCTTTTCCTGCAGTGCTTAGTTTACACAGAACAAAAGTGTAGTGCAATATTTGATTCTTGCATCATAATGACTGACTTGTTCTTTATCTTATATTATCTCATGAAGTTATGTGTCTATTTTCGTTATTTCAATGACTTTACTGGAGAGAATTACCCATAATTTTTATCTCAGACTCCTCTCCTGTTTATCTCAGGTAAAGTTAAAAACATGAAAATGTGAAGGTCCTTGTTCATCTTTGTGCTTCACTAACAATGTTCCTTCTCTCCCACCCCTTACTTTATCTACTAACTTGTTTTCTATTTGGAAGAAAAATACATTTATGTTTTCTATTCTGTTGCCTCTCATTATCTTGACATTATTTCTTTATTCATTTCTAACCATAGACAAAGTTTGAAAATATGTTTTTACATGACAGACCCCACACAGATTTCCCAAAGTCATCATGTCACAGTATTTAAGTCAATGATACCTGTATTACAGAGCTATTATGATTTTTCAAGGCACTGTTTCTCATTATGTGGTTCCCAGATTTATATCATGTATTGTGAACCTTTTAAAAATTTTTCTATTCTGCTGCTCTATCTCCTCATGGGTAATTGCTCACCCGGAGAATATTAACCTTAAATTATCAAAATTATCAGAGCTGCTGATATCAGAGCTACAGGAGCCATTCCCTCAAATCAGAGGCCTAAAGCTGTCTTCAGAGGAAGTCTGTGAACACATATCGCAAGACCTAGTTCAACCTCATAATGGAAACAAGTATCACTGTCCTAAAGGTCTCCAGCCCTGGGCTAGGATGTGCAGGAAACCCTTCACTGGGAAAATAAAAGTGATTTTACAATCGTTAATGATGTCCTTTTTTCAAGGGATCACCTGCTGTTTGCTTATTTTCTCTTTGAGAACTGTTTCATTTCTTCTTTCTGTATTATTATTTCGCTAGCAGATCTACGACACATGAAAAAGAAACCAAGCTAGAAATTTCTAAGATATATGAAACACTATATGCCAAGCACTGTAGCATTCAATAAAGCACACCTCACATTAGAAATATATCTAGCGAAAGATTTTTAACATACCCCTTATATTGTATGGTTGAATAAATTGACTTACAAAGGGGCTATAAAAGGGAACAAATTAAATATTAGAAATACGTTGAATGAAAGGTAAGAAGGGAATAAAAGTGATACATTTAGATAAAAAGCAAAATGAGATTCTTTGAAGGATTATTTTCCATTGTCTTTGAGAAATCTCAGAAACTCACGACATACAATAAAGTTTGCAGAAGTAATCACAATGAACTACCAGCATTAAAAAAAAAAATACACTGTAGGCATCAGACACACAAGACATCTTGAAGTGCATTTCTTTTTATGCCCCATTATGCTGCTTCTTACAGCTGGCAATCTATGTGTATTTACTAATTCACACTGTGTCTTAAACAGTTTAGCTCAGTATCTCCTGCCTCTTCCATGGAGTGGACTCAGATCCCAGACACTTACGTCCAAGCTCGTCACAAATCCACACAAAAAATCTAAAAAATAAGAAGCCAAGAATTATTTCAAAGTATGTAAGCTGGGAAAATATGCAAAATGCACCGGCCAAAGGACTTTAAACCAAGAACTTGAACAGATATTGAGCAAGCAATAATTATCTAAATGCTAGCAAAACTTATTATAACATATGCATTTGAGGTTTATTTTATCTTGTCAGATTTTCTTTCTTTTTTCTTTCTTTTCTGAGACAGGGTTTCTCTGTATTGCCCTGGCTGTCATGGAACTCACTGAGAAGACCAGGCTGGCCTCGAACTCAGAAATCCACCTGCCTCTGCCTCCCAAGTGCTGGGATTAAAGGCATGTGCCACCACTGCCAGGCTATTTTCAGATTTTCTTAAACAAACCTTAAGATACCCAGTTAAAGTACTTTTTTCTGAAATGAATTCTTTTGAGCTCTGAGGGCCCAGAACTTACAGGTAAGCTTGGGGAGTTTTAGAAATAACCTGGGTGTCTCACAAAGATTCATTTCCATTGCTTGGTTGGCATCTGCCAAATTCTAGTATGAAACACCGGTGCTCATTCTCAATCTCTCTCTCTCTCTCTCTCTCTCTCTCTCTCTCTCTCTCTCTCTCTCTCTCTCTCTCTCTCTCTCTCTCTCTCTCTCTCTCTTCCTCCCTCCCTCTCTCCCGCTCTCTATCGAACCCCCCTCCTCTCCAGCTGAGGCTTAAAATGAAGCATAGGCATTTTATAGCAAGAAACTGCTGGCATCTTTCTACAAAGATATTTTGAAGTACTTCTAACTCATGAATGTTTTTTGAGACTGTACACGCCAGAATAAAGTAATTTCCGTTCAAGGACTGACAAAAACGGTGTAACTAGCGAATGCTTTTGCATTTTGCTGATGACCCTATGGTGTCCAGAAACAAATTTACTGAACAAGTACTCATTAGTTATCCTGTGTGTGTAGGAAATTTATTTGGGTTGCCGATATGTCCTCCACAGTATAAAAGATAAAAAATGAGCTAGGAACATTTTTTTGTGTACATAATTGAAATAAATCAAGGGTTAAACATGGACCCGTGCAACCTCTCCTCTTGACCTCTGTGAAAAGGCTAAGCATCTGTCGCTTCATAGTAAAAAGTCAGTGTATTTTCCCAATTTCCCTCTTAGTTTATTTTCTGCTTTATGTATGATAAATAGATCAGCATTTAGTAATGCAGACATTGTTGACATAAATGTAAATATTTCTACTACATAATTTATTCTCTGTTATTAAACAAAACACCCACATAGTCATTGCCTTTGTCTCACACATTCCAAGACTTAATTCTGGGTTTTCCTGGAGTTTTATATTTAATGGTACTTTCTCAGTTGCCCATATCTGGAACAAGAACACATACACACACACACACACACACACACACACACACACACACACACACACACACACACACACACACACATACACACACACACACACATACACACACACACATACACACACACACACACACACACACACACACACACACACACACACACACACACACGGACTCGGTTTACCAGTGACATGCTATGCTTTCACATTACCTAGCCAGCTTATTAAATACATATGTATTTTGCCTGATTGGGATTGCATTTAGGACAGAAGTCCTCCCTCTGAATATGCATGAAGAATTTTTTCTTTTGTGACATTTTAGGTTTGTTTTCTATTTCTAATGACTTTTTCTGAAGGAAGTAAACAAGGGAAGTTGCTGAAATAACTGTGGATCCATGAAAATTGGGTAAGACTTGAGCAACTGAGCTTCAACTCAATTACATTTAGATATAAGAATTGGTTTGCCTTTGACTTGAGCTCCTATGATCAGACTTTAGGTGTTAGAGGTGATTTTATCTGTCCATTCCACTCTGCAGCACATAAAGCACATTAACTTGGTTTGAAACTCCATTTATTCACAGCCAAGATGTTGTATTTTTTCACTGCTTATGGAATTCCATAGCTTATTAACAGAACATCTTTTCTCCATCATCAAAACAAAAACAAATATATTTTTAATAAAATAAAAATAAGTATGATAGACTTCTTAATTTTTTTAAACAGGTTGCTTCAAATTGATTTGGAAAATTTACAAGGTTTATAAATTAGGTAAAGAAAATAAAAATATTAGAGAAAGCTTACACTCATAGAAGAAATTTTTTGGCATCAAAATATAAGAAAGCAGGAAGCCCTGCCAAAATTGGAATGGGACAAAGCCAATAAAATAAAATATCTTTTCGTTATACCTAGCCCCTAGCACATTGTAGTTGCTTAGGAGATGTTCATTTAGTTATAATTATAGTTATATGATATTATAATTATAGATAATTATATAATGATTATATAATTTATTATGATAATGAAAATGCCTCAGAGCTATTGAACAAGTAATCACTGGGATTAAGTTCCTGCTAGAGGTATCTCCATTTTCAACATGTCCTTTTTATTTTTATGTAATATTAATTATTCAAGAATGTGTCTAATAAAAGCAAAGACAAGTAAAATAAAAGTTAAATTACATATTCTGTTCTTTGCCATATAACTTTGCTCTTCTGTGGTTAAATATTATGGAAATTTACAGCATTTTACACTTCTTTAGTGTCCACCTCAGTGCACAAATACATTCCCTTTTATTGGGAACCACCAGTAATATTTAGAGAAACTTAGTCTTTCTTCAGATAATAGTTTCCTGTTCTCCTCTTTCTCTGGCTCTCATTTTGGTATGCTTGCAAGGATTTGATTACCTTTGGTAAAAATATCGGGTGTTCTCCCATATTTGTCTTTTCTTTCTGTCATTTAAGGTTATGCCATGATTCATCCACAGTCAACAATTTAGTATAGGTACCTTTCTTTTTAATGTTGAATAATGTTCCTCTTTTTTTTTTAAAAAAAATTAGGCATTTTCTTCATTTACATTTCCAATGCAATCCCAAAAGTCCCCCACACCATCCCCCCCACTCCCCCTCCCACCCACTAACACTTCTTGGCCCTGGCGTTCCCCTGTACTGAGGCATATAAAGTTTGCAAGACCGATGGGCCTCTCTTCCCAATGATGGCCAACTAGGCCATCTTCTGCTACGTATGCAGCTAGAAACACTGGAGGGTACTGGTTAGTCCATATTGTTGTTCCTATATAGGGTTGCAGATCCTCCTTGGATACTTTCTCTAGCTCCTCCATTGGGGGCCCTGTGATCAATTTAGTATATTTGATCAATTTAGTATATGTGAACAATTTAGTATAGTTACCTTTCTTTTTAATGTTAATAATGTTCCTCTTTACCTACATGCTAACATTTCACATACTCATCTCTTGGCATCTTTCCATCTTTTAGTTATATTCAATAATGTCATCATGAGCAGATATATGTCTGCAAAAGTAGAATTATAGATGATATAATAATCATGCTTTCTGTTTGCTAAGGAAGCATCATGTGATCTCCCACAATGGCCACACAGGAGCAGTGGCATACAGAATTCTGTTTCTCCAGTCTTCCCAACACTAAATTTTCTTTGGTTTTAAGACTTCTTAATAATATATGTGAAGCAGCTCCTCTGTATGGCTTCAGTTTGCCTTTTTCTAGTACTAGTGATACAACTTGATACTTAGATGTTTGGATAATTATAATTCTCTCATGTATCTCTAAAATCAGTAGTATGTACATTTCTAATTTCTGATTTTAGTTATTTGAGACTTCTTATTTTGTTAATCAGTGTTACCTAAGACTACCTCTGCACTCTGTGCATCTTTTGCTAATTCCCTGAGTTATAATGTTGTTTTTGCACTGAAGTCTTTCCTCTGCCTCTTACTCTTAAATAGATATTTCCAGTTTTATAGTTATCATTTACTAATCTTTACTTTGGATGAATCTCAGTTTTCAGAGTATTATATTTTAATTTCCCCTATATTTAAGTTCCATTCTAATTTCTGTGTGATTTCTTACTTGACGTATTGTTTCTCAATAAAGGCGGTGTTTAATTTCTACATATATTTCTCAATAAATGAAGGTGGTTTTTAATCTCTACATATACTTTTGAATTTCCTAATTTTTGTGATATTATAGTGTCATTCCACTGTGGTGATAAATATTTAAAAAAAAAACAGCATGGGGTTTCTTCCTGCTTTTGACCATTTTTCTTCCCAGATAACACACACACACACACACACACACACACACACACACAGCCTTTATATTTAAATACGTCTTAAGCAAAACAATAGCTTTACAACTTCCTACCAGATGGTAATACAAGTAAAATTCAAACATGATTAAGGTACAAACTTACAAACTCTTTTAAGACAGATAATAAAATACTTTATCTAAATTGACAAATATAATGGAATGAATGTTACAAGTATATATATTAGCTTATAATTTACATAATTGTTATAATTGCATTAACTTTATCTGAGACAAAAACGAACCTTTTATTGGACTAAAAGGAGTAATTATTGAGGTTTTGTCTTTACTGGTTATATATACTATAGTAATGCTAAGTGTTAGCCACCAAGATTAGGAGTTCCAAGATTTGGGGTTAGCACATAGCCTTTTGGACCCAGCTCCCAATTAATTCTGATTGATAAAGAGCCCTTTAGCCAGTAGCTGGGGAGAAAAGAAATATGTGGGCTTTGGGTTTCCAGATAGAGAGACCACAAGGAAGGGAGAGAGGGACCATGTGATAGAGAAGAAAGAAATGCCACCATGGCCTCTGGGCCAAGAGACCACAGCTCAGAGGGCTGCCTAGTTGGGTTAAGAGCAGCCGAGTTGGAACATGGTAAATAAAAAGTGATAAAGTGGTTATCAGTAGGAAAGTAGATTCTAACAGCATTCATATCAGTAGGCAGTGATCTAGCTATTGTGCTGCTTAAGGCCTATTTAAATATAAAGGGTGTGTGAGTGTCCTTCATCTGGGAACATAAATGGTCAAAGGCAGGAGGAACCCAGTGCCAGGACTTTTTTTTTTTTTAAATATTTATTACAACATTCTACTCTGCCTGGAAAATAGAATTTACATTATTTCAGTCTTTAAATTTATTGAGATTTATTGCATGGTCAATAAAAGAAATACTGGAGACATTTTCTCAATACTTGAGCAGTATATGTCTTTAGTTATATATTCATGTTCTATACTTATACTTCTAGGTCCCAAATTCTAGTGCTCACTTTTGTTCATGGATGACATTTACTTACTTAGTAGTCAAAACTGTTACTTAAATTAGAATATAAAATTTTAATACTGTGTCATTGTTCTCTGATTCTCCCTTAAGTTTTTACTTCTTTTTGTACTCCTGGTATCTGCTTGACATATGTTTCTAATTACAGTATTTTTCTTGAAGACTTAATTCTTTTATAATTATATAAATCCCTCTCTATCTTATCAGTTTTTGATCTCAAATCTCCATTCTTTGATGAAGGTATAGCTGGTTTTGCTCTCTCTTGCATATGACTTGTGTAGAATGTTGATCCAGCCTGTCACTTTCCACCAAAGCATGTCTTACAAACACAAAAAGCACAATTCTTGACCACAATTCTTGCTTATGTGGTCATTTTATTTTGACATGTTTTATTGACAGGAATGGTGAAAACATATATACTTAATACATACTGATATTGTAGCAATTACTATTGCCATTTGGGGTGTGTGTATGTATGCGTGTGTGTCTTATACCTTATTTGTTCTTCATTTCCACTATTACTGCTGTGATTTTTATACTTTTAATAATAATAAGATCATTATTAAACTCTACATATACTCAGTTTTATATTGTTTACCTTTTCTAAAAATTTTCTTTTCTTGTGACTAACTAGTATCCTGTTATTATACATTTGAATTTCACCTATTTAAGATGTATATTTACTTATACTTGTGTTTGTGTGTGTGTGTGTGTGTGTGTGTGTGTGTGTGTGTGTGTGTGTGTGTGCATCTAATGTGTTGATGCCCCCATTAAGGTCAAGAAAAGGGGCATCTAATATCCTAGAGCTAGTTATAGGCAGTCATGTGCTACAAGGTATGAGAACTGGGGATAAGATTAAGGTCTTCTGGAAGAGCACAAGCAAACTTACGTGCTGAGCATCTTTTCAGACATAGCTTTCCTCTGTTCAGAGTGCACCTAAGAGAGATCACATAGTAGTTATATCTCCTGCTTAGATCAAGTTGCAAACACGTTTCAGAAAAGAGCAGACATAGAAGCTTTCCACATCTGTGGCCTTATTTAGAACCGAGTCAACAATGGCAGCATCACCAAGTTTCCAAGGCATGGGTTTATAGTTTGTCATTTTACTAGTATAGTGATCACTCTTTCAACCTAGCAAACTTGAAATAGCATGAGTTGTGTGACAATCAGGTACAAAGGTATAGCCAGCACTAATTTGGCATTGGTAAAGGTAATCATCTGAATAGTTGAATCCTGCTGTTTCTATTGATGAGTCACTTCTGCTCCCACCATCAAAACTGCTTAATTTCTGAACACTAAATCTTACACTGTCACCAAAATAAAACTTTATTGAAAGGCTTTTGGGGCTGGAGCAAAGATGACCAGTATTTCTAGTTTGAGACCGAAATGTCAGTTCCATAGTATAATAACAATACCAAGGATTTATAGATTGGGAATCTGAGAAAAAAGTATCAGGTCCACAGTACAGTAACAATACCAAGGATTTATAGATCGGGGGAAATGAGAAAGCCAGGGTTATTAACCAGAATTTCATCCAAATGGAGAGGTGTATAGCAAATTTTCTTTTGTCTTTTATTAAAAATAGATATTTGATCTTAGCCATTCTGGTTGATGTAAGGTGGAATCTCAAGGGTCATTTTATTTTGCATTTCTCTGATCACTAAGGATTTGAACATTTCTTTAGATGTTTCTCAGACATTCGAGAATCCTCCGTTATGAATACTTGGTTTAGTCTATATCCCATTTTTTAAATTGGGTTGTTTGTTGAAGCTTCTTGTGTTCTTTATATATTTTGGATATTAGAGCTGTATTGGATGTGGAGTTGTTGGAGATTTTTTCCCAATCTGTAGTTTGCCAATTCGTCTTATTGACTATGTCTTTTGCCTTACAGAAGCTTTCCAGTTTCATAAGGTCCCATTTATCAATTCTTGATCTTAGAGCATGAGCCATTAGAGTTCTGTTTAGGAATTTTCCCCGTCCCAATGAGTTTAAGGCTCTTTCTCACTTTCACTTATTTATCTTGCAAAACATATCATGATTATAGTTGCTTTTCACTTCACTCCTTCTAAAATTTTATACCATCCAGATCCACCCTTTTTTTATCTCTCATCAGAAACCAAACAGGTTTTATAGAATAATAATAATAATAATATAACAATATAATATTATGTAAAAGAAAAAACAAACAACAATACAGTAATAAAAACTAACACACTGTGATTGGGCAAAATAAAGAGAAGGAAGAGAACTCAAGAGAAAGCTAAAGAAGCAGAGACCCATTCATTCCTTATCTCAATTTTTTTCTTTTACTTCTAAAACCTTTTTTGTATTTTGTTTATCTATCCTTTGTGAGCTCCTTATGTATGTAGAACATATTTTGATTATATACATCACTATTCTACCTTTCATAGAACTATCCACTTCCATACTATAAATATTTTGTTGTCTTTATGACTCACCCAGTCCAATTAGTGGTGTCTATATGTGCACATCATAGGGCCATCTACCAACATATGCACATTCTATCAGGGGCACTGTGTTTAAGAAAATTGACTCTCTTTCCCTCTGAAGACATCAATTGATGCTAGCCTCAACAGATAGGACATCTTGAGTCTTTCTCACATCCATATGGAATGTTGGTTGTAGCCAAAGCTATTAGAAGTTTATGAGTACAAATATTCTTTCATGTCCATTAGATATTACACAGCAGCACAGACTTCATCCTGTCTCTCATTAGTTTTCTGTGCCCTCTTCCAGAATGTTCCCTAAGCCTTGTGGAGAGCTGTTAATATAGTCACTAACTTCCTTAGGAATTTCTACATTTCATTTCTAACTGTAGGTCATTGTGGGAAGCCACATGTGCCGTTGCTGAGTGGCACTGACTACTGCTGGCCACCACGCATAAGATTGGACAAACAACCAATGTGTACATATGCAGTAAAGTTTTTTGCAAAGACACTGCCTGGCCCAGGCATGATAATGAGGTTCTGTAAGGTACTGAGAGTATAACCAATCAGATGTGAGACATGCAAATGAGGTATGATAATGAGGTTCTGTAAGGTACTGAGAGTATAACCAATCAGATGTGAGACATGCAAATGAGGTATGATAATGAGGTTCTGTAAGGTACTGAGAGAGAGTAGCCAATCAGATGAGGAACATGCAAATGAGGCTTAGTGCATAATCAATCCGGGTGTGAGACACGCCCCTCCTAGGCCTATAAAAGCAGCACCAGTTGTGGGCTTGAAGTCTTTTTGCCTCTACAATCAAGCTCTCCCAATAAACGTGTGCAGAAGGATCCTGTTGCAACGTCGTTCTTCCTGGCCAGTCAAGCGCGCGCAAGAGGTCATGCAATAGAATGCCTTTTATCAAATTAACAATTAGTTGTTTCACATCTTGTTTAGAAACCAGAAGGCAAACGTTCAAAACTCTTTTAATTCTTGGGAAAGGCAGCTTTAAATTCATTAATATTAACAGCAACAATCAGAATAATCAATGTCAGTCTGAGATGAGCCTACAGTCACAATACGAATATTTTTGTCTCCTTGAGGCATCAAGACAACACTAAGACAATATTTGCTTTTACCAGATTTTAGGTAATGCTCATGCTTAGAGTTCATTCTTGCCTAAGCCTTACTTCACAAACACAGAATGCTTCTTGATATTGTCAATGGTTGTTTTTCTTTCCTTCCATGCTTATACATCAAATAGCCATTGATAATCAATCTATTTTCCTTACTCTATTTATATAGTATTGACAATTTCTAAGTGAGTATTTTCCTTTCATTATTATTTTATTTTATTTTTTGTTATCATTTTACTTTGTTAGTCTTGTCTGGCTTCAAATTAAGTAAGTAGACTCATAAAACATCTTGTAAAAGAATCAGATTTGATCCAAGAAGCATTAATATTCTTTTTTTTATTAGGTATTTTCCTCATTTACATTTTCAATGCTATCCCAAAGGTCCCCCATACCCACCTCCCCAATCCCCTACCCACCCACTCCCCCTTTTTGGCCCTGGCATTCCCCTGTACTGGGGCATATAAAGTTTGCAAGTCCAATGGGCCTCTCTTTGCAGTGATGGCCGACTAAGCCATCTTTTGATACATATGCAGCTAGAGACAAGAGCTCCCGGGTACTGGTTAGTTCATATTGTTGTTCCACCTATAGGGTTGCAGTTCCCTTTAGCTCCTTGGGTACTTTCTCTAGCTCCTCCATTGGGGGCCGTGTGAC
Organism: Mus musculus; assembly: GCF_000001635.26. Lineage (NCBI taxonomy): Eukaryota > Metazoa > Chordata > Mammalia > Rodentia > Muridae > Mus > Mus musculus. The sequence goes on along the minus strand of NC_000074.6, from coordinate 53,071,978 downwards.
CCATCCAATAACTGACTGTGATCATCCACTTCTGTGTTTGCTAGGCCCCGGCATAGTCTCACAAGAGACAGCTATATCTGGGTCCTTTCAGCAAAATCTTGCTAGTGTATGCAATGGTGTCAGCATTTGGAAGCTGATTATGGGATGGATCCCTGCATATGGCAATCACTAGATGGTCCATCCTTTTGTCACAGCTCCAAATTTTGTCTCTGTAACTCCTTCTATGGGTGTTTTGTGTGTGGTCTTGGAATTCTTCTCTTGTTGAGGTGCCTTGCTAAACTTTGATATAATAGATTTTGCTTCATCTTATTATATTTTATTCTGTCATTGTGTTTGGATGTAATCACTTAGAAGCCAGTTGTTTTCTAATAAGAGACAAAAGGGGGTGGTGGATCTCCAAGGGAAGAGAGGTGGGAAGGAACTGGGTGGAGTAGATGTAGAGGAAATTATAATTAGGGTATATTGTATGTGAAAAGAATCTCTTTTCCATAAAAGAAAAATGTTTTATTACAAACAATAGAAAGAAAGAAAGAAACAGAGAGAGAGAGAGGGAGGGAGGGACGGAGGGAGAGAAAGAAAGAAAGAAAGAAAGAAAGAAAGAAAGAAAGAAAGAAAGAAAGAAAGAAAGAAAGAAAGAAAACTCTCAAGCAGTAAAAGGCCTTAAAGAACCACCAGAGATTATTCTAGGCAAGATTTTTACTAATTTCTACAAAAATTCACATTTATTTACATAGTCCTGCTAATTTCTCTCATAACAAGCATTTTTCTGAAATAAAAGAAATGAAATGAAACCAAACTAAGGCAAGAAATATTAAGAATATCATGTTAGTGATTATCCAATAAAAATGATAGCTGTGAACAAATGTATTAATTAAAAATCCTCTATATGCCAAATAAAATGTGCAGTATGGGGCAAACAGATTGCCTCTCAAAAAGAGGAATGAACCTTTTCAAGGATTGATTTTCTTTGTGGCCAGAGAGAGACAAAAGTTCACAGAGAGATAGAAAAGGAGACTCTGAAGGTGGTATTGATTGGGAAAAAGATAATGCATCTTGTTCACACAGATTGACTTGTAAGTAAGGAAAAACATCCAAGTAAAATATAAGATGTAACATTCACATCCTAAAGAAAACAAGAGCAAGCTCTTACTGGAAGTCAAGGACAATTCCTAAGTAACAAATGCTAGACGTAATGGATTGTTTACATTAATTTTGTCAGACAATTGTAGCTACGGATATTAAGTAGAAAAGGCACACTGGTTTTCAGATGCATGGGGTTGCTTGCTTTAAAGGAAGTAATATACAATAAACTTGAAACACTCTTCACTGGTTAGGGATGGGGTCATACATTTTTTCCCAAATATTAGGAAACAGAGGCAAAAAGATCATGAGTGCAAGGCAAGCTAGTGAATGCTTATCTATGCACTTAAATTACCAACAAAATATTACTTATGATAAACTATATGTATATAATTTTCTAACATATAATCTAGCACTTGTGTTTTTTTACTTAATACAAGTTATAATTCAATATGAATAGATAAATTATTTATTCTAATTTAACTATTAGCCATTATTTGTTAGATACTTATTTAAGTGCCATTTAACTTAAAAGAATCATTGTCCTAAGACAAAGTACATAAGATAAAACTAAACTTTGAATGCTTGGAACCTAGTAAGTTTTATAGATGTAATTATTGCTGAATGCTCATAGGTGATTGCAGTATTCCTTAATATCATTTTATGTTTTTAAAACTTGTGATTTTTTTTCAGTACATCTGTCAAACGTGTTTGAACAAGGAAACTGTTTTATAGCATGGAATTTGTGGGGATTGGAATATCTTCACATAAATGTAGATTTATTTTGGGGACATCATGAAATTGTTTTTTTTTCTACTTTATATATAAATTATTTACTCAGCCTCATGGTAATTTCAAATACTCTTTCCAAGTTGACTTTGTTATAACTGCAGATTTTCACATGCGATATTTTTCATCTGTGATCTTATTTTTCTATGGAAGTGTTTCAGTCTGTTGGAACTTTCAGATTTGTAGTGTTGAATTTGTCTAAATATGAAGGGAAGGGAGCCATGAAAACAAAAGATTACAACGGTCAGGCAGCAGCTTCTCATGGAGGACACAGTGAAGCCTTTCCTATCCATCATTTATTTTATCTTCCCTCCTACCTCTGAGGTTTTGGTTGACTTAACCATCAAATTGTAATTTGTCTTTGTTTCACTAAAGCCTTGTGTTGCACACCTACAGTGTGAAGGTTTAGAGAACCTACATACTTATAATAAAACAAATATTTTTGACATGGATAGACTGTTTTCCTCAAATTATCAGTTGAGAGATAAGGATATATAAATTTTTCTGTATGATTATTTCCTATTATTATTGGCTTTTCTCGGTAGATTTTATGCCTGAAAATAATATTTAAATGTGAACATCTCTACACATTTTGATAATTTGATTAATGCTGTATGTACATATGTATTTTGAATACTGTGTATAACAATACCTATTTTAGGTAATTATAATAATAGAAAGTAAACAAAAATCACAATTTTGTGTTTTAGTATGTATGACCAATTTATATATAAGAATAAGACACATTTTCTCTGTAAAGCCAGAAGAACTAACTCAAGGCTAAAGCTATTTTTAAAATTGTGAAGAATTTAAGGACAAAGAATTTGTGTTTTACATGAGTAGTGAACACTTAAAAAGAAAATCATTAGACTAAAAATATTCTCTCTCTCTCTCCCTCTCCCTCTCCCTCTCCCTCTCCCTCCCCCCCCCCCTCTCTCTCTTCCTCCCCTCCAACCCCCCGGTCCTCCTGTCACATCTGGTTGACTGCTGGATGATAGCTATAGGGTCTTGAATACAACTTTATATTGTCACTTATATCATTAATCTTATTTTGTAGCTTTAGAATTATACAATGCAGACATCTTTCATCTTTAATATCATAGGTATATTATTTGAAAACTATATCTACACGATTTGAGAATTTTTCACTCTTACTTTACATTAGTTTCAAAAGTCAGAATAAATGTGCCTCAATTTGATAAATACCTGAAAGAAGAACTAAACCAGTACTTCTCTGCTCTTGGCCATAGATCTTCTTAAATAGGACAGAGAAGAAAAAGAACAATGATCAGAGTAGCACAGAGGTCTAATTAAAGCCAGGAGACAAAGTAGTTACAGGTTACAATAGTGCAAATATTCAAAGAAGAAAATCTAGGGTCAATAAAAGAAATATGGGCTAGCTAACTGTTATTAACTGTTATCACACACACACACACACACACACACACACACACACACACACACACACACACACACACACAAGCAAAACCAAAACAAAATAACTAAAAAAAAACAAAAACCCAGAGCTAGATTAAACATTATCTATATCTCACAGATTACATGAATGAAATTCTGATAGAAACCCATGCTTTTGTTCCAGCCCCATGAGATCCCAAGAACGCCTAACTGCAGATTACTTTAACCAGTCTCAAATAAAAGCAAGTTTCTTAAAGAAAAGCAGGGGGACTGGAGTTTTTCTTTCACCATTTTCTCTAACACAAAGTCTGTCATAACCAGAAGAGAGGGCAAAGAAATTAGATTCCTTTAGTATGTAGAAAAATTGACCTTGTCTAATGATGATATATTTTGCTATACTATAATAAAAATTGACCCATGCATAAAAGTGTTATATTTCACTTTCTGTATCTTTGGTTAACAGAGAATCAGTAAATAGTCAATTTTCAGTTAATGACCTCAATATTCTTGTATAACATAGTCTTTTTTTTAACACAAATAACTATTCTTTTGATTACACATACACAGAGACTAAAACAGGTTTGGCAAAATGTTAGTGCCTATTTATGTTCCTCTTTCAGATTCTTTTTCCATAGACCTTTTACAGTTTTCTATAATGGTCAAATTTGTCATTTACCATTCTTACCTTTTCCCACATTTTAAGTTCTTAGAATTGTTTTCCTAAAAACATACATATTCATGACCAAATAAGCTAGAATTACTTATAACAAATATTTAAGATTATAAAAAGCATAAATTGATGGGGAAAGAAAATGAATCTTCTTCTGTTGAATCATTGTAGTCTGTTATTTTGATCAGTATTTCTGAGGGTTTTAGAGAACTAAAGACAAAAATGTTCAGTGTATATTTTTAAGATAATTTCCAAGTAAGATAGGATACTGAGAATAGGCTGGTAAACCCAACGCCCACACTACAAAGAGGTTCTAGCTTTGGGTCTGTCAATGTCTACAACGTTTTCTGCCATGCTATGAGAGTAGTTATGGGAGGAAGTGGTGTAAGAATGCACTAGGTGTGCCCCTGAAACCGACTAAGTCTGCTGGAAGGACAGAAAATCCTAATTTTCCATCACTCTTCCTTATCTCGGGAACAACAGGAAGCTCCTTAAAAGTTATGTGAATGAAGTTATACTAGGAATCTCAAGATGATAAGGCTTATTATTTTTGAGACAGTCACACAGCATAGCTCAGGCTGAGCTGGACTTCTGTCTTCCAGACTGGCCTTGAAATTGTGACAATTTTCCTGCTTCAATCAGCCTTCTAAGTGGTAGGAAGATTTCTTAAGGGCAGAAAAGATACTGTGTCTGCCCTAAAGTTTAACATAGTCTTAATTGACTGTCTGAAAGTGATATGATCTTGAGTGCAATCATGGTATTTTTGCTGTTGTAACCAACCACTTCCTATTGAATTGAAGGCCCACTATGGAAGAGGAAATACATACTTGGTACTGTAAATGCTGCCAGAAAACCCATTATTGGGAAGCTAACAAGCCTCAGGAGAGAAGCTATTACTATTATCCTGCTTAAAGGTTGTGTCACCAAACTGCCCAGTAACTTCTCTATGTGTAGAGTAGTCTGGCTCTTAGACCTTTAGAGAGTTGTTTCTGTATGCAGCTCATGGTGGTATATGTAAAACTCACAGCTGATCACAGAGCAGGGAATAAGTGTCAATGGAGTTACCAGAAGCCACAATTGTGATGCTTGTACCATTCTCCACCTAAGAGTCAGGGATCATCACAAAACAGGGAATAGAAGGATTAAAAGAGCTGAGAAAGGAAACAGAGTCTTCTAGGCATGACAGGACTACTGCACTCATAAACTTATAGCAGCTGTGTTTGCTCACAATAGATAAGTTTAATCAATATATTAAGACCAAAACAAGCATTGGCTTTCTGATATTACCATAGCCATTTTTAATAAAACTTCCCTTTTTCAATAGAGCTCAAATAAATTTTACATTCCCAAGACCTCCCTTGGTAACAGACATCCTGGTTGGCACGTTGAGACATGAATGCTAGGCAAATAGCACCCCTCCCAAACGTCCATCACAGTTGAATAACCCAACCATTGGGAGCAATGTAAGCATTCCAAGAAAACATGTTCCTAAGGAAGTTCCCTATCCCTAAATCTGGATTGTTTATGAATTTCAGGCTTAAAAGCTCTTTAGCTCCTGGCTTGTAGTCATAATCTCAGCTCCTGAGTCTTACATGTATCCCTAATTGATCAGTCCCAAGGTGTGTGTTCAATAAAGTATCGCTGCTTGATTGAGATTGGTGTCCCTGTGGCTTGTGGGGTGATTCCTGGACAGCAAAAAATATTCTACCATGAATGGCAAAGTAGAAGTTCATGAGAATACACTCTAACTGAGGGATTATTGAACAGGTAATGCCTTTCAGAGGAAGCTGAATATGTTTTCCTAGGGTAGTCCCCAGTCAATGCACCATGTTTCCATGAATGGCATGTTCCCATGGGATATTAAGGAAAGAAAAAAAAAAAAAGGTCATGATATTTTGTGGGATTTGGGGGTGGCGTGTGCAAAGGAATTTTAAACCAGCAACATGGCTGGTCTGTCAAGAGATCACATTGAGAGACCTTGTATGTCTATATGATCCTCCTGGAATAGAGTATGATCTGGCTAGAATATAGACAGACCCTTACTACACACCTTTAATCCCTAACAATAAAGGTAGGGTTAGTTTGTAAAAGGAAGCAGCCATGTTTGAAAGTGATGTCTGTCACAGACCAGCCTCATTTCGGGCCTCCCTCAATCCACAGAAGAAATCACGGTTCCGGACAGGTGGCCAAGGAGTTGGCAACTAAAAGAGTGACAAACAGACACAGAGAGAGTTTGTATCTGAATGTATTTTTTACAAGCAAACACCAGACATTTAATACAGAAGAAAAACAAGAAAGCTAGGTGAATACATCTACCAAGGTACATTGACACAAAACAAAGAAAATGCATACATAAAAATATGGCAGGAGCCAGGCTGTGTTTACAACTGAGAATAGGAACAATCCTTAATTTAGATCAGCTAAACACAGGAGCCAGGTGAAAGTTCTGATGTAATGCTAGTCTATTGTTAATCCCACCACCAGGGGTCCCTTAGTAAATACCTGATATTGCTATCCCTCTGGGCCTAGTGAAAAACATGCACCAGGGGAATTCCATTCTACTAACCCTTTCATGAATAATACTACCACAACCCACTTCCTAGGCCATTGTGTATTCCTTTGTATGGGTGTGACTCGGCTATTGTTCAAAGTAGTTACTATGTAGACTAGCCCTGAGCTTTCTAGCTCTAATACAAGTAAATTGTAATGCCTGATTATTTTCACTGTCTCTACTAGAGGTAAATTTGAATGTAATTGAATAGGTAATATTCTTACTGAATTCCAAGCTCAGGGTCTGCTCAAGGACTTTCTAGGACATTGGAACACTAGTGGAGGCTTAGCTATATGTCTAAATCAATCCTTAATGGCACTTAAAATAAAACAATACTGAAAGAGAGCACACAGATCCATACACCAGATTAACATGGGGACAGGTTTTGAGTATATGTGCTATTGGAATGCCAAGGTTCCAGGAGGCTAAATTTCCGTGAAACTCTTTGCCTCATGACTGCTTCCAGGTTTCTAGGGCTGTCACATGAGTTACTACCGGAGTAGATGTGGCAGATGTCTAATTGAGGGACAGAAAAAGTGAAGAATCAGAGAAAGGTTTGACAGAATGAATCAGAGGTAGGATATGTCCAATACTCATTAGAAAAGCACAGGAAAGAGAAGTTACATTATAGCAGTACAGAAAGAGAGGATGTGTATGGTAAATGGAGTGGAGTAGGAGTTTTACAAAGATAGCTGGCTGACAGAACAGGCTAAACACAGGTAAAGACAGAGTGAGCTCAAGAGCGAGAAACAGACAGAAGATTAGAACACATTGCCAGAGTTAGCATGAGGCTAAGCAAAGCAGTTCACTGAGAAGCCAAGAAAGGCTGAATTGAATTAGTTATCTTAGAAGATTAAATGGTATGAGGCTAGAAGCTTTCTAGGGATAGTTAGAACAGAGAAGGAAATGCTCAGAGTTCAGTCAAGTCATCTAGGCACACAGCTTAGGTATAGCTCTCATTTCTTCCCTTAATTTGATGAAATAAAAGCAAAACATACAGGGGTGGATCTGAGAAAACGCGGAGGGTTTAGTGGGAAATAAATAGAATAAAAAGGAGAGAATAAATTCTCAAAAATTTAAAATTTAAAAATTATTATTAATGTTTAGGATGAGTATATATACTATATGTGTGTGTGTGTAATTTAGATACCATAAAATTCTTGTTGCTAGTACTTACAATGTAAACACCTTGATGTATTTATAGATTTATACAAGTTACTACTATAATACAAAAATATGCTCATCAAATCTATGATGTTGCTTCACAGACTCTGGCATACTTATTTTTTTTTTTAATTTAGACTCTTAAACCCACTTATTTTTGTGGCTTTATTTTTCAAGCTTTTAAATATAATAATCTACTATGTACTTTCCAAATCTAGGTTTATTTTCCCACTTAACATGTATTTAAAGTCAGGGCCATTCTGGTTTTAGTGAGAGTTCCTTCACATTTTATACTACTTTATATATATATGTGGCACATTTTGTTCTCTCACTGATTAGAAGACACCTGAGGGTTCTTTCTTTCTTTCTTTCTTTCTTTCTTTCTTTCTTTCTTTCTTTCTTTCTTTCTTTCTTTCTTTCTTTCTATCTTCCTTCCTTCCTTCCTTCCTTCCTTTCTTTTTCTTTCTTTCTTTCCTTCTTTCTTTCATCTTTCTTTCTTTCTTTCATCTTTCTTTCTTTCTTTCTTTCTTTCTATCTTCCTTCCTTCCTTCCTTTCTTTTTCTTTCTTTCTTTCTTTCTTTCTTTCTTTCTTTCTTTCTTTCTTTCTTTCTTTCTTTTTTAAATATTTAATCTAACTATTTACTCCACGGCAGGTCAATTAAAGTAAAAGAGTAAATGCTGAAAGGAAATAACTCAATTTTATTTGAGAACCTCAACTAGATGGGAAGATGGAAAGACTCTTACTGAAAAGTCTAACTCTTTAGGTTTAACTGGATAGTGGTATATGTCAGCAGCTGATAGATGCTCACAGAAAATGGATCCCAACTTACATCAGCCGGATGCTGACCAGAAACAGAAACCTCCTAACAGAGAGCAAGATATGTGGTGTACATGTGATTCTAATTTCCACGTTGACCAAACCCAATCAGCAAAACCCCTTTTATTATTTTCATCCTACTATGAAATAATGTGTCTCTGTGCTTTTTTTTTAATTTGAACTTCTCCATTTACTAGCAATTTTCAATAGTTTGACGATGTTTGTCACCCATCTGAACATTTTTAGAAAATATCTATGCAAATTGTTTTGTCCAATTTTAATTGGTTCTTGTTAATTACACTCTAATTGAGTTCTATTTAATTGGGTACTATTCTGTGTATTGTTGTTTAACATCATTGAATGGGTCTATTTAAAACACCCTATTTTTACTTTTTATAGTGTCCAATTTAGAACTATAGACAAATTTCTGAGGACATTCTGAAAGTATTCTAGGAAGAGGTCTGGTTTTCTGTGTTGGGTGTGAGTGCCATCCTATTATGAAAGGAAATGCAGTCACTCACTTTGAAATCTTCTTGAAATTCAGTTTACTATTTAATGGGAGAATTTACTTGACTCTTAATTCTATTTAATTCGTGGATTTTCTATTATTATGGCTGTCCCACACTGGCACAATGATTCCAGTTGTATTTTAAACTGAGCACTCTGAAACTACTCAGGTTGGTATCCTCCTTTGAGATATTATTAGTTAGTTGTATCTCTTTTATTTACATATGAATCTTAGGATCTACTTGTTGATTTCTCTGAGTTATCAAGCTAGTGGAGTTCATTATTGAATCAAACCTTTTAATATATAAAGGCTTTTAATCCTTCAATATAGAATTTACTCTTATTTGTTTAAGATATCTTTGATGCCTTTCTAAAATACTTTCTTTGATCATCTAAAGGTTTATACTTCTTTTGATTAATGTTTTCTAAGTTCTTTGTGTGATTATATGAATCAATTTGTTTTTATACTTCAAGTAAATTCACCTTTGGGACTTGCTCATTTCTTGAATACAAAAACATAGTGTCTTTTTGCTTATTGACATTATATTCTACAATCTTTGTAGATTGTTACATCATCTGTAGTTTTAGAACACATATATTTCATTGTTTTTAAAGAAGGATTTTCATCTAGGTATTGGGTATCGTTCCTTAAGTTTCTTGTATCTTTTTAAATTCTCTATTTAGATAAATTACTCTTTTTTGAGAATGGTTTATTGAGCCCTACAATTACTACTGGGTTACTTCATTCTTGTAAAAATATAAACTATTCTCCTTTGTCTCCTTTAATGATTTTATTCTTAGGTGTACTTTATATTAATTTGTATAAAATTTTTGTCATTTAACAATTTTATAAATTATTGATGTTACTCTTTGTGTTTATAAAGGAAAACATACAATTTTATAACTTAAAGCATTATGTTAAGCTCTTTTGTCTTTAAAGCTTTGTTGTCTGATTCAAGTCACATGATACTGGATCCTTTCATTGTTAATTTAATTACTTATAGTAAAAATTATAACTTCCATTTTTTTGTTTTCGTTATTATATTGTTTATGTTACTTTGCTTCTTTGCCCTTATTTTCTTATTTTGTGATAACTGAATATTTTGTAGTATACAGTTTTAATTTCCTCATTATTTCCTTTATTAATTTCTTAGTTGTTTAGTTAGTGGCTAGCCTATAGATTCTAATGAAATCTTTACTTACCAGTAGTCACTAACATAAAGCTAAGAATTTAATATCCTATGGATTTATTCTTCTAGTCAACTCTATGGTCCCCCTTCATTGAATTATTTGTATTAATAAAATATTTTATATACTATGTATCCATAAATATAGTAAAAATAAGGTCTGGCTTTTACAGTTGTCACTTAGTCAATAGAAAATTAGTTGCAAGTATACATGTGTATGTTTGTGGTCATATATTTGCATGGAATGTGTACACACGGGTACATGCATGTGTATGTGTGCATGTATAAAGAAATTTTAATTCAGAAACATGCTTGCGTTGGCAAGTGGTCACATACAAAGACCTTCTAGGACAAAGTGAGTAATCAGGACTTTATAAGTTAACTCTTCCACTGTTGGGCATTTCATCTAAGGTGTCTCCCTTTGAGTCCTGAGAGTGTCTCACCTCCCAGGTCTCTGGTACATTCAAGAGCACCCCTCCTCCAGAGGTTGTGTGTTTCTATTCTCTCTGCTGGCCCCCAGGTCTTCAGTTTTGTTCTCTCCCCTACCCCCAATATCTGATCACGTTCCCCTTTTCCCTCCCTGTCCCCTCTTCCACCCAGGTCTTTCCTTCCTTCTGCCCATGTTATTGCTTTATTTTCTCTTCCAAGTGGGACTCAGGCATCCTCACTTGGACCCTTCGGCTTATTAACCTTCTTGAGTTCTATGAATTGTATCCTGGGTATTCTGTACTTTTTTGGCTAATATCCACTTACTAGTGAGTACATACTATGCCTATCCTTTTGGGTATGAGTTACCTCACTCAGGATGATATTTTCCATCCCATTTGCCTGCACAACTCATGATGTCCTCATTCTTAATACCTGAGTAGTATGCTATTGGGTAAATGAACCACATTTTCTGTATCCATTCTTCTGTTCTGAGACATCTGAGTTGTTTCCAGCTTCTGGCTATCACAAGCAAGGCTACTATGAACATAGTGGAACATATGCCCCTGTGGCATGATGAGATATATTTTGGGTATATACCAAGAATATTATAGCTTGGTCTTCAGGTAGATCTATTTCCAATTTTCTGAAGAACCTCCAGATTGATTTCCAGAGTGGTTGTATGAATTTGCAATTCTATCAGTAACGGAGGAGTGTTCCTCTTTCTCCAAATCCTCACCATCATGTGCTCTCACCTGAGTTTTTGATTTTTGCCATTCTGATTGGTAAGAGATGGAATTTCAGGATCGTTTTGATTTTCATTTCTCTGATCAATAAGGACTTTGAACATTTCTTTAAGTACTTCTCAGCCATTTGAGATTCCTCTGTTTTAAATTCTCCCTTTAGTTCTATACCCCATTTTTTTTAAATTGGGTTGTTTGGTTTTTTTGGTGGTTATCTTCTTGAGTTCTTAATACATTTTAGATATTAGTCCTCTATTGGGTGTGGATTTAGTGAAGATTTTTTTTCCCAATATGTAAGTTGCCAATGTGTCCTATTGACTATGTCCTTTGCCTTACAGATTTTTTTTTCATTTTTATGAGTTCCCATTTGTCAATTCTTGATCTTAGAGCCTGAGCCATTGGAGTTCTGTTTAAGAAATATACTTCCTATTCCTCTACCCCTGAGCCAAAGAGTTCAAGGTTATTTCCCACTATCTCTTCTATTAGATTCAATGTATCTGGTTTTATGTTGAGGTCCTTGATCCACTTGGACTTGAGCTTTGTGCAAGGTAACAAATATGGATTTGTTTTAGTTTTTTTTACATACAGACTGTCAGTTAGACCAGCACCATTTATTGAAGATTCTTTCTTTTTTCCATTGTATATTTTTGGCTTTTTAGTCAAAGATCAAGTATCGGCGTTTGTGGTTTTATTTTTAGGTCTTAAATTCTATTCTCTGAGTTTGTTTATGAATTCTGTTCAGTTTGTACAGTTGTACATAGATAGATAGCAGAGAGAACAGGGTAGATACAGGTGAAGATGGAATGAGTAAGAGAATGGAAAGGAGCCAGTTGATCAGAACATATTACCAAATTTAGTATGAGGTCAAGCTGAGCAATTCAGTCAGATGCCAAGAGAAGCAGTACTGAATCAGTCAGTTCAGAAGATTATATTACCTGGCGCCTAGAAGCTTCAAAGCCTAGGTCTATGAATAGTTGGAACACAAAGAACTGCTCTGGATTCATCCCAATCCCTGTACTCATACAGCTTGGGTACAGCTTTCATCTCATTCCATTAGCTGAGGAAATAAAATCAACATTGACATGCATGTGTTAATAAAATTAACCTTTTTGGAGCTCAGCATTTCAGGATAAACCATTTTATCCTAATTTGGAATTTTGGTCATTTTTTTTGTTTATTTGTTTAACTTCTATTTCAAGGTCTTTCATTATATGAATGTTTATGTCCCTGATATTTTTCCCAGATGCATATTAACCTGCTTTCTGTCCTATATTTTTATTTATATTTAGTACTTATTTATTCTTACTATTTTGTTTATCAAATATTTGGCAATGAATCATTTCAGCTATTTCAAAGTGAAAAGGCTACTTGTAGTGAATAGTCTTTGACTTAATCCAGGTAACTATGGCAAACTCTAACGTGTCCATCCAGGCACTGTCGGGAAGTCTTGATGAACATAGTACATGAAGAACACTAACAGAAAGTTGACACTTTTGGAGAGTCTCCCATCACTTGTTTCCATGCTGATGTTCTTCCTGTCTATAGATCTGAAAGAACAATTTCCAACACCTCCATGGGGATTATTAACATAAGAGGATAAGAATGATTTCTGTTATGCATCTTTTTATAGTCCTTTTTACTTTTATTCTTCTCTCAGTCATTACATCATCATCAGTTTCCTCTCTCTCCACTCCTTCCAGTCCTTACCATCACTTCCTTTCTTCCCCAGATCCACTCCTCCAACCCTGTCCCGAATATAGAGCAGTCCTCCCAGGGTAACCACAGAATATGATCTTAAAAGTTACAAGACTAGGCACAAACCCTCTTATCATGGCTGGAAGAAACAAACTAGTAAGAGGAAAAAATTTCCCCACCTCAGAGAAAAGAATCAGAGCCACCTCTTCTCCCATTTCCACTGTTAGAAGTTGACATGAACAGCAAACTACACAACCATACTGTATATTCAGAGACTGTAGCTCTAGCCCATATAGGCTCTGTGATAAACCCGGTTTAGTTGATTCTGTGTGCCATGTTCTCCTGGTATGCTCAAACCTCTGGCTCCTGTGGTCCTTCTTATCTTTTGCATGATTACCCTGAATCTACCTAGTATCTGGCAGTATGTCTATGGATCTGCTCCTATCAGTTGCTGACTTAAATGCCTTTTGATGGCAAATGGGCCAGGCATCAATCTATGAGTATAGCAGAATATCATTAAGAATCATTTTATTTTCCTTTTATTTGCAACTCATCTTCTTTTCCTTGAATAAATGTTTTTGAACAATTGAAAGATTTCATTAATTCTAAATTGTAAAGAAAGTAAGTTTGACATGCTTCATGGTATTCTTGTGACCTCATGGAGTAGATCTTTCTAAAGTCTTTTAATGGTGTGGGTGGTAACATCATTGCATATATCACCATTCATAATTTTAACAGAAACGACTTACATGGTTCTATTTTTATGTTTTAGGATCTTCATTACCAATTCCTGTTTTATTTAAATTTTTTTTGTGTAAGGTAGTTGCAATTGTTGCAAGATTATATAAAATGTTTCCTGTGCATTCTCCTTTTTTAAGAGGAAAAAAATGTAACAACAGTCTTAGCAATACTATGTTAAAATGAATTCTTTCATAGACATTATAAAGGTTTGCAATCCTTTTAAGAAGTTATTATAATTGTTTTCTTATTGGAATTGGTTCTAACAATAGACAGTTTATATTTACGTAAACATAAAATATTCAATTTGTGCTATTATTTCTTAGCAAACAGAAACACTGTGAGCTTTCATTACTTGTAAGGATTTTTAGCACTGGTAATAACAAGCATATTATGAGCATTGTTATACTCAAAGTGCTTTTCTCAAAGATAGTCTGGGGACTAAGAATGGAAAGATTAAGGCAGTTTAGGTAATTTAATTTAAAAGTATTTATGCTAGTATTATATCAAACGATTGTTTACTCAGCACAGTGCTAAACTTTTTTCCCTTGTTTTAGATACAAAGAATTTATTCACAGTTAAGACAGTCAGTCCCTGGAAGTGGAGGAAAAAAGAGTTCAGAAAAATATCTTCATAGTCTGTAAGTAATGCAAGCACCAAGTGTTAATTTGGTTCGGCTTAATGCCTAATTTTCTGATAAGTTCCTGCTTTGTGATACAAATTACTTCATTTCAGAAGTGAAAATGAGAAATAGAATCAGTTTTTGGAAAGCTCAAATTTATAAAACGAATTATGTTTGGGAAAAAATAGGAGCTAGATTGTGCAGTAGAAGTAGTTGGAGACCATGCAAAAACAAATTCACAGGACTGAAATCGGCAGATCAGAATTCACCTATCAAGAATCATCACAATTAGCTATGGGATTTTGACTAATGTGAAAACTTTCCTATTTCTCACTACTTATGAAAACCAGAGGCTTGAATTTTGATAACAATAATAAGATAGTTACTATGTAAATGGAATGAGAGTGTTGAAATATTTTATTCCTTTTTAAATGTGTAGGTAAAATGATCTTGTCAACTCAAATAATGCATTCTCAAGGAAGGCTTTACCAAACAACAGGGTGTTTAAAATTCTCATATTCCAGTCAACAATCAAATGGTGATTATATATTTCAATTTACACACAAATGCAGTTCCAGCATATTAACAATGTTACACATTAAAAATGCACATCTTATGTGTCTAATAATATTGCAGTATCACATGAAATTCATCCCAGCATCTCCTACATGGGATATGGTATGAGTTGGTTATTTTGAATGCTGCTGGCGTAATTGGACACTTCAAGAAAGAACTCAGGTGATGTTTCTCACTATACAGAAACGATTCTCTTTCAGACTTATAAGCTGCCTGTGTGTGGTTTGGTAGGAAGAAAAAGTATGTTAGGGAAGATTGCAATAACTTAACTTGCAACCTGCTGCTGTAGACCTGACAGCTGAATGGATGCTTTTTCTCTGTGGGAGACTGTTAACCTGTTACCAGCAAGTCAGAGTCTTGCTGAATCTAGTACAATATTAATGAAAAACCACAGGAAGAAGAGAGTAGGTGCATCTCGGGCCACACGAGGTGGCTACCACTATTGTTAATCACCTCTAGTTCCTCCTCCAAGTCTCTATTTTCAGTCTATTTGAATTAAACAAAATTAAATTTATTCAGAACTGACCATAGAGGAACATTTTAGAGTTTTGTAAGTGGGATGATGCTCTAAAAGTGAATTATTGTTACAGTTTATTAGTAAATTTGCATGTTAAACCTTAGCAATTGATTGGGAGAAAACTTGATAGTTTATTATTTATAAATGATCAATTTCATTAAAATTTCTCGATGGAAAATTATTACTGGACAATGACAACATTTAAAAAAATTATTTTGTTTCTAAACAAAAGAATATACCAATCTCATTGTTCACCTCTAGTGAATAAAACCCATATAAAACTGGAGATTACTTAGGCAATAAAAACTCCAAATGTCGCTTTCTGTCAATTTTGTATGCATTTGAATTCCTCTTGTCTCACTCACAGGCCTTTCTCATATTATTCATTCATACCAAGTGCTGTGACTGGTGTAAATAGAACAGTGAATAACATAAATTTATACGCTTTCCAGTAAAGTCTACTGAACGATAGAGGCACGAGTATACATTAGTTGTGTAAAATCACATCAACTTTGACCATGGTCATATTTCCCAAAGGTAAGTATCAGTTTCTGAAATTGCTATTGACATTAGGCACTACCAGCATTCTGACCATGCCAATATTACCATGTCAATAACGAGAGAAGTAGTGCTAGACTAGTCAGCTTTCCTTCATGTGAACCATGCATTCTGTGCACTGACATTATGAGAAAATAAAGTGATGGGTGTTTGATATCTTAATTTGTTTTTTATAGTTTACAAGCTTTACTGCTGGATAGGATTTCCATGTACTTTCTCTCTTGGTAGCTTGCATAGAAACTTCAGTCATTATGAGAACTAGCCCTCAGAGAAGAGGTTTCCAAATCTGTACCAGTTGGATTCCTTAGGCCTTGTGTATGGAAGATATGTTAACTTCTCCAATAGAGCCTTGCCTCGAGATTCTGAGGGCCAACAAAGAACAGTGACAATTGCCTGTATTATTTTGGAATGTCTTGGATGAATTTTACCAGAATTCAAAAATGTAATTTCCCTTGCTGTCTTTCAGAGATTCCATTGAGAGATATAAAAATATTCAAAGCTCTCATTTAGACCCAGTTTGTTTTTATGAAGGAAATATTTTCTTGGAAAGAATAATACTATTCACTTCTAAGATATATTAGAATATTTTTATACTTTATATCAATTTAAGTATGATATTTTAAAACATAACACAGATTCCTGAATTATGTATAACATTATTTAAAATGCTTTGGTATTTAAAATCTAATATTTCACATTAAAAATTTCTTGAAAATCCTTGATTTTTATAATGGAAGTTAAATTATTTATTAAAAACAAAACAAATAAAGCCAGGCGTGGTGGCACACGCTTTTAATCCCAGCACTTGGGAGGAAGAGACAGGCAGATTTCTGAGTTCGAGGCCAGCCTGGTCTACAAAGTGAGTTCCAGGACAGCCAGGGCTACAAAGAGAAACCCTGTCTCGAAAACCCAAAAATAAATAAATAAATAAATAAATAAATAAATAAATAAATAAATAAAAAACCCAAATAGTACTATTTCTTGCTTATTCACATAAAATACATTTTCTTTTTTCTTTTTTTCATTATCTTTTTTTATTAGATATTTTCTTTATTTACATTTCAAATGTTATACCCTTTCCTAGTTTCCCCTCCAAAAACCCCCTCATCCTGCTCACCAACCTACCCACTCCCTCTTCCTAGCCTTGGCATGCCCCTATACTGGGACATAGAACCTTCACAGGACCAAAGGCTTCTCCTTCCATTGATGACCAACTAGGCCATCTTCTGCTACATATGCAGCTGGAGCCATGAGTCTCACCATGTGTTTTCTTTGATAGGTTGTTTAGTCCCAGGGAGCTCTGGGAGTACTGCTTAGTTCATATTGTTATTCCTCCTATGGGGCTATAAACCCCTGCAGCCCCTTGGACACTTTCTCTAGCTCCTTAGTTTGGGAGCCTGTGCTCAGTCCAGTGGATGACTATGAGCATCCACTTCTGTATTAGTCAGGAACTGTCACACCCTCTCAGGAGACAGCTATATCAAGCACCTGAAGGCAAGCACTTGTTGGCATCTACAATAGTGTCTGGGTTAGGTGGTTGTTTATGGGGTGGATCCCCAGATGGTTCAGGAACAAAATATCCATGGAAGAAAATACAGAGACAAAGTGTGAAGCAGAGACTGAAGGAATGACCATCCAGAATACATTTTCTTAAAAGCCTCTGCACTTTCCTGCTCACCCTTAAGTCCATGTTTTATAATGACAAAGTCACTTCATGAATGGTAGGATATGGACCAGTATACACCAGACCCTAAACTACTACATGTAAGTGTTGTTTAACTGTTTAATGGTTTATACTAGGAACTGTCCTTCGAGACTTGAAAACCCACTCTAACTTGTATTTCATGACTGTAGAAGAGTACAGAACCGGGACAAGTAGTCACTTGTTTTTCCACACCTTATTCAAGTAATTTTTTGAAAATCTATAATTATACTCCATTGCATTCATTTAATAGCCTTCTTGACCAATTTTGCTGCTTACAACTATTATCAGAAGAATCAAAAGATATGGTCTAATCATTGATCTTAAGAACTACTAAATAAAATAAGGAGAGGGAGATACACTAGCATCTGGCTTCGACTCTATACACCGGCAAGTGTTTTCCTCTAAATTTTTCAATTAAAATGGGTTTATCACAGTCTATAACAAGCACGTATTTGTTACTGTTCTTTAATAGTTTTTATACATTTTCCTTCCTGATGAATAATGTGTAATACTTTGGGTAGTGTAATATTTTTAATCATTTCATTACAAGCAATCAGATGTAAAGAATATTATGTGTTGTTGGTCAGTAATTTTACGTATACTCTGAAGTCAATGTTCAGACTTAGACATCCTTAGCAACCTGGAACTTTGTATACCTTCTTCATTATAAAGCCCACCTGTTTCCTACACTGAACTGCCATCTCCTTTCAGAGGAATATTTAACAAGTTTTGTATTTAGTATTCTTATATATTCCTCAGTTTATTAAGTAATCCCATCCATAGGCTTAATAAATAAATGCAATGTTTCATCTTGTTATTTTACAAAGATAATTTATTATGAATTCTTACTATATATTGTACAATTTTAAAATTATTTACTGTTTAACACAATACAATACCTTACTGAATAACAGGTAGATTTTTAAAATTTATTTACATATAAATATAATGCTATTTTACTTATTTGTCTTTGATTACAAATTTGTAGAATAATATCAGCAACTTTGTAGAATAGTGATTTAAGCTCCTTTGTACATCCTTTTATGGGATGATGTATTTAACATGAAACAGAAATAAAAAACACATCCTATTAAGGAAGTCAGTATTGTAATTGTTAAACAAGAAACAATTTGTTAATTATATCATGTAAAAGGGCTGTACTCTCCTCTGCATTTATTATGATTCCTTTCCAAAGCAGTTGGAATAAATCTTGAATTTTATACTGGATGCCAGCAAATTCATTTTGAAATTTTTTTTTTACATATACATAGATCAACCCAGATTTCAAACCCAGATTTAGATGTCAAGTTCTCTAAAAACTTGTGTGTGACTTGTCATAAACACCCTTTCTCTTGTGTTATGGCGCAAAATGGGATGAGAAGTAAAATATACCATCCTCTAATTCTGTAGTAACTAAAGAAAATGTTAAATAAATAAATGAATGAATAAAGGAAACAAAAAACTAATGAAAATGTGAGAGCTGCTTTGATCTGCAGTTGGTAACTAGTGAGTGTGACTATTTGGTTTAGAGCCACATATTACAGGAAACTACTGCCCATTGGAAGCACAGCAATTGCCTTGAGAACTAGACTCACCGTGCTTCTGCATTCACAGGGCTTTCTGCCTTTACAGAACTTCAGCGTCATAGGGCTGAGATTATTTAAGCAATTATTTATGATGGCATTACCTAATACTCATTTTTGTTTTGTCAACAAAATTTCATCTGTGTCCAGACTAAGCAGTGTGAGGCAAATGAAGTTACCCTCCATCTTTGCTATAAGCAATAAAGTATATTCTCTTGTGATAATAGATATTCTCTATGATAAATTAGTTACAGGACTTTTTCACCCCAGAGATTAAATACACACACACACACACACACACACACACAGACACAAACACACAGACACACACACACAAGAAACCCTAAATGGCACTCCAAAACTCTGTTTCCACACCATGAAACTTAGGACTGTCAAGATACCACTATCAATTAATTCTATTAAATATATACACACCTTTAGAAATCTAGCTGGTTTTTATAACACATTAATATCTCAGTGTGAATTTTGTTGATATTGGAAAAAGATGAAAAAAATCAAATAATTCTTCCATTTTTGAATTTAAAATTTGATTATTCAGTCTCAGAATACTTTATGAAATGAGTAACAGTCACTCCTTTGGTAAATGTATCGAAATAGATGTCCACGCATTGAATTTCTTTGTTACCACAAGTAGTATTGAGAACAAAAGCTAAAACTGAAATCACCCACACCACAGTTTGAAATATTATGCCTGTTGGGTAAAAGATCTACTCATACAACTGAAATGCATTTTCCTTTTTAAAGTTCACCGAAATTGAAATGATGAAAGCAATTTAATAGCATACTTGAGAACTGTTGTTAATGCTTCATTTAAAATATTTTAATACAATTCCAAAGTTGAAAATTAAGATTCAAGTAGTAACATTCATGATTCAGGATGATAGACATATTAATCTTCCCATTATGGCATTTGATAAAATTATATCTAACAAGCCCTCAATATTTTAGAAGGAAAATAAAACAAAAGGTCTAAGTTTTTACCTTGTACAGATTCACTAGTTCTACTTTTTAAAATACAATAATGTATTTAAGTTTAGATGTGTTGTGCAGAAGTAGTGTATTCAACATGCTAAGCTTTATAGCTTTCTAACCATCCGTTGCTGGTGTTTAATCTAGCTAAGGTTTGGCAAGTGCCAGTCGGGTGCTTCTTCTGACATCTATCACCTCAAAGTCCTGAGTCACCTTCTCAGAGGAAAATTGATTAGATGTCTATGATTCCCAAGGAAACCGTGAAAAGGATTGCCAGTTATATTTAAGGGTACTGTAAATTTCCCAGATGTGTAGCTCAAGATCATAATGGAGGCACAGGATTGCAAAGTTGAATATCAGATACACAGTATGTTTTCAATTATTTTAAAATGGGATCACATCATTATAAAAGAACTGACTTAATATCTATATTAGTGAACAAGTGTTACTAAAAGTGTTAGTATGTGGATAGAGGTGTGAAATCTGGCTTATATTTCAAATAAGAAATAAGTTAATATTTTCATTTATGTTATTTATTAGACATTTTCTTTATTTACATTACAAATGTTATCCCCTTTCCTGGTTTCCCCTCCAAAAGCTGCCTATCCATCCCCCCTCCCCCCTGATCACCAACCCACCTACTCCTGCTTTCCTGTCCTGGCATTTCCCTACACTGGGGCATCAAGTCTTGCTCAGGACCAAGGGCCTCTTCTAACACTGATGTCCAACAAAGCCATCAAGGTAATTTTAATACAAAGTACTGATACTGATACAAAAATACCATTGAAGATAAAGTTCTTTGGACACACAACTATGTTTGAGAACAATCCCTGTAGAACATTCTACATGCATTTCCTCGTTTGTCAAATTACTGTTAAGCTCTTTCTTAGATAGGCTTACCTAAGTTAAGAGATTTGCCACTTTTGAGTACTTCAAATAACACTGAACACCTTTTTGCACTAAAAACATGAAAGTAACCCTGAATTGACATGTTTTTCCCCCAAACATTATTTCCACATGAATATTTCTGATATGAGTTTATTTTCGAATTTTTATACACTCATGATTTCTGGAAGTAAATATGATTGGTGATCTATTCTAAACTGTTAACAAATGCTTTGTCAATATGATGTTTAATTCTAAATAGGAACAAAGCAAATAGTGATCAAGAAGACTGCCAAAAAGGACACTGTCAATAAGACAAAAGGGCAAGTAACAGATTTGGAAAAGATCTTTACCAATCCTAAATCTGATAGAGGGAAAATATCTAATATATACAAGGAACTCAAGAAGTTAGAGTCCAGAAAACCAAATAACTCTATTAAAAATGGAGTACAGAGCTAAGCAAAATATTTTCAACTGAAGAATGTTGAACGGCCGAGAAGCACCAAATAAATGTTCAGCATCCTTAGTCATCAGGAAAATGCAAGTCAAAACAAGCTTGTGATTTCACCTCACATCACTCAGAATGGCTAAGATCAAAAATTAAGGTGACAACAGATGCTGGCAAGAATGTGGAGAAAGAGGAACATTCCTCTTTATCCCTTTCTCTTCCCCTTTCTACTCCTCTTCCCAACCCTTCTCCAGTCCTTTCTTTCACTAGTTATTCCTTTGGTTCCCTCACTAGTTTCCTTCTTGAGATTTTTCTCCCCTGTCCAAGTGTTTGTTTTGTTTTCCCAATACTTCCCAGGAAGCCTAAGCATCAACAATATGGAGCTGGGGGAAAAGGTACCTCTAAGTTGATTGTTTGTTTGTTTTCTCCACTCAACTGAGCAGTTTTATTTTACAGTGTGCTATGTGCTTGACCAAGCAGATTGACCACTGCTTGGCTAATCCCCGTTTGCAGTATGAATGAGTAAATGAGGTAGTAATTGAACAGCTTCACCTTTTTGCCTCCATGTGAATGAGAAGTCAGTTAATCCACTCAGAATGCAGCAGCCACAGAACACACAAGTGGTCCTTGCAGGACTCTCAATTAGAGTATTTAAAGGCTAGCCCTAGCCAGTTTACTGATTTTTTTTTTTTAATTTACTGAGTAGGTGTGCTCTAGGAAACCATTTTGCCTAATTAATATATCAATTCTCCCTGTGTCAGCATGAAATTAATCCCTTGGTTTGTTATGGACTGGGCGAGTCCAGAAAGGCTTACTGTTTGCAACTTTGTTCTGTAATATAATTACTAAAATATTGAGTCCCTTGAAAAATCATTGACGACAAAGTTCTTTTTGAACAATGCCAGGGGATTATTTTTGCTTTTATAATATCTCTTGCTACTAAATAAATCTTTTCCTTAACAACTTCAGCTTTCATCTCACCTGATTATAACTGACTAAATTTTATCTCTTCTTCTTGAGTATATTTAGTTTAGATTTGCTGTAGTGTTTTCCTGAATTTCTACTAGTGAACCCACAGTTAGCCAGAATGAAAACAAAATAAAATTAAGCATTATCAATTGTCCCCAGTTTGCATCTGTGTGTGACCAAGAACATGAAAGATGAGTCTGTAGTATGAGATGGCAAGGTGTTAAAATAACTCCACAATAAATGCATTTGTTGTAAATTGCTCTAAAATATTGTATTCCTTGATTAGCTTTCTCTTTTTTTGTTTGTCACCATGCCATTACAATTAAGATAACATGTTAACTTATCCATACTATCACTCTATTTTTCTGATAATTTAAAAGTCAGCATAGATTAGTGTCAATAATCTTTAATAAAAATTCTTCTGTTTTCTATTTGTCTACAATATCAATATTTATTTCATTCATAATAAAAGTTTTAGTATCACTGCATTGCTTTCGTATTATTTATCCACTCCACTTACTTGAATATATTACAAAGACACTTTACTCCTCCCTCCACACTCAATAAAAAAAAAAGACCCTCATATATTCAACATCACAACCAGGCATCTTGCAGATCTTACACACACACTTTATACACACATCTACACAGATGCCCTACACACATGTCTTAAACACATCTCATATATATACTCCACACATACATAGCTAACTCACAAATCTCAGTCTCATAAGTAATACACATCTCACATACTCAACATGCCTTAAGCATACATACTTCTTCATTTAATGGTTTACTTTGTAGGTAGGTGGACTGTGTTCAGTTTGGGACATTTTGATTTTTAAAACTTCTATGCATAAATTATCTCAAAGTAAAAGCTAGAATGATTTCATATAAACGTGGATGTTCATAAATTTTCTCACCCTTTCGTAGATCAGAAATATGCAATGTGTAGTTTAGAATCTTCTCAACCTTATTTTTAATTAAAATTTGACTTTAAAGATTTTTTTCTGATGAAGCCATAAATTAGTAATATTTTGAAATATGTCCCATATGAACTTAAGGATACTATAAATCCATTAATATAGAATGACCCAAAAACCTAACCAGTGATTGGAAGCATGACATTTAGCTTGTATTCAGAGATAACTGTTGTAATGCAAATCCAGGCTTTGTTCTGAAGTTCTAGGTACTTACATTCCTGTATATATTACTAAAGCAACTGACTTTATTGGTGGTGCATGCATACTCAATTAACCTTCTCCACACTGTATCTCATGAGGAATACTGCTCAGCTCTCCACTTACTGTGTCTTGTGTGCTATTATTCTTCAAAGGTCCCAGCTGCATCCTGCATCTGACAAATCACTTTTGTGTAGTCTGTTTAGTACTGGAGATGAGGATAATTTCACTCCAGAGGATTCTTACCACTTGACTAATAGACACAGTTCCAACCCTAGCTTCAAACACACATCTTTACCAACAGGATGACTGATAGAGCAATTTAATATTTAGCATCATAAGAATAAAAATGCAAACACCTTCCCCATCATAATGGGTATACGGCATGAAAATAAATGTTTTATTAGGATGAAACTATACAAAGAAAGATTATATTCAGTCTATGCTAAACACTTTCTATCATGACTACCCAGTAAAAGAGAACATCTTTATGCAAGGACTAAAACTAGAGCTGCTTGGAATTTTATTCTTTTATTTTTTCAAAAATTTTTCCTTCTATTTTTTATTGGATATTTTCTTTATTTAAATTTCAAATGCTATCCCCTTTTCTGTTTTCCCCTCAACCCTCATCCCATCCCTCCCCTTGCTTCTAGGAGAGTGTTCCCCCACCAATCTACCCACTACTGCCTCCCTACCCTGGCATTCCCCTACACTGGGGCATAAAGCCTTGACAGAACCAAATGCCTCTCCTCCCACTGATGCCCCACAAGGCCATCCTCTGCTACATATGGTACTGGAGCCATGGGTCCCTCCATGTGTACTCCTTGATTTGTGGTTTAGTCCCTGGGAGCTTTGGGGAGTCTGGTTGGTTGATATTGTTGTTCTTCCTATGGGATTACAAAACCGTTTAGCACTTTCAGTCCTTTCTCTAATTCCTCCATTGGGGACCCATGTTCAGTCCAATGGGTGATTGCAAGCATCTTCCTCTGTACATGTCAGGCTCTGGTAGAGCCTCTCCAGAGATAATTATTTCAGGCTCCTGTCAGCAAGCACTTCTTTGCATCCACAATAACGTCTGGGTGTGGTAACTGTATACTGGATAGAAACCCATGTTGGGCAGTCTCTGGATGGCCTTTCCTTCAGTCTTTGTTCCACTTTGTTTCCATATTTCCTCTTGTGAATATTTTGTTCCCCCTTCTAAGAAGGACTGAAGCATACATACTTTGGTCTTCCTTCTTCTTGAGCTTCATGTGGTCTGTGAATTGTATCTTGGGTATTCCAAGCTTTTCGGCTAATATCCACTTATCAGTGAGTGCATAACATGTATGTTCTTTTGTGACTCACTCAGGATGATATTTTCTAGTTCCATCCATTTGCCTAAGAATTTCATGAAATCATTGTTTTTAATAACTGAGTAGTAATCCATTATGTAAATGTACCACATCTTCTGTATCTATTCCTCTTTTGTAGGACATCTGAGTTCTTAATTCTGGGATGAATGGAGTACAGAAGTAGAAAATATGGATATATAAGTATTTCCAGTCCATTGTTGATTCATGTTATAATGTTTGAAAAAAAGGGGTTTCATGTGGTATTTACAAAGATATGTCAGAGTACATAATTGTTTTGCCCATTATGATATTTTACAAAATATTCACTGTTGAACATTTTCTGTTGACTCTGCCAGTTTATTTGGTTATTTTCTCTTTTCCTTCAGAATGCTAGCACACAGAGGCAGGAACTCGGTCAGTTTCATTCAGTGATATGTATATAGCCATTCAAAGAATACATGCACTTTGAAAGCACCCAGAACATATTTGGTGAGCTAAAAATAAAATTCATTCAGAAGACACTGGAAGAAATGAATTG
This sequence comes from Mus musculus, assembly GCF_000001635.26. Taxonomy (NCBI): domain Eukaryota; kingdom Metazoa; phylum Chordata; class Mammalia; order Rodentia; family Muridae; genus Mus; species Mus musculus. The sequence continues at coordinate 53,046,292 of NC_000074.6, read as the reverse complement.
GGAATAGAGGGGATTGGGACACAGTTTTACAGATTCTCATGTGTCATCTTGCTTAGATACTCATAGTGAATGGGTCATTCAAAGCATGTTTATAGTGAGACACTTTCTAAAGAGAAAAGTACAGTACCATTAGACCATTAGACGAGTCATGTCTTTCTAGCAGATTTTCTGTGGCTGACAGGTTGAATTTCAGTGCCTCTTTTGCTTGTCTCTGTTTCTCATATGCTCACCTGTCTGTTTACTGTGCAAAGTGACTTAAAGAGAATTCAATGCTTTTGAAATATATCTGTAAAGTTAAGAAAGAGGCAGTGATAAAACTGTAGTATTGATGCTATTGGGTGTCATCTGATATCAAATTAATTGTAGAAAAATGGTTAAGTGTGTTTTATGAGTTAAAAGTAATGTAGAAAGATGATACTCTAATTGAAAGATGTATAATTTAAGAATGAATTAGCAAGAGTTTTTTGAAGTTGAGGTACTGATATGAGGAAATTTCAAAAATAGGGTTTTTCACAACACTTACTCTTATTTTGTTAGGACATCTTAATCATATTTTACGAGCCAAGAAAAAGACAATATTGAAAAGCTCTACAATGGATGGTATATTAAAAAAGAAAAACTAATTAACCTAAAGGCTACACTAATTTATTGTTCTTTGAATGTATAGAAAATATATATTTATGTTAAAGTACTAGTTAGATGCTTTTTATAGGGAAAAGAAACTGTATATTTGAAAACTAATTATTCAGATAGCCATACAACTCTATCAGAAAATATGAGAAGACATTTATTTCACAATTTGCACTGGTTATACTGAATGTTTACCAAATGTATTTCATTTCTCATTTGGATTCTTTTGATTTTCATATTAAGAGACTTTGTAATGGTTTTTATGACCTTCTTCCCTGTCTAAGAAGCCAGTTAGAACATCTTAGTTGTTCAGAATTTTTTACCTAAGTTAGTTGTTAAAACCTATTTGAAATTATGGGGATAATGTTTTTTTTTCCCCAAATGCTATCCTCCTTCCCATTTTCCAATCTACAAACACCCATCCCCTCTTCCCACCCCAGGCCTCAATGAGGGTGCACTCTCCTCACTCCTGCCTCACTGTACCTAGCATTCCACTATGCTGGTTATTTGAGCTTCCACAGGAGCAAGGGGCTCCCCTTCCATTGATGCCAGATAAGGCAATCCTCTGCTACATATCTAGCTGGAGCCATGGGTTCCTCCATGTGTACTCTGGGGTTGGTGGTTCAGTCCCTGGGGACTTTGGAGGGTCTAGTTGGTTGATATTGTTGTTCTTCCTATGGGATTACAAAGCTCCTTTATTCCTTGTCATATCTCCTCCATTGAGGTCCCTGTGTTCTGTAGAATGTCTGCCTGTGTGCATCCACATCTGTATTGTTCAGGCTCCAGCAGAGCCTCTCAGGCGACAGCTATACTTGGCTCTTGAAAGCAAGCTCTTCTTAGCAACAGCAAAAGTGTCTGGGTTTGATGTCTGCAGATGAGATGCATTCCTAGGTGGGATAGTCTCTGGATGGCCTTTCCTTCAGACTTTGCTCCACTCTTTTCCCCTGCTTTTCCTTTGAAAGGAAGAATTCTGAATTTTTTTATGTTTCTTTTTTAGGTGGATGGGTGGCTCCATCCCTCAACCAGTGTACACGCCTATCCACTGGATATGGTCTCTACAGGTTCTACCTCGCCTTTGTCCTCTCTGTTTGGTCCTGGGAAACTGTTGAGTCGCTGCCATCTGGAACTTTATAGTGGCTACCCACCATATTCCCCATCTCCCACTGCTACACATCTCCTTTCAAATTTCTGGCCATCCTCCTTTATCTGAACCAGCCCTCCTTTTTTCCCTTTCCCTCCCAGATTCCTCTCTCCCTCTCCCTCCATAGATTATTTTCTTTCTATTTCTCAGTAGGACTCTAGCATCTACACTATGGTGTAGTCTTCCTTCTTCTTGGGTTTCATATGGTCTGTGACTTGTGTCATGGGTATTCAATTTTTTGTTTGTTTTTGTTTTGGCTAATATCCACTTATCAGTGAGCACATATCAGGTGTGTTCTTTTGTTACCTCACTCAGGATGATATTATCAAGTTGTGTGAATTTGCCTGCAATTTTCATGAAGTCATTGTTTTTAATAGCTGATTAGTACTCCATTGTGTAAATTTACCACATTTTCCGTATCCATTCCTCTTTTGAGGGACTTCTGGGTTCTTTCTAGCTTCTGGCTATTATAAATAAAGCTGTTATGAACATAGTGGATGGAGCATGTGTCCTTATTACATGTTGGAGAATCTTCTAGGTATATGCCCAGGAGTGATACTCCTGGGTCCTTAGGTAGTTCTATGTCCAATTTTCTGAGGAACTGCAAAACTGATTTCCAGGGTGGTTATACCAGCTTGCATTCCTACCAGCAATGGAGGAGTGTACCTCTTTCTCCACATTCTTACCAGCATCTGCTGTCACCTGAGGTTTGATCTTAGCTAATCTGACTGGTGTGAGGTGGAATCTTAGGGTTATTTTGATTTGCATTTCCCTGATGACTAAGGATGTTGAACATGTTTTTAAGTACTTCTCAGCTGTTCAGTATTCATTAGTTGAGAATTCTTTGGTTAGCTCTTTACCCAATTTTTAATAGGGTTATTTGGTTTTCTGGAGTCTAACTTCCTGAGTTCTTTGTATATATTGGATATTAGCACTCTATCAAATGTAGGTTTGGTAAAGATCTTTTCCCAATCTATTGGTTGCCATTGTGTCCTGTTGACAGTATCCTTTGCCTTAGAGACGCTTTGCAATTTCATGAGGTCTTAATTTGTCAATTTTTTGATCTTAGACCGTGAGACACTGGGGTTCTGTTCAGAAATTTTCCCTTGTGCCAATGTGTTTGAGGTCCTTTCTCATTTTCTCTTTTATTAGATTCAGTGCATTTGGTTTTATGTGGAGGTCCTTGATCCACTTGGACTTGAGCTTTTTACAGGGAGATAAGAGTGGATCAATTTGCATTCTTCTACATGCTGATAGTCAGTTGAACCAACACAATTTGTTAAAAATACTGTCTTTTTTCCACTAGATGGTTTTTGCTCCTTTGTCAAAGATCAAGTGACCATAGGTATGTAGGTTCATTTCTGGGTCGACAATTCTATTGCATTGATCTACTCGCCTGTCTCTGTACCAATACCATGCAGTTTTAATCAAAGTCTGTAGTAAAGCTTGAGGTCAAGGATGATGATTCCCTCAGAAGTTCTTTTATTGTTGAGAATAGTTTTTGCTATCATGGGTATTTTGTTATTTCAGATAAATGTGAGAATTACTCTTTCTATCTCTGTGAAGAACTGAATTGGAATGTTGAAGAGAGTTGCATTAAATCTGTAGATTGCTTTTGGTAAAATGGCCAGTTTTACTATGTTAATCCTGATGATCAATGTGCATGGAAGATTTTTCTATCTTCTGAGGTCTTCTTTGATTTCTTTCTTCACAAACTTGAAGTTCTTGTCATAGAGATGTTTCACTTTCTTGGTTAGAGTCTCACCAGGATAATTTATATTATCTGTGACTATTTTAAAGAGTATTGTTTCCCTGATTTCTTTCTCTACCAATTTATCCCTTGAGTAGAGGATACTGGTCCCCTCACTCTCACAATAATCCAGCTCTCTTTGCAGCAGTTCTGTTGTAGATGCATCAATTGAGGTTTGGTTTCCCGCAGCCCATTTGACTCTATAGTGTGTCTACTTGTGGTTCTCTGTAATGATCTGCATTTTCTTTAAAGAGAAATCCTTATAGTCACAGAGCACTGTAGATTTCAACTATCATCAAAGAATCGTGTTTCATAATCTGTTATATCATTTATAGACTGAAGGAGATTAATTCAGAAAACTTGAGGTCAAAGATGAGTGTTGTGTTTCACTTCAAATTCAAATATATTTATTTTTATATCGAGAATCAAACAATTTTGAGACAACAGTAAAAATATCATGAAAATCAAATTATAATTACCATATTTATAAAAAAATGGTAGAGATGCAAACTGCAAGCCAATAATTTATTTATTTATTTTTCTTTTGTTTTTTTCTTTTGTTTGTTTTTTAGTTTGTGGGTTTTTTTTTGTGGGGGGGGGAGGGTTCAAGACAGGGTTTCTCTGTATAGCCCTGGCTGTCCTGGAACTCACTCTGTATACCAGGCTGGCCTCAAACTCAGAAATCTGCCTGCCTCTGCTTCCCAAGTGCTGGGACTAAAGGTGTGCGCCACCACCTCCCAGCAAGCCAATACTTTATATGTCAGTAATTGAATAGGACTAATCACTGGTTGCTTTTTAGGTTGTTCCTATTATGATTTCTTCTGGACTGCTCCATTCAACAGTGAAACCAAAGAAAAGTGCAATTGCAATTTTGCCTATAAATTTTATTTTATTTATTACCTTTAATCTTTTTTTTACAGTCCAGTCATTATCGCCCTTTAAGTCTGCCCTCTGACTGTTCATCATCCCATTCCTCCTCCCCAGTTTCCTAGAGGATGTACTCACATATCCCACACATCCAGTAAGGCCTCTACATTCCCTGGGGCTTCCAGTTTCTCAGAGATTAGATGAATCTTCTCTGATTGAGACCAGACCAGGAGGTTATAATTAATGCTTTCCTGACAATTCTTTTTCTCCCCCACCCCCCATTGGATATTTTCTTCATTTACTTTTCAAATATTATCTCCTTTCCTAATGATTCCCCTCCCCACCCCCACCCCCCAGCAAACCCCTTATCCCATCATTCTCTTTGCTCCTATGAGGGTGTTCCCCCACTCACCCACCCACTCCTGCCTTCCTTCCCTAGCATTCCCTTACACTGGGGTAGCTAGCATTTCACAAGACCAAGGGTCTCTCCTCCCATTGATGCCCTCTCTACAAGGCCATTCACTGCTACATATGTAATTGGAGCCATGGGTCCCTCCATGTGTACTTTTTGGTTGCTGGCTTAGTCCCTGGGATCGCTGGTGGGGGAGGGTCCAGTTGGTTGATATTGTTGTTCTTCAGATAGGGTTGGAAACCCCTTCTGCTCCTTCAGTCCTTCCTCTAACTCCTCTGTTGGGTACCCTGTGCTCAGTCCAATGGTTATAAAGAAATAAATGTATTGAAGTTCAACCAAGATAGACGTGGGAAGAATGTTTGAGGAAAAATATAAATATGATTATACATTTAATATTAAACGAAGCATATATAAAAAACAAATCAAAGTTCTTAAGTAACGTAGTAATAAAGATGAACTATATAGTAAGAATAAGCCTATCCTGAAAAACATAATGGACAAAGACAAAGAATAGTTATGAGTGTTTATATTCAGATTCAAGCAAACAACAGTGCTGCTGTTTTGAAAAAGAATTGCTCTTCTAGGAAAAGCCTACATTGGTCCACATTTGAAACTATAATTTTAGGAGATCTTATTAAGTGAAGAAAAATTTGTACAGAAAACCAGCAATGTCTTTTTATAAGGTCGACTCAGAAAATATTTCTCAGAAAATTGAAAATATCACCGAAGAACTGGCCTAGTGTATTTTCAATTGCTGTTGATATAGATGTCTGTGCTACATCATTAGTGGAATGGCAATATGACAAGGAGCTTTCAGATATGCCTTTTGTCAAAAAGAATAAGTCAGAAAATTGTGTATAAAACAGAATATGAGGATTGTGTGTATGCATGTAGTGATCATTTTGGAAAGTTTTAGCTTAACATTCCTAAGGTTAATAGTGATAATGTGTCATAGATGATGAGTTAGGTTAAGAGAGATTCTTTAGCAGTATATGGAAATGTTTGCAATGCTACAGTATTTTCACTTACATAATTTATCATAAATTCCTTCAAGAGTCTAACATGGAACCACTACCTAGACAGAGAGGAAACAAGCCATTTTAATTTGTTTTCTGGTTCAACTATTATCCATTGAATATTTTGCAAGCTGGATTATGTATCATAATGTCAATAACAGATCCTTTGAAGTGTTAAACAGATGAATTTGTGCTAACTATAGTCAATATAAACCTTATATCTTAAGAAAGATGAAATCAATGGTAGTCTTTTATAGTTCACTTGTAAATATTTTATAAGATACCAACAGTAGTCGCTATAACACATGATTTGCTTATATTCCCTACTGTATCAGGAAAAAAAAAAACCCTCTAGGTCTTCAAGTATTATACAAGTACTATGCCTGATATGGAGCCCAGAGCTACAATATGAACTAGGTGACACGAGAATTGTAATTTTTTTGAAATTACTTCAATTATTCAATAATATGACTAGCTCAACATAAGTTTTAGATATTCTATAACGCAGTTTGAGTAGCTCAAAGTAAGAATTAGGAATTCTACCTATGAGAAGAGTTATAGGAGTAATGTTAGAATAATAAAGTACTTTTTTTTAAAAACATTTTGGGTGGGCTGAAATTCATTCTGTAGACAAGGATTACCTGAAACTCAGAGAACCATTTGTGTCTGTTTCTGGAACACTGGAATTAAAGGCATGCATTACCATAAAAAGTACGAGGGTAGATTTTTCTCACAGTCCATCTCTGAACTTTATATGTAACAATTTTAGATCATCAAGCCTTTCAGACAAAGCATTACATCTAAACAATACTTCTGATACAAACCTTGTATGACCTGCTTTGGTCCCCCTTGAGCTGATTTTTAGGTATCATGCTCATCAAAACAATAGTAATAAAATTAAGACCAGAATTGGCACCAGCAGTATACTATTTTTGTGTATACTTGACCATGTTGTTCTGAAGGAAAACTGTGGAATTCTTCAGAACCTTAAGTTGGAAAAACCCACAGATTGCTATGAGTGTAAAGAGATTTTCTGTGGGAATATGAAATATGAGAATATTGAGTGTATGTGTGTATACAGTGGAATCCTGGCCAGTAAAGTTAAAAGTGAGATTTGAGAATTCATCAAACATAATAGCCATGCCAATGGTTAAGGGGGTTTACAGCAAGGTCCTACATGGCCACTTGTTAATGGCCTCTAAGATGAGGAGAAATCACCTTCTTCCAGAGCTCTTATATGTATTGTATAACCGAAAGAGAAGGATATGAGGAAGCGAAGATTTACTAGTTATGAATATTTTAATGATAGTATATTATATATTAGCATGCAGAAATTGTTTAATATTCACTTTTATTTTGAATGCATATAGCACAACTGAATATGAAATTAAAGTACTTATAGTTTACTTGAATGACTTTCTGAACAACCATCCTTAAATATATAATTGCCAATTCTTTTCATCCTATACCAACTTGCCTCCTAGGTGTAATTAATTAGTGAGCTTTAGATAAAATCCTCTAACATTGCAAAGATAGTTTACAAAAAATGTAATTATTTACAATCTTTATTTATATCAGGAAAAAAAATCCTCAGTCTGCAGAAAGACCTAGCTTGTTTAAAAAAAAAATCATAGAAATGCAACCATGACAAACACAACATAATGACTTACTATGCCATTTATGGTCTTGATTGCTTCTCTTATTCTAGAATAAAATAGCCATTTGTCATATATCTATAAGGATTCACTTAGAGTCAAATGGTGTTCACACCTATCTATAGCATAGAAACACAAAATGTCATGGCATTTGGAATCAAAGTGATGACATAATGCAGTTAGCAAGTAGAGACATCATTTCCCTGTTAGCCTGCAGCACTTCATTCTTTGTGTTTATTACTGACATTATGAGCCAGAGTGAAAAGAAAAGACTTGGTCCCAGTGAACTATATGCAAATCTACTCAGAGTTATTTACCAATCTTTAACAACATACAACAACACAGTCTTTAAAATTGTTACTGATGTCTGATCATTTATGAAATGTAACTGTTGCCATGTCACCTCTTAGTCTGTTTTAAAAAATAACTTAGACCTTTAAGTTTCCTTCTCTTTATAGGCTGCCAGTGATGTATTCATGAGTAATTCAAATAGAATGATTCTACAACAGTAAAAAGAAAAAAAGCAAAAAACAAATACCAGCATAAAACTTACTGCACTCATGTTTATTTTTCTTATTGTCTATTTGTTATTATTTGCTCTGCATCTTATCTGGCAGAACTCATCAACAAGAAAATAAAATCAATATATTTCTACTTTTTAGAAAATCTTTTGTTAGTATGGACTTAAGCTTCATTTACATTAAAATAAATCTACTCAAAGAATTGATTTCCCATTTTTATTCAGTTTGTTTAGCCTTGTAATTATGTTCTTTATTCTTTTCTTGCTATACATTTTACCAAAGAGTGAATTCCAGTAGGAAAAATGAAGGAAAATGGGCAAACAAAAAGAAATACAACATAATGGAATCAAATGCTTTAAATTCCTGTGAGATAAATAAAAGAGATTTATGTGAAAGTTTAAATAGTCCCTAAACAATAATATTACAAGTTTTATAGGACTGATGTTTCTTTATTTTGTTTAATGGATCATCAATTCACAGACAAATACCATGGACATTGAACATTTTTTTATCTTTTACCCCTGAAACAATTCTTTTGGAAATTATGAATATATATCTTTCCAGGTTTCAAAGGAACACATATCAAAATGAAAGATGAAGTGTGGATCTGAATCCACAGGTGGTATGTGCAGTTGGAAGCATAGTGGTGCTTCCTGTTTTAGTTTGCCTGCCCTAGTGTAGTACATAGAAGCCAAAATTGATACATAGGAATTTTCTGTTCATATTATTCTTTTGTGTAGCTCAGTCAAATGATTTCCAATCAATCAGATTTTCTTTGTTCAGGATGAACCAAGAAATTACATTTGAAAACAAATTCACACGTAATTTCAGCTATGCATTAGTCAATGAGGACAGCTGAATAGCCTGCCTCTGGCAGACAAAGGATGTTAATAGTCAATGACTTTTTTTTTAAACTGATAAAAAGCTAGCTTTGACTATGCTGACTTTTAAGCATCCTGAAAAAAAGATACCTTGAATGACACAAATGTAAATATTTGTGTAAATATTTTTAACTCATGTTTTCATTTAATATACTTGTTTAACTTACAAAGATGCATCAAAACTCAGTGTTAAAAATGAAACAAACAAAAGAAACAAAACAAAACAAAACAAAACAAAACAAAACCCAGAAACCTGCTGAAAAAACTTTAGTTATCCTTTTGTGATAGTTTACAATACATAATCACTTTCAAGAATGTATATTGCCTGTTTCAAAAGTGTCATAATACTTTTAAAAGTGATTTTAAACCCAGGTAAAATATTTTTGTTACTGAAAATAGATTTCAATGGCAGCATAGAGTTTATAACAACATTGATGTATTTCCTATCTTTTATAGAAAAAGATGAACTTGCTATTTTAACAAGAGATTTTACAAACATGTCTCTAGACCATGCCCTGAATATCAAGATTTTACTTAAAGATCTAAGAAAAGGTTCAGTTCTAAACTTGTGTTTATGAAAATATATGTTATCATATATTGCTTATTTTAATATAAATTGAAATATTGAATATTTTCGGTTTAAATTAATCTAGCTGTCACTTCCAAACCTAACAAATGCTCAAACATGTCTCAACCCTCTGTACTTTTTCTTGTTTCTCACTACAGCTTTCAGGGTAAAACAGAAGCACAGCGCTGCAGGATTTATTATGCATCATGAGCACTGTCATTTTTTTCTCAGAGATTTTACTTGTGCACTGTTCCTTCTTTTTTACTTCAAAGTATTCTCTTTTCTGGTAAAAAGGAAAATAACAAGAAACCTTTTAGTTGACCTCAAATCTTATGCCTAAATACCCATCATAATACTCTTTTATAAAACATGCAAATTCATATATTTTCTGTGCTGCAGAGATGACTGGAGCTAGCATATCTAAGCTTGAAATATCTGCCCCTACCAGAAAAACTGTTTTTAGTTACATTTTTTTCTTTCCTTTGAGATGACAAAATGAGAGAATGGACTTTTTGAGAACACAACGTTATTTTTTTATATATACTATTTGTGTGAAATCTACTTCTGTGATCCCACAAATCTATTTTTTTCATTGAAGAATTACTGTTTATGCTTCAAGTCTATTTACATTTTCCTTTTGTGAAATATTCCCTGACATACATATTCTCTGCATGGATCCCAAACACAGTGACTCGTTATTCTTTTGCTTTACAGCTGTACCTAGATTCATATTCATTGTTCATAGTACTTCATGCTTTGGGAAATAGCCTGCAGACACAGCTGAGTGTCTGAAACTATGATTTTCTGATGACCTTTCCAAAAGATATGATTCAATAGAACTGGAGTAGTTAGAGATCTGCCTTGTGACTACTGCTATGGTGTATGAAGAAAATCTTGAGTTGAAAGCCATAGAATAATGGAAAGAAAAAAGAAGAAAGTAAAAGAAAATACATTATCCAGAAATGTCTTAGTTACTCGTGTGTTTTCTGGTCAAATTATTATTAGTGTACTTGGATCAAATGATGTGACCCCCTAATCCTAAAACTTGTCTCTAGCTTGAGAAATAGAGAATCCTACCACATAGTATTAGCTTCTCCAGGAGCTCAAGTGACCAACCTCTTTCCATAGCACATTGAAAACCTCGCACTGACTTTCAGATTTAAGTTTGTCTCCTGCATTGCATTTACTCTACCCAGAACCCAGAAATTCCCTCAGAGAAAAATAGTGTGACACTGGTCCTGTATGCAGCACTCGGATGTATGAGTGCTGCAATTCTCTCTTCCCCTTAGGAACATACTCTCCTAGTATTACTAATAGTAATAACAATACTAATAAGGGTGGCTACCAAATATAATGAACAAATAGTTAACTTTGGTATATCTAACATACTTATCCTGGGATAATGAATTGTCATCTGTACTGGTGGTATAAATAAAGATGTTGTGAGCTACAGTTTTACATAATCATCATTTGTTCACACCGAGGGTTCCTCTGACAAGCAGAATAGTACACAGACTATTCACAATACCTTTTATCATTGACAGCTTTGCTACTTCAATGTTTTACTGTTCTTTCCCTATAAGCCCTTGATATCTTCTTTGACATTTTACTCTGCTGAAATCATTCTGTCTTCTTGCCATTATATAAATCATGAACAGAACCTCAGGCTCTAAGGTATTCACATACCTCTTTGGTTTTTCTAGACATATATATATATATATATATATATATATATATATATATATATATATATATATATATGTTGATTCTTGAGTGGGTTATCTGCTTTTTGTGGCCCTTTGAAATTGTCTTTGTTTTTACCAACTTAGGAAGAAAGAATCTTAAGAAAATTCATCCATTATATGGACTCCAAGTCAGTATGGCATTTTCTTTACTACAGGTTGAAGTGTGAAGGTACAGTCCATTCTGGGTGTAACCATCCCTGGGCCGGTGGTCCTGCCAGGTATAAGAACACAAGCCTAATGAGCCAGCCAGGAAGAAGCATCCTCCATGGTTTCTGCTTCAACTCCTGCTTCCAGGTTCCTGTCTTGAGCTCAGAATTACTTCCCTTCACCAATAATATGAAATAAACCCTTCCCCCTGCAAGTTGCTCTTGGTTATGATATTTATCATAAAGGTATAAGGAAAAATGTAACAACTATCTTCCCTTCTTTCAGATTGCATATCAAGACCCCTCTGAAGAAAGGCCACGCCAGGCAACCCAACTGCAGCATCACATGTCACTCAGTACATCAGAGAGTAAAACTTATCCTTTAAATCAAGACGTTTTGTTAGCTTCACTGACAGGACAGACAGAGAAACATGATGTAAATTCAAGAATCTAGAGGTTTCATGGAAAAGGGTACATGACATATCATAGGGAGACAGTGAGTGTATTACTTGCAAGGCAGCACATGAACATATCATTTGGCCAATCGGGGTCACTTACAAGGCTGAGCCAATAACAGCCAAAATATAGAGATTCCCATTGACAGGAGAAGTCAACATATGAGAAACCTAATGCAAACTTTCCACTAATGGGAGGATTGGGTCTGCTCTTCTCTAATTCCATATGAGTTTAACAAAATGAGGACAACTCTATGTACCACATTATTTTTCCTCCACAGTCAAGTGTTTTCTGATTTAAATTTAGTTTATTCCACATTGATTAGCACTGCAATATTTGTATTATTACAGTACTTATTTTACACTACTATATTTATTATGTTATACTGTTATATTTGTTATCCTATTATGCCATTGTAATTATATTATTATACAAATAATTGTATTAATTAATCATAGTTAATTGGTGATTTTGTAATGAAAAACTATATAATATGTTCCCAGCTATGTTTCTAACCCCTCTGTATTTTACTTCTAATACAGAGTGTCTTAAAGACTGGCATTAAGTGTTTTTAAATCTGACACAAGAAAGCCTAATGTAATCTTATAAATTATTCTAGTATAAGGAGAAAGCCATGGCTCATTTTCCTCATTAGATTATGTCAGTTATAGTATTACCAAACATCTATTATATTTTACCCAAATAGAAATGTGCTCCATATGATTGCTTTTTAAGCGGTGAAAGGAAAATGTGTGAGTGAGAAGATTTGTTATTAGTTTTCCTTTGTAAAATGTCTCTTGGTTAATTAGAATTTGTATCCATTTATAAATATTTCATTGGGAATTTATTAAATAAGCTTTAAGCCTTGTCACAAGAGTGAATGGTGATTGTCTAATTTAAGCCTGAGTTGTTTTTTTTTTTTTAACTGTAACAATGCCTTTGTCTGGTGACATGATTTTGTATCAGCTTAATGAGCGTGAGTTCAGCTTGCTGTAATATCCCTTTGTTATGTTGTCGTGACAGTGTTCCATGGAACTACTTTTTCTTTCACCTCACTATATACCACTGTGTTTTCTGTATTATATAGTAAATGACTTCTCCATTGAGACACACAGTGATCTATGGTACACTGAACTATGCTTACACAATACTTAAAATATATCTAAAAGTTTATCCACTTTAAATTATTATGTGATTCATGGTTATTTATTGGTTTTTAATGTAGAATGTTTAGGTGAGGTTTCCAGGAAGAGTAGATGCTACCAGCAGCTAAAAAGAAAAGAAAAAGATAATTGTGTGAAAAGAGTTTATTGTACAATTATAAACCCTGGAAGATTTGGATTCTGAGCTCATTTTTACCAGTTTGGCAGGAACCTAGGCATATATACAAAGATTGAAGCAGTTGAGTAATTGCCTCCATCAAATTGATCTGTGGGCCTGTCAATGATGTATTTTCATTACTATTTATGTGGGAAGGCTTGGCTCACCATGAGTGTGCTGTGCCTGGGAATATGGTTCTGTGTTCTACAAGAAAGTAAGGTCAATATAAAACAATCCAGTAAGGAATCTAGAAGGAAGGTAGGGCAGGCCTCTACTTTGCTCTTACATCAAGGTTCCTGCATTGAGTTACTGACCTGGCCTCCTTGGATGCTGGACTCTAAAGTGCACTATGAAACAAATCCACTTAAGCCACTTTTGGTCAGTGTTATAGCAACAGGGAAGTACACTAAGACAAATGTATGAGGAATATGGGGTGTTGCTGTGATGGAACAGATCATTTTGTATGTGAGGTGAGTTGCTGAAGCAATTGGAGTATTTGACTAGAAAGGATGTTGAGTACTAATAGAATAATGGGCTGATCTGTGAGAGCATGGAAGACAAGAATTTTGAAAGAATGTATATAATGGATTTCTAGGCTTGTGAAATTTCAGAGGGAACACCATATGAGCTTGTTAATGCTATCTTATTGGTGTTCCAGTGTTTGAGAGATCTCAGGGGTCCAGATTAATTGAGACTGCTGCTCCTCATACAGGATCACCCTTCTCCTCGGTTTCTCTCAGCTTTCCATAGTTCAACAGAGGTCAGCAGCTTCTGTCCATTGGTTGGGTGCAAATATCTGCATCTGATTCAGCTCCTTGTTTGATCTTTTGGAGGGCAGTCATGATAAGTCCCTTTTGGTGAGTGCACCATAGCCTCATTAATAGTGTCAGGTCTTGATACCTCCCCTTGAGCTGGATCCCACTTTGGGCCTGTCACTGGAACTATTGCTTTTTAGTACAGCTTGAGGTCAGGGAAAGTGTTCGTTCAGAAGTTCTCTTATTGTTGAGAATGATTTTTGTTATCCTGTTTTTTTTTTTTTTTTTTTTTTTTGGTTTGTCTGTTTGTTTGTTTGTTACTCCAGATGAATTAGAGAAATGTCCTTTCTATTTCTGGGAAGAAATGAGTTGGAATTTCAATGAGGATTGCATTAAATCTATAGATTGTTTTTGGTAAGATAGCCATTTTTACTATGTTAAGCGTGCCAATTCATGGTCATGGGAGATTTTACCATCTTCTGAAGGTCTTCACAATCTTTCTTCAGATATTTGAAGTTCTTGTTATGAGGATCATTGATATTTTTTTGGCTAGAGGGACACCATCATATATTGTTTGTGACTATTGTGAAGGGTATTGTTTTCCTGATTTCTTTCTCAGCCCATTTATCATTTGAGCAGAGGAAAGCTACTGATTTCTTTGAGTTAATTTTATATCCAGCCACCTTGCTGAAGTTATTAATCAGCTGTAGGATATCTCTGGTTGAAATTTTGAGGTCAGAAAAGTATACATTTATATGTTGTAGTACTCAAGAAGGTGGACTCAAGAAAGTGGACTGCAAAAAAATCAAATAACCCCATTAAAAAATGGGGTGCAGAGCTTAACAAAGAATTCTCACCTGAGGAATACCAAATGGCTGAGAAGCACCTGAAAAAATGTTCAGCATCTTTAATCTTCAGGGAAATGCAAATCAAAACAAACCTGAGATTCCACCTCACACCAGTCAGAATAGCTAAGATCAAAAATTCAGGTGACAGCAGATACTGGCAAGGATGTGGAGAAAAAGGAACACTCCTCCATTGTTGGTGGGATTGCAAGCTTGTACAACCACTCTGGAAATCAATCTGGCAGTTCCTCAGAAAATTGGACATAGTACTACCAGAGGATCTCACAATACTTCTCCTGGGCATACATCCAGAAGATGTTCCAACTGGTAAGAAGGACACATGCTCCACTATGTTCATAGCAGCCTTATTTATAATAGCCAGAAGCTAGAAAGAACCCAGATGCCCCTCAACAGAGGAATGGATACAGAAAATGTGGTACATTTACACAATGGAGTACTACTCAGCTATTAAAAAGAATGAATTTATGAAATTCCTAGGCAAATGTTTGGACCTGGAGGGCATCATCCTGAGCGAGGTAACCCAATCACAAAAGAACTCACATGATATGTACTCACTGATAAGTGGATATTAGCCTAGATACTTAGAATACCCAAGATATAAGATACAATTTGGGAAACTCATGAAACACAAGAATAATGAAGACCAAAGTGTGGACACTTTGCCCCTTCTTAGAATTGGGAACAGAACACCCATGGAAGGAGTTACAGAGACAAAGTTTGGAGCTGAAACAAAAGGAAGGACCATCTAGAGACTGCCATATCCAGGGATCCATCACATAATCAGCCTCCAATCGCTGACACCATTGCATAAACTAGCAAGATTTTGCTGAAAGGACCCTAATATAGCTGTCTCTTGTGATACTATGCTGGGGACTAGCAAACACAGAAGTGGATACTCACATATCGCAGACCCTCTGGGCTCCTTTGTCTGTGTGGAACAGGTCTCTAGTCGCAGGTGGGCAAAGCATCAGATCAATTGACAGACAGATGTGCACAGGAAAGGCTGTGTAGAATCTGAATGTAATATGTCAAATTGAGCATCAAACTTTTTTATACAGAAGAACATAGGGAAGTTAGGTGACACATTCGCAAGGTACAAATGAGGTTACTGATGCTTAATGACTCTTACACAAAACAGAGGAATGTAAACACAAAGACTGGCAGGAACTGGGCAATAAAATAACTGAGACAAAGTCAGCCCTATCTAAGGTCAGCTATAGTCTTAGAAGCCAGGTGTGAAGTCTTTACACTCCTAAGGCAAGGGCTTTCACACCCAAGTCATGGTTCTAATTAGGGAGTTCCATTCTAGCTAACCATCTCATGAATAATGCAATACTCTAAAACCACAGCCCGATCTACTTCTTAAACCATTGTAAATTTCTGTATATGGGAGCGACTTGGCTTTTATTCTAAGTGATAGTGTAATACCAGAGGCAATTCTGAATGCCACTGAACAGGAACATTCTTCCTGAATTCCAAGCCCATGGTCAGCACAAGGACTTTCTAGGACGTTGGAACACTGGTGAAGGCTTAACTAGGTCAGAATTCAATCTTAAAAGGCACTTATAAGATAATACTAAAAGAGAGCATGTGGATCCATACACCAGACTAATGTGGGAATAGAATATGAGTATATGGGGTAAAGAGAATGCCAGACTCCAGGAGGTGAGTTTCCTTTAAACTCTCTGCCTTGTGAGTGGCTTCCAGGCCTCTCAGCTTTTCAAGCTGACTCGACCGGAGTGTGTGGCACTCACAGTTAGCTAATGGATGGATCACAGGGCCCCCAGTGGAGGAGCTAGAGAAAGTACCCAAGGAGCTAAAGGGATCTGCAACCCTATAGGCTGAACAACAATATGAAGTAACCAGTACCCCCCAGAGCTCCTGTCTCTAGCTGCATATGTATTAGAAGATGGCTTAGTCAACCATCATTGGAAAGAGAGGCCCGCTGGTCTTGCAAACTTTATATGTCTCAGTATAGGGGAATGCCAGGGCCTAGAAGTGGGAGTGGGTGGGTAGGAGAGTGGGGTGGGAGGATATGGGGGACTTTTGGGATAGTACTGGATATGTAAATGAAGAAAATAGCTAATAAAAATAAAAATAAACATAAAAATAAATAAAAACAATGTCTTCATTGAGTGAGGTAACCCAGTTACAAAAGAACATATGAGATAACCTGGCCTGATCCGGGACTCATGTCCCTTCTGGCCCACTGCATCACCGGGGTCCCTGGTCCGGGGAGTCTCCGGACACCTGCAAGGACCCACCAAAGATCTGCCATGGGATCCTAAGACCTCTGGTGAGTGGAACACAACTTCTGCCAGGAGGCAGGTTCAAACACCAGATATCTGGGCACCTTCCCTGCAAGAGGAGAGCTTGGCTGCAGAGAGTACTCTGATCACTGAAACTAAGGATAGAGCTAGTCTCCCAGGTCTGCTGATAGAGGCTATCATAATCACCTGAGGAAGAAGCTCTAACCAGAGACAACTACAACAACTAGCTCCAGAGAATACCAGATGGCAAAAGGCAAATGTAAGAATCCTACTAACAGAAATCAAGACCACTCACCATCATCAGAATGCAGTACTCCCACTCTACCTAGTCCTGGGCACCCCAACACAACCGAAAAGCTAGATCCGGATTTAAAAGCATATCTCATGATGATGGTAGAGGACAGCAAGAAGGACTTTAATAACTCACTTAAAGAGATACAGGAGAACAGTGATAAACACAGAGAAGACATTAAAGAGGAAGCACAAAAATCCCTTAAAGAATTGCAGGAAAACACAACCAAACAGGTGATGGAATTGAATAAAACCATACAAGATCTAAAAAGGGAAGTAGACACAATAGAGAAAACCCAAAGTGAGGCAATGCTGGAGATAGAAACGCTAGGAAAGAAATCTGGAACCATAGATGCCAGGATCAGCAACAGAATACAAGAGATGGAAGAGAAAATCTCAGGTGCAAAGAATTCCATAGAGAACAACAGCACAACACTCAAAGAAAATGGAAAATGCAAAAAGATCCTAACTCAAAACATCCAGGAAATCCAGGACACAATGAGAAGACCAAACCTAAGGATAATAGGAGTAGATGAGAATGAAGATTTTCATCTCAAAGGATCGGCAAATATCTTCAACAAAATTATAGAAGAAAATTTCCCAAACCTAAAGAAAGAGATGCCCATGAACATACAAGAAGCCTTCAGAACTCCAAATAGACTGGACCAGAAAAGAAACTCCATCCGACACATAATAATCAGAACAACAAATGCACTAAATAAAGATAGAATATTAAAAGCATTAAGGGTAAAAGGTCAAGTAACATATAAAGGCAAGCCTATCAGAATTACACCAGAGTTTTCACCAGAGACTATGAAAGTCAGAAGTGCCTGGACAGATGTTATACAGACACTAAGAGAACACAAATGCCAGCCCAGGCTACTATACCCGGCCAAACTCTCAATTACCATAGATGGAGAAAACAAAGTATTCCACGACAAAAACAAATTCACACATTATCTTTTCACGAATCCAGCCCTTCAAAGGATAATAACAGAAAAAAAAAAAAAAAGGACTGAAGCCACGTCTTAGAAAAAGAAGGTAATCCCTCAACAAACCTAAAAGAAGACAGCCACAAGAAAAGAATGCCAACTTTAGCAACAAAAATAATAGGAAGCAACAATTACTTTTCCTTAATATCTCTAAATATCAATGGACTCAACTCCCCAATTAAACACATAGACTAACAGACTGGCTACACAAACAGGACCCAACATTTTGCTGCTTACAGGAAACTCATCTCAGAGAAAAAGATAGATACTACCTCAGAATGAAAGGCTGGAAAACAATTTTCGAAGAAAATTGTATAAAGAAACAAGCTGGAGTAGCCATTCTAATATCTAATAAAATCGAATTGCAACCTAAAGTCATCAAAAAAGACAAGGAATGGCACTTCATACTCATTAAAGGTAAGTGGATATTAGCCCAGAAACTTAGTATAGCGAGATATAAGGTACAATTTGCAAAACACATGAAACTGAAGAAGAACTAAGACCAAAGTGTGGACACTTTGCCCCTTCTTAGAATTGGAAACAATCACCCATGGAAGGAGTTACAGAGACGAAGTTTGGAGCTGAGACAAAAGGATGGACCATCTAGAGACTGCCATATACAGGGATCCATCCCATAATTAGCCTGCAAATGATGACACCATTGCATACACTAGTAATCATTTGTTGCAAGGACTGTGATATAGCTGTCTCTTGTGAGACTAGGTCAGGGCCTAGCAAACACAGAAGTGGATGCTACAGTCAACTATTGGATGGATCACAGGGCCCCCAATGGAGGAACTAGAGAAAGTATCCAAGGAGCTAAAGAGACCTGTAGGTGCAACATTATGAACTAACTAGTACCATGGAGCTCTTGACTCTAGCTGCATATGTATCAAAAGATGGCCTAGTCGACCATCACTGGACAGAGAGGCCCATTGGACTTGCAAACTTTATATGCCCCAGTACAGGGGAATGCCAGGGCCAAAAAATGGGAATGGGTGGGTAGGGGAGTGTGTGGGGGGGTGGAGGGTGTGGGGGACTTTTGGGATAGCATTGGAAACGTAATTGAGGAAAATATGTAATAAAATAAAAAGAACATACATAGTATGTACTTACTGATCCATGAATATTAGCCAAAAAGCTCTGCATACCCATGATACTACTCACAGACCATACACAGCTCAAGAAGGAAGATGAAAATGTAGATGCTTCAGTCCTAATTAGATGGTGAAATAAAATAATCACAGGAGATATAGAGAAGGAGGGACCTGGGAGGGAGAGCAGAGGGGAAAGAAAAACGGGGGCAGGATTAGGTGTAGGAGGAGACATATGAGAAGTACAGAGTGCATGGAAATGGAACTGAGCAGAGGTGTGAAGAAGTGGGGAATGTGGAACTGGGGGTATACACTACAAAATCAAAGATTCCAGGGAAGCAAGAGGTTCTTAGACCCAATGGGGATGACAATAGCTGAAATACCCAACAAAAGGGAGATAGAACTTGTAGAGACCATATTCAGTGGTTAGGCATGCTCCCCAGTTGAGTGATGAGGACACCCACGCATATCAAAAATATTAACCCAGAATTGCTCCTTTTTAAAAGGAAATGTGGGAACACAGAGTAGAGACTGAAGGAAAAGACATCCAAAGACTGTCTCACCTAGGGATCTATCCCATCTGCAGATACCGAAACCAGACACTATTGCTGATGCCATGAACTGTTCGCTGAAAGGAGCCTGGTATGGCTTTCCCCTGAGAGGCTCTGCCAGAACCTGACAAATACAGATGCAGGTACTGGCAGGCAACCATCAGACTGAGCATGGGTCCCTAATGAAGGAGTTAGGGGAAGGACTGAAGGAGCTGAAGGGGTTTGCAACCCCATAGGAAGAACAACAATACCAACCAACCAGAACCCCAGAGCTCCCAGGAACTAAACCACCATAAAAAGAGTACACATGGAGGGACTCATGGCTCCAGCTGCATATCTAGCAGAGGATGGCCTTATTTGGCTTCAGTGAGAGTTGAAGTCCTTGGTCCTGTGAATGCTTGCTGTCCCAGCATAGGGAGATTCTAGGGTGGTAAGGCAGGGATGGGTGGGTGGGTGGATGGGGGACCACCCTCATAGAAGCAGGTGGTAGGGGGTAGGATAGGGCATTTGTGGAGGGAAAACCAGAAAGAGGGACAACATTTAAAATGTAAATGTTTAAAATAACCAATAAAGAAAGAAAATTACAAAAGAAAAAAAAGTTTGATTTTAAAAAATGTTCATGGACATTTAACTTATACTCTGTTTTATGTTACCATGAGGTTTTTTTTATATTAACAGGAAAGGGAAGCTTATGATTTAATATATATTAATTCATTAATTAATTTAATATTATGGTTCAATTTTTAATAGTTTTATACATGTGTAACTGGCATGCAAAGAACTGTGCAAATTGATATCCAAGATACAATTTACATAGCACATGAAGCTCAAGAAGGAAGACCAAAGTGTGGGTGCTTCAGTCCTTCTTAGGGGAACAAAGTACTCACAGAAAGAAATATGGAGACAAAGTGTGGGCCAGAGATTGAAAGCAAGGCCATCCAGAGACTGCCCCAACTGGGTATCCATCCCATATACATTCACCAACCCCAGACACTTGTGGATACCAAGGAGTGCTTGCTGACAGGAGCCTGATATAGCTGTCTCCTCGAGGCTCTGCCAGAGCCTGACAACTACAGAGGTAGATGTTCACAGCAAACCATTGGACTGAACCCAATATCCCCAGTGGAGAAAATAGAGAAAGAACTGAAGGAGCTGAAGGGAGTTGCAAATCCATAGGAAGAAAAACATTATCAACCAACCAGACCCCGGAGAGTTCCCAGAGACTAAACCACCAACCAAGTAGTACACATAGAGGGACCCATGGCTCCAGCAGCAGATGTAGCAGAGGATGGCCTTGTCAGGTATCAATGGGAGAAGAGGACCTTGGCCCTGTGAAGGATCGATGCCCCATTGTGATGGAATTCGGGGGTGGAGAGGCGAGTGGAAAGGGTTGGATAGGGGAACACCCTCATTGAAGCAGGAGTATTGAGGTTGGGATAGGGGGTTGCTGGTGGTGGAGGGAACTGGGAAAGTGGATAACATTTAATATAGCTGTCTCTAATGAGACTACACCAGGGAAAACACATAAGTGGATGTTCACAGTCAGTTAATGGATGGATCACAGGGCCCCCAATGGAGGAGCTAGAGAAAATACCCAAGGAGCTAAAGGGAACTGCAACCCTATAGGTGGAACAACATTATGAACTAACCAGTACCCCGGAGCTCTTGACTTTAGCTGCATATGTATCAAAAGATGGCCTAGTCGACCATCACTGGACAGAGAGGCCCATTGGTCTTGCAAACTTTATATGCACCAGTACAGGGGAATGCCAGGGCCAAAAAGTGGGAATGGGTGGGTAGGGGAGTGGGGGGCAGGGTATGGGGGACTTTTGGGATAACATGGGAAATGTAAATGAGGAAAATACCTAATAAAAAAGAAAAAAAAGAAAAAAAATCCAAGAAAAAAAAAGAATTTGTTTGTCTTATAAGCATCATGGCACGTTGTAAAAGTTCGTGTTTCAATTTTGAATAGCTTTATACATGCACAACTGGCATACAAAGAACTGTGCAAATTAATGGTCTAAACTCATTGAGTGGGTACACAAGTTCACACTCATCTTTTCATATATCCTTTAAAACTTGTATCTTTAGAGTTCTTGGAGCAGTTTCTAATTTCCCATATTCTTTTACTAACATGTCAGTTCATTCAGATATTATCTACTGAGAGTTGTGATTTTTTTGTGCCTAATTATGAAGGTTTTTTTTTAAGATGTTAAAATGAAAATTAAGTATTCAGCTGGGCTTGGTGGCACACGCTTTTAATCCCAGCACTTGGGAGGCAGAGGCAGGCAAATTTCTGAGTTTGAGGCCAGCCTGGTCTACAGAGTGAGTTCAAGGACAGCCAGGACTACACAGAGAAACTCTGTCTTGAAAAACCAAAAAAAAAAAAAAAAAAAAAAAAATCTGAGTCTCCTCTAGATTGGTGATTCTCATGGAAAGTATAAAATGGGTAATGCTGTTGTTGCTAAGAGGAAACTTAGCAGCATCAGCTAACACTTTCAGTTTTTACATTGAGTGTGTGACACAAAAAAGTACATTGTTGCTGCTCTCCTCTTACAATATTCTGGATGTGGTAAAATGTTATTCAGCCCCAAGCAGTAGTGTTCTGAAGGTGAAGACCCTATACTTCAGACTGAATGCTGCATACAGAAGCTGCATGGTCCAAATCTGTTGTTTGCCTTGTGAAATTTAAATGAATAAAGACGTAACACTCTGTCCACCCATTTTACATTTCTGACATCTGTGTTGCCTATGATTGGAAATTCTCTTTCTTCTAAATATCTATTGTGTGTGTCAATGAATGTTGGGATAAAAGCCACTCATTTCTACAGTAATTGTCACAGGATAGCTGCCAGATGGTGATACTGAGAATAGAAAAAAAAATAAAACACAAAACAAAACAAAAACAAACTTTTATAAGTGTTTGCCTCTCTATTTCACTGTCTTTATAGAGTAAATCTATTGATCTAAAGTTTGAAATACATTTTATCCAACTCTAACTAAAAGATGAAACAATGATTCCATCATGCAAACAGTACCTAGGAATTGTAGAGACATTAGCTGATAGTCTTTTATATGTCTGCCTATTTTACCTGTTCCTTTCTCTCTTCAACATTTTTCAGTGAGCAAAAAAAGATTTTGATTTTCTAAAAGAAAATTGGACTCACTACATCACTATTTGGTGAGTCTTGAGAAGTTCTATGCTTACGCCATTCTTCACATTGCAAACAGAATACACAGTCAGCCACTGGAATCATCCTTAGAGCACATAGTATTCATAACTATGGCCTGAATTTAAGTGTCCATGTAAATATAAGTCTGGCTTCATGTAGGCATTCTGTTGCATGGGAACAGACATGACAAACTATGTTTCCATTTTGCTGATTTTCACCAAACTTCTCTTGTTGCAATGGGAACGGGGACTGATATAGTGGAAGAGTTTAGAAAATATTTATATCTGACTGGTAATATTCTCAAATGCTCCACAGAGAGAAAATTGTTTTTCCTGACATTTGTAAGCCAGTCATCCCATTTGTTAGCTGCTTCTGGGCTCCTCTGTCTGAGTTTTCAGCTGTGACATAGATTATTGGTATAATGAACTTCTTTGCCTCAAAGGGTATATGCAGATATAGTTTTAATTATCAACTGGTCTGGATAAGATTTTCCTACAAGCATGATGGTATGTGTCCTCTTGATAATGGTAGGGAGAATTTTCATTTAAAATGGTAAAAATGGTGTTAATTGTCCCATTCCCTGACCAGGAGATTCTGAATTGCATAAGACAAAGTAAACTAAGTAAAAGTATGCATGCATTTGTTCTTTCTGCTATTTACCTTACATGTAATGAATATTCAAGTCCAATGATTTTAATTTTCTTATAGTGATGGACTTGAAACCTGGAATTATGTTTCAAATAAATCTTTTTCTCTTAAGGTCCATTGGTTCATGTATTTTATAACAGAACCAATAGTTGAAAGCAAGACACTCTGCTTTTCAGAGGTACCAGTTTGGCAACACTCTGACTCTCACTGGGTGATTTATCTTCATCTATAGCTTAATCCTCATCGCACAAGAAAGTGCTTAATATGTAGGAAACAAACCATCTATCTTGACTGATTCTGGATATAAAAGTTTCATTCACTGCTAAAATTGTTAAACAGTACACTCCTCTTGCCTTCACGACTTCTTGTGTGAGAATCAAGTTTGGAGATTGTCTAACATTCCCATCTGGATAAATGATGAATCACATGCTTGAGGGTTACCCTCATGCCTTACTTTTGTCTATAAGGGTCTTCCCTGGTTGTCCAAAATTTCAGGATATATTTGGATCCAGCACAGCACTGTGTCTCTAAAGAACTAGCCCAGTCTTTATTTCATAGGAAGTTTTATTTTTTTTTAATTTTTTTATTAGATATTTTCTTCATTTACATTTCAAATGCTATCCCAAAAATCCCCTATACCCTCCCCCCGCCCTGCTCCTCTACCCACCCACTCCCACTTCTTGCAAACTTTTTATGCCCCAGTACAGGGGAAAGCCAGGGCCAGGAAGTTTTATTTCTTATATTTAATTTCCTAAGTCTCACGAACCTCCCCACCCTCCCTAGAAAAATTTATTCAACTCTGACAAAACTGCTTCTCCACAAGGTTGTGAGGGGTAGAAGACACCAGGAGAGGAGGTTGAGCAAGAAAAAAACATACAATGAGGTATGTGAATAAGTGAGCTAAAGTCAACTCATTGCTTATATTAAGTTGAAAATTAATTGAAAAAGAATTCGAGTATCTCAGGAAATGAAAACAGACTTTGCTTCAGATCTAAATATGTATATTTGTTATGGTTATGTCCATAAATGCATCCATCAGTTAAAAATTTAGGCAATATACTACCAAATCAGAGAGAGACAGGATGCGATTTTAGATTCTGTTTTGCTAAGCTAATGGCAATATGCTCACCTGGGACTAAGTTGTGGAAAAATGTCTATTTGCCTTAACATCATGCTATTGCTGAACTAGAAAAGAAACCCCTTTTGATTGTATACTTTTCAGTGACTATTTTGATTGACATTCATAGCTGCAATGTTTTGTTGTTTTGGTATGAAGTATTTTTCCCAGTCTCATTTTCAACTTTGGTCCAGAACATTAAAGTAATTAATGTTAAGACAAGGAGATTCAAGACCCATATTTCAGAGGTAGCATTTTGCCAAACAAAATATATCTGGCACTACTGCTCATACACCGTGTTTTGTTCTATTCATTTTTATCCTGCCGATCTGGAAGATAAAACAGGTTCTTCACTGTAGGGGATGTAGCAGCTGGAATGAGGCATTGTGTTTGTAGGACCTGTGATCTCCTCTACCAAGGAAAACAATTCACAAAGTTAGCAAAGGGTACCACAGAAACAACTCTCCTCAGACCTTGTAGAAATAAATGTGAAGAGTGCCGAGCAAAAGCAATCATCAGCAAAGGTCATTACTAAAACGGCAAAAGCTATGCTCTCTAATATGATCATGAGAAAGTGAGGTTGAGAATAATTAGTTGATAAACTTTTTCAAACTTACTGAGTTTGTAGGGATGGGTACACCTCAAACAGTTGCAGATGAACATTTGTTTTTCTGCACTGTGTTTGTACATTGATATATCTGTGTCATTCTAAAACTTACCTGAGTTCTGCCATCAATTTCACTCTGGTCTCCCTAAATCCCAGCCTACACATATACTACTCCAAGCTTCTGTGTTAATTTTCCTTTTCTTAATTGCTAGAACCAACATGCATAATTATTTATGTATGAAAAATATTCAATTTCTTGGATGTTCTATATTTTTTCTCAGCCTCCTTGTATTTAGCTTCTTTATGTAATCATTTTTCTATTCATGTAGTTCCTTATTGTTTATTTCTGCAAAATTGCATTCCCTCTGGTAAGAAATTAGTTTTTATGTGTAAATGTACATTTATTTCACCTTCACACTTGCATTATTTTTTAGCCAAATAAAAGCAAACTTACTTGATCTTAATTTGCAGGATTCTAGAGATTATATTGGAAATGCTTTTCCATATATAAAATTTATCTCTGGATTCCCATGAAGAGCAGAGAGTCCTATTGACCTGAAAGCACGTTGTTTTCTTTTGAGATCTTTTATTATTATATATCATTTGTAAAATATAGACAATATTCTATTATGAAACCATCAGTGTCCTTTCTTTTCAAGTATGTGAAATTGGCATCAGTGTGGATCTTGACTTAGAGAGTTGAAATTGTTCTCACAGGGAATAGTTTATAATACCGTCCTTTCAAGTTTATTGATCTGGATCTTGAATTTGAATATACATATACATTTATCACTTCTTTATTACATATATCAAATTATTTACAACTTATATCAAAATAGAATCAAAATGTATATCATTTAAAATGTTAATTCATTAGGGTAACAATAATATGGTGCAAATACCATAAAACATTTTTTTAGGATTAGAAAAACTTTTTCTTGACTTATTTATAGAAATACAGAGAACTTTAAAAACGGTAAAAGCTATATACTCATGTTCTGTTTAAATGAATGTGAATTAATGAATAAAAACATAGCAGATAATATTATTGAGAATGGTTTTGGATAATATATGGAATTAGTCAGTTACAATAATAAGCATATAATTGGTAGTGTGTGGCAGTGGAACTGATCAAGTATTTATCCAACACCCTACATGTTGAATAGTAAAAATTTCTCTCAGTACCACGCAAATTTTAATTTTCACATCATATATTTTTTATATATTTTTAATTTATTTTTAATTAGGTACTTTCTTCATTTACATTTCAAATGCTATCCCAAAAGTCTCCCAGACCCTCCCCCCCTCCCCTACCCACCCACTCCCACTTCTTGGCCCTGGCATTCCCCCGCACTGAGGCATATAAAGTTTGCAAAACCAAGGAGCTTCTCTTCCCAATGATGGCAGACTAGGCCATCTTCTGATACATATGCAGCTAGAGACATGTGTCACATATTTTGTAATTCCCTTTTGTTTAAATTTTAAGTATAGCCTTCAGGATCTAAATCTGTCTTACAGATGTTTCCATAGTATATCACCTATTATTGGTCTTAGTGCTCATATATCACTTCATAATTAGCATATATACCTTTGCTAAACTGAGTCTTAACTGATGTAATTGGTAAAACTAACAGTTTTCTAGAACCCATAGCAAAGCTGGGTGTGGTGGTTCATAAGTATATGCTCAGTACTTGAGAAACATAAGCAAAATAATCTCCATAATGTCAACTCTAGCATGGGCTAAGGTGTAAGATAAGAAAGTATCAATATTTATTCTAAGTACTAATATTTATAGTTGTATTTTATGTGGGTATTACTTTAAAAATTAAATTACAAAAATCAAAGTTTACAAATGCACAATTATCTCCCACACATACATACTTAAATTTTATACAATGCATAAGACAAATCATCATAATTATAAAAATATAAATGTTTCAAAAACCTATCATCATTGCACATTTCTTAATGAAAACAATTACCTTGTTTTCAAAAATAAAGCTAAAAAATATATATCAATATGAAATATTGCAAAAAGTTAATTTTAGTGCCTTTATTGGCATAAAATGATGACAGATATGTATAAAAACTCAGTTACTTAAAAATGTTAATGTAAGTTGATATTAATTTAATATTTATAAAATTGCAAGTTCACCTGTTGAGAGAAATCCTTGTTCTAAGTCATTTGTAATATAGTATTAGTATGAAGCGGAGAACCTCTTAAACAGCTCATAATAATCCTTCAAAGTCATTTGCAAAGCACTCACCTTCTATAAGATGTTATGTGTTATTAATTTTCTGTTTTATATCTAAGTTTTTATATTGATTAGATGATTTTAAGGATTTAGAATATTTTAAAATCATATAAAATTATACATGTATAAAGACAGTATGTGATATCTCAGGACACATTTAGCGTGTAATTATCAGATCAGGACAAGAAGTGTATCAGTCACCTCAGACATTTATTATTTGTGTTGAAACATTCAAAATTTCCTTTCCTAGCTAATTTCATAGGGAGTTTTGGCAACTGTTGGCACTGTATGGTGCTGTAGAATACTGAATATTGCTCCTTAACCCTCAGCTTACCCATCTTCTCTCCAGGATGAGCCACCACTTTCCCAGACTCTGGTAGCCACTATTTCACAAAGTCTTTTAAGACTTTTATTGTTTTACTTGTGGCAGGCAAGAAGAACTTTATATGTTGTTTATATGTTCCACTTAACCTAATCTTCACATTGCCACAAACAAAATTTTCTGTTCTTTTCCATGTCTGGACATTATCCCTTAGTGTTTATTTCCTGTGCTTGACTTATCTGTACATCTACCAATAAAAACTAGGCTGACTCCATAACTTGACTCCATAACTCCATAACTTGGCTATGTGTTGTAGTAAATACGTAAGACTTCAACTTGCTGATGCCATTTTTTTTCACGTAAATACCCAGAATAATAGGATTTTATTGAATGGCTTGTTGAAAGATAGGATTTCCCCCCTCTTTTGGAATTATCATGGTATTTTGTACAATAGCTTAGCTAATGTATCACTTCTGAGCCTTTGTCCCTATCTACCAGTGTCTTAGTCAGTATTTGTCAGTTTTGATCTTATGCTGGCATTTTAAAGTACAGGCAATATTTCACTTTGCATTTGTCTGGGATATCTCTCATGATAAATGACATCGCCAAATATATTTAAATTTTGCTTTGATTATGAAAATAATTTGAAGTTCTACAAACTGAACAGAAACTAAAACAGAAGTTTAAGGTTTTCTATATGTTCCATTACATTGTGAATTGTTTTATATATTAAAGAAAAGATTGATTTTATTTTGAAATATGTATATGTGTATTTACCTTTGTTGGTGTATGTCCATAATTGTAGGTGTCCATAGTGACCAGAGGTATCCTTTGCCCTGGAGCTTTACTCATAAGTGGCTGCCCAACCAGGTATTGGAAAACAAACTCAGGTCTTCTATAAGAACGCTATTTATTCCCATACTATAAAATTCTGAATGACAAGAACTTTCCCTTTCTAATCAGTGGTATCTAATGCCTTTGTGAGTGTGGCTACCACACAGTGAGCTCTTGGCACGTTGGAACTAGATAGATCCATGTGCAAACAATGTCCAAGTTAGACATCACTCAGCATCCTTCAGTCCAATAACATGGCATTTTATTTCTTTATCTCAGTTAACTCTTCTCAAACTTTTCTTGGAGCTAATGTTTCACTTTATAAATTACATTTTGTCTGGCATTTTGTTTATGTTAGTCTTAGGATTATAGTTTAAAATAAGAAAAGTTATTTCATAGTTGTCTTTAAAGAATTAAGCATTTTAGACATATCTTTAGATTTATTATTTCAGGGGGCAATCTGCCTTTGAGATCACCAAAGAAAAATTCCATGTCTTCCAAGGCTGAATACAATATTTACCTTCTCAACTTTTATATCCTTACTATTGTCTGACCCTCTAATTAAAGAGTAAAACATTAATATGTTAGTCACACATTATATTTCTGCTTTTGGGGGGGGGAGTTTTAACAGTTACCAAAAAGAAAAGTTAAGTTCCAAGAATAGGGCTTAAGCTGCTGCTCAGTCATCTTGTTGTGGGGAAATTTCAATCCTCTAGGTTTTGGTTGGTTGGTACCAGCCTGGCAAAGGGAAAATGAAGGTCTTCCCAAATGTGATAAGTGGTCTTCCACTTTTTCTGCTACTGCTTGCTTTTGATATAATATTAGTTGTCTAAAAAGTTAGGGTCAATGTGTTTTCTTTATTAATGTAAGTTACTTCATAACATTTATCACTTGCCCAATTGGAGTAGTCCATATCCTGGCTATTTGAAATCAAATATTAAATATTCTTAACATATATAAGTAGGTTCCCCAACCTGATAGGAATGTGAACTTGCTTGTTTGTAGAAAATAAGCACTTGGATTTAGCATTTTTGTACACATATTTGAAGAAGAACTCCTGTTGCTAGAAATACATAGCTAGAAACATAGAGAGACCAGATACATCAGTAGGTAAGGAGCTTGGAACCCTGTATGGTGACACACAAAGTCAGAATCTGATATGGTTTCTGTTGTTCACCAAGGCAGGTGGGCAAGCCATTTGAGATATTGTGGTTTTTCTTATAGAGAAAGTAAAACATACTGACAAGTTTAGTCATTTCAGCAGAGAAAAATAAAGGTCAGTTAAAATGATAGATTGTCATCGCTTTGGCACAGAAAAACTACTGAGCAAGGTGAAGTATATTTTCCAGAGCCCAGAAAATATGTCAAACTCTGAAGTATTGTTTGCTCAATATCATGTGAGTATGTGTGGAAAAGTGGGTTCAGATTACTATTGCCTTAAGCAATACTATTTTAAAAACTCATTGTTTTTATATACTAAAAATTATGTCATAGAGTCTTTAAAATATTATATTGCTTAATATTCATGAAAAATTCTTGTTGTGATACTAATAATGATGTATTTAGTTACTTATGATAAAATGATGTTGGCATAGACAAACTACTTATGACTCTGTGTTCATATAAAGAGAGATATATTATTTTGAGTGAAAATATGTGACCAAATAAAACGTTTTAAATGAAAATGGGAAGACAGGATTCAAAATAAAACTTAAAAACACATACTTGTGCAAAATTTCAAATTATGTTGACTAATAGCCACTAAAATGGCTCAACTACTAACGTGATGGCTTTTAGGCCTGACAAACTTAGAGCCTTAGACCTCCCAGATTATGGAAGGAAAGATTTGACTCCCCAAGGTTAGCCCCTGCTTTTCACATGTGACCTCACACAATACATACATATATGTATATATGAAATGATATATATGTATGTATATTACACATATACACAGGAAATAAATAAATATAAAATTTTTCAAGTATATTAATTAAATATGTTAATAATTTCCTTTATCTACTAAAATGTGTCAGGGCATGAACACAGAAAATGAAAATAATTACTCTTCCTAATGTAATACCCTTAACAGTTTCACCTCCTCCATTCAAACTTACAAATGGTTTAGGTAAAAATACCTTGCTGTTGTTTATTACCAGGTGTCATGGATGAGAATTGCTTCTCCAAAAGTGTTGTGCTAGTACATTATCAGCAGAGCTACTGGGGCCATTTAAACTATACTGTATGTGCATTTACAGTAGAGGGCACAAAGAACATTAAGCCTTCATATTTTAATCTATTTAATTTGGCACAGTTGTTACTGTTCTTTATGAACTGTTAATCTTTTTAACCAATGCAGCAAAATGTCAGTATCTTCCTTTACAGAACATAATAGGCTTATATCCTGAAACAATAACATTGTAATAGCTTGTCCGTTGCTTGGTGGAGTACGAATTCAGCATGTTCAAATTGTTGCATGACCTATACTTAGCTCAAGGTTCTTTACACTGTTATTCCTTTCCGAACAGAAGCACTAGTCACAGTTTCAGGTTTTTCCATCCAACCAAATCCTTAGTTCAGACTAAGTTTTTGCTGTTACATAATGCACTTTCAATTTCCATTATTAATATAATTAGAAACTGAGAACCTTTGTACTTTAACATGAAATGAGCATTAGTCATTTTGCTAATATGTGATTGACTGATCTTCTTTCGTGGTAGAAAAAAAGGCTACAGTTTTGGAAAAGAACAGACTTGTGTCATAATTACAGAGATGTGCAGACAATGTTTTTCTCTTGATTAAAAAATACGTTTTTAATTTTTGGGATTACAGTAATTACAACAATCATTCCTTTCATCTCTCTAAGTCCTCCAATAAACCTTTTCTTATGCTCCCTTGTATCATGATCTCTTTTTAAAGCTACTTGTTATTACATACATATGTGGATATTTCTAAACACATATATTCATTAATATAACTTGTTCAATCTGTGTGATTAGATAGATAGATATAGATATTGCCATAAATATATAGATGTATAGATATATGTTTCAGTAATGACCATTTGGCACTGGACAATGAATTGGTGTTCTTCCACTCCTGGAAGGCTCACCTCTCCTGTTTCAAGCATCTAGAGTTTTTGAGTAGGTTTGAAGTCATTTAGGATTTACTCTGTTCAGTTGGCATATCTGTTTTGGTTATCCTTGTTCAGTTTGCATCCATGCAGACATAGTAATGAGAAAACATGACATTTTTTCCAAAGGAGATGATTCTTCATGAGACAGATGTAAATACATCCTATTTTGCTAATTTCCTTTCTGGATCTATACTAGGGATCAACATATTTATCGGCCTTATAAAAAACTGGAGTGTAAGTTCCCCCATTAGAAACCAGTTACTACAAAACAACTTTAAAATTTGTGATGCGGTGTCCAGCACTCTTGTTGAATAACAAGATTGCATTGTTCTCTGTGCTTTTCTTATGGAGTCGCTATCCTTTTATGTACAAAGTTGAACATGAATAAATTGGATCTGTGAATATTACCACTTACTATATCAAATTAAAATCTGCATCTAGCAAAGAAGGATTATACACATCATGGCTAAATCCACTAGAGGGTTTATACATTTGCCCAATTTTGAAGTCTGAGCTATGTAACATGAAACAAAATGTATGCTTCATGTATTTCTAAGTGAAGTGTGAATTACAAATGTACCCTTCTTCACAGAATGTCAACTCAGCCCTTAAATGTTTTGTAAATCAACTGTGCTGAAACCACAAAATTAGCTTCATCAAAACGGCTAATGTTCACAATCGAATATTTCTCGAAGATTAAATTGTTACCATATAAAGTATTGCACTGGCCTATCTGCTATTCTTTTTTCCTTTTTTGACCTTTGAATATATGCATAAAAATATACATATGTATGCACTGCCACATGTTCATAAACCCTGTAAACTTTATATTTTTTCAATCTTTCCTCAAAAAACAATCACTTTTTATGATAATAGCACTCAATGTTTGTTTTTGTTTTTGTTTTATTTTCCCTAGCACTTGAAAAATGCAGAGTAAGTTGTCAAGAAGCTTTTGAAACACCTAAATTTATGCCTGCTGTTCTGTACCATCCTCATCCTTGGTCAAATAATCGTCTTACCTCAGTGGGAGTTGGTCTATACAGAGACTCAGAATTGGTCAAAGGACCAAGGGTAAGTGATGCTCATCTCTAAATGTGACATTAGCACTCTCCCTTGCAATGCTCAAGAAAGATGAAGGAAGAGGGAGGGGAAAGAACGTTAGAGATGGGACAAAGGAGAGACTTGGAAACATGTTATCTTCTCTACATGACAGGAATGTTGTACCCAGGAATTCATTACAGCTGAGGTTATTTTTACAAGAGCAGCAAAGACCAATGTGATCAACATCCCTCACGAGCAGGGAATCTGTCTGAGGAGCTCTTGGTAATTGACTGCAGAAGGAGAGGGGAACGGAAAGACTCTTCTTCTGCAGTAGGCTACCCACTGGCACGTTAAGATTTCCTCAATAAATAAACCACTTAACCATTCTTGTCTGAGTGAATCACTTACATTTATTCGATCTCACATACACAGAAGATGAAAATAAGAAGAACACTTCTTAATAAGAGGGATTCATGGGAAGTGGGGTTAAAAAGGGTATCGGGGTGATGATGAATAAACTATATATGAAAGGAATAGTTGAAGAATAAATAATAATGCACAAAGTTGAATAAAGAGGCTCATCTTCTTTACTCATCCAACTGGAGTTGGACACAGAACTTCTCTATAAATCGCTTTTATTTTTCTTCTCAGATTTCAGCTTTCCCATTTATAAATTTAAACAAAAATGAGATAGCATATATAAACACAGACAGAATGCCTTGACATTCCACACTCTGTTTCTACCAAGTGTGAAACCTACTGATCTGTGTAAATTCTTCTTTTGGCCTTGGGAACACAGAATATAATCCTTCAGTCTGCATGATTGTTCTTTTATTAACAGATAATTAAGTGTTGTTTTAGGTCTTGCTATAATAAAATAATTTTAAATTCACCAATTTAAATCATTCAAACCTCATTAAAATAGGAGGAAAAGCTGTTTTTACAGCTTAGGAACTTTTTAAGAAAAAGTGATGAACTTGTTATAACCCATAAATTATGATATGTTTCCCCATAGGAATCGAAATGTGTTGTATACATTTATAAATAATATGCATGATTTGATTTGCTTTAAATCATGCTAAATAGAAGACATTTTTCAACTTACACAGAGTTTGCTAACTTGGCCACTCTGTTCTGACTCTGTGCCAAAATACTTTGAGGAAGAACTGTATTGTTCATTGGCTAAATCATTTATTATGTGTTTATTTTTATAAATTGGAATAGATATTTTCTCATATAATACCTGATTATAAATTGCCCTCCCTTTACTCCTTCCAGCTCCTTCTCACCTCCTCCTTCTATTTGGATCCACCCCTTTTTTGTTTGTCACTGGAAAACAAACAAGCTTCAATGAGATAATATCAAAATAAAATATAACAAGGTTAAAAAAATCAAAGACATAAGAAGTGGAGAAACAAATACCCTAAGGAAAAGGGTCCAAAAGAGGGCACAAGGATGCAGAACCAGTCTTCTGCACATTCAAGCATCCTGTAATACAATAACCTGGAAACTGCAGAGGACCTCTAGGGTAAAAAGAGAAGAGAAATATTATATATGAACATTTACTTTTAATATATATTAAAATTAAAATAATAAGTTAAATTTAGAAACAATAAGGAAAAGCCATGGCAGCAAATTATGAGACAAGAACACTCCAACGATGCCTCTGCTTTCCTGGGCTGCTGGGCATGCATCATATGCTTCAGAGGAGTTTGTTTCCCCAGTGAAAATCCTTTGGATCAAATTATGTTTTTATTGGCAAATAGTTACCTACTGGAGATTTCTCTGTGGTTAGGAGTAGGGGAATGAGTCCACTGCTCCTTTTTAGCTCTGGGACCCAAAAAGGTGCAGATCTATGCTGTCCCCATGCATGTCCTGCCCGTCTCTGTAAGTTCATATGAGTATAAACGATGTTAATATACAAGCCTAAGAGGGAAGGTTTTATGTTAACTTGACACAAACTAAAGTCATGTGAGAGAAGGAGACCACAATTAAGAAGATGTCTCTATAAGATTAGGTTATATGAAAATCGAGGTGGACACAGATCATTATGGGTGATGCTGTCTCGAGGTTGGCGATCCAGGGTTCTATAAAAAGCAGGCTGATCAGGCCTTGGAAAAATGAGACCAGTGTGGGAACGACAAGTTCCAATGTGAAAACTCTTTGAAAAAGAAGTGGATCTCAACAAATATTTTTTGAGTATTAAGTAAATCCTTGTGTGATATGGTTTGGCATATTTTTAATCTTAAAATGAATAGGGGAGAAGCAAAGAAACTGACCTTGACTGAGTTCTTGTGACTGACAGTAGAGACTGGATTTGTTTGTGTGGTGCTCTATACAGTGGGGCATTCAACAGTCAGTGGTAAGAAGTTTAATGCAATTGGAAAATCTGCAGAGAAATCAGACGCTATAATAGTTAATAAAGCTCTGTGGTACTGTGCTTTTTGGTTTCACAGTTAATAAGTAGGAATTAGGAGTCTTTTCTGGGTTCAGTGACCTATTTAAAATTTTACATTTTAATGTAGTGAGTTTTATACTTTCTAAGGTCTTCTGCGCTGCAATTTTACAAATATTAATTATTCTGAACTTATACTTATAATTTGTATTTTTAAATCTGCTATATCCTTTTGATTCATTGCTTTGATCTTATTTTAGGTTCAGCAATCAATTTCAGTTGAGGTCCTGATCATTCCAGTTAATTCAGTGAACTACAAGATATAAAATTATTGTTAGTAAAATCTCCTCACATTCTCACAGTGGTAGGGGTCAGGGAGAGTTCTTACATGAAATATTTAAGAAACATCTGACTGTAACCCAACCAGCATGTGGGGAAATTATATTATTTCTGGGACTATTTTAACATCAAAGATAGCTCTGAAGTGAAGGATAGTCATTAAAAGCCGAATTACTGAGAGCATATCTGGTTAGTGCACTTAAACACATTTCAGCAGACTAAAATAATTTCAAATCTGAAGTGTGATCCAGAATTGCATGTGTCAATTATACTGTTGTCTATGGTATTAAAAATGCATGCAGCTGGAGGCTTTAATTACATGAGATTTCTGTGACTCAGAACTGTTAGCTTAGTTTTTTTTTTTTAATTTTGAAAAAGTCACCTTATCAGAAATCCAAAGGAAAACATTTGTAAAATGCATTCTGCCTCTTCCAATTACCTGCTATTGAAAACCAGAACAACACTAGAGACTGTAAAATGTGAGCTGAAAATGTGGCGTTGCATAAATTCTGATTACTGTTTGCTGAAACTGAGCATCTTAGAAACAGCAAATTTGTCTGTAGGATTTCTCATCTCTGTATCTCCATGTCATTTAAACAAATGGGATGCAATGTTCTAACTCTGTACCACTCTCAGAACCCAAGATGCCTACAATTATACTTCTCAGGATATATGCCTTCTATATCGTTCACAAACATGGAATATTATTTATCTTTCCATTAATAAAAGCAAGCAAAATAGTTGTATGTAGGTTCATAAAAATATAACTACTATAATTTTCATAAGAAAATTTTCATTTCTTGTAGAGTTACATGACTTTGCTCTAAGTAAGTCACTAAATAGATAAAGTCTTATGCTAGATTACTAAAACATAAAGTTTTATAACTTCAATGTATCTCTTCCAAAAGAGAGATAAAGAAATACTGAGAAGTACAATGGCATTAGGAATTCAGGTCTAGTTTCCTTTTATTCTGTGATTAAACTCTTTGACCAGAAGCCATTTGGGCATTGGTTCATATTTCCACATCATAATCTGTCACTAGGGAAAGTCATATTAAGAACCAGGAATACCCAGAATGTTGGCTTGGCTTTTGAGTGGCATACAGACTCATGCCTATCTAGCTTTCTAATACAGCCAAGGGTCAGCACCATTCATTGCGGACTGCACTTCCTGCATCAATTAAGAATCAACATCATGTCTATAGATCCGTAAACAGGATAATTTGCTCCAACCAATCTCACGATTATCATTCTCCTTTCACAGGATGCTAGACTGTGTTAAGTGGACAATTTAAAAGTCAAGGAGCCATCCTCAGGAGGAGACACCATAATGGTGGTGGGTGGTAGAATTATTGTACAACTTACAAGTGAATACTATTACTTTATTTCTTATTAGGAATTCTAATGAAAATGCTTGATAGCAGTCCATTCCCTAGCTCTCCCTTCTGAGGACACATGATTTCTTTCTTTGTGAGCATGCAGATTTCAAGGTTCCTTCATAAGCACAAAGACTGAAATCTCCCACACAGAGAAACTGCCAACATTTTTATCTTTCATTTCTCAGGCTCTAAGATTCTGAGAAACACATTTTTATTCTCTGTCAATTGTTCATTCAGTAGGATTTTTTTTATGAAAGCGCAAATTCACAATGATATGGATCTCAAGAAATTATTAAATCCATTTTCCCTTAAGATAAAAAATAATTTTCAATATACGGCATTCATTTCTAAGGAGAACATTATATTACAGACATTAATTTTGCCTTTATATTTGTAATCAGTATGTATCTCTGACATACATAATGCACAAAAACTTTCTGCAAAGTATTTTTTATATATTTGTAAGAGTGCCCTGCCTTTACTCCCACTTCACAAAATTTGTGTGTACAATACAATTCAACTCCCCAAGGAAGAAAGCCACGGTGACCTCTGATTTGAGAGTTTGCTTTTTTATAAAAATATTTTTTTTTATCTCTAAAATGAGCCTGGATAAATTTTTCTCACAATCAAAAAGAATACTAGGATAAATCGTCTCTTCACATCAGAGTAAAAAAGCAAGTGTACATCATTAAATAAAAGTCAGTGTATTTTGGAACTCTTATTATATACAGTATAAGTCTTATGGGTCAAGAATGAGGAGATTGGGAGAAAAAATGATGCAATTTTCTAAAAGGCTTTTTAGATAATAGTAACTGTATGTGATGCCCCTGCAGAAGATTCACCAAGTTGACAGGATATAGAGGGTCAGTAAGGAATAAAGAAATGAAGTTTCAATCATCCTATCTATCATCTATAATCTCTCTTCTATTTATCATAATCTATCATCACCTACCTCCTAATCATCTACCTAATCATCTATTTTTCTAAATGTCTATATGTCTTGTCTATCTACCTGTCCTCATATATAGAAAAAAAAATCAGCCTTTCATCATAATTCTTATTTTTGTGAAGTCTTTTATTTTCTTAGAAAATGTAAGAAGACAGGATAGTATTTAATTGGATATTTATTTTATATAAAACTATCACTCTACCTACTCAGGTTCCATGTGCTTTTGCAGATTTATGTAGAATTTAAGCCACCAGTTTAGAATGAAATGCCCTGGTCAGTATTGGGACTATGTTTCCCATCTCCCAACTGCCACTGCCTTCTTCCCTAAAAACAGTTTACTTTTCACAGTTATTTTGTAGGTGTAAGAATGATGCTCTCAAGAGAGTTTGAGGCCAAAGTTCTAATATGAAAGAATTTTCTGGTTTTCCCTGTTCCTCCCACCTATGCTACAGGTGTGAAATTGAAACATTAGACACATCAGACTCCATGACTCCTCCTCTCTCTCTCTCTCTCTCTCTCTCTCTCTCTCTCTCTCTCTCTCTCTCTCTCTCTCTCTCTCTCTCTCTTCCCTCCCTCCCTCCCTCCCTCCCTCCCTCCCTCCCTCCCTCCCTTCCTTCCTTCCTTCCTTCCTTCCTTCCTTCTTTCCTTCCTTTTGTCTTTCATGTTAACTTTGTATTGGTTCCTTGTCAATTTCACATCATGTATCTCAGTCCCACTCACCTTCCTTCCACTTGTACCTGCTCACCATCCTTGCAACCTCCCCATGCAAGAAAAAAAGAAATCTAGTCTTGGAAGCTGTAGTGAGTCAGTGTGTCCTACAGTATCACTTTTGTCCACTCTTCTTTAGTTATAAATGTTCATTGCAATGACTCGTTGGGCTGATACTAGGCTTCTGACTTCTGCTATTCTATTAGTATTGGAATCTCTCTGGGACTCCTCTTGATATTCTGTTGTTGCCGTGTGTCATGAAAAAGTTGTAATTTTGGATCTTTAGCAGCGGTTCCTTCATGCACTCCAGCAGTTCATCTATAGGACTGATGTTGGGATGGGCCAATTCAAATCCCTGAATGGACATGAGAGGTGTCTGAGATAGCCCACTCATTCTCCAGCTCTCATATCCTCAGAGTTAGGTCACCCACACCAGCACAACAAGAGCCAGCTCTGCCCTGCCGCCCAAGTAAGGTACAGGGTCTTATCTCTGGATTGCTGCAGCAGGTGAGGGGTAGTGACAGCTCTTCTGCTCTGTGACATCAGGACCAGGTCTTCTCTCAGCTGCAGGTGGTTAGGGGAGAAGGGGGAGGAAGGAATATCTTCCTCATCCATGTCACTATTGGGACACATGTGGTAATCTCTTCCACACTTGCATCCTCAGAGCTGGGTTACCCACAATTCCTGCAATGTTTGGAGCCTACTCAAAAGAGCAAAGTGCTTGATGATGGAGCAGACTCTCCTCCTCTCATGCCTTGCACTTGTATGGACACCTCTTCTGGGTACTTGCGGGTGAGCTGGGCCTGTGATCACAGGTTCTGGTCTCCTGTTTGCTTCACAACTTGGAGCCCCTTATTGACCTGTCTGATACTGGAGTGGTGGTGATTTCAGACTAATTCCCTGTCTAGGTTCCATTGCACCAGGATGATGGTGGTCTCAGGGAATGGTAGAATTCTTATTATCCAGATGTTCATAGGTCAGAACACTCAGAACACTTAGGCTGTCTCATATCTGCCACCTACCAACGCACACATGAACCAGAAACTTTCAGGGGCTGCTTCGTGTTTTTTGCCTACATAAAATTATTATGCTAAAGCTTATTGGGAATAGTATTAAAATGAAATGCAGTAATAACCAAAAGAATAGAGGCCATCAACTTGAGGGAATGAGGTGGTGTTATAGGAAGGATTGGAAGAAAGGAGGGAATATGAGGAGGAAGATAAAATGAGGGAAGAAGTGGTGCATTTGCATTTTAATTTAAAAATATAATAAAATGAGGCTGGAGAGATGACTCAAGGTTAAGAGCACTGACTGCTCTTCTAGAGGTCCTGAGTTCAATTCCCAGAAACCACATGGTGGCTCACAACCATATGAAATGGGATCTGATGCCCTCTTCTGGTGTGTCTGAAGACAGCTTCAGTGTACTCATCATGTATATAAAATAAATAAAATCTAATGTATATATATACACATATATGTATGTATACATACATATGTATATTAAAGTTATAAAAGGAATGTATCTGGAAAAGTGTAGGAAGCTGTAGTACATGGGACACATTTTTCCTATATATAGTACCATATTGTTTATATACCTCAGTAACTTCACACAGGTGTAACCGTATAAGGCTCCAAATTCATTTGTTTTATGCTTTGTCAAATCCCAAACATTAATATACACTGCCATTCTGAATTTAAAATACTAAAATAAATTGAGGCATTTAACTTAATTTTTTGAATGTTTACTTTAGAAAGGTACTGATTGCTCTGCTGTGTGTGTGTGTGTGTGTGTGTGTGTGTGTGTGTGTGTGTGTGTGTGCACGTGCACAATTTGAACTACAATACTTAATGGTGAAAGACTTTTGGAACCTGGCCATGTTTTAAATTTATGCAGCCAAGGTTAAATCAATTGGAAAAAATTCCAGTAACAGCTAACACATGACAGGTACAGTTAGAAATGTCTCCAATTACAGGATACTATCGTTTATGCTATTGTATGTTGTAACTGCAAACAAAAAGTGATTTTAGGATAAGAATTATACTCTGAATACCACATAAGTGTCAATAATGAAGACAAATCATTACTTTAGTGCTCCTTTTCCAGTTCTTATATGTACATAAAATGGAATAATTGTTGTATTATTATACTGTCTGACCAGTGCTTGGGGCAGAAAATTTCTAGGTGCCACCTTTGCTATCAGAATATGACCTTGTATGTAACTAACCTGACAAGGCTGAAAAGAGAAAAAAAATATGTCAGCATTTGTTAATTATTTGAAGCAATGCATTTTTAAAAATTTGAAACAAAATATGCAGTAATTTTAATAATATTTAGATGAAAGGCAAATTGTCAGTCCTGCTCACTCCCACATCCTCCTCCAAAGAGCACTAATAGGAATATTTTTACATGTGAATTCATTTAATAATGTTTTAAAATTATGCAAGCTAATTATTGATAATAAGGTAAACAGAATTTCATTGTACTGGCAAAGTACAATGAAATATTAAGCCACACCTTTGTAATTTGATAGTTATATGCACACATGTATGTCTGTTAACATATATATTTACTTGTTGCTCAAAAATACTAAAAGTTATAGTTTTTTCTGACAAACATTTTTTGCATATTCTCTGGAGTCCTATGGGCATTCATTTGGCTTCTGCATCTAGTAGTTAAAGCAGTACATTTCACAAACCTTGTAAAGAACCATAAGTACATGAAGGTGGGGTTTAATAACAAGTATATCTGAGAACACAGTCTCATATAAAGCCTTAGAGTGTTCTTGATTTGACCAACTGAGTTCAGCCTTAGAGAATAGATTCTAAGTTATGTTTTAGAAGCATAATCATATTTTTCCTCTT
This sequence comes from Mus musculus, assembly GCF_000001635.26. Taxonomy (NCBI): domain Eukaryota; kingdom Metazoa; phylum Chordata; class Mammalia; order Rodentia; family Muridae; genus Mus; species Mus musculus. Next base: position 53,004,603 of record NC_000074.6, on the reverse strand, counting down.
AGCACTATTTCTTCCTTGACGAAATTATCATTTAGTAGAATGTTCTTCAACTTCTGCACGTATGTGGGCTTTCTATTGTTTTTGTTGTTATGGAAGACCAGTCACAGTCCATGGGTTTCTGAAATAATGCTTGGGATTATTTCAATCTGAGTGCTTCTTAAAGAAACTGGAGAGAACATAGTCCAGTAGTTTGACAACACATCTGAAAGCTCTTGAACAAAAAGAAAGAAATACATGCAAAAGGAGTAGATATCAGGAAATAATCAAACTCAGGGCTGAAATCAACCAAAGAGAAAGAAAAAGAACTAGAAAAAGAATCAATCAAACCAAGAACTGGTTTTTGAGAAAATCAACAAGACAGATAACTCCTTAAACAGACTAATCAGAAGTCACAGAGACAGTATCAAAATCAAAAAATTCAGACATGAAAAAAAAAGACTTGACAACAGAAACTGAGAAAATCCAAAAATTCATCAGATCCTACTACAAAGGCCTATACTTAACAAAACTGGAAAATCTGGAGTAAATGCATAATTGCCTAGACAGATACCAACTACCAAAGGTAAATCAGGATCACATAAATGATCTAAATAGTCCCATTACCCCATGATTGATGCAGTCATTAATAGTCTCCTAAACAATCAAACAAACAAAAAATGCCCAGGAACAGATATGTTTAGTGCTGAGGTCTATCAGAACTACAAAGAAGACCTAACACCAATACTCTACTAACTATTCCACAAATAGAAACAGAAGGAACACTACCAAATTCTTTCTATGAAGCCACAATTACTCTGATACCTAAACCAAACAAACACCCAAAAAAGAAGAACTTCAGACCAATTTCCCTTAAGAATTTCAGTGCAAAAATACTCAATAAAATTCTAGCAAACTGAATCCAAACACATATCAAAACGATCATCCATCATGATCACATAGGCCTCATCCCAGGAATGCAGAGGCGGATCAAATTACAGAAATTCTTCAATGTAATCCACTATATAAACAAACTCAAGACAAAAACAGCATGATCATCTCATTCGATACTGAGAAAGCATTTGGCAAAATCCAACACACTTTCATGATAAAAGTCTTAGAAAGATCAGGAATTCAAGGCCCATACCTATAGGTAGAAAAGCAATTTAAAGCAAACTAGTAGTCAACATCAAACTAAATGAAGAGAAACTTGAAGCAATCTCACTAAAATCAAGGACTAGATAAAGCTGCCCACTCTCTACCTACCTATTCAATATAGTACCCAAGTCCTAGCCAGAGCAATGAGACAAGAAAAGGAGGTCAAAAGGATACAAATTGAAAAGGAAGAAACCAAAATATCACTATTTGCAGATGATGTACTAATATACTTAACTCCCCCCCCCAATTCCACCAAAGAACCACTATACCTGATAGACAACTTCAGCAAAGTGGCTAGATGTAAAATTAAATCAGTGGACTTATTCTACTCAAAGGATACAGTGGCTGAGAAAGAAATTAAGGAAACAACAGCCTTCACAATACTCACAAATAATATTACATACCTTGGTGTGATTCTAACTAAGAAAATGAAAGATCTATATGACAAGAACTTCAAGTCTCTGAAGAAAGAAATCAAAGAAGATCTCAGAAGATGGAAAGATCTCCTACGCTCATGGATTGTCAAGATTAATATAATAAAAATGGTCATCATACTAAAATCAATCTACAGATTCAATGGAATCCCCATCAATATTCCAATTCAATTCTTCATAGAGTTAGAAAAAGAAATTTGCAAGTTCACTCAGAATAGAAAAAAACACAGGATAGCCACAACTATTCTCAACAATAAAAGAACTTCTGGTGGAATCACCATCCCTGACCTCAAGCTGTACTACAGAGCAATTGTGATAAAACTTCATGGTATTGGTGCAGTGACAGGCAATGGAATAGAATTGAAGACCCAAAAATGAACCCACACACCTGTGGTCACTTGATCACTGGCAAAGGAGCTAAAACCATCCAATGGGAAAAAAGACAGAATTTTCAACAAATGGTGCTGGCTCAACTGGCAGTCAGCATGTAGAAAAATGCAAATCGACCCATTCTTATCCTTGTACAAAGCTCAAGTCCAAATGGATAAGTACGGCCACATAAAACCAGATACACTGAAACTAGTAGAAGTGAAAGTGTGTAAGACCCTTGTGATCTTTGGCACAGGGGAAATTTATTGAACAAAATAGTAATTGCTTATGCTCTAAGATCACAAATCGAAAAATGGGACCTCATAAAATTGCAAAGCTTCTCTAAGGCAAAGGACACTGTCAATAGGACAGAATGGCAATGAACAGTTTGGGAAAAGATCTTTTCCAATTCTCCATCTGATAGAGGGCTATCCAATACATAGAAAGAAATCAAGAAGTTAGACAGCAGAGAACCAAATAACACCATTAAAAAATGGGGCTCAGAGCTAACCAAAGAATTTTCTTTTTTAATAGATATTTTCTTCATTAACATTTTAAATGCTATCCCCAAAGTCCCCTATACCCTCCTACAACATGCTCCCCTACCCACTCACTCCCACTTCTTGGCCCTGGCGTTCCCCTGTTAGTTCTGGGGCATATAAAGTCTGCTAGACCAAGGGGCCTCTCTTCCCAATGATGGCCGACTATGCCATCTTCTGCTACATATGCATCTAGAAACATGAGCTCTGGGGGTACTGGTTAGTTCATATTGTTGTTCCACCTATAGGGTTGCAGACCCCTTCAGCCTCTTGGGTACTTTCTCTAGCTCTTCTATTGGGGGCCCTGTGTTCCATCCTATAGATGACTGTGAGCATCCACTTCTATATTTGCCAGGCACTGGCAAAGTCTCACAGGAGACGGAAGAATATTGAATGGCCAAGAAGCACCAAAGAAATTTTCAACATCCTTAATCATCAGGAAAATACAAATCAAAACAACCTCGTGATTGTACCTCACACCAGTCAGAATGGCTAAGAGCAAAGAATCAGGTAACAGCAGATGCTGGAGAGGATGTGGAGAAAGGAAGACTCCTCCATTGCTGGTGGGATTTACAACCACTCTGGAAATCAATCTGGTGGTATCTCAGAAAATTGAATATAGTACTACCCCACTATCCCACTCCTAGGCTCCTCCATTGGGGGCCCTGTATTCCATCCAATAGCTGACTGTGAGCATTCACTTCAATATTGCCAGGCACTGGCATAGCATCACAAGAGACAGCTATATCGGGTCCTTTCAGCAAAATCTTGCTGGCGTATGCAATAATGTCTGCATTTGGTGGCTGATTATGGGATGGATCCCTGGGTGGGACAGTCTCTAGATGGTCCATCCTTTCGTCTCAGCACCAAACCTGGTCTCTGTAACACCTTCCATGTGTGTTTTGTTCCCAATTCTAAGAAGGGTGAAGTGTCTACACTTTGGTCTTCGTTCTTCTTGAGTTTCATGTGTTGATGTGGATATTAGCCCAGAAACTTAGAATAACCAAGATACAATTTCCAACCATTACTTTCTCTTCCTGACTATGATTAGATGTTTCAAATTCCTTCCTTGGCTTTCCCACAGTGATCTACCAAATCCAGGATAGCGACCAATTTTCCTTTCTCTCCTAATGTCGCAATTGTCAAGATATTTTATCCAAACGAGGAAATTAATTAAAATAACACACTTGCTTTCCATCATTAAACAGTTATCTGATTAAACATAAAATTGATGTATCATATTTGTGTTTTTATGACTTGAAGAACTAGAATTTAAGGATAGCTCAGAAAGATATATAGTGTTATTTAAACATTATTTAAATCTCTTTTCCATGGTGGTGAGAGGTGGTGAGGACATGGGCTACACAAAAACCTGAATGAAACTTAGCAGAAAATGCAGCAATTTTATTCCTTCAAATGAAATATGCAGAAGAAATATTGTCTTTCCAGCCAGCTATTATTTCTGCATAAATATCATTGTAGAAGTGATAAAAATTATGTGTGATAAAAATTCACATTTCACAGAAACACTACAGAGTTCATAACACAGGTAGCAAAGGGGATGAATTATGAGCTTATTTCAGGAAACTGAACAGGTTATATCATCTACCTTGAATAATATTCTAAATGTATAATGGTTTTCCTTTCATTGCAACGCTGGTTATATATTTAAATGGTCTCACCTGCATATGTGTACAGGTATATATAAGTTGAATCTTTTACCTTGTTAGTGAGAAAACTTGAGATAAATGATATGCCAGTACCAATTGCCAAACCTGAAAGTAACATCATAGTTTGTAAGATCCTTTTCTAGCAAATATGGCTCATGACATCCAGAAAATACAAGAGATTATAGAAATATAGTATAAGTGTATAAATTATAAATAAATTATTGAATAAATTAATTAGTGAGTGAAATAAATAATTCTAAAAATTATTTTTAAACATTGCGCTTCAGAGAGAGAAGTATACCAGTTTACTCCTATGTTTCATCTGCACGTCATAACATTCTTACAAAGAAGCCAGAACAGATATGATATTAAGGAAAGTAACTTTGCAGTGGAGACATAAGACAAATGGTTCCCAGTGAGATGATAAAGACAAAGTTAACAGTCATCTGTCATGTCTGTAGTAGACCCTTGATATGATGCAATGAGAAAGGTACCTTAATTCAGTGACCTTCCATCACTAAATATAGGATCCTTCCAAGCCTAAGGAAAACTCCAACAGTGAGGAGAAACCAAAGAATAATTGATCATTAACTTTCAAAAGGACTTAAACCACCAACCAAAGAGTACACAGGGAGGGACCCATGGCTCCAGCTGCATTTGTAGCAGAGGATGATATTGTCTTGCATCAATAGGAGGAGAAGCCTTTGGTCTTGTAAAGGCTTGATTCCCCAGTGTAGGGGAATATGAGGTCAGGGAGGTGGATGTGGGTATGTAGGAGGGAGAGCTCTCTCATAGAAGCAGGGGTAGAGGGGATAGGGATGGTTCTAGAGAGGAAACCAGACAAGGGGATAACATTTGAAATGTAAATACATAAAATATCCAAAAAAAAAAAATCTGAAAGTTGTCAAAAATCATCAAAATTAGTCTGGAAATCTGTCATAAAAATTGGGGCCTAATGAAAAATGATAATTCAATTGACTCTAGAACTTTTTGATAAAAAATATTCAGAAAAATTACCTAAAAATGAATAAACTGTGGACTGAAATCAATAATAATTAGCTACATTTGATCACTAATACTAATGGTGGATATTCCTATTAGGAGAAATTAGATGGTGGGTGGATGTGTGAGAATTCTATTATTGCTTCCAATGTTCTGTGTGTGGAAAATGTTTATAAAGTAATGTTTATTTATTAGTGGAATATTAAAAATGAAGGTCTTTATAAGCCATTAGGAAGCTCTATTTCAACCTGAATGACATCTTTTCTAATAACAGAGCGATACTAGTTTTGAATTATTACACAGCATGATTGCTTGGTCTGTGGGTTATCTGTATTCATCAGCTGATCCTCAATTCAATAGTTTTATTTTATTCACACATGTAGAATCCATGTTTTGTTATACATGCTGGTATGAATTGCAATGTTTTCAAAGTAGAGACAGATGGTTAAAGAAAACTTGTGTCACTGGCTCAGCCTTGAGACATGGTAGAGATTGAGATAGTTTTATAAGACTTGGTAGTGAAGCATGATGGATTAAAAATAAAAAAAAAAACCAACTTGATGTAGTATTTGACAAATATATCACTCAAAATGTGATTTTAAGTTTTTATAGTTTATGATCCAATGCATTCTTGGCAATTTCACTCCATTAAATAAAAAATTATTATTAGGTTTTTGGTTTTGTTTAATCTAGTAATGACATACTCCCCCACCCCCACATAGTAATTAGTTATAACAATATGTAAAATTCTCATTGCTGGGTGACAATCATAGAAAATGTAAGTAGTCCACTATTATCACTATAATGACAGGAATGATACAATGACAAGGAGAAAATGAAACTGCAAGAGGAGGAAAATAAAATGTTGCTAGTAAGATGAAAAATTTCACTTAGATTTTTTGTGTGAGTAGTAGGAAGTATTAAGTGGCATACAACATAAAAATTGCCATGAGATAGATATGAACTATGAATGTGGGTATTGATTAGGTTGGGACATTAGTGGAAAGTCTAAGATACTACTAGGCCAATATATTAGGATGAAAGTAGTGAGAAAAATAGAATTTAGTCTCACAAAATAGTCAAGGTATTTAGAACGAAGTTTCATATGCCTGGACATCCTTCATAGCAGTTTCTAGGTGATTTAGGCTTCAGTAACAAATATCTGACTAGCCCATGTTCAATTTTTGTTTTCCTCTCTTTTGCAGTGTTGTATTTTTTTATTTTTTAATTAAGTATTTTCCTCATTTACATTTCCAAACTTTACTGAGGCATATAAAGTTTGCACGACCAATGGGCCTCTCTTTCCACTGATGGCCGACTAGGCCATCTTCTGATACATATGCAGCTAGAGACAAGAGCTCCGGGGAGTACTGGTTAGTTCATATTGTTGTTCCACCTATAGGGTTGCAGGTACCTTTAGCTCCTTGGGTACTTTCTCTAGCTCCTCCATTGGGGGCCCTGTGATCCATCCAATAGTTGACTGTGAGCATCTACTTCTGTGTTTGCTAGGCCCCTTCATAGTCTCACAAGAGACATCGATATCAGGGTCCTTTTAGCAAAATCTTGCTAGTGTATGCAATGGTGATTATGGGATGGATCCCTGGATATGGCAGTCTCTAGATGGTACATCCTTTTGTCTCAGCTCCAAACTTTGTCTCTGTAATTCCTTCAATGGGTGTTTTGTTCCCAATTCTAAGAAGGGGCAAAGTGTCCACACTTGGTCTTCGTTCTTCTTCAGTTTCATGTGTTTTGCAAATTGTATCTTATATCTTCTGTATTTCTTTAAGTGAGTTATTAAAGTCCTTCTTGATGTCCTCTACCATCAAAATGAGATATGCTTTTAAATCTGGGTCTATCTTTTCCGGTGTGTTGGGGTGCCCAGGACTGGGTCAGGTGGGAGTGCTGCGTTCTGAGTGGTCTTGGTTTCTGTTAGTAAGATTCTTACTTCTGCCTTTCACCATCTGGTAATCTCTGGAATTAGTTGTTATAGTTGTCTCTTGTTAGAGCTTGCACTTCTAGTGATTATGTTACCCTCTATCAGCAGACCTGGGAGACTAGATCTATCCTTAGTTTCAGTGGTCAGATAACTCTCTGCAGGTAAGCTCTCCTCTTGCAGGGAAGGTGCCCAGATATCTGGCCTTAGAACCTGCCTCCTGGCAGAAGTTGTGTTCCACTCACCACAGGTCCTAAGATCCCATGGAGAGTCCTCTGGGGACCTTGGGGATGTCCGCGGACTCTGTGCCCAATGACCCGGTCCTGGCACCGAACTGAAGGGACTTGTGACCCTGGTCAGGCTGGGTTTTCTGCTTCCCTATTTAATGCTGTCTCAGGTCCTGCGCAATTGGATTGGAACAGAAGTTTGATGCAATCATCAAAGGTCCTAAGATCGCATGGAGAGTCCTCTGTGGACCTTAGGGGTATCTGCTGACTCCGTGCCCAAGGTGACCTGGTGCTGGTGCCCCAATGTTCAATTTCAAATCTGCCATTTTTTGGTGGACATTTTGTAACCTATGAGCTAAATATGTAGTCCACTGAGCATTACAAAAGAATAAAGTAATATTCAGTAGTACTAATATTGAAGTCATGAAAACAAAGATGCCATTATTGAGTGGCCAGAACTTTCAATGTTCTAAAAGTTAGTTATGATTTGTGTGTACACTATATTTTATAATTACCAGGCCAAATACAGTAGTGCTGTGAGTTGAGAAGAGGAGAAGTGAGATTAAAGGTATCGAATTTATTCAAGTCATATTTTGACAGTTTGCAAAGACTAGTAGAAATAGATGGTTCCTCATATTGAGAATTAAAATAAGGATTGGTTAATTATTTAAAAGCTTGGAAACATTAAATTAGAATTACTCTCATAAAGGAAGAATGTTACTGGTAACTGCCTATATTGTGTGATTTTGTCATCTACTACAATGATTTAAACATACTAAATTCAAAAACAGTCAGTTCAGTGTCTTTTATGAAGAATAGAATTATTCTCAGTTTACTTTTAGTCTTGTACAGCTCATGCTCTGTAGAGTAGATCAAGAAAATTTAGACTTTCCAGGATTTCCAGGCATAATCAAGTCCTGCTGTGTCTGTCTCCACTGTTTCAACTCACTGACACTGTTTTTCCATGTCTCTCTTTCTTTGTCTTTCTCTTTCTATCTTGCACCCTCTCTTGTACTCTCTCTTCCTACACACATGCATATATATATATGCATGTATATACATATATATACATATATTTATACTTGAATATATTCAAGTATTGTAGTATTATGTATAACTCAAAATAAACTTCATATTAAATTCTATCTTTATTTGAAAAGTAACAAAAATATATATTCTAATTAAATAATTGATACATAACACACATATAAACACAACATATATGTATATATATACGCATATATATGTGTGTTTGTGTGTGTGTGTGTGTGTTTGTGTGTGTGTGTGTAAGTGTGTGTGTGTGTGTGTGTGTGTGTCTATCTGTGTGTCTATGTTTGTTTGCACATGTTATGAACCATTTACCCATCTTTTGAATTCAAATATAGGGGATACAATTGTATGCTTTAAGGGAAAACATATTTTTAAAGCTGGAGTTCTGTGAATTCAAGGATGATCTTGAAACAGCTATATAACCAAAGATGACAGAAACATTTTGCACCTTCTAAATCCACTTCTGGAGTGCATAAGCTACTTTGCCTGGTTGATGAAGGACTTGTGATTGAACTTTAACCTGGGTATGAAATCTACCGGAGAGCTTCATCCACTCTATTTTTCATGTCTACAGAACAACTTCTGTGTCACATTTACTTTTCAAGTTACAAGGAAAGATTAAAATTACTTAGTTTTTAATTAGCTTTCATCACACAAATTTGTAAAAACCTAGGTTTTAACACCATACTTTACTTTAAAAGGAACAAACTAAACCATGCTTTATCAGTTCCCTATGCTTGGCAAAATGCAGTTGATGAATATAAATAAATCAAAAATTATAAACCTATTTATTTTATGTGTATAAAAAAATAATGCCTTCTATGTGGTGCTGTTTTCAAGGTGGTATCAGTTAATTAAAAAGAAAAATAACAACAAACTACAGTGACTAATGCTTCACTTTATCCCAGGACATAAAATATGTGATTAAATAAGCACTCAACTTCTCTGTGTTTTTCAACTGTATCTGCCTTTTTGATGTGTTACTAATATGTATGGAAAATAAAACTTCACCAGTGCATCTCAACTGTGAATCAACAAGAAATCTTTTACCAATTTGAACAGACATCAAGAAACAAAGACAAGCCCAAGGACCAAGAAAAGTGGAACAGATTCTTTGAAATGTTAATGCCATATTTGATTTTATTCATTCTCACACTTGTGAAGATTTGTGGGTTTTGAAATCATAAATTTTTGCTTTTGGGGTTTCATGTTAACTTATTTCTAGCAAGTTCTATTTCTGAAACTTATAGAAATGAAAAAAATCATTACATTTATATTCAAATGTGTATTTACATATGCATATACATAGATACTCATATATTTATATCTAATTTTGCCTACTTTCTAATAAGAAGTATGCAAATATATGTTTAATAAAGATCTCATATATATATATATATATATATATATGTATATATCACAGTTAATATATACTATATAGAATGTAAGATAAAGTATACATTATGTGATACATTTAAATTTTTATATTATACATTACATAGACTAGCACAAACTATGAGTTATGCATTATGTGGTCTATACATGTGAAATTACAATGTCTCCTTATATTTTTATTAATAATTTTATTTGTTCACATTTCAAATTATATCACCCTTCTGAGTTACCCCCCACAAACCCCAATCCCATCCCTCCTCTTCTGCCACCCCTTTGCCTCTATGGGGGTGCTTCTTTACCCACTCACCCAGTCCTGCCACACTGCTCTGATGGGGCATCAAACCTCCACATGACCAAGGTTTTATCCTCCCACTGATGCCAGATAAGGCCATTTTCTGCTGCATGTGTAGCTGGGTCCATGGATTCCCTACATGTATACTCTTTGGTTGGTGTTTTAGGGAGTGCTGGGTGGTCTGGTTAGTTGATATTGTTCTTCCTATGAGGTTGCAATCCCCTTCAGCGTCTTCATATCTGCTGGAATTTTTTTTTGTGTGTGTGTGTTTGAATATATTTACTATTATTGCATTGACTGTCCAGCATAATTATTTATTCCTACAATTGTAATTGAGTAAAGTTTAAGTAAATTAAGGGAAAATATTCATGATCAAAAATACTGTTATTGTGCTCAGATCTTTTTACAGGTAAACAGACTCAACTACTTTTCTTCTGAGATCTAAGTTGTTGCTAAATTTACTTGGATTCCAAGAAAAATAGCAAGTCATATTAATATGCCAGCTGACAGGCATTCAAGAATCTCACACATATTTATGTGTGAAATCAAATAACCATATTTTATTATCAAGTTAAATAATATATAACCCCCAGGAGTATTATATGAGGTATTTTAGCAGGAAGACATTATATTACATTTATTATAGTAAATATAATTTATTATATGTGGTAGCCCTCAACTTACAAAGCAAGTGAGCTTAAGAAAAACTTTAAAAATTTCGTGTTAAAAAAAAGAGTTCTTTTACAAAACACCTACAATAATTTAGTGCAGAAAGCAATGTTCATAAGGGTTTGGATAAAAATAATTCTACACAGCTTCAGGAAGCCTAGGAATGCCCATTGCAAATCAAAGAGAATTCTTGTAATAATAGGTTTTAGCTTCATGAATAAATTTTTTCTCCACATAAAATATATTAGAATATTTCTTAAATGCTAGATTAATAATTGCCAAGGAATTGTGGTTTCAGTATTATACAGCCACGTTTGATGTAACCCTTAATAATTAAAAAAAAAAAAGCAAATATGTGTTAAAAGAAGTTGTGAGATGTATATTCACTGTGGAAGTACTAATTAAAACACTAAAACATGCAAAAGGACTATCATCAGTAATAATAACATCTTGTAATATTTTTAATTCAAGGAAATCTGTTTTAACACATTTTTAAAAATATTATTAAGTTATTTATTTACATTCCAAATGTTGCCCCACTTCCCAGTCTCCCCTCCTCTATTTCTTCACAGCATTCCAACTCCCCTTTTTTTCTGAAAGTGTGCTTCTCCAGACTCCCATCCTTACCGCACCACCACCAGCATCCCCCATACCTGGAGCATCATGTTTCTACAGGATTAGAAGCATCCTATCCCACTGAGGCCATGTGCCAGGGGCTAAAGACCAGCACAGGCATGCACATAGATTTGTGGGTTAGTCCCTGAGAGCTCTAAAGGTTTCATGTTAATTGATACTGTTGTTCTTCCTATGGGTTACAATCACCTTCAGCTCCTTTAGTCCTCCCCCAAACTCTTCCATAGGAGTTCCTGCCCTTAGTCTAATGATTGGGTATAAGTATTCGCACTTGTCTCAGTCAGCTGCTAATAGGGCCTCTCAGAGAACAACTATGCTAGTCTCCTAACTACAAGCACAACATGGCATCAGTTAGTGTCAGGGTTTGGTGTGTACACATCGAATGAAGTCCAAGTTGGGTTGGTCACTGGATGGACTTTTCTTCAATCTCTATCTCCATTTTAATCCATGCATTTACCTAAGACAGGAACAATTCTGGATCAAAAATTTTGAAGATGTATGGGTGGACTGATGTCTCAACTCAGAACCCTGTCTATCTACTGGAATTGGTCTCCTCAGGTTCCATCTCTCCACTGTTGGTTATTTTGGCTAAGGTCATCCTTTTGAATGGATGCTTCTCACCTCCCAGGTCTCAGGAACTTTCTAGAGGTTCTCTCTACCCCCCCCCCACCTCCCTTGGTGAATGTCAATAATTATAACATTTTAAAATATTTTTAATTCAAGTAAATCTATTGTAAACAGAATTTAAAAAATATTTTAAAAGTAAATGACCAGCATCAACTCTATAGCTCAATTGTATCACAAGATTTAACTTAATTGTAAAATGTTTGTAAATTTTCAAATTGAGAATTATAAAACTAGATCTTTATTGAACCTTCTTCTCTAGCTAAGTTTCAAGAAAAATATTTTGGATTTTATGTAAGGCTTCCCTCAGTTCAGTATTTCTTGTTTAGCTATTTTTCAATTGTGTCTTATGAATTCTAGAGTGTAGCACACTGTGTAAGGATAATATGTATAGCTAAGTTCCTAATTTTCTAACTACTCAGCAAATACAATGAAAAGGATAAAAATCAAAGTTTGTGTTTTTTAAATTGGTCAGCTTAGCATTATTTATTACAATTGCTTTATTTAAATTCCAAATGTTGCTCTCTTTCTGCCCCCCCCCAAGTTCTTCAAAAATTACATAGGATTTGTATCTTAAAGAGAAAATGCGAGATAATCCGGCCTGATCCTGGGCTCAAGTCTCTTTCAGCCAACTGCAGCACCTTGGTCCCTGGCCTGGAGTCTCCGGACACCCGCAAGGACCCACACAGATTCACCACGGGATCCTAAGACCTCTGTTGAGTGGAACACAACTTCTGCCAGGAGGCAGATTCAAACACCAGATATCTGGGCACCTTCCCACAAGAGGAGAGCTTGCCTGCAGAGAGTACTCTGACCACTAAACTAAGGATAGATCTAGTCTCCCAGGTCTGCTGATAGAGCATAACAGAATCACCTGAGGAACAAGCTCTAACCAGAGACAACTATAACAACTAGCTCCAGAGAATACCAGATGGCGAAAGGCAAATGTAAGAATCCTACTAACAGAAATCAAGACCACTCACCATCAGCAGAATGCAGCACTCCCACCCCACCTATTCCTGGGCACCCCAACGCAACCAAAAACCTAGACCCGGATTTAAAAGCATATCTCATGATGATGGTAGAGGGCATCAAGAAGGACATTAATAACTCACTTAAAGAAATACAGGAGAACACTGCTAAAAAGTTAAAAGTCCTTAAAGATAAACAGGAAAACACAACCAAACAGGTAGAAGTACTTATGGAAAAACAGGAAAACACATCCAAACAGGTGATGGAAATGAACAAAACCATTCTAGACCTAAAAAAGGAAGTAGCACAATAAAGAAAACCCAAAGTGAGGCAACGCTGGAGATAGAAACCCTAGTAAAGAAATCTGGAACCATAGATGCGAGCATCAGCAACAGGATACAAGAGATGGAAGAGAGAATCTCAGGTGCAGAAGATTCCATAGAGAACATCTGCACAACAATCAAAGATAATACAAAACACAAAAAGATCCTAACTCAAAACATCCAGAAAATCCAGGACACAATGAGAAGACCAAACTTATGGACAATAAGAGGTGATGAGAATGAAGATTTTCAACTTAAAGGGCCTGCAAATACCTTCAACAAAATTATAGAAGAAAACTTCCCAAACCTAAAGAATGACATGCCCATGAACATACAAGAAGCCTACAGAACTCCAAATAGACTGGACCAGAAAAGAAATTCCTCCAGACACTTAATAATCAGAACAACAAATGCACTAAATAAAGAGATTATATTAAAAGCAGTAAGGGAGAAAGGTCAAGTAACATATAAAGAAAGGCCTATCAGAATTACACCAGACTTTTCCCCAGAGACTATGAAAGCCAGAAGAGCCTGGACAGATTTTTACAGACACTAAGAGAACACAAATGCCAGTCCAGGCTATTATACCCAGCCAAACTCTCAATTACCATAGAAGGAGAAACCAAAGTTTTCCACAACAAAACCAAATTCACACATTATCTTTCCACGAATCCAGCCCTTCAAAAGATAATAACAGAAAAAAAAAAAACAATACAAGGACAGAAATCATGCCCTAGAGAAAGCAAGAAAGTAATCCCTCAACAAACCAAAAAGAAGACAGCCACAAGAAAAGAATACCAACTCTAACAACAAAAATAAAAGGAAGCAACAATTACTTTTCCTTAATATCTCTTAATATCAATGGACTCAATTCCCCAATAAAAAGACATAGACTAACAGACTGGCTACACAAACAGGACCCAACATTCTGCTGCTTACAGGAAACCCTTCTCAGGGGAAAAGACAGATACGACCTCTGAGTGAAAGGCTGGAAAACAATTTTCCAAGCAAATGGTCTGAAGAAACAAGCTGGAGTAGCCATTCTAATATCAGATAAAATCGACTTCCAACCCAAAGTTATCAAAAACGACAAGGAGGGACACTTTATACTCATCAAAGGTAAAATCTTCCAGGAGAAACTCTCAAATCTGAATATCTACTCTCCACATGCAGGGGCAGCCACATTCATTAAAGACACTTTAGTAAAGCTCAAAGCATACATTGTACCTCACACAATAATAGTGGGAGATTTCAACACACCACTTTTCATCAATGGAAACAGAAACTAAACAGGGACACAGTGAAACTAACAGAAGTGATCAAACAAATGATTTTGACAGATATCTACAGAACATTTTATCCTAAAACAAAAGAATATACCTTCTTCTCAGCAGCTCATGGGACCTTCTCCAAAATTGACCATATAATTGATAACAAAACAGGCCTCAACATATAAAAAAATATTGAAATTGTCCCATGCATCCTATCAGACCACCATGGCCTAAGGCTGATCTTCAATAACAACATAAATAATGGAAAGACAACATTCACGTGGAAACTGAAAAACACTCTTCTCAATGATACCTTGGTCAAGGAAGGAATAAAGAAAGAAATTAAAGACTTTTTAGAGTTTAATGAAAATGAAGCCACAACATACTCAAACTTATGTGACACAATGAAAGCATTTCTAAGAGGGAAACTCATAGCTCTGAGTGCCTCCAAGAAGAAACTGGAGAGAGCACACACTAACAGCTTGACAACACATCTAAAAGCTCTAGAAAAAAAGGAAGAAAATTCACCCAAGAGGAGTAGACGGCAGGAAATAATCAAACACAGAGGTGAAATCAACCAAGTGGAAACAAGAAGAACTATTCAAAGAATTAACCAAACGAGGAGTTGGTACTTTGAGAAAATCAACAAGATAGATAAACCCTTAGCTAGACTCACTAGAGGGCACAGGGACAACATCCTAATTAACAAAATCAGAAATGAAAAGGGAGACATAACAACAGATCCTGAAGAAATCCAAAACACCATCAGATCTTTCTACAAAAGGCTATACTCAACAAAACTGGAAAACCTGGACTAAATGGACAAATTTCTAGACAGATACCAGGTACTAAAGTTTAATCAGGATCAAGTTAATGATTTAAATAGTCCCATATCCCCTAAAGAAATAGAAGCAGTCATTAATAGTCTCCCAGCCAAAAAATGCACAGGACAGGTTGGGTTTATTGCAGAGTTCTATCAGACCTTCAATGAAGATCTAATTCCACAAACTATTTCATGTAATAGAAGTAGAAGGTATTCTACCCAACTCATTTTATGAAGCCACAATTACTCTGCTACCTAAAACACAGAAAGATCCAACAAAATAGAGAACTTCAGACCAATTTCTCTTATGAATATCGATGCAAAAATACTCAATAAAATTCTTGCTAACCGAATCCAAGAACACATTAAAGCAATCATCCATCCTGACCAAGTAGGTTTTATGCTAGGGATGCAGGGATATTTTAATAAACGAAAATCCATCAATGTAATCCATTTTATAAACAAACTCAAAGACAAAAACCACATGATCATCTCGTTAGATGCAGAAAAATCATTTGACAAGATCCAACACCCATTCATGATAAAAGTCTTGGAAAGATCAGGAATTCAAGGCCCATACCTAAACATGATAAAAGCAATCGACAGAAACCAGTAGCCAACATCAAAGTAAATGGTGAGAAGCTGGAAGCAATCCCACTAAAATCAGGGACTAGACAAGGCTGCCTACTTTCTCCCTACCTCTTCCACATAGTACTTGAAGTATTAGCCAGAGCAATTCGAGAAAAAAAGGAGATCAAGGGGATAAAAATTGGAAAGGAATTCAAAATATCACTTTTTGCAGATGATATGATAGTATATATAAGTGACCCTAAAAATTCCACCAGAGAACTCCTAAACCTGATATACAGCTTCAGTGAAGTAGCTGGATATAAAACTAATTCAAACAAGTCAATGGCCTTTCTCTACACAAAAAATAACCAGGCTGAGAAAGAAATTAGGGAAACAACACCCTTCTCAATAGTCAGAAATAATATATAATATCTTGGTGTGACTCTAACTAAGGAAGTGAAAGATCTGTATGATAAAAACTTCATGTCTCTGAAGAAAGAAATTAAAGAAGATCTCAGAAGATGGAAAGATCTCCCATGCTCATGGATTGGCAGGATCATTGTTGTAAAAATGGCTATCTTGCCAAAAGCAATCTACAGATTCAATGCAATCCCCATCAAAATTCCAATTCAATTTTCAACGAATTAGAAAGAGCAATCTGCAAATTCATCTGGAATAACAAAAAACCTACGATAGCAAAAACTCTTCTCAAGGACAAAAGTACCTCTGGTGGAATAACCATGCCTGACCTAAAGCTTTACTACAGAGTAATTGTGATAAAAACTGCATGGTACTGGTATAGTGACAGACAAGTAGACCAATGGAATAGAATTGAAGACCTAGAAATGAACCCACAAACCTATGGTTACTTGATCTTCGACAAGGGAGCTAAAACCATTCCGTGGAAGAAAGACAGCATTTTCAACAAAAGGTGCTGGCACAACTGGTTGTTATCTTGTAGAAGAATACAAGTTGATCCATTCCTATCTCCTTGTACTAACGTCAAATCTAAGTGGATCAAGGAACTTCACATAAAACCAGAGACACTGAAACTTATAGAGGAGAAAGTGAGGAAAAGCCTCGAAAATATGGGTACAGGGGAAAAATTCCTGAATAGAACAGCAATGGCTTGTGCT
This sequence comes from Mus musculus, assembly GCF_000001635.26. Taxonomy (NCBI): domain Eukaryota; kingdom Metazoa; phylum Chordata; class Mammalia; order Rodentia; family Muridae; genus Mus; species Mus musculus. The sequence goes on along the minus strand of NC_000074.6, from coordinate 52,987,537 downwards.
GCAAGATCGAGGATTGACAAATGGGACCTCATGAAACTGCAAAGCTTCTGCAAGGCAAAAGACACCGTCAATAAGACAAAAAGGCCACCAACAGATTGGGAAAGGATCTTTACCTATCTTGAATCAGATATGGGACTAATATCCAATATATATAAAGAACTCAAGAAGGTAGACTCCAAAAAATCAAATAACCCCATTAAAAAATGGGGCTCAGAACTGAACAAAGATTTCTCACCCGAGGAATACCGAATGGCTGAGAAGCACCTGAAAAAATGTTCAACACCCTTAATCATCAGAGAAATGCAAATCAAAACAACCCTGAGATTCCATCTCACACCAGTCTGAATGGCTAAGATCAAAAATTCAGGTGACAGCAGATGCTGGCGTGGATGTGGAGAAAGAGGAATACTCCTCCATTGTTGGTGGGATTGCAAGCTTGTACAACCACTCTGGAAATCAGTCTGTTGGTTCCTCAGAAAATTGGACATAGTACTACCGGAGGATCCCGTAATACCTCTCCTGGGCATATATCCAGAAGATGTCCCAACTGGTAAGAAGGACACATGCTCCACTATGTTCATAGCAGCCTTATTTATAATAGCCAGAAGCTGGAAAGAACCCAGATGCCTCTCAACAGAGGAATGGATAAAAAAAATGTGGTACATTTACACAATGGAGTACTACTCAGGTATTAAAAATAATGAATTTATGAAATTCCTAGGCAAATGGTTGGACCTGGAGGGCATCATCCTGAGTGAGGTAACACAATCACAAAAGAACTCAAATAATATGTACTCACTGATAAGTGGATATTAGCACAGAAATTTAGTATAGTGAGATATAAGGTACAATTTGCAAATCACATAAAACTGTATAAGAATGAAGACCAAAGTATGGACTCTTTGCCCCTTCTTAGAATTGGGAACAAAACACCCATGGAAGGAGTTACAGAGACAAAGTTTGGAGCTGAGACAAAAGGATGGACCATCAAGAGACTGCCATGTCCAGGGATCCATCCCATAATTAGCCTCCAAACGATGACACCATTGCATACACTAGCAAGCATTTGTTGCAAGGACTGTGATATAGCTTTCTCTTGTGAGACTAGGCCGGGGCCTAGCAAACACAGAAGCGGATGCTCACAGTCAACTATTGGATGGATCACAGGGCCCCCAATGGAGGAGCTAGAGAAAGTATCCAAGGAGCTAAAGAGATCTGCAACCCTGTAGGTGCAACATTATGAACTAACCAGTACACTGGAGCTCTTTACTCTAGCTGCATATGTATCAAAAGATGGCCTAGTCGGCCATCACTGGAAAGAGAGACCCACTTGACAGGCAAACTTTACATGCCCCAGTACAGGGGAATGCCAGGGCCAAAAAATGGGAATGGGTGGGTAGGGGAGTGAGGGGGGGGGGTTGTGGGAGACTATTGGGATAGCATTGGAAATGTATTGAGGAAAATACGTAATATAAATAAATAAATAAATAAATAAATAAATAAATAGAAAAAAATAAAAAAGAGAGAAAGTGCTTCTAATTCTCCAATTTCAAATAATCACTACTCATTTCTTATTAAAATATTCTCCTTATTTGTAATTTTGTAAATAACTACTAACAATGTATGAAATTATAGGTATATGTAACAAAGATGCTGTTTTGACTTTTTACTTTATGCAAAGTAGAGTTTATCTGGGCTTATGGTTTCTTAGGGTAAGAGTCCATGATTGCAGAGTCAGCAAAAGTCATGTCGAGTTCAGAGGCAAATATAAGAGTTTCTTATCAGCCACATTACAGATGCTTTGACTATGAACGATGCCAGTATGAATTTAGTTAGAGAAACATCTCATAGTGTGTAAAAGAAGTCCTGGGAACAAGGAAGAATTTCGAAGTTGCAGAGTTTTTTTTTTCTTTCTTTCTTTAATCATGTCTTCAAATCAATAGAGGAAAGTGAATATAATTAGAAAATCAATCTTGTGATGTTTGATTGAAGTAGGTTCCCTGAGAGAAAACATAATGAAGCTAAAAGGTTTCATACAACCTCAGAAGATTGCTGACAATGAAAACTCATTCATTTTAACTTCAATGTAATGAATAAGGAAAATTAACACTCATTAATTTCAGTTTTGATGCAACTGGAAAGACAATATATACTTACCTGATGTTGCTCAAAATGTTTAACCCAAAAATAGTTTTGGGGAAAAATAGAGGTCCAATTTATCTTAATTGTGTGGTGAAATGAATTAAAACTGAGAAGTATATAACTATACAAGATTTGATAATATTAATATTAACTATAATTAATCAAAGAAGACAATATATTAGTAGATTTTATAATGCTCAGGTACAATATTAAACTTAAAAATCTTATAAGGACTATAAAAATGGCACAGTGTGTAGGCGCACACATGCATATTAAAAATAAATACTTGTATAGTAATAATAAAATTTCTAAAAACATTAAAAGAGATTTAAGAGGCATCCTAATGTACCTGTATGAATAACTTATTAAAAATTGAAAACAATTTGGAACTCATAGAAAATTGAGATACTGAAATGTATTTGGTACTTTAAATAAAATCACATGTTCTTCTGATCATAATTTTTAAAAATGTCCTCTTTCAGATGATAAATGTAATGAAGTACAGGTTTGAATGTTAGTATGTATGAAGTTTTAAGTCTTTCATCAATAAATCCATTGCAAGGAGAATAAACATATCTATAACATATTAAAGAAAAGCTAGTGGATTCAAGTATTAATTTTGAGTAATATATTACAAATTTTAATATTGCTTATTAGCTTTTATGGCAAAAGTTAAGAATCATTTTATTTCAGTATATATATATATATATATATATATATATATATATATATATATATATATATATAATTCAAGACATTTATTGTAATAAGAGATCTTTTTCTCAATGAAAAAAATCAGTACATCTTTCATTTCAAGAAAAATCACATTAAGATCCAATTAAAAATTGGGTTTTAGAATATACCCTAATCTTCTAAAAATACGATGTAATTAAAATTTAATCCAAGTTTTAGTATTTTAATTATCTACTTTATAATTATAGGATGAAGAAGCCTGGATCTGAAGAAATTAATGTAGGTTTTGGAAAAGAAAACGTGGAGATAATATGTAGTCTTTTGATCACTCTATAATCATGTCCTTGGGAAAGCAATAATCTATAAAATTAAAATGTTTTTACATGAGTAAAGTGAAATCTTCATGGATATAAAGTTGTCAGTATGAAAGTATTTTTCTTTCAATCTTTAACAGTTCAGATTTATTAAAGAAAGTTAGTTCACTGGCCTATGTTTTCAAAGTGGCATGAATAGCTTAGTATTTTGTAAATGTATGTAGCCACTTTGAGATGGGAGCTACATTAAACCTTCAACTATTAGTGCAAGGAGTGAACAACTACAGAAGCTGTTGATGTTGGTAGTAGTTACTTCTCTGCAGTAAGTTCCCATGAATGAAGAAACCTCACAGTTTGAATATATACCTTGGAATACATAAAATATTTGAGAGCTGAATCTCATCTAAAACCCTCTTTCCATCCTGGCTAGCTTTCATAATTCTAGAATCTTTGTTGAAATTGCCAGAGTAATTAATAGACCATCAAGCTGTGATGCTAAGAAGGAAGAATAAATGCACACAGGGTTCCAGCCATAAAAAAGTACTACCAGCAACTGATGACTAATAATAGAAGGAGAATTAGTTCCTCTCATGGATGATCCCCTAATTGGCTGTTCAATACAGGTTTCAGCCCTGAAATCATTTACACATTAGTTATAATTTAAAAGTCTAAGTAGGTGGCATCTCTATATTAATATGTATAATTAAGGAAAACAGGAACACCGATTTGAGAGGTAGGGGGAGATTCAGGAAGGGTCAGAGGCAGGGAATAGGAGAGGTGTCATAGGCCAAAAAAAATACGGGAACCAATATAATTGTATTTTATTTATTTATTTATTTATATATTTATTTATTTATTGGTTTTTCGAGACAGGGTTTCTCTGTATAGCCCTGGCTGTCTTGGAACTCACTCTGTAGACCAGGCTGGCCTCGAACTCAGAGATCTGCCTGCCTCTGCCTCCCAAGCGCTGGGATTAAAGGCGTGTGACACCACCGCCCGGCTATAATTGTATTTTATTTAAAGTTGACATAATTAAATATGTTTCTCCCACTGTCAATAACTTTGTCCTTGAATCATTCTTGTAACTTTCAGAGAGAATAACCATCTCCTAAATGAATACCAAAATTAGTCTTGCATATGTTTTGCTTCATCTATGTTTTACACATACTATATGTCATATTTTATATATGTATCATTTAATGATTCATGTCAAATAATACTATCTCTTGTGTTTTTAAATAAGGTCCAAAGTAACAGTTTTGTCAATGTTTTACATTTTGATTAGATTAGATAGTAAAATTATGTATCTTTTCTAACAATTATAATAAACTGCTAAATGTACATCTTTAATTCTATATTTTTCAAACCAAAAATATTCTTCTATCACTAAATTGTCAGAAGGTAAGAAACTTTTGAAATAACATGAAATATATTTTCTCTGTTCACTCTTCTAAATTTAAAATACTAAAATTCAATTTTAATTTTCATAGAAAAGTCTTTTCATTTTTGCATTTTCTGCCAATCATTGTTCTGAAATTTTGAAGTAAATTTTATTCTGCTCTTATTAAAAGCCCTAGTGGACACTCTGCTTTGCTGTCATTGGCAATATTTTGTATACAATTGATGCTACATTTTCCCATTAATATCTATAAGTTATGTCCTCTGTGTTCTTAGATTCTCTATGTCTTTTGCCAAAAGGGAATTTTTTCTTTTGTATTTTTTATTAAAATTTTTTAATTTAAATCTCAAATGTTATCCACTTTTCCAGTTTTCGTCCCTCCCAGAAACACACCCTATCACATCCTCTTGCCCCTGCTTTGATGAGCGTGTTCTGTATAGGCTTGATGTCCCAGTGTAGGGAATGCCAGGATTAGGAAGTGGGAGTGTGTGGGTTGGTGAGCAGGGGAAGCAGAGATGGGATAGTAGGGTTTCAGAGGAGAAACCAGGAAATGGGATAACATTTGAAATGTAGATAAAGAAAATATCTAATAAAAAGAGAAAAGAAAACAAAAACTACAACAAAGAAATACAGCTAGGATTGACATGGTCAATTCTTCCTTATTTTCTAGACTTTATAATGTGGGGACATAAATCTTATCCATCCCCTAAAAAGATGTGTACCCTGATAAGCTATGACCATTCAAGTAACAGTGGCATGGATGTTATGTAAACATCCAACAGCGTTTTGACTGGATTTGAGGCCCAATTCATGATGGCACTCATATCTGGTACCATTATGGGAGGGAAGAAATAGAGACCACATAGGTCATAGGCCTTAAGTAAGATAGTACTATTATTATGCCAAATGGCTATAATATTAGATCCTTCCATATGTATATATATATACATCTTCTAGGAAACATTTACTTTTTTTAACAACAATTGTTTTATTAGATATTTTCTTTATTTACATTTCAAATGTTATCCTCCTTCCTGGTTTCCCCTCCAAAAACCCACTATGCCCTCCCCCCGCCGTCCCCTGCTCACCAACCCACCCACTCCTGCTTCCTGGCCCTGGCATTCCCCTACACTGGGGCATATAGAACCAACACAGGAAAAAGGGCCTCCCCTCACATTGAGGACTTACTAGGTCATTCTCTGCTACATATGCAGCTGGAATCATGAGTCCCACCATATGTTTTCTTTGGTTGGTGGTTTAGTTCCAGGGAGCTCTGGGGTTACTGGTTAGTTCATATTCTTGTTCCTCTTATGGGGCTACAAAACCCTTCAGCTCCTTGGATTCGACCTCACTCTAGTCAGAATGGCTAAGATCAAAAACTCAAGTGACAGCAAATCTGGCAAGGATGTGGATAAAGAGTAACACTCCATTGCTGTTGGATTGCAAGCTGGTACAACCACTCTTGAGGTTCCTCAGAAAATTAAACATAGTACTACCAGAGGACCAAGCAATGCCACTCCTGGGCATATACCCAGAAGGTACTACAACTTGTAATAAGAACACATGCTCCACTATGCTCATAGCAGTCTTTATATAATAGCCAGAAGCTAGAAAGAACCCAAATGTCCCTCAACAGAGGAATGGATACAGATAATGTGGTATATTTATACAATGGAGTACTACTCAGCTATTAAAAACAATGAATTTATAAAATTCTTAGGCAAATGGATGTATCTGGAGGGTATCATCCTGAGGAAGGCAACTCAATCACAAAAGAATACACATCATTTGCTCTCACTGATAAATGCCCAGAAACTTAGACTACCCAAGATACAATTTACAAAACAGGTGAAACTCAGGAAGAAGGAAGACCAAAGTGTGGATATTTCGTTCCTTCTTAGAAAGGGAAACAAAATACCCATGGAAGGAGTTACATAGACAAAGTGTGGAGCAGAGACTGAAGGAATGACTGTCCAGAGACTGCCCCATCTGAGGATCCATCCCATATACAGGCACCAAACACAGACACTTTTGTGGATGCCAACAAGTGCTTATGACAGAAGCCTGTTATAGCTGTCTCTAGAGAGGCTCTACCCATGCCTGACAAATACAGAGGTAGATCCTTCCAGCCTACAATTGAACTGAACACAGGGTCCCCAGTGAAGAAGCTAGAGAAAACAACCAATTGACAATTATAGGAGTAGCTTCTTCAGGAGATGACAGTTACCATATTGATTCACAACTAGTCAACATCAGAGTATAAGATATTACAGAGTGGTCAGTGGCCAGCTCCAAAAAGGACATCTATATCATACTGCCTCCCACAAGGCTTAGAGTTCATCATATAGGTTGAGGAAGAAATATTTCACAGGTGGTTACTAGATACAAGTAAAAATGTTTTTCTATGTAGTGCAGCACAGTTCCAGCTATGAACACACAACAATTGTAACTGTATGTCAAAACCTGTAGAAGCTTAAGCCAGTCAAAATCCCAATGTGATCTGTATGTATGAGGCCTGCAGAGTCTCACCCCTAACTGAATATATGTGCAAGGGATACCTTCTGAAAGAGTCAGTTTTCTTTAATGATATAACATCTGGTAGGACAAAGACTTATCGTGATAGTTCCCAGTCCCAGGAGAAATGAGTTCACATGCATTGGATTTGATGTGAAGAAAAGAAAAGAAAAGAAGAGAAAAGAAAGGAGAGGAGAGGAGAGGAGAGGAGAGGAGAGGAGAGGAGAGGAGAGGAGAGGAGAGGAGAGGAGAGGAGAGGAGAGGAAAGGAAAGGAAAGGAAAGGAAAGGAAAGGAAAGGAAAGGAAAGGAAAGGAAAGGAAGAAGAAACAGAGAAAGAGAGAGAGAGAGAGAGAGAGAGAGAGAGAGAGAGAGAGAGAGAGAGAGAGAGAGAGAGAGAGAGAAAGAAAGGAAAAAAGGAGGGAAGGACACAGAGTTGAGCAGATGGGGAAATCGATAAAATGTATTGGCAGAGGAATATGATCCAAATAAACTCAATGAAATTTCCAAATTAGTAATAAAATATTATTTAACAATACATAAAAATACAATATATTAAAAATTGATTGTCTTGATTTGTGCTTCTCTGATCACTAAGGACTTTGAACATTTATTTAGGTGCATCTCAGACATTTGAGAATCCCCAGTTGTGAATTCTCAGTTTAGTTCTATATTCCATTTTTTGATTGAGTTTTTTTTTTTTTTTTGTGATTACCTTCTTGAGTTCTTTATATGGTTTTGATATTAGCCCTCTATCAAATGTGAGGTTAATGAAGATTTTTTTCCCAATCTGTAGGTTACCGATTTGTCTTTTCAATGATGTCCTTTGCCTTCCAAATCTTTCCAGTCTCTTGAGGTCCCATTTATCAATTGTTAATCTTAGAGAATGAGCCATTGCATTTCTGTTTAGGAAATTTCCCTCTGTGCCAACGAGTTCAAGGCTCTTTCCCACTTTTTCTTCTAGTAGATTCAGTGTATCTGGTTTTATCTTGAGGTCCTTGATCCACTTGGAACAGAAATTTGTACAATGTGACAAATATTGGTCTATTTTCATTCTTCTATATAGACAGCCAATTAGACCAGCACCATTTATTGAAGATGCTTGCTTTTCTCCATTGTATATAGTTCACGTCTTTGTCAAAGATCAAGTGACCATGAGTGTGTTGTTTTACTTCTGGGTCTTTAGTTCTATTCCAACATGTCTGTTTCTGTACCAATACCATGCAGTTTTTATCCCTATTTCTCTGTCGTAAAGCTTGAGGTCAGGGATGGTGATTCCCTAGCTGTTCTTTTATTGTTAAAAAACTGTTTTTGCTACTCTGGGTTTGTTTGTTTGTTTGTTTGCCTTTCCAGAAGAATTTGAGAGTTGTTCTTTCCATGTCTTTGAAAAATTGTGTTGAAATTTTTGATGGGGATTGCACTGAATCTCTAGATTGCCTTTGGTAGGATGGCCATTGTTACTATGTTATTTCTGCCGATCTGTGAGCATAGGAGATCTCTCCATTTTCTGAGATCTTCTTTGATTTCTTTCTTGAGACTCTTGAAGTTATTGTCATACAGGTCTTTCACTAATATGGTTAGAGTTAAGGTTAGGGAGACTCCCAGAATGCACCAGAGACCTGAGAGGTAAGAGACCCCCAGGACTCAAAGGGAGAGACTTTAGATGAAATGCCAGTAGGGAGAGGGAAGTTATAGAGCCCACATTCAGTAGGAAGATAGGACATCAAGTAAGGGATAAGGGTGACATACCACAGTCACACCTCTGACCCATAATTGCTTCTTTCTGAAATAATTACAGGGATGGAAATGAAGAAGAGTCTAAGGGAAAAGAAGGTCCAGTGACAGGCCAAAAGTGGGATCCAGCTCAAGGGGACATCCCAAGGCCAGACACTATTACTGAGACTATAGAGCACTCACAAAAAGGGATCTATTGGTTGGGTGAAATGGACAGAAGCTGATAATCCCTGTGGTTGAATTAGGGAAAAACTGGAAGATGCTGAGGAGAAGGGTGATCCTGTTAATCTAGACCCCCAAGATCTCTCAAACCAGTGTTTGCCACTAAACCAATAAATACCAGCTGATATGAGGCCCCCAACATACATACAGTAGAGGACTTCCAGGTCTGTGTCTATTCAGAGATAATGCACCTAACCATCAAGAGAATGTAGGTTCCAGGGAGTTTTTAGAGGTCAGGTGGGGTGGGGTGGGGATCCACGTGGAGACAGGGTGGGTTGGGGAGGACATGTGGGATGTGGAGCATTCAGAGGGTGTATGTGGGGCAAGGAATGTAGTATGGAATGTAAGAAATAAATTAAAAATAAAATAATATAATTGGTTGTAATAATTTTTTCTACATAGAGCAATTAGAATTGCATGTGCTATAGTTTAAGAACACATAGATATCATCATTTGCAGACAATATGATAGTATGCATAAGCAAACTTAAGTATTCTACCAGAGAGTCCTACAGCTGATAACTTCAGAAAAGTGGCTAGATATAAAATCAACTCTAACAAATCAGTAGTCTTCCTCTATTCAAAGGATAAATGTACTTAAAATGAAATTAGGGAAAGAACACCTTTTACAAAAGTTACAAATAATATACAATGTTTTGGTATGACTCTAACCAAGCAAGTGAATGATCTGTATGACGAGAATTTTAAGTCCTCGAATAAAGAAATTGAAAACGACCTCAGAAAATGGAAATATCTCCCATGCTCAAGTATAGGGAGCTTAATATAGTAAAAATGGCCATCTTATCAAAAACAATCTACAGATTCAATGCAATTCCCAACAAAATTCCAACTTAATTCTTCATAGAGTTAGAAAGAGCAATTCACAAATTCATTTGGAATAACAAAAGTAAAAAAATAAAAAAAGGATAGAGAAAAGTATTCTCAACAATAAAGAATTTAAGGGGAATCACCATCCTTGACCTCAACCTGTACTTTAGATCAATAGTGATAAAAACTACATGATTTTTGTACAGAGACAGGAAGATAGAACAATGGAAAAGAATTGAAGACCCAGAAATGAACCCACAAACCTATGGTCATTTGTTCTTTAACAAAGGAGCTAAAGACATCCAGTGGAAAAAAGACAGCATTTTCAACAAATGGTGCTGTTGCAACTGGCAGTTGGCATGCAGAAGAGTGCAAATTGATCCATTTTTATCTTCTTGTACAAATCTCAAGCCCAAGTGTATTAAGGACCTCCACATAAAACCAGATACACTGAAACTAATAGAAGAGGAAGTGGGGAAGAGCCTTGAACACATAGCACAGGGGAAATTTTCCTGAACAGAACACCAATGGCTTATGTTCTAAGAACAACAATTGATAAATTGGACCTCATAAAATTGCCAAGCTTCTGTAAGGCAAAGGACACTGTTAATAGGCCAAAACAGCTACCCACAGATAGGAAAAAAATCTCTACCAATCCTACATCCAATAGAGGGTTAATATCCAAAATACACAAAGAACTCAAGAAGTTACAATCCTGAGAACTAAATAACCCTATTAAATATGTGGTACAGAGCCAAACAAATAATTCTCAACTGAGGAATATCAAATGGCTGAGAAGCACCTAAAGAAATGTTCAACATCCTTATTCATCAGGGAAATGCAAATCAAAACTACCCTGAGATTCCACCTCCCACCAGTCAGAATGGCTAAGATCAAACCTCAGGTGACAGCAAATGCTGGCAAGAATCTGGAGAAAAAGGAACAGTCCTTCATCAATGGGATGGGCGGCCCTTGGTCCTGTGGATATTGATGCCACAGCATAGGGGGATGCTGGAGAGGTGAGGTGGAGAGGGTGGGTGGGTGGGGAAGCACCATCATAGAGGCAAAGGATGGGAAGAGAAGGAGGTTGTGGGATGTGGAGCTTATTGAGGGGTAACTGGGAAGTGGAATATCACTTGAGATGTAAATGAATGGAATTATTAATAAGAAAGTGATTATGAGTCATCTCTGGAAATAAAAATCCATTACTTTAAGAACACTAAACATAATGTCACAAGCATTAATGGCACATAAAGGTTATCAAGTAAGTAATTCTATTATAGTGTTGACTTGTAAGTTAGCTGAAAAAAATGTCAATTACAGTTACTTATTCTCCAAAATTTTATTTTATTAAACACATACAAAGTTTAATCATGGAACAGTGAATGATGGCTTTATAAATCATCTGAGTAATTGTTTAATGTTATTAAAAGTGTCCAAATGTAGAAGCACAGTTCAGAGAAAACTTTTAAGATGCTTAGGAATAGTAGTAATTTCATGGCTATTTCTCCATGTATAGGGTATGTCTTCATTTTGTTGAGAGTTTTTTCTGCTGTTGTCTTAGTCAGGGTTTGTATTCCTGCACAAACATCATGACCAAGAAGCAAGTTGGAGAGGAAAGGGTTTATTCAGCTTACAATTCCATACTGCTGTTTATCACCAAGGAAGTCAGGACTGGAACGCAAACAGATCAGGAAGCAGAAGCTGATGCAGAGGCCATGGAGGGATGTTCTTTACTGGCTTGCTTCCTCTGGCTTGCTCAGCCTGCTCTCTTATAAAACCAAGACTACCAGCCCAGAGATGGTCCCACCCACAATGGGCCTTTCCCCCTTGATCACTAATTGAGAAACTGCCTTACAGCTGGATCTCTTGGAGGCATTTCCTCAACTGAAGCTCCTTTCTCTGTGATAACTCCAGCTGTGTCAAGTTGACACAAAACTAGCCAGTACAATTGACCCCTTGTCAACTTGACACACAAATACATTACTAGTAAGCCTCAACCCTTAGTTCTTATTCATCCTCAAGATCTTAATTTTAAAAATCCCACAGTCTTTACATATTACAAGTTCAATAAAATCCAAAGTCTTTTTACAATTAAAAGTCTCTCAATTGTGGGCTCCACGTAAATACTTCCTTCAAGAGAGAAAAACATCAGGACACAGTCACAATGAAAAGCAAAATCAAACTCCAACTGTCCAATGTCTGGGATCCACTCACCATCTTCTGGGCTCCTCCTAGGGCTTGGGTCACTTCTCCAGCCCTGTTCTTTGTAGCACACAACTTGTCCTCTAGGCTCCATCTGCCTGTACTCCACTGCTGCTGCTGTTCTTGGTAGTCATCTCATGGTACTGGCATCTCCAAACCGCTGCTGTCTTCCACTGTAAGTAGGCTTCAACACTAGCCTCTCATAGGCTCACTTTGTGGAGCCAAGCCTCAAGTCTTTTACATGACTCCTTCTGTCCTGGGACATCAATTGCTACTGAGATTGCACCTTCACCAATGGCCTTCTATGGCCTCTCACTGTGCTGAGCCTCAGCTGCTCTGCATGGCCCTTCATGCCTTCAAAACCAGTACCACCTGGGTGACTCTTACACATTACCAAGTCCAGCCACAGCACAAGGTACAGCCTTGGCTATCTCTGGAACACAGCCACTTTGCTCTTAGAAAACACTTCCAAGAAGATGTCACCTCAATGAAGCTGGTTTCTTCTTAATCACCACTAATTTCTTAGCTCCAGCTAACCAGCATCAAAAGTCCCAGTAAGGAAAAGTTTTCACTTTAGTAGTTCTGGTATCTTGTTAATCACAGCTGATTCTTCAGCCCCAGATAAAGAGAACCACAGAATCTTCACAAAGTAACAATGGCCCTGAAAAGAGTCGTTAATCTTCCCTCTGAAATTTCACAAGCCAGGCTTCCATCTTCTGCACTGTTATCAACATTATCTTCCAAGCTCCTACACAACATTTCACAGAGCTATTAACACTGGATGGATCTTCTGGCCCAAAGTTCCAAAGTCCTTCCACAGTCCTCCCCAAAACATGGTCAGGTTGTCACAGGAATACCCCACACCCAGTACCAATTTGCCTTAGTCAGGGTTTCTATTCTTGCACAAACATCATGACCAAGAAGCAAATTGGAGAGGAAAGGGTTTATTCAGCTTACAATTCCATACTGTTGTTTATCACCAAGGAAGTCAGGACTGGAACTCAAACAGGTCAGGAAGCAGGAGCTGATGCAGAGGCCATGGAGGGATGTTCTTTACTGGCTTGCTTCCCCTGGCTTGCTCAGCCTGCTCTCCTATAAACCAAGACTACCAGCCCAGAGATGGTCCCACCCACAAGGGGCCTTTCCCCCTTCATCACTAATTGAGAAACTGCCTTACAGCTGGATCTCATGGAGGCATTTCCTCAACTGAAGCTCCTTTCTCTGTGATAACTCCAGCTGTGTCAAGTTGACACAAAACTTGCCAGTACAGCTGTATAGAAGTCTACATATTCGTTCTTATTATTCTATGTGGTATCATTCATCAACTACTTGTTCTTAGTTACTGTGTTTCTGGACTCCAATTCAGAATATCATTTTCTATGCATATAATTTGAAGTGCATTGCTTGCTTTTTCTGTGTGACATATATCACTGTCAACTAGATGTGATCTACAATGAATAAAAACAAAAGCAGAGTGAGGCTTTTAAGAAATATTTTTAGCTATGTATTTTTTTGTTTTTGTTTTGTTTGTTTTTTTGTTTTGTTTGTTTTTTGTTCGATACAGGGTTTCTCTGTGTAGCCCTGGCTGTCCAGGAACTCACTCTGTAGACCAGGCTGGCATCAAACTCAGAAATTTGCTTGCCTCTGCTTCCCAAGTGCTGGGATTAAAGATATGTACCACCACTGCCCGGCTTAGCCATATCTTTTTAAGTGGTTGGCTTACACTAAATGTGGGGGCTAGTTTTTGTGGTAGAATTTATAATATAATGTAGAAGAAGGAAACTTTGCTTTCTGCTTTTTTGACTGCACTTTTGTTAGTAATTCCATCTGTCCTATTGCTCTAGCATATCTACATTTGTATTAAACAAAGTTTCTTTGAGTATTCAATATGATTGAAGACAAATAGATATCTAAGTTGAAACTGATAAAACCACATCATACCTCGGCATATCCAGTCAGATAATCTCCCTCTTTCTGAAGCTTTGAACTTCAAATAGTTTCTCATTAGGAGTAAGGCAGTGGCTACCATATTCATTCCTTTCATGGTTATATTTTGCCTAGTTTGAGTTTGTGTAGGTCTTGTGAGCATCATCACAATTGCTACTATGCCATTGTTGAGCTACCTAGACCATGCTATATGAACAATATAATAAATCCCATTTACGTTGCATACTGATTCTGTTTATTTTGTTCATTTACAGAACTCTACCTTTAGCATCCTCAAATAGATTTGGTATTTCCGATATTAAATTGGGGTCTTTATCTAATTTGGATTAAAGTTTTATGCAGTTTTCAGATAAGGATCTCATTTTATTTTTATACATTTAGCAATTCAGTTGACTATCATCATTCATTGCTGCTGCTGCTGTATTTTGGTCTTGTTATTGTCAGGACTCTAGGAGCATATAATTACCAGGAATCCTCAAATCTACTCCATAGATGAATATGCCTGTTTATATGACAGTACTGTGTTACTTTAATCACTGTATCTCTGTAGTATAACTTGAAACAAGGAATGGTGATACCTTCAGCAGGGTACATCATACATAACAAGTTATTGAATAATGAAGAAAATAATTCTCAGGTTACATGCACTAAACTCTGTTGTACTTCAACAAAGGGTTATTAATGGAATTAAAGATACAGATTAACACAAATTGAGAACAGTTAAGTGATTTCAGCAGTCAATTTTCTTCAATATATAGCTCATCTGAACAAAAAAGTAAACTGGCTGCTCTTCCAGATGTCCTGAGTTCAATTTTCAGCTACCGCATGGTGGCTCACAACCATCTGTAAAGGGATCTGATGTCTTCTTCTGGTCTGTCTGGAAATATCGACAGTGTACTCATATACATAAAATAAATAAATATCTTTAAAACTATTTTAAAAAGCACAAATAAACAACTGAGTGATGAAGTTCAAGAATTTGGCTATATAAGAACAAATCAAATCTAAACCCAGTCCATGTCAAGAAACAAAACCAACAATGGAGTGATTAAACAGAAGCAAACAAGCAAAAGGACAATAAAGAATCAACAAATCAAACTAATGTTTATCTGACTAGATAAACAAGATCTACAGACCGAGCTACCCAAAAGAAAGTAAAAGATATCTGAAACTAATCATTGGAAAGAGAGGCCCATCAGTCTTGCATACTTTATATGCCTCAGTACAGGGGAATGCCAGGGCCAAGAAGTGGGAGTGGGTGGGGAGGGGAAGGGGGGAGGGTATGGGGGACTTTTGGATTAGAATTGGAAATGTAAATGAAGAAAATATCTAATTTTTAAAAAAAGAAAAAAGGAAAACAAAAAACAACAACAACAAAAAAAAAACAACTCCACTGACAACCAAAAAATTCAGAGTATTATAAAGCAATCTGTTGGAAATTATACTACAAGTGGGGCTTGGTGGCACACACCTTTAATCCCAGCACTTGGGAGGCAGAGGTGGGTGGATTTCTGAGTTCCAGGCCAGCCTGGTCTACAGAGTGAATTCCAGGACAGCCAGGATTACACAGAGAAACCCTGTCTCAAAAAAATATATATAAAGAAAGAAAGAAAAAAGGAAGAAAGGAAGAAAGAAAGAAAGAGAGAGAGAGAGAGAGAGAGAGAGAGAGAGAGAGAGAGAGAGAAAGAGAGAAAGAAAGAAAGAAAGAAAGAAACAAACAAACAAACAAACAAACAAACAAACAAACAAACTTGGGAAACTGAAAAGAAATGAATGATTTTTTTTTAGCTTTAGCCAAACCACCAAAATTAAAATGAGAAGAAATTAACAACCTAAATAGACCCATAATAAATGAGAATATTGAAGCAGTAATGAAAATTCTTCTTAGTAAGAGAGGTCCAGAACGAGATGAATTCACAACAGAATCCTACATTCAAGAAAATGTATTCCAAACAGCAAAACCACAAAAGCCACTCTGAAAGTCCTTTTGGAACTCCAATGCACTTACAACCAAAATCAGGTAAAGACACTATAAAGAACTGCAGTGACAGATTTTCTTTTTAAATGTAGATTTACAAATACCCCAAATAATACTATGATATTTTCTTTTTCCTTTTTCTCTGAGAAACTTCTTTGTTTTTTCCTCCTCCTCTTCCTTCTTTTAATCTCTTTTTGACAATCCAGTTGTATCTCCCTTCTGGTCTGTCTTTCTACAGTTCCTCATCCCAGCCACCCTCCTCAGTCTCCAGGAGGATGTCCCCACCCCACATCCTCTGTCCCACCCTGCCAGGTCTCCCCACTCCCTGGGGCTTCAAGTCTCTTGAGATTTAGGTGCATATTCTCTCATGGAGACCAGACTAGGCAGTCTTCTGCTGTATATATGTTGGTGCCTTGATCCCATTAGTTTATGCTGCCTGCTGGGTGGCTCAGTGTCTGAGAAATCTCGGGAGTCTAGGGTAGTTGAGACTACTTGTCTTCCTATGGGTTTATCTTCTCTACAACTTCTTCCAGCCTTTCCCTAATTCAACCATAGAGGTCTCCAACTTCAGTCCATTGGTTAGGTCTAAGTATCTGTATCTATTGAATACAATACATCAAAATTAGCCAACATGATCAAGTTGAATTTATCCCAGAAATTCAGGTTTGGTTCAGCACTCTTAAGTTGATAAAGATAATAAAGCATAGAAATATATTTAAGAAACAAATCACACAATGAAGAAAAATCCCTTGACAAAAGCCAATGTACTTTTATGATAAAATCTTAGACTAGTTTGGGGAATATCCTTTAGTATACTAATATCTTAAAGGAAATGAAGCCTAATAGCTACAGTATGGATATTGCCCTTGGCTGCTTCTCATATGTTGAAGATAAGCCTCAATTGCTGAAAAAACCACACATTTAAGGTAGAGGATCCAGATTATTTAAAATGGATCTGATCCAAAAAGGCTCCTTTTGGTTTAGATATCTGTGGATCATGGTGCTGATTCTAGCTTCAATGGATACATCTACACTATATTATCGGAATCCATGGTTTAGGAAAAAGTGGATTAGGAGAAGCCAAGTTAGTAATGTAAATAAGAATATCTATGGTGAAGCAATCTCTCCTTAAAATATCTGCAAATATAAGACTTGAACGATGGTAATAACAATGGCATGATAATGTGGAAAGGGGAAACATAAAGGCATCAAACTGCTGATCAAGAAACCACAGACAATTAATCTCTGCTGAGATAGAGAGAATTGCCTTGTTTTAAGAAGTCCCTAATGGTTTGTCCAACACAAAGTAGTGAGTTCTTTTATACTAGATTTTTATGTATGTGTTCATGCTTTTGTCTGTATCTATGCATGCATGCAAATATAATAATCAGAGATGGTGGTATTAATTTGAGCCTGAATGGGGACACGAAAGAACTTAGAAGGGGGTATTGGTCTTAATAGCGTTCTCACGCCCGGCAAGGAAGAACACAACAGACCAGAATCTTCTGCGGCAAAACTTTATTGCTTACATCTTCAGGAGCTAGGAGCGCAAACCCCCAGCCCCAAAAGCGAAAGCCACCCCTATAACGAAACCGAAACCCCTTCCCTATTTAGGAGAGTTATATTTCGCCTAGGACGCATCACTCCCTGATTGGCTGCAGCCCATGGCCGAGCTGACGTTCACGGGAAAGGCAGAGTACAAGTAGTCGTAAAATACCCTTGGCACATGCGCAGATTATTTGTTTACCACTTAGAACACAGGATGTCAGCGCCATCTTGTGACGGCGAATGTGGGGGCGGCTCCCAACATCTCCCCCTTTTCTTTTAATAAGAGCAAATAGGCCACCCATATTAATGAGAGTGGAGATAGAGGTCAAATCCCCAGTGTGTAGGTAAAGGAGCCGTACACATAACCTCCTCCCAGGCTCATCACCCAGAGGGGTCCTGGTCTGGTCCCGTGTTGTTTTTCCTGGGGGAAGGACACTTGAACACTCAACCTTCTTGAAAGATGACATGTCTCCCTAGAATAGGCTCATTTTATGCCGCAGAGCCCTTCTATTGCAGTGCTTAGTCGTGCAACTCTCTCGGGCTGCTGAAGCACACTCACTCTATCCCGTGCAATGAGACTAGCCTCATGGGATATAAGAGCTGAGTGGCCAGCGACCTATTGCCTAAGCATAGATATATCAGGGGAAGCTCCATGTTCTAGTCCTGCAAGCGCCTGGGCAATAACCACCTTGTCTCTCCTAGTTTGGGCCTTAAGCTTACAGACCAATCAAAGAAGCAACACTAATCCACAGCAAAGTGTATCTCCAAATAATATCAATCCCACCCATTCTTTAAAGAAGGAAAATGCTGAGGAGATCCAATTGGGTAATCCTTTGGTCAGGGACAGGTCCAAGCGCGTGGAGTTGACCTGAAGTCTCAATTCCCGAAGGATCTGTTCAAATTCAGCCGTCCAATTCTGTAACATATACTGAGAAAGACTTTTTGACAAATTAGCTGCCCTAGTAAATTTCTCATACTGAATGGAAGTAACACACAATCTCGGAAACTTTTGTTTACACCCCAGCTGAGCTATTTGCCATAATACATCTAGTTGTTTCTGGACAAGATCTATGAGTTGATTAACCAGCATGAGACCTCCCTGTATCATGACATTAGCTGAGGCCTGTTTATCTATGACTGTAGTCACTGAGGCTGACAAAGTGTTAATGGTGTCAGTCATCTGGACCTGTCCAGACAGAGCCAAGGCTGTCTGAATCAAGGCTAAACCCAGTTCCTAGTTAGTGGTAAAAAAGCAGGAGAATACTTGAGCATTATACATCACCGTCATTGGGAGTGGAAATGTCGACATTATTCCCCAACGCTGCTCTCTCTTTATTATTGACGCCCTGGACATCACCAAGACGAGGGACATCAGTATTCCCTTGGTCAGTCTGGATTTTTCGGGTGAGTCTTTCTGGTATCCAAAATGGGTTGTCTTCATTCTGTGGGAAAACACAAACCGCTCCCCTGGATCTTATCAAAATAGGATCCGGGCCATACCATTTATTATCAAGGACATTTTTCCATTTAACCATCTCATTGGGCCTATCTGGCTCTGAACAATGACGTTCAGCCGCAGTATGGCCATGAGCATCAATATTTAAAAAATTGAGTGTAAAGAGTGCCATAGACACAGACACTCTTGGTGCTCGGGGTAGAGTCTCCTCAAAAGTTCCCCTCTTCTGTTTTATAAGATAGGCTTTGAGGGTGCGATGCGCACGCTCAACAATACCCTGTCCTTGAGGGTTGTATGGAAGTCCAGTCAGGTGGGTTACGTCCATCTGACGGCAGAACTGCTGAAATTTTTGAGACGTATAAGCTGGTCCATTATCAGTCTTAAGGAGTTTGGGTTTCCCCCAAGCACTCCATGCCTCAAGGCAATGTTGAATCACATGTGAGGCTTTTTCTCCGGTTAACGGAGAAGCAAACATGATGCCAGAACATGTGTCAATGGACACATGGAGATATTGAAGTTTTCCAAAGGAAGAAACATGTGTAACATCCATTTGCCAGACCTGTAGAGGTCGAATACCGCGTGGGTTAATTCCCACATGAGGAACTGGCAAGAACTCACAGCAGCTTTGACATTGAGTAACAATGTCATAGGCTTCTTTTCTTGTCAAGGAGAAACGACTGTGTAATGTTTCAGCCGTCACATGAAAATTGTTATGAAAATTTCTTGCAGCCTCTACCGGGGATGATAGGGCAGCAGCCACCACTTTAGTGGCCTTATCTGCCAAATCATTTCCCAGAGCCATGGGGCCAGGTAGGCCTGAATGGGCTCTAACATGAGTAATATAAACAGGAAATCTTCTAGATAACAAAACTAATTGTATCTGCTGAAAAATATTGGCAACTCTACTGGAAGGCTTAATCACTCCAGCCACTTCTAAAAGATTTACTGCATTAACCACATAACAGGAATCTGACACAATATTAAGGGGTTCTAAAAAGGTTTTTAAAACTTCTAAAACCACTAAACATTCTACCACTTGAGGTGAATTTTCATTATATTGTTTGGATACCACTTTACCATTAGCCACATAGGCACCTATGCCAGTTTTTGATCCATCAGTATATACCACAATCCCATTTTTAAGTGGGTTTCTTACTGTTATTTGTGGAAAAACAACAGATTGATTTTGGGCAAACTGTAAAATTGGGTGTTTTGGATAATGGTTATCTATTTGTCCTGAAAAGGAGGGAACTAAAACTGCCCAATCATTAGATGTGGCTGCCAAGGTTTGAACCTGTGCAGCGGTATAAGGTACAATTAAAAGATATGGACTTCGCCCAAAGTGGGTGATTGCTGCTTTTAGGCCTTTAAGGGCAAGCTGTGCAATTGCATCAGGATACCAATCTATTATTTTAGCTGGGGATACGTTTGGATGGATCCACAACAATGGCCCATTCTGCCACAAAACTGCGGTTGGCAATTGTGCTGTCTTAAAGACACACAAACTGAAAGGCTGCGAATCCTCAATACGTTGTAATTGTGCATTCTGTAAGGCTTTTTCCACCTTTTGTAAGGCCTGGTTAGCAGCTAGAGTAAGAGTCCTAGGGGAGGAGATATGAGGATCTCCTTCTAAAATACCAAACAAAGGCCTTAACTCAGCGGAAGGAATCTTTAAAAAAGGTCTGAGCCAATTAATATCTCCCAACAGCTTTTGAAAATCATTTAAGGTATGGAGGTGATCTCTTCTTATCTCTACCTTTTGGGGCACAATCTTATCTGGGGACACCACAGAGCCCAAGAATTGTCCTGTATCAGAAATTTGGACTTTTTCTGTGGCTATCTGTAAACCCCACTGACTTAAAGTTTTAAGTAGAAAAGGATATGCCTTTTGTAGCATGGTAAGGTCTTTATGGCACAGGAGGATGTCATCCATGTAAAGGAGCAAAATTAAAGAGGGGAATTGTTCCCTCACTGGCAAAAGAGCTTCTTGTACATAAAGTTGACACATAGTAGGACTATTGGACATTCCCTGTGGTAAGACCTTCCATTGATACCTCTTATCAGGTTCCATGTGATTAATAGAGGGGATGGTAAAGGCAAATCTGGGCCTATCCCTTGGACACAAAGGTATAGAAAAGAAACAATCTTTAATATCTATAATAATTAAATTCCAGCCACGTGGTAAGGCGGAAAGTACAGGGAGACCCCTCTGTACTGGGCCAAATAAGTTCATTTGCTCATTAATGGCTCTGAGGTCATGGAGCAGTCTCCACTTTCCTGACTTTTTCTTAATTACAAAAATTGGAGTATTCCAAGGTGAGGTAGAGGGTTCAATATGGCCTAGTTTTAATTGTTCCTCTACCAGTTGAATCACAGCTTCTAGTTTTTCAGAGGATAGGGGCCATTGAGGAACCCACACTGGGTCCCCTGTTTTCCATGGTATGGGTCGTGCTGCCCCAATGGCCACTAAGGAAAACCCAGACCCTGTCTGTCTTGGTTTCCATTAGGTGAGATGGGCTCTATCCTTCCCTGTTCTTGATGTCCTAACCCTTTTCCTTCTTTATAACCCATCTTTGCCATGATATTTTTTGCTTTAGCTGAATACCCTCCCGATGGGGCGTTTTCATTGGACAAAATAAGGCCCAAATGCTGCATAATATCCCTTCCCCAGAGGTTAACCGGGAGTGGGAGCACATAAGGTATGAATTTCCCTTGCTGCCCTTCAGAGGATTCCCACGTCAAGGCAATGGAGCTTATAGTGGGACATGATTGATAACCTAGGCCCTGTAATGAATGAGATGACTCTGTGGTGGGCCATGCTTTGGGCCACCAATGTGTAGAAATTATACTTTTATCTGCTCCGGTATCAAGGATGCCTTCAAACTCTTTTCCGTTGATCTTAAGGCGGAGCTTAGGTCTATCATTCAAAGATACAACCAAATAGGCAGAATCATTTCCTGAGGAGCCCATTTTCTTTATCTCAGGTCCTGCAAATTTCTCCCTGGTATTATCAGGGAGGAGCAGCAGCTGAGCTATCCTATCTCCTTTACTAATAGAAAAAACGCCTTTAGGGCTTGAGCACAGGACCTGTATTTCAGGGGAATGTTGACAATCCATAACTCCAGGGTGGACTACTAAGCCCTGTAAGGTGAGTGAACCCCGGCCGAGAATAAGGCCCATGGTTCCCGGGGGCAAGGATGGTATAGGCTCCACTGGCACCGGCTGAATACTCATTTGAGGCATTAATAGGAAGTCGGAGGCGGCACGCAGGTCCACCCTTGTGGGTCTTCCTGGGTCGCCTCTCTGACTGCTTCCTGGGTCCTGACAAACTGGTTCCCATATCTTTGAGGGCCCTGGGACCGAGGGCCCGATGACCCGTTTTTTGGCACATAAGCTGATTGACTATCAGGTGGGGGAAGGATTCTGCCCTTTATATCCCTCACAGAGCGACACTGGTCGGCTCTATGATAACCCTTGCCACACTTAGAGCAAAGAGTGAGAGTCCCTCCCTGTTTATCTGGAGCTCTGCAATCTTTCTTAAAATGCCCAGGCTTTCCGCAGTTAAAACATGTCCTCTGATTATTTCTGCCCATGGAGCGGTTTTGGGATTGAAGGATGGCAGCCGCTAAACCTGCATTGCTGAGAGGTCCCCCAAGCTCTCGACAAACCCTGAGCCAGTCTTGTAAGCCTTTGTTCTTTCTTGGGGCTATGGCCGCTCGGCACTCCTTTGTGGCTTGCTCATAGATGAGCTGTTCTATCAGAGGCGCGGCTTGCTCTGACTCTCCAAAAATACGCTCTGCTGCCTCTGTCATTCTGGCCACAAAATCTGAGAAGGACTCCTGAGGTCCCTGGATTATCTTTGTTAACTGCCCAGTGGCTTCACCTGCTCGGGAGAGCGCCTTCCAGGCCCTAATAGCCGTGGAGGAAATTTGGGCATAAGCTCCCCAATGGTAGTTTGTCTGATCAGCAGAATAAGCTCCCTGACCCGTTAACAAGTCAAAAGTCCAATCTCTCTGCTCTGGAGTCAAAGCAGCTGCGTTTGTTCGGGCCTGCGCTTGTGCAGCTTCGTGCCAAAGAGCTCTCCATTCCATATATTTGCCCATATTAGGGAGAGCGGCTTTTACAATCGTTTGCCAGTCAGCAGGAGTTAGTGCCATGCCGGCGAGCCTGTCTAACTGCACCAAGGTAAAATTAGCATTGGTTCCGTATTTACGGACCGACTCGGCGAGTTCTTTAATCTGCACGTATTCTACCGGAGCGTGGACACGCCCACCCTCGGCTCCTTCAAAGACTGGAAATGCCTGTTGTATTTTCCTTTGTTCCTCTCTGGGAATGAATGAGTCTGCGCACTGCCTCTCTGCGCACTGCCTCTCTGCGCACTGCCTCTCTGCGCACTGCCTCTCTGCGCATTGCCTCTCTGCGCACTGCCTCTCTGCGCATTGCCTCTCTGCGCATTGCCTCTCTGCGCATTGCTGACGCACTACGCAGGGCGGGGGCTCCGCATAGGGCGGACCTTGAAACCGACTGCCCGGAGGTTGAACAGTACGCTGGCTTTCGCCAGCCGCTTTTGGCTTTTTTCTTGACCAATTAGCTGGCTGGTAATGGGCTGCTTCTTCCTCCCAGTCTGTTTCCTCAGAGGAGAATTCTTCATCTGCTTCAGAGCTACTAAGAGCTGGCTTCCTGAGCTCATCTAGTGACGAGTATCTCCTAGAGACCTCCGCTAATCGATCTTTTTTCTTTTCTTTTTTCTTTTCCTTCCTTCTAATCTCTCCCCAGGTATTCTTACCTGACCTAAACTTTTCCTCGGGTTCAAGACCCGTGGAAAGGCCTGTATACTTATTTTGTGTACCATATTTTCTCTTTGCTCCTACTCTCTCTCCCCGCTTTACTTCTGATAGATTGCCCTGAATTTCATCCAGAATTTTCAGCCCTATCTTAATCACCTGATAACATGTGAAAAGGAACAAAAGGGCTCCTAACACTAGAAAAAATTCAAGGCCAAACATTTTCCACTTTACTTCTGATAGACTGTCTTGAATTTCCTTAGAAAGTTCAAGACCAGACTTACCTCGTAAAGCTGTACTTACTGGTACTCTCGTTCCCCAGCTGAAAAGTTCTGAATTCATGCAGTTGAATCCTTCTCAACAGTCTGCTTTACGGGAACCTTTATTACCGCGACCCGCAGTTCTGGTTCTGGAATGAGGGATCTTCCTTGCGCCGGTCCCGAGTTTTCTTGTATT
Organism: Mus musculus; assembly: GCF_000001635.26. NCBI lineage: Eukaryota > Metazoa > Chordata > Mammalia > Rodentia > Muridae > Mus > Mus musculus. The sequence goes on along the minus strand of NC_000074.6, from coordinate 52,963,320 downwards.
TTTTCGTCCCGGATTTTTTCTCGTCCCGGATTTCTTCACCAATTCTTAATAGCGTTCTCACGCCCGGCCAGGAAGAACACAACAGACCAGAATCTTCTGCGGCAAAACTTTATTGCTTACATCTTCAGGAGCTAGGAGCGCAAACCCCCAGCCCCAAAAGCGAAAGCCACCCCTATAACGAAACCGAAACCCCTTCCCTATTTAGGAGAGTTATATTTCGCCTAGGACGCATCACTCCCTGATTGGCTGCAGCCCATGGCCGAGCTGACGTTCACGGGAAAGGCAGAGTACAAGTAGTCGTAAAATACCCTTGGCACATGCGCAGATTATTTGTTTACCACTTAGAACACAGGATGTCAGCGCCATCTTGTGACGGCGAATGTGGGGGCGGCTCCCAACATATTGGGAGGGGATAAAGGAGGTAAAGAGAAGAGGAAAACGATATAATTATATTTTAATTAAAACATGAAATATCTCGAGCCCCGGGCTACCTTGCCAGCAGAGTCTTGCCCAACACCCGCAAGGGCCCACACAGGACTCCCCACGGGACCCTAAGACCTCTGGTGAGTGGGACACAGCGCCTGCCCCAATCCAATCGCGGGGAACTTGAGACTGTGGTACATAGGGAAGCAGGCTACCCGGGCCTGATCTGGGGCACAAGTCCCTTCCGCTCGACTCGAGCCCCAGGCTTCCTTGCCAGCAGAGTCTTGCCCAACACCCGCAAGGGCCCACACGGGACTCCCCACGGGATCCTAAGACCTTTGGTGAGTGGAACACATTGCCTGCCCCAATCCAATCGCGGGGAACTTGAGACTGCGGTACATAGGGAAGCAGGCTACCCGGGCTTGATCTGGGGCACAAACCCCTTCCGCTCCACTCGAGCCCCGGGCTACCTTGCCAGCTGAGTCGCCTGACACCCGCAAGGGCCCACACAGGATTCCACACGTGATCCTAAGACCTCTAGTGAGTGGAGCACAACTTCTACCAGGAGTCTGGTTCGAACACCAGATATCTGGGTACCTGCCTTGCAAGAAGAGAGCTTGCCTGCAGAGAATACTCTGCCCACTGAAACTAAGGAGAGTGCTACCCTCCAGGTCTGCTCATAGAGGCTAACAGAGTCACCTGAAGAACAAGCTCTTAACAGTGACAACTAAAACAGCTAGCTTCAGAGATTACCAGATGGCGAAAGGCAAACGTAAGAATCCTACTAACAGAAATCAAGACCACTCACCATCATCAGAACGCAGCACTCCCACCCCACCTAGTCCTGGGCACCCCAACACAACCGAAAATCTAGACCCAGATTTAAAAACATTTCTCATGATGATGATAGAGGACATCAAGAAGGACTTTCATAAGTCACTTAAAGAATTACAGGAGAGCACTGCTAAAGAGTTACAGGCCCTTAAAGAAAAGCAGGAAAACACAGCCAAACAGGTAGAAATCATTAAAGAAAAACAGGAAAACACATCCAAACAGGTGATGGAAATGAACAAAACCATACTAGAACTAAAAGGGGAAGTAGACACAATAAAGAAAACCCAAAGCGAGGCAACGCTGGAGATAGAAACCCTAGGAAAGAGATCTGGAACCATAGATGCAAGCATCAGCAACAGAATACAAGAAATGGAAGAGAGAATCTCAGGTGCAGAAGATTCCATAGAGAACATCGACACAACAGTCAAAGAAAATACAAAATGCAAAAGGATCCTAACTCAAAACATCCAGGTAATCCAGGACACAATGAGAAGACCAAACCTACGGATAATAGGAATTGATGAGAATGAAGATTTTCAACTTAAAGGGCCAGCTAATATCTTCAACAAAATAATAGAAGAAAACTTCCCCAACATAAAGAAAGAGATGCCCATGATCATACAAGAAGCCTACAGAACTCCAAATAGACTGGACCAGAAAAGAAATTCCTCCCGACACATAATAATCAGAACACCAAATGCACTAAATAAAGATAGAATATTAAAAGCAGTAAGGGAGAATGGTCAAGTAACATATAAAGGAAGGCCTATCAGAATTACACCAGACTTTTCACCAGAGACTATGAAAGCCAGAAGAGCCTGGACAGATGTTATACAGACACTAAGAGAACACAAATGCCAGCCCAGGCTACTATACCCGGCCAAACTCTCAATTACCATAGATGGAGAAACCAAAGTATTCCACGACAAAACCAAATTCACACAATATCTTTCCACGAATCCAGCCCTTCAAAGGATAATAACAGAAAAGAAGCAATACAAGGACGGAAATCACGCCCTAGAACAACCAAGAAAGTAATCATTCAACAAACCAAAAAGAAGACAGCCACAAGAACAGAATGCCAACTCTAACAACAAAAATAAAAGGGAGCAACAATTACTTTTCCTTAATATCTCTTAATATCAATGGACTCAATTCCCCAATAAAAAGACATAGACTAACAGACTGGCTACACAAACAGGACCCAACATTCTGCTGCTTACAGGTAACCCATCTCAGGGAAAAAGACAGACACTACCTCAGAGTGAAAGGCTGGAAAACAATTTTCCAAGCAAATGGACTGAAGAAACAAGCTGGAGTAGCCATTTTAATATCGGATAAAATCGACTTCCAACCCAAAGTTATCAAAAAAGACAAGGAGGGACACTTCATACTCATCAAAGGTAAAATCCTCCAAGAGGAACTCTCAATTCTGAATATCTACGAACCAAATGCAAGGGCAGCCACATTCATTAGAGACACTTTAGTAAAGCTCAAAGCATACATTGCACCTCACACAATAATAGTGGGAGACTTCAACACACCACTTTCTTCAAAGGACAGATCGTAGAAACAGAAACTAAACAGGGACACAGTGAAACTAACAGAAGTTATGAAACAAATGGACCTGACAGATATCTACAGAACATTTTATCCTAAAACAAAAGGATAAACCTTCTTCTCAGCACCTCACGGGACCTTCTCCAAAATTGACCATATAATTGGTCACAAAACAGGCCTCAATAGATACAAAAATATTGAAATTGTCCCATGTATCCTATCAGACCACCATGGCCTAAGACTGATCTTCAATAACAACATAAATAATGGAAAGCCAGCATTCACATGGAAACTTAATAACACTCTTCTCAATGATACCTTGGTCAAGGAAGGAATAAAGAAAGAAATTAAAGACTTTTTAGAGTTTAATGAAAATGAAGCCACAACGTACCCAAACCTATGGGACACAATGAAAGCATTTCTAAGAGGGAAACTCATAGCTCTGAGTGCCTCCAAGAAGAAACGGGAGACAGCACATACTAGCAGCTTGACAACACATCTAAAAGCCCTAGAAAAAAAGGAAGCAAATTCACCCAAGAGGAGTAGACGGCAGGAAATAATCAAACTCAGGGGTGAAATCAACCAAGTGGAAACAAGAAGAACTATTCAAAGAATTAACCAAACGAGGAGTTGGTTCTTTGAGAAAATCAACAAGATAGATAAACCCTTAGCTAGACTCACTAAAGGGCACAGGGACAAAATCCTAATTAACAAAATCAGAAATGAAAAGGGAGACATAACAACAGATCCTGAAGAAATCCAAAACACCATCAGATCCTTCTACAAAAGGCTATACTCAACAAAACTGGAAAACCTGGACGAAATGGACAAATTTCTGGACAGATACCAGGTACCAAAGTTGAATCAGGATCAAGTTGACCATCTAAACAGTCCCATATCACCTAAAGAAATAGAAGCAGTTATTAATAGTCTCCCAACCAAAAAAAGCCCAGGACCAGACGGGTTTAGTGCAGAGTTCTATCAGACCTTCAAAGAAGATCTAATTCCAATTCTGCACAAACTATTTCACAAAATAGAAGTAGAAGGTACTCTACCCAACTCATTTTATGAAGCCACTATTACTCTGATACCTAAACCACAGAAAGATCCAACAAAGATAGAGAACTTCAGACCAATTTCTCTTATGAATATCAATGCAAAAATCCTCAATAAAATTCTCGCTAACCGAATCCAAGAACACATTAAAGCAATCATCCATCCTGACCAAGTAGGTTTTATTCCAGGGATGCAGGGATGGTTTAATATACGAAAATCCATCAATGTAATCCATTATATAAACAAACTCAAAGACAAAAACCACATGATCATCTCGTTAGATGCAGAAAAAGCATTTGACAAGATCCAACACCCATTTATGATAAAAGTTTTGGAAAGATCAGGAATTCAAGGCCCATACCTAAACATGATAAAAGCAATCTACAGCAAACCAGTAGCCAACATCAAAGTAAATGGAGAGAAGCTGGAAGCAATCCCACTAAAATCAGGGACTAGACAAGGCTGCCCACTTTCTCCCTACCTTTTCAACATAGTACTTGAAGTATTAGCCAGAGCAATTCGACAACAAAAGGAGATCAAGGGGATACAAATTGGAAAAGAGGAAGTCAAAATATCACTTTTTGCAGATGATATGATAGTATATATAAGTGACCCTAAAAATTCTACCAGAGAACTCCTAAACCTGATAAACAGCTTCGGTGAAGTAGCTGGATATAAAATAAACTCAAACAAGTCAATGGCCTTTCTCTATACAAAGAATAAACAGGCTGAGAAAGAAATTAGGGAAACAACACCCTTCTCAATAGTCACAAATAATATAAAATATCTTGGCGTGACTCTAACTAAGGAAGTGAAAGATCTGTATGATAAAAACTTCAAATCTCTGAAGAAAGAAATTAAGGAAGATCTCAGAAGATGGAAAGATCTCCCACGCTCATGGATTGGCAGGATCAACATTGTAAAAATGGCTATCTTGCCAAAAGCAATCTACAGATTCAATGCAATCCCCATCAAAATTCCAACTCAATTCTTCAACGAATTGGAAGGAGCAATTTGCAAATTTGTCTGGAATAACAAAAAACCTAGGATAGCAAAAAGTCTTCTCAAGGATAAAAGAACTTCTGGCGGAATCACCATGCCAGACCTAAAGCTTTACTACAGAGCAATTGTGATAAAAACTGCATGGTACTGGTATAGAGACAGACAAGTAGACCAATGGAATAGAATTGAAGACCCAGAAATGAACCCACACACCTATGGTCACTTGATCTTCGACAAGGGAGCTAAAACCATCCAGTGGAAGAAAGACAGCATTTTCAACAATTGGTGCTGGCACAACTGGTTGTTATCGTGTAGAAGAATGTGAATCGATCCATACTTATCTCCTTGTACTAAGGTCAAATCTAAGTGGATTAAGGAACTTCACATAAAACCAGAGACACTGAAACTTATAGAGGAGAAAGTGGGGAAAAGCCTTGAAGATATGGGCACAGGGGAAAAATTCCTGAACAGAACAGCAATGGCTTGTGCTGTAAGATCGAGAATTGACAAATGGGACCTAATGAAACTCCAAAGTTTCTGCAAGGCAAAAGACACCGTCAATAAGACAAAAAGACCACCAACAGATTGGGAAAGGATCTTTACCTATCCTAAATCAGATAGGGGACTAATATCCAACATATATAAAGAACTCAAGAAGGTGGACTTCAGAAAATCAAAAAACCCCATTAAAAAATGGGGCTCAGAACTGAACAAAGAATTCTCACCTGAGGAATACCGAATGGCAGAGAAGCATTTGAAAAAATGTTCAACATCTTTAATCATCAGGGAAATGCAAATCAAAACAACCCTGAGATTCCACCTCACACCAGTCAGAATGGCTAAGATCAAAAATTCAGGTGACAGCAGATGCTGGCGTGGATGTGGAGAAAGAGGAACACTCCTCCATTGTTGGTGGGAGTGCAGGCTTGTACAACCACTCTGGAAATCAGTCTGGCGGTTCCTCAGAAAACTGGACATAGTACTACCGGAGGATCCAGCAATACCTCTCCTGGGCATATATCCAGAAGATGCCCCAACATGTAAGAAGGACACATGCTCCACTATGTTCATAGCAGCCTTATTTATAATAGCCAGAAGCTGGAAAGAACCTAGATGCCCCTCAACAGAGGAATGGATACAGAAAATGTGGTACATCTACACAATGGAGTACTACTCAGCTATTAAAAAGAATGAATTTATGAAATTCCTAGCCAAATGGATGGACCTGGAGGGCATCATCCTGAGTGAGGTAACACATTCACAAAGAAACTCACACAATATGTATTCACTGATAAGTGGATATTAGCCCCAAACCTAGGATACCCAAGATATAAGATATAATTTGCTAAACACATGAAACTCAAGAAGAATGAAGACTGAAGTGTGGACACTATGCCCCTCCTTAGATTTGGGAACAAAACACCCATGGAAGGAGTTACAGAGACAAAGTTTGGAGCTGAGATGAAAGGATGGACCATGTAGAGACTGCCATATCCAGGGATCCACCCCATAATCTGCATCCAAACGCTGACACCATTGCATACACTAGCAAGATTTTATTGAAAGGACCCAGATGTAGCTGTCTCTTGTGAGACTATGCCGGGGCCTAGCAAACACAGAAGTGGATGCTCACAGTCAGCTAATGGATGGATCATAGGGCTCCCAATGGAGGAGCTAGAGAAAGTAGCCAAGGAGCTAAAGGGATCTGCAACCCTATAGGTGGAACAACATTATGAACTAACCAGTACCCCGGAGCTCTTGACTCTAGCTGCATATATATCAAAAGATGGCCTAGTCGGCCATCACTGGAAAGAGAGGCCCATTGGACTTGCAAACTTTATATGCCCCAGTACAGGGGAACACCAGGGCCAAAAAGGGGGAGTGGGTGGGCAGGGGAGTGGGGGTGGGTGGATATGGGGGACTTTTGGTATAGCATTGGAAATGTAAATGAGTTAAATACCTAATAAAAAATGGAAAAAAATAAAAAAAAACATGAAATATAAGATTATAAAAATCAAAAGAACTGGATAGAGATGGAAGCACTCATTATTAGTTTGGTAGTTGACACAAAAAGATAAACATTGTCTATCATGTGTGGATATTCACCTTCAATCTTTGGATGTATCTTCTTTAGTTGGGCTACCCATAGAAGGGAGGAAAATTATAAGTGGCCATTGTGCTAGATTTCTAGGGAAGGAGAAAGACTTCAAGTGGTATGAAGGAGGAAATATAATAATGGAACTAAATTTAAAAGTTCTAATGGTGACGGAGGTGAGGGAATAATGAGGAGGGGCTATTAAGGAAGAGATAACTAACACTAAAGGTCTATAAGTAATACATATGGATACATACTATTATATATGTTCATAATATACATAAATTTATATTTGTAAAGTTTTTTGCCCTGACAATGCTTCACTTAGACACCTTGAGAAGTCAAATACAATGTCAGGGGTACATGAATTTACCTGCTATTGACTTGTTAGATATAGGGTCCCATAAACTATCACCAAACAATATAATCCATTGCCATTCATACCTTGATGATGATAACTTGTTACTGGAGATATCATATAGTTAAATCATAGAATATTGACAAATACAGCTGGGATTAACCTAAAATTTTCATTATTATTGGCTAGCTTTCATATAACTGGAAGATTTTATGAATATTTTGGGGGCAGAAAAATAAAGGAAAATCTCCCCAAGATTTGAGGCCAGCATGAAAACTAACTAGTCTTGACAGGCTAGTCTTTTAATGCAACTTAAGCATAGATGTTTCAGGGGTATCCATCCATTTTCTGATTGGATTTAAGTTTTGTTCCACAGGATGGAATCTAGAACTGATTCCATTAGCCAGGGACAAAACTTGGTGGATGTCTAGATCACAGACCCTAAGAGGGAACTATTATAAATTTTCCCTTTGTTTTTTTCCTGTTAAATCAACATAATATTATACTATTATGCTGTCCAGTTTTATGTAAAATTGGCAATAGCTACAACTCATCAGAAAGGAGGGAATTCAATTCAGAAGAGTTCTTTCATAATATGTAGCTATAATGCATTTTTACAATTAGAGATTGACTGGAGGTTACAGGGCACTGTATGTGGTTTTATTCTTTAGATGGTAATCCTAGGTTGTATAGGAAATCAGGATGAGCAAACCAGACAGAACAAGCCTATAAGCAGCGTCTATGCCCTCTGAATCAGCTCTGCATCCAGATTCCAATCCTGTATCAATTCTTGTCTTGACATTCTTCAGGGACTACTGATTTAGTGTAAACCAAAACATCAAGTAGGCTTCATCCCAGGGAAGCAGGGATGGTTTAATATATGGAAATCCATCCACATAACCCACTATATAAACAAACACAAAGACAAAAACCTCATTTATATGTCATTAGATGCTGAAAAAGCATTTGACAAAATCTAACACCTATTCATGATGAAAGTCTTGGCAATATCAGGAATTGAAGGCCCAGACATGAACTTAATAAAAGCAATATATAGCAAACCAATAGCCAACATTAAACTAAACGGAGAAAAAACTGAAGCAATCCTATTAAAATCAGGGACTAGAAAAGGCTGCCCACTCTCTCCCTACTTATTCAATATAGCACTTGAAGTTCTACCCAGAGCATTTAGACAACAAAAGGAGATCAAAGGAATATAAATTGGAAAGGAAGAAGTCAAAATATCACTATTTGCAGATGATATGATAGTAGATATAAGTGACCATAAAATTCCACCAGAGAACTCCTAAACCTGATAAACAACTCCAGTGCAGTGGCTGGATATAAAATTAACTCAAATAAATCAGTGGCCCTTCTCTACACAAAGGATGAACAGGCTGAGAAAGAAATTAGGAAAACAACACCCTTCACAATAGTCACAAATAATATAAAATACCATAGTGTGACTCTAACTAAGGAAGTGAAAGATCTGTATGATAAGAACTTCAAGTCTCTGAAGAAAGAAATTAAAGAAGATCTCAGAATTTGGAAAGATCTCCCATGCTCATGGATTGGCAGGATCAACATTGTAAAAATGGCTATCTTGCCAAAAGGAATCTATAGACTCAATGCAATCCCCATCAAAATTCCAACTCAATTCTTCACTGAATTAGAAAGGGCAATCTGCAAATTCATCTGGAATAACAAAAAACCTAGGACAGCAAAAACTCTTCTCAAGGATAAAAGAAACTCTGGTATAATCACTATCCCTGACCTCAAGCTGTACAACAAAGCAATTGTGGAAAAACAAAACAAAACAAAACAAAACAAAACAAAACAAAAAACTAACAAACAACAAAACAAAACAAAACAAAAAAACAAAAACTGCATGGTACTGGTAGAACAACAGACAAGTAGATCAATGGAATAGAACTCAAGATCCGGAAATGAACCCACATACCTATGGTCACTTGATCTTTGACAAGGGAACTAAAACTATCCAGTGGAAAAAAGACAACATTTTCAACAAATGGTGCTGGCTCAACTGGCAGCTATTATGTAGAAGAATGAGAATTGATCCAGTCTTATCTCCTTGTACTAAGGTCAAGTCTAAGTAGATCAAGGAACTCCACATAAAACCAAAGACACTGAAACTTATAACAGAGAAAGGGGAAAAAGCCTTGAAGAAAAGGGCACAGGGGAAATTCCTGAACAGAACAGCAATGGCTTGTGCTATGAGATCAAGAATCAACAATTTGTTTTTAGTTTGACCTCACAAAATTGCAGAGCATCTGTAAGGCAAAGTAAACTGTCAATAAGACAAAAAGGCTACCAAGAGATTGAAAAATATCTTTACCAATCTTAAACCTGATAGTGGACTAATATCCAATATATATAAAGAATTCAAAAAGTTGGACTCCAGAAAACCAAGACTGCCCTACCCTGGGATGCATCCTATAAACAACCACCAAACCCAGACACTATTGTATATGCCAGCAAGATTTTGATGACTGGACCCTGATATAGCACTCTCTTGTGAGGACATGCCAGTGCCTGACTAATACAGAAGTGGATGCTCACAGTCATCTATTGTATGGAACCCAGTGCTCCCAATGAAGAAGCTAGAGAAAGTACCCAACAGCTAAAGGGGTCTGCAACTCTATAGGAGGACCAACATTATGAACTCACCAGTACTCCTAGAGCTCATGTCTCTAGTTGAATATGTACCAGTTTTTGGCCTAGTAGGTCATCAATGGGATGAGAGGCCCTTGATCTTGCAAAGATTCTATGTCCCAGTACAGAGGAATGCCATGGCCAGGAAGCAGGAGTGGGTGGGTTGGGCAGCAGTGCAGGGGGAGGGTATAGGGACTTTCAGTATAGCATTTGAAATGTAAATGAAGAAAATATCTAATAAAAGTGTAAAAAAAAGTATTCTCAACTGAGGCATACTGAATGGATGAGAAGCACCTGAAAAAATATTTAACATCTTTAATCATCAGGGAAATGCAAATCAAAACAACTGAGATTACACTTTATACCAGTCAGAATGGCTAAGATAAAAAAAAACTCAGATTACAGGAGATGCTGGTGGCAAGGATGTGGAGAAAGAGGAATACTCCTCCATTGTTGGTGGGATTGCAAGCTGATACAACCACTCTGGAAATCAGTTTAGCAGTTCCTCAGAGGATTGGACATAGTACTACTGGAGTTTAAAGCAATATCTCTCCTGGGCATATACCCAGAAAATGTTCCAACTTGTAATAAGAACACATGCCCCACTATGTTTATAGCAGCCTTATTTATAATTGCCAGAACCTGGAAAGAACCCAGATGTCCCTCAATAGAGTAATGAATACTGAAAATATGGTACATTTACACAATGAAGTAATACTCAGATATTAAAAACAATGAATTTATGAAACTCTTAGGCAAATGGATGCATCTGGAAGGTATCATCCTGAGTGAGGTAACCCAAGCACAAAAGAACACACATGATATGTACTCACTGATAAATGCATATTAGCCCATAAACTTAGACTACCCAAGATACAATTTAAAAAACACATGAAACTCAGGAAGAAGGAAGACCAAAGTGTGGATATTTCATTCCTTCTTAGAAGAGGAAACAAAATACCCATGGAAGGAGTTACAGAGACAAAATTTAGAGCTGAGACTGAAGGAAGGACCACCTGGAGACTGACCCACATGGGAATCCATCCCATATATAACCACCAAACCCAGACACTATTGCATATTCCAACAAGATTTTTCCTGACAGGACACTGATATAGCTGTCTCCTGTGAGGCTGTGCCAGTGCCTGGCAAATTTAGCAGTGGATGCTCACAGTCATCTATTGGCTGGAATACAGGGTCATTAGTGAAGGACCTAAAGAAATTCCCAAGGAGCTGAAGGGGTCTGTTTTCCTATAGGAGGAACAAAAATATGAACTAACCAGTACCCCCAGAGCTTGTGTCACTAGCTGCATATGTAGCAGAGGATGGCCTAGTAGGCCATCAATGCGAGGCGAGGCCCATTGTGTTGTGAAGATTCTATGCCCCAGTATAGGGAAATCTCAGGGCCAGGAAACAGGAGTGACTGGGTTGGGGAGCAGGGGGAAGGGAGTGGATATAGGGTACTTTCTGAGAGGAAACTAGGAAAGGGGATAGCATTTGAAATGTAAATGAAGACACTATCTAATAAAAATAGCAAGTAATAGTTACACAATTCAATATTTATTTAATTATGCATTTGCCATTAGCAAATGATGTCTGGAACATACTACCATGCTAGCATATTTTTTTTTAACAAATGAAGTAAATTACCAATAAAAGAATAAACTTTTCCTCTCCAACTTTCATTTGATTAAAATATTTTATAATGGCAATAGTAACCCTAGCTAGAAAAGAAATTGGTACCAGGATAGTGGATATTCCTGTAATAGACACACACACACACACACACACACACACACACACATATATGGAGGAGTGTGGAACTTTGGGCCAGAAATGTTGTATTTAAAGGTTGGCAAGCTTTTCTATGAGAGCTTGGAAGATAAGAATGTTCTGAGCATTGCAGACTGTTGGGATTCAGAATTTGCCACACAAACCATGTGAAAACTGATCGCAGTTAAACGAGAAGAGTGTCCTGACCACTCACCCCAAGACTGATTGATTACATTCACAGAGGACTCAGGAGCCAAACTTTGATGTGTGTCTATTCTCAGGTCAGGCTATTTATAGGAAAAAAACAGTTTCAGAAGTTCAGAAGGTAAGGATGGAGCCAGTACTACATTATGGCTAACTAGACAAACTATTATCAGCTGACTTTTTAAGCTCACTGGTTCTGAGTAAGGTAAGAAGGGAGGTGAACAGGGCTTCTCCAGAGCACTGGGATAACAGTGAAAGTATTACAACCATAGTGTTATCATCATTAGGGGAATTTTTCAGTGTTCCCTATTGTGCTGGTTTGTATATTCTTGGACCAGGGAGTGGCACCATTTGGAGGTGTGGCCTTTTTGAAATAGGTGGGACCTAGTTGGAATATTTGTGTCACTGTGGGTGTGGGCTTAAGATCCTCACCCTACTTGCCTGGAAGTCAGTCTTCCACTAGCAGCTTTTTGATGAAGACATAGAACTCTCAGCTTCTCCTGCGCCATGCCTGCCTGGATACTGCCATGCTTCCACCTTGATAATGATGAATTGAACCTCTGAATCTGTAAGCCAGTCCCGATTAAATGTTGCTTTTTATAAGACTTGCCTTGGTCATGGTGTCTGTTCACAGCAATAAAACCCTAACTAAGACGCCTATGGATAATTATTTCTGGGAAACTGACTCTGGGAACCTGAACTTAATTCACCTTATGAGCAAAATGTAAACTAAATACAAAATAGCAACAGTTGTGTTAAAAGGAGCAAACCTCAACACAGCCAATGGAGGCCAGGCTTGTGAAGTTCCAGAGGGAAGTTGATAATCCCTTGATAAATCTATCAGGGCTATTTTAAGTTCAGAATCTGTAGTTCTGGTTAGCTGTGACTATAGAATCAACTGTGATCAACAAAATACCAGAATCTCTGAAGGAAAACATTTGCATTAGTGGGAAAAATTGATGCTGGTCAATTGGAAGTGAGACATCAGCAGTGATTAAGAAGAGAGCAGCATATATTCCATTTTCATTCCTAAGGAGATCAATTTATGCCCTCTGGGAACAGGAAAATCAACTGTGGAGTTGGAGGGGAAAGAGGATTGAGGAAGAGAATGTAGGGAGAGACAGCAAAAATAAGGGATATTTGAGGGTAATATTGAAACTTAATAGAAACTTCTTAAAGTATATACATATGCGAGAATTGCAGGCTGGTATCCAGTCGAGCTGTGGTCTGAACTCCAATGGTCATAATTCATCTTCGTGACATGGTAGGTGTTCCCTCCTGGAGAAAGTGCTGCCAGAATGGCAGTCCAAGGCCCAGGTTTGAAGAGACAAACCATGTAGAAAGTTGATGCTTTGCACCATGAGGAAGGCCTAGGAGAGGCTATTGGTGACAGTGCCTCAATAGATCTGAGCATTTTGGAGATACCAGGTACCATGGGAAGACCACCAAGAACAGCAGCAGCACTGGAGTGGTGTTGATCTGAGCCGAGAAGGTAAGCTGTATGTGTTTTGCAGATGGCAGAGCAGGAGAAGTGATCCAGAATCTTAATAAAGACATAAAAATCCTGAGTGAATCCCAGATATTGGGCATTTGGTGATTTACACTCTTTGAGTTTGATTTTGCTTTGAATGATTGTGACTATGCCCTGATTATTCCCTCTTGAAGTAACAAAGTATTTAACTTATTTATTATTTCATAGGAAGTCATAGGTGAGAGACTTTCAATGTTAAAAGAATCTTTGATTTTTGTAAGAGACTGAATAATTGAGAATTTAACTTGTTCAGATTGTTGGGCTTTTCTAAAATGTTTTATATTGTGATGTATACATTAATGTGTAAACTTAGGAATGAACTAGAAAGGAAAGGTTGTGGCTTTACACAGATAATTTAGGCATCAAGTTGACAAATTGTGAATTCTTCCTTATAGTTTTGTGTCAACTTGAAAAAAGCAAAAGTCATATTAGAGGAGGGAACCTCAATTAAAAAAAGGTCTGCAGCCAGGCAATGGTGGTGTATGCCTTTAATCCCAGCACTTGGGAGGCAGAGACAGGGGGATTTCTGAGTTTGAGGACAGCCTGGTCTACAGATTGAGTACCAGGACAGCCATGTCTAACAGAAAAACCCTGTCTCAAAAAGCCAAAAAAAAAAAAAAAAGAACGAAAGTATGAAAGAACGAAAGAAAGGAAGGAAGGAAGGAAGGAAGGAAGGAAGGAAGGAAGGAAGGAAGGAAGGAAGGAAAGAAGGAAGAAAAGAAGGAAAGAAGGAAAAGAAAAGGTTTCCACAAGACCAGGCTGTAAGCAAGCACATAGGGCAAGTTCTTAATTAGTGATTGATGAAGAAGGCTCCAGTCCATAATAGGTGTTATCATCCCTTTACTGGTGGTTCTGTGTTTGTATAGGAGAGCAGGTTGAGCCCATGACTCTTGCACTGGTTATTTCTACCCTTCCTAAAATTGGGATAGTAACTATTCAACCCATTCAAACCTAACTAGCATTAAGTTAGTTCCTGTTTGAAGTGAATGATAATTAAGTTCGAGACTCACAATTTGTTAGTTTGGGGAGTAAGAGACTGGAGAGAAAGCTCTGTTGTAAATTTCACAATTATATCACATCTGCTGCTCTTGTTCAAAGTCCATTATGGAAGAAGAGGACAAAGCCTTGTGAGAACAAGAGGGTGTATAATTTGCAGGGATACAGTATTTGCCTAATGTGGCAGGGCTGTTGTACTGATGTTCTCAAGGACCGCTACTCTATGCATTAAACCTGCACAAATTCAAACCAGTAAATATTCCTGCATAAATTGTGAGAGAGGATGAGAAATGCCATGCTTAGCTGAGTAGCCATTGACAACTGATTACTGCTGGAGGAAATAGAATGTTGCTTCCTTTAGTGATGCAGGCTTGATTGGGTACCCTTTTTCCCCTAGAATAGTGTCAGACAAGACCCTTTTTCAGGATAGCATAATAGATACCCTGCATATCCAATATTATTATTCATAGCAATAGTAGAACTACAAGTATAAACCATCAATGAAGTAATTTTATGATGGAGGGTCACCATGACAAGAGGAACTGCATTAAATGGTTGCATGGTTAGGAAGGTTAGGAATTACTGCCCTAGACAGTACTATACTCACACACTTATAGGGAGCATGGAGTGGACTAGGTGTGTTTCAATAAAAAGCTCATGAATTTGGAAAGGAATAGTAGTAGTGGTTGCAGAGTGTCAGGGAGGAGTTAGAAGGGAAGGACAAGGGAATGGATATAATCATTTATTCAGTGTATGCATGTATGAGAAATCTCTAACAATAAAAATATTTTTTGAAGATTTATTTATTTTTATTATATGTAAGTACACTGTAGCTGTCTTCAGACACTCCAGAAGAGGGAGTCAGATCTCATTATGGATGGTTGTGAGCCACCATGTGGTTGCTGGGATTTGAACTTCCTACCTTTGGAAGAGCAGTCGGGTGCTCTTACCCACTGAGCCATCTCACCAGCCCCAATAAAAATATTTAAGGAGTTGAATAAATGATTAGGAGTGTTTCCTTAATGTTTGAAAGCTAATCTTGATATCCCTATGTTTGATTTGCCAAATCAAACTACAGTCCAAATTACGCTCTACTCTATGCTTGAAATGCGTATTAATGTAACACAATAAAAATCCCTTTTCAGAACTTTTAATGATACCAAAGATGAAAGTTGTGAGTGAAGGCAGATTTAATAAATTAGTTTATAACATATAATAGATTTTCTAAGTTCATAGCCGCAGGAAAAAAAAAAAAGAAAGGTATAATGATTCTAAATGGAGACAACCTAAATTTCACATTAGGGATGGCTTTTATATGATATTCTATGATTGCACGAAGACCACTGATTCCACAAAGGCTGCTACTTTATAGTAACAATTACACCTATTTAAATCAGAGGGAATTTTATAATGTAGCAAAGGGATTGAATTGAGCCCTGAGTAATTAATTAAAATGACAAATGCGTGTAAATGATGAACACAGACCATTGTAATTAGACGCTCACCAGGTGTGGTAAATAGGCTGTTTTCTACTTTCAAAATTGCTTATAGCCAACTGGCAATATGATTTTCCAGTGCTCATTTGAATTCCTGATTCTCTGCAGAGAATGAGTGATCTGGTTACAGTAACTCTTACAAGAGTAAATTTTCATGTGAAGATACACAGAGATGATAAAATAAATGACTATAGGGGCTGCAGGTAATTATTACTCTCTGCTGGAGGTAAGGAAATGAATGGTATCATTCACTATAGTTGAGAAAAAATGCAATTCACATTTTGTTTTTAGAAAAAGATTAGGTGAAATATATTTGTGCCTTTAATTTTGATAAGTTTATATATATATATTAGTTTTAATTTCTTAGCTTTAAAAATCCCAAGATCTTTTTCAAAATATGATAATTTTTACAAAATGGGAGTCAGAGTTATTATTAATTATGATTACACCTACTGTGAACTCATCCTTAAAAAGTCCAAGTTGAGTAGAAGATTAAATTTAGTGTACTAGCTTGAGTTAACAAATGAAGCTTCTAATTTTTAGATTTTGTCCATTAAAAAGACAATTGTTTTATCGTTTTTCCTTATGTTAAAAAATATTATCTGAATATTTGTAGATAGGGAGATTAAAGAAATAAATAGCATAAATGACTTTGCCACTGGTATTAAACACAAGTGAAGATAAAGTGTCTGCAGATATTACAAGCTAACAGTTCTTCCTAGGAAGTAGTGAAGTGTCCTAGTGCTTACTGCCTACAGCCCCTGCAGATTGACAAATGAGCTCTTGTTAGGATATCCATTTGTAATTTAAAATCATGCATAAAACTATCCTGTAGGAAGTTTCATGGCTTCCTGCCCTTAAATAGCTTTCAATATGCCTGTAAATCTAGCTGTGTAAGAGATATATTCAGGAGAGTCACAAGTTCACAGCATGCCTGGCCTAGAGTGTAATATGAAGTCCATGCTGTGCAAATTAGTAAAAACTTGTCTTAAGATAAAAAATAAAAGGAGGGCTAATGATCTAGCTTGAAGGTACAGAGGTTGCACAACAGTGTAAGGTAATAGGTTCAGTCCTCCCTATTTCTCCGAAAACCAGTAGTTCTACTCTTTTAAAAAGCTTATTTGGATTCACAGAGCCAAAAATCAGAACTCCAGCCAGATTCCAACACAGATATGTGCAGTTCTACACATTGTGCTGTTTCTCAAGTATACAAATCTTCAGATGCCTTCATTTATTTCCCTACTTTGCCAAGCCTCTGGCTTGATGGCAGCAGGTACATAAGTATAAAATGTGCTTATGCCATTCGCAAACACAACTAGATACAAAACTCTTATTGGATGTTGCCAAGGTGACTAATTCCCCTGTATCTCTGTCTGGCCCACACAGCAGCTGATACACTTCAGTAACACTATCTTCTGGAATTTTGTCTTTCATATACAAAAGACTGGCATATTTGACTAATGAGGAATTTTTTTTTATTCTGCAAAAGTTTTCTATCTATAATTTGAATAAAGTGACAATTTGACTTATTTAGAACACATTGGGTAAAGGATATCAAGGCCACCCATTAACTGCACAAAACTGGTAAAAATTGATGAGACAAAAGATGCCAGTATTTAATTTTCTTGTTGGTAAAACAATGTTAGTGTCTAGGGACAATGCTGGGAGAAAGCTTCTATTTATTTCATATTAACTACTCTGGAGTGATTAAACAAGTTGAAATTTGTGATAAATCAGCTGTTAATGTGGGAAGTACTTTTTTCCTCATATGTGGTTGAAGGTCAATGAGCAGGATTTGTTACTGATGTATAAATGTAAAATTCTATGTTAATAAGCATAAATAAGAGTCAAATGTTTAGAAATATTCTTGTGCAACTTTTATTTGCGTTTTCATAATTAAAACAATATTATACTATATATTGTTAGGTTTGCTATTAAGAGAAAACAAATTATTGCAAATTAAACAGTATGGATTTGATTTTCACTGATCTCTGCACAAATCACTGTGGTAAAATTATGAAGAAGAATATCTCATTAGTATGTGATTTTTCAAGACCACAGTTAGGTCCTGTCCATGAAGGATATTTCGTTTAAGCAAAATCATTTGAGATTTGCTATGCTCTATTTGGGGAGTAGAGATGGCTTGGTTTACATTTAATGAATTCACATATGAGGGGAATACACTTTTGTTGAAATTACTAGTATTTCTGTTTGCTACCTAGACTAGTACTTGGGTGGTTTATTTACTACAACTGATATTTTACAATTAACTGACTATATGTGCTAGTCTTTACTCTTTTTCTCTTTCTAATTCTTATTCTACCCCACTCACTCGAGGTAGAATTATTACTGATTGATTTTTTTTTAAATCTTTCTGTGAACATTTAATATTCAAATTATTGAGCTAATTTAAAGTCTGAAAAAAAAATGAAGTTAATTACAGATAGCCCTTCCTATTTTCATACAACAGAGACCCTCCTGGCCACTATTCTGTATTGCTTAGGCAAACTCTCACAAGTACATTAGGAAAGGAGATTTGTAAATATATTCTCTGTTGAAGCTGTCATTAATTCTAAGTGAAGATGCTGAGACAAATGAGTTCAAGGAGATTACTGAAAAAGTCGAACTGACCTGCTTGGGAACATTTTTCTTTATTCTTTGTTCTTAGATATTTTCTTTATTTACATTTCAAATGTTATCCCCTTTCCTAGTTTTCCCTCCTAAAAGCCCCTATCCCCTCCCCACTTCCCCTGCTCCCCAACAACCCAGTCCCATTCCCAGACCTGGCCTTCCCTTATACTGGGGCATAGAACCTTCTTCACAGGACCTAGGGCCTCTCCTCCCATTGAAGACCAACTAGGTCATCCTCAACTACATATACAACTAGAGCCACATATCCTTCCATGTGTTTTCTTTGATTGGTGGTTTAGCTTCAAGGAGCTCTGGGGGTACTGGTTAGTTCATACTGATGTTCCTCCTATGGGGCTTCAGCTCCTTGGTACTTTCTCTAGCTCCTTTACTGGGGACTTTGTGCTCTGCCCAGTGGATGATTGTGAGCATCCACTTTTGTATTTGCCAGGCACTGGCAAAGGCACTCAGGAGACAGTTATTATCAGGCTTCTGTCAGCAGGCTCTTGTTAGCATCTGCCATAGTGGGTTTGGTGGTTGTTTATGGTATGGATCCCCAAGTGGGGCACTCTCTGTATATATGATTGTTACTTCAAACTCTGCTCTGAACTTTGTCTCTGTCACTCATTCCATGGATATTTTGTTCCTCCTTCTAAGAAGGAGTTTGAGCTTCTGGGCTAAGATCGAGTGAACCTGAGATTCTGTGAACCTGAGATTCTGGGTATTTCAGAATTCTTGGCAGTCAAGCTTCCTAAGAGATCCTGATCCTGTGTGACCAAGCTCCTGCGATGCTGCGATCCTGAAATACTGAGATCCTGGGCATGCTACATTGCCTGGAAAGTGATACCTCCTCTGGGGACCAAGGAGCTGTCAGCTGTGTTGGAAACCAAGGTAGACTAACAAAGACCAGAAGGAACCTAAGCCACATGTTGGGCAGGTTTTCTGTGTCCCTGCTGGGATAGGACCCTCATTGGTTTTTTTGGAACATATGTTCCATTCGACTCCCCAGTGATGCTAAAATCCTGGGTGTGCTAGGGTGCTTGCAGCATGGAGAGTCCTCTGGGGACCTTTATTTCATGCTCAAGGTGGCCTCAGGCTGGAGCAGACTGGAAGGTCAGGAACAGTTTTCAAAAACCTGTTTCCAAGTGTCAAGTAGCAACAAGCACATTTTCCTGATTCAGTGGCCACTCAAAGACAAACTCCAAGACGGAGCAGCTTGAAATAACAGAGATTCTACAAAGGATTGCTTAGTAATATAAACCAACACTCTTCTCTTCCTTGAAAATGAAGATCCACTACTCTCTAAGATGTCACTGTGAACGTGTCTAGGAGATCCTGAGTGCTGTATAAGTATAATCATTGATGTTCCAAATTCAATCGAATTTATATCAGGAGTGAATTTTTAATTTGGATAGAAATACAACAACAACAAAACAACAAAAGAAAGTAAGAAAGATGTAATCTTGAGCTTATCTTATTTTCAAAAAGTTTTACTTTTTAGTTTTCAAAGTTTATTCCTACACATGACACATTTTCTCTTACTATAAACATTTTTGAGTAATCTCTTGGTTTCTACCTTCAGGAGGTCATGCTTTCAAGGATAGTGAGCATGACTTATTTATTTTAACAACTCCCAAGCTGGCTCTAATTACTGTCACATTTAAGAATTCAAACTCTTAACTGAGCAGTGACACAGTAAGTCAGAGGCACTTGCTGTGACTTTTTTTTAAAAGATGGCTTAGTTTGATAATTGAAGGTGATTGAACTAAAGGTGAATAAAAGATCACAGAAAGGAGAAAACATTTTAAAGCCCCAGATTCCTAGTTCTGTGGGCATCAGACCACATGATCCTAGCAAGCATTTTACACACCTGCTACTCAGAAGGGTGAATGGCTCTGACTTTAGGCACACAAAATACATTGATCTCTTGGTTCATTGAGTCCTCTTTAAAGTTTACACTTTAGTTCCTACAGGTTGTGAATTCCTTATCAGAAGGGTGATTTTTCTTTGTATATCTACAACATGGCATATCCTATTGTATCTGAAACTAAAATTCTCATCTTTTCCCATATGTCTTAAGCACATAAGCTGGAGGTTATTACTTATGAAGTATTTTAAACACTTGTATACATGAAGCAATGCTTTGTACGGTGCGGTTTTTCTGTTGGGAAACTATTTCTCTAAAAGATTGCAAATTTTAAATTTTCATATTTTGGATATTCTAATATCTTAATTCAAAGCTATCACTGACCTTGGATTTTTCTACTCAAGAGTTATCTTTCATTATTATTATTTTAATTGCTTTTGTTGTTATTTATTTATTTTAAAAATTAACACTCTATATTTTGTAAGAATTCTCCCAAAATGTGTGTATATTTGTCCTCCTTGATTTATTAAGATCCTCTGTGACACAGAAACTTTGAGTCTTCTGAAATCCTACTTGCAGACTTTTAGTCTTAACTTCTGAGTTAATAGCGTCCTCTTCAGAGAGTCCTTTTTCCTGTTCTTAATTTTTGGAGATTTCTGCTTATGTATGTGCTACCAGTTTTAATATTTCAAGATTTACATTGAGGTCTTTGATCCAATTGAAAATGATTGTTAGCCTCCATCTGCACCCTGGATCTAAAGCTGCCCTACACCCCCCCCCCCCCCCACACACACACACATACAAATCCCTCCAAGAGAGAGCTGGTCTTCAAGGAGTGCTCTCACTCCTAGCTCAGAGATGAGAGTGCCACTTTTGCTCCAATAACTATCAAAAGCAGGACATGCAAGGTGCTCACAAGGAAAAGGAACAGTGGAGGATCTGGGGACAGGATCCATCCAGTCTCCATCTGCACCCTGGAACTAAGGCTGTCCCACAGCCCTCTGCAACCAAACCCTTCCCAGGAGAGATCTGGTCACCCCAGGAGTGCTGACACACCTAAGGTCACAGGCTCAAAGGTTCACAGGAGGGACAATTTCCAGTCAGAGAGAGAAAGATCAATAGCACCAGAAATAACCAGATTGTGAGAGGCAAGCACAAGAACCAACAGAAACCATGGGTACTTGGTATCATCAGAAACTAGTTCTCCCACCACAGCAAGTCCTAGATACTCCAATAAACCAGAAAAACAAGTTCAGATTTAAAATCACATCTCATAATGCTGATAGAGGACTTCAAGGAGGGCATAAATAAGTCCTCTAAAAAAAATTTAGGATACCACAGGTAAACAGGTAGAAGCCCTTAAAGAGGAATCACAAAAACAGAACATACCATAGAAAACATTGACACAACAGTCAAAGAACATTTAACATGCAAAGAGATCCTAAACCAAAACAAACAGGAAATCCAGGACACAATGAAAAGAACAAACCTAAGGATAATAGGTATAGAAGAGAGGAAAGATGCACAAATTAAAAAGCCAGTAAATATCTTCAATGAAGTTATGGAAGAAAAGTTCCCTAACCTAAAGAAAGAGACGCCCATGAACATACAAGAAGCCTACAGAACTCCAAATAGATTGAACCAGAAAAGAAATTCTTCCATCACATAATAGTCAAAACACTCCCTCAGAGTAAAAAAACACATTGTCCCAAGAGACAAGCTGACATAACCATTCTAATATCAAATAAAATCAACTTTCCATCAAGTTACCAAAAAAGATAAGGAAGGACACTGCATACTCATCAAAGGAAAACTCCACCAAGAAGAACTCTCAATTCTGAAAATCCATGCTCCAAATGAAAAGTCACCCACATTCATAACAAAACTTTACTGAAATTCAAAGCACACATTGCACCTCACACAATAATAGTGGGAGATTTCAACACCCCACTCTCATCAATGGACAGATCTTGGAAAAAACTAAACAGAGACACAGTGAAATTAACAGAAGTTATAGATTACCAAATGGATTTAACTTATAAGACATTTCATCCTAAAACAAAAGAATATACCTTCTTCTCAGTACTTCAGGGTATTTTATTCAAAACTGACCATATAAAAGGTCATAAAATAGGCCTCAACAGATACAAGAAGATGGAAATAATCCCATGCATCCTATCTGATCACCATGGACTAAGGCTGGTCTTCAATAACAATAAAAACAAAAGAAAACCCAAATATACATGGGCTCTACTCAGTGATAACTTGGTCAGCAAGAAATAAAGAAAGAAATTAAAGACATTTTAGAATTTAATGAAAATGAAGGCACAACATACCCAAACTTATGGGACATGATGAAGGCAGTGCTAAGAGCAAACTCAGAGCTAAGAGTGCCTCAAAAACAAAATAAAACAAACAAACAAACAAAAAAACCCAAACACACAAACAAACCAAACAAAACAAAAATGTCTGGAGAGAGCACACACTAGCAGCTTCACAGCACATCTGGAAGCACTAGAACAAAAAGAAGCAAATGCACCCAGATGAGTAGATGGTAGGAAATAATCAAACTCAGGGCTGAAATCAACCTAATAGAAACAAAAAGAGCTATACAATGAATCAACAATACCAAGAGCTGGTTTTTTGAGAAAATCAATAAGACAGATAAACCTGAGACTGACTAACAAGAGGGCAGAGACAGTAGCCAAATGAACAAACTCAGAAATGAAAAGGGAGATATAAGAACAGAAAATGAGGAAATCCAAAATCTCAGATTCTACTGAGGAAATCCAAAATATCAGATTCTACTCAATAAAACTGGAAAATCTGGATAAAATGGACAATTTTCTAGACAGATACCAGGTAACAAAGTTAAATCAGGATCAGATAAATAGTCTCATAAACCATAAAGAAATAGAAGCAGTCATTAAAATTCTCCCAAACAACAACAACAACAACAAAAAATCCCAGGACCAAATAGGTTTAGTGCAGAATTCTCTCAGACCTTAAAGAAGACCTAATATCAATACTCTTCAAAATATTCCACATAATAGAAGCATAAAGAACACTAAAGAATTTGTTCAATGAAGCTAGAATTATGCTTATAACTAAATCACACAAAGACCCAACAAATAAATTGAACTTCAGACTAATTCCCTTATGAATATCTAAGCAAAAATATTCAGTAAAATTCTTGCAAATTGAGTCCAAGAACACGTCAAAACAAATCATCCATCATGATTAAGTAGGCTTTACCCCAACAATGCAGAGATGTTTCAATATACAGAAATCCATTAATGTAATCTACTATATTAACAAACTCAAAGGAAAAGAAATGATCATTGCAGTAGATGCTGCGAAAGCATTTGACAAAATTCAAATGAAATTCAAAGGATTTTCACGGTAAAAGTCTTGGAAAGATCAGGAATTAAAGGCCCATACCTAAACATAGTAAAGCAATATACAGTGAACCAGTACTCAACATCAAACTAAATGGAGAGATACTTGAAGCAATCCCACTAAAATCAGGGACTAAACAAGGCTTCCCACTCTCTTCCTACCTTTTCAGTATAGCACTCAAATTCCTAGACAGAGCAATTAAAATATGAACTAAACAGTACCCGGGAGCTCTTGTCTTTAGCTGCATATGTATCAAAAGATGGCCTAGTAGGTCATCACTGCAAAGAGAGGCCCATTGGACTTGCAAACTTTATATGCCCCAGTACAGGGGAAAACCAGGGCCAAAAAGGGGCAGTGGGTGGGTAGGGGATTAGGGGGGATGGGTATGGGGGACCTTTGGGATAGCATTGAAAATGTAAATGAGGAAAATACCTAATTAAAAAAATGAAAAAAAAGAAAACAAAAGAAGATCACAGAGATACAATTGGAAAGGAGGGAGATAAAATATCACTATTTGCAGATGATATGATAGTATACATACCTGACCACAAAATTCCACCAGAGAACTCCTAAACCTGATATACAACTTCAGCAAAGTGGCTAGATGTAAACTTAACTCAAACAAATCAGAAGCCTTCCTCTACTCAAAGGATAAACAAGCTGAGAAAGAAATTAGGACATCTTGCCAAAAACAGTCTACCAATTCAATGTAATGCCCATCAAAATGTTCACTCAATTCTTCATAGAGTTAGAAAGAACAATTTTCAAATTCATCTGTAATAACAAAAATCCCAGGATAGTGAAAAATATTCTCAACAATAAAAGAATTCTGGGGGAATCACCATCCCTAACCTCAAACTGTACTACAGGGCAATCATGATAAAAACTTCATGGTATTTGTACAGAAGCAGGCAAGTAGATCAATGGAATAGAATTGAAGATCCAGAAATGCAACCACACACTTCAAAGGAGCTGAAACCAAGCAGTGGAAAAGAGCATTTTCAACAAATGGTTTTGATTCAACTGGCAGTCAGCATGTAGAAGAATGCAAAATGATCCATTCTTATCTCCTTGTACAAATGTCAAGTCCCAGTGGATCAAGGACCTCCACATAAAACCAAATACACTGAAACTAATAGAAGAGAAAGTGGGGAAGAGACTTGAAAACATGGGCACAGAGGAAAAGTTCCTGAACAGAACACCAATGGCTTATACTCTAAGATAAAGAACTGATAAATGGGACCTTATAAAATTGCAAAGGTTCTATAAGGTGAAGGACTCTGTCAATGGGAGAAAACAGCAACCAAGAGATTGGGAAAAGATCTTTACCAACTTTATATCTGATACAGGGCTAGTAACCAATATATATAAAGAAATCAAGAAGTTAAACACCAGCGAACCAAATAACCCTATTAATAAATGGGGTACAGGGCTAAACAAAGAATTCTTAACTTAGGAAACTGGAATGTTCAAGAAGCACGTAAAGAAATGTTTAACATCCTTAGTCATCAGGGAAATGCAGATCAAAATGACCCTGAGATTCCACCTCACACCAGTCAGAATGGCTAAGATCAAAAGCTTAGGTGACAACAGATGGTGGCATGGATGTGGAGAAAGAGGAACACTCCTCCATTTTTGGCAGGATTACAAGCTGGTATAACCATTGTGGAAATCAGTTTGTTGCTTCCTCAGAAAATTAGACATAGTATTACCTGAGGACCCAGATATACCACCCCTGGGCATATCCAGAAGGTGTTCCAACATATGACAAGGACACATGCTCCACTATGATAATACCAGACTTATTTATGATAGGCAGAAGCTGGAAAGAACCCAGATGTCCTTCAACAGAGTAATGGATACAGAAAATGTGGTACATTTACACAGTGAAGTCCAATGACCTATTAAAAACAATGAATTTATGAAAGTCTTAGGAAAATGGATAGTACCAGAAAATATACCCTGAGTGAAGTAACACAGTCACAAAGAATACACATGGTGCACACTCACTGGTAAATTAATATTATCCCAAAAGCTTGGAATTTCCAAGATACAATTTACAGACCATATAAAGATCATGAAGAAGGAATACAGAAACGTTGATTCTTCAGTCCTTCCTAGAACAGGGACCAAAATACTCAGAGGAGGTAGATGGTGGGAAGGACTTGGCAGAATGAGAAGAGGACAAGGGGAAAAACGTGTGTGGGGGTCAGGATTAGGTATGAGAGGACATAAACATGATATACAGAGGGTTAGGAATTTGAACAGATGTGTGTAGCAATGGGGGATGTGGAACTGGTGGTAGCCACAAGCATGTCGCAGAACACAGAAAAGCAAGAGACACCCAGGATCCACCAGGGATGATAGTAGCTGAAATGCACAACAAAGTGGAGGGAGAACCTGTAGAAACTATATTCAGAGGCTAGGCAAAGTCCCTTTTCATGAGATGGAACCACCCACTCATCTCCAAATTCTTAACCTAGAAGGGCTCTTATCTAAAGGAAATATGAGGACAAAGTGTGGAGCAGAGACTGAAAGAAAGGCCATCCAGAGACTATCTCACATGTGGATCCATCACATATGCAGACACCAAACACAGATACTCTTGGGGATGCCAAGAAGTGCTTGTTAACAGGAGCATGTTATAGCTGTTTCCTGAGAGAATCTGCCAAAGCCTGACAAATACAGAGGTGGATGCTTGCAGCCAACCATTGGACTTATCATGGGGTCCACAATGAAGGTGTTAGAGAAAAGACTGAAGGCGCTGAAGGGGTTTGTAACTCCATAGGAAGAACAATAATATCAACCAACCAGACCCCTCCAGAACTCCCAAGGACTAAACCACCAACCAAAGAGTACACATGGAGCCTCCCATGGCTCCAGCTGCATATGTAGCAAAGTATGGCTTAGTAGGACATCAGTGGGAGGAGAGGCCCTTGGTCCTGTGAAGGTTTGATACCCCAGTATAGGGGAATACAAGGATGGGGAAGCAGTAATGAATGGGTGGTTGGGGAAAACCCTCATAGAAGCAGGGGGAGGGGGTGGATAGGGAATTTCTGGGGGGGGGGAACCTGGAAAGGGGATAACATTTGAAATGCAAATAAAGAAAATATCCAATAAAAAAGAAAAAAATAGAATTTAACACTAAGTATATTCTTATTAAAATGACTGATAACAAAGGTCATTGCAACCCATGATTTCACATTGTAGTATTTTGTATGTTATACCCCAGGTATTAAGATGATATATAACTACAAGGAGCAATTTATATACTGATTATATTATGAGAAAAAAATTTTACCTGAAACACAAACAAATCCTCTACCAATGAATTAAGACCACTCATACACAAACATACATTTTGATTTATAGATAACAAATCCAAAAGAAGAAATTAATAATTTAGATTTGTGAAGCATATTTTAAAAGATTCAATTAGTATTAGTAAATATCAACATAAAATACAAAACTTCCCTTGGAATACTAAGGAAAATATTTTTTTCAGATCTTCTATGTCTCTTTGAAGGGTAATAAAAATTTGGTGATTACATTCAGTACTATGTAAATATCAGTTTAATCCAAATAAATTATTTGATTCAGTTTAGTAAACATAGTAATGACTTTTGGATGAGATTCAACAAACACATTAACCTGTAGATAATATGAGACTCTAACTAAATATAGAAATTCTTAAGCTTGTCCTGGTGGCACAGATATCTAATCTCAGCTGGTGGGAAGGGGAAGGAAGAACAATCACTGGTTTAGGGCTGAATGAAATAGAAAGTCCATTCAAGAGCAACCTAATAACTTAATAAGAATCTGTCCATGTGAGTAGTAAATGCAGATGCATGGATATAGCGAAGTAGTAGAGTATACTTTCCCAATTCCTCCCCCAACCCCCCACCCACCCACCCCTGCTTGCAGAAACTCCCTATACCATCCTCCATTCCCCTGCTTCTGTGAGGGTGGTCCTCCTCTCACCTACCCACTCCCACCTCCCTGCCCTCGAGTCCCCTAAACTGGGGCGTCTATTGGGCCTTTTTTAGGACCAAGAATCTCTCCTCCCATTGATGCATGACAAAGCCATCCTCTGCTGCATATGCAGCTGGAGCCATGTGTACCCCTTTTTTGGTGGTTCAGTCCCTGAAAGCTCTGGGGGAGGGGGTCTGGTTGGTTGATACTGTTGTTCTTCCTATGGAGTTGCAAAACCCTTCAACTCCTTCAGTCCTTTCTCTAACTCCTCTATTGGGGACTCCACACCCAGTTCAAAGGATGGCTATGAGCATCTGCCTCTGTATTTGTAAGGCTCTGGCAGGGCCTCTCAGAAGAAGGCAATATCAGGCTCCTTTTAGCATGCACTTTTTGGCATCCACAGTAGTGTCTGGGTTTGATAACTGTATATGGGATGAATCACCAGTTGGGAGAGTCCCTGGATGGCCTTTCCTTCAGTTTTGCTCTACACTTTGTCTGCATATTTGCTCCTGTGAGTATTTTGTTCTCCATCTAAGAAGAACCAAAGCACCCATACTTTAGTCTTCCTTCTTCTTGAGCTTTATGTGGTCTGTGAATTGTATCTTGGGTATTTGGAGCTTTCGGGCTAATATCCACTTATCAGTGAGTACACACCATGAGTGTTCTTTGGTGATTGGGCTACCTCACTCAGAATATTTTCTAGTTCCATCCATCCCCCTAAGAATTTCATGAATTCATCTCTTTTAATAGCTGAGTAGTACTCCATTGTACGAATGTATCACATTTTCTGTTTCTATTCCTCTGCTGAAGGACATCTGGGTTCTTTCCAATTCCTGACTATTATAAATAAGGCTTCTATGAACATAGTGGACCATATGTGCTTATTGCATGTTGGAGCATCTTCTGGGTATATGCCCAGGTGTGGTATAGCTGGGTCCTCAGGTAGTACTATGTCCAATTTTCTGAGTAACCGCCAATCTGATTTCCAGTGTGGTTGAACCAGCTTGCAATCCCACTGACAATGGAGGAGTGTTCCTTTCTCCAAATCCTTGCCAGCATCTGCTAGCACCCGAGTGTTAAATTCTTAATTGAGGTTTTATTCATGAAAATAGTCATATGAAGCTAGACATTAACTTCTTTTTTATTTGAGATTGTTAGTATACTAATGAATATTACAAAGAAGTAACATCCTTTCCATCCGAAAAAGTTTATAGGTAAATTAATGGTCAAAACTCTTTAAATTTACAAAATAGTCATTTTGTTTTTAAGAGTTTGGCAACTTTGGCTTGTTAACTATCCATTTCAAACATGTTAATATAGTCACTATCTGTAATTTGGTTTTAGAATGACATCTTTGGGGGTTTTTGTTGTTTAAAATGAGTAAATTATTTTCAATATTTCCCTTAATTAACTATGTTGAAATCATTTAAATGGCTAGTCAATCACAGGCCTTTTGAACATTTGTTATATTTCAATTTATTATGCCACCTGGGCACAATAGAGTAATTAATTATAGATTTTGGGCTTTTCTTTGTAAGTATTTTAAGCTCCTTTAGATTTTTACTGTTTATTTTTATGTTCATTTTCAGTAATTATTCCAATAACAAAGGCAAAAATTTTCATAAACACCTCAATGTTCCATCTGAATATCTGTTCAAGAATTCAATAGTTTGCTAAATGGAAAATATGGTGTGTATTTATCTAATAAGATTTAAAAACAACCAGTTTTATGATAGCAAGGGAAACAATTGATAAATTTGATCTATAGAAAAGAATATATTCTTAATATTATTTTTATGCATATGATGAGAAGTATGAAATAGTATATGCAATTTAATAACTATATTTTAAATTTAGAAAGTCTTTCTCCCTCCAGGGGTTCCATTCCATCCAGACACCAAACCCTAACACTAAAGCTGATGCCAAGATGTGCTTGCAGAGAAGAGCCTGGTATGGCTATCCTCTGAGAGACTGTGCCAGCACCTGATTAAGACAGATGCAGATACAGCCAGCCATTGGACTGAGCCCAGGGACCCCAATGGAAGAGTTAGTGGAAGGACTGAATGAGCTGAAGAGGATTGCAACCCCATAGGAAGAACAACAGTATCAACTAACCAGATCCTTCAGAGCTCCCAAGGATTAAACCACCAACCAGAGAGTACATGGATCAGACCATGACTCCTACTACATATGTAACAAAGGAGGGGAGTTGCTTGTGAAGGCTTGATGCCCCCCCCCAGAGAAGGGGGATACTAGAGGAGTGAGGTGGGAGTGGGTGGGGATGCACCCTTTTAGAGGCAGAGGCAGAGAGAGAGAGAGAGAGAGAGAGAGAGAGAGAGAGAGAGAGAGAGAGAGAGAGAAGGATGAGATGGTGATTTTGTGAATGGGAGACTGGAAGGAAGGATATTTGAATTGTAGACAAATGATTAAAGAAAGAAAGTTCCTCTTATGCACTATTTTCAGAGCTACTCTATATGTGTGCAACAGGAATTTGTAATACATACACTCAAGAAGCATTGATTCATTTTTACAAGAGTCATGCATGGCCTTCTGAGTCCTTTCTGCATCTTACCTTTGTCTTGGACTTGCTTTTGTTGAACTACGTCATCTAAAAAGCTCTGACTCTGTGCCTTTTTTTTTGTAAGTAAAATTTTAGTAGTAAATAATTATATATATATATATATTAGGGTTTCTCTTTATAGCCCTTGCTGTCCTGGAACTCACTTTGTAGACCAGACTGGCCTCAAACTCAGAAATCAGCCTGCCTCTACCTCCAGAGTGCTGGGATTAAAGGAGTGCGCCACAACGCCTGGCTTAATATACTCTTGAATTAACAGAAAATTGATATAACTTTTGGAAGGATCTCACTTTAATTTTCATTGCTAACATAGATTTTTACTATTCCAGCAGATTGTTGGTCATTTCAACTGCTACTTTGCAACAGTCCATGTATTCATAAAACATTTTGCAATGAATGCTGGAACATAGGTACATAGGTGCTAACATAGCCTAATATATTAAAGGGGAAGGGGTGGTCCAGAGAGTTTCAAAGTCTATATGATGCTACATCTATTGAAAAATTAAAGGAATATAGCTTCCCCTAAAATGTTGCAAACTAAATGTTAAATAGTAATATATCTGAAACATTTCCTGTTTAAATTTAAGCATGACCTGAGAAAGAAATGGTAAAATAAGAGACAGCTTGGCACAAAAAAATATAATTCTGATAATTATAACTGTCAGATAATAGGATTGGCTTCTTTTTGACATAGTGATTTCTCCATTACTAAAACATTCTAGCAGAAATTAGATGACCACCTGCCAAAAGTAAGATTCCTTTATGAGGAAGTATTCCCAATGTCCCTTTACTAATTTATTGTTAAGATTTCAAATTTTAAGTCATAGAATATTAAAGAAAAGTGTTTCTTTTGTTGTAGATATCAAGACTCTGGATTTTACATTGACTTTAGAACCTGTTTCATTTTGTAAATCTACAGGATGAGGTTTTACTATATTTTCATCTATCGTTATACTCACATCAAGTGCATGATTTTGGTATGTTAAAGATTATTCATCATGTGATTTGTACTTAATGACCTAAACTTTGTTTCTGGCAGATGGGAAGTGGTAATATTCTTATAAATATTAGATATAAATTCTTTTCCTCTGTTAGAAAGCATTTGATATAAAGTTAAAAACCAAAAATAAAGTTAATTTTATATTTGATCAGAATGTTAGATTATGAAGTCTTCAAATGGAATGGGCTATTTATTATCTACTCTATGTCAAGTAATTATTTATCATGAGGTAGCAATCTAAGAGCAACAGTGAATTGAAAGGTAAAAAATGTCTCTTCTAAGAAGCTTCTATTTTAATTGAGGAGATAAAACTCATATTAAATAAATAAGCTGATAAAACAAATCAACTATCATAAATGCTTGTAGGTAATATAAGACAAAAAGCATGGCGAGGCACACTCCTACTGAGAGCGGTGTATCTAAAAAATGGTGAAACCCATGTCTCTAATGTATTCACTTTCTAATGAGGAATAAAATGTTAAAAGTAGCTTATACTATTGAAGAAATATAAAAAGTAAATAAAAAGCATTCAGTGATAGAGATTGTGTTAAACACCTCTGAAGTCCTTTTTGGTTGGGTGTCCAGCAAGTAAAGAAAGACGGGAGGGAACTGAGAGCAGAGAATTTTGGAGAGACAGATCCTACAAGGAAAACCGGTTCTGATAAAACACAGTATTTAATTGAATGCAATGTAAAGTCTTGTGAAATCGGCAGGGTGGGTGAACATCACAGCACAATTGATTGATTCTATTTTAAATATTTGTATTTTCTTTTGGTATTTATTTACTTGTGTGTGTGTGTGTGTGTTTGTTTGCGTGTGTTTGGGTGTGTATGTGTGTATACATGTGTTTGTCACAGCCTATCTGGTTCAGAAGGCAACTTGCTGGAGTTTGTTTCTTCTTTTCTCCATTGTGATCTCTGGGGCTTTAAATTTGGGTTGTGTGGCAAGTGTTTTTGGCTACTAAGCTGCCTTGCTGCCCAAGACTGTAGTTTTCTTTAGAATAAATTACAGAAGGGTAAAAGTATTAACTCAGGTTCTTAACACTATGTGCACAACATGCCAAACTGGCAATGAAAGTGTTCTGGACCATAATGCTAGAAGGGCAGAAAATAACAGAAGGAGAGAAGGGGCCTTCTATAATACATATGTGAAATAATAATTTTCATAAGTATTTATACTATTGAAAATATTTTTTTTCTTAGTTGTGGTATGTTGATAATTAAAGCTGTGCTTCTTCCAACCTTATATCATGCAATAAAGGAAAATGTGAATTTGCAAATAATGTGGGTCTGTTAAAAGAACAGTGATAGAAAGAGAGAGAAGTTAGGGTATGATGGATTTTTCAAGGAACTATGAATTTTAGAATATATATTATGCCTAATGGTTAGTTATTCACTTTGTCAAAGAGGCATTGCAAGATTTTAAATAACTATATTTATTATTGATAGTTTTGCTTGAAGCCAAGTCCTGAAATTTGATGAGATAATGAGTTTTGCTACAAAGATAAATTGTATTTTTCATTATAAAGTTTGATGAATGTAGGCTGTGGAACATATATATTCTCTAGACAATAAACATCAAAAGCATAAGCATATATTTTGTTTTAAAATCTTTTTCTGTTAAAAAAACTTTTGAGGAGACAAACATTAATTAATGACAACACTAAAATTAATTTTGGTCTTGAAATATTACTTCTACTCTGTCATCCCAACATACCCATAACCTTATCAGTTTATTCACATGGGTTGTCTCACACAGCTAGCAAAGTACTTGTAAACATTTTATACTAAATCATCAAGTTTCTGACCTGATGTAAATATTTGGGAATCTGATCTTGGAAATGATAGAAAGTCTCTTACAGTACCTTGGAAGATACTTAGATCCTAAGCCAACAGAAACAACTGTAGAGTTGAGAGAGAGAGAGAGAGAGAGAGAGAGAGAGAGAGAGAGAGAGAGAGAGAGAGGGAGAGAGGGAGGGAGAGAGATAGAGAGAGAGAGATAGAGAATTATCTTGTAAGCTGAACGAGGTACTTTCTTTTGTGTACACCAACAGAGTAGGTTAGAAAGGTGGCACAGGTTACATGATGGCCACAAAATGATGAGGACATGAATTCAGCTGCCAATAGAAACACAGGCACACTTATAATCTCAGCACTATTTGGGTAATTAGGAGACTGGAGAATATCAAGAGAATAGCTGGATTGGTGAGTTCCATGCTCAGCAAGATATTTGAAAAAAAAATACAACTAGGGAATGGTTTGAGAAAAACACCTTATAGTAACTTCTGGACTCCATATTCACCACAAAACACACACACACACACACACATACACACACACACATTGGTTATCCAATTTTTAAAATAACTATTCTTTATTCATTTTCTTAAGAGAGACCTAGGTAGAAGGTTATAAAGATATATAGGTCCAGCGCAATCCTTGGTTATCTCTTTTGAGAATATTCTTCAGTTACAATTATTTGAACAAAATAGAAATATATGTTAAGCAGTAATATTCAATAAGAATAAGTAAAGATCTGAAATTTTGTTTATTGCATTTCAATTTTTAAATTAAAACTTGTATGATAATATTTATTATTCTGTCCCATATAGTCACTGCATATTAATGATGAAAAATACTATATAATTACATATACATACTTATGCTATACCTTATGTCAGCTTACATATCCTAGGTTGGGAAAATGCTGGGATGTAGAACATTCTCTAATTATTATTGAATATTACTCAGTCCACAAGTAAAAAAATCTATAAATGAGTCACAGAAATTCAAATTATTTTTACCTTTAAATCATAAATAATAAATAATTTCTAGGTTTCAATATTATTAAAGACAGAAATGATTTAGTATTATCTCCTTGACACAAGGTGTTGGAACAATCTAAGATTGAAGAGGTCTGAGGGCTTGGGAGGAAACTCTAGGAAAAGAGGACTCGAGTCTTGTGATCTCAGTTTTCTCAAAACAAAGAATTTCTCTTGTAATGTGTTTTTGTCCTCTTCCCAGGTATAGTGGATAGGAAAGAGTGTACTTCAGCTGTTGTTACTCATAAGCAGCTACCTAAAAACATCGACACATGTGGCTTGTTCTTGTGGTTGTACCTTACCAGGTGAGTCTTATTAATCCCTAAAGTGTAAATTGGTTGATTCTCTGATTGTGTTGACTATTGCATGAGACTTTAGGCTGCTGTATTTCAGGCTCTGCTCTCTCAGGCTCTTGACAACTAGATTGGTAACAACTATATAAAGCTACTTGACAACTAAAAGGCTCTCATTAAAATATTCTTTATCATTTTGCTGTGTCTTTTTCAATGAAATACGGTAATATCTGTATGCTTCTTGTGTCTTCTGATAGTACTTTTTAATGTTATTTATCAATTCAGTATATATCTTTCAAAACAAATATTATTATATGTGCCACTCACAGTTTTGAAAACTTTAGACCAAACAAAGCAACTGTCAGGGATTTCAGTAATTGAATTTCTTGGAAAGCTGCTTTGGTTTGTCAGTTTTGACTTGACTGTCAAAAAGAAAAAAAAAAATGACATGGGAACTCATCTGAGATAAAACTAGAAATATTTTGATAAAGCCACTCCAGAAAATGTGTTTTCTTAGAGGCTGCTTGAACTGGATTATTTCCACCCTCACATGAGCAAGTTTGTGTTAGACTTGAGTTTCTATTGTCTGATGCTGGGGTATAAGCTTTACTAACGACCTGTCAATAGCAGTACATACTTCTTCCGGTATAGGATGCACATGAACGTTACTTAAAATGCTCTCTATACCCCGTGTCAATTACTTCATAAGTGAAATTCATCTTTGACTGCTTCTGCACATGGATTGCCTGTAAATGGTTAGTAGTTAATTAGCCTGGAAGGAAGTCAAACTTAAGAAAACCAATTGGAAGAAAACAATGTCATAAAATGAATGGGTGTTTTCCCACTCTTGTCCAATAAAGCAACATTAATCAAATCCCTCTGGAAATATACCCTGGACAACCAATCAGCCTTCTTTTTATTCAGCTACCACTCTAGGTTTCCCTTGGTCTGTACTCTTCCCAAAAGGACTTGGATATATTATGAAGAGATTGTATATATTATATATATATGTATATATATATAATATATATATATATTATATATGTGTGTGTGTGTGTGTACAAACACATACATATGTACATATACTTGTTATATTTGTGTGTATGTATATGTATATATATATATATATATATATATGCATATATTTGTTATATATAATTGTTAATTTTGGATCCTGAGATCTGAACTATCAAACATGAACACTTATCTGTAAGTGGAGAAAACCTTTATTATACATGGACAGAATACCATTGAGTTCCTGTTAGTCAAAAAATTACTAGATAAATGCATAAAATTACTTGCTTAAGAGGTTTTTTTTAATTAGGTATTTTCCTCATTTACATTTCCAATGCTATCCCAAAAGTCCCCCATACCCACCCCCCAATCCCCTACCCACCCACTCCCCCTTTTTGGCCCTGGTGTTCCCCTGTACTGGGGCATATAAAGTTTGTAAGTCCGAAGGGCCTCTCTTTCCAGTGATGGCTGACTAGGCCATCTTTTGATACATATGCAGCTAGAGACAAGAGCTCTGGGCTACTGGTTAGTTCATATTGTTGTTCCACATATAGGGTTGCAGTTCCCTTTAGCTCCTTGGGTACTTTCTCTAGCTCCTCCATTGGGGGCCGTGTGACCCATCCAATAGCTGACTGTGAGCATCCACTTCTGTGTTTGCTAGGCCCCGGCCTAGTCTCACATGAGACAGCTATATCTGGGTCCTTTCAGCAAAATCTTGCTAGTGTATGCAATGGTGTCAGCGTTTGGAAGCTGATTATGGGATGGATCCCTGGATATGGCAATCACTAGATGGTCCATCATTTCGTCACAGCTCCAAATTTTGACTCTGTAAGTCCTTCCATGGGTGTTTTGTTCCCATTTCTAGGAAGGGGCAAAGTGTCCACACTTTGGTCTTCGTTCTTCTTGAGTTTCATGCGTTTAGCAAATTTTATCTTATATCTTGGGTATCCTAAATTTCTGGGCTAATATCCACTTATCAGTGAGTATATATTGTGCGAGTTCCTTTGTGATTGGGTTACCTCACTCAGGAGAGTTTTATTTTTTAAGTTTCAAATACATCAAATGGAAGAACTTTGATACAAAATCGACCACTGACATAGAAACCATAGACTTGTTAAATTTTCACTTCATGTGTAATAAATGCATTAGAAACATTTTAAATTTAGGGAAATGTATGCTTATTTCAGGACAGTAGAATCTGAATAGAATGGGCATTTTGTTGAAAGCAGTTCATAGCATTTACTAACGTAAGTGTAAGGACTTTTAAAAATAAGGTTTTTTTATGTTTTGTATTTATTTGTACAAGAAGGTCAAGCATGGTTCACTTCAGATGCATGCAAGGCAGAAGACATTTTGCCAAAGTAATCTCACATATTTCATAAAACAGATGTTGAGGCTTGTTGGCAAATGTATTTACCTGCCAAGGCATCCCACTGGCCTCTACGGACTTTATAAATGATGGTCTGTAACAGATATGTTGATAGTCATCAATACTTTCTAGATTAAAATTATTATAAGCAGATCATGGAACTAGATTTTATCAGTATAAATGGTGGGGGTGGGATGGGGATATACTTGTGGAGACAGGGGGCAGGGAGGAGGGATGGGATGTGGAACAGTCAAAGAGTAGACCAGGAAATAAATAAAATCTGGAGTGTAAAGCAGAAGAAAAATACATAAACAATAATAATTTAAAATGTCTTTGCAGTTGTATTTTTCTTGCCCTAGTTCTTTGGCCTGAGTGTACATTGGAAGTTGAGAGTTCAGGAAGGGATCTTTCTTTCTGAAGCAGGAATTATATTGCTGGTCTCAGAATCACTTAAGATGTGACATTTAACTGAGGATCTCTTTGTTCTCTTTATACCCAGAATGAAAACACTTTTTTCTTGGGGTCCAAACAGTTCATCATTACTTTTCATAAGGAAGGAAAGGGCATATTTCTTCAGATTGTTCACAGTCTGGAAGGTATAAATGTATGATCTTTAATAGGCTGCTAGAGCTTTATATTAAATCAATTTTACTTTACTCTCCTACTCACAATAAGAAAAAATGTATCTGAAATAAATACAAGGCTCTTGTGAATATATATGATTGTTCTCTCTCCTGGAGATAAGTTTCACTCTGTTAAGTAAAGGAATACTGTTAAACACTCACACCTCTATTTATGTCACCAGCTAAAAATGACCCTCAAATATCACATGACAATACCATATTGAAAATATATTGGTATTATTTAGCATATCTATGTGAGGTAAGTTTGAAATTTTATCACGTCTCAAGCATGGCAAAACTACAAGTGTTCTTCGGACTTTACATCTGAGAGTTTATATGCAAGCAGGATAAATTTTTGGCAGTGATTTAATTTAATTTAAAGTGAAGGAATTTCCCATTAAAGTTCTTTTTCATATCAGAAACAATAATAACTTAACGTTAAGGCATAGGTTTCCAGTAAATCTTTAACTTTCAAAGTGTATCATGCTATTAATTTGGGTTTCAAATTGAAGATTAAGGTGTCCTCCGTTGCCATTTTACATTGAGGCATTAATAAATAAATATTATCACGCACATATGTATCTTAGCAAAAATAGAATGGTGCACATATTTTCTGATTATTATGATTAAAAACTTTTATGTTAAATGTTTTAAAAATACATTAGAAAATATAAATCACCTGTAATATCATTTGAGTTTATGCGTCCATCTATTTTGGGGTCACTGTGCTAAAATATTAAGAATAATATTAATAAATATTAGAAGAGAATAAGCTTTAAAAATTATTATTTCAGTCTAATTTGGGGAGCTTATATGAGAAGACTATCACTGTTTGGTTATATTTTCACTGATTGGTAGAGTTTTGTGGCTAAATACTGATCTTTTATTCGCCAGCTGAGAACTCAAATGTTTCTGCTTTGGTTATTGACACCTGCTCTTCTGTAGGAGGGGCTTCAACTCCAAACTGAAGTGCTAACCCTGTGGTCTGTACAAGTGTTGGCTGTCTACCTAGCTCATGCTTCAGATTCCTCAAAGAGAAAGCTTGTGCCATCCACCGATCTGAGAA
The DNA here is from genome assembly GCF_000001635.26 of Mus musculus. NCBI lineage: Eukaryota > Metazoa > Chordata > Mammalia > Rodentia > Muridae > Mus > Mus musculus. Next base: position 52,924,689 of record NC_000074.6, on the reverse strand, counting down.
TGAAGGTATAGCTGTGGAAAATGTCTTAGTCTTTTAGAAAGTCCTTAATTAAAAAAGCATTTCTTGCTTCTCTCCTCAGCTACTGAAGTATTAATATTATCCATTTTAATATATTTAGCAACATACTTAGATATGAAAATAAAATTTTTCATTGCTCTTCAACCACATTCCCGTTTTTCTGTTTTTATCTTCAGTACATATATTCTCCATAAAACATTAAGTGACATTTTAGATATCTGAGGAATAATACAGCATAGTATAATTGAAAATATACCCCTACTAATGGGAGGTAGGGGAAATGTAGCAAAATTAAACAATAAGAGAAAATGCATGTTATACAGGTTATGACACGTTTTCTAACTGTATAATGTGTAAAACACACTAATTCGCACTTAATAAGTGAGAAGAAATTTTGATTTTACCCTCTATCACTGTATTAGAAAATGATAAAGCCAAGATTCAATTCATAAAAATAAGAAAATGTTTTATCATTGTAACTTCTACAAATAACCAATCGGTTATTTATTTTTTGGAGGAGAATACCTTTCTGGTATCTTCATTTCTCTTCTTCCGTGCCACCAGCATTTACACATTTATGATATTCTTCTTTATCTCAACCAAATGCAATTGATATACTAGGCACTGGACTGATAACTGGAAAATGCTGAACCAAGGGATCACTTATTTCCTTATAAGTTCTTCCCCTTAGGTATCTTATAAAATAGTAATAATGTAGCTAACACTCTTCTGGTCATTCATCTACAGATTTGTGTTGAGGGATGGTTAGTACACTGTGTATTCAGATGCTGATTACTGTTCATATACAGAGAAAGGTTTTCATATCGATGTTTTAACTACCTTTCTCACTGATGTAACAAGATAACTGAAATGAAACAAAAAAAAATCTAAGAAAGTCTTTGTATTGACTCCTGGATTCAGAGATTTCAACATTTGGGGAAAAGAAGACATACACAATAAAATTAACTCACATTTGGGTGGTGTCTTAGTTACTGTTCTGTTTGTGTGAGGAGATACCATGACCTGGGAACTTTTAAGATAAAACACTTTATTTGGGCTTTGCTTAGAGTTTTAGGGATCATTGCATCATCTTCATAGCAGGAAGGTAGCTGGCAGTCGGGCAGATATGGAGCTGGAACACTGAGAATTCACATCTGATCCACAAGTTACAGATAGAGATACCTAGACTGGGTGTATCCTGGAGTTTTGAAACCTCCAAGCTCATTACCAAGTAATATCCTTCCTCCAACAAGGCCACAACTTCAAATCCTTCCTAAGTATTCTCTAAACTGAAGAAAATACATCAAATATATGAGACTATGAGGGCTAGTCTCATTAAAACCACCATGATTGACCATGAAGGGGCAGAATAGACACAGTGTCATTTGCTTGGTTGATAATTTTATACTGTTCAGTTTTCCAGCCTGTTCATGATGTCATCCACAAGGAAGAATGGTACTTCTTCCTTTCTAAACATGTCTAAACAGAAGCACAGTGACCTAAAAACTTCTTAAGTAATTCCAAATACAGTCAAGCTGTCAGTTAAAATCACCTTGTTAAAACATATATCATCTATTTATAGTTTTAATATTATATATTTCATATGCTTACATGTATTCCAAAAAAACTCATAAACACTTGCATATGTATTTAAAAAATAGATGTTATTCCTTTGAATGTATATTTCTTCAGAATTCTCAAATAGACTTTTAGGCCATTAAAATTAATTTAAGAACTTCTTTATATAATTGTTCTCTAAGCACAAACAGGAAACCTAGAGCTAAATTGCAAATCCTTGTGCAAAAGGGATAAATATAGAAATGAGAGAATCTATATTCTGCCATTTACTTTACTCTATTTTGTTTGAGAATGGTTTTCTTGGGTTTATATTTTCTTGTTCTTCTTGTTCTTGTTCTTGTTCTTTTTCTTCTTTTTCTTGTTGTTGTTGTTGTTCTTCTTCTTCTTCTTCTTCTTTCTTCTTCTTCTTCTTCTTCTTCTTCTTCTTCTTCTTCTTCTTCTTCTTCTTCTTCTACTTCCTGGACATTTTCTTTATTTACATTTCAAATGTTATCCTCTTTCCTGGGTTTCCCCTCCAAAAATCCCCTATCCCATTCCCTCTCCCCGCCCTGCTTCTATTAGGGTGTTCCCCACCAACCTACCCACTCATGCTTCCCTGTCCTGGCATTCCTTCTTCACGGGAGCATCAAGTCTTCACAAGACCAAGGGCCTTTCTTCCCATTGATGCCCGACAAGGCCATCCCATGCTACATATTCAGCTGGAGCCATGGGTCCCTCCATGTCTACTCCTTGGTTGGTGGGCTTAACTTTATACATTTTGATGGGTTAAATGTAAGTAAAGAAATGCAAAATTACAAACAAAAGTTGAGGGTTTAGATGCTAGTGCTGACCATTTTAATCCCTTTTCAACATTGTTTACAATCTACCTCAAAGATTAGAGAAACTTCTCTTGGTTCCTAATGCCTGGGTCTAACACCTCTCAACCTTCTGTAATATTAGCTCTAGTGAATCTGACATCCTTGATGGACTTTACAGATACCTGCACTCACACATACACATACTCACATATATGCAAATATGTATTATTAAATATGTAATAAATCATGGCATGTACCTGAGTTTTCATACAGACTTTACCACTAAACTGTTCGTCCCTAAGTGAAGAATCTGTTCACATTCCAATTCAACATATGATAATACTATATTTCTTTCATCCAATCTCACACTCTCCCTTAGTAAAAGATTATCCATGGAGAGTACCTAATATTTTCTAATAAAATTATTGCATATTTATATTTTATTTATCTGAACATTTCCTAGCAATATAGCCATTCAACATTTGATGAAATTTTCAGAAAATTTATCTCATACTGAAAAAAAAAATACTTGGGCATTTTCTTTAGCAATATGTAGTTTTCTACAATGACATTTCCAACATACATAGAAATAGAAAGGGATATAAAAATTGCAACTTTAAAATCATTCTATAATTTCTTCCCTTGTTTGCACTGACATTATTATTGTGTAGAGTTAAGCATTTGAGTCTAGGTTTGATGTCATGCGTTAGTCACCTTGCTAAGTAGTGTAAGCATCTGAGATAATTTCCCCAATAGCTACAAGAAATCTTCTTAGTATTAACATAGCATACATGACAGGATGAAGCATAGTTTTAAAGTAAATAATGAGGAGATCACTTGAGAATAATGACTTTTGGATTCCGAAGTTAAGAGGACTATCCATTTTTAGACATACATTTGATAAAGTTGGATGTTAATTAAATGTTAGTAGCTAGAAGATCAGAAAAAATTGAAACTGAATTATATTGATAAAATTTCACTTTCAAGATGCCATAAGGAGGTGGTCTAGCAAAAGACAGAACTTGTGGGTGATGAACTGTTATTTGTAGGTAGAAGAATGAATTATTCTCACTGTGGGGTTTATGAATGACTGAGATTTTTGTTTGCAATACCTGTAAAATGTTAGCTCAGTTCAGTATGTTTCAAAGAGATCAAAAGCAGTTTTGAAAAATTGTGCCTTTCTTCCCTGAGGAACTCTTTTTGTGGAGAAGAATCATTGTTCTCAGTTACTTTTGTCAAAGTCCTATGTTGCTATTTCAGAAATCCATGATCTCTTGGCTTATATCATTTTTTTAAAAAAGTTAAACATTTTTCAAGTCATTGTTCTTCATTGAGAGAAAGAGTGAGAGGAGGGAGAGAGAGAGAGAGAGAGAGACTGGTATTCATGAAGGACCAAGTAAGCACAGTTTTTTCACCATCCATCTTACACCAGATGAGTGCAAATTCTACCATTTTATTAGGTTGGATTATTAAAATATCTACACAACCATTTCCAACTCATGTACAAATTTCTTCATAAATACCTTCATCCTATTGCTTTGTATTGGATATTTTATGTATTTACATTTCAAATCTTGTCCCCTTTCCTGGCTTCCCTTCCAGAACCTCCCTCACCCATACCCTCTGCTCTCAATTCTCTGACGGTACTCCCCCTCCAACCCACCCACTCCCACCTCACTTCCCTGGCATTCCCCTATAACCGGAAATCAAGCCTTCACAGGACCAAGGGATTCTCTTCTTATTCATACCAGACAATGAGATCCTCTGCTACATATGCACCTGGAGCCATGGGCCCCTCTATGTGTGCTCTTTGGTGGTTTAGTCCATGGGAGCTCTGGGGAGTCTGATTGGTTGACATTGTTTTTCTTCCAATGGGGTTGTGAACCCCTTCATCTCCTTCAGTCCTTTCTCTAACTCCTCCACATTGGACCCCATGCTATGTTTAATGCTTGGCTGCAAGCATCCATCTCTGTATTTGTCAGGCTTTGGCTGAGATTCCCAGAAGACAGCTATAACAGCTTCCTGTCAGCAAGCACTTCTTGTCATCAGCAACAGTGTTTGGGTTTGGTGTCTGGATACGGGATGGATACCTAGGTGGGGCAGTCTCTCTAGATGACGTTTCCTTGAGGCTCTGCTCCACACTTTGTCACCGTGTTTCCTTTAGACAGGAGCCCTTCTGGGTTAAGAATTTGGAGATGGGTGGGGGCCTTGTTTAGTCTCTGGATATGGTCTCTACAGGTTCTTTCTCCCCTTTAATGGGTATTTCAGCTAGTCTCATACCTGTTGGGTTCTGGGAGTCTCTTGACTTCCTGGCATCTGGAACTTGCTGGTGGCTACACCCAGTTCTCCCTATCCCATTGCTACACACCTCTTTTCAAATTCGTGACCCCTCTGCATATCATCCTTGTCTCCTCTCATACCATATCCTATACTGCCTTTTACTCAGAGCTCTGAGTGCTTCCAAAAAAGAAACAGGAGAAAGCATACACTAATAGCTTGACAGCATACCTGAAAACTCTAAAACATAAAGATGCAAATACACCCAAGAGGACTAGATGGGAGGAAATAATCAAACTAAGGGCTCAAATCAACCAAGAAGAATAAAAAAACAACTATACAAAGAATTAACAAAAAATCAGAGCTGGTTCATTGAGAAAATCAGCAATGTAGATAAACTCTTAGCCAGGCTGACCAGAGACACTATGCAAATTAACAAAATCAGAAATGAAAAGGGAGACATAACAGAAACCGAGGAAATTAAAAAAGAAATCTTCAAGATCCTACTACAAAAGCCTATATTTAACAAAACTGGAAAATCTGTATGAAATGGACAAGTTTCTAGACAGATACCAGGTACCAAAGTTAAATCAGGATCAGATAAATCATCAAAACCTTTCCAAACCCCTAAAAATGTAGAAGCAGTCATTAAAATCTTCCAACCAGAAAAAGCCCAGGACCAGATGGGTTTAGTGCAGAGTTCTATCAGACCTTCAAAGAAGACCTAATACCAATACTCCTCAAACTATTCCACATAAAAGAAACAAAAGGAACACTACCCAATTCCTTCTATAAAGCCACAATTATGCTTATACCTAAACCACACAAGAACACAACAAAGAGAACTTTAGACTTATATCACTGATTAATATTGATGGAAGTATAATCAATAAAATTCTCACAAACCAAATTCAGGAACAGACCAAAACAATCATCCATCATGATCAAGTAGCTTATATCCCCGGAATGCAGGCATGGTTCAATATATCGAAATCCATCAACATAATCTACTATATAAACAAACTCAAAAGAAAAAAAAAAAGATCCACATGATCATTTCATTAGATGCTGAAAAAGCATTTGACAAAATTCAACATCTCTTCATGGTAAAATTCTTGAAAAGATCAGGAATTCAAGGCCCACACCTAAACATAGTAAAAGCAATATACAGCAAACCAGTAGCCTACATAAAACTAAATGGAGAGAAACTTGAAGCAATCCCACTAAAATCAGGCATTAGACAAGGCTAGACTTAGAACTACATTCATCTAGCTTGCCTCAGGAGCAACATTAAGGATCCTGCTTTCTCCACATTATGCCTTGTCAGCACTGATATAACAAAGTAGTCCTTGTACCTAGGTTTTCCAGGGGTGTCTTGCTTCTTCCTTTTTTTAGACAAGTTGTAATAAGTATATTGAAGTGTTTTTCTTCAGAACTCTGATGATAAGAGTTTCATTTTCACTTTTGTATTTTATGATTGATTTCTCCTTTAGAATTTAACTTTGTTTTCACTGTTTATTTTAATGTATGTGTGTTTGTATCTCTGTGTGTGTGCACATGTGCGTGTGTTACTTGCTCTAACATGCACACAAAGGTTAGAGTACAATTATCCAGAATCATTTTGTTTCTTCTATGGGATGCTAGGGGTGAAATTCACATAATCAGCCTTAACAGCAAGTGCTTTGACCATGAGTGATCTCCTTGTGCCGTCATGCCTTCACACAATACACGAGAATTTTAAGTCCCAATGGATGATGTCATAGGCTTTGTATTACTTTAATGAAATACGTAATTTTGTTTTCCTAATGGGTTCCTAGATCATACACATATTAATGAAGTATTGTTTCACCTGTGACCCTTAAAGCATAAATATTTAAATGTCTTTTCTTTGCTATACAATCCAAATTTTTATATTTTTTTGATTTGTAAACTTTTAGGATATGTGAATTTATAGGTACAATTTGTTTTATCCTCTCAATATATATATTTCAGCTATTGACTCTGCCCTCCTGGTTCTTCTGATCTGCTGAGGTTAGAACCAGTTCAAGCTGCTTTTTTGCTTAAATCAAACTTTATCTTTGCCATTTATTTATTTTTTAAAAAGTTATAGATAAGTAGTAATAAAGGATGTTGGTGCGATAAATTACTCTATGAAATTCAGAAATATTAATCAATTTTATAAGACAATGTTCCATTCTATTTTCATAAATCTAAATATTTTATCAATATCTTTATAAAGATGTTTTAGAATAGTATGTGAGTTTGTTTGACATAGCATTACAAAGTTTTCCAAACTATCCACTGTAATAAATAGAAACTTATTTTCTTACTGTCTTGGAGTTTAGAAAGCCAAGAATAAAATGCCAGCAAGATTTGTTTCCAGTAAATCCCCCTTCCTGGTTGCAGGTAAGACTACATGGTTAAATCCTCCTGTGATATGTTATATTGATTGCAAATATAATAGAGCCTAGAATTGCCTTGAAGATAAACTTGTAGGCAATTTTGTGGATGAGTTTGAGGTGAGAAGCCTACATAACCACCAAACTGAATGAAAAGTAGAAAGTAAACTGGACTCCAGCATTTATAGCTCTCTTTTTTGTGACATCTAGGCACTGTGATCAGGTTTTCAAATACTTCTCTCTAGAAATTCTCCTAACCCACGGACCAAAATTTAAACCATTTTTTCCTTAAGTCCCAATTGCTAGGTATTTGAATTGTTTGTTTGGTAATGATTAAAAATACAAAGAAAAAAAAGAGAGAGAGAGGGAAAATTTCCCTTAAGAAAAGAAGAACAGAGAAAGGAGAGACAGAGAAACTCAGAAGAAATGTGGAGAAAGGGTCACAAGCATACAAAGGAGAGACAATGTTCCGTAATTTTATAGTCAGTACTTCTGTTAGATAGTCATGGCACTATTTGTCCTCATTTCTGTAAGAGGCTGATTTCTGAAGACGGTATTAGTCATTGAGGATATGTCGTCATATGAACTATGAGGACGTTAGTAGTCCAGTCTTTGACAAATGGTAAGGCCAAGACGCATTTTAATCATGTTGTCATGAGTTTTCCATCCGTTTTGTTGTTGTTGTTGTTGTTGTTGTTATCTGACTCTGAAAGCCCAAGGCTCTCATTAAGGGGCAGAAGGAATTTTACCAAAGCAGCTCATGACCCATAGTTTTTCTTGGGGTTTAAGTCCTGTGCATTATTATATCATTTTTACCTACATTTTTATTTTGATACCAAATATCTTTGGGTAATAATTAATGACTACATAAAACTTATACCAAAATAATGAGCTGTAGTTTTTTTGGAGACCTAGGTTCTAGGGGCTGTTTATTACTTATATGTGTGTATGTTTATTTTGTGGACAAAGACAGGAAGTATTTTTATTGGATACTTTCTTTATTTACATTTCAAATGTTATCCCCATTGTGGAGCTGTGTTATTTTAAGACTTGTATTTCTGATGTCAACTTTTTGGGCCACCATCACCTTGAGCTATATTTGTAGCAAAGCTATTTAAATGTTTGGAATTACTTGTCTGATGACTTCTTCAAAGTAACTTATTAGATGAACACTCTTGGTGAAAATTGTTAATATTTAAGTTGTCCATTATCTCTTTTTAAAAACATAGGTAAAATATTGTCTTTATAATTGTTTTTACCTTTTCTTCCAGTGTAAGGATGCTTTTTAGGGATAAACTGTCTAATTTAAATAGCATGGGATTAGTCTACTCTTCTAAATTAAGATTTATGCAAAAAGAACATCTGCTCCTTTTTTGTTTTTAATTTTGTTATTTATGCTAAGCATAGTTTTCCTCAAGAGTTTAAATTTTAACTTGCTATGGTAATAAAATGCATTTTAATTATTTGTCTTGTTTTAGATATTGATTAATATCTCTTAATTTACAGCAGGTCAAATAAGTGATTTTAATCTTAACAGACATAAATTTTCAGTGATTTGAAGCAGTCAAGATGAATGGCCTCCTCATACAGATTTTATAATTTGAACAAATATGCTATATGGCTATATTATTGCTAATGGAGAAGTTAAATTATGAGAAATGTTTAGGCAATTTCACTGCATCTAATAAGAGGAATTAATTGAAAACTGTGATCCAAAAATTTAAGTTTTGGAATGTCTGTAGATATCATCCACATCCACAAGTCAAATAATTTACAATACTGCCTTCAGTAGCACAAATCGAGGGAAAATCCCAGTGATCATCAAGCAAGAACGACATTGAATCAATGGGTCAGTTTTTCCCATCTAAGTTAACAGGTAAAATTCTCAGTTAAATAATTTGATAATGTGAAGGTGAGTAACTTTAGAGGGACAGACCCTACACAGAGCATCTATATCATGTTTTATGCCTTGCAAGGAAAAGTGAATATCACAAAAAAGAGACAGGTAAATTACAAAATCAAAATAACAGACTGGCATGTTATTACATGTTGTCTTCTGGACATAACATGGTCACTGTACTAATGCAAATACTATGTCCCTGTTTATCTACACAAAATTCAGCCAAATTTGTGACCATCCACACATTATCATTGCTAGAAGCAATGCTCATGAGGTCCAATTCTTCCTTGACACACTATTGACGGTTACTGCTATCTGAGGAAATGATATCATTTTCTTCAGTGGTGTAACCACCAAAAAGTTGCCCATGTCCAGGAGAAATAACTTCCTTTTAGGCTCATGAACATACCCTATTGAACTTCAGTATATTACATGCACACACACACACACACACGCGCGCACACACACACACACACACACACACACACACATACACACACACATACACAAACACACAAACACACACAAAAAAAACCCCACAAACACACACAAATAATTTATGAAAATAAGAAGGGGGGAGGAGATGAGGTGAGATAATAGGTGCTTAGTTCTTGAATTCATTATATACAAGTATTCAAATATTATTTTTTTTTTTTACAAAATGCTCTTAAAGCGCTCTGCATTTCAACACATGAGATTTATATGTGTTTATGGTATAAATTGTGATATTTAAACTCATGTTTGCATTTTGTATTAATAAAGTCCAATTAAAGAGGGCATGGAGGCACAGAGACTTGTAAAATAGGTGCACTATTTTTTTGTATGTTAAATACATATTTCTCTTATTGCATTCTGTGGATTTGAAAATCAGGGGTGTCCAAATGACCAAATGGTCACTATCATGTTAAAATACTATGTATAGAATGCATATATTTCAGAAAATTTGTAATGATATTATCTCCACTGTGACAGTGACCCTTCATAATATATAGTTGAATCCAGACTCAGCAACAGTGAAAGCCTTCATACTTAGTGTTCCTTTATTTTCAAATCCATTTTGACCCCACTTTCTAAATAGTTATCACTATCTTAACTAATGAGACTGAAAAATAGTTATTAATAAGTATCCAAAATTTCTTCACATTTATTGTATTATAGCTAACTTGTAAGTTTTTAAAATTAATGTACAATTTCATTTCACTATCAGTATGATAAAAATGAGCTAATATAGATCTGAGTTCCATTTCTAGGTATAACAGTGTGTAGTGTTTATATATTAAAGATTAATCTATCCTAGAGTATATTTTCAATTTATCTAGTGATATAACTCTAGTATCCATAGCATATAAAGATACTTTGTTATAAACAGAGGGGAGTCCTTTGCTCTATACAGCCCTGATTTATGATAGGAGTAAAGCAAATCCAAATGATTCAGATTTTATTAGACCCATACATTTTGAAATGAGCCCAGCCTAGAAGTCACTAATCTCATGAGCAAATGTCTGATTCTGAATGGAAGATAGTAGTTACTGCCAGAAAAAAAAAAAAAAAAAAAAAAAAAAAAAAAAAAAAAAAAACAACAACAAAAAAACGCATACAATTCTACAGCAAGGAGGGCACATAGTCGACTTTAAATTTCTCCCCTACTGTTCTTGTTCCTCTTATGTATTACTTCATCCATGCTGAGATCATTGCTCTTCTGCTAGCTTGCAATAACCAAATGTACCCCACAGACAGAAAATGTTGAGACCCAGGAGCAAAATGTAAAATCGTATTTTCAAGCACTCACTTAGAAGATGAAAAGTCCAAATTATCATCGCTGCCACATGATGATTGTGGCTAATAGTAGCATAGAATATTCTTGAAATGTTAAAACAGTAAATCTTAAGTGGTATCACTACACACACACATGTAATGTGGTAACTGGGCAAGGTGACAGAATTGTAAATTAATTTGATTTGTGGTTATTATTTCACACACATCTAATATATATTATGTATGTATATTATGTATTACATATATTGTATTATGTATTTATATTATATATAAGCATAGGTATTTACACACATATATATGTAAATATATATATATATATTTACATATATATGTAAAATCTTCCCAATCTATGCCTTAAATATAGTTTTTATTTTTCAATTTTGTTCATAAAACTGAAAAGAGAAGGAAACTAGTCTCAATATCTTTATAGTGGGTGGACAGATCATGGAAATTCTTCCTGAGCACAGATTTATGGTCTCAAGTTAAATTGTTGGTAGGGTAATACTTTAAAATAAGGAGGAAAAAGCCAATTCTAAATATCAGCCAGAATTTGGTAACCTATTTGTCTTTCAGAATTTCATCACCATTTTCCTATAACTATCCTTGACTTCCCCAAAGTTTAAAATAGAGATGCCTATGTTATGTCTAATTTTGGTATTCATATTGTTTCTCCTAGCTAATAGCAATTTCCAATATTTACTTTGTTTGAGCTATGAGAAGAGATACCTTGTAATCAGTGGGTTCACCATGAAGCTGTGGCTGACGTGGCTTTGTTCTGGGGCTCTGTTTTAGCCATTCATGGGCTGTTGGCATGGCCTTTAAGCATGGGACAGTGAACAGGGTTATAGCCACATAGTCTGACTCATGAAAACTAGTAGGAAAAGCAGACTTTCTATATTTCTTTTGGATCAATTTTATCCTATTAAAGCCATATTTTCATAAATAATCATCAGAGACAGCTTCAGATACTCCTTAATACAACTAATGGAAGCTTTTTTTTTTTATTTTCCAACAATAGTATTTAATGGTAGAGGCCACTCATATGTCTAACTTATATCTGAGTTTAAATTTGAGGTTCAACACCAGGAAACTTAATAGTTTTAAAATTGTGACTGTATGAAGATCTTGGATCTTCTGATTTATTTAGTAGTAATGTTGACATAGAAATATTTACATTCAAATGGGAAGCAAATGTAATTTAAAAAAAATGTTTCTTTCATGTTATATTAACTTGTAGATTTTTTTATATTTTTATTATATTAAATCACACCACTGCTATTTTCAGTATTTTCAGTTTCTCATGAATAGTCTTATATTCTATGTCCACCAATGAATGAATATGTAGCAATGAACATGTTTTTTTTTCTTTAAAAAATTACTTTGTTATTTACCAGATAGGATTAATTTAATGTCAGCACTATCAATGCCTAGTCCATTTACTTTATCACGCTAATATATTTCTTAAAACAGCTATCATATGCTAAATAGTAAGTGTGAATTTTACAAACTTAATATTGAATATTCAAATTACCTCATGGACACCAACAAATATTTTCATAAGTTTCTACCAGGCGGCAGTGCTCAGTCGAAATTATTCATAGCAGATAATTATAGTTTCTAAATGTAATGAAATTCAAAATCATTATGACTCCCTGAAAATATTTAATCTGGCAAATTATAATTATAAATTGTCTTTATTGGGAGAGCACAAACTTGAAAATATAAAAAGAACAAAGTTCAAAAGCATATACTTGTAAATTGTTCTGTTGTATAATATTATATAAGGTGGTATCAAATACAGGCAGAAGACTAAGATGATAAAAACAAAACAAAAAAAAAAATCAGAGTAAAAGTAACTTTATGACACAGATGTAATTTTTGTCTTGGAGCCTTACTGCAGAATGCTCTCACCCTTTCCAATTTTTTCTGAACTCTGGCATAGTTGGCAAATCACACATTGTTTCTCATCATGTACTATTATCAATCGTTCCTCAATGTATAGCAAACACTTTCATCACATAATACTTTTATTGCTTCTATCCACCAAGCAAATCATTTTTTTTTGTAAACCAATGTCAACTGATTTCTTAAGTCCTTCTCCTCCAGACAACAAGAGAGGCTTTTAATAGTGACTTTTCCCCTAGAATTATATACAGTAACATATGTGTCTCAATAGTATAATCCCAATCGTTACTTCTTAAAACATTATTAATTGATAACAACTTTGTTCTCTTCATAGTATCACAGCAGAAAAACCTCTCCTTATCATTGATTTATTCTAACTTCCACTTAAACTAATTTGATGATTTTTTTATATTAGTAACTCTCATTTTCTTCCATTCTGTCATCAAGTAAGTTCTTTCTGTAATGTTGTTTCTCAAGATATTTTGTTATAAAAGATGTCTTTTGATGCTTCTACACATTTCTCAGACTTAAACACAGTATTCCCAAAATTTTAGCATCGTTTAAAATCAACACTCCTCTAGGATGAAAATTAAATAAACAGATGTAGGTTGTGCTAGAAAACACCACCACAACCACCACAACCACCACACACACACACACACACACACACACACACACACACTCACACACACACACACTTCTGCAATGAAATCTTTCATGAAGTATGCAGGACATAAGTAATTGCTTATTTTCCTTTAGAAACTTAAAAAGAGACTTATACTAACAAGTGGAACAGTTGGCCAAGTTGGTAATTATTGTTAACCATCATTTTCTTTCTTTTTTTTTTTTTTTTTTTTTTGTTAACCATCATTTTCAAGCAACACACTTATACATCATATATGGGAGCAGTTAAGAACATAAATACAAGAAAGGGTTTTTTTTTATGTAGAAGAGAAAGATGGAAAGAAAGAAAATAAAACAGAAAAGATTGAGCTATGTCTGTAACTTTTTTTTTTTTAATGTGACAACTTCACATACAAAATCACTATTCCTTAATTCCCATCTTAACAACCCTATGTCTTTTACAGCAAACTAGACTCTTTCAAATTGTATCACGGTAAAATAAGCGTTCTTGCTTTTGTTTTCTCTTCCAAAAATTTTTAAACAATAGACTGAGTGCCATGCTATTTAGGCAGTGAGAAAAGAAACATGATGTTGAGCTGTACCCTAAAGACATTTCTTTTGTATTGTAATGCTTTTTATCCACAGATGTTAGTTGAAAATTGATATAATGGTGTTTCTTGTAAGACTACCAGAACCAAAACAAAACAAAAAACATTTTAAAAGTAGAATAGATGTAATTGTATGTGATAAATGAGGCTGGTGGAATTGTACTAGAAACCCACAGGGAATAATTATCTATCTGTGGCACCTGCAGAGGATTTATAAACAGCTGCAGAACTTGATTTTTGAACAAGAAAAATAGAGAAAATAACTTAAAGATTGGAATTAAGAATTGAAAAGTTAGGAAACAGAATACAAATTGAGAAGAGGTTTAAAAGAGAATTTCCATCTAGAAATAGTAGAGTACAACCAAACTAGGATTTTCTTTTTTTAATTTTTAAGGGAAAAGGTCAATTAAAAGTTGGAGAAAAATCTTTTAACTTGAAGTTATCTCAAATTTAATTTAAAACATAATATCAGGCTAAATCTGTAAATTGATATTTCATTTTTGGCAATATGCTGGAATAGCATCATACAAGCTTAACAATTGTTCAGCTATCTCTCTGTTGCTGGAATACTGCAGATACTTAGGTACTTGATTTTTGAAAATATACTGCAGTTTCTCATCATTTTATTCTCTGTTCTCATATTTTATATAAGTTTATAGTTTTTTTTCTTTCCATTTTTTATTAGGTATTTAGCTCATTTACATTTCCAATGCTATACCAAAAGTCCCCCATACCCACCCACCCCCACTCCCCTACCCGCCCTCTCCCTCTTTTTGGCCCTGGCGTTCCCCTGTTCTGGGGCATATAAAGTTTGTGTGTCCAATGGGCCTCTCTTTCCAGTGATGGCCGACTAGGCCATCCTTTGATACATATGCAGCTAGAGTCAAGAGCTCCGGGGTACTGGTTAGTTCATAATGTTGATCCACCTATAGGGTTGCAGATCCCTTTAGCTCCTTGGGTACTTTCTCTAGCTCCTCCATTGGGAGCCCTGTGATCCATCCATTAGCTGACTGTGGGCATCCACTTCTGTGTTTGCTAGGCCCCGGCATAGTCTCACAAGAGACAGCTAAATCTGGGTCCTTTCGATAAAATCTTGCTAGTGTATGCAATGGTGTCAGCGTTTGGATGCTGATTATGGGGTGGATCCCTGGATAAGGCAGTCTCTACATGGTCCATCCTTTCATCTCAGCTCCAAACTTTGTCTCTGTAACTCCTTCCAAGGGTGTTTTGTTCCCACTTCTAAGGAGGGGTATAGTGTCCACACTTCAGTCTTCATTTTTCTTGAGTTTCATGTGTTTAGGAAATTGTATCTTATATCTTGGGTATCCTAGGTTTTGGGCTAATATCCACTTATCAGTGAGTACATATTGTGTGAGTTCCTTTGTGAATGTGTTACCTCACTCAGGATGATGCCCTCCAGGTCCATCCATTTGGCTAGGAATTTCATAAATTCATTCTTTTTAATAGCTGAGTAGTACTCCATTGTGTAGATGTACCACATTTTCTGTATCCATTCCTCTGTTGAGGGGCATCTGGGTTCTTTCCAGCTTCTGACTATTATAAATAAGGCTGCTATGAACATAGTGGAGCATGTGTCCTTCTTACCAGTTGGGGCATCTTCTGGATATAAGCCCAGGAGAGGTATTGCTGGATCCTCCGGTAGTACTATGTCCAATTTTCTGAGGAACCGCCAGACGGATTTCCAGAGTGGTTGTACAAGCCTGCAATCCCACCAACAATGGAGGAGTGTTCCTCTTTCTCCACATCCTCGCCAGCATCTGCTGTCACCTGAATTTTTGATCTTAGCCATTCTGACTGGTGTGAGGTGGAATCTCAGGGTTGTTTTGATTTGCATTTCCCTGATGATTAAGGATGTTGAACATTTTTTCAGGTGCTTCTCTGCCATTCGGTATTCCTCAGGTGAGAATTCTTTGTTCAGTTCTGAGCCCCATTTTTTAATGGGGTTATTTGATTTTCTGAAGTCCACCTTCTTGAGTTCTTTATATATGTTGGATATTAGTCCCCTATCTGATTTAGGATAGGTAAAGATCCTTTCCCAATCTGTTGGTGGTCTCTTTGTCTTATTGACGGTGTCTTTTGCCTTGCAGAAACTTTGGAGTTTCATTAGGTCCCATTTGTCAATTCTCGATCTTACAGCACAAGCCATTGCTGTTCTGTTCAGGAATTTTTCCCCTGTGCCCATATCTTCAAGGCTTTTCCCCACTTTCTCCTCTATAAGTTTCAGTGTCTCTGGTTTTATGTGAAGTTCTTTGATCCATTTAGATTTGACCTTAGTACAAGGAGATAAGTATGGATCGATTCGCATTCTTCTACATGATAACAACCAGTTGTGCCAGCACCAATTGTTGAAAATGCTGTCTTTCTTCCACTGGATGGTTTTAGCTCCCTTGTCGAAGATCAAGTGACCATAGGTGTGTGGGTTCATTTCTGGGTCATCAATTCTATTCCATTGGTCTACTTGTCTGTCTCTATACAAGTACCATGCAGTTTTTACCACAATTGCTCTGTAGTAAAGCTTTAGGTCAGGCATGGTGATTCCACCAGAGGTTCTTTTATCCTTGAGAAGAGTTTTTGCTATCCTAGGTTTTTTGTTATTCCAGATGAATTTGCAAATTGCTCCTTCTAATTTGTTGAAGAATTGAGTTGGAATTTTGATGGGGATTGCATTGAATCTGTAGATTGCTTTTGGCAAGATAGCCATTTTTACAATGTTGATCCTGCCAATCCATGAGCATGGGAGATCTTTCCATCTTCTGAGATCTTCTTTAATTTCTTTCTTCAGAGACTTGAAGTTTTTATCATACAGATCTTTCACTTCCTTAGTTAGAGTCACTCCGAGATATTTTATATTATTTGTGACTATTGAGAAGGGTGTTGTTTCCCTAATTTCTTTCTCAGCCTGTTTATTCTTTGTGTAGAGAAAGGCCATTGACTTGTTTGAGTTAATTTTATATCCAGCTACTTCACCAAAGCTGTTTATCAGGTTTAGGAGTTCTCTGGTGGAATTTTTAGGGTCACATATACATACTATCATATCATCTGCAAAAAGTGATATTTTGACTTCCTCCTTTCCAATTTGTATCCCCTTGATCTCCTTTTGTTGTCGAATTGCTCTGGCTAATACTTCAAGTACTATGTTGAAAAGGTAGGGAGAAAGTGGGCAGCCTTGTCTATTCCCTGATTTTAGTGGGATTGCTTCCAGCTTCTCTCCATTTACTTTGATGTTGGCTCCTGGTTTGCTGTAGATTGCTTTTATCATGTTTAGGCATGGGCCTTGAATTCCTGATCTTTCCAGAACTTTTATCATGAATGGGTGTTGGATCTTGTCAAATGCTTTTTCTGCATCTAACGAGATGATCATGTGGTTTTTTTCTTTGAGTTTGTTTATATAGTGGATTACATTGATGGATTTTTGTATATTAAACCATCCCTGCATCCCTGGAATAAAACCTACTTGGTCAGGATGGATGATTGCTTTATTGTGTTCTTGGATTCGGTTAGCGAGAATTTTATTGAGGATTTTTGCATCGATATTCATAAGAGAAATTGGTCTGAAGTTCTCTATCTTTGTTGGATCTTTCTGTGGTTTAGTTATCAGAGTAATAGTGGCTTCATAAAATGAGTTGGGTAGAGTACTTTCTACTTCTATCTTGTGAAAAAGTTTGTGCAGAACTGGAATTAGATCTTCTTTGAAGGTCTGATAGGACTCTGCACTAAACCTGTCTGGTCCTGGGCTTTTTTTGGCTGGGAGACTATTTATAACTGCTTCTCTTTCTTTAGGGGATATGGGACTGTTTAGAAGGTCAACTTGATCCTGATTCAACTTTGGTACCTGGTATCTGTCCAAAAATTTGTCCATTTCATCCAGGTTCTCCAGTTTTGTTGAGTATAGCCTTTGGTAGAAGGATCTGATGGTGTTTTGGATTTCTTCAGGATCTGTTGTTATGTCTCCCTTTTCAGTTCTGATTTTGTTAATTAGGATTTTGTCTCTGTGCCCTCTAGTGAGTCTAGCTAAGGGTTTATCTATCTTGTTGATTTTCACAAAGAACCAACTCCTCGTTTGGTTAATTCTTTGAATAGTTCTTCTTGTTTCCACTTGGTTGATTTCACCCCTGAGTTTGATTATTTCCTGCCGTCTACTCCTCTTGGGTGAATTTTCTTCCTTTTTTTCTAGAGCTTTTAGATGTGTTGTCAAGCTGCTAGTATGTGCTCTCTCTCGTTTCTTCATGGAGGCACTCAGAGCTATGAGTTTCCCTCTTAGAAATGCTTTCATTGTGTCCCAAAGGTTTGGGTACGTTGTGGCTTCATTTTCATTAAACTCTAAAAAGTCTTTAATTTCTTTCTTTATTCCTTCCTTGACCAAGGTATCATTGAGAAGAGTGTTGTTCAGTTTCCACGTGAGTGTTGGCTTTCTGTTATTTTTTTTGTTATTGAAGATCAGCCTTAGTGCATGGTGATCTGATAGGATACATGGGACAATTTCAATATTTTTGAGTCTGTTGAGGCCTGTTTTGTGACCTATTATGTGGTCAATTTTGGAGAAGGTCCCATGAGGTGCTGAGAAGAAGGTATATCCTTTTGTTTTAGGATAAAATGTTCTGTAGATATCTGTCAGATCCATTTGTTTCATCACTTCTGTTAGTTTCAGTGTGTCCCTGTTTAGTTTCTGTTTCCATGATCTGTCCATTGGTGAAAGTGGTGTGTTGAAGTCTCCCACTATTATTGTGTGAGGTGCAATGTGTGCTTTGAGCTTTACTAAAGTTTCTTTAATGAATGTGGCTGCCCTTGTATTTGGAGCATAGATATTCAGAATTGAGAGTTCCTCTTGGAGGATTTTACCTTTGATGAGAACGAAGTGCCCCTCCTTGTCTTTTTTGATGACTTTGGGTTGGAAGTCAATCTTATCAGATATTAGGATGGCTACTCCAGCTTGTTTCTTCATAGCATTTGCTTGGAAAATTGTTTTCCAGCCTTTTATTCTGAGGTAGTTTCTATCTTTTTCTCTGAGATGTGTCTCCTGTAAACAGCAAAATGTTGGGTCTTGTTTGTGTAGCCAGTTTGTTAGTCTATGTCTTTTTATTGGGGAGTTGAGACCATTGATGTTAAGAGATATTAAGGAAAAGTAATTGTTGCTTCCTGTTATTTTTGTTGTTAAAGTTGGCATTCTGTTCTTGTGGCTGTCTTCTTTTAGGTTTGTTGAGGGATGACCTTCTTGTTTTTTCTAGGGCATTGTTCCTGTTCTTGTATTGTTTTTTTTTCTGTTATTAACCTTTGAAGGGCTGGATTCGTGGAGAGATAATGTGTGAATTTGGTTTTGTCGTGGAATACTTTGGTTTCTCCATCTATGGTAATTGAGAGTTTGGCTGGGTATAGTAGCCTGGGCTGGAATTTGTGTTCTCTTAGTGTCTGTATAACATCTGTCCAGGCTCTTCTGGCTTTCATAGTCTCTGGTGAAAAATCTGGTGTAATTCTGATAGGCTTGCCTTTGTATGTTACTTGACCTTTTTCCCTTACTGCTTTTAGTATTCTATCTTTATTTAGTGCATTTGTTGTTCTGATTATTATGTGTCGGGAGGAATTTCTTTTCTGGTCCAGTCTATTTGGAGTTCTGTAGGCTTCTTGTATGTTCATAGGTATCTCTTTCTTTATATTTGGGAAGTTTTCTTCAATAATTTTGTTGAAGATGTTTGCTGGTCCTTTGAGTTGAAAATCTTCATTCTCATCCACTCCTATTATCCGTAGGTTTGGTCTTCTCATTGTGTCCTGGATTTCCTGGATATTTTGAGTTAGGATCTTTTTGCATTTTCCATTTTCTTTGATTGTTGTGCCGATGTTCTCTATGGAATCTTCTGCACCTGAGATTCTCTCTTCCATCTCTTGTATTCTGTTGCTGATGCTCAAATCTATGGTTCCAGATTTCTTTCCTAGGGTTTCTATCTCCAGTGTTGCCTCACTTTGAGTTTTCTTTATTGTTTCTACTTCCCTTTTTAGGTCTAGTATGGTTTTGTTCATTTCCATCACCTGTTTGTATGTTTTTTCCTCTTTTTCTGTAAGGACTTCTACCTGTTTGATTGTGTTTTCCTGTTTTTCTTTAAGGACTTGTAACTCTTTAGCAGTGTTCTCCTGTATTTCTTTAAGTGATTTATTAAAGTCCTTCTTGATGTCCTCTACCATCATCATGAGATATGCTTTTAAATCTAGGTCTAGGTTTTCGGGTGTGTTGGGGTGCCCTGGACTGGGCGAAGTGGGAGTGCTGGGTTCTGATGATGGCGAGTGGTCTTGGTTCCTGTTAGTAGGATTCCTATGTTTACCTTTCGCCATCTGGTAATCTCTGGAGTTAGTAGTTATAGTTGACTCTGTTTAGAGATTGTTCTTCTGGTGATTCTGTTACCTTCTCTCAGCAGACCTGGGAGACAGATTCTCTCCTCTGAGTTTCAGTGCTCAGAGCACTCTCTGCTGGCAAGCTCTCTTACAGGGAAGGTGCGCAGATATCTTGTTTTTGGACCTCCTCCTGGTCGAAGAAGAAGGCCCAAAACAGGGCCTCTCTCCGAAGCTGTGTTGCTTTGGCAGTTCCCAGAAGCTGTCAGCTTCTGTGGTGCAGACTCTCACCTGTGCAGACTAAATTCCTAAGTTCCAGGGAGTCCTGGAACCAAGATGGCGACCGCTGCTGCTGAGGCTGAGGCCGCCTCCCGAGCCAGGCGGACACCTGTCCTCTGGTCTGGACGGTGGCCGGCTGTCTGCAGCCTGCAAAGGGTACTGCCTCAGCGGCTCTGTGCTTCCACCTGTCCCAGAAGCTGTCCGGTTCTCTGGTGCACCCTCTAACATGTTCAGACTAATTTCCTAGGTTCAGCGGAGTCCCGGAACCCAGATGGCGACCGATGCTGCTGAGGCTGAGGCCGCCTCCCAAGCCAGGCGGACACCTGTCCTCTGGTCCGGATGGTGGCCGGCTGTCTGCGGCCCGCCAAGGGTTCTTCCTCAGCGGCTCTGTGCTTCTGCAAGTTTATAGTTTTTAATGCTTTTCAAAATTTAGCACACAGTTGCACTTCAAAGATTTGATTTTTAACATTTTCTTTTTTCATCAATTTTTAAAAACTTAGTTTAAAATATGTACAGTGCTGTAAAAATTACATATATATGTAATTTTTACATGTATATGTATATATATGATCTTTTGCATTTCTTTAGAAAATTGTTTCTTCATACCCACCACCTATTTGAGTATGTAGATGCTACTAGTGGTAGGCAGTAGTTTTTAATGTTTGAAACTTTAGTTCTTGTTGGTGTTAGGAATTGTGGTTGACTTCTGATAATGCGCTGTCTTCTTGGTTACATCCTTTATATCGATAAGAAACTATTATTTGATGATATGTTGTTCAACTTATTGGCATTTTTTTTTGTTGAGATTTGTGTTTTGATTGTTTTAATAAACCTTCTCTTACTGTGGTCAGATTTTCATGTTTCATTCATTTTGTCTTATGAAGTTTTGTCTTTGGTTTAAGCCTGTAACTCACTTAGTCTGTAATTTTATATTTGGCGTTTTGGTATTATCTTTAGTTGGTATTGAATATTAAAGCATATTGGTTTTAGGTTTTGCTTTTATGGTGACTAAAGTGTTTTGGGAAAAGGAGAATTCATTGCAGTGTTTCAAGAGGTTTGGTACGGTGTGTCGTAAAAGCATGTTTTGAATTTCCAGGTGATTTACTGAGTAACCTGTATATACATATACTTATGTGTGCTGTCTACTAGATAATATTTTTCTATCACAAAGAAATGAACTTGAATTAAACTTCTCTTGAGAGACTGACAGTTTCCAAGGTCTGTACAATTCTGATCACATTTTCATCAATGACTAATGCGAAGTTTGCTTCCTATTTGTTCCTGATTGAGTAAGCTATTTAATACTTGTTATTATATGAACATTCAACCACAGCCAGCAGCCTGAAATTCTTACTAAATAATGCTAGATTGTATATTGTTTCCCATAAGATACATCATTTTTTTGAAATGAAGAATACTTGATAGCAGTTCAACAACACATTGGGGATCATTTGAAACAGCAAAATTATCAGCAAAGAGAAACTAAGGAAATTATATACCTACATGTAAGACAAAAACAGCATGCTTTTTAAAAAATTAGGTATTTATTTCATTTACATTTCCAATGCTATCCAAAAAGTCCCCCACACCCTCCCCCACCTACTCCCCCACCAACCCACTCCCACTTCTTGGCCCTGGCATTCCCCTGTATTGAGGCATATAAAGTTTGCACGACCAATGGGCCTCTTTCCAATGATGGCCAACTAGGCCATCTTCTGATACATATGCAGCTAGAGACAAGAGCTCTGGGGTACTGGTTAGTTCATATTGTTGCTCCACCTATAGGGTTGAAGATCCCTTTAGCTCCTTGGGTACTTTCTCTAGCTCCTCCATTGGGGACCCTGTGATCATTCCAATAGCTGACTGTGAGCATTCACTTCTGTGTTTGCTAGGCCTTGCTGAAAGGACCCTGATATAGCTGTCTCTTGTGAGACTGTGCCGGGGCCTAACAGCATGCCTTTTAATTACACAGTATGAAGACAAGAATATGGACTATCCATCTTTACAATTCCTTTGAGAACCTTTCCATTGTATAAATCAGATTTCCGCTGATGTTTAAGGTCTCTAATCTAAAAGTTTGTCCACCAGAAATCTACAGATTGAAATCATAATCCTCACGTCAGATTCATTCAGAACTGAAAGCCTTAGTGAGCATCTATATCTGACAAATATGTCTTCATTAGTGGAATTAGCACCATTGGGAATGTATAACAAGTAAGAACCCTTGATTCTATACATTTGATACAAATAGACACTATGCGAAGATGAGCCAGCAAAAGAGCCCTCTCTAGCAGCCAATATCATGAAGCGTTTATATTGGGCTTTCTGGCATCATGAATGAGAAGATATTTGCTGTTTAATAGGCTATCTAGTTTCCAAAACTTTGTTATATCAGCAATAATAGTTTATGTCAGCGTGAATCCAAAAAACAATGAAGTAACTATAATTATTGATCTGAGAATTGTGCACAAACTTTAATGATTAGTCGGTATGTATGCATCAAACTATCAGATAATGAGGAGAGTCTGTACATATTTTATCAAAACAATCCTAAATGGAAAATTGTAAAATACTCAGTAGTAAAGTTTTCCTACATTTATTCCTTCACTGTATTGTTTTTTTTGAGACCTCAAGCATAAATCTGTCCTGAATCAACAGTACCTTTTTTCTAAAAGTATAAGTACATATATTTTATTTTAATTAAAAACACTGGCTAAATTTCCAAAAATGCTGTAAATGTATTACTATGGAACTTAAATGACATGTAATATTCAATAGTCATGATTTATTATGTTTCTATAAATAAGCATTAAAAGTAGTTAAAATGTTTTGAAATTAGATTGCAGCAAAAAGAAATTACCCAGAAAGCTGCAAGAATTGAGGTCATTTGCATAAAACAGAGGCAAAAGAAGAAGAAATTATTTCTTTCGTATAGAATTGAAAAGCTCTGACATTGGATTATAGGGAATAAATAAGTTGGCCACTTTCGTTTGTAAAATCATATCCTCTGAAAGTATTATGCAGAATCTTATCCACGTGAACAATATGTTCTGGGGTGCCAATCACTCTGCGATGAATTTTAAGAACTCCATCATCTATAATAATTTGGTAATATGTCTTCAATGATTATTTATGTCATCAGCTTCTATTGCATCATATGGGTTAGGGACGGCAAAGACTAAGAACCTGCGTACAAAGAATCACCAGGCTTAGAGGTAAGACATAAACAAACAGCTTTAGCCTCCACCCTCTGCCTTCTTCGTTATGTTAAAGTATTTTACCAGATAAAGATATAAGTGAGCTCCTTTATTGACCTATACTGTTGTAATTCACCCTTTTCTTTCTCTGTTCTTGCCACACCCACTCCAGTGGTGTCTGCATGAAAGGCCTAAAAACTTGGATGCAGCTCTGAGGCAAAAACGTTTCATGGAAACTTAGTCTCCTGGAATCTTGGCATCCTGTAAAACAAATGCTCCAAACCTGTCCTTGCATTCATTAGTCAGTAAAGAGATCTGTGTGTTTTCCTTCAATATTGTTTTATTATAAGTGCCTCTAAGGATTAATTTTGACATATAGCTAAATTAGATTAGCCTTCACCAGTGTTCCAATATCCTAGGAAATCATTAAGCCAACCTTGGGCTTTAATTCTTGTGAGAATGTTACTCACTCCGATGAAAAGTCTCGAGTGTTGACAGAAACATTGAAAGAAATCAGACATTACAATTTACTGAAATAAAGCTAGACATCTTAGGGTTAGTCTACAAAGTATACTTAGAACAAGAGCCGAGTCACTCCCATACACAGGAATTTACAGTGGCCTAGGAAGAAGGAGGGTTGTGGTCTAAGAAGGAACTAGAGTAAACTTAGAACAATAGCTGAGTCACTCCCATACACAGGAATTTATAATGACCTAAGGGGAAGGTGTATTATAGAATAGAATTGGAACTATGGCAAGGGCATGAAGCCCTTGCCTCTGGCTTCTAAGAATAAGCTGACCTTAGGTGGGGCTGCTTTTGATCCTACTTGTTAAAATTGATCTTTATCCCAGTTGGTTTCTGTTAGCTTTTATGTACGCATTCCTCTATTTTGTGTAAAAGTCATTTTGCATCAGGTAACTTCCGTGTACCTTGGATGACCTTACTATAAGTCTGATGCTCACTTTGAGAAATTACATTCAGATACAGCACTCTCTCTGGTATCCATTTCTGTTTGTCACCCCACCCCACCAACAATCTGGCCACGTGAATCCCGGAACCCTGATTCCCCAGGGGTTGTGGACCCACTGAGTCCAGTCCGCAGCATGTTCTCTATTGACTAATATCACACATTTTCTACATAAAGCTTAGATTTCTTGACAACAGAGATTGGGTCAGATGTATTACGGTTGCTTAATTAATGTACCTTGAAAGCTCCCAGACATTTTATTAATTGGGGTAGTAAACATCTAGAAAGTCATAGTTAATGTTTTAGCCTGAGATTGAGATAAGAAACTTCTCTAATAGGCTGTAGCCAATGAGATTTTTCCAGAAGAGCTTAAGTATCCATTTCTATACTGCAGGGAATCAATGGCTCTTCCTTACAACAGTGTACTAGTGAATCAATTTATTGACAATTTTCACTCACAGATGTCACTCTGTGTACATGATATTAAGTTTGTGAAAGATCAGTTTCTATTACGTTGATTTGATTTAAGTCCAGAAGTTTAAGAAAGGTGATACTAATGATAATCATCTACTATATATTCATTTGAAAGCACAAAGTCCAAATAAAAACTTGCTTGATATATGAAGTGGACACATACATTTTTCTTGTGCTAAAAGAGAAAGATAATTTTTATATTTTTAAAATTTTCCTAAAGAATACATCTACACATTATAGTGACATAATATATTAGATTAATTAAAACTTTTATTATTTTATGAAATATACCATAACATTTTCTCTTTCGGTTTGGAAAGATGGGCATCTTAGTAAAAGGTTATAAATGGTAAAAGCGGGCTAAGCATTCAGCATATTTATGCAAGAAAAACAGGCTAGATCCCTTCCAAAGTGGATAGAGAAGAATATATCTTTTGATTTTCTGCACTCCCTATAGGCCATAAAATTTGATTCTTCAAATGATTCCATATACTTTCAAATTTGGGATTGTGATACTCATTTCATTATGTTTGATATAGAAATGTATAATAAAATCTGTAAGTTGAAGAATGTAGAGTTATTTTGATAAAAGTCTCCCTTGATCATTTCATCATCAACATCTGATCATATATAGAGAAAGAAATAGCATTAGGGAAAGGTCAAATGGATATAAAACCATTCATAATGTGTTATTAAAGTAATTTGTAGTTCTTATCATAATTGTTTTTTATTAGAAAATGTATTCATATCCAGGTAGTGGTGGCACATGCCTTTAATCCCAGCACTTGGGAGGCAGAGGCAGGCAGATTTCTGAATTCAAGGCCAGCGTGGTCTACAGAGTTAGTTCCAGGACAGCCAGGACTACACAGAGAAATCTTGTCTTGAAAAAAATCAAAACAAAACAGAAAACAAAATGTATTCATTTAGTCAGTGAATTTATTATTTTATTAGATTTGATACTAAAACTGAATTTAGATGCTTGAGTCAAATTTATATGGCTAGATGTAAAGATTATATAACAAATACATGATGAGTATACTGATGAAGTTGATAATACAACAATAATTATGAATTTGTAATGTTATCAAAATGAATAGATATTACTGAGCATAACAGTCTTTTTCAGTATTGTGGTTTCATAATGAAAATATACTAGTATTATTGAAAAAGAAAAGAGTTTTAAGGAGTTACACAATTCAATTTATCTTTCGATATTTCCATTGAAATGAAATTATATCATCCTGTCTTCAATTTAATCCCTCTAGTCTCTCTAAGATTTAAAGATTTTTTTTACCAAAGATAATTATTGTTAGCTTGAATATTTGTTGAAATGATTTACACTTCAAAAACATAAAGGGAAATTTTGCCTCAAATATTGTCAATGCAATCTTTACGGTTATTCACCTCACACCTAACAGCAACAGTGGCTATCTGCAGAATACCTGCCTAGGACAGGATCTGTAGGTATTCTACTGCTTATAAGCAAATGACTCATTAGGGCTTTCTTATTCCTTCTACCCACCAGTAGGTATTGTATTCTTGGTGGTATATTACCTTTGGTTAAGTGAGTAAAATACAACCAATGGTTATATAGATAAACTTAAATCAATTTAGTGGTTCTCAACCATGTACACAAACAGGAATCACACACTAACACACACTAACAACAACCACAAAATATGAAAATAAAGGAGAATTTGTGTAGAAAGGACTTTGTAGGAGGAGATAAGAGAAAAGTATGGCATTGCTATGACCAAATAATTCTATATGTGAAATTGTGAAAAAATGAAAATATTGCTGTACTGCTTACCTATTTTTCCATAACTGTAACAAATTGAATGTCTGAGATATTCCACCTATAAATAAGAAAATATATCAGATTACATTTTCCAAACTCTAATCCTAGATAAGTTGGATTTATATCCTCAGTGAGATATATCAAGGCAGTAGTGAAATTACCCACTGCATGTCAGGAAAGCAAATATAAAAGACAAAGAGACAAAGGTGCTACCTTGACTTTCAAAAGCCAGCCTCTCATCACGTGAGTATCTCTCAGTAGAGCCCATCCCTTACAGTTTTCCCCACACCTCAGGAATGGGCAACTGCGAACACTGCTGCAGAACATAGACCTTTGTAAAAAGTTAAGATCTCAACTAGATAAGAATGGGATGTTATCAACCTATATAGAACAACTTTAATCAAGCATCAAACATTCTCCAAGATTCAGGGAACATCATGAAATATACAGATGAAAGCATCTAAGAGCTGGAGGGTAGAGAGGAGTGCCATGAAATGCAGTCTTCATGGTTACACATCTCATGCACATGTACCACCAGTGACTACCACTCATAAGATCAAGGTGGCCAAAATTCCCACATAGATAAGAGAGTTAATAAGCTAGCTACTGGTCATTGGTAGCTCTTGGGGAGAGGAACATTATTCTTTGTGGCCACATCCAAGTTCCTCTGCATAATTCTGCACCCATGTACATATGATCTACACAAATGGAACATAGTTAATTTTCAAAGGAAGGTGAAAAGTAGTAAAGACTCTTCCTACCCCTGGCCCTACCTGCCCCAAGTCCACCACAAAGTATCTTCCATTTATGCTTGCTGAGGCGATCCCTGAGTAGATCCTGAACCCATCCTCTTTACCTAACCACTCTGGTTCTACAGATTGTAGCTTGGTTATTATTCACTTAATGGCTAATATCCACTTATAAGTGAATGCATACTATATTTACACTTCTCTGTTTGGATAACCTCAGGATGATTTCTCTAATTCTATCAATCTGGCTGCAAATTTAATTTTGTTTTTTTAAGCTTAGTGAACTTCATTGTAGAAATCCTTGTATTTGTGGACATCTGAGTGGTTTCCAGTTTCTGGCTATTATGAATATAGCTGACAATATCATGGTTGAGCAAATGTCCTTGTGGTAGGATAGAATGCCCATATATGGAATAGCAGGGTCTGATTTCCATGGTGGCTATGCAAGTTTGCAAAACTGACAACAATGGAGGAGTGTTCTCCTTGTTCCACATCCTCCCTAGCATGATCTGTCACTTGTGTTATTGATCTTAGTCATTCTGACAGGTGTGATGTGGACTCTCAACCTAGTTTTGATTTACATTTCCTTGAAGCCTAAGGATGCTAGTACTCTTTTATGTGTTTCTCAGCTATTTGAGATTCCTGATTGAGAATTCTCTGTTTAGATGTAACATATTTTTAATTATATTATTTGTTTTTTGCATACATAGTTTCTTAAGTTCTTCATATAATTGAGAATTAGTCCTCTTTCTGATGTGAAGTTGATCATTTTTTTTTCTCATTCTATAGGCTGCTGCTTTGTCCATTTGTCGAAGCGACTTGCCTTACAGAAGATTTTCAAGTTCATGGGATTCCATTTGTTAATTATTGAAATTGAAGGCTGAACGATCAGTAATACTGTACCAATATACTCAAGGATATGCCCCACTTTCACTTTTATCAGATTAAGTGTATCTGATTTTATGTTGAAGACACTGATCTTATTAGATTTGAGGTTTTTGCAAGCTTAGAAATAAGTATTTATTTGCTTTCTTCTAAATACAGGCATCCAACTTGATCAATACCATTTCTTGAAGATGTTGTCTTTTTTCCAGTGTTGAATTTCTGACTTCTTTTTCACAGATCGGTTATCTATACATGTTTGGGTTTAAGTCTGGATACTCAGTGCAATTCTATTCATCAAGCTGTCTATTTCTATGCCAATACAATTCAGTGTTTATTATTATACCTCTGTAGTACAACTTGCACTCAAGGATAGTGATATTTAGAAATATCCCCTGTAGTTTATTATTCAGGATTATTTTAGGTATCCTGTTTTTTTTATATGAAATTAGGAAGTGTCTTTTTACAGTTTTGTAAGAACTGTCTTGTAATATTGATGGACATTGCATTGAATCTGTAGATTGCTTTTAGTAGAATGGCCATTTTAACTATGTTAATCCTATTGATCTATGAGCATGGAACATATTTCCATCTTCTGATATCTTCTTCAATATTTTTTCTTCAAAATTTAAATTTTTTATTATACAAGTCTTTCTGATGCTTGCTCCGTGTTACCCCAAATTCTCTTTTATTATTTGTGGCTACTGTAAAGGGTGATGTTTCCCTGATTTCTTTCTCAGTCCTTTTGTTATTTGTATATAAGAGAGCTACTGATTTATTTGTGGTAATCTTGTATCCTGGCATTTTACTGAAAGTGATTATCAGCTGTAAGAATTCTCTAGTGGACTTTTTAGGGTTGTTTATGTATGTTATCATAAATTTGCATTCATATGCAAATTATAACATTCATTGTTGGGAAATTCATTGGCCCACTTATTTCACTAATAGACTAGAATAAATCACACAGTAACACCTGATGAGTCCATTTACTTTGATTAAAGTAGCTTCATGTGTGGCATAAATATAATAACATCTTGGAAATCATTATAAAATTTGTAGTAGTAAAAATCCTCCCAGAAAGAAGACTATATAAACAAATCCTTACATTGTTTCATTCACAGTTGATTTTTGCATTTAAAAATAAGTTATTTTATTATTTTATCAGCGTTTATAATGTCTTTTCAGTACCTCTTGCATAGACACATCACTTACTTTAGACCCAGCTGTGTGTAACACTGTTCCATTTTCTTTTTGTTAATTGGAAAGTGATCTAATTATACTAGATTATCATTTGGGATTTATGCCATTTTCTATATCCTGTTAATAGACTTCCTACAATTTTTCTAAATGTCATGATTTCACACACCCTCTCTCAAATTTCTACTAATTTTTTTTTTTTTTTTTTTTTTTTTTTTACTCTTACATTTCTAACTGGGTAGCTGACCGTATATTTTTAGAGCATCAGGGGGAAAATAAGCCATTTTAAGTTCAAAACAACATTAGTATTTGTGTCTAAGCAAGTAAAACATTGATCTGCTTAGTCCAAGTTTCAATCTATACTCTATACTCAAGTAAACCCAGCACTATACATAAATTTCTAAATGTCAATTTTCAGACATAAAATAAGATTTTTTTCTTGACTTTGATAGAATTTTTAATTATTACTAAATTTATTCCACATTGTGAAGTTGCAGAAAATAAAATTTAGTTATATTCCAACTTTAATTATTTTTCAAAAGGAAATAATGCTGGCCCCTGTGGTTAAATTAGGGAAAAGCTGGAAGAAGCTGAGGAGGAGGGTGACCCTGTAGGAGGACTAGCAGTCTCAGTTAATCTAAATCCCTGAGGTCTCTCAAACACTGCATCACCAAACAGGCAGCATACACCAGCTGAGATGAGGTCCCCAACACAAATATAGTAGAGGACTGCTGGGTCTGGGTTTAGTCAAAGAAGATTCACCTAACCCTCAAGAGACTGGTGGCTCCAGGGAGTTTAGAGGTCTAGTAGGATGGGGACATCCTCATGGAGGCAGGGGGACAGGGAGGAGGTTTGGGATGTGGAATAGTTGGAGGGTGGACCAGGAGGGGAATAAAAATCTGGAGTGTACAATAGATAGATAGATAGATAGATAGATAGATAGATAGATAGATAGATAGATAGATAGATAGATAAGTAGATAGAGATAGAGATTATAGATATAGAGATAGAGATAGACAGATAGATATAGATATAGATAGATATTGATAGTGTTTTATTTTGTCTGTGTTAGTGTATGTGTGTGCTTTTGTGTATATATAGAAACATCTATGCCATGTAGTTCCTTTGTTGGTCAGAGGATACCTTGAAAGAGATGATTTTCCTCTCCTGCTTTATAGGTTTTCAGGGTTTAAACTCAAGTCATTAAGCTCTATGAGAAATTCCATTACATTATGAACTCTGTTGCCGACCTTTGAGGATTTTTTTTAATCTCACTCTTAAAACATTCTGAATATTCTTATATTTTATATAATATTAGCCATCTGTAAAACTAATTATTCTACAACATTCTCTCTGTATTATGCTCTAAATTCTTCAGCCTTTCCTTGACCTTAGAACTATAAATTCTCTTCTATTCAGAATAACTATCATCTTTTCAAGTACCTATTTTCCCTATTTCTAAATTTAAGGTTATGTATTTACTTAAAATTCCACAAGGAGTATCCTTAATTAAAATTTATATTTTAATATAATGCTATTTTGTAATAAAATGTGTTCTATTTATGTTTTTTAAGGATACCCAGTCTTGATATGCTTTTCTTCAATAATTCTCCCATAATTGAGTTAAGAGATATCTCCACCCTACCCCACCCCCATCACTGTGCATCCCATCATTCAAAGCTGATTCTTCAACTTATATTGAGTCTAGAGAGAGGAAATTCTCGTCTGTGTGGGAAACATTCTTCAAAATAATTTGAAATCCTCTCTTTAAAAATATAACTTTCAGTGCTCCTATTGAAGTTTCTGACAGTCTATCCTCATTTATAAACTATCTTCTTCATACTCTCCTCGGAGTGTTGAAGTAGTTCTGGTTCATATTTTACAGTGAGATCAAAATTGTAATGGATTCCAATAGTTTAAAGACACTATAAAGTGAACACATCAAGAAAGAAATTGCTTCTGAGCTGAGAAGACACATTTCATATAAAATCAGTAGAGAGCTCTATAGGAATGTTCAGCAGTTGGTTCTGTTGGTAGAGACGGATATAAATGATGTGTTTGTGAAGAATAAACACATATTATAAAGATAGGTATTATTGATTCCTTCCTGCCATAAAACGAACAACAAATGTTTGTTGTCTTAACAAAAACAGTATCTAGTGGCTTTTGTCTATGAAATAATGTTAACAATAACACTAAGACAATATGCACCAGCAGTTTTTATCACAGCAGTCATTCACTGAATTTAGTTAATTCAGGTAACAAAAAGTACGAAAAATAATTTTGACTATTATTTGTATACTATGTATTTTATAAGCTTCTTTTAAGATAAGATATTATATATTACATATGTGGAAATGAGTTAATAAACTATACTGCATGTAATGCTGTATATACACATTTACCTGTAGTTTATTGAACTCTTCTCATCTGGATACTCCCTCCAAAATGCCCAAACCACCTAAATAAACCCCCAACACCATATATGAGAAGATTTCTTTTGAGTTGTCTACAGCTGTGTGACAAACTCCTAAAGAATACAGCACATTAATAATTTGATGGCACTTGGTTACCCCGAAGAGATTGAAGTAAGTACGTATTCTGAAGATGCTATCCATTTCAGAGATCCCTGACCTAGAACTGACCTGAATGCCGTTTCCCTGAGCTTTCATGGTACAAGAAATTTACATGCACACTCCCAAAGGAGGAAAACAAACAACAGTCCTATCCAGCTATGTTGCTTATGAGCCACATCAACAATCAGCTTGGCATTAATACAGATGACATAGTGGCACACACACCTTGGCAGCAACCACGTGCTCTCAGTTTTATCTTATTACCTGCTCAGCAAGATGGATACAAGGTCTCTTAATAGAAACCTACCTAAATACTCAATGGTCATGAAATCATAGCTATTGGAGAAGAATCTACAACCATTAATTTGCTAAAGCAGCAAAATCCAATATAAATATTTGATCTTATAGCAACAGATAAATGTAGTCTTCACTCCTCAAGAAAATTTATGGCAGCAGACAAAGACTATTACAAAAAAACTACATCCAACCAAAATACATACTATTGAAGATCAGAAATAAAAATCCATTATTAAAAACTGCCAAAATCAAGGCTCAGGAAACATTGTGGGAAGGACGAGGGATAGCAAAAAGAATATAAGAGTCAAAGAACTCGGAAGTTTTCTATGAGATTATGTCCGCTAGTATCATCAGAAACTATAAGTGTAAAGTCTTACCAACATGACTGCCCAAACATGAGTTGGAAAAGGATGACACCAATGAGCAAATGAAACTTGATAGGGGAAAGCCCATGAGGTACTAAGGGGTATAAAAAGGCTATGAAAAATTAACATTGGAGCTAGTGTCTCTTGCTGCATATGTATCAGAAGATGGGCCTAGTTGGCCATCAGTGGAAAGAGAGGCCCATAGGTCATGCAAACTTTATATGCCTCAGTACAGGGGAACACCAGGGCCAAGAAGTGGGAGTGGGTGAGTGGGGCAGGGTATGGGGGACTTTTGGGATAGCATTGGAAATGTAAATGAAATAAATACCTAAATAAAATAAAATAAAATAAAATAAAATAAAAATAAATACTAAAAAAAGAAAAAGAAAAATAAACATTGGGCTTCCTCAGTATTCACTGGCAGTCCTCCTGAATCTACCTCTTGTCTCTCGATCTTTTTTCTACCTTTCCTATAATTATCCCTACTACACCCTCAGGGACTATTCGATTTATTGCTGCTCAGCCTGACACACCTGTGGTTCAGATGTGTGGTATAGTTGTTTGTGTACTTTGTCAGCAGGCCTAATATTTTCTGGTACCTTAGGAGCTAGACTGATTGAAGGAGGCTTTCAGATTTGATCCAGCCCTTATTATCAGAGTAATGTCCTAAGTGTTTGTAATCTTCAACAGTAACATACCTTCAACTTCTGAGAGGCAACCAAATTAAAAAAAAAAAAAAGCAAGGACATTAACCACATTATTTTAGTATTTGCTTGAAATTCTTTACAAAACATAATTTTCTATTCGCTGGGAGATATGAGGTCATTAATAGATTGTCGATTCCACAGAAATATAGTACTGCTGGCTAATTAGACATGGTAAAAGCATAAAGTGATAAAATAATCAAGCTTTCTATCATTTGAGGTGTTAGTCCTTTGAAATAACATACTGAATTAAAGTTTCTACCAGAGCAACATTTAAAAAACAAACAAAAAAAAATCTTGGATGCATTAATGTGAGAAAAGCAGATTGCTATTACATTAATATTAATTAAAAATATCAGCAAAAAGCTATGAAACAAAGAAACTAATATTAATCAAATTGACAGATTCCTAAAATTAGTGTCAGGAAAATATTAGAAAAATTTGTATATCAGAACTTTGGGAATTGGAAAATTATACTATTGATCATCTGGAGGCATTGGAATGATAGTACTAGTTGCAAATACATTTAACATCTAAGAGCAACTAATTTCTAATGATTGGATCCTGGAATAAAAATTCAAGAATAAAATGATACACCTCTATCTGCAAATTTATCTAAAACAAGTCATCTTTATGGTTTCTATTGTTGTGATAAACCATCATGATCAAAAGCAAGTTGGAGAGGAAAAAGTTTATTTCAGCTTACAATTCAATATCATAGTTCATCAGCAAGGGGAATCAGTGAGGGAACTTCAGGAAAGCTGGTTCCTGGCAGAAAGAGGAGATACTTCAACAATGGAAGAAGTAGCTTATGGCTTGCTCCTCATGGTTGTTTATATTGCTTTCTTATAGGAAAAGGACAATCAATCCAAAGACAACACAATCTAGTAAAATTCCCAAAAAATTATTTTATGGAGACTTAAAGTTGAATGGTAAAACTATAAGGAAAGACGAAAGGCTCAGAGTATTCATACAATTGTATGTCTTGGTATTCAAAGAAGTGAAAAGTTATGTCAAAATAAAACAATCAACATGTTAAACTTATTCATAATCATCAAATTTCTGAAGCAGTTGTCTCAGAATTTAGTATCTGCAGAGTAATAACCAATTTGCCTTTCTGGATGCAACATTTTATTTAATGTTTTAAAATTAAAATGTTTATTGCTATTCTATTCACAAGAGGTATGTGGCTATGTGTCCCTCACCTGAAGAATTTATAGGAAATTGTGTCAGATGAATGTGAATTTCCTGTAAATAAAATAAAATCATGGAATTTACTGGTAAATGAATGGAACAGAAAAACATAATACATAAGTGGGGTCACCAAACCTATAAAGAGAGCACCATACACTCATTCTCATAGGAAGGTCCTGACTTCAAGACTATTGCATGGAGCATGTGTGTATGATATGCAGCTTAGATATAAACATATATTTTCAAAAATATTATGATTGGCTTTTATGTAAATTCACAAGGCTTTCTATAATCCAAGTACCTTAGCCACAAATCTACTGTTCACTTAAGACAAAATTACATGCAGTTCCTATGAGTTATAAAATCAAGCCTAACTTTAAAAGGGTGTCAGAAAAGATAGCATTTGAATCATTAGATGAGAAAGGATAGTACATGGTTGGTTGGACAGCAAATGTAGACAATGAGGGACAGAGAAATGAAGGTTTGGCTTGTGTTTTTGCTAAATTCTAATAAATTGTAAACGGCATCTAAACTCAATCCAAGACTATGTTAGCTATGTGTCTTTACTTTTAAACTCATCACAACCCAAAAATTGTTTGCTGGGATTTGACCAAAACTTAAAGTGATTGAGTACACAGAGCCATGGCCACTCACAAATGCAACCATTTGCTTCTGGGACATGTGTTTGACTTATTTATCACATCTGATTCAGCTGAGGAATCTACAAGAAGAGGAATTATGGCACTCTGTATTCACCACTGCAGATATACTTATTATGTAAGACAGTGCCCTATAACTGGCAAATAGCCTAGCAAATATATATTTATGTGTATGAGACAAAAACTTAGTATTTAAATATATATAAGTTTAATAATTTGCCTGCTTGCTTTCTTGTTATATTTAACCCTGACCAAATGTTGTATGCAAGGTGAGATATACTAATGAAATGATTGAAGGCCAAGTTTTAGAAAGGTCTTTACCTGTCACTTTCCTTATAAAAACGAACAAACAAACATACTCAAAGGCAGGAGATCACTGGAGTACCATACTCAACATCAATATCCTGGAAGATCCACTACCTGATTTGAATATTTTTACCCAAACCATAATTGCACACAAAAATAATTTTACAAAATAAGTAAATTTATGAAATTATACATGGACTAAAATATATAGTTTATGATAATAATTACCTATTTTCAAATAATTTTTACATACAAATTTAGATTTAGCAAAAGCAATATTTTTCTTGAAAAAATATAAACACAATACAGTCTTCAATTAATTAGACACCCTCTATTTGGTCTCAATCCAATAATAATAAATTTTACATTTATAGTCATAATAATAACATTCTTATTTGAGCAGTTTGTATTAGCTGGATAATGTTATAAAAATATCATTTGTCTTGAGAACTATATTTACAAAGAACATGCCCACATAGACTGATGTAGGCAGCCTGGCACCTAAAAGATGGCGCCAGCCTCCAGTACACCTTCTCTATAAACAATGCCACTGCGCAGGCGCTAGCCTGAATCTGGTGCCAACCCCTACCGAGCAGGTGCATACAAATTAAAGTGCCGGTGGACTGGCCAATCCCAGGAGGACACATAGCCCTCCCCAGTGCTGGGGTATATTTAAGGAGTCCTCCCTGAGTTCCCGGGGTTCCCATAGCATCAAGGAGTTCCAGGAATAAAGCTGTTGAGAAGAATCCGACCATGTTGCGTTTTTTCCTTGCTAGACAAGGTGGGTGCAACAGACTGAGATTGTAATTAAAACTGATTTCATTATCTTTTTGGTGTGTTAGTTTTGGGAAATAACACTTTTACTATTCCTTTAACAAAATAATAACTTTCATCATGAAGATTTTCATCTAGTAGTCATTTAGAGTAATCATCCTACACTCTAATAATTTATATGATTTAGCAATTTCAATGAAGTTCTCATTCAGAGAAAATGTGCTATCACCACAGTATCTACTCACAATTTTCATGTATATAGTCTTTTTCCAAGTGAGCAACATGTGTGATCCCATAAATCATTGCGGGACTCTGATCTTTCTTATAAGTTAACAGGCAGAAATCTATGACTAGTTGCTATAACCCTCAATAATTCTGCCCTGACTGGAGTGTTGAAAGTATAGTTATTCAATGTCACAGTATCCACACTTATTAACTAAATAGTGCAAACACATTTCATGCTCAATGAGAGAAAAAATGAAATAATATGTAAATGGAATATAAAACTTTGAAATAAAAAGAGAAGAAGGAACAAAAGTAGACAAAAATATATAAAGAGGAGTAAGCTTTCAATGAAATTAAAATCAGCCCTAGAATAAGATTGTTACAGGACTGAGTTTATTATATATATCTGCAAAGAACAGGTGAATTGAAAACAATAAACAGTATTTCTTTGTATCTTTTATTTTGTGTTGTGAAGATGGACGCTGTGTAACTTATTGCTTTCCCCTTTAGCTTCCGAATCAGTGTCTCTTACTGATCCTAGATCTTACCTACTAGACTAAGCCTATGAGCCACTAATCTCTGGTCTCTGACTACCCAGCACTGAGATTACAGCTGAGTGCCATTCAGCCTGGCTTTTGATGTGCCTGCCAGGTATCAGAACTCAGGTCTTCCTACTAGGGTCATAAGTTCATTACCAGCTGAGCTATATCTTGGACTCCATTAATAATGTAGTAGCATACAAGCAATGATTTTCACTTATATTGTAACAAATATGGACATTTGGGTCTTTTGGGAGATAGATAATGCATGAAAAGCTCACATTTCACTATGTAAACACATATTTATTCAGAAATTTAGTTTAAAAGTATGTGAATAATCACTACATACATTTAAAATGTGTAAATATTGTTGAGTTTATTTGAAACAAAATCTAATAAGTTCTAAAAGAAGAATTTTGCACTATAATTTTAAAGCTAGAATCACATTTATAAAATTCACCAACTTAAAAAAACATTCTTTAACAATGTATAATAACAATGTAAGAAACTAAAGCTTCGTACTTGGTAAGAAATAAAAATACTACTGTATAAAGAAATAATCTGTACTCAATAAGTAGAAAGTCATCATTCTTTGATCTGCTAAAGTGTTCTGTGGTTTGCTTGGTTTATATAGAAGTGAAGACAGGAAATATCTGTCCTCTTAGATTCCAGGCTGTTTCCTTTATGGTGTAAACTGACATCTGACTTTCACAAATTTACTTAAATCTCATAGACAGATCACAATGATACCAAATATTTTTTTGATGTTGAATAGTTTTCAAAGTTATACTTCCCTTTGGATCTGCATGTATAATATATTGATCTGCATATATGATATAATCTTTATTGTTCATACTTTAATAATTTAGTAATGAGGTGAAGCCACAATTTAAGCAGAATATTGGTGTCCTGAAATGATGTGCTTAGTTCAAGGAAGGTTTATAACAATGTTTTTATTGTAGCTTATTGAACACTGTTTTCAGTAGCGTACCAAAAGACATATAAATGAATGCTTTCGAACAAGTTAAAGTATTGTTAATTATAATGCATTTCAAGTGTTTGTTCACAGTCAGCTTGGAAATTGAATTTCATTTGAAAGCAGAAACAGGTTATCACTTCTCAATGAAGTGCTCATGAATATGCAAATGCTAAGTATGAATTATAGGGTAGAGATCTTTCCTCAGATCTTTATCTGTGAAGAAAAACATCAGACTGTTATTTTTAGAAAAAATATAAGAGCCTGGTATAGTGAAGGCTAAGTATTTATTGAGAAACCAAATCTAATAAGAAACCTATCTATCATAAAATACGTGAAATAGAGCAGGAAATACTGATGGATCAGGAAAGTTAGTTTGTATGTATTTTAGTTACTCTTTCATTTCCTGAGTGATTTTTCTCTTTTCTTAGTATTAACTGGTTGTAGTAATACATGCCTTGCCTCCTTCCAGTATCTGTTAATGAGAAAATAGGGATAAATATACTTGACAGTTGTTTTTAAGTGCTTTGTAAGACACTAACTGAACACAGTATTTTATACTTCTGGAAGAATTCTTATATTTGATAGCCATATTTTGCACCAATAAATGCAATATAAATATTTAAGTAATAATCAGCCCGAGACTGTTAATATCTTGGAAAGAAAAATGAAGCTTGAGTTTCGCATCTCTTTGCATTTTGAAAAGAGAAAATCCATTAGAATTATTGAATATTTCAAAAGAGAGTGGGAGAGGTTTCGTTGGATATTTCAGCAGTTATTTTTCTTTGTACAGTATCTGTACTTTGAGTTGCTGCACATATCTGGAAAAAAAGAAAACACTAGAGTTAATGTGATTTAGTGAGGAATCTTTCCTGGAAGGGACAGCTACTCACTCTCCTTCTCAGTTCAGGAATGGGTTGGAAAAGGCTTAGCTGTAATTCTGTGCAGTGGAAGCAGCAACAGCTGGGGCTCCTCCCTCTGATGGAGACTTCCCCATTCCCTCTCCCTTCCCAGCTGATGAGAGTGTTTATTATTTATGATCATTAGATTACACTCATCCCTCAGCTTTTGGGCAGGTATACAAAAACAAGCCGGCACATCAATCTTCCATTCCCTTCGTTTCCAGTCAACACGTTCACACCTGCTTCGTTCTCATATCCATTAGGCAGAGTCGGAATCCACAGATGGGCCTAGGTTGATGGAGGAAAGGAAAAACAAAATTTGGAAGAACAAAAGTCTACAGATAATTCCATAATCTTTCTAATATTTTTGGTTTTAAAAATAGAAGAAGAGGTGATCGTTAGCACCTGATGGTGTATCACTGCTGCCGTCATTAGTGATGCTTAACTTCCAGCCAGTGCTTCAAGATGTGAATAAATCTGAAGCTGTAAGAAATATAATTTCCATGTGCAATCTGTTAAAAGTTATGAGAAAAAATCATCTTAAAATAGTAAGGAAAAAGTTTTTATCAAAAGACTGATTTTTCTCTAAAAGATTCTTTAGAAACATGAGAGTGCCAAATACCTAGGTCCTTCTGCAAATTAACACGGCAAATAATCACAGTCCAGTCCATGAGGGATATTCTATTGGAAGGAGTCCCTTTGCTTTGAGAAAAGATATTTCCTCAATTATTGAGGACTAGAAAACCTAAATTATACTATACTATCTGTCTTTTGGTTTTTCTTTTTCCTTCTAAAAAAATCTGTATGTAAGAATGTGTGTGTGTGTGTTCATAAATGTATGCGTGCACATGTTTGCATATGTATGTGGGGGGTACATGTGCTGTGTAGCTGATGTTTCAAATAACTGTCTTCGAAATCCTTAACACAGCAAAAGGCACAAACTTACAAGCTGCCATACCTAATTTTGTCCATGCATCCTGGAGATTTGAACTAAGGTCTTTCTTCCCGAACAAAGGGTTCTTTAGCAACTGGATGATGTCCCCAGTCCCCTGAACTCTATTTAGAGTCCTACACATGTGTACTAAGTCACCCTTATAAGTGATTAATGTTTAGAACCTGACTGTATCATATTGCTGTTAAGATATTCTGTTTATCTTTTACTGAAGAAATATAAAATTAAGTTAAATAAAATTTGCCTTAGACTAAACTAAATAAGCACAAAAGCCATGTCTTATTTTTAAGTTCCTATTTCCAAGGTCTTGTATGAACAAAGAGAAAAATATGTTACATTAAAGGCTCTC
Organism: Mus musculus; assembly: GCF_000001635.26. Lineage (NCBI taxonomy): Eukaryota > Metazoa > Chordata > Mammalia > Rodentia > Muridae > Mus > Mus musculus. Next base: position 52,884,107 of record NC_000074.6, on the reverse strand, counting down.
GGGAATGGCAATTTTAACTAAAGTCATAATTTAATAGAAGCCTTTTTTCATTTTTTATTAGATATTTTCTTCATTTACATTTCAAATGCTATCCTGAAAGTCCCCTATACCCTAGCTCTGCCCTGCTCCCCTACCCACCCACTCCCACTTCTTGGCCCTGGCATTCCCCTGTACTGGGGCATATAAAGTTTGCAAGTCCAATGGGTCTCTCTTTCCAGTGATGGCCGACTAGGCCATCTTTTGATACATATGCAGCTAGAGTCAAGAGCTCCAGGGTACTCGTTAGTTCATAATGTTGTTCTACCTATAGGGATGCAGATCCCTTTAGCTCCTTGGGTACTTTCTCTAGCTCCTCCATTGGAAGCCCTGTGTTCCATCCAATAGCTGACAGTGAGCACCTACTTCTGTGTTTGCTAGGCCCTGTCATAGCCTCACAAGAGACAGATATATTAGACCCAGACTTCAACAGAATGTTCTATAGCTGCTGTGACTTAAAGTTAAATCATCAGATAATTACATGATAAATAAATAAATAAATACTCCAAGAAACATGAAAACTTAAAAGGGAGGCAAGTATCTAAGATAGGTAAGTCAACAATATAATTATGTAGAAATAAATATTAGTTATTAATTCTGATAATGACTTCAATCTGTTTCCTATTTATAGTCAGTTTTTTACTAGTTTCTATGGAACTTAGCCAAATTTATTATGAAATTAACCAACGCACAAGCTCATTATTAATCATACAAAAGTATAAAAGGTTGTTTTGGACAGTTTCTGAAAGTTTTAAAACTCTATTCTAGCCTCAAGTCAAAATTCATTTAACAATTATTCATGAAACTCAAGTCAACAACTCAAACAACAATTTTTAAAATAAAACACTGTAACACAATGTACTCCAATAATAGACTAATTTGATGCTTACATGCTTAGGGCTGAGAGTGTGAAAATGTTAAGTATTTGCTTTCTTTATCAAATCATTATGTTTCAACAAAAATAGAAAGCTTTGTATGTCAAAATACCAATTCCTCACACGATAGTCCTAACTCTGAGGTGAGGCAGTTCAGGCAGCATTTGTTGGTAATGCATGGGGTGATAAAATGCATGCGTAGAGAATCTAAAATAAAGGCAGCAGTGAAATTGCACAATGGAGAGCAAGCAAGAGCTCCCGGAAATACCTCAGAATCTTGCATGTTTGATTTACAATTAATATTTGGTTATTGCACATTCAGCCATACTTATTGTTTTCAAAACATCATACTAAGTTTATGGAAGACAGTGTATGGGATAAACAGCCCACAGTGTAAAAGTAGCTTCTATTCACCAGAAGTATTCGCCAATGCTCGGAGGTTTACTGCTAAATAAGTTCTCCCTTAACAGTACTTTCTGAAATTTGGCTGGATGATTCAACTCATGTCTTCAGGGTCAAACTCTTCGTATGCTGACTGATTCAAATTGGCTATTCTCATATTCTCACTGAGTTGTTCGATTAGAAAATTGCCTCTGCTATGCCAGTGCCTGGCAAACACAGAAGTGGATGCTCACAGTCATCTATTGGATGGAACACAGGATCCCCAATGGAGGAGCTAGAGAAAGCACCCAAGGAGCTGAAGGGGTCTGTAACTCTATAGGAGGAACAGCAATATTAAGTAACCAGTACCCACTGAGCTCCTGTCTCTAGTTGCATATGTAGCAGAAGATGACATAATCTGCCATCATTTGGAGGAGAGGTCCTTAGTCTTGCAAAGATTATATGCCTCAATACAGGGGAATGCCAGGGCCAGGAAGCAGGAGTGGGTGGGTTGGGGAGCAGGGTAGGGGTGTGTATAGGGACTTTCAGGATAGCATTTGAATTGTAAATGAAGATAATATCTAATAAAAATTATTTAAAGAATAAATAAATAAATAAATAAATAAATAAATAAGAAAAAAGAAAATTGCCTCTGAATTCTAATAACTGCATCAACTCCATGGAACTAAACTGAACTCCACTCAACTCGACTTTTCTGCACTTAATTGAACTCAATGGAATTGACTGACTCTCTCCCTGCCTGTTCTATTGTTGCCTCTCTTTCCTGTCCTTTCTCCTGAGAGTTGAGTGTATTCCCCCTAAATTATTCTGACAAATCTATCACTGACATTCCATGTTATCTGTCTCTCAATTAGATGTCACTTTCAAACATGACTGCTTTCTTTTAAAAATTAATTATACCTTCATTGTTTGGGAATAAAAGTGTGTACTAATGGTGTGTCTATGTTTCAGCCTAAGGTTGTATCTCTATTCCTGTTGGATCAGACAGACCTAGAAGGTCTTTGTGTGTGCTATCTTGTGAAAGCAGTTGTATTGCTGGTTTAAAAATTACTCTACACCACAGTTTAAGAAGCTGTTCACAGGGATTTAACCAAAGCAATGTGTATTTGGGTAAAAAGCAGACAGCAAGTTATAAAGAATGTTAAAATATATGACTTAATATATATGATTGATTTTAAATTACAATGTATTCTATCTCCACAAAGGATAAATGTGACTCACATTTGAGCTAGTTTTAATGAGAAATCTTAACTTCAATTTTATTTTGTAGGCAACCTTAATTCACTGAAATACATGATCCCTTAAAGGTTATATTGCAGAATTATTCCATACTTGTAAAATACATGTATTGTGGAAGATGAAACATTGAACAAGCTAGTAGTTGAGTATGACAATTTTAAGAAACATAAATAAGAGTTTATGACTTCACAGGATAAAATGTGTGTTGGATTATGAAAAATATGTATAATCCACTGAATAGTTCTTATCTCAGAAAAGGCATAAAGGTAGTTGGGTCCAATTGAACATCTGCAACTAATGATGGCTGTTTTTGAGGGGACACTTGGTCTCTAAGCTGATAATCTTAAACACTGGTAACTGTGTTAATTTGTTTTTTTTTGTTTTTGTTTTGTTTTTGTTTTTGTTTTTAGAAAAAAAAGGTGTTTTTATGTTTTTCATACAATATATGCTAATCACAGTTTTCCATCCCTCTCTTCACAGAACCTCCTAACCCAACCAACTCCATACCCTTTCATTCTCTTTCTTTTTAGAAAGCTAATAGTCAAACAAACAAATAATCATAAAACTAGTGAAAAAACAACAAATTAAAAACATATGGAAAATACACACAAAAATGATAAGACACAAAATCAGAAACCATAATATACAAGCAAAAGGTCAAAAACACAAAGCAACATGATTCAAAACATTTTTTCTTTCTTTATGTTTTTAATTTTTATTAGATATTTTCTTTATTTTTAATTCAAATTTTATGCCCTTTCCTCATTTCTCCTCCACCCCCCCATCCCATCCCTCTTCACCCTGCTCACTAACCCACCAACTCCTGCTTTCCTGTCCTGGCATTTCCCTACCCTGGAGCATCAAGCTTTCACAGCACCAAGGGCCTCTCCTCTCCTCTCATTGATGACAGACCATCCTCTGCTATATGTGTGGCTGGAGACATGGGTCACCAAATGTTTATTCCTTGGTTGATGTTTTAGTCTCTGGGAGCTCTGGGGGAAGGAGGGTCTAGTTGGTTGACATTGTTGTTTTTCCTATGGAGTTACAAACCTCTTCAGCTCCTGCAATCTTTAACTACTCCATTTTGGACTCCATGTTCAGTCCAATGGTTGGGAGTGAACCGCTGCCTCTGTATTTGTCAGGCTCTGGCTGAGCCTCTCAGGAGACAGGTATATCAGGCTTCTGTTAGCATGCACTTCTTGGTATCCACAATAATTTTGGGTTTGGTGACTCTAGATGAGATGAATCCCCAGTTGAGGCAGTCTCTGGATGACCTTTCCTTCAGTTTCTGTTCCACATTTTGTCTCTGTATTTCTTCATGTGAGTATTTTGTTCCACTTTCTGAGAAGGACCGAAGTACCCACACTTTTGTCTTCCTTCTTCTTGAGCTTCATGTGGTCTGTGAATTGTATCTTGAGTATTCTGAGGTTTGGGGTAATATTCACTTATCAGTTAATGCATACCATGTGTGTTCTTTTGTGATAGGGTTTCCTCACTTAGGAGGATATTTGCTAGTTACATCCATTTGCCTAAGAATTTCATGAAGTCATTGTTTCTAATAGCTGAGTAGTACTCCATTGTGTAAATGCACAACATTTTCTGTATCCATTCCTCTGTTGAGGGTCATCTGGGTTCTTCCAGCTTCATGTTCTTGACAGTGCTCTTTTAATAAGTTACTATTCTGTTTGCTCTTAGAAACCATAATATTGCCTGTCTAAATAAATTAATCAAATTCATACTGTAACTTTCTTAGTTTGAATTATTTTTATTTCTTTCATTTTAAGAGAGTATCATCCTCATAGTTGATGTACCACAGCAATATTTGTCTTACATTCCCTTCTCTCATTTTTCTCCTGTCCCTGCCTGTTCTTTTCTCCCTCAGTAGTACCTCATGTGCACTCAGGTCCTTTTTGTTCTTTTCCTTCATCTATTCAGCCCTCTGTTGATCATTGATCTGACCCTTCCTGTCTTTCTTCCTCTTTCTTTTTGTTTCCTTTCTTTTCCTCTTCTCTTCTCTTCTCTTCTCTTCTCTTCTCTTCTCTTCTCTTCTCTTCTCTTCTCTTCTCTTCCTTCCGTTCGTTCGTTCGTTCGTTCTTTTTCTCCCTTCCTTGCTTGCTCCGTCCCATCCTGACTTCCATTGCAGGCAGTCATAGCTGCTATAAGCTATAAGAATGACTGTCAACATTCTTATGATCATGTCCTATACAGGTGGCAGAACTTCAATGAAGTACACCATGCCCCACTCCTCACTTCCCTCAGTCCTTCTAACCCTCTTCTGATAGGTTTTCTAGGATCTTAACAGGTGAAATGACCTACTTAGTGCCTAGCACTTAACAGTCACTTTTTCTCATAATTTGTCTGCTTTTGTGTTCTGAATTTTGCCTTTTCCTACTGATAAATGAAGACTCTCACATAACATAGAAGTTTAGATGTCCATTTGGCCCAATAATTTTAAAATGCTATATGAGAACTTTGACCTCCTTTGCCATGTGCTTTTTATTTGTTCTAGTTGCCAGCTTTGTCATGCAAACATTAATTTAAAATGATTGGTTGAATGAAGATGCCTATAGCCTATAGCTGAGCAGAAGAGAGGCTTCAGTTCTTTGGCTTGGAATCTAAGGAGGGAGACAGAGGATTAGGAAGAGGATGCCAAAGGGTAGGTAGATCTTGAGAGCAGAATTATTAGAGCCAGTCAGTTGGGTTAGGCCTAGCCCAAGCAGAACATTAAAAGTGATTTTTCTTTGAGTTTGTTTATATACTGGATTACGTTGATGGATTTCCGTATATTGAACCATCCCTGCATCCCTGGGATGAAACCTACTTGGTCAGGATGGATGATTGTTTTGATGTGTTCTTGGATTCCGTTAGCAAGAACTTTATTGAGGATTTTTGCATCAATATTCATAAGGGATATTGGTCTGAAGTTCTCTATCTTTGTGGAGTCTTTTTGTGGTTTAGGTATCAGAGTAATTGTGGCTTCATAGAATGAGTTGGGTAGAGTACCTTCTGTTTCTATTTTGTGGAATAGTTTGTGAAGAACTGGGATTAGATCCTCTTTGAAGGTCTGATAGAACTCTGCCCTAAACCCATCTGGTCCTGGGCTTTTTTTGGTTGGGAGACTATTAATGACTGCTTCTATTTCTTTGGGGGATATCAGGCTGTTTAGATCATTAACCTGATCTTGATTCAACTTTGGTACCTGGTATCTGTCTAGAAACTTCTCCATTTCATCCAGGTTCTCCAGTTTTGTTGAGTATAGCCTTTTGTAGAAGGATCTGATGGTGTTTTGGATTTCTTCAGGATCTGTTGTTATGTCTCCCTTTTCATTTCTGATTTTGTTAATTAGAATGCTTTCCCTGTGCCCTCTAGGAGTCTGGCTAAGGGTTTGTCTATCTTCTTGATTTTCGCAAAGAACCAGCTCCTCGATTGGTTGATTCTCTGAATAGTTCTTCTTGTTTCCACTTGGTTGATTTCGCCCCTGAGTTTGATTATTTCCTGCCATCTACTCCTCTTGGGTGAATTTGCTTCCTTTTGTTCTAGAGCTTTTAGGTGTGTTGTCAAGTTGCTAATGTATGCTCTCTCTAGTTTCTTTTTGGAGGCACTCAGAGCTATGAGTTTTCCTCTTAGAAATGCTTTCATTGTGTCCGATAAGTTTGGGTATGAAGTGGCTTCATTTTCATTGAACTCTAAGAAGTCCTTAATTTCTTTCTTTATTCCTTCCTTGACCAAGGTATCATTGAGAAGAGTGTTGTTCAGTTTCCACGTGAATGTTGGCTTTCTATTATTTATTTTGTTATTGAAGATCAGCCTTAGTGCATGGTGATCTGATAGAATGCATGGGACAATTTCAATATTTTTGTATCTGTTGAGGCCTGTTTTGTGACCTATTATGTGGTCAATTTTGGAGAAGGTACCATGAGGTGCTGAGAAGAAGGTATATCCTTTTGTTTTAGGATAAAATGTTCTGTAGATATCTGTCATATCCATTTGTTTTATAACTTCTGTTAGGTTCACTGTGTCCCTGTTTAGTTTCTGTTTCCATGATCTGTCCATTGGTGAAAGTGGTGTGTTGAAGTCTCCCACTATTATTGTGTGAGGTGCAATGTGTGCTTTGAGATTTACTAAAGTTTCTTTAATGAATGTGGCTGCCCATGTATTTGGAGCATAGATATTCAGAATCGATAGTTCCTCTTGGAGGATTTTACCTTTGATGAGAATGAAGTGCCCCTCCTTTTCTTTTTTGATGACTTTGGGGTGGAAGTCAATCTTATCAGATATTAGGATGGCTACTCCAACTTGTTTCTTCATACCATTTGCTTGGAAAATTGTTTTCCAGCCTTTCATTCTGAGGTAGTGTCTATCTTTTTCTCTGAGAGGAGTTTCCTGTAAGCAGCAAAATATTGGGTCTTGTTTGTGTAGCCAGTTTATTAGTCTATGTCTTTTTATTGGGGGAGTTGAGACCATTGATATTAAGAGATATTAAGGAAAAGTAATTGTTGGTTCCTCTTATTTTTTTGTTAAAGTTGGCATTCTGTTTTTGTGGCTGTCTTCTTTTAGGTTTGTTGAGGGATTACCTTCTTGTTTTTTCTAGGGCGAGGTTCCTGTCCTTGTATTGGTTTTTTTCTGTTATTATCCTTTGAAGGGCTGGATTCGTGGAAAGGTAATGTGTGAATTTGGTTTTGTCGTGGAATATTTTGGTTTCTCCATCTATGGTAATTGAGAGTTTGGCTGGGTATATTGCAAGCTTGTACAACCACTCTGGAAATCAGTCTGGCGGTTCCTCAGAAAATTGGACATAGTACTACCGAAAGATCCAGCAATACCTCTTCTGGGCATATATCCAGAAGATGCCCCAACCGGTAAAAAGGACACATGCTCCACTATGTTCATAGCAGCCTTATTTATAATAGCCAGAAGCTGGAAAGAAACCAGATGCCCCTCAACAGAGGAATGGATACAGAAAATGTGGTACATTTACACAATGGAGTACTACTAAGCTATTAAAAAGAATGAATTTATGAAATTCCTAGGCAAATTCCTAGGTCCTCCTAGGATGGACCTGGAGGGCATCATCCTGAGTGAGGTGGCCCAATCACAAAGGAACTCGCACAATGTGTACTCACTGAGGATGGACCTGGAGGGCATCATCCTGAGTGAGGTAACCCAATCACAAAGGAACTCGCACAATATGTACTCACTGATAAGTGGATATTAGCCCAGAAACTTAGGATACCCAAGATATAAGATACAATTTGCTAAACACATTAAACTCAAGAGAATGAAGACCAAAGTGTGGACACTTTGCCCCTTCTTAGAATAGGAAACAAAACACCCATGGAAGGAGTTACAGAGACAAAATTTGGAAGTGTGATGAAAGGATGGACCATCTAATGATTGCCATATCCAGAGATCCATCCCATGATCAGCTTCCAAACACTGACACCACTGCATACACTAGCAAGATTTTGCTGAAAGGACCCAGATATAGCTGTCTCTTGTGAGACTATGCCAGGGCCTAGCAAACACAGAAGTGGATGCTCACAGTCAGCTATTGAATGGACCACAGGGCCCCCAATGGAGGAACTAGAGAAAGCACCCAAGGAACTAAAGAGAACTGCAACCCTATAGGTGGAACAACAATAAGAACTAAGCAGTACCCCAGAGCTCTTGTCTCTAGCTGCATATGTATCAAAAGATGGCCTAGTCAGCCATCACCACAAAGAGAGGCCCATTGGACTTGCAAACTTTATATGCCCCAGTACAGGGGAATGCCAGGGCCAAAAAGGGGGAGTGGGTGGGTAGGGGAGGGGGGGGCGGGTATGGGGGACTTTTAGTATAGCTTTGGAAATGCAAATGAGCTAAATACCTAATAAAAATGAAAAATAAAAGTGATTTCTCAGGATTATTGAAAGGGAAACAGACAAAATAGCACAGATATCTGCCCAGCTCTAGTGGTTTAAATGCTTATTATAAGTATCAAGGATTTGTGCTTTTTATTTATGAGCTAGATGATAAAAAGTGGTGTAAAACTCCCAAATGTTTACCACAAAAAACCACCAGTTTCTTATTCTCTACAGGTTGCCCCATGTGTTGTTCTCTTTTAAATTCAAAGACTTGTGGTAAAAATGAGGGAAGAGATATATGTTAATATGAATGAAAATAACACCATATGAATTATAATAATCTCAGAATTATACTATCATCTTATTATTATTATTAACATTATTTATATTTATTAATATTATTAATAAAACTCACATAGACGACTGCAATGAAAAGTATAGACAGCATACAAGATATATACCAAAGTGCTATTTGATTAGAAAAGTTATCGTTTTAAAGACTGCAAATCAAAAGGAAACATCTCTCAGACTTATTCTGTGTAAAATGAAGTGGTGTGTTGTCTCTACAAAAATAGACTCTAGTCTGAACTTGATGCAATAGATTGTGGAATAATGTAATCAGTTCTATAAGTACAAATACCAATTTTATGTATTTTTAAAAGTGATGAACTAGAGATATAGTGCACAAATAATTATATGATTATAAAAATGGCATTGGTGTGTTATGTAGAACAAAGCAGGAATGTATCAAAAGAGTTATTTTGTAAACCACAGGCAGAAGCTTTGTTATTTTAGGCATGAAATCTGTGCTACTTTTTAAAAACTATTTTATTGAGAGATAACATATGGACGAGTATGGAAAGAAGGGACTGAATATAGTAATAATGCTATATACAGCTAAACATATGTATTTAGCAGATATTTATCTAAAGAAACATATGATCATAAGTTGAAGCTTGTATCCTACATATCAATTTTCTAAAGACTGGGAGATGCAATATTTTAAGGTAATGTAATTACCTACAAATATTAGGAAAGAATTTTTTTTCTGTGTGTGTGTGTAAAGAAATAATTGCTTAACTGCTAAAATGGTATTTCTTAAGCTAAGCTAATTTAATAATTTATTTTATTATAATTTGAAATATAAATATGAGCTTTTTGATTTAAGAAAGTGTAGCATCATATTTCTGTACTTATATAATTTTAATGATGCTCTTACTTTAAGGTTCTTTTTTATGAAGAATTGACACTTGTCATCTAGATTTCTTTAATTATTCACTTACATGTTTTAAAAATTCTTCAAAAGGTAAACTAGTTTTCAGTGAAGAGCTATTCTCTCTTTAATCAAAGATATACCAAGTCTCTTTGATCTGATGAACAATAGTTTGAAAAAAAGGGAATAAACCAGGTTTGGATTGATTGATTAAAAACTGCTTCTCAATGTTCTATCATTTCAGAGATACAAATTCAGCTTAATTAGGATCAAACTTCAAATTAAATTGCAGCCCTAACCTTCAGTTAAATTTGCAAGATTGTACCTATCTTTCATGCTACATTGATGTTTATATTGCTTTGATATTTACTTTTATCATGGTAAAATAATGGAAGTTGTTTTAATCAATAAAATGCTTTTAAGTGACAATTCGTTGAAAAAAATTTGTAGAATTTAGTCAAGTTGCACATGAATGACTATATACAGCATAAATAACAGGTAAGAAAACACAGACTAGTCACCTTTAAGTATTCACAAGATTATGTTTCAATTAATGAATATAATTCTACTTATTAAGATTTTAAAACATTAGTTTAAATTTCTAGCAACTTGCATGGAATAATGCCATCTAAATCAATCTATGGAATACTTTGTATTATACAAAGATTTCTTTTACTATTCCTCAAGTAAAATAGTCACATAGACTGTCAAATTGTAGAATAATATTTGAAAAATTCTCAAAAGGAAGTAGCAAGTGTTACAGCTCAACAGACTGCCTGCTTCCCAAGTGAAAGGATTTCCAAGCTATCAAGGTTGTGTTCACATAAAGTTTTAAATTCATTAAATTGCTTTGCTTATAAGAGTCTCTTTTCATTTTGAAGTAACTTAAAATGACCAACATAGGAGGTGTAAATTTATTTTAAAAATCAAATTTACTGACTTTTTAAAAATTCTGAACTAATATAAAGTTTCTCTATGTGTAAAAATCAATGAGAACCACAAGACTTAAAGAAACTATAAGGTCAGTGCCAACTCTACAGATTCATTTTTCCATTTACCTATGTTATTGTTCTTGGTAGGTCGGGAAACCTAGGGGAAATATCTAATTGAGGTGCCTGTTAACACAACAAAGCAGATGCTGACCATCTCTCCCAGTAGCACTCTGTAATGGAGGCTTCTTCCAGCACTTTTACCCTACTCCCTACCCCAAACCTATCCGTCCCAGGTGCCAAACTTCACCTTCCCTTCCCGAGCCTGATGCCTACATAACTGAGCAATTTCCGCTACACTGCACTCTTGGCCACTTTATTGACCCATGCTACCCCTCTTGGTCTGCAACTCCTCTCTTGCTCTCCTTCCCCATCTCTCCTCTAATGGCTCAGTTTATTCGTCAGCTATGTTCAGCCTGGATGCTTGCCTCTACCTGCTTTCTCCTTATATCTGCAATAAAACTCTTCTCCATACTTTTGGAAGAGTCAACTTCTCTGTTTATTTCATTTTTCATTCATCTGGTGGCAAAACCCCTAGAGTGGCATAAATGAGCCCTTTCTACAGGACTCAGCTTCTCCAAACCAAGCCGATGATTTGACTTTCCTAAAGTATGAAAAGATCTTTTGTTTCCACTAGCTTCTACTACCCAGCATATTCGATTCCAAATTCTGAACATTGTCTCATAAGCTGCTTCTTCCCTCCAATGGTTTTAAGCATTCATCTCTCCTCAACTCCTTGATAGCTATCCTCTCCCACTTTCCTAAAGCCTGGTACAAGTTTCAGGGCACTGACCACAAAGTCATGTCCCTACTATGACCTTCAGGATGCCCCCCATGTGGGTATCTCTTTATTATGCCTTCTAGAGCACTAACCATGTGGGTATCTGCCTTCCATATCCTGAGACCCAATGATGTTGGCAACTCTCTACTTCCTAAGATACTTACTCCCCTCTCTCTGCAGAGTCCTCCCTTTCTCAGTTCTATGAAATGTCTCTTCCGGGCCATCACTTCAGCTTTCTCCTCTTCTAGCTGCTCTAACCAACCCTTTCTCCTTCTCCACTAGGTAAATGTCACCATGATTTTGCCAGCTTTCTGTTTTTACTACAGAAATTACAGCAATATGCCAGAAAACTCCTCTCAACCTACCAGGCCCCTGTCATATGGAGAGGGATCCTTTTCCTTTGTAATTTGAACTATTTCTACCCCAATTTGACATTGGTGTCACCATTTCACTTACCTCCTCTCATCCCCCCTTGCCTCTCTCAGCTCTTTCCAGGAACTTCCTCATCTCACTGTAGTTGATGCCTGCTAAGTCTTCACAGCTTCTCTATGCCCTCCTGAGCCTATGGCCATTTCCTTGCTCTCTTCTGGCCCACCCCACCCCCACCTTGGAGCTAACTTCTCTATTTCTCTAAGTGTTTTCAATTTACCACTCTTAAAAATATTTTATCACTCTAATTTCTCTGTGCACTGTTTTCAGGAAATATTTTCAAGATTATTGGGTCAAGGTTCTCTAACTATGGAAATGTAAATGTATTAGGTATGGTTAAAGAATCTATAAATATCTATGACAAAAAGTTAGGTTAAAACTTATGACAAAAGGTTTAGATCTAAAATGTCTATTCATGGATAGTCTTAATTTGCTACAACATATACAAATAAAGAAATTTAAATAAAGAACAATATATATATATACATATGTGTGTGTGTATACATACATACATTTATACTAAATATATGAGTTTTATGCATTCCTAAGGTCTGTTCAATTTCATAGAAGTATTTCCCTATGCTCTTTGTCTTTGCTCACTCTGTAAAGCTTTAGCTCTTTGGATAAACTGAGTTTTATAAGAAATTGAGATATTCTCTAATTGTTTATTTGTACAGTTTTACTTAACTCTTTGGATAAAATGATTCATACAAGAAATTTTTATGTTCTATAATAGTTTACTTTGAAAGGATAGAAAATTAAGGTTCAGAGTTATATGGTCTAATAAAGCTCTCAGTTTCTCTATGTTTATGGTTTAAGGTTCTATATTGATGCTAACATATCTTCAATTAAATCATCAGCTCAAATATCTAAGGTTCAAACTGAAAAGGGATAATGCTATAAAATTCTCATCTTCTGAAAGCGAATAACTTCCTATAAACTGTTAAGACATAATAATTAGTGGTCAGTCACCTCATAAAGGATCAAATTCTTTAATATTCTCAAAATGCATGCAGACATGAAATGTTAAAATATAATTAATTTAAAATGACAAGTTTTATATAGCCTCTTGTATGTGTTTACAAGGTTAAGCTAAGAACAAGTAACAAAAAACAAGAAAAGTTTATTTAAAGTCAGGTAGATTTAACACATAATTGTCCTCATACCCTTTTTTAATTATATATTTTCTTCATTTACATTTCAAATGCTGTACCCAAAGTCCCCTATATGCTCCCTCTGTCCTGCTCCCCAACCCACCCACTCCTGCTTCCTGGTCCTGGTATTCCCCTCTACTGGGGCATATGATCTTCGCAATATCAAGGGCCTCTTCTCCCATTGATGGCTGACTAGGTCATCTTCTGCTACATATTGAATATGGCATTTCAAATATTTAATGGAAAAAAATGACTTCCCATAACAGACAGACATTCCATCTCCTAATGGAGAACCTAAGTTCTCCAAAGAAGAGTGATGGGCACCAATGAAACCAACTGGGTTGTGGTAATGTTAACATTGGGTAAAACTGAACCATGCCTCTACCTGCCCTATATGCGGTCAAGACTCAGCCCAAACTCTAGGTAAGTAGGACACTGGACAGTTGGTTACCCCATTTGGTCAAGACAAAGTAGGTCAGTTTCCCCAGTTCTTCCTCCACCAAAAAGCATCCCATTTTTTCTGTGCCTGGCTGCCAACACTGTTGCTGCCATATGTCTTCTGCTCCAAATGAAGCCACCAAGATGACAGGAGCCTAGGGTAACTTCTCAAGTAACAATAAGTCTCTGCCATTTTAAATAATATAGGCTGTTACGATTATAATTACTGATATAATTTATCCTCTTCAGATCCAGAATGATTTTGATGTCTGACTGTAGATTTGTGTTAACAACAGTAAACAAAACAGAGATTCCCCTAAGACTGCATCCACCTGTTCAGTTCAGTTCATATGTAAAATCTGGGTTCACTTTTATAGAGCTACTAGGTCTTCTGCTGAGAAAGGTAGATAAGATACAGTTATAGTGCTGACAGACTTTACTGTGAAGAAATAAACTCACAAAACTGGTTTATATTTTCTGCAGAGTTATTGCCCTTTCTATGCTTTTGTTATACTAGGATACCATAGGTTTAGAGATTTAACATTAATCAATGGAATGTTGATAGGCTGTTAATCATGCTATTATGATAGGCTTTAGCATGCTACTACTATCATAGTCACCAGCTCAAAACTTTCAATTTCCCTTGGTTGTCTTCAAAGTATGGACTTAAAATTGCTTCTCAATGATATTAAAAACATCTTTGACCAATCTATATATCCAGACCTCTACAAAAATGTTTCTAACCCAGAATCATTTTTAGGTTTCTAAGCTTTTACTATGATTTAAAGGTATGAGTTACTGCCTTTTCTACAATGCTGATTTCAGTACAGTAATATAACTAAAACTTTTATTTCTTTCTATTAACTTAAGAAAATTTATGTCAGCTTCAAGGAGCCTGCCTGTGTCTACATCTTATAGATCATACAGAGTCCAGATAAGTACTCCTATGTTTCCCCACTTGTCCAATGCACAGGGGGGGGGGTTTCTGTTTCTCCATCAGTCTTGGGACTCACCTCTCTCAGGTATCAGGACCATGGATCTTAAAGTGGCAAATTCTTACCCAAGATAAGAATCATCTCCTAAAATCCTTAACTGTACCTCTATCCCCAGTCTATATCAGTCCCAGCAGATTTCTAAGCAATTGAAGACTGCAAACTGCTCCAAACAGGCCAGGCCTCGATGTTTCTCATGGAATTTCCACCCTTCCTGAGCCTCTGCATCTTGGATGACCCCAAAGCAGCTAGTTCCAGCTTGTTCAACCTCACAGACTGCTCCAATATGGCCTGAACTTCCCAAGGCCAAGATGTTCCTACAGAGAGGTTGGACAGCTAGTGATACCACCTACACTCCCCCACTCCTTCCTCTTCCTGGCCATCGCCTCCATTTAACCTTTATTGGGTCCCCAAAAACAATGCCCAATATCATTAGGAAGTAGTCCTAGAAAACATTACATCCCTCCTTATCATTTAATATCAATAACGATTCTGGAACATTACTTCTCAAAGAACCTGGGACAAGTCCCATCTAGTACCTGTGGGGTCTTTCTAGTACTTCTCACCCCACCTCCTACCATGACCTTCTGTTTCCCAGGGGAAGAGATTCTGCTTCCTTTTCCATAGCCTGATACCTATGTGACAGCTATTTTGGCTATGCCTGTCTCTTGATCTCTTGGCCCAGGAAATCTCTCTTGGTCAGCAACTTCTCTCTTACTCTACCTCTCTTGCCCTTGCCATAGTCCAATTTAGTGTACCAGCCATGTTTAGTCTAGACTCTTCCCTCTACAGTAAAAATCTTTTCCATACATTTAAAGTAGTCAGGTCATCCTCACTTTCTTTCTTTTTTTTTTTTTTATGTCAGTTCCATCATAGATATGCTCATACATGGAAATAACAAATCCAATCAAGTTATGATTAACCATTACATTTGCGAGTCTGTATAACATATTAAAGCAAAGATCAAGAAATTCATTATTGACTAGAGAACTATAAGCATGAGAAAATCATAGAAGATTTAGTTATACAAGTAATTTTCTCACTATGAATTGGTAACTTGTTAAGGTATTTGACACTTAACTTGGGGTATATAATGTTTAACCCAGGTATTCAAAGAAAGTCGTGAACAAACGTATAGAATATTGCAGTTGGCATTCACCAAGAGGTAATGTACTATGAGCGAATAAAGGCTCATGTTAATAGACATTATAATAAACACCAGGAAAAGATTCATATATGCCTGTAATCCTAGCACTTAGAACCTGAAGCTAACCTGATCTCTAATGAATCTCAGCCTTACAAAAACCTACAAAGCAGCTAACACTTAAAAACATAATAAATAACAAGCCAATGCTATGATGTTTGTGGCCTGAATTTCAGATCTTTTAACTATTTCAATGATTCATATGAAGGATTCTGGAAATTCTAGAAGTGTAGAAATGTAGAAGTGTGAACCCATAGAGAAATGAGAGTTCTATTTACTATCTACCGTTTTTTTATTAGATATTTTTTCAATTACATTTTTTAAAAAAAAATTAGGTATTATCCTCATTTACATTTCCAATGCTATCCCAAAAGTCCCCCATAACCACCCCCCAACTCCCCTACCCACCCACTCCCACTTCTTGGCCCTGGTATTCCCATGTACTGAAGCACCTAAAGTTGGCAAGAATAATGGGCCTCTCTTTCCACTGATGGCCCCGACTAGGCCATCTTCTGATACATATGCAGCTAGAGACATGAGCTCTGGGGGGTACTGGTTAATTCATATTGTTGTTGAAACTATAGGGTTGCAGATCCCTTTAGCTCCTTGGGCACTTTCTCTAGCTCCTCCATTGGGGGCCCTGTGATCCATCCAATAGCTGACTGTGAGCATCCACATCTGTGTTTGCCAGGCCCCAGCATAGCCTCACAAGAGACAGCTATATCTGGGTCCTTTCAGCAAAATCTTGCTAGTGTATGTAATGGTGTCAGCGTTTGGAGGCTGATTATGGGATGGATCCCCAGGTATGGCAGTATCTAGATGGTCCATCCATTTGTCTCAGCTCCAAACTTTATCTCTATAAATCTTTCCATGGGTGGTTTGTTCCCAATTCTAAGAAGGGGCAAAGTTTCCACACTTTCGTCTTCATTCTTGAGTTTCATGTGTTTTGCAAATTGTATCTTGTATCTTGGGTATTCTAAGTTTCTGTGCTAATATCCGCTTATCAGTGAGTACATATTGTGTGAGTTCCTTTGTGATTGGGTTACCTCACTCAGGATGATGCCCTCCAGGCCCATCCATTTGCATAGGAATTTCATAAATTGATTCTTTTTAATAGCTGAGTAGTACTCCATTGTGTAAATGTACCACATTTTCAGTACCCATTCCTCTGTTGAGGGACACCTGGATTCTTTCCAGCTTTTGGCTATTACAACTAATGAACATAGTGAAGCATGTGCATTTCTTACCAGTTGAAATATCTTCTGGATATATGCCCAGGAGACGTATTGCAGGATCCTCTAGTAGTACTATGTCCAATTTCCTGAGGAACTGCCAGACTGATTTCCAGAGTGGTTGTATAAGCTTACAATCCCACCAACAATGGAGGAGTGTTCCTCTTTCTCCACATCCTCACCAGCATCTGTTGTCACCTGAATTTTTCATCTTAGCCATTCTGACTGGTGTGAGGTGGAATCTCAGGGTTGTTTTGATTTGCATTTCCCTGATGATTAATGATGCTGAACATTTTTTCAGGTGCTTCTCATCCATTCGATATTCCTCAGGTGAGAATTCTTTGTTTAGCTCTGAGCCCCATTTTTTAATGGGGTTATTTGATTTTCTGGAGTCCACCTTCTTGAGTTCTTCATATATATTGGATATTATTCCCTATCTAATTTAGGATAGGTAAAGATTCTTTCCCAATTTGTTGGTGGCCTTTTTGTCTTATTGATGGTATCTTTTGCCTTTCAGAAGCTTTGCAGTTTCATGAGGTCCCATTTGTCAATTCTCGATATTACAGCACAAGCCATTGCTGTCCTATTCAGGAAATTTTCCCCTCTGCCCATGTCTTTGGATGTTGGGAACCGCCCTCACATTCGCAGTTACAAGATGGCGCTGACATCCTGTGTTCTAAGTGGTAAACAAATAATCTGCGCATGTGCCAAGGGTAGTTCTCCACCCCATGTGCTCTGCCTTCCCTGTGACGACAGCTTGGCCGATGGGCTGCAGCCAATCAGGGAGTGACACATCCTAGGCGGAGGATAATTCTCCTTAAAAGGGACAGGGTTTTGCCATTCTCTCTTGCTCTCTCTCTTGCTCTCTTGCTCTTGCTGTCTTGCTCTCTGGCTCCTGAAGATGTAAGCAATAATGCTTTGCCGCAGAAGATTCCGGTTTGTTGTGTTCTTTCTGGCCGGTCACGAGAACGCGTGTAAGATTTGAGGCTTTTTCCCACCTTCTCCTCTATAAGTTTCACTGTCTCTGGTTTTCATTTCAAATGGTATCCCCAAAACCTCCTATACACTCTCCCCTGCCCTGCTCTTCAACCCACCCACTCTGCTTCCTGGCCCTGGTATTCCCCTGTACTAGGGCGTATGATCTTTGCAATACCAAAGGCCTCTCCTCCCATTGATGGCTAACTAGGCCATCCTCTGCTACACATGCAACTAGAGACTCAGCTCTGGGAATTACTGGTTAGTTCATATTGTTGTTTCTCCTATATGGTTGCAGACCCTTCAGCTCCTGAGTACTTTCTCTAGCTCCTTCATTAGGGGCCCTGTGTTCTATCCAATAGATGACTATGAGCATCCACTTCTGTATTTGCTAGGCATTGGCATAGCCTCAAGAGAAAGCTATGTCAGGGTCCTGTCAGCAAAATCCTTCTGGCATATGCAATACAGTCTGGATTTAGTGGTTATATATGGGATGGATCCACTGGTGGGGCAGTCCCTGGTGGTCTTTCCTTCCCTCTCAGCTCCAAACATTGTCTCTGAAACTCCTTCTATGGGTATTTTGTTCCCCATTCTAAGAAACAAAGTTTTCTCACTTTGGTCTTCTTTCTTCTTGAATTTTATGTGTTTTGCAAATTTTATCATGGATATTCTAAATTTGTGGGGTAATATCCGCTTATCAATGAGTGTATATCATGTGTGTTCTTTTGTGATTGGGGTACCTCACTCAAGATGATATTCCTCCAGATGCATCCATTTGCCTAAGATTTTCATGAATTCATTGTTTTTAATTGCCGAGTAGTTCTCCATTGTGCAAATGTACCACATTTTCTATATCCATTCCTCTGCTGAACGAACCTGGGTTCTTTCCAGGTTCTGGCTATTATAAATTTGGCTACTATGAGCATAGTGATGCATGTGTCCTTATTACAAGTTAGAACATCTTCTGGGTATATGCCCAGGACAGGAATTGCTGAATCAACCAGTAGTACTATGTCTACTTCTCTGAGGAAACACCAAACTGATTTCCAGAGTGGATGTACCAGCTTGCAATCCCACCAACAATGCAGGAATGGCCTTTCTCTACACAAAGGATAAACAGGCTGAGAAAGAAATTAGATAAACAACATCCTTCACAATAGTCATAAATAATATAAAATACATTGGTGTGACTCTAACTAAGGAAGTGAAAGATCTGTATGATAAGAACTTCAAGTCTCTGAAGAAAGAAATCAAAGAAGATCTCAGAAGATGGAAAGATCTCCCATGCTCATGGATTGGCAGGATCAACATTGTAAAAATGGCTATCTTGCCAAAAGCAATCTACAGATTAAATGCAATCCCCATCAAAATTCCAACTCAATTCTTCAATGAATTAGAAAGGGAAAATTTCAAATTCACCTGGAATATCAAAAATCCTTGGATAGAAAAATCTCTTCTCAATTATAAAAGAACCTCTGGTGGAATCACCATGCCTGACCTAAAGCTGTACTACAGAGCAATTGTGATAAAAACAGCCTGGTACTGGTATAGTGACAGACATGTAAACCAATGTAATGGAATTGAAGACCCAGAAATGAACCCACACACCTATGGTCACTTGATCTTTGACAAGCGAGCTAAAACTATCCAGTGGGATAAAGACAGCATTTTTAACAAATGGTGATGGCACAACTGGCAGTTATCATGTAGAAGACTGTGAATTGATCAATCCTTATCTCCTTGTACTACAGTCAAGTATTAGTGTATCCAGGAACTCCACACAAAACCAGAGACATTGAAACTTATAGAGGAGAAAGTGGGAAATAGCCTCAAAGATACAGGCACAGGGGAAAAATTCCTGAAGGGAACAGGAATGGCTTTTGCTACCAGGTCAAGAATTGTCAAATGCAACCTCATAATATTACAAAGTTTCTGTAAGACAAAAGGCACTCTTAATAAGACAAAAATTCCACCAACAGATTGGGAAAGGATCTTTACCATTCCTGAATCAAATAGGGGACTAATATCAAATATATATATATATATATACATATATATATATATATAACTCAAGAAGATAGACTCCAGAAATCAAATAACCCCATTCAAAATGGGGTACAGAGCTAAACAAAGAACTCTCAACTGAGGCATACTGAATGGCTGGGAAGCACCTGAAAAAAATGTTCAACATCCTTAATCATCAGGGAAATGCTAATCAAAACAACCCTGAGATTCTACCTCACACCAGTCAGAATGTCTAAGATCAAAAATTGAGTTGACAGCAGATGTTGGCCAGGATGTGGAGAAAGAGTTATATTTTCATAGAATAG
This sequence comes from Mus musculus, assembly GCF_000001635.26. NCBI lineage: Eukaryota > Metazoa > Chordata > Mammalia > Rodentia > Muridae > Mus > Mus musculus. Next base: position 52,863,975 of record NC_000074.6, on the reverse strand, counting down.
TTTCCTTATAGGACAAGACAGTGCAGAGGTTCCCCCATTTTGGACTGTTGCTGAGACTATATCAGGTTTAAATAGATTTTTTTATGGGATATTTTATTCATTTTCATTTCCAATATTATCCCCTCTCCTGGTTTCCCCTCCAGAAACCCCTAATACCATCCCTCTTCCCCTGCTTCTATGAGAGTGCTCCCCACCCACACTCTCCTTCCCCCTGTCCTGGCATTCCACTGAGCTGGGGCATCAAGCCTTCAAATTACCAAGTGCCTCTGCTCCCATTGATCCCCAATAAGGCCATCCTCTCCTACATATGCAGCTGGAGTCATGGGTTGCTTTATGTGTACTTTTTGGTTGGTGGTTTAATATCAGAGAGCTCTGGGAGATCTGGTTGTTTGATATTTTCTTCCTATGGGATTACAAACCCTTTAAATAGAATTTTATCTCCTTGATATAGAATTCTTTTGAAAATTACCTAACTAGACCCCCAGTCCAAGATGTCTCAGCTAACTTTGACTTGATCAAATGATCTGCTTCCACAGAAACACACCCCTGCATTAGCTAACAACTTATTTTTGCTTCTACAACAATGCTTGCATTTTTAACTCTCCCTACTGTGCAGCATGAGATACCAGGATATAGTTTTTGCCTTTAAATGGACTTAGGCCTAAATGTGTATATTCCACTTAGGTTCTGAAAACATCAGAGTAGTCTCCTTCAGCTGGGTGATACACTTTCTGTTGTTTATATACTATGTCTGTGTGGTCATGTCTGATGGATTCCCCCAACAGTATAACTTGTAACTTTAGCAATAATCAATGCTATTCAGGAAATGAGCATGCGCTAATGTAGACATATTCCCATATTTGTGTATATGTGAATATGTGTGTGTGTGTGTGTGTGTGTGTGTGTGTAGGGGGTACTTCAGACACCTTCAACTGTATTAACATGTATATTTAGGAAACTAAAAGTTAGATTTATCCACAGATATTAGCTTGTCTATCTCAAGTAAAAGATAAAAACAGATATATTTTAAGGGTATTTGACTGGAAACAACTGTAAAATGGAATTTTATTTTTTTATCAATAATTTATGAAGTTCATAACTGTTAATTCTTATACTGGCTACTTTTAAGTCAACTTGACACAAGCTAGATCATCAGAGAAAAAAGACTTGATTGAAAAAAATGTCTACATAGGATTATTCTACAGTTATGTCTATAGAGTATTTTTTAGTTCTGCTATGGAATATTTTATTTTGAAATAGATGTCTTCTAGGAGAAAAAAATAGAAGAAAAAATCTACTATATTATTTTAATCAAATATTTTTCACATCTGGATTAGGCATAACAATTTTTATATGATGAATTTTTATTTCTTTTTTGTATTGAATATTTTTTCAGGCTTTCCCCCCCTAGATCCATTCATTTTTTCCCCCATTTTTTATTAGGTATTTAGCTCATTTACATTTCCAATGCTATACCAAAAGTCCCCCATACACCCCCCTCCACTCCCCTACCCACCCATTCCCCCTTTTTGGCCCTGGCATTCCCCTGTACTGGGGCATATAAAGTTCGCAAGTCCAATGGGCCTCTCTTTGCAGAAGAGGGAGTCAGATCTTGTTACAGATGGTTGTGAGGAGCAGTCGGGTGCTCTTACCTGTTGAGCCATCTCACCAGCCCCCTGAATATTTTCTTTATTTACATTTCAAATGTTATCCCCATTCCTGGTTTCCCCTCTGAAAATCTCCTCCCTCCTCCCCCTGCTCACCAACCCACCCACTCCTGCTTCTTGGCATTTTTCTACACTGGGGCAAAGTGCATTCACAGGACCAAGGGGCCTCTCCTCCCATTTATGTCCAACTAGGCCATCCTCTGTTATATATGCAGCTGGAGTCATGAGTCTCTCCATGGGCATTTTCTTAATTAGTGATGGTTGAGTAGGTCTATCCCATTGTAGGTTTCTGCCATCCCTGGGCTGATGGACCTGGAATCTGTAAGAAAGCAGACTAAGCAAGTCATCAAGAGGAACCAAGTGAGCAACACTCCTACATGGCCCCCACATCAGTTTTTGGCCCCAGATTCCTACCCTGCTTGTGATTCTGTCCTAATTCCCTTGGATGATAATGTATGATATGGAATTATAAGTTGAATTCAATCCATTGGCGCAGAGGCAGTCTAGTGTGGTGGTTTCACTAAGACTTCACTTATACTGTGTCTAGTAGCAATCAAAACCCTTTATAAATATTCACTCATCTAACACTGTCAATGGCCTAGAAGACAGATGCCATATTTCCCTCACCTTTATAGATAAAGAAACTGAGGCACAGAAGGGTTAGGAAATGTGTCTCAGAAATAGTAAAGGCTGCAGCTAAGTCTGGAATTCCCTGGTTCAAATCCTAGAGCTCATTTTTAATAAATTTGTACGCATGAATCAGATAGATGAGTCTAAATCAGAAAATTGTAAAGAAAAACGTGGATAAATCAATGGATTGATGGTTCTGTTGTTATTTTTTATTAGCTTTAGTGCTCAAAAATCAAAGTTCAAAATGCTACAATCTGAATATTTTTAGTCCTGATGTGAATACACAATGGAAAATGTCACACTAAAATAAACATCCCAAAGACTAGAAAGTTATGACATAATTATATGATTATAATTATATTTTCATAACTGATAAAATTATAGTTACATGATTTATAATAACATAATTATAATAATATATTTTATAAAATTATTTCCAGAGCTTTTACATGAAATATATAAGTAAAATAATTGCATATACAGGTATATATCTTTTCCCAGGATATTTCATTATGTGTATGGAAATATTCAATACATGAAAAAAATCTGTAACACACCTGGCCCCACCTATATTGGTTAAGGGGTATACACACATTTTTGGAACTGGATGCTAGATGAGGTAAGTGAGAAGGAAGAATATTGTGACCTTGCTCAATTCTAGTTACTCCTTGAACATAAATTTGTGATTTCCTGAGTTTCCATATTCGGAATGACTTTTTCCTGCAAAACATCTTTTTTTTAATTTTAATTTTAATTTTTAATTAGATATTTTCTTCATTTACATCTTCTTAAGCATAAAGCTAAGTGGTTAGATCAACCAACAATTGTAAAGGTTACAGTGTGGGGGGAAAATTATCACAATGTAGAATATAATTAGAGATCAAATCTCTCTAAGAAAAAATTCAATCATCCCTTCTACAGTAATCTCAGGATCAAAACACATTTTTATCACAGAATTAAATCTTCATTTGGATAAAGTTGTGCTTATACCTCTGTGTCCACAACACTTTCTGATATGAGTGGCAATAGTCTTCTTTAATTTTTATTATTTTATGTCATAGAAGCTTGTATACTTAGCTATGTTATTTGAATGTTTTACAGGTATCACAAACACATGAATTATTTCAAATTAATTAATTATACCAGTCATTATAAAAATAATGTTAAAATAACGTACATGCCATTTTAATTTTTATAGTTTTTAGCCATTTTTCACTATCATACTATAAATGTTCTCATAATTAAAGACTTTCTTACATAGATTCTTTTGTTATATCTTTATATAGGTATTACAACATGCTTCGTGCAACTTTACCATGCAAGCTCTCTGGCTATGGGAAGACTCTGAAGTTTTCCCTTGGATTTTACTTGGATCAGTTGTATTTGCATTTGTATCTACTGAATATATAAATCATCTTTAACTAGATTTATACAAGCTCTGCAGTACCACATCAAACATCAAATATCCTGAAATTGAAAACAGTTATTCTCACTTATTGAAATACCTAAATTTCTGTTTAATAAAACCAATGTACTTCTGGTTTCTAAAAATATATTTGAACTTTTAAAAAAATATTTGCAAAAGTTTGAATAGGCTTTGAATGTTTTATTCATTTAAAATTAGATAAACTGTAATTTTATGGACATTATCTTTATTAGGTACTTAGTTTTTGACACTGTGAATAATTATTTTATAATAATTGGTCTTTAGAGATTTCATGAATAACTTTGAGAGTTCTGACAGCCTTAAATTTTAACAAATTTCTAACCTCATGAAGGATCTCAAATGTATTAAAAATACTTTTTAACACTTGAATTTATCTTTATTTGTCCTACCTCTGTACATGATTCATAATTTGCATGTTTTCATACTTGTGTTTTTTCTGTGTATGTCAGGAGATAGTTTATCTTTTAATTATATTTTATAAAAGTATAGTTTTAACTTGTTTTTTTTAATTAATTTATTTTTTAAACTCCATATTCCATTCCCTGCCCCATCCTGATCTCTGACTGCTCCACATCCCACATATCTTCCCCACCCCAACCTGTCTCCATGTTGATGCCCCCACCCTCCACCCCACCTGAACTCTAAACTCCTTGGGGACTCCAGTCTCTTTAGGGTTAGGTGCATCATCTCTGAATGAACACAGACCTGGAATTCTTCTGCTGTATGTGTGTTGGGAGCCTCATATCAGCTGGTGTATACTATTGGTTTGGTGGTCCAGTGTTTGAGAGATCTCAGTGGTCCAGATTAATTGAGTCAGCTGGTCCTCCTACAGGGTCACCCTCCTCCTCAGCTTCTTCCAGCTTTTCCCTAATTCAACCACAGAGGTCAGCAGCTTCTGTCCATTGGTTGGGTGCAAATATCTGCATCTGACTCTTTCAGCTGCTTGTTGGGTCTTTCTGCAGTCATGATATCTATGTTTGATATGATAGCATTTAGGTTTTTATGAAGATATCCATTTTTTCTTTGTAAAATAAATACCTAATAACTATTCTTGATACTTCAACAATCCATGTTGATAAAGTTTCCAATTTGTTTCTGTCCTTGCCATATAGTTGCCATGGACAAACCTTTGAATTGTTCTCATGTGCAGTTCTTTTTTTCACTACTTGAAAAACAGACATTTTCATCATCACCAGAGAAAATAATAATACAGTGCCTACTCTTTCAATTTGTTCAAATTTTCTGTGTGGCCTTTATATTTGATAATCATTTGAATGCTTTACAGGGATCACAAACACATGAATTATTTCAAATTAATTAATTATGCCAATCCTTATAAAAATAATGTTAAAATAGGGTACATGCTTAAGACCATGATATAAATAAAACAAATTGATAAAATTATTAAAAACAAATGAAGTATTTTTGTATAAATATAGTGAACTACATATGCTGATGTGAGCAAAACTTTGAAATGTGGATGAAACAAATCGAGAAACTAATGATTAGAGAAATATTTCACATAAAAGAAGAGGAAGACTCAATAATGTCAAGGCAGATAACCATTTTAATAGAGTGATTCAATACATCATAAAATAATTCTATCCTTTACTTGCCAGGAATGAGAAAATTGGATATAAGGTTAATAGAGAGGAAATAGTCCCAGAATGATCAATGAAATATTGAAGGAGAAAAATAAAGCACAGCCTCATATTTAATATAAATACAATATTAAGACAGTATAGCATTGGCAAAACAATAAGGTAGGCCAAAAGAAGAGGGTAGAAATCCCAGAAAAGTCAGATCAAAAATCTAATATTCAACAACAAAATCCAAATCCAAAGATTAAGACAGCAACACAATTGATTCATTTTACTTTCGTTAGCATAGGAATAATCTATTTTATAAAGAAGAGAAATCTCCAGAGAATGGGAAGACATGATTTGATTGGGAAAACAAGTGTATGTAATTATATTGTATGTAATTATATCAGATGCTATGCCAAATAAGCAGCCTGATTGTAAAATATCATACAGAACCTGACATATTCTTCATGAAATAACATGTACAGGCTTCAAATAGGCATGTGAAAATATGCTCTACATCATTTAGCTTTAGGGAAATGCAAATTAAAATGACATTGAGTACCAGTGCACCAGAATATATAGTTTATATATATTCTGAGAACTGAAAATTTTAAGTTATAATGAAAAATACATTCTCAAATTTATTGCTCATGTGAATTTCAAAATGTAGAAACAGTTTGGAAGATTATTTGACAGTGTCTGATAAAGCAAACTACTCTTATAATTTAATAAATATTCTATTTTGGAATTACCAAATGAATTAAATGTTTAGGTCTGGGAAAATAATCTGCATATGGGTCTTAAAACAAAGTTGAAAAAAGGTATCCTTTAGTTGGTAAATAGATAAATACGGTCAGCCTTGACACTGGTAGTCTGCAGAAACATAAATTCATAAGCTCTCTGACAATAAAAAGACATAGAGACAGCTGAAATGGAGCTCACTAATTGAAAAAAATATGAAAAACCAACTACTATCATTTGGATTTAAAATTACTCCAATAATTCAAGTATTGGAATACTTTGACCTTAGCTGTTGGTTGTGTTTGGAGAAGATGTAGAACCTTTGGGATTAGAGGAAATGCAGGTTAAGGTATGACACCAAGGATATGCCTTTACAGGTTAATCCTTTCCTGCTTTTCCCCTGTGATGGCTATTCTTGATTGTCAGTTTGACTATATATGGGATAAATGACAAGGCAGACATGGAGGGTACATTTGTGATCTGGATGGTTATGCAGAAAGAAATAAGGCTTTATCATTCCTGCTAGAAGCCTAAATAAGGACAATGTATGAAGGAATGTTTAGCCTTTCTCGTCTATTTTCCCTTGCATTGCTCACAGTACATTCCTTCATTGTCATTGGAGGCTGTTTCTTCAGGATTTCATCATGTACAGAAGACCAACTGAGACACCCAGGCTTGTGGGTCTGAGTACCTACTAGATTCTTGGACTTCTCATTTACAGCTAGCCATTGCTGAGTTAATTGGACAGTAGCCTGTAAGTCATTACAATAAATTCCCTTCCTTCCTTCCTTCCTTCCTTCCTTCCTTCCTTCCTTCCTTCCTTCCTTCCTTCCTTCTTATCTATATAGCTACCAACCTATCTATATCTATATCGTTACCTCTCTATCTCTATATCATCTGTATTCTTATAGCTAATCTATAGTTCTGTTTATATTTAATCTATATATTTGTCTATAGCTGTATCTAATCTATCTTTATCTAATATATATGTATATATATTTATATATATTTCTATAATTGTATGTCTTTTCCTATCTCTATTTTTATGTAGAGAGGGACTCACTTCATAAGTTCTCTGACCCTATAGAATCCTGACTATATACCCCCTAAGCTTTTGACTTTTTATCTGTTTCTAGAGTATGACCTACCACATTTTATAAAGCTACACTTTATAATGATCTGGGTACATTCCCTTATACTTTTTCTGTATCTATAAAATGTAAGATGTAGCATGAGTGAGTCAGCATATTCTGACCAGTAGCCATGCATCTGCAGCAGTTGTTTCTGCATTTATTAACTCCCAAACCGGCATGACACACCTGGAGACAAACAAAGACAAAGCAAGTGGCCAGGGCAGCCAATGGCTGATACATGCTGCTTGGGACTAGACAGACTGAGGATGAGAGTGTAAAGACATTCCCAATTACTACAATAAACAAGTCTGTTTCTGCTTCTCACATGGCTCTCAGGGTCTGTGTAGTTGATTCCATGTGTTGTTACCCCTTACCTCCAAGAGATGTCTGTCACCAGCTCCACAGTAAAATTTCTAAAATATATCTTCATATAAGTATGGAGCTTAGGTGACACTAATATGTCAGTACAAATTCATAGATTATAACTAAAGGACATTTTGTTTATAGCGGGGGTCTATAAATGTGTGGGGGGTAGAGGGATAAGTAATCTATGTACTTTCTACTCAACATTTATGTTATTGTAAATATGTTCTTGAATATAGCTGTTAGTCATGTGCACCCATATGCACATGAATGCACATGCCCAAATAAAAATAAACTGCAATTTGGATTATACCCATGATTTATAAAGATGTGTATTCAAAAACTAATTCATAGCATATATATGTCTCACTAGTAAGTCTGTTTATTAATTGTTACTAAGCCAAAACCATATTTTTCATTCAATTCACAAGGATAAACTAAATTTAACTGATTTTATTATTGCAATTCATTTTTCAACAACTAATGCCAATTTAAGATTAAGTTGAATAGAAAAGATTGCCACTTTTGTGATAATATAACTATAAAATTTATTTGTACATATTTTACATATATTGAATGATTCATAAATCCTAGCTTATATTTTTTCCAACCTCAATGTTTTCCTCAAATGTTTTCCTCTATCAAGTTAGAGCATAAACTATTACATTACAGGTCTCAAACCATATTTTCAAAAGCTTGTCTTTCCTATTTTTTTTAATTAACATTAGATTGAGTTTCCAAACCCTTTCTTGGTATGAGTCATTGGTTTATCTACTAAAACACGTGTAATAGGTCAAGAATCATGAAATCTATATGACATAAGGAGAGATATCTTAATGTTCTATTTGATTTTTCTCTTTATTATTTTTTTATAATGCAATCATGTTAACTGTTGATTTTAAATTTACACAAAAAATTACTAGCACTATAAATAATTTAAATGTTTTTGTACTTCGGTAATGAATGTAGTGATTCACAGTTTTATTAAATTTTCTCATTTGAACTTTTGTCTCTTGGCAAAATATCCCTCAGTACAGTTTGTATCCTGGCAGATGGAACTTGGAGCTCTAATCCAGCTGTCTAGTGTCTCTGCCAAGAGAATTCTTTGAACACACCCATAAATTTATGGTGTAAATAATGACACTGGTAACAAAACACCATTCATTCAATATTTCACTTAAATCTTTAAATCAGCTTTTGTATATGTCAGAGGATTTTCTATAAATCTCAACAGACTATAAAAGAAACTTCACTATGAATCAGAGACTTCTACTGAAAAACACAATCAATAAAAATACAGAGTTGTGGAGCCCAGTCCCTATGGGTACATTATAAAACACATACACCTATTGCTCAGAAAACACTGTCAAAGAAAAGGGAGAAAAATTGTGAGAGTTTTCTGTGAGATTTGTCTCCTAAGTAATATCAGAAACTACACCCATAAAAATTCACCAACATGACAATACAAGGACAACATCAATGGGCATACAATGAAGATGGAGATGAGGATGGAGGGGTCTTCAACCCTACAAAAAGAACTAAAGGCAACTGAGAAGTGCTTACTACAGGAAAGGTGATATTCCCCAGGAGAAAACACACCAACCAGTGTCAAATAACCAGCCCTGAAAACATATATACATGTAACCTTAAATGGACTAAATAGGTTATATTTAAGTATATCCACTGAAAGGAGGAGGGGGAGGAGGAGGAGAGAAGAAGAAGAAGAAGAAGAAGAAGAAGAAGAAGAAGAAGAAGAAGAAGAAGAAGAAGAAGAAGAAGAAGAAGAAGCCAATGTGACTATGAAGAAGAGAGGAGAGGGATGTTTGGAGGAAGGAAAGAGTAGGAAGAAATTTAAGTATATCATCTGAAAACCATAATGAGTAAAACAATCCACAATACAGGGGAAAATAAGTCCTTGTCTTCATTCCAAGAATACCTTATAAGCAATAAAAAAAAGGTAAAAATAAGATGTATTGGCAAAAGATAAGTACCATAAAATACTGAACCCTTGGTGATAAGTGAGTGGTAGATACATGCCAATATCAAATGGTATGATCAGAAATCTCTTCACTGAGAAGGAAAAACAAAGAAACACCTCCATGGGAAATAACTTCACTCTGAAATAGGCATGTACTTGAGCAACAAAGATGTCCAGAGGCAAAGAGAAGTGGTGTGTCTCAGTTCCTTTTGGTCACAAATGAGACAACAATAACTGGTGCCAGATATGAGAAAAAAGTATTGCAGAGAGAAAAAAAAAATGGGAAATAAATTTTAATTTGAGGTTTTCAGGTCCCTGGTACAAGTATGATGTAGACAAATATTGGTTCTATTTAGGGTAATTAGGCAAGCTAATTAAAAGCAATTAACCCAGCTTCCACCTACAAAATGAAGGAGTCTACAGCTACAGCTAGCTCATTTTAGATCTAGTGGAAGCTTCTGCTGCAAAAAGACCCTTCAGCTAATTTGTCCTGCTGCTGTGCTAATTGGAACTCAGTTGAATGAAATAACAATATTGCAGAGAGAAGTTCTACTACTAAAAAGAAAGTCATTTATTTCGACAGTTACCACGACTGTAGCATTCATTTATATAACTTTACGACTGAATTTTATATTATTAAGTCTATTTCTGTGTACCAGGACAACACTGCAAAATAACACCTCATTCCTCTTAAAGTACAAGAGATATATTCTTAATAGAAGGTAAAGAAGAAATAAAAATGCAATCTAGAGGGGATTTAAAATATTTCCCCTTATTGTTCTATCCTTTCAGAGGACTTGGATATTTTATTCATAGTATTTCATGTAGAAGCAGTGAATATTTGTAAGTGTAAGGTACTTACAGAACTCTATATGCAAATAATATATTAAATTGGTGAGCTCCTAATACTCATTTTTTCAGACCTATAATTCTATAAGAAATATTTTAGTATCATTCTGATTTAAAACAAACAAACAAACAAACAAACTCTGTCAGTCAGTATCTGTCCACAAACACACCAACCTATACATGTATAGAAACCAGACAAAAAAGTCAAACACTCATATCTTGCTGTTTGATGTTCCTTTTATATCTTTTTCTATTATAAAGTAGAACTTTTGGTTTTAAATTCATCTTGTCCTCTTATGTACTCACTCGATAGTCAGGGTTGAAGCAAGGATGACATGCACAACAATAATTATGCTGACATATTCAAAAACAATAATGAGGGGCTTGTGGTAGCAGGAGCAGGGACACAGGAAACCTGCCCAATCAGTGGTTTGGGTTCCTTTCAGTCCGCACCAACCCTGGGGACCTTGGGTAAGAACTCAGCAGATGGTCCTATGGTGCCCAAAGGACTCTCCATGCCACAGGAAACCTAGCATGCCCCAGAATCTTAGGATCACTGGTGAGTGGAATGCAACATCTGTCCCAAAACAATCCTGAGGGGTCTGTGATAGCAGGATCAAGAACACAAGAGCCCCACCTGACCAACTACACAGGTTCCTACTGGTTGGGGCTGGCTTACCTTGGTTTCAAACATACTGGACAGCCCCACGGTTCCCAGAGGAGGTACCATTTCCAGGCTCTGTAACTTGCCCATGATCTTAGGATTCCAGGATCATGGCTTACCAGGAGCTTGGTCAAACAAGGATCTCAGGGTCTCAGTGGAAGCTTGACTGCCAAGAATCTCAGGTTCACAGGTTCCTGGAATAACAGGATCACAGGAGAAGATGGACTCTGATGAGTTCTGAATCAACCAGGACCTCAGGAAGGACAGGCTCCAATCAGATATACTGAGGGGAGTGAGCACATGAGCTAATAAGATGACAGGAGGCAAGCATAAAAACAGAAGCAACAGAAACCAAGGTTACTTGGCATCATCAGAACCAAACTCTCCCACCATAGCAAGTCCTGGATACACCATCACACCAGAAAAGCAAGATATGGATCTAAAATCACTTCACATGATAAAGATGCAGGACTATAAGAAGAAAATAAAAAACTCCCTTAAAGAAATACAGGAGAACACATCCAAACAGGTGAAATAATTGAACAGAACCATCCAGGATTTAAAAATGGAAGTAGAAACAATAAAGAAATCACAAAAGGAGACCACTCTGAAAATAGAAAACCTAGGAAAGAAGTCAGGAACCATTGATGCAAGCATAACCAAGAGAATACAAGAGATAGAAGAGACAATCTCATGTGCAGAAGATAGCATCGAAAACATTGACACAACAATCAAAGAAAATGCAAAATGCAAAATGATACTAAACCAGAACATCCAGGACATAATGAGAAGACCAAGGAAATAGGTATACATGAGAAGGAAGAATTTCCAACTTAAAGGGCCAATAAATATCTTCAACAAAATTATAGAAGAAAACTTACCCAACCTAAAGAAAGTGATGCCCATGAATATACAAGAACTCCAAATAGTTTGGACCAGAAAATAAATTCCTCCTGTCACATAATAATCAAAACACTAACTGCACAAAATAAAAGAATATTAAAAGCAATCTACAGATTCAATGTAATCCCCATCAACATTCCAACTAAATTCTTCACAGAGTTAGAAAGGACAATTTGAAAATTCATCTGGAATAACAAAAATTTTAGGATAGCAAAAAACTATTCTCAACAATAAAGGAACCTCTGTTGGAATCACCATCCCTGACCTCAAGCAATAATACAGATCAATTGTGATAAAAACTGCATGGTACTGGTACAGTGACAGGCAGGAAGATCAGTGTAACTGAACAGAATACCCAGGAATGAACCCACACACCTATGGTCTCTTGATCTTTGAAAAAGAAGCTAAAACCATCCAGTGGAATGAAGATAGCATTTTCAACAAATGTTACTGGCTCAAGTGGCAGTTAGCATGTAGAAGAATGTGAATTGATACATTCTTATCTCCTTAAACAAAACTCAAGTCTAAGTGGATTAAAGAACTCTACATAAACCCAGAAACACTGAAACCTATAGAGGAGAAAGTGGGAAAGAGCCTGGAAGACAAGGGCACAGAGCAAAGATTCCTGACCAGAACAGCAATGGCTTGTGCTGTAAGATCAAGATTTGACAAATGGGACCTCATAAAATTGCAAAGCTTCTGTAAGGAAAAGGACACTGCAAATAAAACCAAAAGGCAACTAGGAGATTTGGAAAAGATCTTTACCAATCCTAAATCTGATAGGGAGCTATTATCCAATATATTTAAAGAACTCAAGAAGTTAGACTCCAGAAAACCAAACAACCCTATTTAAAAAATGGGGTATAGAGCTAATCAAAGAATTCTCAACCAAGGAATACCGAATGGCTGAGAAGCACCTAAAAAAATATTCAACATTCTTAATCATCATGGAAATGCAAATCAAAACAATCCTGAGATTCCACCTCATACCAGTCAGAATGGCTAAGATTAAAAATTCCGGTGACAGCATACGCTGGTGAGGATGTGGAGAAAGAAGAACACTCCCCCATTGCTGGTGGGATTGCAAGCTGGCACAACCACTCTGTAAATCAGTTTAGTGGTTCCTTAGAAAATTGGCCATAGTTCTACCAGAAGATCCAGCAATACCACTCCTGGGCATATACCCAGAAAATGCTCCAACATGTAATAAGGACACATGCTCCACTATGTTCATAGCAGCCTTATTTATAATAGCCAGAAGCTGGAAAGAACCCAGATGCCCCTCAATAGAGAAATGGATACAGAAAATGTGGTACATTTACACAATGGAGTACTACTCAGCTATTAAAAACAATTAATTTATGAAATTCTTAAACAAATGGATAGATCTGGAGGATATTATCTTGAGTGAGGTAACCCAATCACAAATGAACACACATGATATGCACCCAATGATAAGTGGATAATATCCCAGAAGCTGAGAATCCTTCTAACAAGTGGGAACCAAATACCCATGGAAGGAGTTAAAGAGACAAAGTAGAGACTGATGGAATGACCCACTTGGTCATCCAGCCGATAAACCACCACCAAACCCAGACACTCTGGCAGATGCCAACAAGAACCTGCTTACAGGAGCCTGATATAGCTGTCTCCTGAGGGCCTCTTCCAGTGCCTGTCAAATACAGAAGTGGATGCTCACAATCATCTATTGGATGCAGCACAAAGTCCCAGTGAAGGAGCTAGAGAAAGTACACAAGAAGCTGAAGGGGTCTGAAGCCCCATAGGAGGAACATCGATATGAATTAAGCTGTATCCCCAGAGCTCATTGGAACTAAACCACCAATCAAATGGCTCTAGTTGTATCCATATACAGCTAGCTGAGGATGGCCTAGTCAGTCATCAATGGGAGGAGAGGTCCTAGGTCTTGTGAAGGTTTTATGCTCCAGTATAGGGGAATGCCAGGACTGGGGAATGGGAGTAGGTGGATTGGGGAGCAGGGGGAGGAGGGAAGGGATAGGGGATTTTCGGAGGGGAAACTAGGAAATGGGATAACATTTGAAATGTAAATAAAGAAAATATCTAAAAAAAATGAGAGAAATATATATATATATATACATACATACATACATACATACATATATTCACTATTCAATGGCTCAATTGTTGCCAAAAGTGCCTGATAACAGCATATAAATAGATCTATAAAAATGTGTTTACATTCAGCAGAACTCTGGTATTCATCTTAGGGTTCAGCTGTGGTTCTGAGTCCCGTTTACTCTTTCATGGTGTCCATGATGATGATACTGGGCTACAAGGATACAGTGGAGTCCAGAATGGGTGGAGTCCAGAATGGGTGGAGTCTGCAGGATCTGGTCCTACTTGGGATGCAGGTATGGGTGTGGGTGGGGAGGTCTTTATCTGAGGATTTTAATGAAACAGTTCCTTTAGACAATCTCAGCTAGTGTGGACACTTTTATTTGGGATGATCAAAGGCTATATATGCAGCCTGGAGTGTGGGAAACTATTTTCAGGGTGAATGAAATCATTGGCTGGAGTTTAAAGTACTGTCAATGCCTCATTTGCATGAGGTGACATTCCTGGAATCCCAAGTACTTCTTGAGTGGTTCTTATAGGGAAAGAGGAAGTTTAAATTGTAGGTTTGCCAAGGACAATGTTATTTTGCTCAGGTAGAGGGTGTAGGGGGTTGGACTCCCCAGATAAGGTTAGGGAAGGGGAGTCCTGCAAAGAAAAGGAAGTGCTCCAATTTGTGCTGAGCTCACACTTGATAGATTGTGACTTTAAGTAGTGAAGTAGAGAATAGAACTGTATGAAACACAGCAGGTGAGATCAAGCCCATTGGAAATAAGTTTGCCAAACAATCTTCTATGAGAACTTGGGCCTCCTCCCCTCCCCACTCTTGCCATTCCCTTTCTTCCCCTCCCATACCCTCCCTTTCTGTGGTGCAGCAAAGCTTAGAAAGAAACTATAGTTTTGTGGATATAATTATTAAGCTTTCTCCAAAATGAACAAATTTGTTATTGTTTTAAAAGCAACTGACACTAGATATTTCAAAGTATATGTGGAATATATATGAAGCATCAATTATACCCAGGGTTATGAAATTGACAGTTTTCAAAGTCTTAAGTTTTTCTTTTTTGGGGGGCGGGGAGGGGAGGAGGATATAGCCCTGACTGTCCTGGAACTTACTTTGTAGACCAGGCTGGCTTCGAACTCAGAAATCCGCCTGCCTCTGCCTCCCGAGTGCTGGGATTAAAGGTGTATGCCACCATGCCCGGCTTTAATTTTTTTCTTAATAGTGTTACTATTTATATTAATGGCTGTGAATTTATATACTTGATAGTAAAATATATCAATATGATAAAGACTATATTTAATAAAGAAGAATATATTGTAAAATTACAAAATTGATTTTAAAATCTCATGAATTAGTCAAAATTTATATAAAAGCCATGCCAATTAATGGATTTTAAAATTTTATAATAAAAAAAGATCCACTGATTAAATGTCAAGTTCTCAAAAATAATTTGATCTATTATGATTAAATATCTGCTATTCATTATAAAACATTTTAAAATAATTTTAAACATCTATTCTGAGGCAGATTTGCTTTTTATACTTCAATGCAAATTAACTTGCAAGAGATTTAATGCAGAAACATTAGAGAATAGGCATTTCCTCTTAAATCAGAAATAAGATACTTTTCAAATGCAAATATATGTATGTTGTAAGTACTAAATGTAGAAAAATATTTTAGGTGTCCTATCAGGATTCATTATGTATTTATTATTGTTAGTTTTAGATGGCTGAACAAATAAATATTTTAACAATTTCTCACACTTACTATTCCATCAGTAAATGCTGAACTCTGTAGGAGTTTGAATAAAATTTAGGAAATAGTATTTTCATGATGAAATGTTTTAAAACTTGTAGTAGAATGCCTATGAAAATTAAAACAGGACTATGCACTTTTCAATCATACAACATATGTGAAAATTTCTTAGAGTCTCCTTATGGCCCAATGAGAAATGTAAATGCAGTTAAGTTTTCCCTCTGTTCATCAGTGCTGAAATAACCACGTGATTATCCCTGGATTACTTTGGTAATTGTATGTATAATGAACTCTCCTGGAGAAGGAGAAAAAAATATTGATACTAAGTATCATTTAATTATTTAATATACAATTAAATAAAACTATATATTCTGTATATTATTTCAGTAAACTATTTAGATAATGGAAGGGCTACGGAAGACATAAATAATAACTACAGAAAATGTGAAATAGATAGCTTATATCTAGTCATAGTAGGGAAAAAACATAAAAAAACTTTCAATTTGGAAGAGTTCCACTGCAAAGTTAATAGAAACTCCATCTTACTGTGCAAATTCGTTCTCTGGCTTCTGAGCCGTTTTTTTTTTTTTTTTTTTTTTTTTTAATCCATTTTCTATAGTCAAGTCAGAATGATATTTTTTTATCATATCCATATTATTACTACTTAAAACTACCATTTATTTCACTGTGAATGGTAAAGGTGTGACAAATTAGACTAATGTAAGATGCAGTTAGTTTCAAAAAAGTAAATTGAAAATAAAATGTTTTATTGATTGTCAAAGTCTTTCTGAATAATCATTTACTCTGAAGACTGTAAAATATTACAAAGTAGAATGTTTTGGAATTGCCTTACCATTAGAAAATGATTATTATAATGAGAAAATGATTTCCAAATGAGAATACCACTCTGAAATGTTGTTGTAGAAACTAAGGCTATTTATCGACATTTGTAGGACAAGAAAGTGTTGCAAAGCTTACTACATAAGAATTAAGTTTTATTTAAGTGTAGAATGAAAGTAATGTGTATCTATTTGCTCCATCAACATAATTCATAGTATTTTAGAAATTATTTTTATAACTGTTGAATAAATATAATAAACTTGATTAATGCACTGAGATTAAAAAAGAAAACTAATTTGAAATGCTTTGAATGTATTCTTTCTCTAATCATATCTTTATATCATATAAATTATGATAGTTAACTGGCCATTTTACAAAACATTTAAAATATGAATTTTTAGAGTTTTGTTTTAATATTTCAGTCTTTCTTAAAGTAGTGGGAATAGTTATTCTCTATGATCTATTCATTGAATTTAATAATATCATATATGCATTGTGGCTTTGCTTTAAAACCATAATTTTTGAGCATGTGTGTTTGACTATACAACACTCTTTTATCAGAAAGATCCATGTATAAGAGAACTCTATTAACAGAGAGCTGACCTTGATTTTCCTCATTTTTCATATTTCTAAGATCACAATTTATTCCCAGATGAGAAATGAAAATGTATGTAGTGAGTTGACATTTCAAGAAAGACATACTGGTTGGAGGTTTATGCTTTATTTCATTTTTCCCCTCTCCTTGCTCTAGTAAGAGGCAGCAAAAAAATAACCTTGGCTGTCCAAGGAAGATAAATCACCCATGAATCTCTGTTGATAGGTCAGGTCTTGCCCATCAAGGAAAAACAGAAGAAAATATTAGCACATAGCAGAAAAAAAATAACAATCATTTCTAGTGCTGATAAGAGAGATTATGACGCAAGGAGTGAAAAAAGCTATGGGAATGGATACAATAAATTTACATAGATTGTGTCAAACACATCAGCTTGAAAAATAAAATGGTGTTAGGAGACTTGAGGACAGTATTCATATTATTTATATAGGAATGTAAGTAATTGAAGAAGTATAGTATATCTAATGTATTTATAATCCTCTTTATCTATCTATGTATGTCATCTAGCTACAATTACATATTATTACATACATGATCTAATAATTACATATTATTACATACATGATCTAATAATTACATATTATTACATAACATGATCTAATAACATAATATATGTGGTCAAGGTTACAGACTGTACTAGTCAGGTTACTATTGCTGTGATGAAGAAATAGGACTAAATTAAAGTGGGAGGACAAGGCAAATCCTCAGTTTCATATAGCAATTCAGCATTCAAGGTATTAGGTAACCCAATCACAAAGGAACTCGCACAATATGTACTCATATAAGTGGATATTAGCCCAGAAACTTAGGATACCCAAGATATAAGATACAATTTGCTAAACGCATGAAACTCAAGAAGAACGAAGACCAAAGTGTAGACACTTTGCCCCTTCTTAGAATTGGGAACAAAACACCCATGGAAGGAGTTACAGAGACAAAGTTTGGAGCTCTGATGAAAGGATGGACCATCTGGTGATTGCCATATCCAGGGATCCATCCCATAATCAGCTTCCAAACGCTGACACCATTGCACACACTAGCAAGATTTTGCTGAAAGGACCCAGATGTAGCTGTCTCTTGTGAGACTATGCTGGGACCTAGCAAACACAGAAGTGGATGCTCACAGTCAGCTATTGGATGGATCACAGGGCCCCCAATGTAGGAACTAGAGAAAGCACCCAAGGAACTAAAGGGAACTGCAACCCTATAGGTGGAACAACAATATGAACTAACCAGTACCCGGGAGCTCTTGTCTCTAGCTGCATATGTATCAAAAGATGGCCTAGTTGGCCATCAGTGGAAAGACAGGTCCATTCGACTTGCAAACTTTATATGCCCCAGTACAGGGGAACGCTAGGACCAAAAAGGGGGGTGGGTTTGTAGGGGAGTGTTGGGGGGGTGGGTATTGGGGACTTTTGGGATAGCATTGGAAATGTAAATGAGGAAAATACCTAATAAAAAAAAAGAACAGAGTTGATGTAGAGGCCATAGGGGGCATGATGTGGGGAATGCTTCTCATTTGCATGCTTCCCATGGCTTACTCATCCGTTTTTCTCATAGGAGTCAGAACTACCAGCCTAGGGGGTCTCCTCACCCAAAACAGGTTGGACACTGTCCCATCAGTCATTTATTAAGAAAATTACCTACAGCCAAATCTTATAAAGGTATTTTCTCTGTTAAGGTTCCTTCTTCTCTGATGATTCTGGCTGTTGCTAAGTTGGCATAAATCTATCCAGGAAACTGAACTCTTGTTGACTTGACTCACAAAAACATCACTTTTCAATTAGAACCTTCTTTTATGCCCAAGATGGCATATTAATATTAATATTATAATATAAAGCCTAGATAACATCAAAAGGCCCACAGCCTTACAAACATAACCATATCAGAAGTTCAGTCTCTCCAAAAATTCAAATTTTCCTTTAAAAGTTCAAAGTTTCTTAACTCTGGATACATGTAAAAATCAAAACTCAATGAAATACTTGCTTAAGTCAAGAGGGAAGAATCAGGACAAACACAATCAAAACAAAGGAAAAGCAAGCCCCAACAGTTTAAATAACTCAATCCACCATTTGTAATTCACTCACAAACTTCTGGGCTCCTCCTAAGGGTTTATATTTCTTCTCTGGCTCTGCCTTCTGTACACACACAGAGATTGTCTTCTAGGCGGTAGCTGGATCCACTCCACTGCTGCTTGGTGGTCATCCCATTTTAATGGCAACTCCAAAATGCTGGGGTCTTCTGCTAGTATTTGGTTGCATCTTCCCCAGTAGCGGCTTCTGAGATCTCCTTATGACTCCAGCCCTGCCATGCAGTGACAAGCCTCGGTTGATCTCCATGACCTCATCATGCCTTCAAATCCACTACGACTTGAGTGACTCCTACCCTATAAATCCTGCTGCAACCTCAGCTGCTTTTGGGACACAGCTTTTGTGTGCTGACACTTGCAGTAGGCATACAGATACTTGTTTTCATAGATAAAGAGACACTGTTTTACACACATACACACACATACACACACACACACACACACACACACACACATATATATGGCTTAAGCTTTATTGAACATGTGGTAATTGAGTTAACCACCAGGAAACTTTTTTTAAAATGTTACTGTACTTAAATATACCTAAAAATCTACCGGGTATTAGACTCTCTAAATTTGAGCCAACACTGGCTATTGAGTCTGTTGAACCAAGTTTTCTTCTTGATCCTTGATTGTTGACACTCTACTGTGAGGGTCTTTTCAGAGATCTCTCACAGACACCGAGTAAATACTTTTCAGAACACCTTATCGCACTAATGCTGAATTCTTTTTTTTTTTTTTTTTTTCCATTTTTTATTAGGTATTTCGCTCATTTACATTTGCAATGCTATACCAAAAGTCCCCCATAGCCACCCACCCCCTCTCCCCTACCCACCCACTCCCCTTTTATGGCCCTGGCGTTCCCCTGTACTGGGGCATATAAAGTTTGCGTGTCCAATGGGCCTCTCTTTCCAGTGATGGCCGACTAGGCCATCTTTTGATGCATATGCAGCTAGAGTCAAGAGCTCCGGGGTACTGGTTAGTTCATAATGTTGTTCCACCTATAGTGTTGCAGATCCCTTTAGCTTCTTTGGTACTTTCTCTAGCTCCTTCATTGGGGGCCATGTGATCCATCCAATAGCCGACTGTGAGCATCCACTTCTATGCTTGCTAGGCCCAGGCATACTCTGACAAGAGACAGCTATATCAGGGTCCTTTCAGCATAATCTTGCTAGTGTATGCAATGGTGTCAGCATTTGGAAGCTGATTATGGGATGGATCCCCGGATATGGTAGTGTCTACATGGTCCATCCTTTTATCTCAGCTCCAAACTTTGTCTCTGTAACTCCTTCCAAGGGTGTTTTGCTCCCACTTCTAAGGAGGGGCATAGTGTTCACACTTCAGTCTTCATTTTTCTTGAGTTTCATGTGTTTAGGAAATTGTATCTTATATCTTGGGTATCTTAGGTTTTGGGCTAATATCCACTTATCAGTGAGTACATATTGTGTGAGTTCCTTTGTGAATGTGTTACCTCACTCAGGATGATGCCCTCCAGGTCCATCCATTTGGCCAGGAATTTCATAAATTCATTCTTTTTAATAGCTGAGTAGTACTCCATTGTGTAGATGTACCACATCTTCTGTATCCATTCCTCTGTTGAGGGGCATCTGGGTTCCTTCCAGCTTCTGGCTATTATAAATAAGGCTGCTATGAACATAGTGGAGCATGTGTCCTTCTTACCAGTTGGGGCATCTTCTGGATATATGCCCAGGAGAGGTATTGCTGGATCCTCCGGTAGTACTATATCCAGTTTTCTGAGGAACCGCCAGACTGATCTCCAGAGTGGTTGTACAAGCCTGCAATCCCACCAACAATGGAGGAGTGTTCCTCTTTCTCCACATCCACGCCAGCATCTGCTGTCACCTGAATTTTTGATCTTAGCCATTCTGACTGGTGTGAGGTGGAATCTCAGGGTTGTTTTGATTTGCATTTCCCTGATGATTAAGGATGTTGAGCATTTTTTCAGGTGCTTCTCTGCCATTCGGTATTCCTCAGGTGAGAATTCTTTGTTCAGTTCTGAGCCCCATTTTTTAATGGGGTTATTTGATTTTCTGAAGTCCACCTTCTTGAGTTCTTTATATATGTTGGATATTAGTCCCCTATCTGATTTAGGATAGGTAAAGATCCTTTCCCAATCTGTTGGTGGTCTTTTTGTCCTATTGACGGTGTCTTTTGCCTTGCAGAAACTTTGGAGTTTCATTAGGTCCCATTTGTCAATTCTCGATCTTACAGAGCAAGCCATTGCTGTTCTGTTCAGGAATCTTTCCCCTGTACCCATATCTTCAAGGCTTTTCCCCACTTTCTCCTCTATAAGTTTCAGTGTCTCTGGTTTTATGTGAAGTTCCTTGATCCACTTAGATTTGACCTTAGTACAAGGAGATAAGTATGGATCGATTCGCATTCTTCTACATGATAACAACCAGTTGTGCCAGCACCAATTGTTGAAAATGCTGTCTTTCTTCCACTGGATGGTTTTAGCTCCCTTGTCGAAGATCAAGTGACCATAGGTGTGTGGGTTCATTTCTGGGTCTTCAATTCTATTCCATTGGTCTACTTGTCTGTCTCTATACCAGTACCATGCAGTTTTTATCACAATTGCCCTGTAGTAAACCTTTAGGTCAGGCATGGTGATTCCACCAGAGGTTCTTTTATCCTTGAGAAGAGTTTTTGCTATCCTAGGTTTTTTGTTATTCCAGATGAATTTGCAAATTGCTCCTTCTAATTCGTTGAAGAATTGAGTTGGAATTTTGATGGGGATTGCATTGAATCTGTAGATTGCTTTTGGCAAGATAGCCATTTTTACAATGTTGATCCTGCCAATCCATGAGCATGGGAGATCTTTCCATCTTCTGAGATCTTCTTTAATTTCTTTCTTCAGAGACTTGAAGTTTTTATCATACAGATCTTTTACTTCCTTAGTTAGAGTCACGCCGAGATATTTTATATTATTTGTGACTATTGAGAAGGGTGTTGTTTCCCTAATTTCTTTCTCAGCCTGTTTATTCTTTGTGTAGAGAAAGGCCATTGACTTGTTTGAGTTAATTTTATATCCAGCTACTTCACCAAAGCTGTTTATCAGGTTTAGGAGTTCTCTGGTGGAATTTTTAGGGTCACTTATATATACTATCATATCATCTGCAAAAAGTGATATTTTGACTTCCTCTTTTCCAATTTGTATCCCCTTGATCTCCTTTTGTTGTCGAATTGCTCTGGCTAATACTTCAAGTACTATGTTGAAAAGGTAGGGAGAAAGTGGGCAGCCTTGTCTAGTCCCTGATTTTAGTGGGATTGCTTCCAGCTTCTCTCCATTTACTTTGATGTTGGCTACTGGTTTGCTGTAGATTGCTTTTATTATGTTTAGGTATGGGCCTTGAATTCCTGATCTTTCCAAAACTTTTATCATGAATGGGTGTTGGATCTTGTCAAATGCTTTCTCTGCATCTAACGAGATGATCATGTGGTTTTTGTCTTTGAGTTTGTTTATATAATGGATTACATTGATGGATTTTCGTATATTAAACCATCCCTGCATCCCTGGAATAAAACCTACTTGGTCAGGATGGATGATTTCTTTAATGTGTTCTTGGATTCGGTTAGCGAGAATTTTATTAAGGATTTTTGCATCGATATTCATAAGAGAAATTGGTCTGAAGTTCTCTATCTTTGTTGGATCTTTCTGTGGTTTAGGTATCAGAGTAATAGTGGCTTCATAAAATGAGTTGGGTAGAGTACCTTCTACTTCTATCTTGTGAAATAGTTTGTGCAGAACTGGAATTAGATCTTCTTTGAAGGTCTGATAGAACTCTGCACTAAACCGGTCTGGTCCTGGGCTTTTTTTGGTTGGGAGACTATTAATAACTGCTTCTATTTCTTTAGGGGATATGGGACTGTTTAGAAGGTCAACTTGATCCTGATTCAACTTTGGTACCTGGTATCTGTCCAGAAATTTGTCCATTTCGTCCAGGTTTTCCAGTTTTGTTGAGTATAAGCTTTTGTAGAAGGATCTGATGGTGTTTTGGATTTCTTCAGGATCTGTTGTTATGTCTCCCTTTTCATTTCTGATTTTGTTGATTAGGATTTTGTCCCTTTGCCCTCTAGTGAGTCTAGCTAAGGGTTTATCTATCTTGTTGATTTTCTCAAAGAACCAACTCCTCGTTTGGTTAATTCTTTGAATAGTTCTTCTTGTTTCCACTTGGTTAATTTCACCCCTGAGTTTGATTATTTCCTGCCGTCTACTCCTCTTGGGTGAATTTGCTTCCTTTTTCTCTAGAGCTTTTAGATGTGTTGTCAAGCTGCTAGTATGTGCTCTCTCCCGTTTCTTCTTGGAGGTACTCAGAGCTATGAGTTTCCCTCTTAGAAATGCTTTCATTGTGTCCCAAAGGTTTGGGTACGTTGTGGCTTCATTTTCATTAAACTCTAAAAAGTCTTTAATTTCTTTCTTTATTCCTTCCTTGACCAAGGTATCATTGAGAAGAGTGTTGTTCAGTTTCCACGTGAATGTTGGCTTTCCATTCTTAATGTTGTTATTGAAGATCAGTCTTAGGCCATGGTGGTCTGATAGGATACATGGGACAATTTCAATATTTTTGTATCTGTTGAGGCTTATTTTGTGACCAATTATATGGTCAATTTTGGAGCAGGTCCCGTGAGGTGCTGAGAAGAAGGTATATCCTTTTGTTTTAGGATTAAATATTCTGTAGATATCTGTCAGGTCCATTTGTTTCATAACTTCTGTTAGTTTCACTGTGTCCCTGTTTAGTTTCTGTTTCCACGATCTGTCCATTGATGAAAGTGGTGTGTTGAGGTCTCCCACTATTATTGTGTGAGGTGCAATGTGTGCTTTGAGCTTTACTAAAGTGTCTTTAATGAATGTGGCTGCCCTTGCATTTGGAGCGTAGATATTCAGAATTGAGAGTTCCTCTTGGAGGATTTTACCTTTGATGAGTATGAAGTGTCCCTCCTTGTCTTTTTTGATAACTTTGGGTTGGAAGTCGATTTTATCCGATATTAGAATGGCTACTCCAGCCTGTTTCTTCAGACCATTTGCTTGGAAAATTGTTTTCCAGCCTTTCACTCTGAGGTAGTGTCTGTCTTTTTCCCTGAGATGGGTTTCCTGTAAGCAGCAGAATGTTGGGTCCTGTTTGTGTAGCCAGTCTGTTAGTCTATGTCTTTTTATTGGGGAATTGAGTCCATTGATATTAAGAGATATTAAGGAAAGGTAATTGTTGCTTCCTGTTATTTTTGTTGTTAAAGTTGGCATTCTGTTCTTGTGGTTGTCTTCTTTTAGGTTTGTTGAGGGATTATCTTCTTGTTTTTTCTAGGGCGTGGTTCCCGTCCTTGTATTGGTTTTTTTCTGTTATTATCCTTTGAAGGGCTGGATTCGTGGAGAGATAATGGGTGAATTTAGTTTTGTCGTGGAATACTTTGGTTTCTCCATCTATGGTAATTGAGAGTTTGGCTGGGTATAGTAGCCTGGGCTGGCATTTGTGTTCTCTTAGTGTCTGTATAACATCTGTCCAGGCTCTTCTGGCTTTCATAGTCTCTGGTGAAAAATCTGGTGTAATTCTGATAGGCTTGCCTTTATATGTTACTTGACCTTTTTCCCTTACTGCTTTTAGTATTCTATCTTTATTTAGTGCATTTGGTGTTCTGATTATTATGTGTCGGGAGGAATTTCTTTTCTGGTCCAGTCTATTTGGAGTTCTGTAGGCTTCTTGTATGTTCATGGGCATCTTTTTCTTTAGATTTGGGAAGTTTTCTTCAATAATTTTGTTGAAGATGTTTGCTGGTCCTTTGAGTTGAAAATCTTCATTCTCATCCACTCCTATTATCCGTAGGTTTGGTCTTCTCATTGTGTCCTGGATTTCCTGGATGTTTTGAGTTAGGATCTTTTTGCATTTTCCATTTTCTTTGATTGTTGTGCCGATGTTCTCTATGGAGTCTTCTGCACCTGAGATTCTCTCTTCCATCTCTTGTATTCTGTTGCTGATGCTGGCATCTATGGTTCCAGATTTCTTTCCTAGGGTTTCTATCTCCAGCGTCGCCTCACTTTGGGTTTTCTTTATTGTGTCTACTTCCCTTTTTAGGTCTAGTATGGTTTTGTTCATTTCCATCACCTGTTTGGATGTGTTTTCCTGTTTTTCTATAAGGACTTCTACCTGTTTGGTTGTGTTTTCCTGTTTTTCTTTAAGGACTTGTAACTCTTTAGCAGTGTTTTCCTGTTTTTCTTTAAGGACTTGTAACTCTTTAGCAGTGTTCTCCTGTATTTCTTTAAGTGAGTTATTGAATTCCTTCTTTATGTCCTCTACCATCATCATGAGATATGCTTTTAAATCCAGGTCTACCTTTTCAGGTGTGTTAGGGTGTCCTGGATTGGGCGAAGTGGGCGTTCTGGGTTCTGATGATGGTGAGTGGTCCTGGCTTCTGTTAGTAGGATTCTTACGTTTACCTTTCGCCATCTGGCAATCTCTGGAGTTAGTTGTTATAGTTGTCTTTGTTAAAAGATTGTTCCTCTGTTGATTTTGTTACCCTCTATCAGCAGGCGTGGGAGACAAGCTCTCTTCTCTGAGTTTCAGTGGTCAGAGCAGTCTCTGTAGGCAAGCTCTCCTCTCTCAGGGAAGGTGTACAGTTATCTGGTGTTTGGACCTCCTCCTGGCTGAAGGTGAAGGCCCAAAACAGGATCTTTCCCAGAAGCTGTGTTGCTTTGGCCAGGAAGGTGGCCAGTTGTCTGGAGTCGAAGATGTTGCCGCCTCAGAAGCTCTGTGGCTCTTGCCGGGAAGGTGGCTGGTTGTCTGGAGCTGAAGATGGTGCCGCCCCAGAATCTCTGTGACTCTCTCGCCCGTCCCAGAAACGGCTGGCACTCTGTATTCCACACGGTCACCCGTGCAGCCTGCCCTCCGCGGAGTCCCGGAGCCAAGAAGGCTCCCGCCGGCGCCTGTGCCACAAACCTCTCAGGCCAGGCAGACCCCCGTGCTCTCACCAGGAAGGTGGCCGGCTGTCTGGAGCTGAAGATGGCGCCGCCCAGAAGCTCTGCGACTCTCTCGCCCGTCCCAGAAACGGCTGGCACTCTGTATTCCACACGGTCACCCGTGCAGCCTGCCCTCCGCGGAGTCCCGGAGCCAAGAAGGCTCCCGCCGGCGCCTGTGCCACAAACCTCTCAGGCCAGGCAGACCCCCGTGCTCTCACCAGGAAGGTGGCCGGCTGTCTGGAGCTGAAGATGGCGCCGCCCAGAAGCTCTGTGACTCTCTCGCCCGTCCCAGAAACGGCTGGCACTCTGTATTCCACACGGTCACCCGTGCAGCCTGCCCTCCGCGGAGTCCCGGAGCCAAGAAGGCTCCCGCCGGCGCCTGTGCCACAAACCTCTCAGGCCAGGCAGACCCCCGTGCTCTCACCAGGAAGGTGGCCGGCTGTCTGGAGCTGAAGATGGCGCCGCCCAGAAGCTCTGTGACTCTCTCGCCCGTCCCAGAAACGGCTGGCACTCTGTATTCCACACGGTCACCCGTGCAGCCTGCCCTCCGCGGAGTCCCGGAGCCAAGAAGGCTCCCGCCGGCGCCTGTGCCACAAACCTCTCAGGCCAGGCAGACCCCCGTGCTCTCACCAGGAAGGTGGCCGGCTGTCTGGAGCTGAAGATGGCGCCGCCCAGAAGCTCTGCGACTCTCTCGCCCGTCCCAGAAACGGCTGGCACTCTGTATTCCACACGGTCACCCGTGCAGCCTGCCCTCCGCGGAGTCCCGGAGCCAAGAAGGCTCCCGCCGGCGCCTGTGCCACAAACCTCTCAGGCCAGGCAGACCCCCGTGCTCTCACCAGGAAGGTGGCCGGCTGTCTGGAGCTGAAGATGGCGCCGCCCAGAAGCTCTGCGACTCTCTCGCCCGTCCCAGAAATGGCTGGCACTCTGTATTCCACACGGTCACCCGTGCAGCCTGCCCTCCGCGGAGTCCCGGAGCCAAGAAGGCTCCCGCCGGCGCCTGTGCCACAAACCTCTCAGGCCAGGCAGACCCCCGTGCTCTCACCAGGAAGGTGGCCGGCTGTCTGGAGCTGAAGATGGCGCCGCCCAGAAGCTCTGCGACTCTCTCGCCCGTCCCAGAAACGGCTGGCACTCTGTATTCCACACGGTCACCCGTGCAGCCTGCCCTCCGCGGAGTCCCGGAGCCAAGAAGGCTCCCGCCGGCGCCTGTGCCACAAACCTCTCAGGCCAGGCAGACCCCCGTGCTCTCACCAGGAAGGTGGCCGGCTGTCTGGAGCTAAAGATGGCGCCGCCCAGAAGCTCTGCGACTCTCTCACCCGTCCCAGAAACGGCTGGCACTCTGTATTCCACACGGTCACCCGTGCAGCCTGCCCTCCGCGGAGTCCCGGAGCCAAGAAGGCTCCCGCCGGCGCCTGTGCCACAAACCTCTCAGGCCAGGCAGACCCCCGTGCTCTCACCAGGAAGGTGGCCGGCTGTCTGGAGCTGAAGATGGCGCCGCTAATGCTGAATTCTTGCTAGTCACAATTGATTCTTCAGCCCCACCTAAGTTACATCCATCATCCTAGCAAAGCAAAGGTTTTATATTAGTGTTAATAAAAGTTGGTTCATCAGTTCTGTCTGAGCAAACACCACAGATAATCACCTTGGTGGCCTGGTACAGGCTTTGCTTCCCTCTGAAACTTCAACCAGCCAGTTCTCCATCATCTGCCCTGCTTGGAACAATCTTACCTTCCAATTTTCTACAGAATAGCTCGCTGAACTCTCAATATTCAATTGATTTTCCAGCACAAAATTCCAAAGTCCTTCTAAAATCCCCAAACCATATGGTCTTGTCTGTCACAGTAATTCCACATAAACTTGGTACCAATTTCTGTTCTAATTAAAGTACTAGTACTGTGGTGAAGCACTGTGGCTAAAAGCATTTTGCAAAGGAAAAAGTTTATTTCACGAATAGTTTTATAGAACATCTCATGAACAAAAAAAATGTATTAAGTGCAAGGACTCAAGCAGAGCTGATGAAGAGACCATTGGAGAGTGATGTTTGCTATGCTTTTCCCATGGCACACACAGAACCCAGAACTACCAGTCCACAATGACTGGGCCCACCTTCATTGATCACTAATTGAGAAAATGCCTTACAGCTGGACCGCATGGAGACCTTTCCTTAACTGAGGCTCCTTCCTCTCTAATGACTATAGCTTGTGACAAGTTGATATAAAACTAGCCTGAACATACTCTGAGGCATACCCACATAAATGCTTTTAGGAAACTTCAATGCTATTCGCCAGTGACACTAAGTCAGTTTTGTTCTAAAGAAAGGCAAACCTAATTTATTTTATAATATATAAAATTATGTAAAACAATAAACTTTGAAATAGACAAGGCATGTAAAATAAAGCACTTGAGAAAATATTCCCATATTCCTCTCCTAACAACTAAGAAAGTTGTAAGTTCTGTTTATTTAAACACCTAATGGACCTGATATAGCCAATGCTCCAATCATTGATAGCTCAAAATATTTTCAGTTTGTTACAAGGAAATATGAGATAAAGAAACATGTTAATAAGATTAGAAAGTTATAAAAAAATTCCAAAGTATAGGAAATGAATTACAGGATTTTTAAAAAACTATTTCTCTCTATGTGCTTTACTTACTGAATCTGGAAATCATTATTATGTACTTGAACACTTTTTATGTTTTCAACATACTGGTTTAACGTATAAGTAAAATATATGATCAGCATATGTGATAACATTTATATTTTTATTATATAAGAAATAAAACATTAGAAAAATATTGCATATCTGAGAATATCATATACTATACTTTGATTATATATATATATATATATATATATATATATATAGCCATCTCCCAAAATTCCTCTAAGATCAAACTCCTTTCCTAATTTTAAAACTCTCTATCTCTATTCACATTTTTCTTTTCTTTTCTTTTTTTTTAAGCCCATCAAATCTAACCTGTGCTCTTGGATGTGTGGCCAGCTACTGGAACATGGTCACTCTACCAGGTGCCACATTCTAAAAGAAGATTAATTTGTTCTTGCCCAGTAACTATGAATTGCCAATAACTCCTCAGCTAGGGGTGGAATTGTGTACCCACCTCCCCTCTCCATGCTGGGTTATTGTCTAGACTGAGCAGGCACAGTTGTGTGCATGCTGTCAGAACAGCTGCGAGTTCAAATGTGATTCTGCCCTGTTCATCACGGAATCTTCGGCTTCCTCTTGGGAATCCACCCTGCTCACTCTCTCCTACAACTATTGCTGCTTTTCTTTTCTAATGATCCATAAATCTTGGAAAGTGTGTGTGTCTGTGTCTGTGTCTGTGTGTGTGATATAGATGTCCCATTTAGGAATGAGAACCCTGACCATTGTGTATCTCTGTCTTAATGGTCATTAACGGCAAAAAGAGTTCAGATGCCTTTCTATACACAAAAATATATTAAGGGAAAATATGTATATCCAGGAAGCAATATTATTCACAGTTGCCCTACAAAATGTAGAATAAATGAAAGACATGAGTGTAAAAATTACACAGTGAAGAACAATAAAGTACTGAATAAATTAAACTGAACAGAAAAGAGAAAATGAAAGGACCCGTCACACTTATGGATTGATAAGAGTACTATTGTGAAAGTAGACATCCTACCCAAAGCAATCCAGAGATTCATCATAATTTTAAGCAGAATTCCAATTCACTTCTTCACAAGGTTGAAAAATATTCTTAACGTTCATGAAGAAGCAAAATGAAAGATGATAGCCAAAACAAATCCCAGAGGAGGAGGATCTATTTGAGGATCATTGATGGGTGAATGACTTAAGGACCTTAGGTTTATTAGATTCCATACTGTAAAGTTGGTGAACTGATATTACCCCTTGAAGCTTCTTTTTTTTAATATATAGTTTTATTAGATACTTTATTTACAGTACAAATATTATCCTCTTTCCTAGTTTTCCCTCCAAAAATTCCCTATCTCCTACCCTCTTCCCCTGATCCACAACCCACACACTCCCATTCTTGGCCCTAGCATTTCTCTATATTGGGGCATAGAACCTTCATAGGACCTAGGCCCTCTCCTCCCATTTGTGACCAACTAGGCCATCCTCTGTTACATATGCAGCTAGAGCCACACTCCCACCATGCATTTTCTTTGATTGGTGGTTTAGTCCCAAGGATCTCTGGGGGTACTGTTTAGTTCATATTGTTGTTTCTTTTATAGGGTTGCAAACCCCTTTAGCTCCTTGGTTACTTTCTCTAGCTCCTTCACTGGGGACTCTGTGTTCCATCCAATGGCCCTGGAAGCTTCTTATTAGAGGATCCAAATTAGTATGGCTACATTGCCTTGTTAGTGTGGTTGTAGGAAGCCAAAGGAAGCAATGATGTGGCTGGCATCTGGGGGTGGGGGGGTAGGGGCTTCCTTGGTATATTCCCTTAGGTAGCCTCCCTTTT
The DNA here is from genome assembly GCF_000001635.26 of Mus musculus. NCBI lineage: Eukaryota > Metazoa > Chordata > Mammalia > Rodentia > Muridae > Mus > Mus musculus. Next base: position 52,833,191 of record NC_000074.6, on the reverse strand, counting down.
CTGTCATATTCACTGGTGGTATTACAGAAAAATGGTACAACTACTACAGAAGTCAACATGGAGTTTCCTCATAAGAAATAGATCTATCTCGTGACCTAGCTATACTACTCTTGGGTACATGGCCAAAGAACTGAATATTTTATGGTAAAGATAAGTCTCATCTTTGTTCATTGATATTCTATTCAGATAGTCAGGAAATGGAAAGAGTCTATATATTCATCATCTAGATAGATGAATGGATAATAAAATGTGGTATATTTATGGAATGGAATAAGATTCAGTTGTTTAGAAATAATAAATTATGAACTTTACAAGTAAAGCTATGATGCTGGAAATAATAATCACTGTGACTGTGGTAATCCACACACAGAAAGACAAATGTAACAGTTGTTTCCTCTCATTTTGGATTTTAAATGGTGTCTATCACTTTCCTCCATGATCAAACCTATTTTGGGGAGAAGTTCCATAAAAAGAGAGGCTGTTTACAGGGGAGTGAAACATTCTACCTGCAGAGAAGCTCATTAAGCTCAGGGAGTGAATCTATCAACATACTGTCAGGAAATTACTGAAACTGGCCAGAGTCACTAGCTCTCTCTCTCCCTAAGCATGCGCATAAGCACTAATGGCGGCTTAGAAATACTTTCAGATGATCTGAGATACATGAGTTGAGCAAAGGCCAGCCAAGCTGACTACATGTAACAGAGAGCAACAATGGTGAAGACTCTTAGAACAGCTTGATTTCTACATGTTGAATGGCTAATGTACATGATTTCCTGACCAAGAGGAAGCAATAATTAAATCTAAAGGTTGAAATTAAATGGCATTTTCTCTAAATTAGAACTTCACATGTGGAAATTATTTTTCTTCTCATATTAGTGATACTCATATAACTCAAAATTAAATATATATGCTTATGAATATATATATAATCTAATATAGAAAAAGAATAGTTTGTGACAGAAATAGTTATTAGCAACTATTACTAGAGACTATTTAAATGATTAAAAAATTATTTTCTTTTATTTTTCATACATCCTGTAAGTAAACACAAAGACTTTATCTGAAAAGTTTTATGCTTTATGTGTAAGCATTAATTGGCTTTAAATTTAATTTTAAAAATCTTTTATTTTAGGACATTAAGTAAATCTCACCATAGCATGAGTATCTACTATATTAAAAGAACACACAGGGTGGCATATTTGTAGCCCACTGGGTTTCATTTATTAATGAACTAAGTGACACTTGCATACTTACTTTTCATTAAATATGACCACGATAAATACAGTAAAACCAAGTAAAATAAATTAAGCAGTCTTTATAGTCTAATGAATACAATGTTCTCATATACAAAGAACATTGAATAATTGAAAAATCTCCTGAGTGAATATACTTCATACTTCAACGTGTCAGCAAAATTTGGCTGTTTTTCTTTAAGAACATTGTGAAGGAACTTGACATTTCATGAGACAAAGCTTTTATAATATTAGCATAGGTATAAATAATTATTTTTAATTTAACTAATATCAAAGTATATAAAATGCATGTTCTTCATCCTCTGAATCTTATATTATTAGAAAAATGTTCACATACACTTAGTATTCATCAGTAGTTTTAGTCAAACTGGCATTTTATACAGGATAAAACTTTATATTTTCATGAAAAATTATGTTTTATTTTATATATGCCACTCAATTAACTAAATCTGACAGAGATTTTTTAACTATTGTGTGAATCTCAGTCATTGTTCCTAAGTGTATGTTTTAACCATAATATCTTAAATACCTAAAATAAGTTTAATATGAACACGTGTTGCTATTCAAATAAACCCGGTGGAGGCAGCACATTTATCACTACTCACCTCAACATTCTGAGTGCCCAAGTGAAAGACACAGATGCAGGTTTATATTTAATATGCCTTAAACAGTTCAAGTACTGGGCCACTATTTAAGCTCCATGCAGTTAACAAACTCCCCTTTGGTATTCCTGAGTTATTACTTACGAAAATCTATATTCCATCTTTGCTGTCTTGGACCCAGACCTGCAGCCCTTCTGGGCCATGATACTCAATTCTTACATGATTGCTCTGCTCTCTCTTCTGCATCTCTCTGGCCTGGTCGTTACTCCTTTGCCAGTATGCTGGCTCTATCTTCTTCTTCCTCCCTTGATTCCTTGCCCAGGAATTCTAAAGTCCTGGTTCTGTCTCCCTGTTCAGCCATTGGCCAACAGCTACTTTCTTTACATATCTAAACAAACTGAGGGCAGGGACCTTAGCGCCCCACCTGCAGATTCTCCTGAATTTTGGGGACCCAATTAACATAATACAAGAGTTAGACCGAATCCACAATATTTCCCCCTCTTGGTCCATTAAAAAGCCTTTTCTCTCAGATATACAATGAGCATAGTTATAACAGTTATGTAATATATAAGGTATGATATACACTAATGATGTCTAGGCAATGGATTTTGACAACATAGGTACACTATTCTAACATCTATCTTGACTTAAAGAGTTTAGAATTTGATATCTGAATTATGTTTTGATTTTAATTTGTATTATCACCTGAAAACCATCCATTCAAATATAGATCATCTTTCTTAATGTTAACCAATCAAGTTTGATTATGAGACTATAACTCGTCTTCAACCCAATCAGAGATCTGAGAACAAATTAAATTTTACCTGAGTATATAAGAAGTACAAAAACATAACTTCTAAATCTTAAAGAATTTGTTAAGACATTCCACTATTCCTCAAAATCTTGGCTCATCTATCTTTAGTCTTTTGTCCAGAATGATCTGACAGACCTTAAGTGAAGCAGAAATTATGAAGAACTAATTTCCCCTGTCTTGGCAGAACTAAGACATCTACAGATATCTTGTGTCTTGTGCCCCACCTGGACAGTATTTCTTTTCAGTCTGTAGATGAATTAGCGCAATTCTTGCCCAGTGGTTACCTTCTGACCATTGTAACTCTATATGGAGTTTTTGATGTTCAATATCACCTTTGCACTGTGAAGAGAGGACTATCAGAAGCAGACATGTATCCTCGTCAAAATTTTATTAATAAATGAAATATTAAACATCATTTTTTATATTTCTGATATTTTTCCAGAATGTCTATCTATATTGTATATCTGAACTGTTAAATCTTGACTACCTTATCTATTTTTATTTGAATAATATTTATGACACTTTATTATAATTAAACCAGAATCTAACATAACCATGAGTTTACTATCTGGGCCTTGTATCATTTAATAATCCTAAACAGTTTGTAATAGGAGCTATTAGAAAGACTGCCGAATTCTGGTATTTTTAAATAAATTGCATAGGCACAATATCTATCTAAGAATAGCAATATTAATTTTAATTTTTGTATGAAAATATAAAGATCTATACCAATTAAAACCTTAAAACTATATCAATATATAAATTTTGTACCAATGTAAGAAATTTAATTTTTTGTCAATTATAAAGTTTTCTATCAATGTATGATCATAGCTATACAATGATTTGTTTAAGAATAAGTTTATTAATCCATTTAATTTATCTAATTTCTTATAATATTATTCTATCCTCCTTTTTCTCTTCAGCCACCTTCCTTTTACCTAAGAAAGAAAGGATAGGGAAAAACAAAAAGACAGAAATTACCAAATGTAAGCTCTCTCTATTTAGTTTCTTCTCTGTTCAAAAATATGACTGTTTCCAAATTAACTATCTATATGATAACCTATCTATAATTTATAAAATAAACATAACCAGACATTAAAACCTAAGGAATAGAGATGCAGATTATCCATGGCTTCTTCCTGCAGAATAGGGGTAATGGAAATATATATATTTCATATATATATGATATTTAAAGAGTTGGAAGGGAAGGAAAATTGGAATTATCAGTTTGAATTAAGAAAGCTAGTTTTAGCATCTGTTATCCATTCTCTGTATGCTTAGAAGTTTCAGAGCTTTACAGAAGTTCTGACTGGATCTGTCTGAAAGGCTGGATGAATCAAGATCATTGAGAATCATCAGTTAATCCTGAAGCTCTTCTTAGAGCAAGTCTGTAGAAACAGCTTCAGAAGGCAATGAACTTGAACTGCAGTTCATTTCGGCTCCTTTTATCTTTAGGCCTGTTCTATTTTGACCTCTTTCACAGAGGACTTTTAATATCATAACCACCAAACTTATATCCACCTGCATTTTTATAATTAAAACAGTACAATTAAAACAATCTAAGTAATCATGATTAACTATTGAGACAGTGTTTCTTCCCCATCCTCTGCCTTGTCCTTACATGAGATCAAGGCCTAAATTTCTACTATCTATCTCAGATAAGGTTTTTCTCCCTACACCTTGCCCTTGACCTACATGAGATCAAAGGCCTTAATTTATTTATTATTTTAAGTATAATTAAATTCTCCCTTCTGTGGCTGTACTTATTTCTTTGCACTTCATATTGAGATAATTGATTTCATTTCACCTGAGTATTTTATTTTGCAGTATGTAACAAATGCTCACTTAGTTCATATTCATGTGCTACCATTCATTTCTACAATGATAGATTATGTGCTTTCTGAAAGGGTAAGCCAAAGTAATTTCTCCTCTCTCTTTCTCTATCTATCTATCTATCTATCTATCTATCTATCTATCTATCTATCTATCTATCTATCTATCTACCTATCTATCTATCTATCTATCTATCTATCTATCTATCTATCTATCTATCCTTTTGTTTTTTTGAAAGGGTTTGTTTGTGTAGCCCTGGCTGTCCTGAAACTTGTTTTGTAGACCAGACAAGCCTCAAACTCAGAGTGATCCACATGTCTTTGCCTTCTTAATGCTGGGATTACAAGTATGCCCCACCATGCCAATTCAGTTTTCTTTTTCTTTTAAATTGCCTTTTTACTCGAGTATTTTATCACAGCAACAGAAAAATAGCTAATTATCCACATGAGTGTTACACAAATATAACATCAAAGTCACTTATAAAACATTCAATTTCCTTACCTTTTAAGTTATATTCCATATATCTGAATTCTTGATCAAAATTTTTGTATTATAGATATTAATGGTATTGAATCTCTCCATAAGTGTTACCAATAACCTTGCAGAAAACTGTACTGAGGCACACATTTGCATTAGAAAATAATAGGAAGTATTTTATATGGTGTATCTCTGTTCTTAACTAGTATTATGTATATGTCTTGTGCTAGAAATCTAAGTACTTGTTTAAATTGAGGAAAGAAGATATTAATTCTAGGACAGCCTGGGTTTCAATCCTATATTCTATTTCAATTCAAAATAACATAAAGCCGGGCGGTGGTGGTGCACGCCTTTAATCCCAGCACTTGGGAGGCAGAGGCAGGCGGTTTTTCTGAGTTCAAGGCCAGCCTGGTCTACAGAGTGAGTTCCAGAACAGCCAGGGCTATAC